>NC_143057.1:105148750-106520000 GCF_052426305.1 Pelodiscus sinensis | reverse complement strand
TCAACTTAAGAAACCCAGGCGTCCCCAAGTCAGCTGCTGCTGAAACTGATCAGCGGCTGATTTCAGGAAGCCTGGGGCAGAGCAACTCTGCCTCGGGCTTCCTGTAGTCAGCCGCTGGTCAGTTTCAGCAGCGGCTGACTTGGGGACGCCTGGGGCAGAGCAGCTGGGGTGCTGCTGGGTTGCTCCAGTAGCGCGGCTCCTCGGCGCTACTGGACCAACCCAGCAGCCCCCAGCTGCTCTACCCCAGGGGTAGGCAAGAAAAGCCTGGTCTGCTGGGGGGGGGGGCACTACCTGCACCCCCCCCCCCAGCAGACCAGGGAGACGGGGGTGGGGACGCCCAAGTCCTCCATGGCTTTGCTCCGTCTCCCTGGTCTGCTGACCTGGGAGACACGGAGCAAAGCCGCAGAGCACGCAGGCAGCGGGACAGTACAGGCGCGCCGCGCTGTCCCACTGCTGGCGTGCTCCGAGGCTTTGCTCCCCATCTCCCTGGTCTGCAGGGAGACGGGGAGCAAAGCCTTGGAGCACGCTTTGCAAAGCCGCGGGGGAAGCTGGCGGTGGGACAGCCCAGGCACTCCTGGGCTGCCCCGCAGCCCCAGCCCCTCCACGACTTTGCAAAGCCTTGGGGGAAGCCGGCGGCGGGACAGCCCAGGCGCGCCTGGGCTGCCCAGCTGCCCGAGCCCCTCCGCGGCTTTGCTCCGCGTCTTCCTGGTCTGCAGACCAGGGAGACGCGGAGCAGCTTTTCTTGCCCCGGAGTACACGGGCGGCGGGACCGCGAGGTCCCGCAGTCCGTGTCCTCCGGGGCGAGAAAAGCCGCGTTCGTAACTGCGGATCCGACGTAAGTCGGGGACTGCCTGTACAGAAATAATCATTTCTGAGTCTTTTAGTTAACTGCAGTTTTCCAAGAACACAGGTTTTCTGACAAAAATATAAACTGCTTAATGGGAGAGAAATATTTTAAGTGATTCTTCAATTTTTTTATATATATTTTGGAAGATCCCAATTACTCTCATTACTAGTCCAATATGTATACATTTCAAATGTAGGCAGTATTCAGTGTGTTAATGTTTTCGGGATTGGAGATGTTTAAAAATCTAGTATATGACCCACAATCAAGCATCCAATGTCAAAGTTCAGATAACTGCATTAATGCAGAATCTGTGTACTGTGCTGGATTTAGAGCCAAAATATGAAACATATTGTAGCATTAAAATGATCTTTGTTTGTGTTTATAAAGTTTTGGAAAAATCTGGGTATAATTCATCTAGCACTAATATGAGGGTGCACTGGCTACATTTGATGTTCTGTTTTGCTGGATGATTCTGTTAAATTGATCCCTACTTTAGCGAGAGCTTTTATGCCCCAGCTACCTTTGTGGAGTTGATTTTTTTTTAATAGTCCTGGTTAATGCACCAACCTGAGTCATATGATAGAAATAACCAGAGTTGAAGGCAAAAACCTTAAATCACTGTTTGCTTCTGCTCATTGAAAGGCAACAACCAATTCATTTAAGTGTTTTCTAGTCTTCTGATAAATTGTCAATTTATATTCTTTACAGTATTGTGTTGTAGTGGGTGAATGGATTTATTATAAATAGTGACTCTTCATTTGGTTATAGTTCCTTATATAAATATTAATATCACTGTTATATAAAATAATTCATTGCATTTCCATATTTTATTTTTAAAAGAATGTTTCAATGTGGACCCTCTACAAAACTGGACTTTTAAATTATTTTCTTCTAATGTGTGCACACATCCACACAGAGACAGCCATACTGATTGATCTTCATGTACTTAATGGATTTATGAACTAAACAACAAAAAATCACCTACACTGCCTGAAAGAATAAAATCCTTTATTTGAAAGTTCTGTGCTGCCTTGAAAGGTTTTCCCCTTCTTCCCCAATAACCCTCATACTTGAAATCCAGATAAACGAATGATGGCAAAATTGTAACCGAGTCCCAGTTTTTAGTCATTGTTTAGTTATCTGCAGCATTCTACAGTTCAGTTATCTGTACCTACTCTCTCCAGTGAACAGCTTCAATGTTGCTAGTGTCTCAGATGCAAGGAAGACTAACAGAAATTCCTATCTTCACTTTTTTGATTTAGGATGGGAAATCCATGTGCTGAAAAGATCTGGCTCTTTAAATGTGTCTTGATTCTTGGTATATACAATTTTTCTTTCTAATATTTTTGGATAGGTGCACATATTTGGCTACCTCAAAAATGCTTCTCTTTCACAAGGGTTTAGTCTATCCATAAATATCTACTTTTCTTTTAGTTGTTTTAATTTAAACCATATTGTGTTGTACACTACAGGTCCTGGACACTGAACATATTTGACGTTTATTAGCTAATTTGTGTTTAAAAAATAATTATCTGAACCTAGTTAACTACATATCTCCTGGTTTTCTTGCCTTGTGTTTGTTTCTGCAGGGTTGCTTTTGTTTTAGCCATGTTGGATATAAATGATCCATAATTCTTAAGTTCTATATTTTGCATATGCTTTTGTGACATTTAAACATTGGAAAATGTTAAGATTAATCCAAAACAATGTCTGTCTAAATGAATTGTTGATATTAAAGTTATATGGCTTCAAGAAGCATATTCATTTGTTGGGGGTAGCTGCTGATGTTGCTTGTTCCCATCACTTATCTGAGCTATAGCAAGTAGTAGGTTAGAGTTTAGTTTGTTCAAGTGACTTCCATGACAAGGGATATTTCCTGGTGGAGATATACAGTCTACTTTTTAAAATTACTTTAAAATATGAAAACATTCTTTTTAGCCTTGAGAAGACATATATATGTTTGGAGTAGAAAATATACAGAAGTTACTTACTTTCTATATATTCTACATAACTGTGCATTTGCTCTCTGTTCCTCATAACTTATTTTAGCAGCATTTAGAAGTAGCTCTCAGCCCTTCATAACTTAGGATGTCTATTGAGATATTTTGGCATCTTCAGGAGGCTCTTGTTCAAATAACACAGCAAGAGCTCTGGCCAACACACAGAATTGTTCTGAAGTGTAGAAATGAGGAGATCTATCTGAAGACAACTAATTACAGGTAAGCACAACTTTATTTACCACTTATATCTCTTTTTAGAAAGGTAAATGTATTATAGTAGGGTTTTCACATAGAACAATTTCAAATATCTTTCAAAATAGCCTTTTACTTACATCTACTTTCTTTTGTTCTTCCCTCTTTCCACTTTATTTCTTCTGTTGTTTATCTTCATTTAACCCTTTCTTCAACGTTCAGTTTCTTTTGTTATTTCAGTTAACATTTGCAGTATCTTTTAAAACATTGTTAGCTGGTATTTTCAAACATGGGTACCAAGTTAAGGGCTTAATGAGTGACCCAGTCTTCCAAATTGATGAACCTGCAGTAGCTCTAATTACTACAGGATTTTTGAAAATAAAGTTAGCTATTAGGTCCCTAAATATGGACTTAAAAGCCAAACTTCAGGCATCTAAGGTAGGATTTAAAAAAATGTTTGTTAGTGAATAGAATGAAAATCAATAGGACTTGTACTTCTAAGGTCATTTTGAAGAAATGAGAAGTCCTGCAACACCTTAAAGACTAACCAATTTATTTGGGTATAAACTTTTGTGGGCTAGAACCCACCACCTCAGGTGCATGAAGCAGAAACTTCAGTTTGGCAGGTATATGTAAAAATGTGTTACATTCCTATGTGGAGTTCTACCAAGTTCAATTCAATCAGGGTGGATGTGGCCCTCCTAACAATGAGGTGTGAATACCAAAAGAGGGAAAATCACTTTTTGTATTGAGCTAGCCACTCTAAGTCTCTATTCCAGGGATAGGCAAAAGGGCCTCCACGGGCCACATCCGGCCCGCCAAGCAGGTTGATCTGGCCCACAGAGGCCCTGCCATTCCCCTACCCCCAGGCTAATGAGGGGGTGGGGGAGTGCACGAAGCTTCCTCCCACCCTGTGAGCAACATGCAGCGCTTTGAAGCACCACACGCTGCTCGCAGGGTGGGAGAAGATGTCACATGCTCCCCAGCCCCCAAGCCTTGATTGGCCTGGGGGCAGGAGGAGCGTGCAAAGTTTCCTCCACCTTACCCTCCCTACCCCCCCACCCTGCGAGGAGCGCATGGCACTTCCAAGTGCTGTATGCTCGCACAGGGTGGGGGCAGGGTGAGGGAAGCTTCGCACAGCTCCCCTACCCCCAGGCCAGGTATGGCTTGGGAGTGGAGGAGTGTGTGAAGCCTCTTCCTGCCCTGCCAGGAGTATGGGCGCCTAGGTGGAAGGGGGGGGCAAAGAGGCTCCCCCACACCAATTATGGTTTGGGGGTGGGGAAGCCCAAAAGCTAGTTTCACTCTGAAGTCTGTTTATGAAGTTTTTTTGCTGAAGTATAGCAACTTCCAAATCTGTTGTTGAGTGCCTAGAGAGAGTGAAGTACTCTCCTCTTGGTTTTTTTAATATTACCACTCCTGTTGTCTAATTTTTTTCAATCTATTCTTTTGTATAGTTATAGTCTGCTTTGGCCAATGTATATGGCAGCGGGGCATTGCTGGCACATAATTATATCTGTCATATTAGTAGATGCGCAGGTGAACAAGTCCCTGATGGTGTGGCTGATGTCATTGGGTGTTATGAAGGTGTCATTTGAGAAGATAGGCAGACGGAGTTGGCAATGGGATTTGTAGCATGGATTGGTTCCTGGATTAGTGTTTCTGTTGTCAATCGTGTAGTTGCTGGTGAGTTGCTTCAGGTTGGGAAGCTGTCTGTAGACGAGGATTGGCCTGCCTCCCAAGGTCTGAAAGAGTGAAGGATTATCTTCCAGGATAGATTGTATATCCTTGATAATGTGCTGGAGAGTCTTTAGGTGGGGCTGTGGTTGAGGGTGGCGTTCTATTACTTTCCTTGTTGGGCCTGTCTTGTAGTAGGTGACTTCTGGATATCTATCTGGCTCTGTCAATCTGTTTTTTCATGTCCCCTGGCGGGTATTGTAGTTTTAAGAATACTTGCTAGAGATCCTGTGGGTTTTTGTCTCTGAGGGATTGGAGCAAATGCAGTTGTATTTTAGGGCTTGGCTGTAGACAATTGATTGTGTAATGTGTTCTGGATGAAAGCGGGGGGCATGCAGATGGGTATAGTGGTCACTAGATTTCCGGTATAGGGTGGTATTCATGTGGCCCTTACTTATTTGCTCTGTAGTGTCCAGAAACAGGATGGTCAGTAACAGTACCTTCAGTGAAGTCATGGAACACCTGGTGGCTAAGCTTTGTGATTTTGTCCTGACCCACAACCGTTTTAGAATTGGGGATGATTTATAAATTCAAGTCAGCAACACTGTTATAGGTACCCACGTGGCCCAACATGATGCCAACAATTTTATGGCTGACTTAGAACAATGCTTCCTTAGCTCTCGTCCCCATGTGTCCCACTTCTATTTGCACTACACTGATGACATCATCATAATCTGGACCTATAGGAAGGAGGCCCTTGAAGAATTCCACTGGAATTTCAACTATTTCCACTCCCCTGTCAACCTCAGCCTGGACCAGACCACAAAAAAAATCATCTACTTGGACACTACAATGCAAATAAGTGATGGTCACATAAACATCACCGTATACAGGAAACCTACTGACTGCAGTACAGGCAGTCCCCGAGTTACACAGATCCGACTTATGTCGGATCCGCAGTTACGAACGGGGCCCTCTCCCTGGTCTCCAGCAGACCAGGGAGAGGAAGCTGTGGTACAGCAGCTGGGGCGCTGCCAGTTGGTCCTGTAGCGCCGCTCTGGGCACTACTGGACCAACCCAGCAGCACCCCAGCTGCTCTGCCCCAGGCATCCCCAAGTCAGCCGCTGCTGAAACTGACCAGTGGCTGACTACAGGAAGCCCTTGCCCCGGGCTTCCTGGAATCAGCCGCTGATCAGTTTCAGCAGCAGCTGACTTGGGATGCGTGGGGTTCTTAAGTTGAATCTGTATGTAAGTCAGAACTGGCATCCAGATTCAGCCGCTATTGAAACTGATCAGTTTCAGCAGCGGCTGAATCTGGACGCCAGTTCCGACTTACATACAGATTCAACTTAAGAACAAACCTACAGTCCCTATCTTGTACGTAACCCGGGGACTGCCTGTATACAGGAAATGTGCTGACTGCGGTTACATAGTGTATTGTAACACACCCATCTCTGCATGTGTGTCTGTACCTTCCAAACCAAACTTTCCACTTCTTGCATCTGATAAAGTGGGCTCCAGCCCACAAAAGCTTATGCCCAAATTAAGTATGTGTTAGTCTTTGTGGACAGGACTCCTTGTTGTTTTTGCTGAAACAAACTAACATAGCATAACACTCTTAAATAAGCAACTTTAGCCTTTTTAATAATTCCAGTTCTCTTGTTTAAATCTTAGCCATGTCTAACATTTCTTTCTTCCTTCAGGGTCTCAATTCTGTATCTATTTAATTTCATACCTTTCTTCCATTTGTTTTCCATCTTTATTTTATTTTTTATACTGATTTTTTTTTTCCTGCCTGCAGCAAATCTCTTTTGTAATTCATGCTAACTGACTGTCCATATGCGGTAGGTTGATAGGCAGATAGATGAATCAAAAATATTTTCGCCTGCCAAAAAAAAAAAAAACATGGTTAGTTTCTGTTCTGTCTTACTGAGCAGTTCTAAGTGCAGCTCTCTTCAGAAGAATACAGGAAAGGCAAATGATGGTCATTTCCTGCCATTTGTAGATAGCACAGTGTGAGATGTGAGGGATCAGATCCTTCAGTCCAATATCTCCCTGAGCGGTAAACACTGGGGGTGCGTCTAGACTGTCAAGTTTTTGCGCAAAAGTGGCTGCTTTTGCACAAAAACTTGCCAGCTGTCTACACTGGCCACTTGAATTTGCGCAAGAGCACTGACTTTGTAATGTACAAAATCAGTGCTTCTTGCGCAGATACTTTCACGCTCCCGCTCGGGGGAAAAAGCCCTCTTGCATAAGAATACTTGCCCAAGAGGGCCAGTGTAGACAGGGAAGAACTGTTTTGTGCAAAAAAGCCCCGATGGCTAAAATGGTGATCCGGGCTTTCTTGCGCAAAATCGCGTCTAGACTGGACACGGATGCTTTTGCGCAAAAGCACTTTTTGCACAAAAGCATCCGTGTCCAGTCGAGACGCACTTTTGCGGAAATACTTTTAACGGAAAAACTTTTCCGTTAAAAGTATTTCCGCAAAATCATGCCAGTCTAGACGCAGCCTATGAGAGGAGTACGGTCTCTTCTCACAAAAAGACATGTTCTAAATTCTAGGAGGATACTTTGTATACTACTTGCTCTGCTGCAGTTGAGGAGGTCTCTACAAGTGTTGCCACTACTGTCCTCTCGCAGCAGTCAATGTATCCACTTCCCTTAAACTTCTTGACTACAGAGTTTTGGATGATCATCTCAGCCTCTAGAAAATGAAACCAATTGAAGCCACCATCTGTTGCTGCCCCCTTACTGGAGGTCAGTCTCTTAAGCATCGTAGACAGGAGAAGTGCTCTTGTTCAGCTACCAACTTGGCCCCACTGTCATGCTTAGGGGCCCAAACATTTTTTCATTTTGTCAGAGACCAAAAAAGATACCAGTAATATCAATAATTCTTTAGAAGATGAAAATTGCCATCATTTTCACAAGTGGACCCTGGTTCTTGAAGGGTGGTGATTCTTAATCCAGTATAATAAATCACTTGAGTACTGCTCCTCCAATTATGGCACTAGAATATTGTACCGTTAAAGAGAGGTTTTCACCTGACTTGCAATTTCCACTTTAGAGTAAAAGGTTTAATGTTGTTTGGAAGTACCCTGACGTGGAATCTTCTCTTTCCAGAGGTTTTAAATTTTATATTGGCTCCACAAAGAGAAAAAGTCAGACTTCTAATTAAAAATAAATGCATACATTGGAGGGTGATCTAAGAGATCCTGTACTCTCTTTGAAAAGGAATCTTTAATTGTATGCATCAAACAGGAAAATTGAAGTAGACTAGAGAGGACTATGGAGTTGGGAACAAATTCATATTTGTTCCCACAGCTCTTAATATTTGGATGAGGAGGTTTTATTTTCCTGTAAGAAAATTTAGAACAATATTTTAAAACAATTTTGGCCACAGCCGATGCAACTTTGAGGAACTTCAAAAATTCTTGCTAAATCCCTAACTGGTGGTGTGGTGCCTTTCAGAACATTCTGGCTTTATTTGTGAGCTCCCTGAGTTTCACAGTAAGCAAAAGTTTATCCAACTACATTTCTGGGATTTTTTAGTGAAAATCTAAATGAAGCACTTTAAAGGTTTTGACTTTTCTTTTGTCCAGGAAAGACCACACTAATTCCCAAGCTCAGTCTGATTTTAACATATTACTTAGCATAAAAGTTCAAGAGAGAGCCCTCAATCCCAGAAAATCCAAATGTTCATTTCTTGCAGTCTCCCGTTCCTTCCTACAGAAGGCAATGTCATGCATTCCCTTCAGTCAGAGGACGCATATCATCAAACAAAAATTCTTTCTGTATTTTCAGTTAGTTACTATGTGATCAGTAAGTTTTCACTTCCATTGTGATCAGTAAGTTTTCTCCCCCATTCTTCTGACTTCCCCCAAAAATACAAGCATTGCTGCCAAGATATTTGCGTTATTCTTTTTGCCCTTTCAACTCTGGTAAAGGAGCTCCTTTTTCTCTCTTGTACCTGGTGCTTGAGTTTTCAACAGGTTTTATCATTCAAATAGCTAAACTGCATTTGGGACTACAAGAAATAAAAGATAGAATCGCTTTGTGCCACAGTAAGCACTAAATAACAGGATAGGTGGATTTATAGCAGCCATTGATTTGTAAGATGCACAGTTTTACTACCTACTAAATCATCCCCTTGTAAATAGCTGAGAATTAAGACTAGTCTCTTCAGTACCTTGCACTCTCACCATAGCTCTATGAATTTTTTTTTCACATATTCTTGATGCACTCCTGGCAGTGGTTCAAATTCTGGCTTTTTTTTTTTTTTTTTTTTTTTTTTGGCCAATTAGCTCATAAAAATGCAAAATCCCAGGTTCTAGTTCTAAGTGTGTTCCTTCCTTTATCATTGGGTTTTATCATAAATCTTCATGAGTGTCTCTTGGAATAGAAACCATGTCTTCATAAGTATTCACATACTTCCCTGCGCAATTGTTCTCTGATCCCAATTGGAATCTCTAAGGGCTACTGGCACAAAAAACATTAAACATAGAGTGATTCTAGTCCACTTGCAACCCCACTTACACATTCAGAAGGTCATGTGTGTTGCCTCAAGAATATATCCAGAAACCTGTCAGGGTGAAATGTATGTCATCTTGGCCTCATATTATAGACCATGGATTAATGGCTCTTGCTTTGATTTAGGCACAACAGCTTCCTGCTTCTCTCCTCTGCTCTCAGTGGAACCAAAACACTTCATGGTCTAAAAAAGAAATTTCATGTAGGTGTGTATCAGGAAATCTTTGCATAGTGGAGCCTACCCATTCATCTTATCAGGAGCACCAATATTGTAATTATAGGTGCCTGTCGTCTTATATGGGGAGCCACAATAAACTAGATATTTGTGCAGTAGAAAGAAGTCAAAAAAATCAAGCACCTTCATATCAACAGACTTGAAAGTTCTTCTGATGCTTCCATGTTTCAAGACTTCAATTTTGTTATTCAGTTGAATAACAATACAGGTTAGCAAATTACATCCCGATCAACAGAGGACAAGGAGTATATTTCTACTCTCTGAGATATCACTGTTCCTCTCTGAAAGCCATTCACATGGCTGAGAAAATTCATCCATAGTAATTGACTCTGCCATTCCATCTGCATCCTAGAAAATGTTCTCACACACTACAAGAATTTCTCCAGGTTATCAAGAGATGGAGAGCCCCAATGATACTTGTTCACCTTGCACAATGATTTTAAAATACTTGTATTTTAACAACAGATGAAAGAATCCAATAGGATTTTGCATTCAGTTTTCTTTGGAACCAGATTGAAGAAGGTCCACAGGAAGCCCCCTTTTTTTCCCTCTTCTCTATTGAGAAAAGTACAGAGAGAATGTAAAATGGATTATCATAGCTAATTACATCAGAAACTGACTTGCCATGACAATCTCAGCAATCTGTCTTCAGCCCTCCATATGCAGCTCACTGACACAGTTTCATCAGAGGTTGAACTTCAAGTGCCATGGTCTTATCAGTCTCAGGTGTCTAAAGTTTTCTCAAGCTTCAGAGATAATTAGTCACTGACCAGGATGACATTGTGTGGAAGTATTGCCAATAATGGCTTTCCCTTTTTGGATCTTTAAATATTTGATTATTTTCTCAATCTACTCAGAAAACTAACTTCAGGGGGCCAAGAGAGAGAATATGTGACAGTTAAGAGACTGAAGGCAAAAGGAAACCAAAGATGCAAGGTAGGTTGAAGATGACATTAAAGGACATTGGGAATGAGGTTGGATAGAGGAGAATCATAGAAAGACAATAGTAAGCAAATGTTTCAAGACACTTGATTTTAGCAAAAAGGCCAAGAACTGGAAGGAACCTCGACAGGTCATCAAGTTCAGTCCCCTGCCCTCATGGCAGGACCAAGCATTGTCTATATCATCCCTGATAGATGTCTGTCTAACCTGCTCTTAAATATCTCCAGCGATGGAGATTCTACAACCTCCCTAGGCAATTTATTCTAGCATTTAACCACCCTGACAGTTGGGAAGTTTTTCCTAATGTCGGACCTAAACCTCCCTTGCTGCAATTTAAGCCCATTGCTTTTTGCCCTATCGTCAGAGGTTAAGGAGAATAATTTGTCTCCCTGTTACTTTTAGGTACTTGAAAGCTGATATCATGTCCACTCTGTCTTCTCTTTTCCAAACGAAACAAACCCAGTTCTTTCATTCTTCCCTCACAGGTCACATTTTCTAGACCTTTAATCATTTTTTTGCTTTTCTCTGGACTCTCTCCAATTTCTCCACATCTTTCCTGAATTGTGGTCCCCAGAACTGAACACAATACTCCAGTTCAGGCCTAATTAGTGCAGAGTAGAGCAGATGAAGATCAGTGGGGCAGTGGTAGTGGGAGATAATTAATGGAAAATAGAGTTGAAGGAAAGCAAGCAAGACCAAGTATATTACGTATGAAGGAAATGAGCAGATGCTCCAGTAATTCAGATATTCTTTGAGTGCTTACTCATGCCCATCTCAAAGAACCATCATTACTGCACAAGGTGAGTAACTTCTTCTTTCTTGAGCTGTATCCCGTGGGTGCTCCACTATAGGTGAGTTCACAGCAGTAGCCTACATCAAGGAGGCAAGATTCGGAGTTAACGCCCTACTGCCGTGGAGAAGACTGCAGAGGCAACTGCTGTGTCAGTCATAAGGATGTTAGGGATAGCATAGTATTTAGCAAATGTAAAGTCAGATGACCAAGTAGCTGCACAGCAAATATTTCATAGGGGAACTCCCTTGAGGAAGGTAGTTGACGCTGCCATCGCGCTCATTGAATAGGCTCTTCTGCAGTGAGTAACAGTGTATGATTCACGTAACGATGATTCTGGATATGCGCTGTGCTGACAAAGGATGGCCTTTGGAACTTTCTATGATGGACAAGAAAAGGTGCTGAGATTTTCGAAAGCACCGTGTCCTATCAATGTAGAAAGCCAACACTCGATGGACATCCAAAGTGTGGAGTCATGCGTGTTGTGTCAAGGATTATGGCTTAGGGTAGAATGTGGGGGAGGGATAGCTCAGTGGTTTGAGCATTATCCTGCTAATCCCAGGGTTGTAAATTCAATCCTTGTGGAGGCCATTTGAGGCAAATATTTGTCAGGGATGGTACTTGGTCCTGCTGTGAAGGCAGGGGACTGGACTCGATGGCCTTTCAAGGTCCCTTCCAGTTCTAGGAGATAGGCAATCTCCATTAATAATAATAACTATTGGTTCATTTATGTGGAACGCCGAATTAATTTTTGGTAGAAAGGGTGGTTGAGGGTCAAGTATTACTTCCTGGGGGGTAAACACTGTGTAAGGTGGTGTTGCCAAGAGGGCGGATAATTCCCCAACCCTCCACGCTGAGGTTATTGCCAACAGAAAAACCACCTTCATGGTTAGAATGGATAAATCACAAGTTACCAAGAGCTCGAAAGGGGGTTCCATTAAGGTGTCTAAAACTAGCTCCAGTTCCACGGATCCGCGAGGTGCCTATGGCATGGGAAGAGATTAGCCAACCCTTTCATAAATCTCTTTGTCATTAGGTGGGAAAACATAGAATAGCCATCCACAGAGTGGCGAAAGGCAGTGAGTGCCTCAATGTAAACCTTAAGGGAGGAACATGCAAGGCCAGAGTGTTTGAGATCTAGGAGATAGTCCTAAATGCGGTGAATAGGGACCAAGTAGGGGTCCAATTGTGCACTAGAACACCATGAACAGACTCGCCGCCATTTATGCAGGTAAGTATTGTGTGTATTAGATCTCCTACTATGTAATAGGACCTGTTTGACTGATAGGGAACAACTCATCTCTCTTTGTTGGAACCAACTAGGTGCCATATCGTCAGAGCGAGGTAGTCAAGCTGAGGGTGTTTCAAACATCCGTGGTTCTGTGTCAGCAAGTCGCAGCATCTGGGAAGATGGTATGGAGGATGGACTGACATGCAAAACAGGTAAGGGAACCATGTTTGTCGTGGCCAGTAGGGGGCTATTAGTATCACTCTGGCTCCTTCCATTGCTATCTTTTCCAGAACTTTGGGAATGGGAGGAGTAAGTGGAAAGGCATATGAAAGGTGTTGGCTCCAGTCGCATAGGAGTGCATCTCCCATCAACTTCGGTCCAATATCCACTTGTGAGCAGTATTGAGGGCACTTCGCATTGCGGTGCATGGCAAAGAGGTCTATGGATGGATATCCCCAGCGGCAGAAAAGGGTGTGAAGCACATCTGGGTGCAATTTCCATTCGTGATTTGTTGAGAAGTGTCTGCTGAGGGCATCGGCTGTGATGTTCTGCTCGCCAGGGAGGTACGCTGCGATAATCATAACTCTGTGTTAGTTGCACCAGTTCCATCTTTGCATCGCCTCCATGCAAAGGGATCGGGATTGAGCCCCACCCTGTCTGTTTATGTAGTATACCATTGTCATGTCGGTAAGAACACAAATGACACAACCATGTATTAGGGGAAGGAAGTGTCTGCAGGCGTTGAAGACTGCTCTCAACTTGAGCAGGTTAATATGTTGCAAAGACTCCTGAGTGGACCAGCGGCCTTAGATTTGTTGGTCTTGTAGATGTGTGTCCCATCCTAGCAGTGACACGTTGGTGGTAATCTGCATAGTTGGTTGAGATCAGTGAAAGGGTATGCCATCCATCAAGCTGTCGGGGATGGTCCACCATGCCAACGATTTTCTTACATGACAAGGTACCGTGACCCTCCTGTGGATGTTGTGACCATTTGGTGCATATATCGAGGCAATCCAATGTTGAAGGCATCTGAAGTGCAACCTTGCATGTGCTATGACATATGTCATAGGTGCTATATGCCCCATGAGTTGTAGACAGGTAAGTATGGGGGTTCTGGGGCTGATGGAAAAAACCTGTATCAGGTCTTGGATAGTTTATTGGTAAGTATGCGCGAGCCGTGGTGGAGTCGAGGCATGCATCTATGGACTCTTTAGATTGCTGAGGTGTCATGGATGACTTTGTGAGGTTTATTATAAGACCAAGTGCTTCGAATCTGGTTCTTATGTTGGTAGCCTGAAGTGCTTCATCGAAAGAAGGTGCTCTGATCAGGCAATCGTCGAGGTTAGGGAATATAATAATTCCCACACACTGTAATTAAGCTGTCACTACCACCAGTGTTTTCGAGAAAACCCTGGGGGCTGATGATAGACCAAAAGGCAGGACTTGGTACTGGAAGTGCTCTGAACTGACCTGAAAACATAGAAAGTGTTTGTGAGCTGGATGAACGGTCACATGAAAATAGGCATCCTGGAGGTCGAGGGACATAAACCAATCTCTGCTGTGCAATGCTGGAATGATAGTCACCAGGGTCACCATTTTGAAACGTTGTTTGCAAAAGTACCAATTTAAGCGTCGAAGATCTAGGATTGGCCTCCAACCTCCTGATTTTTTTCTGTGTCAGAATAGAGTGGGAATAAAATTCCTTGCCCTTGAACTCATCCGGTACCTTTTCCACTGCTCTGATAATTAGAAGATGTCACCTCCTGTTTCAAGAGAGACTCGTGAGATGGGTCCCTGAAGAGGGATGGGGAGGGAGAGGCAGGAGGACAAAGTGACATAAAGGGGATGGTGTAGCCCAACGCAATTAGCTATAGGACCCATTGTTCGGTGGTAATCAAGGCCCATTGTTGGTGGAATGGTCTCAGGCGATGGTGAAAGTGTGTTTGTGGCATGATGGTGAGTGGTCAGCAGAATGGTCTGTAGTCCCTTGACCGAGACGTCAAACCTGTTGTCTGGTGTTCTGTTGGTTAGACACTCTCATTTGTGGTTGTCTTTTCTGCTGTTGTTGCATGGTCCGTTGGTGCTCCTGTTGTCTGTAATGAGGTATTGGGTGTGAGAATGGCTTCTGTTTTCAGTAAGGCGTGTAACGTTTCCTGTGATATGGCAGCATATACATCCCCAATGTCCGAAGTGTTGTCCTGGAGTCCTTGCCAGAATGGAGGACTTGGTCTATCTTTTCTGCAAAGAGGCTCTGCCAGTCAAAGGGAAAGTCTTCAACCTTTGGCGAGAGGTCCTTTGCCACTGCCGCCTGCTGCAGCCAAGATGTTCGGCGCATGACCACCAATGTGGTGGTGGTTTGTGCTGCCATATCCCCTGTGTCTAGGGCTATGTGGAGGGCTATTCAGGAAGCCGTGTATCCTTCCTGTACTACAGCCTTGAGAACTTCATGCTTACTATCTGGCAGATGTTCGAGAAGTGGGACCAATTTCAAATAATTGTCAAAATTGTGATTGGCCAGGAGCGCAGCATAATTTGCCATCCTTAAAATTAATGTGGCCGATGAGTAAACTTTTCTTCTGAAAAGATCCAGACGTCTGTTTTCCTTGTCAGTATTAGCAATCTTGTATTGAGGAGCTTTAGCTCTCTTGTGCTGCATCCACAACAAGAGAATTCGGTTGTGGGTGCACAAAGAGGAATTCCATGCTCTTAGTAGGCACAAAGTATTTCTTGTCCGCTTCCTTATTTGAAGTGGGGGTCGACGCCGGTGTCTATCATATATCATCTGCTATTTCCAAAATCGCATCCTTAAGTGGGAGTGTGACTTTCAACCTCTGGGACGACTGTAGGTTTCTTAGTAAATGGTGTTGTTTCTGTTGGACCTCTGAGAGTTGCACTTGTTGGCTGTCAGCGACTCGCTTAAACAACTCTTGGAACTGTCGGATGTCATCAGAGGGAGATGTGTCACCGGGGAAGATGACATCGTCAGGTGACAAAGATGAAATATCTGTGGAAGAGTGTGTTTGTGGCTCCTCATGGTCCAACAGTTGACCCTCCTCTGTTTCTGATTGATGTGGAACAGGGGGCTCGACTCCAGTTGGAGTAAGAGGTCTGATTACTGATGGAGCTGGAGAGTTTGTCCTGTTATCTGAAGTTTGAGGCTGGTGACAGGAAGGCAATCTTACTGTGTTGTGTCGAGGGGAGTATGAACGACATCTATCATAATAGTAGTCGTGTCTGCACGGACGGTCATAGTGACGTACGGAAGATGGAGAATATCTGGAGGAGTATCTGCTCCTATGAGCATTGCGGCGTCTGTAGTAACTGGAGAGTGTGGGAGACCTGGGTGACCTTGAATGCATGGAAGATCCTGGGGAGTCTCAGTGTCGATGGTGGTAATGTGGCAAAGTGTAAGGCGGTGAGTAGTATCCTCGTCTTGTATCTGGTGCCTTCTCAATAATCAGACCAAAAAGATTGAGCTAGAGACGGAGAAGGCGGTTCGGGGGAAAATTGAGCGTGGTCCAGACTGAGTGATGGGGTTGTCAGCTTGCGCAATATTTGGCGCACTTTGGTCAGTGTTGGTGACTGTCCGTGTGATGATGATGGTGTCAACGCTGGCATCGGTGCTGAGTGCACAGTCATGTGCAAGGTAGGTGCCAGCAGTGAGTGGTGTGGCGGTGCTGAACGTGTTCCCGGTGCCGACACTGTATTGTTGGTGCTGCCGCAGTCAGCGTCGGAAGACTTGGTGCTGCTGTTGGTGCTGCAGGTGCCATCGGTGGTGAAGTTGTCATCAGTACCGTTGGTGAAGTCGTCATCAGTGTCGGACGAATTGTGGCAGAGGTTTTCGGCGCTGAGTCTCTGGGCGGTGCTGGGTTTAGTGCCGAGGTACTCTGGCCCTGCTTGTGTTTATCGGGCCAGCGGCAAACAACCGTGCCTCATGTGTCCGGTTTGTCCCCTGTGCTGACATGAATCGGGGGCAGAGAGCATGAGGGAGAAGGCCTCCTCTTCATGTGGGCAGGCTTGGGCAAGGCAGGTCGGTGTCCGCTGACTTCTGCCAGTTCAGGGGATTGGAAGGAATCAGTCTCAGGCAGCTGTAATGCTTTATCAAATAGAAGCATTTTCAGCCTCATCTCCCTGTCCCGTCTAGCTCGCGCTGTGAGCTTTGAACAGTGGGGACATTTTTGTGGGATATGTCCCTCACTGAGGCACTATATACAGAGTGAGTGCCCATCTGAGATGGGCATGGGCTCTTGGCATTTGCCGCACTTTTTAAATTGTGTGAGCCTGGCATGGCTCGACCAGAGTGCATCTTCTGTCCCCAGACCGAGGAAGAACTTTAACTACGCTACGAATATTACTATTTTTATTTATTTATTTATTTATTTATTTAACGAAGCTAACACTAGAACTAACTATTACAACGACTGTAAAAATAATAACTGTACCAATAACTAACTAACTAAACAAACAATTTCCCCTCTCAATCCCTGACAGGATTCGATGAGAGCAAGTTCACTCCAACCGCGGCTGAAGACGGTCAGGAGGAGCTGGTGGAATCTGGACCGCACACTCAGAAACGGTGTGAAAGGCATGCACAGTCCAGCGAACTACAGCTGAAAAAGATCTTCAATCTGCGGTGCTGGGATAAGCCTGACACCTACAGTGGAGCATCCACAGGACACTGCT
This sequence comes from Pelodiscus sinensis, assembly GCF_052426305.1. NCBI lineage: Eukaryota > Metazoa > Chordata > Testudines > Trionychidae > Pelodiscus > Pelodiscus sinensis. The sequence continues at coordinate 106,502,879 of NC_143057.1, read as the reverse complement.
CGAAAAAGCAGCAGCTTCCCCAGACTTAAATAAGCAAACCAAACACATTAACATTAAACACCATTATCTAGTTCAGCAATAACTGGCCCTATGTGTAGCCTCTTTTTTTATTGATTGACCATTAATCATGTTGATTCCTGAAGAATTCCCAGCTAACATTGAGGTAGGTTCTTGTCTCAAGATTATGCCCAGTATTACTGGCATTTTTGTTCCATTGGGAACCCCAAAATCTATGATTGCAACACTCAGATTTAGGAAAAAACTTTGTAATATTTAATTAATATGTTTAGAAAAAAAATCAAACACTCAAACTGGGCAAGGTAGACAGAGATAATACAAAATCTGCATCTGTAGGCTTCCGTACCTACTGACTGGACAATAGCTAACGTGACACCAATATTTAAAAAGGGCTCTAGAGGTGATCCTGGCAATTACAGACCGGTAAGTCTAACGTCGGTACTGGGCAAATTAGTGGAAACAATAGTTAGGAATAAAATTGTTAGGCACGTAGAAGAACATAATTTGTTGGACAAAAGTCAGCATGGTTTCTGTAAAGGGAATTCATGTCTTACTAATCTATTAGAGTTCTTTGAAGGGGTTAATAAACATGCGGACAAGGGGGATCCAATAGATATAGCATACTTAGATTTTCAGAAAGCCTTTGACAAAGTCCCTCACCAAAGGCTCTTGTGTAAATTACATTGTCATGGGATAAGAGGGAAGGTCCTTTTATGGATTGAGAACTGGTTAAAAGCCCGGAAACAAAAGAGTAGGAATAAATGGTAAATTTTCAGAATGGAGAGCTGTAACTACTGGTGTCCCCCCAAGGATCAGTTCTAGGACCAGTCCTATTCAACTTATTCATAAATGATCTAGAGAAAGGGGCAAGCAATGAGGTAGTAAAGTTTGTGGATGATAGTAAACTGTTCAAGATAGTCAAGACAGAAGCAGACTGTGAAGAACTTCAAAAAGATCTCACAAAACTAAGTGATTGGGCAACAAAATGGCAAATGAAGTTTAATGTGGATAAGTGTAAAGTAATGCACGTTGGGAAAATAACCCGCACTATACATATAGTATGATGGGGGCTAATTTGGCTATGACAATTCAGGAAAGAGATCTTGGAGTTATCGTGGATAGTTCTCTGAAAATGTCCACCCAATGTGCTGCGGCAGTCAAAAAGGCAAATAGAATGTTAGGAATTATTAAGAAAAGGATAGAAAATAAGACACCAAATATCTTACTGCCTCTGTATAAAACTATGGTACGCCCACATCTTGAGTGCTATGTACAGATGTGGTCTCCTCACCTCAAAAAAGATATTTTGGCCTTGGAAAGGATTCAGAAAAGGGCAACTAAAATGATTAGGGGTTTGGAACAGGTCCCATATGGAGAGAGGCTAAAGAGACTGGGACTTTTCAGTTTGGAAAAGAGGAGACTGAGGGGGGATATGATAGAGGTATATAAAATCATGAGTGGTGTGGAGAGGGTGAATAAAGAAAAGTTATTCATTAGTTCCCATAATATAAGGACTAGAAGACACCGAGGGTGTGTCTAGACTACAAGACTCCGTTGATGGAGCCATGTAGATGAGGCAGGGCAACAAAGGGAAATGAAGCGGCAATTTAAATAATTGCCGCTTCTTTTAAATCAAAATGGCTGCCGCACTGTGCCGATCAGCTGTTTGTCGGCACAGCGCGGCAGTCTAGATGGGGATCTGCCGACCCCAGAACCCTTTGTTGTCAGATCCTGTAAGCCTTGTCGACGGAGCCATGTTGTCTAGACACACCCTGAAATTAATGAGTAGCAGGTTTTAAACTAATAATCATAGAATCATACAATACTAGGACAGGAAGGGACCTCAAGAGGTCATTGAGTCTAGTCCCCTGCCCTCATGACAGGACCAAATACTGTCTAGACCATCTCTGATAGACATTTATCTAACCTATTCTTAAATATCTCCAGAGATGGGGATTCCACAACCTCCCCGGGCAATTTATTCCAGTGTCTGACTACCCTGACAGTAATCAACTTTTTCCCAATGTCCAACCTAAACCTCTCTTGCTGCAGTTTAAGCCCATTGCTTCTTGTTCTATCTTCAGAGGCCAAGATGAACAAGTTTTCTCCCTCCTCCTTATGATACCCTTTTAGGCACCTGAAAACTGTTATCATGTCCCCCCTCAATCTTCTCTTTTCTAAACTAAACAAACTCCATTCTTTCAGCCTTCCTTCGTAGGTTATGTTCTCTAGCCCTTTAATCCATCTTGTTGCTCTTCTCTGGACCCTCTCCAATTTCTCCACATCTTTCCTGAAATGCGGTGCCCAGAACTGGACACAATACTCCAACTGAGGCCTAACCAGCGCAGAGAAGAGCAGAAGAATGACTTCGCATGTCTTGCTCACAACACCCCTGTTAATGCATCCCAGAATCATGTTTGCTTTCTTTGCAACAGCATCACACTGCTGACTCATATTCAACTTGTGGTCCACTATAATTCCTAGATCCCTTTCTGCCATACTCCTTTCCCACACAGTCGCTTCTCATTCTGTATGTATAAAACTGATTGTTCCTTCCTAAGTGGAGCACTTTGCATTTCTTTTTATTAAACTTCATCCTATTTACCTCAGACCATTTCTCCAATTTGTCCAGGTTATTTTGAATTATGATCGTATCCTCCAGATTAGTCGCAACACCTCCCAGCTTGGTATCATCTGCAAACTTAATAAGCGTACTTTCTATACCAATATCTAAATCGTTTATGAAGATATTGAATAGAGCCAGCCCCAAAACAGACTCCTGCAGAACCCCACAGCAGGATTGTGAACCAGTAATAACTACTCTCTGAGTACGGTTATCCAGCCAGTCAGTTATGCACCCACCTTATTGTAGCCCCATCTAAGTTGTATTCACCTAGTTTATTGATAAGAATATCATGCGAGACCGTATCAAACACCTTACTAAAGTCTAGGTATACCACATCCACCGCTTCTCTCTTATCCACAAGACTCATTATCCTATTAAAGAAAGCTATCAGATTGGTTTGACATGATTTGTTCTTTACAAATCTATGCTGGCTGTTCCCTATCACTTTGCCAGGTTCCAAGTGTTTACAGATGATTTCTTTAATCAAAATCATCATAAGCGAAAGTTCTTCAGGTAGTATCCCCGTAGGTGCTCCACTTCAGGTGTTGGGCCCCATCTGTTTGCGCTACTGTTCACACTGCTTCTGAGTGTGCGTGGGATCCAGCTTCCGCCAGTTCCTCCTAACCGTCCACAGCTGGTAGATAGAGCAAACGGTCTCTCCTTCTGTCAGAGAAAGAAAACTTGTTAATACCTTATAGTTAGCCATAATTCGTTAGTTAGTTAGAGTTAACGTTCGTTGTTCCAGTTTAAAAAAAAAATTTCTGTCAGAGATGCCAGGGTCCCCCAGTTTTAAGAAATGCACTCAGTCCCGTGACACAATGCCGGCGTCCGATGGACACTCTATGTGCATCAAATATCTGGGCGAGGGGCATATTCCCCCAAAATGCCCACACTGCTCATAATTAACGGCCCGTGCCAGGAGCGACCACGAAATGCGCTTGAAACTACTCCTGTTCATCAAGGATCTCCAGCCCCCTCAGCAGGCTGATGCGCCGCCGCTGGCAGTTCCACTGCGCGGTACAAAATCGCCCTCTCGCTCCTTTACTTTGTGTTGGAGCATTGGCAACAGAAAAAGAACTTTTGGTATGAGGGGATCCAGGCACGCAGAGCGGCAGAAGACAAGTCAGTGCACTTCAGAGCCTGGTCCTTCCCAACACAGGGAACCAGTTTCCGCGGCCGCATTCCTGAGAGCTGAGTCCGCCCTTGCTCCAGTTGAACACAAACCATAGATACCAGTTTCTGGACCTGTTCCAAAAGCACCGATATCGGTGCCTATATCAGCACGGACAACCACGGCACCGCCATTGCCAATGAGTGCCTCGGCACCATCAACATAGATGCTGGCAGCGATGGCACCATCTGCGCCACAACCGCCGGCACCAACTCTCCTGCCCGCGTCAGCGCCGATGGCACCGCCTGGTCTTACTGCACTGCCTTCTACTTCCATGACACCGGCGGCGCTGCCCTCTTCTACATCGGCGGCACTGTCAGCGAACGGACTCAGGGAGTGCCCCTCACATTGGGCAACTCCATCACCATCACCATCAGTACAGACTTGCAGCGATCCTCCACTCCATCCGCGCAGAGCATGTTGGTGCTGAGTATCTCTTGCCAAAGCGTAAGTCCGTCCCTGGTGCGTAGAAAGGCAACAGGAAAATCAAGGAGCATAAGAACGCCATCTCCTAGCCTGGGGCCACCGGACGTACTTACCCAACCACAGTCTCCAGCTTTGGTCTTCTCCATGCCATTACATCAAGAACCCCACATCACTACTGTCTCCCATCGGAGTTGTTTGCCATGGTATTCCAGATCACTTCATAGATACTCACGGTCACTGTCTCATGCTTCTCACTGATCTCGTTCTCCCAGATTGCTCACAAGATCATCTTACTCATACTTATTCACCACGATACTCTTCCAGGCATCAATTCCATGAGAGCTACCACTAGTGCCACTATCATCGCTTCTCATCGAGCCATTCCTCCTTCAGGTCCCAACGACATTATTACTCCCAATCTCACAGCGGATCCCGACTGCCAACACTGCCACCTGATCTGGCACGTCCATCTACGCCATTGGGAGATGTCCCTATCCCTCTGGCTCAACCAGAACCACCACAAGGGCCAGTTACGGGGCACTCCCAACCTCAAGCTGGTTCCCCAACAGATTTTTCTTCATCATCACCCAACGATGCCGTCTTCCCAGATGATTCCTCCCCTACTGATGACATCCGTCAGTTTCACGACCTTTTCAAGAGGGTGACAGATTCACAGGATTTACACCTTGCTAAAGTCCAGCAAAAACAGCATCACCTTCTCAAGAATTTGCACCCAGAACGCCAAAATGGCCTTACTCTTTGATGAGGCAATTTTAGAGATCACAGATGACATCTGGCAGACGGCCGCATCTGCACAGCCTACCCATAAGAAATCTGACAAAAAGTATTTCATCCCCCCCCCCCAAAGGGTCGGAATTCTTATTCACGCATCCTCAACCAAACTCACTAGTTGTCGATGCAGCCCAACAAAAAGCCAAAACACCCCAGCATAGGAATGTGGCCTCGGACAAAGACTTGACTTCTTCAGGAGAAAAGTTTTTTCTTCCGCTACCCTTCTCCTCAGGATGGCGAATTATGCGGCGCACCTATCGAACCACAGTTTCAATAACTATGCTCTAAAACACCTACCAGATGACACGCGCCAGATAATCAAATCAGTGATACAGGAGGGCTACATAGCCTCAACAACAGCCCTGCAAATTGTGCTGGATATTGCCAACGCAGCTGTACGCAGCACAGCGACATCAATCATTAAGAGGAGATCATTGTGGCTACAATTAGCCTCAGTCCCCAAGGACAACGTTAAAGACCCTAGGAACATATATGCCTCCGTATCGCTGCAGGCGTTACACGCCCTACTTTAAACAAAAACCTTTCTCCTACTCTGGTCCCAGGTACAGACAACAGGACCAACAACAACAGCAAAGAGGCAGACCCCGCCCTCAAAAACGCAGAGCACAGTCTAACAGGGGTCCTAACCCCGAGAACAACTGATAGCAGGTTTGATGGTCCGATCGAGGGACTGTGCGACGTCCCCCTCACGTACCCCCTGGAAGCACACAAACTTTTTCACCATTGCCTCAGATCTTTCCAGCGCAGATGGTCATCCATTACCACAGACGAATGGATACTAGAAATAATAGCATTAGGATATTCCATACCCCTCTTCTCTCTCCCCACTACCATACCCCCAACCCCGTCCCTTTTCAGGGACCCATCTCACGAGCTTCTAATGCAAGAAGTCGTGAGACTCATGGACATAGGGGCAGTAGAGACGGTGCCCGTCCAGTTTCAAGGCAAGGGTTTTAACTCCAGGTACTTTCTCACCGAAAAGAAGTCAGGGGGGATGGAGATACATTCTCGATTTCTTTCCTTAGATATCTGCGAGGTTGTGCAAAAGTTCAGAATGGAGACCCTTGTTTCCGTGCTCCCAGCGTTAACCACAGGGGATTGGTTCACTTCGCTCAATTTGCAGGACGCCTATTTTCACGTCACAATCCATCCAGCCCACAGACGTTCTCTCAGATTTGTCATAGGCACACAACATTTCCAATACAAAGTTCTTCTGTTCGGACTGTCCTCAGCACTGAGGGTCTTCTCCAAGACTGTCAGTGGTGGCTACATATCTTCTTCACCACAATGTAACGATCTTCCTGTATTTGGACAATTGCCTCATCAAGGCACAATCCTATGACTTGGGCCTTGTCCTCAATCTGCCAAAGTCGTCGCTCACACTTCTAAAATCACTCGTGTTCATTGGGGCACGGTTAGACTCTATAATGGCCAAGGCCTATCTGCTTATAGAGCGATTCCATAGGATACAGAGCCTTACTCAAACTCTTACTATCAGGCTGAAGATCCCGATAATTGCCTGGCTTCAATTGTTGGGACACATGGCCTCCACGACTTACGTGGTACGACATGCAAGGCTACGTCTCGGGCCCTTGTAGCACTGGCTGGCCTCGGTATACCGTCCAGGCAACCAGGACACCCGCAGACTTGTCCAGGTTCCCCTGGCAGTCAAGCAATCACTTGCATGGTAGATGTTACCCGACAATTTACTCTCCGGAGTCCCTTTCTACCATCCTCAGCCAACCATTCAGGTCACATTGGATGTGTCTCTCATAGGCTGGGGAGCTCATTGCAAGGGCGAATTTGCTCAAGGCCAATGGAGCACACAGGAATCCTTCCAGCACATCAACCTACTGGAGCTCCAGGCAGTATTCAATGCCTGCAAAGCCTTCCTCCCATGAATTTGAGGACAAACAACTCAAATACTTACCAACAATACTACCACGATGTACTATATCATCTTCCGGGGGGAACGTGCTCCAGATCTCTGTGTGGAGGCCACAAGCCTGTGGAACAGGTATATAATCCACAATATCACCATCATCAGCATATATCTTCCAGGCAAGCAGAATACACTTGCAGATGCACTGAGCAGACATGTCTTTCCCCAACACAAGTGGGAAATTGACCAGAAACTATTCCAACATATGTTCCGAAGGTGGGGACACCCAACCATAGACCTCTTTGCAACACATCGGAACAAGAAATGTCCACAATATTTTTCCAGAGAGGGCCTGGGACCAGGATCACTCAGGGACGCATACCTTTGGAACTGGAGTCATCACCTTCTCTTTGTTTTTCCTCCAATTCCGCTTATATCAAGAGTGATCAAGAAGATTACCCTCGATCAAGCTACAGTGATACTTATAGCACTGTTTTGGTCCAGACAAATGTGGCTTCCTATGCTGCTACAAATGTCAACACAAGCCCCATATCAGCTACCAAAACAACCCAACCTACTCACACAGCCAGGTTTCTCGATACCACAGGCACAGATTGACAGGTGGCACCTCCCAGCATGGTTCCTAGATGGTTCCATGGCACAGAAGTCCTCTGCTCTCAAGAGGTCAAGCACATCCTGCTGTATAGCAGGCGGGAATCCACCCACAGACTTACCTTTACAAATGGTGTCGATTCCACGCCTGCTGTGTAGACAACCATTGTGACGCAGAGTCCATCCCGATCCACCGCATCTTGGACTACGCACTGCACTTACATCACACGGGACTGGCAATCTCCTCGATTAAAGTCCATCTCTCAGCAATCTCTGCGCTTAGACAACCAACAGATGCATTGTCAATAATGTCTCACCCACTCGTGAAACGTTTTCTTAAAGGACTGGAAAATTTACACCCCCCACGCAGGACACTTCCTGCATTTTGGGACTTGGAACTCGTTCTCGATACCCTTAGTTATCCACCCTTCGTACTTTCTGATTCCTGTGACATAAAGTTGCTTACCGCGAAACTGGCCTTTCTCTTGGCCATAAGTTTGGCCCGAAGGGTAGGAGAACTAGCGGCACTTTCTGCCAACCCCCCATACACACTATTTACTAACACGGGAGTAATCCTTCAGCCTCGCCTGTCATTTTTACCTAAAGTGAACTCAGAGTTCCATATTAATGAGCCAATCTCACTCCCCACATTCTGCCTCAAGCCACACCCCTCGCCTCGTGAGGCCCGCTTGCACACACTTGATGTCTACAGAGTGTTGGCTTTTTACTTAGAAAGGACTCATCCATTCCAACAGTTGTCACGTCCTGAAGAGCATCACGATGCAGGACATTCGTCGTACAGCCACGTGGTCATCAGATATGACATTTGCTAAGCATTACACTATCGATGCAATCGCTTGAGATTCAGCGTTAGCCTCCGTTGTACTATCCATAGCAAAGAAACAGTAACTCCAATCCCACCTCCATACGCACAGCTGCTGCTCTGTATTCACCTGAAGTGGAGCACCCACAGGGACACTACCCGAAGAAGAAGAGGAAGTTACTCACCCTGTGCAGTAATGACATTTCTTCGAGGTGTGTGTCCCCGTAGGTGTTCTATGACCTGCCCTCCTCCCCTCTTTGGAGTTTCCTCTTGTGTTTTTAAGGAGTGATCCGATTAGGAGGAACTGGATCCCATGCACACTCAGAAGCAGCGCGAACCGCATGTGCCCCGTGTGTGTGTGGGCCAGCCGAACCACGGCTAACAGCTCTCAGACCTGCGGTGCCGGGACAGAGCCCGACATCTGAAGTGGAGCGCCTATGGGGGGGACACACCTCGAAGAAACATCGTTACTGCACAGAGTGAGTAACTTCTTCCTCTTCTTCACACAGTGCATAGTCAACCTGTGGAACTCCTTGCCAGAGGAGGCTGTGAAGGCTAGAACTATAACAGAATTTAAAGAGAAGCTAGGTAAATTCGTGGAGGTTAGGTCCATAAAAGGCTATTAGCTGGGGGTAGGAATGGTGTCCCTGGCCTCTGTTTGTCAGAGGCTGGAGATGGATGGCAGGAGACAAATCGCTTGATCAGTGTCTTCAGTCCACCCCTTCCAAGGCACTTGGCACTGGTTACTGGGCTAGATGGACCTTTGGTCTGACCCAGTACGGCCATTCTTATGTTCTGATCATCAATATACTTATACCATTCCTTCTACACAAAAAATCAGCATTGTAGCCACCATCAGATGCACCATCATCACGAGTGGTCACCATCCTCGTATCTCCCAGGGCACTCAGGCAGGGACACAAGTTTTATAATACATTGTAATGATACAATAGTGCCTACTGCATATTCAATAGGGTTTTCATCCCCTTTTCTGTATTTTGTGACAGGATCAGAACAGAAGGCTATAAAAAAGTAGTGGAGGGGACTCATAAGCCTCAGACTGAGGGAGATCCCTGCTGTGATGGTGAGTTGGGGTTCCCCCATATCCTGCAGCCCCATAGCAGCAAGAACAGACTCCGCCAGCCAGTAGAATAGAGAGGGTTTATTGCTTTTCCAGGATACAGCACAGATGAGATGTGGTTACAGGAGTCAGGACCAGGATGCCTCAGACCCCTTGGTTAGGGGTCCATTGCCCCCCCAAGACCTTCACCCCTCAGCTTCGGCTGTTTCCTTCATGTTTCCCAGCCAGCAACTCCCTGGCTCCCAGACCCTGCCCCCAAACCAGGTGTTTGTCTCCTCCTCCCTCCCTTTGTCTCTCCCCTGGGGAAAGAGCCTTGTTATCTGGTCAGGCTGGACCTAAGTGTCTGGGCTAATACACATGTGGATGAGTCAGTAGGAATCACACATCACAATGCAGGGGGACACGGGGTTACAGACAGCACCCCCACTATGTCACACTGCTCCCAGAGTAACAGAGAGGGGCTGGTTTAGAACCAGCAGAGGCAATCATGGGTAATGGAACACCTGTGGCTAATTGGCTAGGCCTGAAGAGTCAGGCCAGCCTAGGCCAATTAGGACACCTGGGGGTAATTAAGAAAACCAGTTCAGACTGGCTAAAAAAGTAGCAGCCCTGCAGTGGGAGGGTGAGTGCAGCTAGGGTGAAGGAGGAGAGTACCACAGGGAGTAGGAGGAAAGGAGGTCATAACTGGGAGGATGAAGTGAATAGAAAGAAGGTGTAGCCCAGTGGTCTTGGAGCTGTATTCTAGTAGGTGCCAGGGGTTCACACAAGCAGCTACTATCACAGGGCTCTGGGCTGGAACCCAGAGTAGACCATGGGCCTGGTTTACTCCCAACACCCACTTCTCCATTTCCACTCAGGGAAAAGGACTGTGGAGTTTATTCTCCATTTTACCATACACTGGCCAATGATGAAAAGAGCTCAACAAACAGCAAATTAAAGCCCTAGGCATGGTGCCTAAGATTGTGGGCTGCTGTGAGCCTCTGAGGCAAGCAAATCCACCAGGAAGCACAGGACCCATTGAGTTTTTGTAGGAGCTTTGTCACAATTTCTATTTTCTTGTCCTCCGAATCTTGGATTTCCTTTCTCCCCTCAAGCTTAGTAGCATGCACATCTATTAGTTACAGTGATATTCTTGTAGTCCAATATCTACTGATGTCCCTAACTTTAAAATGTCGTAACACATTGGCAATTTAGTCATTACGATATTCTATCTTGTGATATCTTATGATTTAAAGTATGCTAAAGCTTTTGGAGCTCAGGCCTTGTTTAGTTAAACTTGTCTTTCTGACCATATAGGCGCAAGCATCTGGCAAAGTGGGTTGTTGCCCATGAAAGTTTATGCCCAAATAAATCTGTTAGTCTTCAAGGTGCTACAGGGCTCTTCATTGTTTCTGTGGATACAGACTAACACATCTACACCCTCTGGTACAGTACTGCATTAACTTATACCTATGCTTTAACATAAAAAATACTTGTAGGCTACATATGGTTTCTGGAAAAATTTTCACAGTAATCCATTGTGAAATTACCAATAGTCCATGTCCAAGGAACTCTAAATGGAAACAGTGATTAGTCCAGTAATTGAAATGAATAACAAGCCTCGCAACAACATACATGAACAACTAACTTACCCATTTTTATCAGAGAAATGAATAGTCTTCTAGGTGATGGTACAAATCTCTTCTTAAAAGCCACCTCCTTTCCTTCCAGAAGGCAGAAGACTCTTCCTCAGACACGTGCTTCAAGACTAGCCAAACAAATTCACCAGGAAATCAGTGCTTTAGGAGCTTCTTTGCCATTTCATGCTATTTTTAACAAAGTACTCCAGTCGTGCTAAGGGAGTGCAGGATCCTTCCCTTCTCATTCTCCAGGTTGGAGCTGATAGAGAGACCTCATGACTGATGTACAGTTGGAATGCAGATTGAGTCCCACATTTAGGAGTTCCTGCCACATCGCCCTTCCTCAGTGATACAGACTCCTTATGGACTGCTGTGCTGTCAGGGAGGGAAATTGGTCTCTTGTTTATCTAGCTGAAGAAGACAAGCTGAGGTCTTCTACATTCTTTCTTTAGTTCCTAGAGACACTTGAATCAAGGACAGTGGAGTGAATAGCCCATTTAACTCCATAGAATGATAGAACCATAGAGCTGGAAGAGACCTCAGAAGGGCATCAAGTCCAGCCCCCTGCTCTAGGCAGGACCAATCCCAACTAAATCAACTCAGTCAGGGCTTTGTGAAGCCAAGACTTAAACACCTCTAGGGATGGAGACTTTCCTAGGTAACCCATTCCAGTGCTTCACCACTCTCCTAGTGAAATAGTTTTTCCTAATATCCAGCCTGGACCTCTCCCACCACAACTTGAGACCATTGCTCCTTGTTCTGCCATCTGTCACTACTATGAACAGCCTTTCTCCATCCTCTTTGGAACCTCCCTTCAGGAAGTTGAAGGCTGCTATCAAATCCCCCCTCACTCTTCGCTTCTGCAGACTAAACAGACCCAAGTCCCTCAGCCTCTCCTCATAGGTCATATGCTCCAGCCCCCTAATCATTTTGGTTGCCCTCCACTGGACCCTCTCCAATGCGTCCACATCCTTTTTGTAGTGGGGGGGCAGAGAACTGGACACAATACTCCAGATGTGGCCTCACCAGAGCCGAATAAAGGGCAATATCTGAATCTGCTGGCAATGCTCCTCCTAATGCAACCTAATATGCCATTAGCCTTCTTGGCTACAAGGGCACACTGTTGACTCATATCCAGCTTCTCATCCCCTGTAACCCCCAGGTCCTTTTCTGCAGAACTACTACTTAGCTGGTTGGTCACCAGCCTGTAACAATGCTTGGGATTCTTCCGTCCCGGTGCAGGACTCTGCACTTGTCCTTGTTGAACCTCATCAGATTTCTTGTGGCCCAATCCTCCAATTTGTCTGTGTCACTCTGGACCCTATCTCTGCCCTCCAGTGTGTCTACCTCTCCCCCTAGCTTAGTGGGATTGGAGATTCCCATCTCAATCCAATGTTTAGGTAAGAAATGCAATTTTCTTTGGAACATATGTTGTGCTGTACTGCTAGGAACTTTACAAGTACAATAAACGATTAAGATAGGAATTAGAATTGAATAGAAAGATGCTTCAAATACCTTTTTTCACATGCCTCTTTTCACATAATGCTTCCAAACCAGAGCACATGGATTCAAGATTCATCACTAACTGCTGGATACTTTCTCATTTAAGGCACACTAACCACTCCCAGAATTGTAGTTAAGCTAAAGCCTCAACTTTTTAAAAACTTTGGAAGAAGAATGGATTTGGAAATTCCAAAATGTTTAGCAAAAAGAGAACGGGGAGGTTGAGAGTGGTGGGCAAGAGTGTGACTGGGAATAAGGTCGCTTTTTCTACATTGTTTTCAGGTTCTAATATTATAAGCTATAGACTGACATAGAGCTCACCTTGACAGTTCTGCAAGACCACATGCCTCCCCTAATCTGTGGGACCTTCATTTAAAGAAATTCTATTCCTTGCCTTTTTGCTTTCAAGAAAGCTTTGACAATATTAACTGATATGAACCAGCCACTAGTGTTCAAAGCCCACCACTTCTAAGGAAAATATCAGATATTCCAAAATCAACCAGCACTAGCCTTTTGGTCCTGTGTATAAACATGCAATAGCCATAGGTGGTCTGAGTTTTTGCAAATTTGCAGATTAGATCAGTAAGGTACAATTTTGATCAAACTACTTTAATGATAAGTCACAAGTTCTCTACCAGCTGCTGTCCCAGGCTGAGCCATTTCCTTTGCGGCATGCTGTAGGTGAAATCGAGTAATCCCTACTCTGTGTTTCCCTCAAAGCACAGACCAACATTTTCAAACCTGCATGCCATTGAATTCAGTGGTAGCTGTGAATGCTTAATACCTCTGAAATCATGGCATGTACTTAGGGGTTTGATTATACATTGGGTGACTAAACATACTTGAGTTTGAAAATGTTGGCCTTAGCCTCTCTGTCCTCACTTAGTTCCCACATCAGTGAATTGGAAATCATAGCTGTGTCACTGAAGAGGTGGGGTCTGTGATAATTTAGTAATTGTTTGTTTGTGCTATCCAAGTCCTAAAACTCTTAGAATGCACACACCTATTGCATTATATGTAAATTCTATAATAATACTTCCACTTTAGATATATATTTAAGCCAGGATTTTCAAAACTGTGAGCCTAAAATTAGGCTCCTAAGTCTATATATAGGTACCAAAGTAAGTGATCTAATAGGACTTCCTATGTCTTCAGCACTTTTGATTTTTCACTTATGTAGGTACGTACAAAAATCAGAGGCTAATTTTAGGGGATCTATTTTTTTTAAAAAATCTTGGTTTTTATGATTTTCATCTTATAGTTGTTTCTGCTCCCTTCCCCCATTCTAATGATTCTATATTTTTTCCAGTTTTCATAGGTCTACAACTTAATTTTGTGTGTGTGTGTGGTCTCTTTAGCACTGTACCAATTGCTTCCCTTCTTTGTGCTTTTGTTTAGGTACTTTGAGAGGGTGTGTGTGTGTTAAACAGCTCATGCAACTTGTTCATGATCATGAAATAATTCAACAAACTATTTCCAACTGACCAACCTAGAGAGAGGTCTGAACAAGGCTTCTGAATGTTGCTGTCTGTTTTTGTGTTCTGTATAATAAATGCAGAATCAGGAGCTGCATAAATGTGTCTCAGGTTATTCTAAGCTGATATACCAGATTCTTACAGGCATGGCCACTGCTGTAATTGGAGAAGCAAACAAAGTTTTTGAAGCACTTTCTGTGATATGCACATCATGTTGCTGTGCTTCAGAAACCGTCTATGAATGCAGTATCAAATATTGAGAGTCAGGGCTATATGAGACTATGTTATCCCCAGTTTCTCCATTTCTTCAATGGTGCAGGGAGCTGTGCTTCATGTTGGGAGAGCATTTTCTTGTTTGCTTTTTCCATCAAGAGATTACTTACTAGTAGTATTTTGAGAGTGTTACTTCTCTTTTCCAGGAACCCTTTCTAAAGGGTTGTCATAAAATATTGTATATTTTCATGCCCTCAGCTCACCAACCTGATATTTTGGATTGGAAGCAATCACTACGAATCCCATGTCACCCTTTGCATCTCCACCGTCCCTGTATGCTGCTAAGGATACTTGTAATCAGAAAGCTAGAAGGCTACCTCATGTGTCAAGGAATGTATGTGTGTCAATACACGAGTTCAGGCTAGCAGATTTTGTGTGATCCAGTCCTGCAGTAGCTTTGAGCTCCCCCATGTTGTCTTGATGAGGCTTGGGTAGAAGATTGGAAGGTGAATCAATTGATTAATTTGAAATGGGGAGGTTACCTTAGGGATGAATTTTAGATGGGGCCAGAAAAAATAGCGTGTGTGGGGTGTGTGTCATCAGACCATCTATCTTATTCTCCAGGCCAAGGTAATTGCTATCAGGAAGGCTGTTTTCACTGATAGATACAACAGCAAACAAGTGACCATGGCTTAGGAGGCAGGATTAGGTCTCATGTAGGAATAGACAGTCAAAGTTGAGAGAAGAGGTTAACTATATCCTTGAGGAATCTCATAGTGGTTGAGTGTGACAGCACAGAATAGCCTTCTACAGGTTGATATAAAGCTGTTACTGCTGCTTTCTGGACCTGGAGAGATTAGGGTCAATACATAGTCCATGACATGCAGAAAAGTCACAGATATTGCAGAGATTTATTGGGGTATACATCAGATCTGAAACCTGGACTGTTTCTGTTTTAAGTATGTCCTGTCAAGGACTTTCTACCATGTAATAGAACCTCTTCTATCTCTCTTGAGCAGAGGTTTTCTAAAGAAAACCAGGAATTATAACTTGAGGCAGAGAATCAAGCTGGGATGTAGGAGACGATATCTGTTCCTTGAGAGGTGTGGAATGGTTGGGTGAAGGATTAAGGGGCATGTTGCAAGCCGTAGCAGGTAAGGGTATTAAGTTTGTCTTGGCCAAGTAAGAGTAATCAGAATGATGTGAGCTCTGTTCCTTTTTACTTTCAGCAGGCCCTTCAGTAGTAAAGTAAATGAGGGAAAGGCCAAGAGAAGGATCTTGTCTCAGGAGAGGAGAAAACTTTACCCAGGGAGAGCTATCCCATCCCCACTCTGGTAGTGAGGACATTTCTTGTTCAGGTGAGTGCAAGAATGATGGGGGGTGGGGGGGAGCATACTATCCACGGACCTGAACAGGTTGTGAAATACTCGTGATCTTGTGGGAATTTGTGACTGAAACTGTCTGCTATTGAGTTTTGTGCACAGGGAGGTAAGTCATAGACAATATAACATTGTGGGAGTTGAACCAATTAGCCTCATTGCTTTTGCACGTGGAGAAGGTGACCTGGCTTCTCCTTGCTGACTGATATAGTACATACAGGCTACATTGTCTGTTAGGGTCTGCGTGTGTGATCCTGTGCCCAGAGGGAGAAAATGGGTGCAGGTGTTCCTGCCTGCTCTGAGCTGGAGGAGATTAATGTGAAGTGGTATCTCCATGGGTGGTGATATGAGACCATTTAGATGCACACCCCACCCTTTGAGTGAAGTGTCAGTGGCGAGGAGCAACAACAGGACCGTTTGTGAAAAAGAGGTCCCCTTGCAAATGGTGCCTGTCTGGTGGATGGTGACAGGAATCTGTCCAGCCTGGCCTTGTTTGCTCTTTAAAGCCAGCTGACCCACATTTGGAGACATTGCATGTGAAGCCTGGCATGTGGTCTTCCACCATGCCTGCTCCCATATGCCCTGCAGATTGGAGGCAGAGCCTGGCTGATATCTGTGGGCTGCTTTGAAGAGTGTCTGTGTGTGCCTATGTACAGGAACCTGTGTTGAGGCAAGAGGACTTTGGCCTGTAACGAGTCAAAGTTGGCCCCTCTGAATTCCAGAAATGGCACTGTGTGTAGCTTGACTTTTGGGTATTGATCTCTAGGTCCAGATCTGTAAGCACGTGCATTGTAGCTTCAGTGACTTGGTGAGTCTTTTGAAGACATCTGGCTCTGAGGAGACTACCATGTGGGGAGGGGTAGATCATTATCCCTTGGGAACGCGAATGAGTGGCCAGCACTGAGAGAACTTTGTAAAATGCTCTCATGGATGGCGATAGCCTGAAGGGGAGCTCTCTGCAGTGGTAGTGGCTGTACCCTAGAATGAATCTGAGAAATCTGTTTGTGGTGGGGTTGAGATGAAAATAGGCATTCTGCAGGTCAAGGGCTACCAAACTGTCTGGTCCAAAGTGGAATGATAAGGTGACTGATTTGAATTTTTGAGTTTTGATAAACTTTTTGGGAGCTCTGAGTCCTAGTATGTCTCCAACCTCCTTTCCTTTTGTGCAGGGGTGGCGAATCTCAGGACCAGCAGCTGGGTGCAGCCCCCAGCTTGCCTGGATCCAGCCCTTGTGACTCAGGGAGCCGGTGCCTACTGCGGGACTGGAGCACACAGAACTGCTAGCCTGCAGGGTTCTCTCTAAACTGTGCACTTGCGCAGGTGTGCGGAAAAGATTTCCACCCTGACCACCTCCTATGCAGAGCCGTGGGCCAGGGCTGGAGGCTGGAGGAACTGTGAGGTGGGTAGCAGGAGGCTGCTTTGGTGGCTGGAGTCAGAAGAGCCATGAGCTGGGCGGCAGGAGGCTGCTGTGGCGGCCCGGTCCAGAGAAGCCACGTGGCGGGTGGCAGGATGCTGCTCTGGCAACTGGGGCTGGAGCTGCCACATGCCTCCCCTAATCTGTGGGACCTTCATTTAAGGGCAGGGACTGGGGTCAGTAGATTGCAAGGCTGGACACAACTATAGGGTGTGTGGGGGTGTAGCAGTTAGACAGTACCAGCTGTCTGTGTGTGGTCCTGACGGGAGCATAGGCATGGGGCATGCACAGAGTGTGTTGGGACATGGGCCAGCAAGCTGGGTGATTTTTTCAGGTTGGGGATGGGCACCATGTTAATTATCCATTATTTAAAATTAAATGTATATATAATTTTGTTAGTGGTTACTGGTAACTAGTGGTTGCTTCTCACTCGTGTGCAGCCCCAGATAGATTTTTCTTTCAAAAAAGGTTTCCCACACCTGCTTTTGGGTATTACAAAATAACAAGAGTAGGATCCCTTCCTTCATAAATGCTAGTGTTGATTCTATGACTCCCTCACTGTAAGGGGCCATCCATCTGTTGTATCTCTTGTCATAGTAAACCCTTGTGCAAAAGGGCCCCCATCTGCAAAGTTCTCCTTAAGGCACAGCAATACAGAACTTCTCTGATCCTGGTGGGGCCAGTCTGGCCCTGCCAGTATTGGTTCACGAAGCTGCTGGATGTCTTAGTGGAGGAGCATACAACTCTTCACATGTTCCCAGACCTAATTACCCAGGACCATGAACAGTTATGTCACCCCAACCTGCAATCCTTCCACCTAATGGCCTTGGGGAAGCTCCATGGTTGACACGGGGGAAGCAACAAGATTTGGAATAAGTGCAGGTGGTGCTCTTGGATGGTAGGAAACCTTCCACTAGAGCCATTTACCTGGTTTAGTGTACACATTTTTCAGTTTGGTCCTTCTCTAAGGGCATAGCCATGCTGGAGGCCGTGGTCCCATTCATACTGGAGTACTTGTTAGATCTAAGAACACAGGGATTATCTGTATCCTCAGTCTGGATCCATCTAGCGGCTGTCTACTTTTCACCCTGGTATCCAAGGCAAGACAGTTTTTGCAAACCCGATGGTACATAGTTTCCTGAAGAGCCTAGATAGGTTTCACCCACAGGTGTGTCAGCCTCTTCCACCCTGAGACTCTAACCTGGTCCTCACAAGACTCATGGGGCCACCTTTTAAGCCTTTAATGACTTGCTCTTTGTTGCCGTTGTCACAGAAAATAACATTCTTGGTGGCTATTACGTTAGCTAGACGGGTGTCAGAAATCAATCTCAGAGCCCTCTTCCTCTTTAAAGAGAAGTTCAAACTATGCCTACATACAGCATTTTTTACCTAAGGTGGTGTCCCAATTTCATATAAATCAAGCTATCTTCCTCCCTGTTTTATTTCCTAAACCACATCCTAATAATAAAGAATGAGTGCTCCACACCCTGGATGTGTGACATGCTTTGGAGTTTCATTTAGAGAGAACACAATCATCTCCATAGCAGATAGGATTACGGGTCTGCCAATCTCCACCTGGCAGATATTTGTGGATCACAGCCTGCATCAGGACCTGTTATGACCTCACTAAAGTGCCAGTGCCAGCTATCATGGCCCACTCCAGTAGAGCCCAGGCCTCTTCGGCAGCCTTTGTGGCACAGGTACCCATCATGGATATATGCAGGACAGCAACTTGGTCTTTACCAACCACTCTCCCATCTCCCAGCATGCTAGGGATGATGCAGCATTCAGGAGACCTGAGTTGCAGTATATTTCCAATTAGTCTCTGATCCCATCTCTTTTAGTACAGCTTGGGATTCACCTAAATGGAATGGACATGAACAATCACTCAAAGAAGAAAAAATGGTTACCTGCCTTTCATAACTGTTCTCTGAGATGCGTTGACAGTGTGCTTTCCAAATCCTGCCCATTTCCCCTTCACTGTAGAGTTCTGGCAAGAAGGAACTGAGGGGATGGAGTGCAGCAAGGATATATATGCACCGCCATGGAGGTGCTACTCTAGGGGACCCAGTAGGTGTTGCTGAGGGAAAAAAACTCCCAACAATCGTGCACTCAGTGCGATGGACATGAGCAACAATCTCAAAGAACAACAGTAATGAAAGTTAGGTAACTTTTCTGTTTCTCAGCAAACTAAAGTAACAAAAGAAGGACAAAGGCTGGATTGGAGTGAATTTGTTCTGAGTTTTTGTGGGTGGGGACCTGGCCCAAGCATGACATCTTAAAGACATAGTATATAGGAAAAGGCAGAGAAAGCATAGAAAAGAAGTGTGGAGTGGACTGGAAAGCAAAAGGGAAAATATTATTCAGCATGCACACAGTTTCGTACATAACTCCCTTGCTCTTGCCACAGAAAAACTGTCATGGCTTCTGGGCATAAGAGAGACCGTATCCAGGAATATTTTGAAGAAGGAAATTCATTTGCTGTGCAAAAAAGGAAAACCATGTCAAGTACAAGCAGTGCAAAAAGATGCAGTACTTACTTACAGGAATGGAACATTACGAGAACTAATTATAGAAGCTGTGGGACACTGGATATTTGGTATTCTGAGGATTTATCTGTTAGAGTTAATAAAATTTTGAAAATTAAAAAAGTGTAAGGACAGTGTAATGGATGGAAGTAGTGATGACCAGCACCCAGTGATGAAGCTCAGGTAGCTAGCAGAGTTGTTGGCTAGGGAGCCCGGAGAACCAAACAAGGTAAGAGTTGATTTAGATATAGGTTCTCTACCTGCTTTCTTTGTGTGGGAGAGAGAAACCAGGAGTTGAGAGAGAGAGGATGATTTAAACCCTGGCAGGACTATTATGTCTCCAAGGAATTCATGGTCTGCGAGTGGACTCAACAAAGAGAGTATTGGAAGTAAGGAGAAGTGAATCTAGTCACGTTCAGGTAATTTTTCTTTATTTTGTGGTTTGCTTTGAACTGCTCTGTGTGATTCCACGCCTCCCCTCCCTATTTACTACTTTGCATTGTCCTCAGAGATTTTTCTGTTTAATTTGTTTTCCTTAATTGCTCTGTAAAACATCTAGCAATCAAGTAATGGTTTCTGATGTTGTGTGGTTTTTTTGTTTGTTTTTTTGGTAAGGTGATAATTTGATTTTTGTGTCCTGGAAAGTCTGTATTTGCATGTCTCTGATTGAGGGGGTCAGTTGCCAGAGACTGCAGCTTGTTTTTCTCTCTCCTTTTTTCGAGCTTTTTTTGGGCAAAAGAGCTTAGGGTACCCCTGGGGGTGATTTCAAGTGTTCATCCCTTGGTTTTCAGGGATCAAAAAGCACTTGATGGTGGCAGCGATTTCCCCCAAAATGTGTGATTATGATTCTGGGGAGAAGTTTTTTGTAACTAGTGCCTGTAGAGGCAAAGTTCTGAAGCTGTTTTGCAGGCCCTTACCTTCTGCACTCAAAGTACCAGAGTGGGGAACAGCCCTGACAGTCACCGGGTGGCCACTAAGGCGACAACTGGAATTGCAAATGTGAAACATTTTATTAAACAATCTTAAATGTTACATAAATAAGTGCTATTTTGTGTGATTTAGTTCATACCATTTCTAATGTATTGCTGCTGCATTTGCGGCTTGATACAGGGAGTGAGTATTAGATCCTATTTCCTAAATTAATTAAATCGAGTTATGTAAAAAAAAATTACACGATGTATATCCTCTTAGATATTGTAAAATGCTGCACTGAATTGTAAATTATCGTGTTTTAGTAATCAAATTGGCACAATTTTTAAAGAAATCTATGTAGTATCTTGATTTAAATCAATTATTTTTTCTTGGTGATTTAGATCAATTCACCCTGGGAGCAGGTGGTTTGCATTAGGGATTTCCCCTTTATTTGTGGCTTCTGCTGGCATTGAGATTAGTACGAAGATGTCCGTGGTCTATGCTGGGATTGGGGACTAAATAGTCTCTTTTGTCCTAGTGTATACTTACCCAATGACCAGAGGATAGCTTGGAGTCCTTCACAGTGGAAGGGAGGCTTCAGGTCATCACAACAGAGAACTTTATGACCTTGAGAGAGAGTCCTCAACTGTGTGGTGAATTGTACCTTTCTGGAAACCTAACAAGTGGAGTCATGACACTTGTCACATCACCACAGCCATGGAGATGGACCTAGCTGCCATGTTGAGGTCAGATTACAATTATGTCTTTGCCACTAATTGACTCTCCTGTTTAATTATCTTACATTGGTCACATGCTTAAATGCTTCTTGCATCTTACCAATAGAGTAATTCATCTAATCATATGTTGCCACAAGGGTCTGGTATGTGGTGATACAAAATTGTAGATGGTTTAAGAAGTTCTACTGAAAATATCAAGACACCTCTCATCCCTAAGAGAATGGCTCTTGACTGAGGGAGTTAATAGCATCCACCATGATGGAGTTGGGTGGCACGTGGGAGAACAGAAATTCAGATTCCTTAGCAAGGACACAGAATTTTTGTCCATCCACTTGTAGTTTAGCACCAATTCTGGGGTTTGCCATGTGGTCTTATAGCTGGCTCTAAAATTGCCTCATTAATTGGGAGGGAAGGCTAGAGAATGTCAGGGAGCCCATGGTAGGTGTCCTTGACTTCCTCCAATGTTAACTAGAGAACATCTGCTACTCTCTTCACCAGTTTGTGGAAAAGACTAAAGTCTGACAGAGATGGTGAAGGCATGATAGTTTCATCTGGAGACGAGGAGGATATGGTCCTCAGAGTCACTTCCTCCTTGGTACCTGCTTCCTGTTCCTCTGTCTTGAGGAGGTTCTTAAGCTCTGGCTGTTGCAGCTGAGGGGGAGGGGGATGTCCTGATGGCTCTTAGCTGTGGCTTGAAGATCAAGAGACATGCTACCCAAGGGTCCTAATATGACCATGACATTGCTAGTGGCATAAAGCCAGGTGGTGGCATCAGGGGTTCCCATACCAACATGGTGGTGGTGGAGTTATCTGCAGGTATATTCTTGGACTTTCTTGGTCATGAATACTACATGAGGAGGCCTGCAAACAGAACAGCCACCAAGTAAACCTCCCATTGATTCCTATTGGGTGACCTGGCCAAATGTGGAAAACATTTCTGCCCCATCCCCTGGGATTGACGTGGTGCTCTGACAGTCCCAGGGATTACCAGGTGCCCCAGTTGGACTGCAAAAAATTTTTGCCCAGAGGGGCATGGCCTGGCATCAGGGATACTTTCAATGCAGATTTCTCAGTATTGAAAGGTGACAAGTCCAGTGCTTCCGGCAGGTGGAGGTCTCTGGAATGCTGAGATTCCATTTGTCCCAGCATTGATAGTGGTTTTGGGAGGGGGTAGGGATCTTGGTTGCTCTTGTACTGAATGAGCTTTCACTGGTAGTACCAATAATGTGGAGTTGGGTAACAGGAGCATCTTCTCCTGGTCTTTGGACCTGAAGACTTAGTGCCTTTGTCTATGGGGCCTCTCTGCAGTACAAGTTGCTATCTAATCTAGTTCTGAGATCCAGGGATGCTGGATTGAGATGATTTTGGTGCTAGTGGTGCCAAAGATACTGAGTGAGACAGTGATTGCTTATGGCTGTCTCAGGGCTCACTCTGGGGCCTTCCCACTCTCCTCTTAGATGATTTATTAAAAGGATCTGCAGGGAAGACTTACCTCTGTGACGGGGATCAAGAGAGTTGCCTCCATGAAGATGATCTTTTGGTGAGTGTGATCAGAAGTCACCAAGGTGGCGTTTTGAAAGGTATCTTGCTATATACGATGATAACCATTCCACTACATGTGTGCAATGCTGGCTCTGTACAGATAGCACAGCAAACTCCAGAAGAACCACAACATCAGATAAGGGTGGTCTTCTGAAGACCACAACATCAGATAAGGGTCAAAGGCCAGGTTTACTATAAATGAAGCACAGTAATAGACCTGGTAGACTCTACGAGGATACTAAGTGAGTGAAACAATGGAAATAGCTCCTTCGGTGGTGGGACTTTACTCTGCCCCCTAAGCTGGATAAAGACAAGACAGCCCCCTTAAGATATATTGATGGTAAAGGAACAAACCATCCCAATGTGCAAAGAATAAAGAATAGCAAATTTTCTAGGCAACAACCTTGACTTAACAAAGAAAACTTCTGAGAGATTATACAAAAAGAAATCTTACAAGAAATGTTAAGTTGGACAGATGACTAGGAGGAATATAGAAAATATTGCTCAAGCATGCAATGGGTGTAATCATGAAAGCCAAAACACAACTGGAGTTGCAGCTAGCAAGGCATGTGAAAGATAACAAGAAGTATATGTTAGCAACAAGGTTAGGGAAGTTGTAGGACCCTTACAGAATGGAGAAGGCAACCTAGTGACAGATCGAATGGAAAAAACTGAAATATTCAATGCTTTTTTTCTCCCTGCCTCCTTGGTCTTCACAGACTAGCTCAGACTGCTGTACTGGGCAGCATGGTATGGGGAGAAGGTGAGTAGCCCTCAGTAGTGAAACGAGTTAAAGGTTATTTAGAAAACTTGAACACACGTGTCCATGGGGCTGATTCTGAGAAATCGTGGTGATTGGGGCAGGTCCTAAAGAATTGTAAAAAGGTAGATGTACTGCCTGCTCTTTAGAAAAGAGGAGGAGGAGAATCCAAGTAACTACAGACTAGTCATCCTCACTTCAGTCGCTAAAAAAATGGAGTAAGTCCTCAAGGAATCCATTTTACATCATTTGGAGCACAGTAAAATCCACATGGATTCACCAAGGGCAAGTCTGGCTCTGTGAATATGGGGAAAAGCAGTGGACGTGATATACCTTGACTTTAACAAAGGTTTTCATAGGGTCTGCCATGGTGTTCTTGCCAGCAAGTTAAACAGAATTACTGTTTAAAAAATTGTTTTTAAAATTGATTAGTTCTAGAATATAGTAGAGCTCTGAAAGAGAAAGACAGTACACTGGAGAGTGGTAACTGTGTATAAATTTTCTGAATTAATACTGAAAATATTTTAAAGTTTGCTGATGCTAAAAATGAAAACTAGCTGCAGTTGTTGCACTTTCCCAATGTGTAAATTAGCTTCTGCTGCATCTAACAAAGAGATACTCATGCTTTTTACACTCTAAAAAAGGAAGTTACTCACCCAGTCATCCCCGGAGCTGTAGGATTGGAGACTTTTTCAAAGCAGTCAGGCTGTGCATGCACCAGCAAGCTTCTTGCACTGCTGGCAGTTAGACAGCTGAGCGCGGCCTGACCCTCTCCCCTCAGTTTCTCATCTACTGCAGAGCAAGTGAACTCTGAGTAGTGGGGAAGAAGGGAGAGTCATGGAACACCCACAGGGGGACACACCTTGAACAACAGTCATTACTGCACAGGGTGAGTATCTTCCTTTTCTTCTTCAGGTGATGTCCCCGTAGGTGCTCCACGTAAGGTGACTATAAAGCAGTACTACGGCTGGTGGGACTTGGAGTTACTGCTTCATAGCAGCAGATAGAACTGCCATAGCCACTGCTGTCTCTGCTGCCAGCTGAGGCATGATGGCGCAATGCTTAGAAAACATGTGGTCAGATGACCAGGTGGCTGTTGGATAAATAGCTTTGAGAGGCACACTGCTGAGGAATGCCATGGATATCATTGTAGCATGGGTGTAGTGTGCTCTTGGTGCCATCAGCAGTTGTTTGTTGCGAAGGGAATGGCACTTGAGTATGCAACCTGCTATCAGTTTGGAAATGTGTTGCGTAGAAATTGGGTTGCCTTTTGAATAATTTGTGATAGAGATGAACAGGCATGGGGACTTGCGAAATGTCTGAGTTCTGTCAATATAAAAAGCCAAAGCACTTCTGACATCCAGGGTGTGAAGCACAGCCTGTGTAGGAGATGCTTGAGACTTTGGGAAAAAAACTAGGTAGGATTATGGGTTCATTAATGTGGAAGCAGGTACTGATTTAGGTAGAAAGACGGATGTGGTCTGAGTCATTTTGTCTTGGTAAAGACCATGTACGGTGGACCCAACATTACAGCAGAGGTGATGGCCACTAGAAAAAGCACCTTAATTGTGAGGAGCAAGACAGGGCATGTGGCCATAGGTTCAAAGGGAGGTCTCGTAAGGGACTCAAGAACCAGGTTTAGGTCCTATGAGGATGAGGTTCATGAAGCTTTCTTTGGACAACTGAGACACGCTTCAAGATCGCAGGCCCTGGTTCTCTCATGGGCAACTTTAATCATCCTGACATCTGTTGGGAAACCAATACAGCAGTACACAGACAAATCCAGGAAGTTTTTGGAGAATGTTGGGGATAACTTCTTGGTACAAGTGCTGAAGCAGGGGCCATGTGCAGCTTGACCTGCTGCTCACAAACAGGGAGGAACTAGTAAGGGAAGTAGAGGTGGGTAACAACCTGGGCACCAGCGATCATGACATGGTAGATTTCAGGATCCTGATCAAAAGAAGAAAGGCGAGTAGCAAAATACACACCCTGGACTTCAGAAGAGCAGACTTTGACTCCCTCAGAGAACTGATGGGCAGGATTCCCTGGGCTGCTTCCATGAAAGGGAAAGGAGTCCAGGAGAACTGGCCGTATTTTAAAGAAGCCTTATTAAAGGCATAGGAAGAAACCATCCTGATGCACAGCAAGAAAAGCAAATATGGTAGGCAACCAGACTGGCTTACTGCAGACATCCATGGTGAGCTTAAACACAAAAAGGAAGCTTACAAGAAATGGAAACTTGGACAGATGAATAGGGAGGAGCATAAATATATTGCTCGAGAATGCAGGGGAGTTATCAGGAAGGCAAAAGCGCAGTTGGAATTGGGAAGTGAAGGACAAGAAAGGTTTCTACACGCATGTTAGCAATTACAGAGTGTGGGGCCCTTACTGGGTGAGGGAGGCAACCTAGTGACAGATGATGTGGGAAAAGCTGAAGTACTCAATGCTTTCTTTGCCTCGGTCTTCATAGACAAGGTCAGCTCCCAGACAAATGCACTAGACAAGGCAATATGGGAAGAAGGTGGACAACCCTTGGTGGGGAAAGAACAAGTTAGGAACTATTTAGAAAAACTAAACATACACAAATTCATGGGCACTGATTTAATGCAGCTGAGGGTACTGAGGGAGTTGGCCAATGTCATTGCGGAGACTTTGGCCATTATCTTAGAAAACTCGTGGAGATTGGGAGAGATCCCGGATGATTGGAAAAAGGCAAATGTAGTGCCTATCTTTAAAAAAGGGAAGAAGGACAATCCAGGGAACTACAGACCAGTCAGCCTTACCTCAGTCCCCGGAAAAATCATGGCGGGGCTCCTCCAGGAATCCATTTTGAAGCACTTGGAAGACGGGAAAGTGATCAGGAATAGTCAACATGCATTCACGAAGTGCCTGACTAATCTGATTAGCTTCTATGATGATGTAACTGGCTCTGTATACATGGGAAAGTCAGTGGATGTGATATACCTTGACTTTAGCAAAGCTTTTGATACGGTCTCCCACAATATTCTTGCCAGCAAGTTAAAGGAGTATGGATTGGATAAATGGAAAGATGGATAGAAAGCTGGCTAGACTGTTGGGCCCTACGGGTAGTGATCAACGGCTTGATGTCAGGTTGGCGGTCAGTTTCTAGCGGAGTGCCCCAAGGATCAGTTCTTGGACCGGTTTTGTTCAACATCTTTATTAATGACCTGGATGAGGGGATGGATTGCACCCTCAGCAAGTACGCAGATGACACTAAGCTATGGGGGGAGGTAGATACGCAGGAGAGCAGGTATAGGGTGCTGAGTGACCTGGACAGATTAGAGGATTGGGCCAAAAGAAATCTCATGAGGCTTAACAAGGACAAGTGTAGAGTCCTGCACTTGGGACAGAAGAATCCCAAGCATTGGTACAGGCTGGGGATTGAATGGCTAAGTAGCAGTTCAGCAGAAAAGGACCTGGGGATTACAGTGGATGAGAAGCTGTATATGAGTCAGTGTGCCCTTGTAGCCCAGAAGGCTAATGGCATATTAGGGTGCAATAGGAAGAGCATTGCCAGCAGATGCAGAGCAGTTATTATTCCCCTTTATTCAGCTCTGGTGAGGCCACATCTGGAGTATTATGTCTAGTTCTCGGCCTCCCCACTACAGAAAGGAGAGGGTCCAGCAGAGAGCGACCAAAATGATTAGGGGACTGGAACACATGACCTATGAGGAAAGACTGAGGGATTTGGGTTTGTAGTATGCAGAAGAGAAGAGTGAGGGCGGATTTGATAGCAGCCTTCAACTTCCTGAAGGGAGGTTCCAAAGAGGCTGGAGAAAGGCTGTTCTCAGTAGTGACAGATGGCAGAACAAGGAGCAATGGTCTCAAGTTACAGTGGGGGTGGTCTAGGTTGGATATTAGGAAAAATTATTCACTAGGAGGGTGGTGGAGCACTGGAATGTGTTACTTAGGGAGGTGGTGGAATCTCCATCCCAGGAGGTTTTTAAGTCTCGGCTTGACAAAGCCCTGGCTGGGTAGATTTAGTTGGGATTGGTCCTGCCTTGGGGAGGGGGCTGGACTTGATGACCTCCTGAGGTCTCTTCCAGCTCTATGATTCTATGAGGGCAGTGGAGCCCTGTGAAGGGGGTAAAGGTTCTGGAGTCTCCTGAGAAATCTTCTAATCATTGGATGCGCAAACACTGATAACCCCTCAATGCATTCATGGAAGGCTGTAATGGCTGTGAGGTGTACTTTAATGGAGGATATAGATAGACCTCCACTCCTTTAAGTCATGTAGGTAATCGAATACTGTACGAAGTGGGGCTTTGCCAAGGTTGGTGTACATCCGATAACACCAGGATGAGAAGAGCTTCCATTTCGGTAGGTAAGTTTTCCTAGTAGATTGCCTCCCGCTATGAAGTAAGATGGTTCTTAATCACTCAGCCCACTTCGGCTCCACAGAAGCAGACACGAGCCAATCCTGGAGGTGAAGGGTCTGAGGATGGGGGTGAAGTAGCTTATCTGCATTCTGGGAGAGGAGATCGCATCTTTGTGGAAGAGGATACAGTGGTTCAATGGACATGCAGGAATCAGGTCTATCTGGACCAGTATAGGGCCACTAGGATGACACGAGCACCATCTGAGTGGAACTTGCGCAGGATTTTGAGGATCAATGGTACTGGAGGGAAGGCGTCGTGAATTAGTTCGTTCTATGGGATTAGGAATGCATTGCCCTTGTGTTGCTCTTGGTTGCAAAAAGATCCATCATCAGGAAGTCCCACCTTTGGAAAAAAAATGGAATGTGCTACTGCTGGGTGGAGTTCCCACTCATAAGCTATAGTGAAATTGCAGCTGAGAGCATCTGCCATGATGGTGTTGACCCGTGGCAAATATGCTGCTCTGAAGACCTTGTGTTGAATATACCAGTTCTAGAGCAGTATAGACTCTGCACAGAAGAATCAGGAGCGAACTCCACCCTGTCTGTTTATGTAGAACATAGTAGTATTGTCTGTCAGTATATGAATGGTGCAATTGGTGATGGCTGAGAAAGTGCCTGCATGCATTCTGGACAGCTCTGAGTTCTAACAGATTGATGCACAGCATAGTCTCATGAGGTAAGTGTGTGCCCCACCCTATCAGAGATGTCAGTTGTGCTTTGTAGTGATGGTTCCAGTTGAAGAAAGAGAGCAAATTGCGGGGGAATGACCACCATTTGAGGGAGTCCAGTATTTGCTTGGGTACCAGGACTGGCTTGTGGAATGGGTGCGTGGATGGTGTATAGACTATCGCCAGACAATGCTAGATGAGCATACTGCACCACGTAAGTGGTGGCAGCCATATGGCCCATCAGTTATGGACAGCTGTAGAGGGATTCACCAGTAGGGTGGCGACTAGATCGTGCAGCTTATCGAACTTTTGTTGCGGTAGCTATACCCTGGCCAATATGGAGTAGAGCCGTACCCCTGTGAACTCCCAAGTCCTGCAAGTGATTGAGAGCTGACTTCTGCTCGTTTATTAGGAGCCCTACGTAGTTTAACAGTCTCTTGGTCTTTGACACCATTTCTGTTGCCTTTCCTTGTGTGACCTTTTAAAAGGCAAGCATTTAGGTACGGGAAGATCACAACCCTTGACATTGAAGGTAGGCTGTGACGACTGGGGAGATTGGGGGGGGGCCGGTGGAAGCAGGGCTGCCGGGGGGTGCGAGGTTAGGGGCAGGGAGCTGGCCGCGGAAGAGGAGGGCAGGGAGAAGAAGCGACTGCTGGAAGGAGGGCTGGATGCGGGGCTGGCCAAGGGAGATTGGGAGAAGCGGGGGGGACCTGGATGCCCGGGAGGGGGTTGGGGGAAGTGGGGCTAGCCAGAGGCACAGCAAGGGAAGCAGGGGGGAGAAATGAATCGGCCTGCGGGGAGTGGGACTGACCTGACCCCATTCCCCCTCCTCCCCCCCACCCACAAAGCATGAGTTAGTCCAGCACAGGGATTCTACTGTTCTCTCTCCCCTCCTCCCACACACCCCTCGAGTAGTTGCGAGCTATCTGGATGGTAGACACACTCATGCAGCATGAGCACATTTACCAGCCAGGCAGTTCGAAACTACAAACTGATACATCTAGTAATAATACAAGTTACCTACTGAAAAAAATACCAGACATGTTATATGTCTGGTATTTTCTCAGTTTGTTTTTCATGTGTTTATATTTTTGGGCTGTAAAAAGCAGAAGTGAAAAAAAAGGGTTCCAATTAAAGTAAAAAGTTTGGGAAACCCTGGTCTAACCACCTTTCTGTCTCTTACAGCCCATTTATCCAATCCATATTCCTTAACTTGCTGGCAAGAATATTGTGGGTGACCATATCAAAAGCTTTGCTAAAGCTGGCACTGGGAGATTTGGGAGGACCAGAAAACTTATTTGAATATTCATCATTATGCAAATGAACATTACTGGTCCTCCAAAAGTTCAGGAACCCCTGGAGTAGAGGATAGCCCTCCCATGGTGAATCTCGGGTAGCCTCTGCGTGCAGGATGTATTGAGATGTGGAAGTATTTGTCTTGTAGGTTGAGGGCTGTGAACTGAAGCTAATGTGACTATCCTGAAGCGTTGTTTCTGCAGGAACTTGTTCAGTTTGAGGAGGTCTAGATTCAGTCTCCTGTGTGCCTCTGGGTTAGGAAGTAAGCTGAGTAAAGCCCTCTTTCCTGGTACAGCTCAGGGACCTTCTCTATAGCTCCCAGCTGGAGGAGCTGATCGATCTCTTGCTCGAGAGGAATCGGGAAGGTGAAAGGGATTGTGTACCCCGTACAGATGATTTCCACAACCCACTGGTCAGATGTTATTGCATCCCAATGATGAAGGAAGGGACGTAGCCTGTGCTCAAATAGATGATTCTGACTTTGCACTAGATAAATGGAGAGGTTGGGCATACCCTCAATCAACATTTTAAATCTGCTGTTTAGAAGTCTGAACACCAGAGGAGCGTGGTGGCTGTGGGTGCCTCTTCTGGTTATGTTACCTGTACTGATTGTGTTAGTATGGCTTGTTTTGAGGACAGTTATACTGTGTGTCCCTGTTCCTATTGTAGATGGTGTATTGCTTTTACCTGTATGGAGGGGTGTACATGCCTATCGTGCATAGAATATTATGTGAGTTCTTGCTGCCATGCAAATCTCATCAATATTGGCTGCAAGTAGCTTCTGTTTGTCAAGAGAGGTCCTCCCTCCACCTTAGCTTGGAGGCCTTTGGGGACCTCTGTGGCATGTAACCATGAAGCCCTCTTCATGACCATGGCTGTAGCAGTTGCTCTTGTTGCCATATCAGCTATGTCAATCGCGAAGAACAGCGCGGTGCAGGCAATCGTGTGTCCTTCGCGGATGACTACTCTGAGGATGGGTTTCCTGGATTCTGGCAGGTGTTCCATCAATTCAGCTAACTTCCAGTAACTGCTGACTCTCAACTGCCAGCAGCATGAGATACTTGCTGCGCATGCGTTGCCCGACCGCTAACTGCTATGAAAAAGTCTTCAATCTTGCAGCTTTGGGGATGACCCATCACCTTACGTGGAGCACCGATGGGGACATCTTCTGAAGAATCCTCCTCCAATTATAACATTTCTCTCAAAGCTCTACTGTAGTTCATGCTGCTAAGTGAGAAGCAGAAGTCAGACTACTAGGTGGTCCTTTAATCTTCTTCCAACTGCTTGCTTTCGTCAACTTTAGTGTTGGGTCACCAGCTATAATGTACAATATAAGGCACTAATATAAAAATGCAAAACCAGATCCTCTACAGTGATGTTCCTCCCAATAGATTTTAAAAAAAACCCACAAAAACCAGTAAACAGTCAAAACCAAGATTTTATTAAGTATATATTTTGAATTGGTTTTATCCGTTAACACTAAAAAAGACTGCATTGCTCTAAAAATATAAAATGAAACTTTTCACTGAGTTGGAAGTGAAAACTTGATCTTTAGAATTCTGAATTTTTAATAATAATTGTAGGGACAATTCAAGGTCAATAGTGGTATACAAGTTCCATTACTCACTTGATGTAATGTAATTTCATCAGCATGCATATTCCAGGGATCCCTGCACATTAACATCAAAGTATATTGTCTTTAACCAGGGAACTGAAAGTCTCACACGCCACTACTGAATTTCAAGTATAACTTCAATCTGATTTCAATAAGGATTGTTTAAAATACAACAATAAGGTAGGGCCACAGGTTTCCAAGAAAGCTAATTGTTAAACTGCTCTGAAAGTGGACACAGGTCAAGAAATCCCCTCACGTCAGTTTTCTTCCACGTTTGCTACCATAGCTTCAATAGCGTTCCAGTCCAGTTTGCTAAGGATACTTCCTGTGCTTTCAGATATGCCGTCGACCTCATTAACACTAAGAGGAGAGAAGTCCTCCTCATGAGGTACAGATACCTGGGGGAAGAGGGTGAACAGTGAGCCAAAGTACAATACAAAGCCTCTAGCTATCCCAACACAGATAACAAAAGCGTTTAAAAACCTTTTGTGATGTAGTACATGTCCAATTTAAACAATCAGCTATTAAGACTTTGCTATAAAAATTCGTTGTCTAATCAGCAAGGCAATTGTGTTGCAGATGGCTACTCAGCAGAAGCCGAAACGAGCCCCAAGCATACAATAAATTAGCATGCACTTAAAGGTTATAAAGAAGGAAGTAGTATTCCCAGTCCATGCTACACCAATAAAGGCATGCTATGACCAACAGTTTTATAATGCAATCATGAGGGTATGCTACCTTAGCTACTACCTGCACTTTGGACGTGAACTTTATTGCAAAGGCAAAAGAGGTAATTAAGGGCATATGAAATACCAGTCCTCTAGATACAAGATAGATAGATTTCAACTCATTCCTATTACAATAAGACTCCTTACCTCAAGTAGGGAATCATAATTGTCATGAAGGATTCTTTGGATATCATCAGGGACACTCCAAGGACTTACTGAATCTCGCTCTGACTCATAATTAAGATCTCTCTCTTCTGTCTGAATTGCAATTGTATGTGGTGCAGGTCTTCTCAGATTCTTGGTACTGTGTGTCAGATAATCAGAAGCTGAATAGGGAAACACAAAGAAAACATGCCATTGTTTATTAATATGATTTTTATAAACTGAAATGTTGATTTTCAAATGTAGGTTGTGTGTAATGAGTAGCCCAGAAAAAACAAGAATCCAATTTCTTATGATGTAGGATGTTTTAATTTTGATTCTTTTAGCCATACTGGTCAAATGTTAAATTTGTTTTCCTCTCCTCTTGCATTTAGCAGCCTACAATGACTGACCAGGCACAATTTTAAGAGTTTTAAACAGAAAGTTGGAAATTGTTTCCAAATTAATTAAATCCCCATTGAAAAAAAATCTCCGCTTACTAGAAACTCTCCCTCTATATTAAATTTCTGTGAAAATATACCAAAGACTCTGAATTTTGGAGGAGTGTAAAAATACATTAATAAAAATGCTTCTCTAATTCTAGTTACACCAGCTCAGCATCAGATGGTGCTTTACAGTCCCCTAGAGTCTATAGAAGTGATGTTGCTACAGTTCAGTTTCTTGAAGTAGATGCTATACTTTCATCAACCCTGGGAGTCAATAATACTGGGGGGGGGATAGTCTAGACTCCAAACATGAAGTGATATTTGAAAACATCTTGGCTTTAGTAATTTATGCATTTGTCATTTTTTGGCAGGTCTACAAAAAGACGACAGGTTGAAACTCTCTGGTTCTGCAATATCCATGGTCCAGCAGAAACATATATGCTGCCAGACCAGTGAGCCCTGGTGACTAGTAGGTCAGGGCAGAGAGACCAGCAACTGGCAGCCCTGGGGGCCTGGAGTGCAGCCCAGCCTGCAGCCCTACAGGGCTGGGAGCTTGGCCAGTGGGGTAGGGAGCCCCATGAGCCGGCAATGAATGATAGATGTTGGAGGTCATGTCATTCAAAGTCCACAAACAACTGAAAAATAGCAACTTCATACAGAAATAATAAATATAACAATGAAACATAGTACCTCTACTCCATTAGTCTACATAATTATCAGTGACACTATGGTAAACCTGGCCAAAGGAGACCTGCATCTTAATATGTCCTAAATGTCTATCTCCTTTCTTTTCCAAACCTTGTCTGGCTGAATTAGGTCTTCCTTTGCTAATGCCCATCCTCTGGCTTGCATTGCCTTGCAACCACACTTTTCTTCGGTTAAAATCTGTCAGCATTCCTCTGCGAGTGGGTTGAGATGTTTGGTCTTGAGGCCGAAGGGCAACTTGGAAAAGAGAATTTTTTTTACAAGTTTCAAATAGAGCAGTGAATGTAAACCAAACTCAAAAATTATTGCTCAAGACTTTTCTGTACCTTCTCCTGCTTTAAACATTTGGAATTCCAGTCTATTTTAGAATCTAAATTTTGATTAACAATAGCTTTGCAAAAACGGTGGGAAATTTTCAACTGATAAGTTTTTGTGGGAAGAAAAGGTATACTTAATGGAAATCAGGTGGACCACAAGGTCTCTCTCAACTCATTTTTAAACACTGATACTCCTAATTTAATGTATGTGCCACAGAAAACTGGACTTTAATATGGAGGGCTAGAAGAGAGTCTGGAAATTAGTACATAAGAAAAAAGGCAGAACAATGGGTTCCAAATGCACAGTGAGAAACAGAGTTGCAATAAGGCATTCTAAATTTCTGCCTTTTTCTGCTCTGCAGATCTACAAAATATTGAATGTTTTCAATCATTAGTACCATATGACTATTTCCACTTTTCTATCCTAATTATATTTATTATTTCTAGGGCTGTCAATTGACACGCATTAACGCCTGTGGTTAAAACAGTCCAGGATTAATGCATTAATCGCAGGCTTTAATGCCACACTGCCCCTTTGAAATGCTGCTGCGGTGCTTCAAAGGGGCAGCGCAACACAGAGCCCAGGGTTCTGGGGAAGTGCTGCACTATGTTGCCGCCTCCGCGCGTGTTTCATAGGAGTAACCCTGGAGCCCAGGGTAAGCTGGGGACTCCTCAGCTGATCACAGGCTCTGCATGGCTCTTTCCCAGAACCCTAGAGTCAGATGAGGAGTCCCCAGCTGGCCCCAGGTTCCGCTGCCGTGCATAATCCAGAACCAGCTGGGCAATCCTGAGCTGACCCTGGGCTCCACTGCTGCCCCTCTGAAACACCGCATTGGGGTTTCAAAGCAGCTATTTGCTGCTGCCACTTTGAAGCAAAAGGGGGGTAGGGAATCAACTAGTCTAGTAGGCATTTGCTTATGGGTGAGTTGACTAGCTTTTAACTTCCCTACCGGGGATCAGCTGGAGTGCCCAGCTGATCCCCGGCTCTGCACTGTGCTGCCCCTTTGAAGCACTACTTCAGTGCTTCAAAGAGGCAGCACAATGCAGAGCCAGGGATCAGCTGGGCACTCCAGCTGATCCTGGGCTCCATGCTTTGCTGGTCCTTTGATGCACCATCAAAGGGACAGCGCTACATGGAGCCTGGGGGCAGCTGGGGACTTTCAAAGGGGGCAAACATGTGATTAAATTTTTTAATCACGTGAAAGCCCTAATTATTTATACTGCAGTACTCCCTAGATGCCACAAATAAGGGGAAACAGCAGTACCAAGAGTTGAAGAGATTTGTTCAAGTTCACAATGCGTTAATTTGTAGGAAAGATGGAAAGAGAACCCAGTTCATGAGTACTCTTCTCTCCCATGCTACCTCCTGTATACCGCTTCATAAACGTATGAGCTTAACTATTTTCTTACTATGATTCATACATTTTTCTCATAGAAATGATGAAATGTACAGCAAGTGCCCTGAAATGCATCCTGTTTTGAGGATGTAAAAGGGCATTCAGTCATTGGTAGACCACATCAAAACATGTAACAGTTCAAAAATTTTCAGGAAAAAAAAAAAGAGACACTAATGAAAAACTTTGCAATTCTCCCTATCTCCATTTTTCAACCAGCTCTTGTATTCAGTAATATCCATTTAAAAATACCATCTGAAATTTGCTGCAATAATTCATAAATGCAATAATTGTGTCTTATTGTTTAAATAGTTACATACATGAGAGTTTTTTAGACATAGCATTATTCAACTTTTAGCTGAAAATCACCATTTCTTTGTTGTGTATTGCTTACCTGGTCTAGAATTTCCAGGATAATGTGTTGCATGTCTAATCCCCCCTTCGGATATATTCTTCTGCAATACCCCAATGGCAGTTCCTAAAAAACACATACAAACAAATTGTATTGCAAGCAACTGGAGTACTTGTAATATATGTGGGTTCTCAAAAAGGGAGAGAGAGAGAGAGAGAGAGAGAATGAAGTAAGTGCTACGTCCTGGGTTCCATGCTATCCCTTATTATGGGCTCTGGACAAACTGCACAGTTAAAACCTTCATGAATACAGAAAGGATTGGTGAAGGAGTCACATATCTGATATCCTATGTGACAGTGACAATCTCATCTTAAAGGAACAAACTTATTAGTTTCCATGTACAAAGGTATCAAATGTGCAGGGAACTCAGACAATATCTTTGACTTGCACGCACATGCACGCACATACAAAGAAATTTCAGTTCTTACCCCTAGACTGAGGTAAACTATAGGGTGGAGTGGAATGGGATCTTGCTTGACCAAAACCTGGTTTGGCAGCAGTTCTGCTTCTTTCAGCTTGACTTGCTGACTGACTGCGACTACCAGGACGACTTCTAAAGCAAGAAGAAAAAATACATTATTTACTGCTGCTACTAATATACCATAATACCAATGTATTGCAATTATAACAGATTATGATTGAATAAAATACTATCTAGGGGAGGATATTTAATAATTTGTAACATGAAATCAAATATTTCCTACAAGGCAATAAACAACAAAATACAAAACAAAGAGTTAACTACCTCAGTGGGAGTATTTCTTTCTAGAAAAGGAGACGGGTCATGAGGCTCTGCTGAAAACCAATATATG
The DNA here is from genome assembly GCF_052426305.1 of Pelodiscus sinensis. Taxonomy (NCBI): domain Eukaryota; kingdom Metazoa; phylum Chordata; order Testudines; family Trionychidae; genus Pelodiscus; species Pelodiscus sinensis. The sequence goes on along the minus strand of NC_143057.1, from coordinate 106,466,412 downwards.
TGTAAGTAGGGTGTGCATGAGCTCTCTTCTTACACATACGGATGAACTGGGGAAGACTATTTCAGCAACTGACCTTGTATGCATTAAGGATGTTAAACTGTGTTTAATCATGTAACCAATTAAAATTAGAGTTACCAGCGCCACCTCTCTCCCTCCCTGTACTGCTGCCTCTGTATCAGAGGCAACAATGCAGCAGAAAGAGAGCAGGTAGATCCCCGGGAGCCAGGTTAAAAGCAAGCACTCCATGAATACCTGGAGTCTGTGTGTAACCGTAGACATGGGTACACTTTCACATCCCTAGTTTGCACATACACACTTGCTTTGCCTGTATGTGGCACACCATGGAGCTACTTTGCCCAAAACATCATTTTTGGTTGTGTTGGATCACAAGTTTCTTTGTTACTGAATGCAGAGGTAATAAAGGGTGTATCTAACACTGCAGGGCTAAATTTGAAATAAGCTACGCAAACTGAGCTATGTCAATTGCATAGCTTTTTTTCCAAAATAGGGAGCCTTTACACAGCACTTATTTTAAAATAGAGCACTCTTCCTCTGACTTCCCTTATTCCTCATACAATGAGGGTTACAGGGGTCCGATAAGAAGTTCTCCAGCTTGACAGTATTTTTACACTATATTGAAATAACTGCCTGCGGTGTGGACCTGGACTACGTTATTTCGGAATAGTGCTAGTTATTTCATACCTAAACTAGTGTTATCTTTGGTGTGTAAATCAAGGGAAGCAAAAGTGTGTTTGGCGTACACTCATTGAGCAACTTATCCTCAACTGAACTGCAGTCACTGGACAGGGAGCCAATGGACAGGTTTTGTATCTAGTGGTGTAGGTGGTACTTATGTATCCTAGTCTCCATTTAACTGTGTTTCCAAGAGGGGAGGTATTGCCTGTTAAGTCACTCCTGAGGGTGATGTGTAATCTTCCCAGATTACTGAGTGGGGGCTCAAGCTGGTTCTGTGTTGTATTAGCTGGGGAACCTAGGGCCAAGAGGCTGGACTCAGTCCCTGGCTTGCCTGTTTCTGGCCCCCAAGACACAGGGCTCCCCCAGCATTGGGGAGCCCACCCTGGTGCTCTGGGCCCCACCCCCTCCTGCCATGGGGTGGGAGCACAGAAAATCTACTAGGCTGGGGCCCCCTAAGCTCTGGTGTGCAAGGGAAATGTGAGGAGAGTCTTTCTCCTTCTTGGTCAGGGGCCACGTCAGTCGGGGGCTATGCACTTCTCAGTTGTGCACAGCCCCTGACTGATTTTTCTGTGGGTCAATGGCCCTCATACCAAAAAAGGTTCCCCACCCCTGCTCTAAATATTGAGCACAGCCCTTGTTGCTTCTAACTCCACCGAGCTGAAGTGTTACTCATGCAGCTACAAGTAGGGTCAGGTAAGATATTTAGTTTTTACTAGTCTAGGACTTATCTAGTAACAGTCAACTTTATTAAAAAGTATTACAGGACTCATGGACTCTCGCATGAGCCACCAGATTCCCAACTGTGCTCAGTATCTCCAGGATGCAGGTAAGTGGTGGTAGATTTGAAATAGCTGGTTGATTCTGGAGCTGACTATACTATCTGGCTATGGCCTCCAAGAGGCAATCCAACAGCCAGGTCAGCACAACAGTGTTCAATGCCCTGTTCTCTGGTGCTTGCAGGGGATGGTGTAGAAGCTAGCTATATACTAGTTGTAGGCCAGCTGGAGACTTCCACACACCAGGTGAAGCATCAGCTAGAGAGATCCAGCCTTTTTGTACTGTATACTTCTTCTACTGCTATGACATTTAATTTATTTGAACTTATCCCATGTCACACAGGATTTAAGATTATCATCTCTAATTAGCAAATCTGAAGTGCAAGAGAGAAGCTGTACAATCAATGTATGTCTGAACTATAAATACGTTACCCTCTAGCAGATATGAGATGCTGCTTTCTGAAATCTCGAGGGAATATCGTTGTTTTGGACAATGGTCTAGATTCACTTGCAGGAAGCTGTACTGTCTCGGATAACATCTCATTCATTAGGGCAAGTGCTTGTGAGACTCTAAGACTATGATGCTCAGACAACAGGGCTCTTTGGAGAAAAAAAGTAAGGCAAAATTACACATTAGTTAACATGGGTTCCCAAACTGGGGGGCGTGAAGAGATTCCGGGGGGGGAGGAGGCACGAGGCAACCCAGCCCCTCCCCCCCATAAAGTTTTGCTGTTTGGGGGTGGGGGGGGCGATGAGGGTTTTTCAAAAATCAAAAAGGGGGAATGATGCCGAGAAGTTTGGGAACCACTGCGTTAGTACATTATAAAATTCAGTGAAAGTTATTTTAACTACATCTTTTTATGGATTCCTCAATTTACTTTGGTAACATCCTTTTATGATTGTTACTGAAAAGCTTTCTGCAATCACTTAACTTCAGTTGTACAAAAATAAGACATTTGTTAGAATCAACAGCTACAATAGAATGAATCGGAACATATTAAAATACTTTATAGAATACAAACATATAGATCAGAAAAAGTTAAATACAGGCAGTCCCCGGGTTACATACAAGATAGGGACTGTAGGTTTGTTCTTAAGTTGAATCTGTATGTAAGTCGGAACTGGTGTCCAGATTCAGCCGCTGCTGAAACTGATCAGTTTCAACAGCGGCTGAATCTGGACGCCAGTTCCGACTTACATACAGATTCAACTTAAGAACCCCAGGCATCCCCAAGTCAGCTGCTGCTGAAACTGATCAGCGGCTGATCCCAGGAAGCCTGGGGCAGGGGCTTCCTGTAGTCAGCCGCTGGTCAGTTTCAGCAGCGGCTGACTTGGGGACGCCTGGGGCAGAGCAGCTGGGGTGCTGCCGGGTTGGTCCATTAGCGCAGAGGAGCGGTGCTGCGGGATCAACCGGCAGCGCCCCACCTGCTCTACCACAGGCCCAGGGCTTTGCTCCACGTCTCCCTGGCCTGCTGGGGGGGGGGGGGGGCGCACTAGCTGCCCCCCCCCCCCCCAGCAGACCAGGGAGATGCTGAGCAAAGCCGCGGAGGACCTGGGCGGGACCGCGGCGTTGATCGGGCTCCTCTCCTCCCCCCCCCCCCCCCCCCAGCAGACCGGGGAGATGCAGAGCAGCTTTTCTCGCCCCGGAGGACACGGGTGGCGGGACCGGGCGTCCCGCTGCTCTTGTCGTCCGGGGCGAGAAAATCCCCGTTCGTAACTGCGGATCCGACATAAGTCGGATCCGCGTAACTCGGGGACTGCCTGTATTCAACTTTCTGCCTCAACTTTGAGAGAATTATGGTATTCAATGTTTTACATAAAAAAATATTAATATCTGAAACTCCAGGATTAAGACAGATATAATTATCCAGGGACTGAGACTGGCAGAATGGTAAATTAAAAAGTAAACGCGAACTCCCAGAATGACACACACAGAAACTTACTTATCTTTTTCATCTTTCTTCTTCTGGCTCAATTTGATATCCTTTGCAGTGAGGCCAAATTGCTATAAAATAAAATGCAAATAAGTATTTAACTCACACTCACACTCACACTCTCTCTCTCTCTATATATATCTATATAAAATCAGTTCACCTCCCAAAAATCTTATTAGGTATTATTTATTGTAGCTACACTTTTGAAGTTAAATTGTTGTCTTTGCGGCACAACCTAGAGTAAGGAGCAAAATGGAACTATACTAGCCTACCAGGAGTTCAGGCAAAGATTATGGCTCCTGTCCACCCAAATTTAGGAAACATACCCAACTTCTTGAAGCCCAACAGCTTATTCATATGGCACAAACTCTGCCGAGTTACCACTCCTGCCAGTGTAAACCACATGCTTTAAATTGCAGCCTATTTTATTTTCAAAGAACATAAGAACGGCCATACTGGGTCAGACCAAAGGTCCATCTAGCCCAGTAGCCTGTCTGCAGATAGTGGCCAGCACCAGGTGCCCCAGAGAGGGTGGACAGAAGACAATGGTAAAGTGATTTGTTTCCTGCCATCCTTCTCCAGCCTCTGACAAACAGCCTCTTACCCTAATGAGCTGTTCTTGTTCTAAGCATAATCTTCAGGTCAGAGACAACCTCTATTATGCTGCCCTGGGTCCCCAGTCCTCTTTATCATGTCACACCAGCCAAAGACCAAGAGCTGATAGGTTCCCTTGTTTAAATAGTCTTTTCCCCTGGGCAGGAATCTTTTGTTCTACATTCCGCCCTGCATAGAAAAATACCAGGGTCAAAATGAAATCCCAGTACTCTGTGGTATGGGCATGTCTTACTAGTCCAATCACCTTTGAACTCATTGGACAAACAAGGTGGTTTACAAGTCATTAAGTTAATCACCAATTTGTTAAGGTTTCTGGGGAGCATCAGTAATGACAATCCAGCAACCTAAATGTAGGAAATTTTGTAAACACACACTTTTATCAATAATCACCAATTATTAATTGTCACTCCAGACTTGTACTATCTGTCTCCACCACTCCATGAAAAGAAATTAATATTTTGCCACATTAACAGTGTGGCAAAACCCAGTGACACACTGATACCCAAAAATCTTACCATATTATTTTTCAAATTAAATGGGTTATATTCTCTTTGTCTTCGTTCATCCAGTTTTTTATGATATTCTTCCAGTCTTTCTTTTCGTTTTCTTTTCATCCATACTTGTATTTCTTTTCTCTCTCTTTTTGTTTTTTGAGAATATCCAGCTGAGGTATCATAGATTCTAAGGACAGGTATAAGCATGAAACAATTCAGTGTGCATCCTTTAAACTAAAGTGATGAGACTCATATGAACACAGATTTAAGAGAGAGCTGAAAATTCAAACACAAAACCCTAAGTAATGAACGTTTTGAATAGTCAAATGTTAGTATATCAAGTACATCTTACTATAAATGAACACATGAAAACATTTTCAAGGGATTTTTCTGAAGGTTTTTTTTAGTTATGTATAGACTAGATATAAATAATGCTCTGGAAGCAAAGCTTTAAAAATTGTTCTTGTACAAAGATGAGAAAAGGTAAAAAGAGAAGAGTTTTTAAAATATTCTTTAAATAGACAGTAAGGGTATCTCTACATAGCAACATTATTTCAAAATGACTTAGTCCATGTCTACAAAGCAGGCAGTTATTTTGAAATAGTGTCAAAATACTGTCAAGCTGGAGGATTTTTTTACTCTGACTCGTGTAACCCTCTCTGTATGAGGAGTAAGGGGGACTCAGAGGAAGAGTGCTCTAGTTTTTAAGTAAATGCTGTGTAGACACTCCCAATTTCAAAATAAGCTACACAATTGATGTAGATCAATTCGTATAGCTTATTTCTAATTAAGCCCTGCAGTGTAGACGCATCCTAATGGTATAAGAACCTCAAGGACTAGATTAGATAGATACTATCATCTATCTTTTTCCGAGGCGCCTATATAGGGTTACCTGAACAGGAACTTTGTATATGATTGAAAAATTGTTTTAAATAGCGGAAATAAGTTTTTTAAACAATATAACCTTAATCTTTAGAGACTAAGACAGAGAATATCTTATTGCCTCTGTAGAAAACCATGATATGCCCACATCTTGAATACTGAATACAGATATGGTCGCCTCATCTCAAAAAAGATATATTGGTATTGGAAAAAGTTCAGAAAAGGGCAACAAAAATGATTACGCATTTGGAACGGGTCCCATCTGAAGAGAGATTAAAGAGACTTGGACTTTTCAACTTAGAAAAAGAGAAGAGGAGGAGATGATAGAAGTGATGATAATGTGATGTGATGATAGAAGACAATACAAAATCATCACTGGTGTGAAAAAAGTGAATAAGGAAAAGTTATTTACTTATTCCCACAATATAAGAACAAGGGGGTCACTAAATGAAATTAAAAGGCAGCAGGCTTAAAACAAACAGAAGTTTTGTTCACTCAGGGCACAGTCAACCTATGGAACTCCTTGCTAGAGGATGTTATAAAGGCTTGGACTTTAACAGGGTTCAAAAAAGAGCTAGATAGCTATTCATGGACCTAACCTCCATGAACCTATTAGCCAGGATTTGTCTGGAAATGGATGACAGGAGAGGGATCACATGATGATTACCTATTGTGTTCCCTCCCTCTGCGGCATCTAGTATTGGCCACTGTCAGCAGACAGGATACTGGGGTAGATGGACCTTTGCTCTGACCCAGTATGGTTGTTCTGAGGTTCTTAATAGTACTGGAAATATTATTTTAAGATGCTCATCATAAAATTTAACTCATACTCTTTTGAAGAGCCAATACTTTTTAATCGCCATACTCTTTTGAAGAGCCAATACACTTTTAATATAGTGTAATAACCAGTAATAAATATTAGTAACATTATTTGGGATTTATATAGCAGTTTGTCTTCCAAGCGCTTTAGAAATAGACTAAATAATCCTTTCCTTATCTCTTTGAGGTAGGAGACAGATAAGTATTTATTTATCTCCATTTTAAAAATGGCAAAACTGACTAAAAACTAAGGTCTTTTGTACATGAGGACATTCAGGAAAATTAATCCAAATTAACTCAAGGTGTCAATTTGAAGTAGATTAGTTAAATAGTATTAAATCACGTGTGAAAAGCTGTTATTCAGAACTGAAGTGGCCTTAATTTGATTTAAATTATTTCATTCTGGAAGTGAATTAAGATAAACTGAGTTTAAGTCACTTTATTTCCCCATAGAGATATACATACAGAGGCTTAATATGATTTAACTCAGGGGAAGTAATTTTTTTGTCAAGGTTCAGATTCCAGAGAAACATTTTTCACACCACAAGCATCCTTGTTAAACTAACACATACAATGCTGTCTAATATACCCAGGACCTCTTGCTTATAATCTCTAAGAAAGATTTAATAAATTACCTCTGAGACATTCAGAAAACACACTAATAAAATGTCAAACAGATGCAAATATTAGCATTAAAACAATTTCGGACAACTGTTTCAAGTTTTGAATATGTTGAGTTTACAAAGTTTGTGAAACAAAATTATTGTAGATATAACTCTGCAATTTACCTCATTGCTAGCCTCTACTGCCCACCTGCTCCCCACCCCGAGAGTAGGATGGCCATATTTCCTAGTCTGAAAATGAGACACGTGGGGCTGGCCCAAGTTGCCTAGTGTTGCCATGTCCCCTGCCCCCAGGGGAGCCGACAGCCACTCCAGGCCCCTGGGCAAGGTGGGGGGGAGAGGGAGCTCCATGCCTCTGAAAGGGGCGGGGCTGGGGACAGCCACCCCTCAGCACAACCCTGAGTATGTCCCACTGTCCCCTTCCCCAGCCCTTAGAGCTGTGCTGTTCCAGTGGCAATTTAAACAGCCTTTAGAATCACTGGACCCCAAGGAAATTTCCCTCAATGTCAACAGGTCGCCCCTCATTGAACCAAGCAGTAAAGATGGCGGCAAGGAAGAATAAAGATCAGTATGGGTTAGGATATAGTCAGCAAAACAGTCTGAGTACTTTTGAGCTCAAAGCCAGAAGATGATACTATTAGGCTGTGATACAGCTAGTGGTGTGACACCCCCTTGGGGACCAGGATATCAGAGAGGCAGAAAGGAAACTCTGGGTGGCAAGACAGAATAAAGAGATTCCAGAAAGCAGCCCAGGGAAGGTGGCAATGTGGCAGAAGCGGGTGACTGGAGGTGAACTGAGGAGGGAAAAAGAAACTGGTTGGAGCAGGGCTTCAAAGGACTGGGACTGGTTTCAAAGAAGTCCAGAGTAAGGGCTCCAAGGACCGCTTGGGAAAGGAGCAGTGAGGTTGGGGGGCTGAAGGGTGCTCAGATGGTAATGGAGCATGCCATGATTGATGCCTTGGCACAAGTGGACTCTATGAGACTCCACTGGGCTGAGTAGTAGGGTTGCCAATTTTGGTTGGACATATTCCTGGAGGTTTCATCACATGACAGTTTTTAATTAAAGATTCATCTTTAACTCATTGAGAATCCTGGAGGGTTGGAAATCCCACTGGGTTCCCTAGTATGGCCTAGGGCCTACAAGTTATAGCTAAATAGCCCGGCCAGCTTCACTGTATTCAGAGAATCCAGAAAAGAGTTTTAATTAGTGCCCAAACAGAACTGCCCTCTGATTGGGTTGCACAGGAACACAGCACTGCTTCCTGACTGGAGAAGGAGGGCATAGCAAAGATTGGCTATTCATAAGGCAGGAGGGGGAAATAATCAGCCACACCCAGAAGCTTGGCCCATCCACTTTTTTTATTTTTGCAGTCCATTGAAAAGATTCTGGCTGTCTGGACTTGGCCTACTGTCTGCCGACTGACTCCCTGGTTTAACTAATCCTCTTCAAATTTACCCCTCTAGTTAATTTGGATTAATTTTCCTGAATCTCCCGCTACAGTTCTAATGCATATTTTTTCAAATGTGGCCTTTAATTTGTGCACCTCGTTTTTCAGGTCCCCATTTTGAAACATTTAGGACCTGATTCACAGTGGTGTCAAGCACCTGTAATTCCAAATGTGGTTAAGAGATGTTATGGGTATTCAACACTTGTATAAAGTCTCAAGTTGAGCATCTGCAAACTGAAACAAATAAAACAGATGTCTTCAAATCAAGATCTCTTCCTAAAAGATTTGCTCTAGTTTAACCACAAATTATTCGACCTGATTACTGAAAGCATGACTGGCTGAAGTTCTATAACCTATGTTACCCAAGAGGTCAGACAAACAGATCATAATGGTCCTGTCTGGTCTGAAAATGTCTAAAAGCGTTAGTGGGCAACTAGTTGAAACATTTCCTATGTAACTTATTTCCGTTAAACTGATGTCATATATTTTGTGGCAGCTAAATAGATCGTATTCACTTTTTGAATATTAGTCCAACTAGAAGTGCACATATGCTTAATAATGAGCATGTGAAGAGGTTGAGTAAAGTTAAATTTTAGAGACAATGAAATATTATAAAGCATTTAATCATGGTAATTTTAACTAACAAGGTACTTGTTTAATTAGAGTTTTAAACAATTTAATTTACATTACTTAATATTATAACTGCAGTGACTTAGTACAAAGCAGAAGTGAAGAGGAGAGCTATATTATTACCTGAAGATTTTTTTATCTTGGGTTTTTGTAATGCTCATTTCTGTAGGGGAAACACCACCCTCTGTTACAAGATCATTAACAGTACCAGTAATGCAACTCAATCCAGTAATTTGCAAGGGATCATCTGTAAAACTCAAATTAGAGGAAAAAACAATATTGTTATTAAAACAGCAAAATATTTCCAAGAAAAAAAAAAAAATCTTCTTAAAATCTTCACTTTTGAGTTCATATAGGTAAGAATATTATCCTTATTCAAGAGTTAGTTACCTATACTCCTGTCCACTGAGTTGCCCACATTTCTACATATGTATTATTAGAGTCAGATAGAACTATATTCTAAGTGTGACACACATTAATCCATATTCATTCAATGGATAAAAACTTCAGCAGGACTACAGTATGCTGACTTTCATTTTATTTAATAACTTTGTAATAGTTTCATTGTGTTAATTCTGCCTTTTAATATGAATATCTCAATGGAAGTTGTGCAGGCTTGTCCAATGCAAAATTTAGCCCATAAAAGTAACATAAAAAAAATCCACACACACCAGTAGTGTCTTTGTAGGCTGCTAAAAGTTATTTCTTTTGCACATTTTGAGCATTTAACACAGTATTTTATATGCAACATGTTTATTCAGTTCCTATTCTTCTATGGTAAGGTTATATTGATCCACTTTGTGAATAAAACTACCTGAGTAGAAAAGTATTACATATAATGCCTAGATTTCTATATAGATAAGACTTCCAGTTTGATACTCTATTTTCAATTAAGCTTTTTAGAAATACGTTTGCAATGTAGTTTAACAAAAACTGCAATTATTTCAAAATACTTACCTATCACCTAAATCTTCATGTATATGAATGTCTGAAATAGAAAAAGCTTTAGTCAATTAAAACTGAAACACATATGTTAACATCTAATGTCTGTTCAAATGAAACAAACACAGATTTGTTAGATGAAATATAGCCTTTTTCAAACTGGATATGTTCGCGTTACACTGAATATGTGTCAGGGACATTCAGTGTAACAGATAACTCTTGGCCGTTAGCTTGGAAGTTGTAGCTCTAAGTTTAAATACACAGGGACTATAAATTTAGTTACAATTTAGTTACAATCTGGCTTTTTATATCATTTGGTGTTCATTGCTTATACTCAGATATAACTTGGAAGTTGAGCTTTTAAAACAGTGGGGCCAAAACTTTTCTTCTTGTACCCCACACTCCCTCTTAACCAGTAATGAAATCTGTCCTTGCCTCTCTCTAATACTGAACAACTGGCTTCACAAAGGAGCTGAACAACTTGCTTCACAAAGGAGCTTAACAATTAGCTTAACGAAAGCAGAGATAGTCAGGAAATGAGGACCAGAAGCACAGTCAAGACTATGAGGGGAAACGGGGCCAGGAGTGGAGCTAGGTGAGGAGGCAGGACCAGGGCCATGAGCAGAGCTGTGGCTAGGACTATGGCCAGGGACAGAGAAAAGCTGGTGCAATACTGGCTGGGCGCTCCCACCTGCCCCCTGTGGAAGCTAGCCTCATCACACCCCCTCCCAGGAAGGTGCACCACAAAGTTTGGGGACCATTGTTTTAAAACCATTAGGTAGGCTGATACAGCTTGGAGTTAGATTTAGAGTCACCCAGCAAAACTATATATAGTAATTAAGAATGTAAAAGAAGAGAAAGGAGAGAGAATTGTCATTGCACATACAGCCAAAGAGAACTGTAGTGTCAGGACCTAACTGGTGCTGAACTAGAGAATTTGCTGAACCATGGGAGGTTGATATTGTCTAGTAGTATTACCAGCACTTCCACTGCTTACTGGGTGCTTAAAAGACATTTAGGGGTGAATTAGAGCTAAATAACAGCACACAACACTGTGAGGTAGGACTTGTGGCTGTAAACAAACTTTCCTGGGACCACAGGAAACTTGGCCACACCCATGACAAGTGGACAGCCACTTAACTAAAATCAGGCAGGACCACAGACTTTGCCAGACCAGAGAGTGCCAGACTAGAGAGGTTCAACCTGTACCGACATACTGCAACACATTTCACTGCCACACGATGGGGTAGAGTTAAATTCTTATTTCAAGTCACTGGACAGAGATAATAAGACTCAAAATTATTTGCTTTCCTTCAACAACATTCTAATGAAGATACCTTTAGACACAACAGGATATCAGACCCCCGCTGGACTCTCTTCAAACATGAGTGATAATGTACATTCAGTGTGTGTACATGGCTTACAAAAACAGTGCTTTTACATTCCTGGATGAATAATTCGAAGTATCAAGAAAAGCTGCAAACTGATCCTTACGAACATATTACCACCACAATACTTCACATAATGCTAATGGTCTTACCATACATTAAACTGTGGGGCCTTCATTGCACTTGACAGAGAAGGTATGTTGCTCCTTCATGGGTGGTTAGAAAGCCAGTAAGTTATGCATCACAGAGGGAGCTCCATCCCAGGTCAGCATGGGGATACTGACCTATTTCCCACCCCTTCCTCTGAAGATGACAAAGAGAGGGAGACTATTTATGCTCATATTGGGCGGAGAAAGCCCTCTTTTTGCCTGCACAGGAGGAGCACTTTCCACCCTTGGAAGTACTTGAAATATCAGTTTGTGGTGCGATCCACTTTGGGCAGTATACTAGTCACTCCTTTTGCGGTCTGGGAAGAAGTTTTCCCTCACTACAAGATTGCTAAAGGCCAGGTGGGGGGATTGTATTTCCCACAGTGGATTGGAGTTTTAAGGGAGGAAGGAAGAATGCAAGAAGGGTGATTAGGTTATGACATAACAAATCATTATGTAAGTGCAGCTACATTGTAGGGAATGGATACAGTCATCAAATAAAATGGATTGGGAAAAGATTTAAAGGAGGTATTCATTGAAAGAAAGGAAACTATGGGGGTGGGACAGCTGTGGTGTATGGGAGTTAATCCCTTCCCCTATTAACTCCATTAACCCTCATTTAAGAGGGATGTCCCAGCAGCTTCCCCAGGTATATGTAAATGATTGTGGAATTATGTGCACTGTAGTTTTATCTCCTAGGCATTTAGGAATAAATTTGGAGCCTAATGAAACCACATCCAGTGTGTCCTTTCTACCTTCCAACAGCCAGACAAGAAAGATAGCAGCAACTCAAAACAACATGTCTACTTGCTTTCTAACAAGTAATGAGAGAAAGAATAAATGAAATTATTATACCAGAAGATGATTTTATGTGACTCGGAAGGTTAGCAGCTGAAGTTGCAGAGGAAAGAGAATGAGCGTGCAAGGCTGTATAACTGTCTGCAGAATATTCAGGTCTTGAACCTTCCTCTTTTTCATTCATACATTCTTCAAAGTCCACAGAGCTCACATAATGTGCTGTTGCAATGCAACAACAAACAGAATAAGTGAAACATAGTAAAAAAAAATCCAGACAGATAAATGGAAAATGCAGTGAAATATTATTATATTTATGAATCTATGTTATGGATTAATTAATATACCCTTCTAATCTAAAACAAATAAAACAAAAGTGTATTTAGATCACTGTGCTGCTGAAAGTTAATCTGTGTGGCTACGTCTACACTGGCCCCATCTTCGGAAGAGGCATGCTAATTTAGAACTTTGGAATAGGGAAATCCGCGGGGGATTTAAATATTCCCCGTGGGATTTAAATAAACACGGCCGCCGCTTTTTTTCCGGCTTGGGGAAAAGCCGGAAAAGAGCATCTAGACTGGTGCGATCCTCCGGAATAAAGCCCTATTGAAAGTAGGAATAAGAGATCCTCCGGAATAGGGCTTTATTCCCGAGGATCGCGCCAGTCTGGATGCTCTTTTCCGGTTTTTCCCCAAGCCGGAAAAAAAAGCGGTGGCCATATTTATTTAAATCCCGCGGAGGATATTTAAATCCCCCGCGGATTTCCCTATTCCAAAGTTCTAAATTAGCATGCCTCTTCCGAAGAAGGTGCCAGTGTAGACGTAGCCTGTAAGCATGGGGCCTTATGGCCCCAATCTGAGCTTCAGGAGTCTGTGGACCTCCTGCAGCTGCCATGTACATGGTGACCTGCCCATGTGAAAGATTAAATTGTGGCTCATAAATGCAGCTAGTCATGGATTATTTTGTGTGTCAATCCAGAGTTTAGCTATGATCTGGCCCTATATTTGATATAAAATCATAATATATTCCTTCTCGGCCTCAATCAGTATAGTACAGCAGTTACCCATATATGTATTTTCAATCCATTTTCTAGCGAAAAACAATCAATTACATAATCAATACCTCGCCACTTAGGAAACCAATTTAACTGATGTGACCTTTTTTAAGTCAAGTCAAGTCAAGTCAAGTCAAGTCAAATGGGAATATATTACATCCTTGTAGCTGCCAAAATGGTATGAATAATGAAATCTTATTACAGCACAGGGAAAACATTCACAGGCCAAAAATATCATGTCTTACAAAATTAATGTGGAAGCCAATACAAGCACTGTATTTAATTTCACAGAATAGTTGCAATAAGAACCATCATATCTAAACCCCAAGATCAGATCCTACATCTTAATCAAGGAAACAATTAAAGGTATATACATAATTTCTAGGCCAATGTGGTTGAGTAAGTTCCCTTTATGTCAGTACTTTAATTTTTCATTTCAGTATTACTTCATTATCCATAATTGCTTTCATTTTACTTCTTGATTGGTAGGCTGATCTTTCTCCAATGATTTAACATGCAGTGTATTTTTAACTCAAAGTAATGGTACCACAAACATCTTTAAGTGGCAATACATTCACAAAAGTCCATGGTTCAGCACACGGCCTACTGATTTTTATTTAGCAGGACACATACCCTCATCAATAACTCCAACACCGTCAGAGAACAAGGAAGCTGCACCTACATCTGGACTGTCAATCATTCCTAAATCTTCTATTGTTTTCACTATCTAAGAAAAGAATGCACATTGATAAAATATTAATCAAAAATATTTTAAACGGACACATATGTATCTCAAATATTCATGAAAGGATTGTTTTAAAAAGAAATATCTATTTTAGATGTTAATAAATATATTAGATACAAAACATTTCTACTAAATAAATAATTTTTGGCTGTGAGAGGAACCAAAGGAGCCCTACTTGGGTCTTACTCAATTGGTTCACATAAACAGATAAATCTTTGAAGACCTTATACTGCTGACCCTTACAATACTGTTCACAAGAATAGTCTCATTAAGCTCTTGCTGCTCCTATGCTGAAGGGCTTGTCTATATGGAGAGTTAGTTCATAGCAAGTCAGGTTGTAAAACCACAATGCACTTGCTACCATGATCTAGATGTTCAGCAGTGCATTTTAAAATACAACTATTTCAAACAGCAGGACATTAAAGTACATTATAGATAGCTAAGTCCAAATGACCAGTTAATGCATTGCAAGCTAGTGTGAGGGAAATTCATAATCTCATTATCATTCTGCATAGACGTGCCTATGTATTTTTAGGAGTGAACTCTTATAACATGGCTGAATTGATATACAATTTTTATACAGCTAAACTATTTTCATTGGTTAATTTAAAAATAAGTAGCAGAGTGGTGTACACAGTAACTCTTCATGTAAATGCTCTGTCAGATATTTCAAAATTCTAGCAACTCTCAAGTTTCCAGAATGTGTGAATGTACCTATGCAAAACAAACCTAAATTGATAAAGCTAAGATTTTATCCATCACTTGTCAGTGTTCCTAAAAATATTTTAAATGCTTTCAACTTCTCCTTCTATTACCCCAGCTACTTTATGCTTTTTTGCCTCATCATCTTTTTGGATATGCTAACAGACTGCATGACTGTACAAGGTATACGGCTGTGAAACATCACTTGCAATGATTCCAGACTACGTGCTAGGCCAGATTCTCAGTTGAGTAAATCAGCATAGCTCTGTTGAAGTCAGTAAAACTATGCTCATTAAGCTGATTAACCTAAAACCGTGGCCATCTGAAAGCAGAGTTCATTTGCTCAGATCAATAAAGTCACTTCCTTTTTCTAGTAAACTGCAATTATACTTTTAAATTGACTGAAATAATAAATAATGCT
This sequence comes from Pelodiscus sinensis, assembly GCF_052426305.1. Lineage (NCBI taxonomy): Eukaryota > Metazoa > Chordata > Testudines > Trionychidae > Pelodiscus > Pelodiscus sinensis. The sequence continues at coordinate 106,451,299 of NC_143057.1, read as the reverse complement.
TAGTAGCATTCATCTGATGTTCTCAAAGCAACTCTTTACAGGTGTATTTTGTTTTTCTTGTTATTTACAGATAATTATACTTCAGCACATTATAGATGGAAAACTTGTAAGAATATTAAACTCGATGTACCATAAAGAGAAACCAAAAGTTTTGCTTGAGTTCTAACGTTTTGTCATGGCATATAGGAAACTGTATTTCTTAGGTTTTATATACTGCAATTTATATACTCAAATTATATTTAAATTGATAAAAAGAATAATATGGGCATCTAAGTTATCCCTGAAAAACATTAATAACCATCATTGTGAATGGTAAAAGATTTCCAGAAATTCAATCATTCTGCAAAACCAAATATGCAGCTATCATTGCCAAGAATTTTCTAAAACTTGCCAAAAAGAGGTCTCCTTCATAACTTGCAGCAACTGGTCTTTAAAATCCCCACAATTCTAGGGTACCTAAACATGCTGGGCCAGCTCCTTAGCTGACCTTAACAGAGCTCTGCCAGTTTATACCAAACTAAAGTTTTAGACCACTCAAAGTAACAATGGAAACCAAAAGATCTAGCACTATACATGAACTGACAGTCCATTATTCTCTCTAGTAAAGTATACAGAAATGTCATTACAAAATGTAAAATCTAACTTTAATTGAAAGGAAAAAACAGAAAAGCCTGAACACACCAGTTTAGTATTGCTGAAATCCTTCTCCATATTTTCTGCTATGTTCTGCAGTGCCTTTAGTTGTATATCCATTTCCTGCAGCTTTGTACAAAAGTGTTCTTTGCTAATGATTTTAGCTGACAGTCCTTCAGAATGAATGATGCTGACATCATCATGCAGTAGGTTCCAGGTTAGATTATCTCTACCACTATCTACTTTTATATCCTCTTCTTGCACTGGGATCAATATATTTTGATGGTCATCTCAAAAGAATAATAAAAGAAAACAAACATAAAACTGTGAACTGTAAGTTCTTAAATAATAGGTACCTATGTATAAGTTATGCTGATGTTTTTGGTGTGGGTTGGAGAAGTGCAGGAACCATCCCTTCAGAAGTCATATTGTAAATGGTCCTTCTGTGAATAAATCTCTCCCTTCATGGAGAATGGGATCAGTCACCACTTCCTCCATCCCAGGATCTGAAAAAGTTCTAGCTATCTGTGTTGTAAGGAACAGCTGGGAGATGCACAGTGTCAATTCTGTCAAAACAGTATTCAGGTTTGTAACTGCATGAACCTTCTCACAAGTTGTTCCTTCCCTTCTACACTTCTGAATACCACAGAATTGTGACTCTGCTACAGGAGGCTGCCATTAGTGAGAATACTGAAGAATCAAAGAATCTATCAGGAAGAGACATGACCTTGAAGAGAAAGTATTGGGGAATTCTGTAGAATTTTTTTGGCAGGATAGATGGCCTCTAAGTTGGGGGAACAGAAGGTCTATTGTGTGGAAGTGTAACAATGCTACAATGAAGGGTTTTTGAGAGTAATTATTTTCAATAAAAAAAATAAAAATAGAAGAGTAAGTAAGTGACTTATTACCTTGCCTCTGAAATTCATTAGGTGGAATTGCATTGGTAACAGAGGCTGCCATGTGATGCAGCTTTGCAGAAGATGGAATTGTGAAGTTCTCATGTTGTTGTGCGGTAATTATCTCTTCAGCGGACTCAGCTATAACAGGCAAATCCTTCAAGAGATCACTCTCTTCAATGTCAATCACATTGATATAGTTGTGTCCAATCTGAATCGCAGGAAAAATTAAAAGGAATTAAACAATATATATTCTGAGTACTACTGGGGCTAACTGTCTCCTTTTCTAATCCATTGTCTTTGTTTTTTTAGCCGAAAGAGATACTTGTTCATTTCAAACACTGGCTAAAATGGAATCATTCTTCTATGTTGTCCATGCTGTTGAGACAAGCCCAAACTAACACATCTGGTTATATACAGCACGTTATAACTGTATTATCAGAAAATATTTCTGAGTACTAACCACATCAGGTGCAGTATCAGAAACTGAGGATGGTAAAAGTGTCTCCCTTACTTCTGTGTGGAATCTGAAGTTTAAATACATGTCTGGTGGCAACATCTGAGGAACACTTGAAGTCAGATGTTCTATGAGAAAGGAAATAATGGTCAGGAATACCACATACAGTAAGTAATCCTGGCATATTAGAAAAACAATTTGGAAATAGATTGTACTAACTCAGAATCAAGGAAAGCTTCTGTTTAGGGATGTTAAATTTGGTTTAATCAACTAATCAATGGAATTTCCATTGACTAGTCAATTAGTTGATAAGTGGGGGAATCGCAACAGGGTTAGTTCCAGACCCTGGGAGGTAAACCATTTGTGACTCTGCCTTTTAAATGCATTAAGAGCCAGCATTTAAAAGGCTGAAGTTCAATGGGAGGAGGACCAGATTCCCAGCTCACGACAGGTCCCCCCCACTGCGCACCAGCCTTTTAAATGACTAAAGAGTTGGCAAAACCCTTTCTTGAAAAATCCATGCCAGATCACGGGAAATATTGTTCCTGCCAGTAAGTGGAAAACTTGAGTAAGGCAGTAACCAGGAAATGACAGATATTAGGGATGTCAAAGTGTAACCATTTATATGGCTACTCAATAAGTCTGGTTAATGTGCATGGTTACACACAGTTCCCCACCCTCGCTATATTAAAGGCAGCAGTGCAGGGTGAAGGCAGCATGGCGGCTCTAGGCACCAGCAAAACAAGCAGGTGCTTGGTGCAGCACATTGCCAGGGGCAGCATTCCGGCCCACAGGAGGAGCAGAGAAGCTGGGAGCCCCGTGCCTGGCTGCTCGGAGCCTGCACCTGGCCCCAGGGTGCGGGGAGAGCAGGGTGCCTGACCCACAGCACAGGGAGGCCTCAGCTGGTGACACTGAGCCTGGCAGGGCAGGCCACGGCCATGGTGGCTGCTCCCAGCAGCTAGCTCACTGGAGGGGAGTTCAGGGGCTCGGCGGGCACTGGGGCTCCGCTGCAGCGGGGCCTCATCCCCCAAGCGGGAGCCCTGCAGAGGCCGCCCCAGGCTAGGAACCCTGCGCCCAGAGCCTGCGCCTGGCCCCGGGGTGCTGGGCAGCCCTGAGGCGTGACCCCTGCTGAGGTGCTTCCTGGAAGGCGGCCTCTTCTTCACCTTTGTGAGTGTGCCCCCGCGCCTGTGTGCCTCCGCGGTCGGCCACACCCCTCTCCCAGGTCCGCTCCCCGCAGCTCCGCCTCCCCTCCCCCGCCTGTTTTCTCTCCTCTGCAACTCCCCTGCATGTAAACCCTCCGGCCTGGGTGCCCCTGCCCACTGTCCCAGGATGCCCCCCGCTATCTCCCCCGGCTCTGCCTCTGCCTAGCAACCCCACCTCCTGGCCCACTGCAACCCTGCTGGGACCCTGTCTCCTCTTCTACCCATCCGCCACCTCTCACCTAGATCCCCATCTCCTGTCTGGCTCTCTAAACAATCTCTCCTCCCCCATCTCTGGGCCCTGAACCCTCTCTCCCCCCACACCCCCCGCCCAGGAACCCAGCATCCTTGTGCTGTGTCCTGACAACCTCACCCCTGCCTCGGACCCAGGTGATTCTCCGTCTCCCTTTGTCTGAGGAAGGGGAACTCTGGTGTTCCCAATGCCTGTGTCTCCAAGTCCCTTCCTGTCTAGGGCAGGAGAGCTTTATTAAAATTGGAATTGTGATCCCATTTAAATAGGTTTTGTTTTAAATAATATACCTTTAAAATTAAATTTAAAATTGTTATAGCCTAAATTTATCATAACCTATTTAAATAACTTATTAATTAAATTAAAAATTTAAATAGAACATGTCTCCTGTCAACGTTTAAGAAATTCTATCAGTTCACTAGTGTAAGTACCCAGAACCAGTGTTTACATTAACAGTAACTTCTTCTGCAGGTGAAGAGAGAATGTTTTTTATCACTTTGGTTTATTCAGCAGTTCAATTCAATGATAAATTCATTCACTTTTGCAAAACTCAGTAGATGAACCAGAAAAACTTGTTTTTCTCTTCGCTCAGTAAAAAACTGTTTATGAGGGTGTTCTAACATCTTGAAGATCATGATGACTAGATTCGATCTGTTAAATTCACTATGGATATTTCCTCTGTTTAATACATTAATTTTAGATGCAAAATGTGTTTGGATACTTTTTTGTTATGTGTCCTTCACATTTAAGGTAATTTTATTTCATACAAAAATTAAATGCTGATTTTATTTTCAATAGAATTTCCGTTCAGACAGAAGTAGATGCAAATCATATGTTTTTAAAATGTAGCCCCTACTTAGCAAATAATAAATGGGTTAAAACCTGTCTCTTAAGTGTTCCTATTACATACCATTTTGTAATAGAATAAAAATGTAAAAATTAAGAATCCGATTACATGTAAGTTATACAATTATTTGAGTTTTTATTTAGTTGGAAGCTGTACTGAGTGTATTCTCCTGGTTAGTAAACAGAAGCACCAAATTTGGCATAAAGGTTATATTTAGTTGTAAATCAACCTGTTTTAAAGGTTGCTAATCAATAAGACTCAACCATCCTTTAGGAAAATATATTAAAAGTATAATTTAAATGATTCATTGCTCATTTAAACGTTTTCTGCTTGCCAGTTTAAATCATGATTAAAATTAGATATTTAAATCAAATCTATTTAAATCAATCCACCCTGCTTCAGAGGCTGTTTGGTCCGTCCCTGAAGGAGGAAGCACAGGGCTGCGCTCATGGAATAGGTCCAAAGCTAGTGGGGTTTGTTGTCTGGTACCTGTCTTGTTCTGGAAAGTTGATCTGGGGAGTTGAAACAAAAGTTCTCTTAATCCCTTTGAACTGTCTTATTTTATAGAATCATAGAATACTAGGACTGGAAGGAACCTCAAGAGGTCATCGAGTCCAGTCCCCTGCCCTCATGGCAGGATCAGATACTGTCTAGACCATCCTTGACAGACATTTATCTAACCTACTCATAAATATTTCCAGAGATGGAGATTCCACAACTTCCCTGGGCAATTTATTCCAGTGTTTGACTACCCTAACAGTAAGCAACTTTTTCCTAATGTCCAACCTAAAGCTCCCTTGCTGCAATTTAAGCCCATTGCTTCTTGTTCTATCCTCAGAGGCCAAGATGAACAAGTTCTCTCCCTCCTCCTTATGACATAGATACCTGAAAACTGCTATCACGTCCCCCCTCAATCTTCTCTTTTCTAAACTAAACAAACCCAAATTCTTTTCAGCCTTCCTTCATAGGTCATGTTCTCTAGACCTTTAATCATTCTTGTTGCTCTTCTCTAGACCCTCTCCAATTTCTCCACATCTTTCCTAAAATGTGGTGCCCAGAACTGGACACAATACTCCAACTGAGGCCTACCCAGTGCAGAGTAGAGCGGAAGAATGACTTCTCGTGTCTTGCCCACAACACACCTATTAATGCATCCCAGAATCATGTTTGCTTTTTTTGCAACAGCATTACACTGCTGACTCATTTTCAGCTTGTGGTCCACTATAACCCCTAGATCCCTTTCTGCCGTACTCCTTCCTAGACAGTCGCTTCCCGTTCTGTATGTGTGAAACTGATTGATTGTTCCTTCCTAAGTGGAGCACTTTGCATTTGTCTTTATTAAACTTCATCTTGTTTACCTCAGACCATTTCTCCGATTTGTCCAGATCATTTTGAATTATGACCCTATCCTCCAGAGCAGTCGCAACCCCTCACAGCGTGATATCATCTGCCAACTGAATAAGCGTACTTTCTATGCCAATATCTAAATCGTTGATGAAGATATTGAACAGAGCCGGTCCCAAAACAGACCCCTGCGGAACCCCACTTGTTATACCTTTCCAGCAGGATTGTGAAACATTAATAACTACTCTCTGAGTACGGTTATCCAGTCAATTATGCACCCACCTTGTAGTAGCCCCATCTAAGTTGTATTTGCCTAGTTCACCGAAAATATCATCATGTGAGACTGTATCAAACACCTTACTAAAGTCTACATATACCGCATCCACAGTTTCTCATTTATCCACAAGACTCGTCATCCTATCAAAGAAAGCTATCAGATTGGTTTGACATAATTTGTTCTTTACAAATCCATGCTGGGTGTTCCCTATCACCTTGCCACCTTGCAAGTGTTTACAGATGATCTCCTTAATTACTTGTTCCATTATCTTCCCTGACACAGAAATTAAACTAACTGGTCATGCATCTGACGAAGTGGGTCTTTGCCCACGAAAGCTTATGCTCCTACACTTCAGTTGGTCTATAAGGTGCCACAGGACTCCTCGTCGCTTTAACTGGTCTGTAGTTTCTTGGGTTGTTCTTATTTCCCTTTTCCAGTCTTCTGGAATCTCTCCTGTCTCCCATGATTTTCCAAAGATGATAGCTAGAGGCTCAGATACCTCCTCTATCAGGTCCTTGAGTATTCTAGGATGCATTTCATCAGGCCCTGGTGACTTGCAGGCATCTAACTTTTCTAGGTGATTTTTAATTTGTTCTTTTTTTTATTTTATCTTCTAAACCTACCCCCTTCGCACTAGCATTCACTATGTTAGGCATTCCCTCAGACTTCTCGGTGAAGACTGAAACAAAGAAGTCATTAGGCATCTCTGCCATTTCCAAGTTTCCTGTTAGTGTTTCTCCCTCCTCACTGACCAGTGGGCCTACCCTGTCCTCGGTCTTCCTCTTGATTCTAATGTATTTATAAAAAGTCTTCTTGTTTCCCTTTATTCCCGTAGCTAGTTTGAGCTCATTTTGTGCCTTTGCCTTTCTAATCTTGCCCCTGCATTCCTGTGTTGTTTGCCTATATTCATCCTTTGTAATCTGTCCTACTTTCCATAGTGAGGATGATTCTTGCCCATGGACACCAAGAGTTGGACAGCTTATGTGTTGGGGTTGGAGTCTGAGTGATTACAAGGCTTCTAATAATAAAATCCCTTTGCAGAGTGAGAAGCGGGACTGGTACTCCAGCACTAGGTGATTTGAACAGCTGCATGCTTTGGAAGTCTTTAACTGACTTACTATGGATGAACCTGACCTCCCATTTTCCTCATGTGGGGAGTCCCTGGTGCTCTCCTAGGAGACGAAAATGCCCCAGGGTTTGGGCTCCCCCTGAAGCGCGTGCTCCACCCCCAGGAAGCCACGCAAGCTGCATTTGCGCGCGCACCCACAGAAAGCCGTGCAAGCTGCCTTTGCGCACGCACCCTCCCCGGACAAAAGAAAAAGGGGGGGAAGGGGCAGCCAAAAAACGTTTTGCTTGGGGCAGCAAAAAACCTAGAGCCAGCCCTAGTAGGCAGGAGCCAGTGCATGGGACAGCTGGCTTTTGAGCCATCTCCCCACACACACTGGCTTCCACACCTCTACCCCCACCCTCCAGTGCAGCTGCCTCCCCGAGTAACTGCTGAAATTTTCAGCAGTTACATGATTATATAATTAAGCACATTTCAACATCCCTAATAGATATGTATAAAAACATAAATGTATCTGCTAATGCAGGACAACAAAAATGTGGATTAGTGTGTCATGGAATGCAATCAAAATCAACATTTTCATATTATAAATCACTGCCAGTGAGATTTTAAGAACTGGAGTAAAACTTATATCCTCTGTGTGATATTCTCCACTTAGCTACTGAAAACATTATATAATACAAAAGTGTTTACAGAACACCCATACAACCCACAGAATTACAAAGATAGACAGAAGGCATACCTGTTGTAGGAACAGAGATGATTGGTTGGTTCCTAAGATGTTCAGGTAATACGTCTTCAGAACCAGTTTCTATATCCTGATTTGACTTGAGAACTTGTTTGGTATGAAAAAATAACATCAAAATCAATTACTATAACAGGAACAAATGTTATAGTTGAGAGAGCAGAAACCCATAAAGAAAACATTTACTTACTATCCATTAACAGAAATTATATAATCAAAGGGAAGTAAGCAGAATCTGTCTAAAATTTAAACTTAAGTTCTAACTTCTAAATCTAAGTAAAAATGTGGACAAAATACCAAATGAAATCAACAGTATTTTTGGAGAAAAGGCGGCAGGATTTGGCCTTCAGGAAAATCTCTTTATTTCAAGAAGAATTTTTGTATGTTTATTTGAATATCTTTAAGAACAGGGATTTCTCTTTTATAGTTTTATTATTTGAAATAAGATTAAAATGCTAAAAATTAACAAGATATTCAATACTTTTAAGCTTTTTATAATTATATCAAAATGAGAAAACACTAATACATAAAAACAGATTTAGAAAAAAATTGGTTGCAATAGTATAAAACCACTAACAGATTACAAGCGGTATTTTACCTGTATCTGTATTTGTGCTTGCATCTTGAGTTTCTGCAGGTTTTTTCATTGTGGAAGCCATGCAATGTAGGCCTGCTGAAGTAGTAATAGCCTCTCCAATTGTATCTAAAATAAGGAAATATATAATCATTGTCCACAATTAGAATAAGAATTATTTTTAAATGAGAAATATACCATAAACTAGCCATATGAGACAAATTAAGTAACTGCTATAATTCTAGTGTCTGTTCTACAGTATTTAACTTAGAAGAAATTCAACTATTTCAGAAAACATACTTTATAAAAATATTGGTGGAAATATGTGTCCAATTTCAAACCTTATGTAAAAGGATCCAACTACACTGAAATCTATGTGGTTGTACTTAGACAAAGCCTGAATTTGGCCTAGTAACTTTTAAATACTTTTTATTATATATTATAAAAAGTTGTACTTGTCTCCATGTTTTAAAGAAAAATATATTTACATATATGTTTGATTTATTCTTCTTATTTTTGACTTGTATTTTGATAAGGCATTCAACTATCTGTCTAATATCCATGGTCAGGAAATGGATTTTCCTCTCTTTTTTTCTATTAGCAATACTAAATTTGATGTTGAACTAATGAGTTGGAAAGAGTACACCGGCCACATTTTTCCACACATGCACTCTTGCTCCTTTGACCGGATAGAGGACAGATCATTTTCAGAATAACCTAGGTAATTTGCTTCTTGAGACACCCTGTATTCTATATAATCAATATGTTCATTTCAGTAAAAGTGGAATAATACCTCTTTTATTTAAACTGCAGAAAAATTTTATAAACCTTGAAAAAATATTTTTCCTCAACAAGTACAGTTAGCATAATCACTGTAATGAACACCCAACCTCCCACTCATTTTGTTTTCTCTTTCTTTTGCAGTGTTCTAGGGGACAAACAATGCAGGGACATTATACAATTATAAACATTATACAATTATAAAATTTATTCTGCTGTAAACTTGGAAAAACCCTATTCACTTCAATGGAGTTACTCTGACTGCACATTTATGTTTAACTGAGGTCAAAATCCAGCCCACAGACTCTAAATTTGATAGGATTTTTTGTATGGTTGTTTTGGTAATACCTTTCAAAATTTCAGTGCAAGGAGAACTGGCCTTATGTCACAGATCATCATGAACTAGCAGAGATCTTCATGATTTTTTTGTGGAAATCTTGGAAGCCATGAAGGTGTTTTCCCTAATCTACATTTTGTAATGTTGCATCTTCAATTTTGTGATGTCTTCATGTTGGAATGCAACCACTGTGAGAATATTACTCTTCATTATAATCAGCCTGGCAAACAGTTAAACATTTTCAAAGTAGGAACTCAGAATTTTACCAATGAGCTAAGTCTTTGTACGATATCTAACAACCATTCTGGAGGAAAGAGAAAAAAAAAAGCGAGGGCTCAATATTTTAGAATTTTTACAAAAAAAAAAAAAATGCATGAACATACCAGGTAAAATGAGAAAATTATCTCCATGATAACTGCTGGATTCTGCTTGCTGATCCTGACATAAGAAAAAAATCATCACAACAGTGTTACAGGATTTTTGGACGATGACAATTTTTAAATAAAGTTATGTTTACTTTTAGAAATAATTTAAACACTCATTAGAAAAACATACTTTCCCCACTCCTCCTCTTTAATTTTAGTATTATTCCTGTACTAAAGTGCCAGTCGGCATGCAACTCCCTCTTTAAAGGATTTTTGGAAGACACATTTAGGCTGTTTCTCACAACAACAAAGGTCACTTTTGACCTTTTTTTTTTTTTTTAACTTTTTTTTCATTTTAACTAATCTGAGTTTAATCTAGTTCTTTACAGATCTTTACATATACATAGACCTACATAGTTTTCCACCATCAATTTAATATGCCACTTGAGAGGTATTTGAAAAAAAAGAAAAGGACAGAGCTACACATTCACTATATGTTCCTCACACACATGCAACAGCTCTGCGAAGTTGCAATGTACCCTTACAATCAAATATTGAGGATTCTGTCAAAGTCTGGCCAGTCTTGGAAAAAACCCATTCACTCCAATGGAGTTATTCTGACTGCACAAATATGTTTAACTGAGGTCAAAATCCAGCCCACAATGAGAGAGGATTTTTTGTTTGGTTGATTTTATAGGTCACAGATTCATATGTCACTGGCATTTCTAGCCTCTGCCTAGACTGTAGATCAAAACGCCAGACACCAAACTTGACAAGGTTAAGCTACTGTTGTGCTGAGTCCACTACCTATCATACTAATCAGTATTTCTTCATTTTTTCTTTCTATTGCCACTTCTATTTGTTTCTACTCATCTATAAATTAAAAACAACAACAACAAATGGTCCCTCTCCTGCACACATACCCCCTCCCAGATCCTGAACCCCATTCCCCTGCCCCAGGTCACCACCAAAACCCTCTGCAGTCTGCACCCCCTTTTCCCAGGTCACAATTCCCCCTCAAACTTTGCACCCTCATCTTTGAGGCTCCCCCCCGCCCAGGCCAGAATCCTCTCCTGTACCCATACTCCCTCCCAGACCCTACAGCCCAATTGCCTGCCCCAGGTCACAACCCCTTCCTTCACCCAAACCTCACACCAGCTCCTGCACCCCAGTCCCTTACCCTGTGCCCCCTTCTGCACGCAACCTCCATCCGAGACTGCACCTCCTCCACAGAAAAGTGCACCCCTTGATCACTTTCAAAACCTTGGAGTGGCCCCCCACCAAAAATTATTGCCCATCTCTGACCTATGGTCTCTGACCCTGGCTTGTCTTCGATCGACTCTTGCTTACTGAACCTGACCCATTGACCGCCAACCCTGCCCAGCTGTGACTACTAAGCTAAACTACATATATAGTGTTATAGCAGAATCTTATTTGCTCTGTCTTTTCCCTAATTGTGTTCTGAAGTGCTCTAAGCAACACAAAGATTTTTTTTTTAAATCAATTGTAGAAAAGAGCCTTGATGTCCTCCTATTCTTTGTGAGAACAGCTGTATTTCTAAATTATGTAAAGGAAATACATACAACGGTACAGTGGTGGGAGCCTTAAATGTGAATATTAAATTAAAATACAGTACTACCACACTTAAGCAAGTTTTAAATAAAAATGACCTAAAAAACATTAGAGAGTTTCTGGACAAGTGATTATAAATGTCATAGAAATACTATGGAATAAATTACTAGCTATATCAGAATTACAATCACTTTGGGGATTTTTCATAAATACAAGCCAAGTAATTTTTTTTCTGGATTGTAACTTCTTTTGATTGAGCAAAAAACCCTTATCCTTAGAAAAGGGAATAGCTCATGTCCCAATTTTATAGGCTTGGTATTGAAATTACTTCACACAACACAAGATAGTAGTAATGAAAATACCCTGAAGAATTTCTTTTGGTAAAAGAGGGATTTATCTCTGGCTTAGAGGAAAATCCAAGTATGCAAGTAAGAAAAGATACATGAGATCACTAAAGAAGTATTGGAAAGATGGAGGAGGTGTTGAGCATGGTTTTGTTTATATTAAATGTGTGCTCATTGCTTCTCTTTTATCGTTATTTAAAAATCAATAAAAAAGAAAGAAAATGTTAATTATTTTCTTATACCTGTATCTCAGTTTCCATGTCATCAGTACTAATAATGGAATCATCTGGGCGGAATGTCACACTTGCTTTTTTCTTGTCTGCCCTCTCTTTTATCTGTTTCTCAGCACGTCTCTTTTCCCTAAAAACGTATCAGATAATAGAAACATCAAGCATTTTTTCTAATAAGCAAGAAATAATATATTCCTTAAGAAGGTTATTGTTAAGCGAGTAAAGACAGAGTTAACTGCTGTTTAATTGAAACTAATTAAACCTAGGTATGGTATTCATAAAATATTTAACAAACCCTTAAAACATTTGAATTCTAATCAAAATAATGTACGGGTTATCTAAGAACTTGTTTAACTCATTTATTATTATAAATCTGTAATAGAAGACAGTGTATTGTCTTAAATACTACAATCATGGGCAGTGGGTGAATGTAGGGCTGGGGGAGACAAGGCCCCAGTCCCACCCCCACCCTTCTGCCCAAGGTCCTGCCCTCCGCAGGAGCCAAGCTCCCACACAGAAGCCTCCCCAGCTCTGGAAGACTACAGGGAGGGCAGGTGTCACATGGCCCCAGCCTTCCCAGCCCTGGAGAACCACAGGGAAGGCGGCAGCACATAGCTCCACCCTGGAACATGGCGAAGGAAAGTGGTGCACAGCTCCAGCCTCCCTAGCTCTGAAGCATGGAGAGGGTGCACTGCCCCAGCATCCGCAGCCATGAATCACGCTAAAGCAGTAGGCATTCTTGCGGTGGAGTGTGGGAGGAGTCATGCCTGGCCATTTGGGATGCCTGGCCTTCCCCCACCTCTTATACCCATTGCCCATGATAACAACTGATAACATTTTAAAGACCTATTTCGTCAGATGTCATGCATCTGACGAAGTGGGTCTTTGCCTACGAAAGCGTATGCTCCTACATTTCAGTTAGTCTATACGGTGCCACAGGACTCCTTGCCATTTTAAAGCAAGATATCTGAAAATGAAATCAGTTATTCTTACTTGTGTGTCAATAGCTAAGTTCAGGAGTTTGTGTTTCTAACCAAAGTTTAAAGGCATCAGAACAACACATGGCAGTGCTCTACTCTCTGTGCTTTGATGTCATTAACTCTTTCAAAGGGGAAACAGAATGCTTAACTGTCATGATAATAATCTACTGATGCTGCAGGAAAACTGCAGGGGCAAAGTAGGTACAGCTTAAGTGGGAAACTAAGAATTGGTATAGTTTGTATTGATCATGTAATGAAAATCATTCTAGATTAATGTGAAATAACAAAGATCAGTTTCAAAGACTTCATTCATCTGGCAAAGTGGGTTCCAGCCCACCAATGCTTAAGCCCAAATAAATGTATTAGTCTAAGGTGCCACAGGATTCCTCATTGATTTTGTTCAAGCAGACGAGTATGGCTACCCCTCTGAAAAAAGATCATTAAAAGTCATGAAATATACATCCAGTAAAAACAGAATTAGATTAAGAACTCAACTGTGTACAGGCAGTCCCCGGGTTACATGGATCCGACTTACATCGGATCCCTACTTACAAACGGGGTGAGGCAACCCTACACTAGCTGCGCCGCCCCCCCCCCAGCAGACCACCGAGACCCGCCGCGGTCCTGCTGCTCGCGTCCTCCGCAGCGAGAAAAGCTGCTCCGCGTCTCCCTGGTCTGCAGGACTGAGGGAAGTGAGGTGTGGGAGAATAAAATTGAGCTCTGGAGAAATGTTTGGCTAGAGTTTCCCCTACAATATGTACCAGTTCCGACTTACATACAAATTCAACTTAAGAACAAACCTACAGTCCCTATCTTGTACGTAACCCGGGGACTGCCTGTACTCATTCGGATCAATGGGAATTTTGCCATTCACTTCATTAGGTTCACAATCAGACTCAATGACTTTAGAAGTACATTTTCATCATCCTGTCAATGGGACTAGAACCCCAACCCAAATGAAACTACTCCAGTGTTCAGAGAACATACTTCCTTGAGGAACACATGCTCTAAAAATCTGACTATTTTGTGATGTGGACAGCTGGCTATTAAGAACTAAACTATGACTACCAAATCATTTCAGAGTAGGCAATGAACTAGTAAAACAGTTTACATCAGAGATTTAGAAGTGAATGGCTCTGTATCCCATTATCAGCCTCCTCCAATTATTTAGCATTCAATCCTATTTTCAGTGAAGCTAGTGCAAAAGCTCCCATTGTAATCAGAAGGCAGTGGCTCAAGTTACAGTAAGCCTCTCCAAATGAAGGCCTATTTTAAAAAAATTGCTCTTACCTTTTTGTATTATTCTGTGTGTGTCTTGTGTCAAATGGTTCAGTGCTAGCTTTTAACAACTCAATCTGAACAGGATGAGCTTGTCCAATGAAGTCTTGTGGTACGCTGGTATACTGGCGGCTTTTCTCAAATGCAATGAGATTTTTAAGCGGGATGAGTTTTGGTGATTGGAACTGTTTGAAAGAGAAGCAGAAAGAGACATTTATAGAAGAGGAAATAAAAAATCATATAGACTATTAAACAGAGTAGGTCCAACTCTGACCTCAGTTATGCAGGTACAAGTCCTAATGCAGTCAATGGTAGAAGGCAACCATGTAGTAGTAGAATCAGACCAAATTACCGAACATCTTTATAAATTATCACCCAGAGGCAATGTAAGAGGCATAGAAATAGGTGATTACACCGTAAACAAAAAGGTGCAATACAAAACAGCTGATGATATAAAAGTAGCTGGTTTATTATGAAAGCTCAACAAAACCATTTCATAATTGTATTTTGCCAAATTGTAAGAACAATCCATCTTTCTTGCAAAACGTTTCCCCAAACTACTACTGTTCAACAAATTCCTATAGTGAGTTGCTGTGGATGAAACTAGGAAATGGGCAATATGCACATAGTTTGAAGAATCTCCAGCTCCCAGGAATTAGTTACTTTTTGATGTATGTTTGCCTTAACAAACAGGAAATTTATTGCAAACTTTTATATTCTAAAAAAACTTAAATATCATTTTCCTTTAAAAATAATGCAAGATATTTCTTACTTGATAACTTCCCTAGATAGCTGCTTCTCTCCCCATTCAACACTAATAAATTAATGCTTCCACCCCAGCTGTGAAATTTCTGAAGCAATCCATTATTATTGTTGAAGGCTCCACCACTAAGCCCCTTTCCATTCAGCTCAGGCCATCAGAAGGATTCTTCCACAGCTATAGAACACTCCAGGAATGAACTATTAGTATTAAGACTACTTGATATGTGATAATTAGCCATAACACAGTTATATGTTTGTCTCCCTTTTGTATTTCAATATTTTACTAGACCAGGGGTTCCCAAACTTTTTCAGATAGGGACCAGTATATCCATTCACGAGCTTTTGGAGGACAGGTAACATTCATTTGCATATTCATTAAACAAATGATGAATATGCAAATAAGTTTCTGGTCCTCCCAAAGCCATCAGTGTCAGCTTTAGCAAAACTTTTGATACGGTCACCCACAATATTCTTGACAGAAAGTTAAGGGAATATGGATTGGATAAGTGGATGGTAAGATGGATAGAAAGTTGGCTAGATCAGGGTTTCCCAAACTTTTTACTTTAGTTGGAAACCATTTTTTTAGTACTGTTTTTGCAGCCTAAAAATATAAATGCATATTAAGAAAAAGAATGAAAAATTAATACATTTTCACTGTGTATTATTTATTCACAATAACAACTGTACATAACATAAATCTTAATTACAATTTAACCAGTAGAATTTTAACAGGTGTAAAGTTTATTTATAATTGAATGAGTTGAATATAAGTCATTTGTGTGCACTTTATAACTTTTAAATAACTAAAAAGAGAACTAATGGAAAGGGTTATGTTGTTTTGCATCACATAGCAACTTAATGTCAGAAGCAAAAGAAGAAAGTTTTATCCTCAAATCTGGTTCAACATTCAATCTATTTCTATATTTATTTTTGAAGAAAACCAAAGATGAGAAACTAGTTTCACACTTATATGTCGTGACGAAAGGCATTAAGAATTTGACTGCTCTCTCAGATAAATGTGAATATTCATTTCTACAGCTCAACCAAAAATCAATCAAGGAGAGTTTATCAAAGTTCTCTTTTAAGGCAGAGTCACAGGAAAGTTCAATTAATGAATCCACTTCTGATAAGCTCAACGGTAGTAATTCTTCATTTTTGGTGTCAACAGTAAACGGGTTCTTAATCCACATTTTACTGGCGTCAACTGGAGGAAAATATTCATTTAAACTTGATGTTAGCCCCATAAGGTGTTCTTTGATTGCTGCAGAAATCACATCTGAGATATTAGTTTCAGCAAATTTTTCTTGTAATTCAGTTGAAGTACAAAAAGACTTCAAGTTTCTCTTGTTAACTCACTGTGCCAATAACCGAAGTCTTTTAATAGTTGCCTCAACTTTTTCATGAACTTTAAAAATATTAATTTTAGTGCCTTCTAAATTCAAACTTAAATCATTTAAAAAACAAAATATGTCACATAAGTAAGCCACCATTGTTAACCAATCAAATTAATGAAACCTGTCTTTAAATGTAAATATAACATCTTTTGCCGATGGAAGGTGTCACTCCAAGAAAAATAAAACTTCATCCTTCATTTCAAAGAGTCGTTTCAAAATGTTTCCTTTCAACAGCCATCGAACCTCACAGTGCAGTAAGAGATGCTCATGTTCACTTCCTAATTAGTTGCATAAAGCGGTAAAGATTCTGGAATTCAAAGGACAAGATTTTATATAATTTATAAACTTCACACATTCTTGAAGAGTGGAACTCAAAAGTGATGGCACAGTTTTGACAGCTATTGCCTCTCTGTAAATACTGCAGTGCACCCATAGAGTGTCACGCGCTACAGCTCGAATCCACGGGACAAGCCCAGTGCGAGACCCTGCCATTGCTCGAGCCCATCACTGCTCAGTCCAACACACTTTTTCCAGTCAATATCGCTTCGAATAATAAAATCATTGATTAGCTTAAAAATTTCAGCAGCCATTGTTCTTGTTGGAAGTGGTTTACAAAATAAGAGATCTTCTTGAATGGAGCTTTCATACTCATATCTACAAAACACATCAACTTGGCAGCGTCAGCTATATCAATGCTTTCATCCACTTGTAATGAAAAAACTGACACTTCTGTATTCGATGAATGAGCGTTTCTTCAATATTTTTCGCCATTTCTTCGATTCTACGTTTCACTGTATTGTTGGATGAAGACAGAGAACCCAACTGATTTCCCTTTTTCCCTCCATAAATACGGGATGCAATAATATTCAGTGCAGGAAGTATTAACCTTTCACCGACAATATGCGGGTAACCTGTCTCAGCTATTAGTTTTGAAACTTCGTATGAAGCCAACTCAAAGTTTTCATTTGAAGAGCTCATTGAAAGTGCACTTTTCATGCTTTTTTTTTTTTTTTTTAAGCAAAAGCTAATTCATTTCTCTTATTTATGAAAAAATCTATGGGCTTCCTCGTGTATTCTGGATGTTTGCATTCCAAATGGCGTTTCAGTTTTGATGGGTTTCATGCACTCGTCAGATAGTTCTGTGTGACAGATTAGGCATAATGGCAAGTGATTATCACTATCAACACTTATAAAACCAAATTTCAAATACTCATCAGAATAAGTGTGGGTCCAAGGAGTTTTTATCTTCTTATTCTCACTTGGACTAGGTTGCACATCATTCAAACATTTTTTAGTTGTATTTACAGTCACATTCTTCAGCCATTTATCCATATTGAAGATGAAAATGTGAGGGTATGTTATTGAAAATAAATGAAGAAAGCTTAAGCAGTTAACCTAAGAGGACGTGAACGTTGTCCCACTGTGTAGAAACAAACTGAGGCTGCTGTATCACGTGACAGGAAAACCAATGTCAGAAGCTTGGCTGTATGAAAATACACGTGCTTCCGGGGAGACGAAGACCCTTCCTTCTGCCCTTGCCAGGTGGCCTGCGCTCCCCGGCACTGCCAAAGCACTATGCTGCCCCTATAGAGAACCAGCCCCCTGGAGAAGCCACTGAAATCCCATAAGACATAGTCCGCTACTCACCCATGGACACCACCTGCCGTCCAGCAACCCCCGCTGCATCCTCCGTCCAGCCTGGGCCAGGGCTTGGGGACGGGGCTCTGCACGGGCCAGCTGGGAGGCAGGATCTCCCAGCTGCATCCTCCATCCAGCCCGGACCAGGGCTTGGTGACGCGGCGCCGCACGGGCCAGCTGGGAGGCCGGAACTCCCAGCTGCATCCTCCGTCCAGACCACGGCTCGGGGACATGGCGCCGCATGGGCATGCTTGGAGCCCAGAACACCCCGGCAGCCACGCTGAGGCCCGGTATATTTTTGCCGCGGCCCGGTATCAGGCCACGGCCATAGTTTGGGAAATGCTGTACTAAACTATTAGGATGTGTTGAATGATGAGAGAAGCTATTAAGGAAATTTTCATGAAATGAGTATCCTCCTGTTGCACAGCTTCTCTCTTCATTAATCTCTAATGGAAAATAGCAAGAAGTGAATCACAAAAGTATGCAGAAAGATACGCAGAGCTTTAATTATTTGTATAATAGAGCTACTGCAGGAATGAAAGTTCTTCCAATATACAGCAAGGCATTGTGTGGAAACAACTGCAGTTGCACCCTATCAATGGATGACTCTTCAGAGAAATGGAAACTTACTTTGCAAATCTTCCCCAGATAAGGCTCATATGCTTTCCCTCACTACCCTAGGGACTTTTGAGAGAGAATTGTTTCCCAAATACTAGCTGGATAAGTGGTGCATGATTTAACATCTTGCCTGAAGCAATGTTGAGGACCTAAGGCCTTGGCTTTTTGGACAGAATGAGATGAAAAGAGTATAATTAGTATTCAATATGCTTCAGACAGATCTTTCAACAGGCAAGAATGCTCATTTCTGCCACAATCTTCAAGAAGTGCTATTATTTCCTAAGAATTACATAAAGAGAAACTTGATCAGAAAGCTTTCCTGGAGCTATATGAATAACCTTTTCCTCGAGGCAACATCTGTGTGGTTCTTATATAGATGGTAGATACAATTTCAAATACTGCTTTTTGGGGTAGCAGTGGTGACAAAAGGTCAATCACGAGCTTGCATTTAAACGGATTAATACTGGCATACTCAAAAGGGAAAAATGGATGTGCCTACCTACAGACACCAGTAGAGAAGGTACATATGCCTCTTTGGTGCTTGACTGAAGAATTCCAATAAACAATTCTAGGGAAACTCTGATGTGGCTGAGATCAACAGACCTTTGTGACTACATCTGTATAACACTAGCATCCAGCAGTCAGGGACTTATTGCACTAAGCCCGTGGTCCCCAACATGGTGCCTGTGGGGGCATTTATGTGCTCCCGCACCAGCATTTTAAAACTACTCACATTCACCCCTGCTTAGAGCAGGGTCGGCAGCCTTTGGCCTGCGAGGGAGCCCGACGCGGCGCTTTGGAGGCTTAAGCCCCGCCCACACCACAGCAGGCAGCCTGCGCAGGCGCTTCAGTAGCCGGAGCAAACCCCATGCTGGTCAGGTCTGGCTGCGAGGCAGCAACAGCGCCCTCTCCTCCCCCCCCCCATGCAAAACAGCCGTGGTGAGGTCCTTTGTGGTGCAGGAGCTGCGAGCTGGCAGGGGAAGGTCCCTCATGGCCGCTTCCGCCCCCCTGCACAACCCCATTGGCTGGACCTGGACAATGGTAGCTGCAGGAACCTACCAATCCCCAAGTACATGGCCAGGCGGGTCTTGTGGGAGATATAGGAGAGCAGCACGTCTCGCTGGTAAGTGTCCAGTCCCCTAGCTACTCCCACTCCGATATTTTCACCCACAGAACTCTTCTCCCAGACCCTGCACCCAATTCCCTTCCCTGAAGCATAAACCAAACCCCTGGCCTTACCCCCCCCCCCCCCCCCAGTAAAATGTCTGATATTTTCAGTTTCTCAGCTGGAAAGCCACTTGGGACATTCTTCCCCTGCCATGTGGAGGGGAGTGTGAAATGTAAAGGTGCCATGATTTTTTTTGGGGGGGGAGGGGGCTTTTTTTGCTCAACATTTGGACATACCCCCCTTTTTATTATTGCAGAATTTTGTTTAAAAATGAACTATAATTAAAATAAAAATTATCCAATTAAATTAAGTTTCTATCAAATTTACCCAATTCACATTTAATATGAAAATAGCCTTCAATTTCATATTTGATGCCTTTTTTCTATTTTTTCTCCAATGGGGGGGGGCACAAAATTGACATTCTTCCCCCTGCCAAGGTGGGGATGGGGAGTGTGAGATTTAAAGATGCCATGTTTTTTTTGGGGGGGGGGGAGGATGCTTTTTTTGCTCAACATTTGGACATCCTCCCCTTTTTTATTAATGCAGAATTTTAAAAAAAATGAATTTCGATATAATTAAAATAAAAATTATCCAACTAAATTAAGTTTATCAATTTTACCCAATTCACATTTAATATGAAAATAGCCTTCAATTTCACATTTGACGCCTTTTTTTGTTGGCGCCCGCCACACTCTTCTGAAAACATGAATGTGCTATTAGCCACAAAAAGATTGGGGACCACTGCACTAAGCACATACAAAGGGGCAGTCCCTGCCACAGAGAGCTTTTCTGTTTCCTCTTGCACTGGAAACAACTTGACTCGATCAATGAATGAAACAAACTCATATACTTTAATGTAAAAAAGGAAAAAGGCATTGAGAAAGAAAAAGACATTCACCACATAGTTGAGGTTGGTCCTGCTTTGGGGCTGGACTTGATGACCTCCTGAGGTCTCTTCCAGTCCTACGATTCTATGATTGATTCCCCCTGCACACTAGAGTTGAGGGACCCAGGCTAGTAGAGTTTATGTGCTCCAGCCCTGCCGGTGGGTGGCAAGGGGCCTGGAGCACCAGCAAGGGCTTCCCAATGCGATGCTTCCCAATGTTATTCATATAATATCTGCTTTCACTTCTTGCATCAGTAGTTTTAGTTCCTCCATTTTATTATCCAAACATCTTATTGTGCAAACATCTTAACTGTTGCTGCTTGGCTTCACTCTAAGTCCTATTGCCAGTACCATCTACCTGTTATCACACAAATCCTCCTCTTAATGTCCATTCTCCTACCCAGTGTTGTTTCTGTCTCTATTGCTGTATCCTTTCTTATGTGATTTTACTCCTTTTTAATGTTAAAAGCAAGCATTGAGTAAGAGCATCTCCCAATCATCTCCCCTGAGTTTCTAGTTTAAAACTCTTAATGAGATGAGTCAGCCACCATGCCTTCCAATACTCAAACATTCCAAGGCCTCCTTGTAACAAGATTGACTGAGACATTGTTGATTATCATAATATTGTCTCACCATGGTTTTCCTTTAGGGAGAGGCAGAATCCCACTGAAGATCATCCGAGCCTCCATTTCCTTAAGCTTCTTCCACAGGCTGGGATAGTCTCCCCTGATATGTTTCAGTGAGAATCTAGTTGTGTCATTTGTTGACACATGAAGAAGAATGAGTAGATTCTTTCCTGCTCCCATTAAGACCCTCTTCAGCTTGAGGTCCACATCGCATTTCTTAGATCCCGACAACAAATCTTTTTGTTTTACTCTGGTGACAGTCTGTTTTTCACCACAGGGAGTCCCCAATCTCATATACTTGACATTTCCTGGTGATGATACTTAATGTTCTTTTGGCTGAGAGTCCTCTTATCTTTTATTCTTCCTGGCAATTTTCTGGAAGTCATCCTGCACCTTCTCTGGGCATCTCCACTGACTCTTCCCCTCTTCTTATAGAATTAAAGATCCTTCTCTTTTCCCCTATCCTCTCTCCTTCTGTTACAGCCCGCTGTCCCCTTCTTCATTTTCAGAAAACCTGTTCTTGGGCTCTATTTCTCCTTTGCTAGCTGGTCTTCTTGTCTGCATGGTTCTTTGTAGTCATAGAAAGGCCATTTTCCTCACCCAGAAGTCTCCCCTATATGTTCTTAAGTCAAGCTTGCTTCTATCACAATATATTCTGGTAATGAGTTCCAGTGATAGACTGTGTGTTGTGTGGGAAAGTACTTCCTTATATTATTTCAGAAGTGCTGACTATTACTTTCATTGGGTGACCCTGGTTCTAGTGTTATATGAAGGGGTGTAATGGGATGTATTATGTCCAGAGGCCCCTGCTGAAAGCCTTTCAGCACTACCTCACCCTGCTCCAGAAGGACTAGAAGAGGAACTGCAGTCAGTTGCTGTCTGGAACGCAAGGAGAAAGGATTAGGGCTATAAACTAGGTTCGATGGCGACAGGTAAGCAAAGCCCACAGGTAAGTGGATGTAGGGTAAACTGAGGCAGACCTAAATGTGCTAGTAGGCCTCTAAACAGCATGACTCCATCCTGGGATCAGGCCTGGGAACACCACAGTCAAGATAAGAGCTGCAGACAGTAAAACGACCCTGGGCACCATAACAACCACACTCAGACAGGACCTCAGTTAGTAACGTAACACATTTTGCTTAAGATAACATTCATAAAATTTGTTTAACTGTCTTGCTTCATTCCTAGATAATGAGCCTGAGAACCAAGTGCTGCACCAACTCAAGGCCATACCCACCTGCTATAGAAATATCATCATCTATGCAGACTAAAGTGTTGTTATTGTTTTGCTGACATGTTTGGCATTTGAACAGTAATCATCTGTATATTAATTAATGAGTTGTTACTTTGCAATGGGCGGAGATATTATGTAATCTTTAGTAGTTCTATTGGATTATGTGCTCATTTCTTCTTGCTGCTAGACCTATCAAATCATTTTTCCTCCGTCGACCTGCTGACTATATAACCTATTGTATTGTGTTAATTAACCAGTGTTCACCAGGGTAACCCTTACATGTCACTCCATCAGCTGGTGTATAATAAATCCTCTGCTTGTTTTCACCTGCATCCTGAGTGTCCTGGATTATTTCCAACAGTGGAGAACATGGAGACCTGGGAGATGGGTCGGAAATGGGAGGGAGTGTGGGCTATAATGGCAGAGAGAAAAGAGGGTCAGGGCAAAACTGGGAGGCAAAGTCAAATCAGTATCTTAGATGCCTATATACAAATGAGAGAAGTATGGGTAATAAGCAGGAAGAACTGGAAGTGCTAATAAATATGACATTGTTGGCATCAAAGAAACTTGGTGGGATAATACACTCAACTGGAATGTTTGTATGGAAGGGTACAGCTTGCTCAGGAAGGATAGACAGGGAAAAAAGGAGGTGGTATTGCCTTGTATATTAAAAATGAACACACTTGGAGTGAGGTGGAGATGGACATAGTAAACGGAAGTGTTGAGAGTCTCTGGGTTAGGTTGAAAGGGGTTAAAAACAAGGGTGATGTCATACTAGGAGTCTACTACAGACCACCTACCCAGGTGGAAGAACTGGATGAGGATTTTTTAAAACAACTAACTATATCATCCAAAGCCCAAGATTTGGTGGTGATGGGGGACTTCAACTATCCAGGTATATGTTGGAAAAATAACACAGCGGGGCACAGACTATCCAATAAGTTTTTGGACTGCATTGGAGACTTTTTATTTCAGAAGGTTGAAAAAGCTACTGGGGGGGAAGTTGAGAATTTGAAAGTGGAAAGGCAGCTTGGGTGAAAGTGATCATGAAATCATAGAGTTCACAATTCTAAGGAAGGTTAGAAGGGAGAACAGCAAAATAGAGACAATGGTTTTCGGGAATGTGGATTTTAGTAAGCTTAGAGAGCTGATAGGTAAGGTCCCATGGGAATCAAGACTGAGGGGAAAAACAATTGAGAAGAGTTGGCAGTTTTTCAAAGGAACATTGTTAAGGGCCAAAAACAAGCTATTCTGATGTGTTGGAAAGATAGAAACTATGGCAGAAGACCACCTTAGCTTAACCACGAGATATTGCATGATTTAAACACAGAAAAGTAGTCTCATAAAAAATGGAAAGTAGGACAAATTACAAAGGATGAATATAGGCAAACACAGGAATGCAGGGGCAAGATTAGAAAGGCAAAGGCACAAAATGAGCTCAAACTAGGAATAAAGGGAAACAAGAAGACTTTTTATAAATACATTAGAAGCAAGAGGAAGACCAAGGACAGGGTAGGCCCACTGGTCATGAGGAGGGAGAAACAGTAACAGGAAACTTGGAAATGGCAGAGATGCCTAATGACTTCTTTGTTTCGGTCTTCACCGAGAAGTCTGAAGGAATGACTAACACAGTGCATGCTAGTGGGAAGGGGGTAGGTTTAGAAGATAAAATAAAAAAAGAACAAGTAAAAAATCACCTAGAAAAGTTAGATGCCTGCAAGTCACCAGGGCCTGATGAAATGCATCCTAGAATACTCAAGGAGCTGATAGAGGAGGTATTTGAGCCTCTAGCTATCATCTTGATAAAATCAGGGGAAACAGGAGAGATTCCAGAAGACTGGAAAAGGGCAAATATAGTGCCCTTTTTTAAAAAGGGAAATAAGAACAACCCAGGAAACTACAGACCAGTTAGTTTAACTTCTGTGCCAGGGAAGATAATGGAACAAGTAACTAAGGAAATCATCTGTAAACACTTGGAAGGGGGTAAGGTGATAGGGAACAGCCAGCATGGATTTGTGGATAAGGGAGAAGCGGTGGATGTGGTATACCTAGACTTTAGTAAGGCGTTTGATACGGTCTCGCATGATATTCTTATCAATAAACTAGGCAAATAAAACTTAGATGGGGCTACTATAAGGTGGGTGCATAACTGGCTGGATAACCATACTCAGAGAGTAGTTATTAATGTTTCACAATCCTGCTGGAAAGGTATAACAAGTGGGGTTCCGCAGGGGTCTGTTTTGGGAACGGCTCTGTTCAATATTTTCATCAACGATTTAGATATTGGCATAGAAAGTACACTTATGAAGTTGGCAGATGATACCAAGGTTGGAGGGGTTGCGACTGCTCTGGAGAATAGGGTCATAAATCAAAATGATCTGGACAAATTGGAGAAATGGTCTGAGGTAAACAGGATGAAGTTTAATTAAGACAAATATAAAGTGCTCCACTTAGGAAGGAACAATCAGTTTCACACATACAGAATGGGAAGCGACTGTCTAGGAAGGAGTACGGCAGAAAGGGATCTAGGGGTTATAGTGGACCACAAGCTGAATATGAGTCAGCAGTGTGATGTTGTTGCAAAAAAAGCAAACATGATTCTGGGATGCATTAACAGGTGTGTTGTGAGCAAAACACGAGAAGTCATTCTTCCGCTCTACTCTGCGCTGGTTAGGCCTCAGTTGGAATATTGTGTCCAGTTGTGGGCACCGCATTTCAAGAAAGATGTGGAGAAATTGGAGAGGGTCCAGAGAAGAGCAACAAGAATGATTAAAGGTCTAGAGAACATGACCTATGACAGAAGGCTGAAAAAATTGGGTGTGTTTAGTTTAGAAAAGAGGAGACTGCGGGGGGACATGATAGCCGTTTTCAGGTATCTAAAAGGGTGTCATAAGGAGGAGGGAGAGAACTTGTTCATCTTGGCCTCTGAGGATAGAGCAAGAAGCAGTGGGCTTAAACTGCAGCAAGGGAGATTTAGGTGGGACATTAGGAAAAAGTTGCTCACTGTCAGGGTAGTCAAACACTGGAATAAATTGCCCAGGGAGATTGAAAAATCCCCATCTCCGGAGATATTTCAGAGTAGGTTGGATAAATATCTAGCAGGGATGTTCTAGACAGTATTTGGTCCTGCCATGGGGGCAGGGGACTGGACTCGATGACCTCTCGAGGTTTCTTCCAGTGCTAATATTCTATGATTCTAGGTGCCTGACTGGCTGCAAGAGCAGCAGAATTATGCATAGGTCGGTGCAAAACTGGCTGCCCTCAAGACCAAGCCAGACCAGGCCAGGATAGCGTGATGGGCCCTGCTGGTGCAGTTCATGGCTGAGCCAAGTGATGGCTGGCAAAAGGACATCAACTGAGTATACTGAGATGGTCCAGGTGGGCTATTAAAGAAGGGAATGTCTCTGGTAGGAAGCCTTAATGAACTAGTCTCATATCAGGGCCATGAGAAAGAACCAGAAACTATGTATTTTGGAAGGGAAGACAATGTGTGTATAATTCAGCCAGAAGCCTGAGTCACAGAAGACTCTTTGAAAGAATCATTGGTAGGGGGAGGGAGAGGCACTGAGAAGAGGAGGGGTGCAACCCTATTGTATGAATTGAAAGAAAAGTAGGCTCACACACAACAATTAGAGGTGAATGTCAGTCTGTTAAAAAATGAATTATTGCAGGCACTTTCAATCAGAGAGGGGGAGCTTGCAAAAATGTAGCCACTGATTTTAGTTTAATATTCATTTAATGTATGATATTCTGATTAATCAATCTGTTATATTCTATATATTCATATGTTAATCAAAATTAACTTGCACCTAAGCATCATGACCAAGGCTTGACAAATGGCAGCGAAACCTACTCGCCAGCCCTGCATTGCACAAGATCTGCATTGCGTATGCACGCGTTGCCGGTAAACGGGGTGACCGGCTGAAATCTACTCGCCCTGGGCGAGTAGATTCAGTGATTTGTCGAGCCCTGATCATGACAACCTCCACATTCACATTGAGAGGAAGGAGAGCTGTTCAGGAGCCCTGCTTTTTTCTCTAAGGAGCTGAAGACCCACTTGAATATTCTGGGAGTGGTCTTTGGATCTTGGAGGAAACTTTCCTCCACCAGCTCAGGTCTATTGTGGATTTTACTCCAAGCCAGTTGGATAACATCTTTATGATCTTTAGACTTTCTCCCTGAGATGTTAAGATGCTCCTGAGCTTCCGCACTTCGGGAAAGAGGGTACTCATCATCTCAGTACAACTCTCTGTCCTTTGACTGTGAGGGTTGGCTATAATTCATCCTCAGTAGAGCCTGTAAATATCGCCAGACATCGGAAAAACTTTAGAGCAATGTTTGCTGAACAGCTCTACCATCCCAGAATGAGGGAAAAGAAATCCTTGAGGGGAAGAACATTTGTTGTGGGTCCACGTGATTGAAACAAACACTTGTCAAATACCTGACTGGATATGGGGGTGGAGGAAAAGATTATAAGTCTTTACCATATGAAAATGTAATACAAATTAAGGTTATAAAACAAAATGGTGGGGAGAAACTAGCCCGCCAGCTTGTTACTTTGCTGGTGACAGAAAATCTGGTGACCTGAGCTGAATTTGGGGGAGAAGAGGAATCTGTACCTCCTACAAATTATACAGGGGAAGGCATTATTCCACTAGTGAGGAATGATTCAACAAGAAAGATGCATATTTAATTGCAACATAAAAATATATTCCCAAAATGCATTACCTTGTTTCTTGGAGGTAAATCAGTGTGAAGAATTGATAGTCCTGTGTGCTGTAATTTATCTCTGGAGTTAGTCTCCTCTGTTACAGATCTAATGGGTATTAAAGAAGCAGGGATTGGTGGTCTTGTAATTGATGGAAATCTAGGTGCTGTGTTAAGCTGCAGGTGCAGTAAAGGAATTCCAGTTGAATGCTGGTAAGTTCCATAGAAAGAACTCAATGGTTTCTCTTCATTCACGTTTGTATGAAGGTAATGCTGAAGAGGAAGATTTTGCTCCTCTTCATACTGATTGTGATTAAATATTTTAGGAGGCCCCTTACTTATAGCTTCTGAACACCACTTCTTCTCATCACGTACTTGCCTTATTTCATGATATTTATTCAAGTGTGGTGCTGAATTAGTTTTGGCTCCTAGGGTACATGATAGTGGAGGGTTCTGTAAAGAAGGAGATAAATCCCAAGCTACTCTGGGTTGGGGGAGAGGCCTGATCAAAGCTTGTGAAACTTTTAATGGATATAAATTGAGTGATTTAAAACTACCAGCTTCAAGTTTAAGCAAAGGAAAGCCATTTTCATAACGTAAGGATTTTGCAACTGGGATAAGTTTGGATGTCTTCTGGTTTTCTATGGAAGGAGATAACAGATGAAGCAATTTGGCTGGAGCTGAAGGAAGCAATTTTTCAGGTGCTTGAATAAACCCCATTCCATTGAACTGGCTCTCTGATAGGCTTAAAGAAATATTCACATCTGGATGATTCTAAATGAAAAAAGAACACAAAATAGCACTTTAAATTACATATAAGATTACAATAAATCATTACTAGGTGTGGCCTGTATTACATGGTAATTCTCACAAATACAATTATTACAAGAAAGTTGTTTAATTTTTCAAATGGAATAACATCTAATGTGCTTCCTCCACTTAAAGAATAATGTTTTGTTTTACCTACATGTGTACTTTCTTTGCTGGTTTGATCATTTAGGATATTTCTTTCTTGAGGATGAGAGCTACTCTTTTTAAACTTTCCAACACTTTCTTTACTGGGCAGTTGAGTTTCTGAAGAAATGTCTGTAGACTGTATAGGTACGAATGTGTCAGTACAATTGCTTCTTTCAGTGTGTAAAGCCTGGTTTCCTCCCAGCTGAATAGACTGAGGTTGCTGCAGAATATGCTGCACATTTGGCAGGCTGGCAAAGGACGACCCTACTATTTGCATTAAGCTCAGAAAGTTGATTTGCTGCAGCTAGAATGTAAACAAAAATAAAGCTAACATTAACAAAGTCACAAAATGGGTTTTGGGAAAAATTCTCTGGTTAATTTTTGTTTACAGATGTGTGATTATCCTATTAAAATAGATAGCAACTGAGAACTCAATAGAGCAGAATCAATATTTCTTTCATATTACATATATCTATCTTATTGTATCAATAACACGCAGCGATTTGCATTCCTTTATTTCAGCAGAAAGAAACTTAAGCCTGAATACCACCAGGATGAAACAGTCTTACAATATATTTTAGAAATATGCATCTGTATGTTTGTCCATCTGTGAGTCTGTTTGTTCAAGAACACCTCCTAAATGGGAAGAACTAGGACCACCAAATTTGATATGCAGCTTCCTCTTATCATAACTTAAGCACAGTCAGGGTTTGGTTGTACCAGGACAATGGGAAGTGCCTGGAATTTGATTGTTTCTCATAAAATGGAAAGGGAGAGTCTAGTATATGGGGGTGGGCAAAAGCCTCTCAGCAGGCTGAGCTGTGATCCGGCCCGTGAGGCAGAACCAGGCCCCGCCTCCTAACGCAGTCATTGGCAACCTCCAGCACACGTGCTGATTTTCAGCAGCATGGGGAAGGGAGCTCAGCTCCGCCCTTCCTCCCCTGCGCAGCTGCTGGAGAGCACTCCCTCCTCCCTGCAGCAGATTAGGCTGCAGTGGGAGGAGGCAGCGCTGGGGCTCCTCAGCAGCACTTCAGGTGGGACCAGAGGTGCCACTGCTGCAGCCACGCAATTCACAGCCGGCCCAGAAGACTGGAGAAGCTCTGCTGTGGCCACGAGGTCCAGGGCTGGCCCCAGAGGCTGGAGGTGCCGCAGCCACATGGTCCATGGCCACGGCAGTGGCACTTCTGGCCTCTGCTGCTGGCCCTGGATAATGTGGGCGGCCCCAGACCGTGTCAACAGCAGCAGCAGGGCCTCCGGGGCTGGACCACATGGACCCCGGCAGCGGGGCCTTCCATCGGCGTGGCCAGAACAGCGTGGCTATGGCCATTGCTGAAAGGGGGCAAGAAGCCAGGTCAGGTCTCCCCCTCATGCCCAAACCCCCCCTCCCCCACACTGCAATCCCCTCAACTTCCCTCCCCCTCATGCCAATACCCAGCACCCCCAACTTACTCCGACACTCTCCCTTGTTCCTGCACCCTCTCTCCTGGCCACACACTGCACTCTCCCTGAACTAAAAGGTAAGATCTGCATCTTTATTTATTAATGAAGTTGCTGTAAGTAGGACTATTATTGACATTAAAAAGTATCACTGGCAGTATCAGACCCGTACCTAGAGGGTGAATAAGTCAAATCTCAGCACTCCATCTCTGAAAAGTTGCTGACCCCTGTCTTAGCGCATTGCCTGGGTGCCGGAGATATGTGAGCCCTTTAAACTGCTTCTATTTAAAGGGCTCGCACTTATTGGGTGGCTGCGTTGCCTGGCAGCCACTCAGCAGGCACAAGCCCTTTAAACAGAAGAAACTGAAAGAGCTCACAGCTCTCAGTCCCACTGGCCCATTGCCTGGGAAGTGCCCAGGAGGCATGAGCCCTTTAAACTGCTTCTATGCAAAGGGCTTGTGTCTGCTGGGCGGCTGCCAGGCAACATGTTAGCAGTGGGCCCAGGAGCTGTCAGCCATGTTATGTGAATTCTAAGCCTCCACCCCAGACAACTCTGGGAGGAGGCTAGCCCCCAGCACCCTCCCATCTACTCCAGGTACCTTGTATTGGCCAGAAGTCAGGAGGCAGGAACCCCAGGCCAAGCAAAGCTCCTGGCAGGGTAGTTCTCAATCCCGCCCCTTCTGCCTGTGGCCTGGCCCCTTCTGCCTGAGGCTTGCGGCTATTTCCAAAATTTGTGAAGTGGCTCCCTTTAAAAAATGATTGCCCATCCCTGGTCTAGTAAAAGGGCATTATACTCTAGATAGCATGACCACAGGGTGGCAAGTAAGGGGCCAGAGATGGGGACCAGGACAGCTATAACCCCACTGGCCCAGCAGAGGCAGGAGTGGAACAAGGGACAGC
Organism: Pelodiscus sinensis; assembly: GCF_052426305.1. NCBI lineage: Eukaryota > Metazoa > Chordata > Testudines > Trionychidae > Pelodiscus > Pelodiscus sinensis. The sequence continues at coordinate 106,420,798 of NC_143057.1, read as the reverse complement.
TCTACTATATAGTTGAGAGTGTGGGAAAGAGTGAGAGCAAGAGAGAGAAAGAGAGCGCGCGCGTGCGCGTTCCAGCAGGGGACATGCACCCCTCCCCCAGCTGTGCCAGTGGAGACTTAGCCTGAGGAAGGGTTCACCCTATTTTTGTATTGCCCACTCTCCTCTTCCCAGCATGGAGAGGAACTTCTCACCTGGCCCCAAGCTGCTGAATGTCATAAGAGGTGGCTGGGGTTGTCCTGCATATTAAACCCTTCATCCCCATTTCAAAACAATGATTTAAATAAAGAAAAACAAAACTTATTTGAGATAAGGAGCTGAGCAACACCAGATAAAGCTTCTACTTTCAAATATACCAGCATTAACTCATTATTATTTTATTTATACAGTTACTATGGGTTCATAACATCCCTAATTGATATGAATAAAGCACATCAGGAGAATATTAAAAACAGTTAGACCTCCTGAAAACACAATTATCCAAATGTACTGCTCCTCAAATTCACAAGCCTTCAGATTAAGTCAAAAGCATAATGAATCATGCCTAAAAATAATTGGCTTCTATCTTTAATTACCTGCAACCCAGAAATGTGCATAAAAGCATCACGGAATAACACTGAAAGCAATAATTTTCATGTAGCGTATTTGTAATTGAATAATTTAATCTGTGTTGATTATTTTTAATAATGAAATATTCTTACCTGAACTAATTTAAACATTTCATTTTGGAGCATCTGTCTGACAGCTTCTGAAACATTTGATGGTTCTGCTATCAACTCTCCTTCCTGGACTTCTTGCTTCTTTGAACATCCCGGACCATCATAGGGAACACTTGATATACCCGTAAGAGAAGGTTGATCACCACATACACAAATCTCTGTGTTACTTGAAAGTATTGGGAATAAAAACAATAATTTTTAGATACTTTCCAAGATATATGGATTCTGAACACTGAACCTAACAATACTTCTAAAGCTTTTAAAAATTTTCAGGATGAAAAAAAAGTCAAGAGACATTTTTAATTTTTTTTGGGGGGGGGCCGCCTCTAATGGGCAGCAGATATCTGGCCAAACCTGCTTAGATTCTGTGATCTCACAGGATTGCAGCACAAACTGGTGTGGCTTAAAGGCACATACCAAAATATGCAGTAAATGCAAACATTATTTATACATTTATTGTAAAGTAATACGCTAAATATCATATTAACATTGAAAATTTAATAAGAATAATCTGTAATTTACTACATAAAGCACTACAGTTTATCTTACCTAGGAGCATCTGCATTCATTTCTAAACCAAATGAATGAGGAACAGTGCTGGAAACAGCCTCAGTCAGACCAAAGAAAAAGACAAAAGGTAAGTTTATTATAAATTTACAACCTTTTATTATAGGTGTATCATTTTTTCAATATATGAAACAATTTTTGAAAGATTTTGTATGTAAAACACAAGCTTGTTTACCTATGCATGTAAATTTAATCCAAGTCATACTGAACTGAGTACCTTCTATCCTTGTATAACACTGCAACTAAGGATACAACTGTTGATTGTTTATGTTAGGTCTCCATAGCAATCATTAACTGACAAACATAATGGTTGAATAGATTTTGACTATTCACACAAACACTAAGCAATAAAAAAGCATGAGAACTTATTTGACTTGGCAATACAAAGGAAAATCTCATATTTAGGGCACTTTGTGAACATGACTGAAATTTGTATTTCTAAAAAGAAAAGGTAATATAATGCAATAACTCCTGAGGATGCTATTAATATGCACTATTTTAAATGGTAATAAAATACTAATAAAGTCTTTAGAAAACTATGTAGTTTTAAAGATTACAATAAATTGCAAGCAAATTGAGGACATTATTCCTATATCCATAATCATAATGTAAGTATTAGAAAATAATATAATTACATGCCTTCATCACCGGTAAGGCATTATCTGGAATTCTAGAAAGTCAGAAGTGAACATTTTATACTAATGTAAGTAAAGTAAAGTAAGTAGACTCAAGCAGTGAAACAGATTGGAAGGAGTGACTGACACAAGTTTGCCAGCTTGAAAGGAGTTAAGCTGCTTTCTTCCAATCATCAAGAAAAATATCAGGCCAGCAACTGGGGACCTTGATTCCAGACAGTGAACACAGCATAAATACGAAGTGACTTTCTTTGAGAAAATTACAACTGAATCAGACAAGTAAACGACATAGATTATCATTTCAAACATAAGACCATGAGACACACTTAAGGAAGAGAGCGTCTCTGCACAGTTCTTGTAATTCCTTGTGTGTTTCTCATTGCAAATACAAATGCTTTAACTCTTTAAAAATGTTTTGATTAATACAAGCAAAGGGAGTTCTCTGTAAAACAAATCCTGAAAAAATGTCATGAAGTGAGTTGACTATTTTTTGTAATCACTACAGAACACAGTTGCTTTATTTTTAAAATACACATTCAGTGTCACATAACTACTTATGGCCAACTCTGTAATAATACACTAGCACATATAAGAAATGAAAGGTGGGTGGAATTTAGTTTTAAATGGCAAGTATATTGTTAAAAGCAAGAGCAAATATTTTAATTAAAAGAAATAGCATGACTATCTCTTTATGAATTTAACATGGTAGCAGTACATGAATTCTTTTGAAATGCTAATGAAATCAGTTTCCTCTTACCCATTTTGTTTGGCTATTTTTCCCTCTAGCTTTTCCATCATGGGTTCTTCCAAGGGAGATTCTACATCTAGTGTAGAAATATACTGCAATTTCAAACGATGCATATGAATATGTATATATTTTCTTCACCATACTTCTTAAATAGATTATTATTAAAATCTTAGACTGCTGACATGCTTCTGATTAATTTCATGTGATCAAGTATAATCAGAACATCCTACCTTTACATAGCTGCATTGCTACAGAACAATAGCAGGGAGATGTCTTAATGACTTCTTTAATTACATTTAAATTTAATTGCATCTATCATGAGTTTTAAACCATTTCCAAAACTCAATTCATTAGATTATCATGGAATCAGGCCTGTGCAGTGGTATAACCTTGTTAATCAGGCATCCCAGTATAACTATTCCAGTTGGTAGCAAGGAAACAAAACAATTATAAACAAGCAAAAAGCCAAAAAAAATGCATTACACGTCAAAAGGACTAGCCCTATGAAGAGGAAGTTACTCACTTTGGCGAAGTAACAACAGTTCTTCAAGATGTGTGTCCCTGTGGGTGCTCCACTGTAGGTGTTGGGCTTGTCACAGTGCCGCAGATCAGAAATTCATCAGCAGTGGTATGCTGGACCGCGCCGTTTCTTATAGCGCGAGGTCCAGCTCCTGCCAGTTCCGCCTAATCGCCAACTATCCGAAAAACATAAAGGACAAACTCCGAAGTGGGGAGGAGGGCAGGTAGTGGAGCACACAAGGGGACACACATCTCAAAGAATTGTCATTACTGCACCAAGGTGAGTAACTTCCTCTTCTTCGAGTAGTGTCCCCGTGGGTGCTCCCCTGTAGGTGACTTCATAGCAGTAGTCCGACATAAGGAAGGTGGGATTAAGAGTTAAGATTTCACCACTGTGGACAGCACTACAGAGGCAACTGCTGAATCACTACTGAAATTATTGGGGATAGCGTAATGCTTTGCAAAGGTGTAGTTAGAGGACCACATGGCAGCTTGACAGACGTCATGTAGAGGAACTTCCTTGAGAAAGCCTGTAGAAGCTGCTACTGCCCTGGCAGAATGGGCTCTTGGTGTCTTGGCACCGGCTTGTTCTGCAATGAATAGCAACACACTATGCACAAGATGATGAGTTTGGAGATGCATTGTGCACAGACACACTCGCCTTTAGAACAATCAGCCATCAAAATCAACAGTTGTTGAGATTTCCGGAAAGGTCGTGTTCTATCGATGTAAAAGGCCAGTGCCCTACATACAGCTAATGTGTGGAGCCTTGCATCTCAACAGGATGTGTGTGGCTTGGGGTAGAAGGTTGGGAGGATGATGGGCACGTTGATGTGAAAATCCAAGTTTATTTTTGGTAGGAAGGTTGGTTGAGGGTAGAGTATAACCTTATACATACTGTATAGGGAGGAGTAGCAGAGAAAGCAGTGAGCTCCCCTACCCTGCATGCAGATATTATTGCTAACAAGAAGGCAACTTTCATGGTTAATAGCAACAGAGGGCAGGTCACCAAGGATTCAAAGGAGTGTCATGTTAGGGCATCCAATACCAGTTCTAAACTTCATGGTTGAGGCAGCTATGTGGTGAGTAGCGATTTACCACCCCTTTTATGAATCTCTTGGTGATCGGGTAAGCAAACACCAAATAGCTCTCCACTGGCGGTCGGAAGCCAGTGATAGCAGCAAGGTGAACCTTGAGAGATGACAGCGCAACACTGGAATGTTTTAAATGCAGGATGTAATAGAGAAAGCGATGGATGGGGCCAGAGGGTTGGATCTAGATTGTTGTCCAGGCATCAGGAGCAAAACCTATACCACTTGTGCAGGTAAGTAGTCTGAGTAGTGGATTTCCTAATCTGGAGCAGGACATGTTTAACATCTTAGGAACAGATCATTTCTGTGTCTTGGAACCAACTAGGAACCATGCTGTGAGGCGAAGGTAATCAGGTTGAGGGTGCAGTAGGGTTCCCTGGTCCTGGGTCAACAGGTTGTGGCATCTGGGTAAGGAATAGGGTGGGTGAGGAGACATGAAAAAGATAGAGAAGCCATGTCTGAAGTGGCCAAAAAGGGGCTATGAGGATTACTGTTGCGTTGTCCCTGGTGATCTTTTCTAAGACTCTTGGTATCAGGGGAGTCGGAGGAAAGGCATAAAGCAATTGAGCACTCCAGTCGAGGATAAAAGCATTTCCAGGGATCTTGGTCCAGGGATCTCCATTAAAGCGTAGTACTGGCATTTCACATTTCAATGTGTAGCAAATAGCTCTATGGTCAGGAAACCCCAGAGTCAGAAGACGTCTTGTAGCACTCGATAACATAGCTCCCACTCGTGGTTTGTGACAAAGTACCTGCTGAGTGCATTGGCAATGGTGTTCTTTTTGCCAGGTACGTATGATGCTAGAATCATTACGTCATGGCGGATGCGCTTGTTCTATAGGCATATTGTCTCTACACAGAGGGAACGTGATTTAGCTCCTTCCTGACATGTAGAAAACTGTGATCACATTGTTGGTAGGCACCCTGATGGTGTGGCCTCGGATAAGAGTGACAAAGTGCTTGCAATTCTAGGACATTGATATGGTGAGAGGTTTATTGTATAGATCAGCAGCTCTGAATATAATGGCCATTGTAATATGCTCCCCAGCCTACTAAAGATGCATCAGCCAAGGTAGATGGACAGGTACACTGGCTAACATATTGGCAGGAATGGTCCACCAACTCAAAGACTTCACCACTTTGGGTGGTACTGCAATTCTCCTGTCAATGTCATGTATGCCAGGAACGTAGACCAAGGCTATCCAGTGCTGAAGGCACCATAGGTGAAACCTTGCATGTGCTACAACATATATGGTAGCTGCCACATGCCCCATGAGTTGAAGGCGGGTAAGTATGGAAATCGTGGGGCTTGTGGAGAGGACCTGTATGAGATCCTGAATAACCTGAAATCTGTGTAACGATAGGTATGCTCAGGCAGTAGATGAGTTTAATAGTGCGCCGATGAATTCCAAAGATTGTCGTGGTGTCATTGACGATTTTTGGAAATTGATTATAAGGCCAAAAGCTTCGAAGACTGCCCTCGTCGTGGTGGTGAATTGCGGCATGTCATCGAAGGATGAGCCCTTGATCAAACAGTCATAGAGCTAGGGGAAATAATGATTCAGGCTCAACGGAGGTGGGCCGCTACAAGTGCAAGTGTCTTAGAAAAGACTCTGGGCATCAAAGACAGACCGAAGGGTAGAACTCTTTATTAGAAGTGCTCGGCTTCGACAACAAATCTTAGGAAATGCCTGTGCGCTGGATGGATTGTGACATGAAAGCAGGCGTCCTGCAGGTCAAGGGACACAAACCAATCCCCACTGTCGAGAGCTGGGATAATAGATGTTAAGGTCACCATCCTGAAAAGAACAGTTACTTACCTATAACTGTTGTTCTTCGAGATGTGTTGCTCATGTCCATTCGAATAAGGTGTGCGCGCCACGTGCACAGTTTCTCCCGGAGTGTTTTCCCAAGTGGTACCTGTAGCGCTGGCAGGTCGCCCCTTGGCGTGGCACCGCTATAGTGGAGCGTAAGTAACCCTGCTGGCGCTCCCCAACCTCAGTTCCTTCTTGCCGGACGCTCCAACGAAGGAAAGGTAGGGGGGAATTGAATGAACATGAGCAACACATCTTGAAGAACAACAGTTACAGGTAAATAACCGTTCTTTTCTTCGAGTGGTTGGTCATGTCCATTCGAGTAAGGTGACACTCAAGCCGGACCCCCAAGGAGGAGGGGTCGGAGCACACGGATAAAAATGCATAGGCAAGTGTTGAAACAAACCAGCAGATGTCTTTATTCAACTAACGTGCAACAGGAAAACAACAGATAAACCAATGTGTGACACACACAGTTACAGCATGGACCTGAGGACTGCAGTACCCAGTTGGGCATCCCCTCTAGTCTGTCATGCCAGCGCATAATGCAACATAAATGTGTGGACAGAGGACCACATGGTCGCCCTGCAGATTTCAAGAATCTTGTGCCCCAAACGCCACCGAGGACGTGTGCGCCCTGGTGGAATGCGCTGTAACACGCGGCGGGTCCCTGCAAACTAAGCTGTAACACTCCCTAATACATTCGGAGACTGAGTTGGATAATCTCTGGGTCGAAATAGGGAGCCCTTTCATCCTATCAGCAAACGCAATAAACAATTGTGGAGATTTGCAAAAGGGCTTTGTCCTGTCAATGTAAACAGCTAACGCATGTTTAGCATCAAGGGAATGCAGTACTTCCTCCTTAGGGGAGCTGTGAGGCTTCGGGAAGAACACAGGAAGGTCTATCTCCTTGGACACGTGGAAGGGCGACACTACCTTGAGGAGGAAGGCCGGGGGAGGGCGGAGCCTGACATTATCGGCTGAGAACACTAGGTATGGTGGGTCAACCGTCAGAGCCGCAGCTCCGAGACCCTGCGCACCAAGGTAATGGCTACAATAAAGGTCACCTTGAGGGATAGATGCTTTCTAAAGAGCAGGTGACTAGCAGCTCAAGGGGGGGTGACATCAGTCCCGAAAACACTAGGTTGAGGTCCCATTGAGGAACTGGGGGCCTGATTGAGGGAAACAGTTTGTCCAGACCCTAAAAAAACCTCTTGACTACCAGGTCCGCAAACAGGGATGCATCGGCAGAGCCCACATGGAAGGCAGAGAGGGAGGCTAAGTGCACTTTGACTGAGGAGCTAGAGAGACCATTAGACCATAGTTCAAACAGATAGTCTGGTACGGCCGGGACAGAGGCCCAGGACAGGTCCAGCCCCTGTAGGGCCACCCAGCGCATGAATCGCTTCCACTTAGCTGCATAGGACCTCCTGGTGGACGGCTTCCTACTACCCAGGAGGACTATTTGTACCCCCTGAGAACATTTCCTTTCTGGCTGCATTAGCCATGGATAAGCCAGGCTGTCAGGTGAAGAAACCTGAGACTCGGGTGAACCAGCTACCCGCTGCCCCAGGGTTGGGTCAGGAGATCCAGATCCATTGGAAGACCCATGGGCTCCACACACACCATTTCCACCAGAACGGGGAACCAGAACTGTCTGGGCCAACTCGGGGCTATGAGAATGACCATAGACCTGAACATTCTGACCCTGGACAGAACTCTGGGGATCAGAGGGAATAGGGGAAATGCATAGAGGAGACCCCGCGGCCAGGACACGGTCATGGCATCCCCCCTGGAGTGGGTGCCCAGCCCCAGGAACGAGAAGTAGCGAGGACACTTCCTGTTCTCTGCCGTGGCAAAGAGGTCTACTAGGGGACAGCCCACTTGTGGAAAATCTGAGTCAGGACCTCGTCTTTCAGAGCCCACTCATGGGCTCCGAAGGACCTGCTCAAGGCATCTGCCAACAAGTTCTTGCACCCTGGCAGATATTCCACCTGGATATGGATCTCGTGCTTTATGCACAGGTCCCACAATAGCAACGCCTCTCGACACAGAGGGGACGACCGGGCCCCCCCTTGTTTATGTAGAACATGGCCGTCATGTTGTCCAGGTGTACGAGGACTGATTGGCATGAGACTGATGCCAGGAACGCCTCGCAAGCTTTCCTGACTGCCCTCAGCTCTCGAATATTTATGTGCAGGGCCCGCTCCAAGGGGGTTCACACCCCCTGAGTCCTGTGACAACCCAGGTGCACCCCCCAGCCGAGGTACATCTGAAAGGGCTCCCTACTACATACCATGCCCTCCTGTGTCCACCATTGCAGGGAAACGAGCAAATGTCATATGCTCTGGACTGGGGGAAGGAGTGATGACCCTGCATGATTTATGGTGGGTCTTAGCCGGTACCAACAATTGTGCTAGTGCTGACTTGTCTGTAGGCTGCATATAAGGTCTAGTTGATGCCGGCTGCAGTGCTGAAGACAGTGCTGGTGTATCCTGTGCTGGCAGCGCCGAGTGTGCCAACTGCACCAGTGGTACTGCTGTAACTGTAGGTGCTGGATCCAGCCCTGAGGCTGGTTGCAGTGCCACAAATGATACTGGTGCCGCAGGTGGTGATTTTCGCATTAGACTCAGCCCTGGTACCAACATGCTACAGCTTGGTTTTGCCTTCTCCAGACAGCAAGTAGGAGACATCCCTGAAGTGCCCAGATTATCTCTGATGCTAACAAGTGTCGGTATCAGCGAGTTGGAGAGGGCCTCTTTTTCGCGAAAGTATGAGGCCCTGGTGAGATGGCCTGGCACCTCTTGGCTCTACGAGAGTCCGATCTGTGCAGGGAGGGCTCCATCTGTGAAGGCTGCAGTGCTTTATTAAATAAAAACATTATGAGCCTCATCTCCCTGTCCTTTCGTGCTTGCGCTATTAATTTGGAGCAGTGAGGGTATTTTTGTGGGATATGTCCCTCACCTAGGCACATAATACAGCAGGAGCGCCAGTCCAAAGCGGGCATGGGTTCCTGACAAGTGTCACATTTTTTAAAACCAGGTGATCCTGGCATGGTTTTTCTTCAAGTGATTTTCTCTTCTTTCTCTTGGTTCTTACTTTTTTTTTTTTTTTAATGCGCTGAACTGAGACATCTGCATATCCTTTCTTTTGTTTGTTTTGTTTTTTAAACAGCTATAAACTTACTGCTAAGATTAATTAAACTAAGACTACAACTACACTACTGAATGATTAACTCACAGAATCTGACAAAAGGGAACTCACTCCGTTTGCAACCGAGGATGGTTAGGAGGAACTGTCGGGAGCCACACCACGCGATCTAAGACATAGCGTGAACAGTACAAGGCGCCTGCTGAGCATGGGTCTGGCAGGCCACTGCTGACGAATCTCCGTTCTGCTGCACCGGGACAAGCCTGACACTTACAGTGGAATACCCACGGGGACACCACTCGAAGAAGAAGAATTATTTCCAGGAGATGCAAAGACTCTAATACTAGTAAGCCACACTGTAGAATTGAGTGCAATAGTCGTGCAACCACTAAGCGCTTTTAGGCCATTCATTAGCTAAAACAAGGAAATAAATGCATTTTAAATATAATATTTGAAGTAAATATTTAATTAATCAGAGAGTAACTTGCCTCCTCTTTTTGTTGTATAAGTTTAATGCTGACAGAAATACTGGGACTTTTTGGAGCTCCAAATGGTTCTTCAAAGAGTTCTATGAAATGAAGAGATATAATTCACAAAGAAAATAAAATGCATATAATCAGCAAACTTGACAACTTTATTAAGATAAAGGGATAAGGTATAAAAGTTAGATTTTTGCTAAAAGAACATACCTTCATTTTCTAAAGTTGTATCTACTTCCTGGAATGCTCCTACTTCATCAAAATCTATTACTCCTCCTTCAGTACTGTGAGTTAGAGAATAATTCTCATTCATTTCATTCTTTTCAGAATGTTTTGTTTCTGTACATATACTGTAAATTGGAATAACAGAACAAATTACAAAAAAGTGAATAATACATTTATGTATGACATATGGAAGTATAAAGGGAGGCTATATGAGGTGAATAAAATCAGTGATTTTTTAAAAACTAAAAATCAGATTTTTTTATTTAAATTGGATTTTTCCATTTAAAAAAAATACTTTTTCTCATTTAAAAATAACATTTACAATTAAATCTAATCACAAACATGCTACACATAAACTTACTCATAAAAATGAATTAGGCTGGACAAACTAGTCATTAACTACTAGCACTTGCTTCTAAAAAGTCCTGGGTTTTCAATTTCTGTTTCTCAGCAGATTAAAAAGTAACACATGCAAAGAAAGACACAAGCTGGATAGGATTGTTTTTGTTCTGTGCTTATGTGATGGTTAACCTTGGCCAAGCACAGCAGAGGAGGTAGTTAAAGATGGAGAGACAGTATGCAGGAAAGGACAGAGGCAGCATAGAAAACAACAGAGGAGTGGACTATAAAGAAAAAAGGAAGACATTATCCAGCATGCACACAGTTTCCTACATTTCTTTACACTTTTGCCACAGAAACACTGTCATGGCTTCTATTTATAAAGAGAGACCCTATCTAGGAATATTTTTTTAAAAAATTGTTTCCCGAGTAAACAAGGAAAACATGCCAAGTATTAGCAGTGCAAGAAGATGGTGCAGGGCCTAGTTTCAAGAATGAAACATTATAAAGAAAACTGCTTATTGGGAGAAAAGATGTAGATATGGCCGAGCAGATCAACTAGTTATTAACTTAAATAATTCACTTTGCAATGCATCATTCTTCAAGACAGTATGCCATTTAATAGAAGTGTGATTTGACAAGTAAATTCCCAAGTTGTTTGCTATGTTGGATGTTGCTAGGAAAAAAAAGTTTATCTTGACTCATCCTTCTGGCTTGTTTAATTAATTATCTAGGTTTAGAATCTATTACTCAAGTATACAATACAGATGGCTGCATTGAGAGAAATCTAGAGTTGCCAGTTGCCACTATCATTTTCTTATTAATACAAATACAAAATACACGCCCCTTAGTTTAGAACATCATGGGCATAGATCATAATGATGCCATGTCTATTCTCGATTTTACCTCAGCATAACTCAGTTTTCACAAGGGAACCCCATTCTATACCTGTTTTCTCAAAAACAGAATTGCCAGTGAGTTCAATGGGGCATACTCCAAAATTAAGTATTATCTAAGTGCAATCAGTCTTAGCTTTTTGGTAACTTGGAACTGGACCTGCATCCTTGCTGAAAAAATGTAAATGATTACTTCAGTAATAAAGTGAGAAGAATGATGATTCAAAATCATTTTTTAATTTTGTTTCAGGATCCCATTTAAGCATAATGACTTAGACGACTGTCTGCAATGACTTCAGAGTCATCCACTGGTGGCAGCAGAGCTGCAATTAAATACATTTCAGACAATAAATCATAGAACCATAGAATACTAAAATTGGAAGAGACCTTTATAGGTCATCAAATCCAGTCCCCTAACTTCATGGCAGGATCAACCACCATCTAGATCATCCCAAATAGATGCTCATCTAACTTGTTCTTAAATATCTCCTATAATGGAGAGTGCAACACCCCCTAAACAATGTATTCCAGTACTTAACCACCCTAACAGTTAGGAAGTTTTTCCTAATGTCCAACCTAAACCTCCCTGGCTGCAATTTAAGCCAATTATTTCTTGTCCTATCATCAGAGATTAAGGAGAACAATTTTTCTCCCTCCTCCTTGTGACACCCTGTTAGGTACTTAACTGCAATCATGTCCCCTCTCAATCTTTTCTTTTCCAAACTAAACAAAACCAGTTATTTCAGTCTTCCCTTATATGTCATGTTTTCTAGACCTTTAATCATTTTTGTTGCTCTTCTTTGGACCCCGGACCCTCTCCAATTTCTCCACATCCTTCCTGAAATGTGATACCCAGAACCGGACACAATACTTCAACAGAGGCCTATTCAGCACAGAGTAGAGTGGAAGAATTATTTCTTGTGTCTTGCTCATAGCACTCCTGTTAATGCATCTCAGAAACATGTTTGCTTTTTTTGCAACAGTGTCACACTGTTAATTCATATTCAGCTTATGGTCAGCTATGACATCAAAATCCCTTTCTCTAATATTCATCCCTAGACAGTAATTTCCCATTCTGTTTGTGTCAAACTGATTGTTGCTTTCTAAGTGGAGTACTTTGCATTTGTCCTTATTAAACTTCATCTTATTTACCTCAGACCATTTCTCCAGTTTGTCTAGACGATTCTGAATTATGACCCTATCCTCCAAAGCACTTGCAACCCCTCACAGATTGGTATAATCTGCAAACTTTATAAGTGTACTCTATATGCCACTATCTAAATCAATAATAACAGAACTCATCCCAAAACTAATCGCTGTGGGACCCCACTCCTATAATGAACCCTCGACTATAACAGCCAAATGGCTTGGACCCCCAGAGGTTCATTTCTAAGTCAGGATGTCCCATACCTTCAAACATCATGTTTTAATGTGTCTCTTGAAAAGTGGTCATATTTAAATTCCTTCCCATACCCTCATTGCAAATAATCTTTAAATCTAATATTTTTGCTGTAAATTTTCTATAAAGAAAAAATTTGCAATATTTCATTTTCTGTATACTTTTTCAATAATATTTTGAATGTCCTAAAAAATAAGTATAGGGTACAGCATGCCACGTGGAATTTGTCCAGACAAAAGAACATCAACATAAATAACATAAATAATATATATAAACAACAAAAGCAAAGAGGAATGTGAAAACTGCACAATGAAATGTTATCGGATCTGGTTACAAAACTGATAAATGTTAGGACAATTAGAGAAGAACAAGTTTAGTTCTGTGTCAGTGGAATTATTTATTCATATCTGTACAGAAATCTCTGCTGTGTAAAGACTATAGTTAAATATCAATCAAATTCTGCTCCAAAACAGCAACTCACACTAAACTCCCCAACAACCCTAAACAGTTAGGAATATATGTGAAATCAAAATTTGGCTGTAAATCAAGAAGATATAATTTGTACGTAGTATATTAATGTTTCCCACTTAGCTGAGCAATTACATAACTTGAGTGCTCTAGTTAAAACATTACCCTAAAACATTTTCACAAGGTTCATCGTGAGCATTTACATCCTGGACAGCATATGGCGTTTCTGTTGATGGAGAACAGCTTGAATTCACACTGCTTTTTTTCTGAATCTTTGATCTAGTTTCTGGTAGGGGTGCAGAGTTCATTAGGTAATGATCATCTGGATTCTAATAAAACAAAACCCAAAACACACATTCAAAAGTCCTTCTAGATAAAAATAATCTCTCAATTGTCAGACTCTCTCTCTCCTATTTAACATGTTTCATTTCTTCTTAATTACACATCCTTTTCTCTAGTTGTAATTTTACAGACTGAGATTTCACAGATATTTTATAGAATGAAGATATTGCAGATTTCACTCAATTAGAAAATGACAGATTTACAAGATGAAGATATTGGAGATACTTTGCAGACTGAAGATATTCCACATTTCATACAATTAAACATGCCAGATTTATGGGTTGCCTGTGCTATTGAAGTTTTATCTCCTTTCACATCCAACCTGTGCACTGAATGAGACAAAGAATCCCGTGGATAAACTGTATGAGACCATTGGTCACTATAGTTATTATATAGCCGCTATCATTAACAGTATGTAAAAATTAGAAATTGTTTCAAACTACCAATGACAAATGGGAAGAAAAAATACATTTGTTTTTGGGCATCAGCAATAAAATCTTGTACTAAATTCAAACAGTTAAACATTCCCAGAAATAATGTCAGAGCCAGAAAAAAAAAATCTATAATATTGTATATAACCAGAAGCATTCAGTAACATCTCTGGTGACTAGAACATTCTGGTGATACTTCAGTTATTTGTTTGTTATAAATCATGTGTGTCATAAGAGAAGAAACATCAAACAAAAGCAAATCTACTCTATCTAGAAGGAGAAAGAAGGCTCAGCAGAAAGAAAACAAATCCTCATAAATCCATGCTACATGGAGGGAAGACAGGAAAGAAAGCCCCAAGCTGCCATGCCAGATCCAGCACGTGGGTAACAAAATGGCTCTGTGCACCACCCTTTTCATTTCCCCACCAGGAATTTGCATCTGAACTCTCTCTTTTAAGATCAAATACTCCTAATTTCAATAGACTGTCCTTATATGAGCCTTTTCTCTTCATTGTTCATTCATCTAGTTACTCTTTTCAACTTTATTATATATTTCTTCAAACAACAACTAAAATTGGACACTATAGCAAAAAATTAAGTGTCTACTCAAATACAATGGTATCTAGATAAATTACATACATCTCACAACACATCTGGATCTACAACATAAATCTTCTCACCCATAACAATGCCTCATAGAAAGAACTTCATCACTCTTGGAATGTTTATCTCTTCCTAGCAACTCCTTAAAGAGAGGTTGATACGCAGTATTCTAATCTTTACCTGGAGTGCAGCTAGAAGGTAAAAGTCTCATGCAAAAGTCTGTTACATTAAAGACCATTTGATGCTGGTCTTTGCTATTACTATTATCTTTGACATGGCAAACCTTTTCATTGAGAAAAAATATAACCTGGTAGTAAAAATTTTCCTGAAATGGGTAAATTACAGGTATAGCTGTTGTAATTTATAAAATTACAGAAACATGCATATAAAATCCATTATATGGATTTCTGTTACATAAAATTGCCATCAATCTTTCCAAGTAATGGAAATTATTCACACTTTTTTTCCTATTGTTGAACTATATTCATAGCTCTACTCATTGTGCACTCATTTTTGCAAATTGTTGATTACTTACATGCTACTGAACATGAATTAACATCTTTAGTATTTTGACGATGTTTAAAATACACAAACAAATAAAAATAACCTGTTTTAGGTGACAAAATGTAAATGTTCTTTTTTCCCTAAGTCAGTAGATAATTATTATTCAACAGCAATAGAGAGAGAGAGAGAGAGAGAGAGAGAGAGAGAGAGAGAAAATACCAATCACATTTAAGCCCTTAATACTGCAAATGACTGCTGCTACTCAGAGCCTCTCTGATTTAAAGAAGGTTCTGCACGGATGCATGGGGGACATGTGCGTGGAACAGCTTGTAGGATTTGATGAGTATCTTTTAAAAAGGCATGGTAAAAAGCAAAATGATACTGCATTTTAAAAGCTTTACTTTTAACATTTATGCATGTAAAAAAATTAATACAAAAATGCATAATATCTAAAGTTTAATTAATTATAATTCTAGTTCTCTATGCTACTTATTCAATCTTCTTACCTTAAAGTTAGTATGCTTAGCTTGCAATTCATCACAAAAGGGCCGTCCTAAAAGCCATAATGATGTAAGTATAGCAGCTGCTGATGTTTTCACATGCAACATTGGGCGACTCTCTTGAAATGACTCTACTGTGTTGGTATCACATAGCAATCTCCTATCAGACCATCTGATCATCCATTCAAGCAGTCTTGCAATATTGCTAAATTCATTCTTCAATTCTAGACCAAGTTCCTCTCTTGGTATAACATCATTCACATGAATTGTTTTGTACATATATTTATAGGTCACTGAAGTTTGTAGAATAGAGCAAGCATGGTCAGACAAGGTCTGGGTTATTGGTGTAATAGTGATTTCTTGCTTGTTATCTTGTGCTCTGTAAACTGACAGGTGGTTCAGACCAAATAAACCTTTCTTTCCCATGTATTTCTTTACTCCATTCATTGAGTCACACATTGAGGTGTCTGCTGGTTTTAAAACTGAAACAGACATTTGGTTTTCCAAACATTTTTGCTTTTCATTGCACAAGGAAACTGGTTTGGAATCACATGATGCACGAGTAACAGCATAGCAGCAACCAGCTCTAAACACATTCTGGCTGTTAGTTTTGCCCTGTCGACGTTTCAGTGTTGTGTGAACATCAAAAAGGAGAGAGTGCAGTTCGTGTTCTCTAAGAAGTTCAGAAAAGCTGATCAGAAAAGGAATCCCAGGATCGCTGCAATTAATGAGGTCTCTTTCCAGCACGTAACTCAAAAAGAGATCTAAAAACTTAACATATTCATCATCATCACGTTCAAATTCCCATGCACCTACCACAGGCAAAGTATGGTGATTAGGCAAAATTGTGTGTTCTTTTTCTTTATGTTTTGCTTTACAATTAAGATATCTTATCTTATATGCAGTATTCTTACGACCAGTTTGTTCTTCCATGTGAGGCCATGTCTCCCTACAACACAGCAAAACATGAACACAGAAAAAAATCAGAAGGCTATTTCTAATTCTCTCGTTTAAAGAAAGATTTTTAATTTCAATAAAGTATGTTAACAAAACTGTCCTCTTCTTTTCTCCTTTTTCTATTTTATTACATAAAAGGACATAAATTGCAAAAAAACTTACATTAATGGAATAGTAACATGACAAAATTGATATAAAATATATTAATAATTCACCAACTAATATATTAACTTAGTATCACAATGTAACTCTCATTGCTAATAATTTCTAATCTAAGAACAGAAAACATTAAAAAACAGATGGTAGAGTAGGAAGGTGGGAGGAACTATAAGAGTGTACATGTAGGATATAAATTAGTAAATTTACCTATATGTAGATAAATTATGTAGGATAATTATTACATTTTTGTGGTATGGAAAAATGGAAGTATAAAGGAAAGACTATAAAGCAGTGTTCGCAAGCTCACGACTGAGTAAAGCAGATCTTTATACTGCTTTAAGGAGCGTATACAGGGATACACAAACCCACCAACCACACCAGTTCCTTCTCAACTCCAAAGCCGGAGACCCCACACAGCAGAGGGGAAGGAGAGTGCCAGGTGAAGCATGCGATGGCAGCAATCCCTCAAGGTCGAGGATAAAATAACTTCCATGGGTTTTTAATTTTTTGGGAGTCCAATCTTTGAGCTGCAACTCATTGGAAAATTTTGCAGGTGATGTTGGAAGGCAAGGCCATGATTGCTACATGCCAGTTATCGGTCTTAACTGAGAAAGAACTGAGTGACGAGCCCATACCTCACTATATGTCCTCACTTGGGAGCAAAAGGAGATTCTTTTCAGGGGTGTAGGGTCTCAGACATGGCTTTTTGATCTCCCAGTATACACAGGGATGCAGACATCCTACAGTAGAGCACCCAAAGGGATCTATACTTGTAAAGCAGTCCAATATTGTTTTCACTGATATTAGGAAAACAGCAGCTCCTATCTGGAGGCATATCAGGTGACAGCACCATATTCAGGTGACACAGAATCTGCTATAAGTTGAGTTCTTTGCCATAGGGTTAGAAAGACAGCGGGAGCTACTGGGCCCTAATATCCTGGAGCAGGTGCCAATAAGAGGGTCTGGTGCATGAGCAAGAGAGGAGCTAAAAGAACCAATATTCACCTGTGATTCCCCCCTACCAGTAAAGATTGCTGCTGACTGAAGCAGTATGCATGCTAGGGATGTTAAATATTGGTTAACTGAATAGTCATTCAACCTCATGAATTCTTATCAGTTACTTGATTATTCTATAGTCCCGGGGGTGGGGCTGGCAGCCAGTATCTGAGGAAGCAGTGCAGGGTGCCAGGCGGGAACTGGTCCATGAGCGGAAACAGTTTAAAAGCTAGCTCCCAACGTGGACCAGCTGCCTGTCACCCTGCGCAGCTGCCTCTGATACAGAAGAAGTAGTGCAGGGTGGCAGAAGCCCCTGTCCCCAGGGGGAGGACAGGGGTTTGTCTGAGATCCTGGACCTGGTGTGAGCCGGAACTAAGCCAGGGCCTGTCCACCTTGCTCCTAATACACTTCAAATGCAGACTCACAGCAGGGGTAGCCTGCTAAGAAATGTTCTGGAGAGGGAGGGGAGAGAGGGAGAAAGAAAGAGAGAGAGAGTGTGTGTGGTTTATAACATTAACCTATTAGCTTTTACTTATCAGTTAATTGACTACAGTATTACATCCCTAGTGCCCGCATGCATAAAATAGATTAACAGCGAAATCTAATTATCAAAACAACTACATATGTTTAAGATACAAGAAACATTCAAGTTCAAAAGTAGTAGTCAGACAAATCCTCTTCACTTTTTCTTTTTTTAAAGAGTTCTCTCCCCATCCACAATTCTCTGCATATACCCGCCATCACTCCCACTTCCTCCCCTCTGCAAATTTCCTCTTTCCTTCAATCTATATTTGATAATTGTAATAAATGCATTAAAGACAATGCAAAAAGTATTTAAATAGTTTTAGATGAGTAGTAAGTAGCTGAGAGGAAGGAGAAAGGTCTGGTGAAAGTGTACCGAAAAACCATTTGACAATAGCTTCATGTTTTGACTGAGCTCTCATTTGTTATTTTCTTAAATACCTTTGAGGTGAAGGTGCTTGATCTTTAGTTCCTTCAGCAAGCAAAGGTTCTGAGAGTGTATCTGTTGTTTCAGCATCACTATATACTTGAGGATTTCCACAATCAGAGAGTGTACTTCTGCTTAGACTGGTCCCTAATGAGAATCTATCATAGCAATGTGTCTCATCATCTGGTGTCTCCTCTTCTGATGGCTCCCAGATACTTATTTCAATGGGGCCTATGTTCCTTATTACACGTTTCAGTGCCTTCATTCTCATTTTGTGGGTGGCTTGAATAACAACGGACATCATTTCTTCACTTTTGGGTCCTAACCCCTCCAAAAAAAAGTGAGAAGAGAGACAGAGAAAGAAATGGATTTTGAGCATATAGTCCATATATTTTAAATACTCTAAGATTAGGAGGACATGGAATATTCCATTATATGGTTAATTTAATTTATATCCAGAAAAATAAAAATGAATGTTGCACTGTCTATGAGTTCACTGAATTAATCAACTTATAGGTATGGAATATGACTCTGGAAAACTCAGGGGACTGCTACTAGGATAGACACCAAAAGATGGTATCATCTAAGAATGAGACTAATACTGGTATATAATTAATCTCTCAGCCTGGTGGGGATGCATGAGCACCATGCGAGTTCAGAAATGTTTTAGAAAGCAATATCCATTGGTCTGCACATATGTACTTGTTCTCATGCTCTCAACTGATGATAACTAGAGACCTTCTCTTTATGAAAAATGGTGTATGGCAGATGTGCCATGAGAGCTTGCTTACCTTTGTGGCTGATGGCAACTCAGAAGGCAATCTTCATCTTTGGATGGAACACAGAACATATGGCTAATGGTTTGAAAGGTGGTCTGGTGAGAAGTTAAATGACAAGATTGAGGTTCCATTGAAGCATTGGGTACAACATTGATTCCATTGAGGCATTAGTAAAGTGGGCTCATGATACCATCTACATGTTTTTGTTAGTCTTTAAAGTGCTAGACTATTTGTTGTTGTTTAAGTTTTTCCGGAATCTAATTATTGCTCAATAACTATCCACCATGGTTCGAGTTATGATGGTATGGCCTTCAGTTGTAGGATAAAATGCACTGATTCTGTGAGCTAGATCTGTAGAGAACTGATAGAGAGGCTCAGCATCTTAAGGCTAATTAAAACAATAGGAATTCCAGTGTACTCTAGAAGTAACTGGTAGTTCTGTGATTAAAAGGAGAAAGTTTTCAATTTAGCCAAAAAGCATTTCCTGCTAAAATTCTTTCTGCTTTGGATGATGATGAATTGGATCACTACTGAGCATTAGTGCTCTGTGGTTCATACTCTTCCAAATACCAGGCATTAAACTGTAGTGATAATCATTGAGAAAAAATAATTCAGACGAATATATTTAGTTGGTGTAGGTTAAGAGTAGATCTCCATCCTCTGTTCTTTTTGGGAACTATGAAATATCATGAATAGAGCCTTCTTCCTTGCTTTTGATGTGGAATCCATTCTATGGCTCCTTTCTGTAGACGAGAGTCTACCTCCCAACATAGGAATTACTTTAGATACTGGTCTCTGAGAAGAGATGGAAGAGGATCTGTGGGTAGGTGGTGACAGAAACTCAATCCAATAACCAGAGCACATTATTTCCAGGATCATTTGTCTGCTGCTTTTGTATTCCAATTGCAAGTGAGGTGCGTAAGACGGACACAAAAAACTTGGGGGGCCTAGTAGTAGCAAAACATCAATAAAAGATTGTGGACCTCAAAAGTCCCATTAACAAAAATGCTTTGGTTGACAATTGAGGCAAGGTGCAGCAGTATATGTTGAGGAAATGGCCTCAGCTCCTTCTTGACAGCTACTCTGACAGTGGGCAAGAAGAAGGGTATGGAATAGATATGAGCAACACATCTCAAAGAACAACACTTACCAAGAGTAACTGTTTTATTGAGTGCTTTTACATATGTATTCCAATTGAGGTGATTCACAAGCCTTACCCAGAAAGAGAGATCAGAGTCAATGTGTAGCTAACTCGAATACTGCAGCCCCAAAAGCCACATTAAGTCTGGACTGCTATATAACAGCCTAGTGCAGCATAAAGGTACTGACAAGGGTGCGTCGAGGTCCAGTCTGCTCCCCTACAGGCTGTGTGTGGGGTAGGGGAGCTCCTTCCCTAGCATCCTGCTGCGCCCAGCCAGCCCCGGCTCTGCCTGCGCTCGAGCAGCAGCCAGAAGGCAAAGGCTCTTCCCCACCATCCCTCCTCGCTACAGTGCTGTTCCTGGGGGGGGTGAGAGTCCCAGTGCTGCTGCCCTGCCAGTGCGTGCAGTGGGGCACAAGGATAGGGGGGGCAGTATGAAGGAGGATGCGGAGGCAGGAGTTGCACTGAGGAGTACAGGGTGATGCAAGGGATCAGGCTGGGGGGCGGATGGGGCGAGGCTAGAGCAGAGGGAAGATGTGAGGGGGGTATATAATTTTACTTTGCAGAAGCTGCACTTTCCTTTACTCCCCACTTCTTTGCTTCCCTCCACAGCTAACTATTTGGCTGCATTCTCACCCTCTCACCTTTTTTGCGTTACTCCCCACCCCCTCTTGTACTCCAACCCCCACCTCCCGCATAGATCCTGTACCCCCATCCTGACACCACTCACTAGCAGCCCTGTCCCACACATTGAAATCCTCATTTCTGTTCCCACCCCAGAGCCTAAGTGAGTCCACAAAATCCACTAACTCTGGAACCCCAGAAAAATAAGTCTGGTCTACGGGAAGCCCTGAACCTCAGTCCTCTCACCCCATGGGGGCTGGAGTACCAGAAAAGTGAGGTATCTCAGTTGGGGACCACATCAGTGAGGGCTGGGGAGGAGTTTTTTTGCTTCTCACTTGTGTATTCTCTGATTTTTCTGTGGGTCATTGACCGCCGATACAAAAAAGCTTCCCCACTCCTGTCATAAATAAAGAAAACATTGAAACCTTTTGTGTTGGACATAATATTTTACTTTATTTAAAATGAAGTTTGATAAACTAACATGAGAAAATTAAAACATGTAATCTGTTTAATAATTTAAATTATTAAACAGTTCTCCCCAGTTGCAGTGCTAGCAAAATGGCTCAGGGGTAATTATGTAATTAACAGTGATTTTCCAGTAGCAACTGGTAGTCTGCAGAAAGGTTTGCATTGATCCCGGTAGTAGATGGGGCACACAATGGAGAGAGCCCCTCTTCCACTGGGAGAGCGGCACGGTCTACAGTAAAAGGATTAAATCTTGGCACACCACTTTGCACGAGATGGTAAAAACTTCCAGGCAGTTGTGCACATGGCACACATACACATTGGTACCATCACTCAAAGAAAAACAAAAAAAAAGGTTAAATTAGATATTTTTAAAGGATGGATATTGAAATAAATGGTTACTTACCTTTATATCTGTTGTTCTTCAAAATGTGCTGCTCATGTCCATTCCACTTAGGTGCGTGCTCACTGCATGCACCGATTGTCTGAGAGTTTTCCCTTAGAGGTAGCTGTCGGGGCAGCAGGGGAGCACCCTAGAGTGGCACCAACGAACCAGCGCGTATATATCCCTGCTGGACCTCCACCTCCTCGGTTCCTTCTAGCCGGAATTCTCTAATGCAGGCATATGGAATGGACACGAGCAACACATCATAACAACAGTTATGAACTTAAGTAGCCGTTTTTTCTTCTTTGGGTGCTTGCTCATGTCCATTACACTTAGGTGACTCCAAATCCAAACCTAATGAGGCAGGGTCAGAGCCTATAGAGCGACAGACTGCACAACAGCCCTGCCCTGCTACTCCCTCCCAGGAGTCCTGCACAATGGCATAGTGGTTCACAAAGCTTCCTGCCCTGCAGATCTCTACAATGGGCATCTGATCTATGAAGGCAGCGGAAGACGCATGGGCCCTGGTCAAATGGGCCACAATAGCTGAGGCTGGAACCTGCACCAGCTCATAGCATGCCTTGATACAAGAGATGATCAGGACGAAACACAATCGGCTGACACCAGCAGGTCCTTCATCCTGTCTACTATGGACACAAACAGCTGGGAGGACTTATAAAAGGGTTTGGTCCTTTCCAAATAAAAGGCTAAGATCTGTCTAACCTTTAACATAAGGTATGTAAAGCGTCCTCTGTCCCAAAACTGTGGGGTTTTGGGTAAAAGACTAGTAAAAAAATGTCCTGATGGAGGTGGAAGTGAGACACCGCCTTGGGCAGGAATTAAGGGTGAGGGCAGAGCCTGATCGTATCCTTGAAAAAAAAAAAAACAGCAAATGGTCTGGTAGCACTTTATAGACTAACAAAACATGTAGATGGCATCATGAGCTTTCGTGGGCACAGCCCACTTCTTCAGATGACCAGAGCTATGAGTAGGGGATTTGAAAACTCGAAATAAATAGGAGAAGGGAAGGGGGGGAAGGGAGAGAATGATGCTCTGTCTCCCACCCCCCTTCCAGTTTTTTCTTTAAGTATCTGGAGAACTGGTGCTAAACCTAAGCAGATAAAGATCAAAGTCAATAGATAGATTGCTAAGTCAGGAAGGATATCACTCAGAAATCTGTTAGCACCCTTCGTGGTAGAGTCCCCAACAACCTAAATCAAGATTGAGTCCATTAGCATGTGAATTGAATTTGTGTATGTAATGTAATTCCAAGCTTTCTCTGTGAATTTGGCTTGAGGAGCTGGCCTGTGAGAAGACCGCCATCTGCAGATTTGTAAGATTATGGTTAGGCAAGCAGAAATGTTCTCCAACAGGCTTCTGAGTGTTCCCTTTATGTATATCCGATTTGTGTCCGTTGATTCTTTCCCGCAGAGAACGTCCAGTTTGACCAATAAATATAGCAGAGGGGCACTGTTGGCATTTGATGGCATAGATCAAATTACTAGATGTGCAGTCAAATGACCCTTTGATTTTGTGGCTTATGCGGTTTGCTCCAGTGATGAATTTGTCAGTGTATGTGGGCAGAGTTGGCATCGTTTTTGGTTGCAGGGCTGGGTTCCTGGAGGCTTATGATGTGATTGTGTGGCATGGTTATCAAAAAGAATATGTTTCAGGTTAGGGGGTTGTCTGTAAGCAAGACTAGGTTTTTCTCCTAAGGCCTCTGAGAATGAGGGATCATTTTCCAAGATGGGTTGTAGATTGTGTATAATGCATTGGAGGGATCCGAGTTGTGGACTGTAGGTAACAACAAAAGGAGTTCTGTTATTTTCTCTTTTGGGTCTGTCTTGAAGTAGTTCGTGTGTGGGTACTTTTCTGGCTCTGTCAATTTGTTTGTTTGTTTCCTGTAACAGACTAACTCGGCTACCCACTGAAGCTCCTTATCCTTGAAGAAAACCATGTATGGCAGATCCACCGTTAGGGCCCATATCTCTAAAACCTGCCTAGCAGAGGTAATGGCCACAAGGAAGGACACCTTCCAGGACAGGTGTAGAACACACATTGTCAAGGGCTCGAAGGGAGGTCCCATGAGCTTAGAGAACATGGGTTTAGGTCCTGGGGGCCAGAGGATTACGCACCTGGGGGAAAACCCTATCCAACCCCTTAAAAATCCGATGCACCATAGAGTCCATGAAAACAGACCTGCCACACGATCCTGAATGGAGATAACCACTAAGGTCCGGGAGGTAATGCAAAACGGCTGGAACTGGGACCTCCATAGGTGAAAACCCCTTACCATCTGACCAGAGTACAAAGCGTTTCCATTTCACCAGGTCAGAAGCCCTTGTAGAGAGTTTGTGACTGCCCAAGAGAACAGTCTGAACTCAGTCTGAACACTGATTCTCAAAAGGCACTTAGCTAGGGAGCTTCCATGCCATAAAGTGCATGGATCGGAAGTTCGGGTGCCAAAGTCTACCAAATCCCAGAGAGATCAGGTCTGGGTACAGGGAAGGGCCAATGGCTGCTCCACTGGGAACTCAAGGAGAGCCGGGAACCAATGCTGGTGAGGCCATGCTGGGGCTATTAGGATCATGGAAGCCTTAAACTCCCTGACTCTGAGGATCACCTTGTGGATTAAGGAAAATGGGAGAAAGGTATACAGGAGACCCTGGGTCCAGGGGACCATTAGACCATATCCCAAGGACCCCGGACTGTGGCTGCTGGAGACCATATCCCTTGAGTCTGTAGCTTCCTGAGGTGGGATTCTTAGCCCATGTCAGAGGCATCCGGCACCAACTGCATGGTCGGGGAAGGGATATGAAACGGCATCCCCTTGCAGATCACCTCCTCGCACAGTCACCTGTTGCAGGACCTCAGCACGTCCCCATCGATTTCAGCAAAGGACTCTGCGTCTCACACCATTCATGCCCTTTTGATCATGCACAGTCTGGCTCCTGCCAGTTCCTCGAGTCCACCCAGCTATCTGAAAGAAAGTAAGAGACTCCGAAACGGGGAGGAGGGCAGGTAGTGGAGCACCTACGGGAACACACATTTCAAAGAACAGTGGTTACTGCACAGGTGAGTAACTTCCTCTTCAAGTGGTGTCCCCGTTGGTGCTCAACTGTTGGTGACTGGGTAGCAGTACACGGAATATATGGAAGGCAGGTTACTAAATCATGGATTGGTCAGTGGAGAGTACTGCAGAGGCCACTGTAATATCATTAGATAAGGTCTGAGAAATTGCGTAAATGTTTCATAAAGGTATCGTTGGTGGACCATGTGGCCGCTTGGCAAATATCCATAAGGGGCACTTTGCGAAGGAAAGGCGTAGATGTTGCCAGGGGCTCTCGTAGTGTGTGCTCTAGGTCACTGTTTCTCAACCAGTGGTACGGGGGGTACTCGGGAGAAGTCTGGGGGGTACTTCAACACAACTGAAATTTGGAGAAAACTGAATTTTTGTATTAATTTTTACGCTTTATTATTTTTGTACTTTTTTTTTTTTTTTTTTTTAATACACACACAAAAATTTCATCGCTCCCCTGGCTAGGATTAAGTTGTTTAAACAAATGTGTTGCAATGGTAGAAAAATGGTAAAAAAAAAAAAATTGTGTGTGTCTGAAAAAGCAAAGTTACTCACCTTCGGTGCAGTAACGTTCGTTCTTTGAGATGGTGTCCCTGCGCGTGCTCCACTATAGGTGCTGGGCTTGCCCCGGTGCCACAGACGGTAGCTTGTGATGAGCACTGTTCAGCCGGACCGCCCGTGGGCTTGTGGCTTTCATGCTCTTTTCTGTCTCGCGCGGTCCGGCCCCCCGCCAGTTTCTCGAGATCGCGTCGGAGTCTGTAAGGGTACGTCTACACTATAGCGCTAGTTTGAACTAACTTGCTAATTCAAACTAACGCGTCTAGAACTAAAAACTAGTTCGAATTAGTGTTTTGCTAATTCGAACTAGCAAGTCCACATTGAGTGGACTCTGAACAGGGCTTAAGGATGGCCGGAAGCAGTGCCAGCAGGGCATCAGAGGAGGACTTAGAGCGTGGAGATGCTGTCTCAGGCTAGCCGAGGGCTGCGCTTAAAGGGTCCCGACCCCCACCCCGGACACACAGTTCTAAGGGGTGCCCCGCTTGCAAAGAAGTTCTGGCTTGGAGTGCCCGGAGTACCCACACTGGGCACATCACACCACTCGGCCATCAGCCCGGCTGCACTTGCCGCAGGCTGCCATCTGGGGAGAGGGGGCAATTGGGGGGCTGCAGGAGAGCTTCCACCCCCAGAAGCCCGCAGAGCCAGCCCAGTCCTCCCCATCGGGGGCTCGTACCCCATTCCTCCCTCACCTCCTTCCACTTACCCTTCCCTAGCCCCCCTTCTTATTGATGTACAAAATAAAGATAACGTTTCTTCCAACATTGACTCTGTCTTTATTGGAAAAAACTGGGGGAGACTGGGAAAAGGAGGTGGGAGAGGGGAAGAGAAAGGCTGGGAGAAGGGAGGGCAACTAACATGATCAGGGGTTGGGAACAGGTCCCAGATGAAGAAAGGCTACAGAGACTGGGACTGTTCAGCTTAGAAAAGAGGAGACGGAGGGGGGACAGGATAGAGGTCTCTAAAAGCAGGGGTTGGGTGGAGAGGGTGCATTCATAAAAGTTCTTCCTGAGTTCCCATAAAGAAGGACTAGAGGACACCAAAGGAAAGGAATGGGTAACAGGCTTCAAACTAGTAAGAGAAAGTTGTTCTTGACAAAGCAAATAGTTAACCTGCGGAACTCCTTGCTGCAGGAGGCTGTGAAGGCTGGAACTAGAACAGAGTTTAAAGGGAAGTGAGATCAAGTCATGGAGGTTGGGTCCATGGAGTGGTATTAGCCAGGGGGTAGGAGTGGTGTCCCTGCCCAAAGTTTGTGGAAGGCTGGAGAGGGATGGCACGAGACAAATGGCTTGGTCACTGTCCTCGGTCCATCCCCTCCAGGGTCCCTAGGGTTGGCCGCTGTCGGCAGACAGGCTACTGGGCTAGATGGACCTTTGGTCTGACCCAGGACGGCCATTGTAAGCTCAGGGCTCAGTGTCGGGGGTCTCAGTGGACCCCCTTGATTTTCATGCACACCTGCTCCTGGGTGGCCAGGCTGGCAGCTCTCCTGCCCTAGATGGCCACTTTCCTGTGCCTAGTGCGGAGATCGTGGACGAGGTCCACGATGTCCGCACTAGCCCAGGAAGGTGCCCGCCTTTTGCGGTCCAGGGCAAGCTCCCGGGAGCCGCCAGCCTGGTCCCGGCAAGAGGGGGTGGGCTGGGGGGCATCGGGTGGGTGGCTCTGTGCCGTGCCAGGTGCAGGGTCTGCTAGCTGGGTGCTGGCAGGCTTGCACCTGGCACGGGCACCGTAGCCAGCCCATGCCCCTTTAAGGGGTCCGGGGCCGGGAGGGGGGCATAGAGTTTCCCTGGTGTTGGCCAGAGTGGCCACCAGGGAAACCTGGGGAGGGCTAGCCTCCCACTAGTTCGAACTAAAGGGCTACACAGCCCTTAGTTCGAACTAGCTAGTTCGAACTAGGCGTTAGTCCTCGTAAAATGAGGTTTACCTAGTTCGAACTAAGCGCTCCGCTAGTTCGATTCAAATTCGAACTAGCGGAGCGCTAGTGTAGCACCTATTAAAGTTAGTTCGAACTAACGTCCGTTAGTTCGAACTAACTTTGTAGTGTAGACATACCCTAAGAGACAAGAACAAAGAGAGGGGGGGGGGACTCCGAAGCGGGGAGGAGAGCGGGTAGTGGAGCACCCGCAGGAACACCATCTCGAAGAACGACAGTTACTGCACCGAAGGTGAGTAACTTCGCTTTCTTCTTCGGGAATGTCCCCACGGGTGCTCCACTATAGGTGACTGCATAGCAGTAGTCGCCAGAACGGAAGGACGGCAAGGAGTCCCTATTTATCCGCTGTGGAGAGCACCGCAGTCGCCACTGCCCCCATCTGAACGAGTGATTAGAGAAATAGAATAGTGTTTGGCAAAAGTCTCATGTGAGGACCAGGTCGCCGTCCTGCAGATGTCCTTCAGAGAAACCCCTCTATGAAACACTATAGATGTGACCATGGTTCTAGTGGAGTGGGCGCATGGTTGGGATGGAAGGGGTAAGCCTTTCACTGCGTACGATTGCATTATGCATGAGGTTACGATATTGGAAATCCTCTGGGAAGATAGGCCTTTGACCTCTGTGCCAGGGAGACGAATAAGTGGTCCATACGCTTGAAAGATTTAGTGCGATCTATGTAGAAAGCTAAGGCCCTGCGCGTGTCCAAGAAGTGTAGGGCAGCTTCTCGTGGTGAGGCATGGGGCTTCAGGAAAAAGGTTGGCAGGATCACTGGTTCGTTGACATGGAAATGTAAGACGATTTTGGGTATGAATCTTGGGTGTAGTCTCAAGACTACTCCATCCTTACAGAAAACTGTATATGGTAGCGTGGCCATCATGGCGGAAAGCTCACTCACGCTGCGTGCCAATGTTATGGCAAGCAGGAAAATGGTTTTCAAAGAGGAAATACAAGGATACAGTCGCCAGAGGCTCGAACAGCAGCCTCATTAGGGCATCAAGGACTATATCCAGGCTCCACACCGGTGGGACTGGGTCATGCGGTGGGCCCATGTTGGTAAGGCCTTTGAGAAATCTCTTAGTAGTAGGATGGGCGAAGACAGAAACGCCATCTATCAGTGATGTGAATGCTGAAATTGCTGCGAGGTGCACCCTGATGGAGGCTAACGCAAGGCCTTTGTTCTTTAGGTGCAACACGTAGTCCAGGACGGAGGGGATCGACGGATGTGTCGGATCCTGGTGGTTCGAGGTACACCAAGAGGAGAATATGCACCACTTGTAAGTTTTTCTCGTGGTTTGTCGTCTACTGTGTACTAGGATGTGCTGGACTGGAACGGAGCAGAGGGATTCGAACAGAGTCAGCCAGTTAGGAACCATGCTGTTAGGTTCAGCATTTTTATCTGTGGGTGTTTCAGGCGTCCTTGGTCTTGTAGGAGGAGACTGTGGAGAGGCGGAAGGTGGATCGGTGTCCACGAGGAGAGATGGTGGAAGAATTGAAACCAGTGCTGGCGAGGCCAGCCCAGAGCTATGAGGATTAGCGTTGCCATGTCCGCCTTCAGCTTCTGAAGGACTTTGGGGATCAGAGGTATGAGGAGGAATGCATAGAGGAGGGGTCCATGCCAAGTCGTAAGGAAGGCGGCCCCCAGGGATGCGTGGCCTAGGCCCGCCCTGGTGCAGTACTTGCGGCATTGTGTATTGACGGGAGTTGCAAAGAGGTCCATTGGGGGAGTACCCCAACGTTGGAAGATCTCGCGTAGGACGCCATCGTGCATTTCCCATTCATGCTTCACATGGAAGTGTCTGCTCAGGAAATCTGCCGTCACGTTTGTGGTGCCAGGTAAGTAGGATGCCGTAGGTGTTATTCCGTGGCAAATGCACCAGTTCCAAAAGCGGATAGCTTCCGTGCATAGAGAACAGGAGCGAGCGCCGCCTTGGCGATTCACATAATACACGGCTGTGATGTTGTCCGTGAGTATCCTCACCGTGGTGTTTCGAATGTAGATGAGGAAGGATTTGCATGAGTTGAAAATGGCGCGTAGCTCTAGAAGGTTTATGTGTAGCCATGCTTCTTGTGGGGACCATTGGCCTTGGACTGAGAGGGAGCCCATGTGAGCCCCCCAGCCTAGTAGGGAGGCATTCGTTGTGATTTGGTGGAGTGGCTCCTGCCAATGGAAAGGTATACCTGATAGTAGGTTTGTGTGGCTGGTCCACCATAGGAGTGATTGGAGAACGCCAGGTGGCGTTACCGGCCTGTGGAGATCGTATCTGGTGTGGTCGTATACGAGAGTCAGCCAGTACTGAAGGGCACGCAGATGTAGTCTGGTGTATTTCACCATGTATGTTATGGCGGCCATATGACCCATCAGTCTGAGGCATGTGATGAGTGGAACGGTAGGGCTGACGGTGATGGTGTGAATGAGGTCTTGGATGGCTTGAAACCTCTGTAAGGGTAGGAACGATCTGCTGGCAAGTGAGTCCAGGCAGGCCCCAATGAACTCAATGTTCTGAGTGGGGCGCAAAATGGACTTTTGCTCATTGAGGAGGAGTCCAAGCGATTGAAAGACTTGCCTCATGAGGTGAACTATCTGGGAGAACTCGTGTGCAGAAGAGCACTTGAGTAGGCAATAGTCCAGGTAAGGGAAGATGAGTACCCCTTGGCGTCGGAGGAAGGCCATGATCACGGATAGGACCTTTGAAAACACCCTGGGGGCTGACAATAGCCCGAAGGGGAGGACCCTGTATTGAAAGTGGTCCTTTGCCACGATGAAGCGCAAGAACCTCCTGTGAGCTAGATGGATAGGAACGTGGAAATAGGCATCCTGGAGGTCGAGGGCGGCAAACCAGTCCTGTGGATCTAACGCAGGGATTACGGCAGCTAAAGTCATCATTTTGAATTGTTGTTTCTTGAGATATTTGTTCAAACAGCGGAGATCTAGGATGGGGTGCCAACCTCTGGACTTCTTCTGAGTGAGGAAATAATGTGAGTAAAAGCCCCTGTTCCTGAAATCCTTTGGGACTGGCTCTATGGCACCCAGAGAGAGAAGGCGGTCGACTTCTAGTCGGAGGAGGGTCCCTGAAGAGGGACTGGGTGGGAGGAATGCTTGGTGGGATGGCTATGAAAGGGATAGGGTAGCCAGATTGTTCAATCTCGAGGACCCATCTGTCCGTAGTGATTTTTGCCCATTGATGTAGAAAGGGCCTCAGCCAGTGGTGAAAGAGCTGGGTCGTACGATTCGTGATGCTGCCTGTGACTGTCTGCTTGCCCCCAACCAATGCATCAATCCTGTTGCTTGTTGTTGGGAGGCATGTTCGTCCTGCCGTTTGGGTTTCAGCATCGCCTGAGGCCTCTGGCGAGAGCGTTGGTTGTCGAAGGGCCTCTGTTGCTGGTGTTGCTGCTGCCACTGATACCTG
Organism: Pelodiscus sinensis; assembly: GCF_052426305.1. Classification (NCBI taxonomy): domain Eukaryota; kingdom Metazoa; phylum Chordata; order Testudines; family Trionychidae; genus Pelodiscus; species Pelodiscus sinensis. The sequence continues at coordinate 106,389,949 of NC_143057.1, read as the reverse complement.
ATGTAGGAGTAGTCATATCTGCGCTGGTATGGTGAGTACCGGCGTCTCTTTAAGGGGAGAGTGTACATCCCCAGAGTTCTCAAGGTTGTTCAAGAGTCTTTAGAAGAGTGTAAGCTTGAGTCCATGGTTTCTGCAAAGAGCTTATCCTTGTTGAAGGGTAAGTCCTCGACTTTGGCCTGTAGTTCCTTTGGAACTCCCGCCGCTTGAAGGAAAGAAGCTCTGCGAATAAAGATGGCAGTAGCAGCAGAGCGAGCAGCCGTGTCAGTGACGTCCATGGATATTTGGAGGGACGTTCTTGCTGATGTGTAGCCCTCGTGGATTACTGACCTCAGGATCGATTTCTTAGAATCAGGGAGATGATCCATGAGGGGAGTGAGGCATGAAAAGGTGTCAAAGGTGTGGTTGGAGAGATGCGCCAAGTAATTGGCGATTCTGAGGAGTAACGTGGCTGAAGTGTAGACCTTCCTGCCCAGAAGGTCAAGTCTTTTTACGTCCTTATTGGAGCCCTGATGTTTGAGGTGTGGGGCTCCCTCCCTCCCTCCCTTTGAAGTGTGGGGCAGCCCTCTGTTGAGCTGCGTCGACTACTAGGGAGTTAGGTTGTGGATGGGCAAAGGGGAATTCCATGCCCTTCGGTGGTATGAAATATTTCCTGTCGGCCCGTTTGTTGGTCGGAAGAGCGGACGCTGGAGCATGCCACACCTCATCATCCAGTTCCAGGATGCCCTCATCAAGAGGAATGGCCAGGAGAGACCTATGCTGCGGTTGCAGATTCCTGAAAAGCTTGTGTTGCTTGTCCATGAGTTCCTGCCGCGGGATCTCTTGTGTGATAGCCACCCGCTTAAACAACTCTTGGAGCTGACGGAGGTCATCTGGTGGAGAGCTGTCGCCCGGTGTGACTGCCTCATCTGGCGGAGACGAGTCTGGGATGGAAGACCCCGGTAGGTGGTCCCCGAAGGCGGTGTGATCCGTCTCTGAAGGAGGATGAGGTGGTGATGTTCAATGGTGCAGTGGGGTAAGAGGAGCTGGAGAGCGTCTGCGTGGTACATAATCGTAAGCAGAACGTGATCGATAAGAACAGCCGCTGTGGGAGTCTCGAGAGTTGCGGTCGACGTGATGACCTTTGTCATGTTGCAGTGAGCAGTCGTGGTGATAGTTGGAACAGGCGTAGTATCGGTACGGAGAACAGAGCGAACAGGAACGGATGTCTGATGCCCTGGAAGAAGCAGGAGACAGAAAGCTGCCTATAGTGGTGTCTGCGGTGGGAAGGTGCAGCAGCCAGGAATGGTGAAGGCAGCCAATGGCTATAGCGGCGTGGAGAACGAGGCACCGGGAGAGGCGAGGACAGCGCCGGCGAGAGAAGGCAGGAGTGAGAAGAGCTCCGGCCCGGGGAGATCAAAGGAGCAGGACCCGGACCTCCTGATGTGCCGGCATTTGCTGCAGAGACAGCTGGCACGGTGTTAATCGGCGCCGGGAGCTCAGAGGCAGCTGCAGCAGCTGGCGCCACGCCGGCAGGGAGGCAGGTCGGCACCGCACAGAGGCTTGGGAGCGTTGAGGGTGCCATGATGATCGGCTCCGGGTCCGATCTCGGAGCCGACTCAGCTCTCTGCAAGGGAGGCAGAGGCAGCAGCTGAGGCAATGCTGCCTGGCGAGCCTGCACATGCAAAGGCTCCCATGGTCGTTTCGGCTTTGGAGCCGTTGAGACAAGGGGACCTGGCTGAGCCACGCCAGAAGTCCCCGGTCTTTCAGGTTGGCTCTCAGGTATTCAGGACAGCTGATAGGGATCTTGTGGGAGAGATCCTAGGCTTTTTCTTAAGTCCTGTAATTGGGAAAGAAGCCCCGCACTTGTGAAGCTGTTGGTCTGGATCAGTCTGCTGGGGCTGCAGGGCTCTATCAAAGAGAAGCATCCGAAGACGCCTCTCTGTCCTTCCTGGCTAGAGGTAAGTCTGGTGCAGTGGGTACATTTTTGGGGGACATGGGATTCCCCCGGACACCGGATACACTCAGAATGACCATCGGAGGCTGGCATTGCCTCCCGGCAAGAGCTGCATTTCTTGAAGCAGGCAGCTGACATTTTGCCGGTTTCCCTGAAGTCCTCTTAGCTGAGTCTTATCTCTAGGTAGAGATAATGTGGTGATAATGTCTCTATTATGTTGTCTTTATCTCCTGTTGTTTCTTTCTTTCTTTCTGTTTGTGGGGGGGGGGGGGGTTTTTTTTTTTAAACTATGTACAAAGGAGTGGAAGGGAAAACAGCTGAGAAGCGGGAGATAAGAACAACAAGCGGCTTTTATTCTTATTCCCGTTCAAGTTTTGTTATTCTTTGGTTGTGGTTTTTTGGAAGAAATGAGGGAAATAAAGGCGAAAGAGAAATAAGGTATATGTACAAGGGGGAAAAACTAGAAATAGTCTAATTTAGTGAGCAAGTGAAGAGCGCGGTTCCAAGCGTCTGCAGCCTGAGGCAGTGAAGAGGAACTGGTGGGGGGCAGGACCATGCGAGTCAGAAAAGAGCACGAAAGCTGCGAGCCCGCGGCACATGCGCGGTCCAGCCGAACACTGCTCATCACAAGCTTCCATCTGCGGCGTCGGGGCAAGCCCAGCACTCATACTGGAGCACCCCTGGGGACATCCCCGAAGAAGAACTGTAGGTACTGGGGGTATTTCTAATTTTTTTTAAAGGGGTACTTTATTTAAAAAAGGTTGCGAAACTCTGGAAATGGTTTATTTCGTATGGCATAGCACTTCACTATGTAGGAAACTAAGTCTGGAGATGCATTGTGATGAGAGAGGTTCAACTTTGTAATGTTCCACCACTGAAATTAGCAGTCAGTCTGATTCATGAAAAGATCGAGACTTGTCTATATAGAAAGCAAATACTCTGTGCACGTCCAGAGTGTGAAGCATATCCTTTCGACTATTTACGTGTGGCTTAGGATAGAAGGATGAAAGGACAATTGGTTCGTTTATGTGGAAGTCTAAACAGACTTGAGGGATGTGGATGCAATATAACCTTGTCCTTATTAAATGTGGTATATGATGGCACTACCATTAAGACCACCAGTTCCCCAAATCTGCGTGTGGAGGTAATGGCCAGTAGAAACCTAACTTTGATCATCAGAGTTGATAGTAGAGCAGTAGCTAGTGGTTCAAAGGGAGCATGGGTAAGAGTATTCTAGAACCAGCTCCAGGTTCCATGTTGGTGGTGGTAATCTCTGTTGCAAGTATAAATTCAAAAGGCCTTTGAGGTACCTCTTAGTGATAGGATGTGCAAAGATTGATCAACCATCAACTGATTTATGGAAAGCAGTGATTGCTGTCAAAATGTACTTAACAGGGAAGTAAGAGCCAGTCCAGTTCTCCTCAGAAGCAGGATACAATCCAGTATTTCATGTAAAAGTGCTGTGTATGAATCTAACCATTTATCAGAGCACCATAAAAGAATCTGAACCATTTTTGGAGGTAAGTGGAATGAGTAGATTGTTTCCTGCTACGTAAGAGGACATCTTTTACTTGGTTTGAACAGTGGAATTCCCCTTCTTTGAACCAACAATGAACCATGCTGTCAATTGTAATGCATGGAGCTGAGGATGAATTAGGGTTCTGTTGTTCTGGGTTAAGCGGTCATGATATCTGGGGAGATGATAGGGTGGTTGAGGAGACATCTGATACAGATAGGGAAACCACATCTGTCATGCCCAAAATGGGGCTATGAGAATGACTGTTGCCCCATTTCTGTTGAGCTTCTTGAGGACTCTGGGAATGAGTAGAGTGGGAGGAAAAACATATAAGAGGGGGCCTCTCCAGTTGAGGAGAAAGGCATCCCCTAGAGCAGGGGTGTCCAAACTTTTTTCAAAAAGAGGGCCAGATTTGATGAAGTGAACATGCGTGAGGGCCGATCATTTTGCCTGACATTCTTTGAACCATTAAAATAAAATGCAAATTAACTATTTTATGCAAAGTTTATTGCAAACGGCATACTTTTCATTTCGTCACATGGATGACAAATCTAAACAGGTGTTAAATCACTCTGCCTTTCATATCTGAAGGCCAGATGAAAAAAAATCCAGGAAGCTGAAATATATGTCAGGAACACTGTAAAGTATATTACATATTATTGGTAATAAACGTTGTCTGTCAACTTTTAAGTTCAAAAAATATGAACAGGAACATAACACCAAGTATACATGTTGTGTCCAAATATATTTATAACTGATTTAGACCAACTGACATTAACTGAGATTTTACAATGTATTCATCTCAATTGAAAAAAAAAACTTGCCTGCACTAATGTAAGGGTGAAACTGAGATCTGGACTGCAGCACATAGGCTAGGTCTGGTTCAAAGGCAGTGGTTTTGATGCGCAAAATGTCACGCAGGTGCGTCACTTAGTCTTGTCCTCACGCGGTTCTTGTTAAAGTTCAGAGCAGAGAATGTCTTCTCACACATATATGTTGAGCCAAACAAGCTCAGCATTTTCTTAGCCAATGTTCGAATCTCTTGAAACCGGCTCTTATCCAGTTGGCGGTAAAAGTTCACAAGAGACAGCTGTTGGTGACGACTGCGTAACTCGCTGTCACAATGCAGCTCAATGAGCTCGAGCTGCAGCTGATCTGGAGCATCATCAGGGTCAACAGAGAATGGAGAGGAGAAAAGGCTGATCTCCTTTTCAATAGCTGCAAAATCCTGAAAGCGCCGTTTAAACTCCCCAGCCAGAGATGCGATGTCTGCTGCATACCTGCTCGTTTGCACACTGATATTGTCCTGTGGAAAACTGTTCATTATTTCCTGCAACGCTGAAAAATGTATGGTATTGGGCTGTGTTTGTGACAACTGCCTTATGAAAAGTTGCAGCTTTGTTCCAAAGGCTTTGAAGTGTGAATAAAGCTGGTTCACCGCTGCATCTTTCCCCTGAAGACTCGTGTTCAGTACATTCAGATGCTTTGTTATGTCAACTAGAAACCCCAAATCACCCAGCCAAATAGAATCAGATAGTTCTCGCATTGGTTGTCCCTTTGTTTCCAAGAATTCTCCGATTTCCTTTCTGAGAGAGTAGAAACGCTGCAGTGCAAACCCCTGACTGAGCCATCTTACATCGTTGTGCTATAAAACATCTTCGTATTCAGCCTGGATGTCCAGTAGAAACTGTTTAAAATGGTGGTGGCACAGGGCTTTAGAGCGAATATAATTAATAGTCTTTAGCACCGGTTTCATAACATGATCATATTTGAGATGTTTAGCACAGAGAACTTGTTGATGAATGATACAATGGAGTTTAATAGCTTTGCCTCCTTCTTCGATCACCTTGTTACAGATTAGGGTTGATAATCCACTTCGTTCACCAACCATTGCAGGTGCCCCATCAGTAATAATCCCAGTAACTTTGTTCCAAGGCAGTTTCATGTCATCTATGGTGGAACTAACAGAAACAAATAAATCTTTTCCTCTTGTTTGGTCCGTAAGGCTCTGGAGGTCAAGAAGCTCTTCAGTCACATTCATTTCATCGTCCACCCCTCTCATAAAAATCAGCAACTGAGTTGTGTCAGATAGGTCCGTGCTTTCATCACAGGCTATTGAAAAGAAGTCAAAATCCACTCCTGTGGACGTCAACTGTCTCTTAATATCTGATGAAATCTCTTCAATTCTCCGTTCTATAGTGTTACGAGCCAGGCAAATGTTGGCAAACTCTTGCTTCTTCTTGGGACAGATATTCTCAACCATTTTCATAATGCATTCTCTGATAAAGTCACCCTCAGCAAAAGATTTGCAATTTTTAGCAATTAATGTTGCCACCTCATAGCTTGCCCTTGTGGCATTTTCATTTGACTCACGGGCTCTTGTGAAAAATCGCTGTTGTGACATTAAAACAGGTTCAAGTTGCTTCAACTTTTCACTGCGGTCGCGCCCTGTTAGCTTGTCGTATATGCTATGTCTCGACTGGTAGTGTCTCTTGACATTAAATTCCTTATAAACAGCATATCAGACAAACACAGTGATTCCATATTTCAGTAAGTATTGACACTGTAGAACTGGTTGTGACTGCGAATACAAGGTCCTGGATTGTTTGGAACCCTTGTAATGGTAGGTATGCTCTTGCTGTAGCAGACTCTAGTTGAGCGCCTATGAATTCTAGGATCCGTGTAGGTCAGAGTTGATTTGTGTTTGTTGAGGATATGACCGAGAAGCTTGAACATTTGTCTGGTTATTAGTATCATACGGAGTGTATCTGTAGTGGATGGTCCTTTTATTACGCAGACCTCAAGGTAAGGGAAGATCATAACTCCTTGTCAGCGCAGGTATGCTTTGTCAACAGCAAGTGTCTTTGAGAACACCCTGGGTGCTGATGAGAGGCCGAAAGGCAAGATGCCGTACTGATAGTGCTCTGATCCAACCATAAAGCATAGGAATCATCTGTGCGTGGGGTGTATAGTGATATGAAAGTAGGTGTCTTGCAGGTTGAGGGCTGCAAACCAGTCTCCTTTCTCTAACACTAGATTATGGATGATAGAGTCACTATTTTTGAATCGTTGTTTCTGAAGGCATTGATTCAAACTATAAAGGTCTAGAATAGGCCTCCAACCACCCGTCTTCTTCACTATGAGGAAATAGTGGGAACAGAAGCACCTGACCCTGAACTCTTCAGGCACAGTCTCGGGCACTGCTCCAATGTTGAGAAGTTGATAGACCTCCTTTTTCAGTAAATCTTCATGAGAGGGGTCCCTGAAGAGGGAGAGGGAGAGTGGAGAAGTGAGGGGTAGTGTTGTGAATGGAATGGTGTAGCCGGATGTTACCATCTCCAGACCCAACAATCCAATGTGATGGCGGCCCAGCAACGGTGAAATGGTCTCAAACGATGGTGGAAGGTTGGGGCGGAATATTCGGGGTGACTCAGCAAGGGGAAATTCTGCAAGCCCTCGACCAGGACCTCAAACCTGCTGCTTTTTAGACTGCTGGTTCGAGTTATGATTGTTCTGAGGATGCCTCCTCTGAGGCCGCTGTCTTGCTCTAGATTGGCTGAAGTCTTGCTGCTGGTATCTTCAATATGAAAAATCACAATGTCTTTGGAACTTATGGTGGAATGTACATACCCAAGGTACGAAGGGTGGTTCTTGAGTCTTTAGTCAAGTGTAGAACCTCATCTGTCTTTCTGGAGAATAATTTTTGCTTATCAAAAGGGTAGTGTTCCTCTTTCGTTTGCAGCTCATGGGGGACCGCAGCGTACTGTAGCCACAAGGCCCTCCTCGTAACTGTCGATGTCACCATAGCACGAGCTGCCACATCAGCCACATCAAGGGCTATTTGGAGAGATGTTCTTGCTGAAGCATACCCCTTATGGACAATGTATTTTAATATTGGCCTCTTTTAATCCAGCAGGTGTTTGATGAGGGCCATGAGCGTGGTATAGCTGCCAAAGTTGTGGTTGTACAGCAGGGCTGCATAATTAGCTATGTGGAGAAGCAGGGTTGGTGAGGAGTGAACCTTCCTTCCAAAGAGATCCTTGAGTTTGCTCTCCTTATCGGCAGATATTTTTGTATTGTGGAAGCCTGAATCTCTCTTGAGCAGCATCTACCAAAGAGTTAGGTTGTGAGTGGGAAAATAAAAAGTCAGCGCCCTTCAGGGTGACAAAATACTTTTTAATCTACACCTTATTAATTGGAGGCATGGACACTGGGGTCTGGCAGCCTCCATAATGTCCTCATCTCTTGGAATCACAATTTTTGCATATTGGGAGGGCTAGAAGGTTTTTCAGAAGGCGGTGTTGCTTCTCTTGTACCTCAGTTAGTTGCATGTCTTGGCTAGCAGACACTCTTTTAAAGAGATCCTGAAACTGCTTCAGGTCATCTGGTGGTGACTGATCATCCAGGATAACGGCTTCATCTGGGGATGAGGAGGAGTGGTCAGTCGGTGAAATATCTGGCTAATCTTCCTCCATTTCAGATATTTGGCTCTCCTCAGATTCGGATTGTTGAGCTGCGGGATGTAGGTGAAGGATGTCTCTGTGACCTCCTGCCTGTGTAGCAGTGTGGGAGAGCTTGTGGATCTGTGTACAGAGAAATGTCTGAGGCAGCAAGGCGCGTGGTATGCCAGTCATTTGTAATGGTGATGTGTTGACCAATGAGAAGGATAGTTGCAATGGTATGCATGCCTGTGTTGTCAGTATGCCAATCTGTTAGGAGAGAAGTATTGGGATGAAAACACGCTTCATGATCATGTGCTGCACCAAAAGTACTGGAAAATAGGGTGACCTATGTGATCCCCTTGAAGAAGGGGGCAGTGATGAGGAACCATATATTTTGTGAGCTTGTCGTGGCGAAGGCTGGTGAGGTGCAGGCGATAAAGAGGAGGCTGGTCTATAATACCTGTCTTGCCCCTGTATATTGTGCCTGGTGCCACTGAATTGTAGTGGAAGTGAGCACGGTGTAGGCAATGGGGATGATGAAGTTGGAGAGAATGTTAGCTGGCATCCCGTGCCCACTCAGATTTTTGTTGCGCCTTCTTAGGTGCCGGCAGGCTGGCTGACACACATGGTGCTGGAGCTGGCTCCGTGTGCCTGTGCCTAGTTGCGGAAGTTATTTCTGAGTCGGGGGGCGGAGGGGAAAGAGGAGGAAATAACCCTAAACTAACTACTACAAACAACTAATCTATACAACAAACGAAAGCTTTGCTAGGGACTAAGTACTTGCGAAGCAAGAAAGTCAGAAGCTCCAATGACTTTCACTAGCAGAAAGAAGGAATTGAAGTTGGAGTCGGATCAGCAGGGGTATATAGGCAATACTGTGAGGTGTCACCACAGAGGGTGCCCACAGCTAACTTTACAGGTACTGCTAGGAAAAAGTTTTCCAACAATTTGGCACACAGCATATGCAAACATATATCATAATAGACATGAGCAATCACTCTAAGAAGCTGCATGTGATCCTTCATCTAGATTAATAACTTTTTACTGTTATTTGTAAGGACAATTCTTAAAAGTAAACAATGAAGAAATTTGAAAGTAGTAGCGTTTATATGCAGTACTGTAAAAATTGCTTTAAATATTCGGCCATCACACTAAAGATCATGGACACAAAACAAGTAGCCATTAACTCAATGATAGCTCAAACAACCATGATGGAATATTCAAAAGAGTCAAGTGTTTGGCTAACACTGCTCCCACTGAGGTTAACAATGTTACTACAGTATTGCCAAAGGGAGAAAAGTTACGCTAACACTGACCTCTTTTGAAAATCATACCATTGAACTTAATTTGTGATATTCTTAACTACTATCTAGACAAAAGGCAATAGTTTAATGTCTCATCTATAGGACAGAAATGTTACCTGTATTATTGTTCATAACAACAACTAAAAACACAATAAAGTCATTAAGCCCATTTTCTATTTCCTGAGGAAAAATGTACATTACCTCTGACAATACAGTGTCTAAGTCGTTGCTGAAGTGCATGATATTTATCCCTTAAAGGAACTCTTACATCTTCAGAATTAGGAAATGCTTTCACCAAAATTTCTGCCACCTGTACAAAATATATCAGTTTCAAGGTTCATTTTGATGGGAAAAAACAACACATAGTAAAACTGCCAACAAAACTTGCATTATTTAGAACTCTAAAAATAACATTTGCATGGAAGCTACAATCTTGTCATTCTCAATGTCTTTTGAAGTTTTAGATTTCTTTTACCTTTCTGATTGGAGGTAATTCTCCAACAAGGCTCAGAATTATATCTTGAACTAGTTCCTCAACATTCATGAACCTAGCAAAAGGGAGCATGCGACAAGCCCATTCCATTGCATTGAGACTGTGCTCAACTATATGGGCATCATATTCAGTTTTCTTGCAGTCCTAAAAAAGAGAATGTCAGATAAATATTATCTGATTTACATGAAAAATTGCAGATAAATATATAATCTATAGGCAATTGTCATCATTTCATACCAAATATACAGAGCAAAGAATAGAAGCAAGTAGCTCAATGGCCTAGAGATAGCACTCTGTGTTAGCTAGCTTGAATCCATTGACTATCTTACATTCAAAATCCCAAAATCTATTACTGCTCTGGAAATAATTATTGGCTCTGCTGGAGAGAGCCTCGAATCACTCTGCAGCAAATCCTACAGATTGGTATCAACCAGCTCAAAAATATAGTACTGTGAGATTAAAGTTAAGCATAGCAAATGCACAACTGGTAATACCTAAATAAAAAATATTTCAGCAAAGTTTCCTAGGTGCACGTAACTTTTACTTCTGAAACAAGATACTGTAGTGAATAACTGGAATGCAACTAAGATGGATCAGTTTTGTTCTATAATACGATCTCTGGAAATTTGTTGCATACTTTTGTGATCTCCTAGAAAGAACTCTGTTTCACTCAGTAGGCTAATGCAATGTTACTCTAAGATATTGTGGTGTCCTGAGGCATTTTGCCATAATTATTCTATTAATATAAGTCACCAAAGAATAATGCTGTCCATGTCAATTATGCTATACATCTTAAATATGTTATTTTTCCTGGGACATTAGTTCATTTTAATGTGGTTAATTAAAGACATAAATCAAAAGAAATAGGACATTTTTTTCTTTTTTTGGTAGCAATTACAGTGATACATTCCATACTCTGTTTTCTTTATTTAATGAACTCATTAAAATGTATATCATAGATGGGTTGAAAAAATGCAAATTTTGTCTTACTGTGCATGAAGCTAATTTGGCACATTAACATAGCTTAGACCTTGGTGCTCAAAGAAACTAGGATAAAAGTTTGCCTCAATTTAAATCAAGGTTTTATCTTCCAGCATCATGACTCAAGAGAAGACAAAAGAAGAGAGAGATCTGATAACATATGGCATTTATTGTGTCTTCTGTAACAGTAATTATATATCAGTTGTTATAAATGAAGCCAAAATGTTTTGTGCACAAAGAAAACAAAAGTTAATATTGAAAAGATAAATTTGTATAAAATAGTAAATAAAACCAGAATATTTATACTTTGTTCAAGGGCCCACAGTAAGGCACTGGATATTGACTGTTTCAGAAGAAAGGTTACTTATCTTGGAATAGGTAGAGATTTTTAAAATGAGCAGTCCCTGTCTGCAGACCACTGCAGGTGCATATGTACTTCATGCACATGACACCACAAGATTCTTGGTAGCAGGGTTTGCTTTCTATGCCCCTCTCCTCTTCAGGCACCAAAGGACGTAAGGGACAGGCATGAACTGTTGCCTCTCCAGTAACCTTTCTACTGTGAACACCTCTAGGATAAGGTACCACATAAGGGGAAGCAGAGAGGCTGAGCAGAAGAACATAGCTTGGGACCACACATATCAAAGAACTCCAGTTACTATAAGGTAGGTAAGCTTTCTTTCTTACTTCTAGCGAAGGTCTCTAAATTCTATATAGAAATCATTTAGGTGATTTCATAAAGGATTTAGTCCCTTGCAGGCAGAATGCCAAAGCTCAATGGAAAAATCAGAGTGTGCAACTTCCTACCACACTAACGGCATACATCTTTGGGAAAGGGAAAAGTAAGTGAATGGTCTCATTTAGGTGGAATACTGAGATTACTTTAGAAATGAATTTGAGTGTAATCTCACGGAAACTTTACCATTGTGAAAGAGACTATAAAATGGATTGGCCATAGGGGCCACCACCTTATCTACTCCTCTGGCTGGTTTTATAACAACCAGAAAGACAATCTTCATTACAGGTGGACTAGGGCTACATCTACTCTACAAAGAAAAGTCGGAAAAAGATCCACAAATTGCATACCACAATTTGCATATTTTTTCCACTTTTTTTCAGAAAGAGGTTTTTCCGACATTTGGCCCGTCTACACAGGGCCAAATGTCAGAAAAAAACCCTCTTTAAAACATCCCTTCTTCTTCGCGAAATGCAGTTTACAGGGATGCCGACAAAATGCATCCGCTTTTCTGACTTTTTCGGAAAGGCGGATGCATTCCTTCAACGTGCCAGAGTTTTTCCGGGATACCTCTGGTATCCCAGAAAAGTCTGCAGACTAGATGTACCCTAGGAAACAGTACACTAACTGTAACTGTATGCATTTCCTCCAGTAATTCTTAGGGAAATTCATAACCCTCTATGCAAGAGGTGGCTCGTATGGATTCCCTGTGTGACAGGAAGCGTTGTTCCAGGTCAGCCATAAAACAACGATTCCTCAGCTCTCGTCCACTAGCGCCGCTCCTCTACTTACGCTACACTGATGACATCATTATCATCTGGACCCATGGGAAGGAGGCTCTGGAAGCATTTCACCGTGATTTCAACAGTTTCCATCCCACCATCAACCTCAGCCTAGACCAGTCTACACAAGAGATCTACTTCCTGAACACTACAGTGCAAATAAGTGATAGTGTGTATTTCCCAAGATGCTGGATCTGGTGCACAGTCTCCTGATTCCCCCTCCCATGCCACGAAAATCCAGTGCTACCTCCATTTTTCCAGCAGGCTCCTTCTTCAGAGTGGAGGGAGGGAGAGGTATTGGAACACTTTGCAATCGACTGGTCACGCTCCTGCAATCAGCCAGTTGATTGCAATCAATAGGTTGGTGACCATGGCGCTAGGGAATTTATTCCAGTAGTTAACCACCCAGAAAGTTAAGAAGTTTCTCCTAGGCTGTGTCTACACTGGCACCCTTTTCTGTAAAAGGGATGCTAATGAGACACTTCAGAATTGCAAATTCCACGGGGGATTTAAATATCCCCCGCGGCATTTGCATGAACATGGCTGCCGCTTTTTTCCGGCTCGGGGTTTTGCTGGAGAAAAGCACCAGTCTAGACGGAATCTTGCGGAAAATAAGCCCTTTTCCGGAAGATACCTTATTCCTACTTTCCAATCTAACCCTTTTTGGCTGCAATTTAAGCCCATTGCTTGTCCTATCAGACATTAAGGAGAACAATTTTTCTCCCTCCTCCTTGTAACACCCTTTTAGATGTGTCATGCTTTAATCATTTGTATTTCTCTTCTCTGGACCTGCTCAAATTACTCAACATCTTTTCTGAAATGTGGTACTCGGAATTAGGGATGTTAAGAAGCAGGTATTTAACTAATAATGTAATCAATAGAATATTTACCGATTACACGATTAGTTGATGGGGAAGGTGCTCAAGTCCTGCTTCATGCTAGGTGTAAGAGCTACCACCACTTCAGCTCTGCAGTTTAAATGTAGTAAGAGCCTGGCAGGCAGCAAGCAGCCGGGCTCCTACTTCATTTAAACTACAGAGATGCAGCAGGGATAGCTTCTAGAGTCAGCATGACCTGGGACTGAGCAAGTCTGGTTCAGTCCTGGCTCGTGCCAGGTCCAGGAGCTAACCCGCCCCCCCCTCCAACTCTGCAGTTAAATGTACTAAGAGCTGCCAGCAGAGGTTGCTTCATGGCAGCCTCCGCTGCTCCCCCACCCGTGCCACTTCCTCTTGTAGAGGGAGCAGCAGTGGGGGGCAGGTAGCACTTTGGATATGGTACTGGAGGGAATCGGCTTTTAAGCTGGCTCCCTGCAGCACTGGCTCCTGCTTCCCCTTCACTTACTGCCTTGGATACAGAGGAGCAGGGGTGGATGAGAGTCGTCAACTACTTGCTTACATTCCTACCCAGAACTGGACACAATACTACAGTTGAGACCTCTTCAGTGTAGTGTAGAATGGAAGAAATACTTCCCGGGTTTTGCTCACAGCTCTCCTGTTAATGAATCCCAGAATCATATTTCCTTTTTTTGGGGGGGGAGGGGGAGGCGCGAGAGACAATGTCAGACCATTTACTCATATTTAGCTGCTGGTCCACTAGGACAACAAGTACTCCTTCATAGAGAGCCACTTTCTAAGGAGTACTTTGCATTTGTCCTTACAAAACTTCATCCTGTTTACCTCACACCATTTCTCCAGTCTGTCCAGATCATTTTGAATTATGACCCTATCCTTCAAAGCACTTGCAAACCTCCCCAGCTTGGTATCATCTGCCAACTTGATAAGCATACTCTCTATGCCATTATCTAAATTGTTTATGAAGATACTGAATAGAACTAGTCTCAAAAGTGACCCCCTCCCCCTCCATGGAACTTCACTTGTTATGCCCTTCCAGCATGACTGTGAATCATTAATAACTACTCTATGAGAATGGTTACACAGCCAGTTGTTCACCCACCTTATAGTAGCCCCACTTAGGCTGTATTTCACTAATATATTGAGAAGAAGGTCATGCAAGACCATAGCAAATGCTTTAATAAAGTCTAGATATACCACTCTATTGCTTCCCCTTTATGCACAAGACTGGTTATCCAGCCAAACAAAGCTATTGATTTGTTCGACATGATTTGTTCTTTCCAAATTCATGCTGGCTTTTACTTATCACCTTATCTTCCAGATGTTTGCAAATGGATTCCTTAATTATTTGCTCCATTATTTTTCCTGGCACAGAAGTTAAGCCAACCGGTCTGTAGATTCCCTGCTACTTCTCTTTTTATAGATGGGCACTGTATTTGCCCTTCTCCAGTCTTCTGGATCTCTCCTGACTTCAATGAGTCTTCAAAGATGAGAGCTAATGGCTCAGATTCCTCCTCTATCAGCTCCTTGAATATTCTAGGTTGCATTTCATCAGGCCTTGGTGACTTGAAGACATCTAATTTCTCTGAGTAATTTTTAATTTGTTCTTTTCCTATTTTAACTTCTAAACCTACCCCATTTGCACTAGCATTCACTATGCTAGGCATCCAGTCTCCACCAATCTTCCGCCATTTCCACATGTTCTGTTGTTTCTCCCTCTTCATTGAGCAATGGGCCTACCTTGTCCTTGGACTTCCTTTTGCTGCTAATATATTTGTAAATGTTTTCTTGTTTGTCTCTAGCTAGACTGGTGCCTTTGCCTCTCATTTATGCGCTTGGTTGAGAGCATGAGGAGGAAAGGGTTGCAGGTATGGACCAACGGACATTGCTAGCAAGAATCCTCTGGTTTCAGGCACATGGGGTACATGTGCACCCATAGTGGAATACATACAGGGATCTGTGACAGGTCACCAGCCCTACACAGCCAAGTAGGACCCTGACTACAGACAACTGGGTGGCAGTTACAGACAATTAGAGTGGTGGCTGGGCCAGTCAATCAGGACTCAGCCAGCCCACATAAAAGGAAGTTGCGGAGCAGAGTGAGCAAGTCTGCTGCTGGACTCCTAGCAAGAAGGCTAAATTTGCAGATGGCTAATGAGCGACGAGCTCCTGGAGAAGGGGACCAGGGGAGCTAAGAAGAGCACCTTCAGGACTTACAGGCTTGAAGCCAGGAAAAGTGGTGAAGAAACTGAAGCCAAAGGCAGGAACAGAAGGAACGGGGACTGTGGGGAAGAGGCCCAGGGAATAGAGACAGTTAGAGGAAAAGAAGAGGTAAGCAGGAAGCTGATATTTGCAGAGTCCCTGAGGCCAGGGCCCAGAATCCTGCCCAGCCACTGCAAGAAGTGGCTGGACTCTTGTGAGAGGAGACCCTTGGAAGCAGGGGGAGGGGAAACCATATGATGACATGGCTGGAGGTCTATGCCAGAGGGCAGATGCCAAGAGAAAGGAGCTGTAAAGAGTCTGTAGGCAGAGGTGAGACCAGGAAAGCCATTGCCACTGCCGCCACAAATGCTGGGAATGAGATAAATCCTGAAAAACTCAGTGCGGTCAGTGATCCCATGACAGGAACATTACTCACAGAAATATATACTGTTACAGTTAAACCATAACTGTAATGCTACTATAATTACCTTTAGATTACCCACAGTTTCTCTTGCAGTTTGGTACTTTCTGCAACAGTCAGACAATCTTTCACGAACATGAAGCATCCAACACAATGCACATAATTCTCGGAAAGAACCTACAAGAGAAATAATGCAGTACAACTTAAGTTACTTAGGGTGAAATAAAGGAACAACTTAATTAAAATTGATCAACTATACAGAGCAGTAACACAGAGGAAAGGTTTTCATTCTTGATTTTTCAAGAATAACCAGTAGTTGGATTTCTGTAGTCTCTTTATCAGTAAGTTTCAATATCACAGTTAAATCTATAAAACATGCATTCAGTATCTTGGAATGGACTTTCAGTCAGATGTTCTTGTGTGTCAAGACAAGCTCAGCAGAAATAAGCATGACAAGGACAATCAGTGTGCAGATACATTTACATTTTCCTGGTCCTCAAACTATTACAACCCCAGTCCTGATTCATGATGGGAGGAAGTTGGCACAGGAGATACTCTATCATCTTTGTCAACAGCAAACTCCCGCCTCTAATTACATTCTTAACTTTACAGCTGTGGTGGAATTATATCCTTTGAGCCACTAAGATGGTGGGTAGTTCAAAATATGTTGCCCATACATATTCCATTTCTAGCGTCAATGTGACCAATGTGCTTGAGCTCAGGTTTTTCTGGCTTATAGGATCTTCTGGGTATATACCTATGCCATAAGTGTCTTCCCACACTCCCAAATGAGGGCAGAGGTCAAAGAACAGGCCCGAATTCATTTACCCATACAACATCCAGGTGTTAGAGGACTCTACAGCAGCAGGTAAAAAGGATGGGTTGTGGAATACATACAAACAACGCATTTCAAAGAGCCAGTTACTGAAAAGTAAACAACAGAATAATTTCACCACAGGCCACAGTGATGATTTGGGCTGAGTTTAGATCATAAGACTGTTCAGAACCATAGAAGTTTTCAGTACCAGGAATGATGATACTGAATGTGGGATGATCAACTAAGGCCATCAGTACTGGTAATCAGAATTCAGTACCAAGGGAATGGTATTATGCAAGCATGATGCCTGGTGCTTGTGAGGGTGTCAGTGGGACCCAATCTGGGCCTTGTTACCTTTCAAAGAGGCAAAATGAGATGTCTGCCTTTTCACACTAGGACCCAGAGAGGGCAATCTAGCCTTATGCTCTTTAGAAGAGCAGTGCCCTTTCTTCTTTCTAACCCTGTTTGTCTTACTAATCTGAGAATGTCCACTTAGGCCTTTGTCTACGCAACAGCTGGGAGATGTGATTGCTAGCTCAGGTAGACGTACAAGAGCTAGCTCTGCTTAACCCCATGTTCTAAAAATAGTGTAGTTGAAGGGGCACAGATATTCTCTCAGGCTAGTCCCCTGAGAATAACCTTGTCTAAGCTCTTAGGTGTATAAGAGCTACCCTGAGCTCCTGCAGCTACACTTGCATACACATATCTAACTGAGCTAGGAATCATACCTCCCAGCTGTTCTGAAGACATATACTTCCATGAATAAGCTGAGGGCTATATCTGAGTTCACAAAAGCACTTTAAGAAGAGGCTTGATCTGATCTTTCTGGATTCCTCCTGGATCCGAAGAAAGTTTCAAAGAATTTTCTAATAAAAACTGTTTTAAGGCAAGTGTGACGGGCCATCCTTGGCCTGCACTCTGGACAGCGGGGGAAGGCGAGGAGCGAGCGGAGCCACGGGGCAAGAGCCCCAGCGGTAAGTCGCCGACACAGCAGTGCGGCGGGGCCGGAATCCACCATCCACACCCTCACCGTAACACCGAGAGGGATGAAAAGTGACTGCCCGGACGCAGCAGGGGAGCGCCCTACATTACCGAAAGGGCGGGTCCTCTGGACGATGTCACGGCCGGCAGGCCATTTTAAAATGGATAGCCACTGACGTAGGAGGGGGCAGCCGCCACAGCCACCGGAGGGTGGACCAGGGCCAAGAGGCCACCTGGAACAGCCCCCACGACCAACAGACAGTGAGTCCTTGCCACAGAGTGGCCCCTCGCCAACCTCACCGGAGGCAAACGGCGCATCCCGGACTCCAAGCAGCCCAGGAGAGCCCTCGCAGAATGCAACGGGAGTCACGGACAACTAAGAAGTCCCCCAGACACCAACCATCAAACCACGGTAGGCGCAGGGGCACTAGAGGGCAGGCCCGGGGGCCTCTAGAGGGGAGCAAGCAGCCCGGGGCATGGCCTTGGTGGTGCCTGTGGGCAGACGTGTTGAGGGCGTAAAAACTCCTGCCTGCCCTGCAGGGGCACTGTTAGCCCCCTGCACTTAGGGCCCCAGGCTGGAACCCAGTGGAGTGGGTGGGCCCGGGTCTTCCTCCCTCTCTTTACTCACAGCCACATGCCCTGCTAGGTGGCAGTGCGCGTTGTTGCCGGCAAGCCAGGCAGGCAAGGTCAGAGGGACTAAAACTAACTCTGGGTCCTGGACCCACTGGCTGCGGAAGTAGGACGAACAGCGGGTTCGCTGAATCCCTCCTGCTCGTCAGAGAGGGGGTGACTGCACCCAACCCACTGGCCCCCAGCCCGGGGAATCCGGCCCCAGGGGTTGACTAGCCGGGCGAGAGGGTCCACTGAACCCCTTTGGCCCCACTGGCAGGGGGTGATTGCACCCCAAAGCTCGTCCACGGCAAGTCTCTATTACTTTTTGCATTTAATAAATGAATCATCTGCAAATGTTACATCAGGAATGTGCACCTCACAGATGTACCATTAAACAACATAACTGTATCACAAGAAGGGACTTGAAACTAGAAGACTTCAGTTCAGTCGTAATGGCTAGTTGAAAAACTAACAAAAACACTTAAACAGTAAAAAAAGCTAACAATACTAAACAAACTACCAACTAATATTTATATGAGAGGTATGGACTTTGCTAAGGTACCAGCTTACCTCACATTAAACTGATTTATTTGTACCAACTCTCAGACCCTGGCAGTAAGAAGAAACTGAGGGATGTTTGGGCTTGCTCTCTCAGATTGGGTGCAGGAGGACATCTGGATACAGAGATACTCCAAAAGACACTGCTGTCCAAAAGAATCTGAACTTGAGCTCATGTGCACCAGAAGTGGAATACATATGGACAAGCACTCATAGAAAATTGGGGTTGACAGTTTATCCCTTTAATTCTGCTAAAAGAATATAGCAACAACTATTCAAAAATTATTAAAGATTCTTCTTCATAGGGTCAGGTTTTCATTTCTCTTGTCTGATAGCAAATTCTGGATCACAGAAACCAAAAATTTTGGCATCTTTGTATTCATAAATTAAAATTTCCTTAGAATCTTTGAAGAAAGTTACTATAAAAGTAAAACACAATTTGGACAGCTCTAACAGATAATCTTGCTTCAAAGGAATCTATATCAACATCAATTCTGATTATTCTTACATTAATCTGCCTCAACTTATCGGCTATAGATTTTTTTATACTACAGTACATTTTGTTGGCCTTTGACCAACTTTTCTCCCATCACATTTTTATACAGCTAAAGAAGTTTCAAACATAAGATCTATTCTTGTAATTTGACATTATGAAATTTCTTAATCTTAAAGTTAGTTCATTCTTTCAAGAATATGAGAAAAAAAAGACTTCTTTTCCACCCCACCCCAAAATAATCTCAACTAAACACAGACATTGGAATCACAGCTATAAAGCAGCATGGCTCAGTACGCGCCTCAGTCTCTACAATTTTAGTAAAAAAAATTAAATGGACAGATGTTTATCATTTTTTAGTCTTTTAAAATAATGATTAACTTATTTTGTAATACACTGAAAACAATAGTTACAATTTATATTTTGTCAATATACCATTATTTTAAAATTATAGCAAAATATAAATATCCTTCTGCAAACATTTTGAAAGATTTACAGAACCACAGAAGACACTATCATGATACATTTGCAAGAAAATGCAAAAATAAAGACTAGAGTTCCCTGGCACATGCAGCTTCTCATCCCTTGTTCTATTTTCCAACCATCAATTATTCAATTTTATTATGCACAAACCTATTGCTTTACAAGAAACATCATCAAAGCGATGGTCTCCAGAAGATGGAGGTCTAAAAAATATTGTACTCAATTTACAATAACGAAGCAAAGTATCAGGAAATGAACTTAATGAAGGAAGATTGCCTTTCATTCGAATCTAGAGGCAGAAAAAGAAAAACTTAAAACAATTTTCCTTATGACAATTGAGAAATTAGCAAATTACCTTTATAAGTGCTTACTAATAACAATTTTTATTCTTCAAGTCATCAGTAGGTGAAAGTCCTAATGAAATCAACTGAAATCTTTCATATCAGGATTGAATGACCCCTTTAACTTACTGACACAACCCAGGTTAATTTTTAAGGGAACACATTTTCATTTAATAAATGTACAAGCTAGGAAAAACTACAATACTTTATTTAATAGGATGATATAGTACAGAGGGCAATGGAATTTAATAGACCAAAGCAAGAGAAATGGGCCTCCCACTGAGCCAGAGACACCCCCTGAGCCACTGACACCCCCGATGGTAAAACTTGGAAGGATTTAGCTTCCCATCCAGAAACAGAAGGCAAGTGCCAAAACAGCAACTGAAAGTAGCTGCAGCTCAGTTAGTCAGCAGCCCCTGGAGGAAACTGCTGCAGTGTCCAATGAGGCTGAAGACGTTGCCACAAGCTTCTAGTTCATCTTGTGCTCTAGATGGCTGAAGCTCTGCAAGCAGATGATAAACAATTATTTTTGGGGAACTTCTATGGCCTGTTGTTCTGGATATCAGATTATGTGTCAGAGTTCCTTTCTGGCCTTGGAATCTACTAAATGAATCCATAAGGCGTTGATAATTATTATTTCTAAAACCCAGGAAGGTCTGGAACTCAGTGGTCACTTCTTTCCCACCTTCAGTAATAAACATAAGTTATCTGAGGATAACATCCACCTTCCTGCCCTAGCTTCTATTGTACAGGCTCCAATTTCCTTTGGAAAGGAAAGTATGAAAAGAATATAGACAGCAGCTATATGAGACTGAAATTCTTATAAAATTAGGAAGGCTTTAGAGTGGATAAGGGGATTCCCCCTCAAAAAAGTAACCCTCGGTAATATTTACTACAGATCATGGAATTAAAATTAAACAAGTTTGTTATTTACCTTTTGCATTACTTTTCTTGCCCATTTCAATTTTACAATATACCACTGTGCCACAGGGAAGGAACAACGAGCAGCTCGGAAGAGCAGCAGAATTCGCTGAAGGACCCCAGACACCTTCTGACGATAATCTCTCTCAATTTTTAATGGCGAGTCATTGTAGTCTTCCTGAGAAATGCAAGAACGTGACAATAAGATCAATAATTTAGGCACATATAAAGAGTGAATGAGTTAAACTACATGATGTATCTGTTCTTCAGAATATTTTTCTTCTTTGTCTTAAGACCAGAGACTCCACAAAGTACAATAAAACTCCAGTTGTCCGGCATCCAGTGGTTCGGCACTCCTGATAGTCCGGCACAACCTGGAACCCGGAAGTGCTCCAGGCAGCCGGACAATTGGAGCTGCTCTGCCCCAGGCTTCCCCGAGTCAACCGCTGGTGAAACTGACCAGCAGCTGACTCCGGGAAGCCCGGGGCAGAGCACCCCAGCTGCTCTGCCTCAGGCTTCCCCGAGTCAGCCGCTGGTCAGTTTCAGCAGTGGCTGACTTGGGGACGCCTGGGGCAGAGCAGCTGGGGTGCTGCCAGATTGGTCCTGAAGCACTGCCCCCCTCCATCTCCCCCACCCCACCCCACCCCAGACCCCTCATAGCCCCCGCTTCCGATAGTCCGGCATATCTGATAATCCGGCACCCCCTGTGTCCTAAAGGTGCCGGATTATCGGACGTTTACGGTAGAAGGAAAAACGGAAAGTAGCTTTTCGAAGTGGTTACTCACTATTATAGAGCCACAGAGGTAATTATGTTTATTTTGGAAGAAAACTGAACTAGAAGGTTCAAACTAACATTGATATAACTTCTACCAAAAGCACTTACTTCACTGAGAGAAGCTGGCTGGGGACAATATAATGGTGGTGCAGGAAGATACAACCCATCAGGCACTAACCCACACAACTTTCTGCTGAGGTCTTTGGCAGAATCTATCAAAAGTTGAAATGTTTCTGAGAGAATGTCTGCATCTGCCATAACAGCTGCTTTCAGTATTTCTTGCACTGAACCAAACAGCACATTTCCATCTTCCTCTTCAATGGGATCTAAAAAATTCCAAGAATTGAAACAGATATGGCAAATATATCAATTGATAAAATGTTTTCTTCTGAAATTAATAAGAAGTACTGTATTATTGTATTTACATTCATTTTCCAGAATGTATTAATAACTTGCATACTTTATTTCATGTAAGATTTGAAAATGGGAATAAATTTAAGAATTGAAGAAAACTGCTTTTAATGCTCAATTAACTCTGGTTGTTTTTGCTGCCCAACATCTCTCATGAGTATGGATGTCTGGACTGCTCTCCTCATGAACTGCAAAGAGGAGATGAATAAGTGGTTTAATATCGAGATGCTGGCAAACCAGGTTCCAGTTCTTGCCAAGGCTGTGGCATCAACTGATCACTGATAAATTCATAGCTGGAAACCATATCAGCTTATCTGAAGGCTAACAGTGTTCAAGATAGGTGCTACACTTGTAAGGATGTGTTTAGACTCTGTAAGATACTTGTAAGTTGCTGCATGCATTTTTCTTACTTATAACGTCTGCATCTGCATCTAACGTTACCTTATAATGTTTTTTAGAATTTAAAAATGCCTGCTCTAAACTTATTAATTCAGGCAAGAAGAATGATACCCTTGCCCACCAAGGAGGATTATCAATACTTAATTCACCATTGTGAAATAAGATAAAAAATGAGATAATGGCTCTCTCACACCAATAAAGGTGCAAGGAAGCTTGTCT
The DNA here is from genome assembly GCF_052426305.1 of Pelodiscus sinensis. Classification (NCBI taxonomy): domain Eukaryota; kingdom Metazoa; phylum Chordata; order Testudines; family Trionychidae; genus Pelodiscus; species Pelodiscus sinensis. The sequence goes on along the minus strand of NC_143057.1, from coordinate 106,367,278 downwards.
CGTCAACTTAATTTTGAAAAGGAAAATGCAGATAGATTAAATGATTTTTTTCCATTTCTTTCCTGTCTGGAGTCTCAAGACTGGAGCTAGAAAACAAAACCAGAAACCCCTCCCCCCCCAAGGGTAAACATGGGGTTAGCCTTGAAAGATATTCTGTGCTGACAATTAATTACAGCTCTAAAGCTTCAGAGGGGTAGTCGAGTTAGTCTGTAAGAGGAAAAACAGGCTACAGAAAACCCCCTAACCTCAAACAAATTATTTCCAGTAACCACGCAACACACCTCCATCATAATCCCACCCCTGCAATCAGCCCCGGTGCCAACTGTCATGGCTCTTTCCCCACTCTGGCATGATAAATGCAGAAGTGGGGGCCAGCAAGTGTACCCCAATGCCTTATCTACCAAGCTTTGGTATAAAACTTCCCCCAAAATCTTAAAAACCTAGATTTTGGGAATAAAACTTCTGCTGCCACCACGCAAATATTAATAACGAGATTAGGGGAAAGATCATTTGGGAAATCTCACCCCTATTATAAAAATCAGGACACACAAGTAACCAATGCCAGGTTAATAAAAAGAAAAGAGAAAACTTTTATTATTACAACAATATTCCTGTTGCAAGCATAAGGATCAGATGGAAAGGTAACAAAATATACTCATGGAGGAATTACACCATGGGCTAGAACTTAGTTAAAAAGAAAAGCCAAACATCTCTTAAGCAGTGCCAGATATCAGATCTCATACCCAACCCTTAAAACAATAAAGCCTAATGAAACTACCTAAACTTTACCCTACTTACAGAAAATGAAGAACGGTGTCTTGGAGAGAGAGAGACAGAGAGAGAGAGAGAGAGAGACATGCTTGTCCCTCTCTGTAGCCCCAGAGAGCACACCCAGAGAGTCAAAAGGAGAAAGGAAAAAACCCAAATTCCTTTGTCCCAGTTTGAAAGTCCTACCTACATTCCTACTGGTCACTCCACCTGGCTAGGTGTAGTTAACTCCTTAATCCCCAGACTGCTGGCTAACCCTCATAATCATGACACCAACTCTGCCCACACATTTACACTAGCAATTTCATCACTGGATCTAACCACATCAGCCAGCAAATCAGAGGCTCATTTAACTACATATCCACTAATTTGATCAATGCCATCAAATGCCAGCAAAGCCCCGCTGTAACGTATATTGGCCAAACTATAGTGTCTTTACAGGAAAGAATGGACACAAATCAGATATACAAAAAGGCAATATACAAAAACCTGTTGGAGAACACTTTAATCTGCCTGGACACTCATTAATGGATCTCTAAGTTACCATTTTGTTTCAGGCCAATTCCACAAGCTAAATACACAAGAGAAAGGTTGGAATTTAACTTCATTCACAAGTTTAATTCTTACGCAAATGGTATGAATTGAGACATCAGCTTGCTCACACACTCCCTTGCACACTCCCTTCCATATCCTAATGACTTGACCGACCAACCAACCAATGGAGGTGCTAATTGTTCTTATCAGCCTCTTGTAACTATTTAAACCATCTACTCACTACCTCTCTTTTTTACTCCCCTTCCCCCTACCCTTCCCTTATTTATTCTTGGATCTGGACTTCTAATACTCCTGTTATCTGAAGAAGTGGGTTGTGTCCACGAAAGTTCACGATACCATCTACATTTTTTTTTTTTTTTAATAATGGAGATTGCCTATCTCCTAGAACTGGAAGGAACCTTGAAAGGTCATCTAGTCCAGTCCCCTGCCTTCACAGCAGGACCAAGTACCACCCCTGACAAATTTTTGTCCCAAATGCCTAAATGACCTCTGCAATGATTGAACTCACAACCCTGAGTTTAGCAAGCTAATGCTCAAACCACTGAGCTATCCCTCCCCTAATGTTTTGTTAGTCTTTAAGGTGCTACTAGACTATTTGTTTCCAATTACAGCTCTATCCCTTTTGAACCACAGTGTATAACTTGTGCATGTATACGTTGCCTGCTTTAATCTGTACATATCTAGAAAAAAAGAAATGAGAGAGTTAACTCATTCATAGTTAGCTTACTATAGGACTCCTGAGAAGTGTTGTCAAACTTGATGTAAATGAGTGGTCTCTTTGAACTGGAAGCAATCTGAATATTTTTTGATCTGTGGTGTAAGTGACTACTCATCAATAAGCTTGCTGTAACAAGGTGCCCAGGGAACCCTTGGCTCTTGTCCCTGTTGTGCTGATAAAGTCACTCTGAGTCTCTGGGTTCAGTAACCAATGGTAAAGTTTATTTACAGGTTGTGCACCCACCATCCTTTCATTATACAAGCAGCCCTTTACCATCTGCAGGCAGGAGGGAAGGGAGATACATCTCCCTGCTTCTCCTCCCTGCCTTTTCCCTTTTTTCCTGCTCCCCCTTGGCTTGCTTCCCCTAAGGCGTGTATACAATCCCAGCCCAATTAGACATCAGCTGTCTCTGCTTCCCCAATTATGGTGAGAAAGTCTAAACAGCTCCAATTCACTTCCCTTAATTAGAGTTGGAGTGACACAAGGCTGGCTCAGCAGTTCCTGCTCAGCAGTTCCTGCTCAGCACCTTGTCACACTCACTTGGGTGGCAAACAAGGCAGGAATGCCTAAGGGAACAGTCTGTGTGACTCCATGGTAAGACTAGTTTAGTATTTCACATTTTAGCACTTTACTTTTGTCACTGTGTTGATGAAATCTAATGACAAAGCATAGCACCAGTTTCGGATGTCTGCCCTGTTTTTTGATAAGTCTGTCATAACATTGACACACACAATCATGAATCACTCCAAACAGCGTGACACTAGCTAAGACACAGAATACCATAAATCACAAATGCAAACAAAGCCTTGAAATCTGGACTTTAGGAACTAGAGCAGAATATGGGATATGGATAATTTTACTACAGCGAGACTTTGGGCTGTTCTGTAAATTTAATCCAGTGACATTGATTTCCATACAGTTCAAACATTTATTTCAGTATGTCTTACGCTCTAAATACATTCAGTTGACATACAAGTATTTTATAGTCAAAACAAATGGAAGTGCATATCTAATATGTCTACATCATCTTCCCCAAACAAGAAAGAAGAGGGGATCATCCTGAGCATGGAAAAAGCTAAAACACCAATGGGATACTATGCAGTGTTACTGTAGCCTTATTAGTCCCAGAATTATTAGCAAGACAAGTGGATGGGGTAGTATCTTTTATAGGGCAAACATTTATTGGTGAGAGAGAAACGCTTGTGAAAGCTTACACAGACATGAAAAAGAACTCTGTGTAAGCTTGAAAGTATGTGTGTCTCACCAAAAGTTGCTGCTCCAATGAAACACATTACCTCATATATCCTGTCTTTCTATAGGATTCTAGGCACTTACTGTAGCTATCTGCATACACAATGATAACTATATTTTCATAATGCTAAAGAGGAACACTTATTTTAAAGGGAATATCTAGGATTTGTGGAATCAACTGGAATAAAGTTGATTTAAATAGTATTAAATCATTTTACATACCTGTAAAATGTTTATATTTATTGCTTCCTTCATTTGGAGTTTCAAAATTGACTGGCTGTCCCAAGAAAGACTGTAGTTTTTCCTGAAAAATGTGTGTTGGAGTCAAGTTCAAAGGCAAATGTAGCTCCATTTTCTCTGACCTGAAAGTGTATCAAGAAACTATCAATTAATGACAAAATAAAAAGTCTGCAGAAAAACCCAGGAAATTCTGTGGAAACATCTTTTCTTATTCACTGGGAAAAAAACTTCCACACACAAAATTATTAATTTAGGAACACTGGGAAAAGGCACATTTATTGAAATCTTGTATCTATTAACTTGTAAGAGTCTTAAGGGAAGCACACTATCTTCTCTGCTATGTAAAATACATGTACATGATACCATATAATAATGCATGATGATAATTCTGAGTTCCCTTATTTTAACAAGCATAACTCACCTTGCAACACCACTACTGCTTTGACAGTACAGATTATAAGCCACACCTATGGTAACAGACATTTTCCAGTCTCCAAGTTTGCGTGCTAGCCACACAGCCTCTGGAATCAGTCCACCCACGAAGAATAAGTCAAGAGCATATTCAGCTGTCCATACAGACGAAAGGTTCTGGTCTCTAACAGCACTGGTGACCATAGAATGCTGCAGTGGAACAACTCGAGGGAACTGGCCTATAGAAGGATAATATATTTTTAATATTGTTAATTACAAACAGTAAATTAAAATAAATGTAGAGTTTATAGTGTGGTATTTTGTCACACCAGCTTGTTGTGTACTCATTTTTTATTACCTTTATAACATGGTTTATGATTTTTAAACAATAACATGGGGCAAATCCTCACCTCAGGAAAGTTGTCACTGCTCCTTTAAATTCAGAATTCTAAATTTTTTACACCATGAGGATCTGCTCTATAGGCTCTCCTCTACTATCAAGTACCTTGTAGGCACTTACAGACAGAATAAAGATTGCCCCTTAACCTTCTCTTTGTTAAGCTAAATTCAATGCACAAAAATGTTAATTAGTATATTAGGTATTGTCTACCTGCATTCTGCAAGGGTTCCTTTCGGAAGTTTTGTCCAAAGGCAGGACTAAAACTTCCATCAGAAGGTGCTACTTGGAATAAACAAGCACCGCATGTCAGCTTTAGTCATAGCGATATATGTTAGCATGCAATTGCATAATGCGTAACCACATCCCTGCTACCCCACACTGCTGCCTATTAGAGGCAGCAGTGCATGGTGGCAGGTGGGAGCCAGTTTGGGAGGGGAGCCAGTTTAAAAACCAACTTCCCAGGCAGACCAACTCCCACCTGCTGTCCTGCTCTGCTGCTTCTAACACAGAAGAAGCAGTGCGGGATGGCAGGAGCCCCTGTCTGTGGAGGGTCTGAGCTCCCCATGGACAGAGGATGCTCCGGCATGAACCACCCGTCTGCAGGGAGCTCACCACTCCCCCCCCCACAAACAGGGGTTGCTGCCACAGAGCAGCCTCTGTCCACGGCAGGCCCAGGCTTCCTGCACGTATCAGCTCCCGCCTGTCCCCCTCACCCTCTATCAGAGGCAGCAGCATGGAGGTGGGAGCGAGAATAGGGGACAGATGGATCCGGTGCTGTGGGAAGCTGGCTTAAGCCAGTTCCACATGGCTGCCAGCTCCCACCTGTCCCATCTTGCTGCTTCTGATATGGAAGCATCTGATATGGAAGGAGGGGAGAATGTGTGCAGTCAACAGGATTAACTGATAAACCCATGCTTATCGGTTAATTGTGTAGTCATTTTCACATTGACATCCCTATTCAGTACTCCAGTTATTCTAATGACATGTTGCTTGGAACACCACAGCTTGTAACAGACCCCCAGTCCTTTTCACATGCACAAATGATTTTCTCAAGGCACGGTGAAGATTCAACTTATATCCTGCTTCTTTCTCCAGAAGAGTAGTGCATGTCAAATACTAGCTGACATCCTGAATGGATGATATCAATTTGAGGGGCAGAACCAGAGTTTGAGCCCCAGATGTGTAAAAAAAAGTGCAATGGAAAGAACTATAAAATTCTGATAACACATCATTATTGTTTGTAGGGAGGGCTATATTAGAGATATAAAATTCCATTTTATCAGTTAACCAGTTAAACATGATGTTTAACTGGTTAATGCTTAAATGGAAGTAGGTAGCAGGCCGGCCCAGGTGGAGCAGCCCTCCCCCCTTATACAGGTGCACTGCTTTGGCCAGGCTAAGCCTGCCACTGGCAGGGGCTGTTCCAATTGGACTGAAGTGCTCACCCCCATGGCGTGCTACTGTGGCCAAGCCGAGCCAGCCGCAGGCTGCCCCAAACAGGCTCAAGTGCCCATGACATGGCACAGTGGGCCCAGGAAGGCTAGAGCAGCTCCATGCCCACATTAAGCAGGGGGTTGTTCCAGCCTAGATGTACCCCACCAGTTAATCACTGACATCACTAGGCTGTATCAAGGGAATCTTTTGTTCAAACAACCTCAAGACGGATCGCTAACACTCTGGATCTCCAGGAGGCAAAACAGTTTGCAAAACAATCCATGTAAGTATGTGGATTACAAAATAAAATGAGAATACTCTGTACTATACTTTTTAACAATGACACAAAAGTTTAAATATGTACAAGTGAAATATTCTCCAATTACTACAGCTACAAAGTATTTGTTTTGCTGACAAAAATATTTGCAAAAATATCTTAATATAACCAAGTGTAATTGTATCCTTAATACTAATAATCCTAAAAAAATAAATAGAAATCACAGCACTAAAAACAGAGGAATTACCCTTTTAAGATTAGGCAACATCAACACATAAATAATAGAACATAGTACTGAATCAGAGCCAGTTAAAATATTTTTGTTTAACAGAATACCTTGATTGATGTGAAGTGGAGGTAGAATATCAACTTTATGTGGGGGAAGTACATATAGTAGCTGATTAGTAAAATAGGCAGCCATGAATCGTGCCATGGACTTTATTACTGCCGCTGCAGCATCAGGATGAACATCTCTTATCATCCACAGCTCATATCGAAAACACGCACCATCTAAGAGATAGACAAAACAAAAACGTGCTATAAAAATTGAGAACGAGAACTGTTCAATTATAGCCAACAACTCTTTGCACTAAAACTATGGCCCTACTCATTCCCCAAAAGCTTTCCTGAGCTTTTTAAAACAGAAAATATAAAAGCCTCTTACTATTAATTACAAGTTAGTAACAATTCCCCTTTGAAGATTTCTCACAACCAGAATCTACAGATGGACCCAAATCACTAAGCTGATATCCAGGTCCGACTCTGAACTTTCCCAGAGTCTTGGTGATTCAGATCTGGGACTCTGATTCAGAACTTTATAAAGCGAGGGGCTTAGTTACAAAATTTGCATCCAGATAAGAATACAAATATGTGCTTAAATTTAGGATTGTGGCCAACTCTGATGTAACACATTATATATACATAAACAGAAAATGAAAAACATGAGATTTCTCAGGGCTTGATCAGAAGTCAAAAGCAGTCTTTCCACAAATTTCAGTGATTTTGGATCAGGCTCTTTAAAAAAAAAAAAAGGGGGGGGGGGGGGAAACTTTATCAAACCCCACTCAAACTATGAACTATACCAGTGGTCTCCAACCTTTTTACACCGAAGATCGCTTTTTAAATCTCAGAACAGGCGAAGATCTACCGCCCCGCCCCTTTCTATTCTCCTCCTGTCCATCACTTGCTATCCCCAGTCCTTACTTACACACTCTGATAAACACTTTATTTTTAAATTATGCGATATATAAAATTAAAATCACGTGTTTATAGTTATGAAATAAATGGTCTGTTTTTTATTCATGCTATTTAAATCTAAAATGAAGCATTTATAATTATACATTTTGTGGGGACAGAGTTCTGCGGCTGGGGGCAGGGGAGAGAGAACAGGGTGCTGGGCAGGGGAGAGGACAGGGTTCTTTTGCAGCAGGGGACAGGGTACCAGTGGGGGCAGAGTTCGGGGAGTGGGGACAGAGTTCGGGTAGTGGGGACAGAGTTCCGTAGCTGGGGACAGGGGAGTGGAGTGTGGGGAGCGGGGACAGGGTGCCAGTGGCAGCAGAGTCACCTGCATCTGCCTCCTCCCAGGATTCTCTCTCCCTCCCTCCCCCACCCTCCTTGGGAAGCCAGCACATGCCTCCTCCAGGCCCCCCACAGTGCAGGGAAACCCCGAGCGTGCCTGCCCCGGGGCTAACCCCCGCCTCCCGTGGCGGGGCCAAACCCCTGTGGGAGCCTGCCTCGGGGGCAACTCTCCCTATTCCACGGCGGGGCCAAACCCCTGCGGGACCCTGCACCAGGGGCAACCCCCACCCCTCCCGCGGCAGGGCCAAACCCCTATGCCGTGACGTGGCCCCTCCCCTCCCGCAGCGCGGCCAACCCCCGCGGGCGCCTGCCCCAGGGTCAAACCCTCCCTCCCGCAGCGCAGCCAAACCCCAGGGCCGACTCCCGCTCCTGTGGCGCAGGGAAACCCCTGTGCCCAACTCACCCCTCCGGCACCGGCGGCGCAGAGAAGCCTCCGCACTCCTCCTCCAGGGCCAACACCCCCTCCCCCAGCACGCAACAGAGCTGTGGGAGGGGGAGTAGCCCGCGCACTTCCAGAACCCCCGGAAGCGACGCGGGCTTCAGAGAGGACTTCTGTCCACCCCGCGGGAAGCCGGCACTACACTAGAGGTAGGTAGTGGGGCTTCTCAGGGGCGGGTGGAAAATGGGGGGCGGGGTTGCCCGAATGCCTCGCGATCGACCGGCCGCTCACGATTGACGGGTTGGTGACCACAGAACTATACAATTAAAGCTGCCTTCCAAACACTTACTCTAATTATTAAAGACTAGACAGAAGTTCTGAAGTCATTTTTAAGAGACGAATACTACTGATGGAGAAATGGGGCATTAAGGAATTAAGAGGCTGAAGAATGGAAATAAGGAAATCTAGGCTTCAGACAATTACACAGAAACCCCATTTTTCATCCCTTCAGAAAAAGATGTATTCAGACTGCAGGAAGCTCTTAAGAATTTTTTGAAGCAAATCATGAAGCCAAGTTCTTACGGGGGATAAAAATCAAACATCAGGTTATCTAAAGCTTATCATCATCCATTAATAAACAAACCATATTTTTAACAAGATAAACATACCAGTAAAATCGTCTGCCTGCCTTACTGGCGGCTGAGATCGTTTTAGTACCTCTTTCACAAGATGATCACTCAGTCCCTGAGCCTCACGTAAGTTGTAATGATATAGATGGCAATATAATATAGCAAGGTAGTACCTAGTTTGAAGAAACTGTGTCCTCTTGTCTCCTACATTAAAAAAGGAAACAAATGTAGCATTGTATACTCAAAAGCAAAGGAAGATAAATATAAAGACATATACAAAATCCAAGAAAAAGAGCTGCAGCTGTAATCCAGGACACAGAAAAACAAATGAGCATAAAAAAAGTATCAGGAAGGCGCAACATACTAGAAGCTGTCCACCTGAAATTTCCTCTATGTAAACACGATACAACTGAAGAACCATAAGTTAAGAGAGGGAGCAGAACTGGGGAGCAGACATTATAGGAGATGTGATCCTATTGCAAACCAGTGCATTATTTTTTAGTCAGAATTTTTTATGGAAGTTAATTTTACACCTTTCAGTTCCAACTCTGCAGCTTATATACATTTCAACAAGGGGATTAGTGAGAAGTTGTGATGTTGCAAAGGCAGCACAGCTTAAATCAGACATGGTGCTCAGAGAGGGTGTTCAGGAACCAGTAAAGACAATACAGATATGCTGTATCTCAAGATCTTCAATGCTAAGACTTGATTTGCCTAGAAATTCTCAAATACCTATAAGGTTTCAATTATCTCTCTCTCCGTGAAAATACATTTAGATCCTTTACTCTCTAAAATAACTAGAGACACAAATTGGTGGCATCCTCTCTCCCTGAGTCTGTGGGAAAGGGCTAATATAATAATTTTTTTATTATTCTGTGAAGGTTCCTGTATATTTTAAGTAGACTGCATGCATATATCCCTCCATTTTATTTCAGAAAATGTAATAAAATTATTAGTCTTCTTATGGTTTTGGTTAACACCTATACCTATTGCTCAAAGCAATCTACCTCACTATAGTCAAGAAAAGCTTTGAGCTCCCAGACATAAAAGTATGTTTAGTCCTTCAAGTGTATAAAAGGTTTGTATCTGAAGAAGAGTGATAAGTTATTCTCCTTATCAACCAAGGACAAGAAATAATTAAATTAAATTGCAGCAAAGGAGATTTAGATTAAACATAAAAAAAAATCCTAAAGGAGGTAAGCTCCGGAACAAATTAATTAGGGCAACTGGGGCACTTCCATCATTGAAGGTTTTTAGGAACAGGTTAGACAAATGCCTGTCAGAGATAGTCTAGATAATACTTAGTCATGTCTAAGTGCAGACCTATCGAAATGCTTTCTAGTCCTACATGTCTATGATTATATCTTAGGTCAAATAATGAGAGCTATCTATTTCACCTGACAGTTTACTTTTCCCCCCTCCCTCTTCCAGCACTGCCTTTTTTGCCTATTTGTATAGCATGTCATCATCACCACCACCCCCACTCTCACATGTTATGTCCCTATCACACGGTCTAGTTTTGTACCGTCTTCCCTCTTCCCCCCTCGGCAGACCTGAGTATTATCCAATGGGGTTTTCTGCAACTCTGGGAACTGGACTCAATTACCCAGGAAGTCCATTACAGTCCTGTGTTACTCTACTGACTCCCTACATGGATTTTCAGCTAGATTTTTGATGTAAAAAACCCACGGCAAGTAGATTACCTAGATTGTTGAGTCCTGCTTAAAAGTATTCTGGACTCAATTTTTATTCCTGAACAAATTTTAATTTCAAGATAGAAGCTCTGGCAATCTGATATCTTACAGGAGTGCTAACAGCATGACAACTACAGCAGAGAAGTATGAACAGCCTTCCCAAAATATTGTACAAAGATCTGAAAACTGAAAAGATAAAGACTGCTTCATTTTTCCCTTGCCTTTTGCTTTGGTTTCTTGAAGAGTCCTCTTCCACAGATCCAGAGATTCTTTGTACGAACCTAAAAGAAACTGTTCCTCACCTATAAAATATTACAATATAGTCAACAAAATTGTAAGATATTGACATCTTTTTAGACAAAAACTGACAAGTACATGTAGGTTTCTATTTCAGTTCAAATCTTTGCCTGTCACAAATGGTAACACAAATCCACAGCAGCTACTATATCTGCAAATGTCTCAGTTTCCAAAAACATTATAGCCAAATGACTATTTAGGAAGTGGCTGAAAAGAGTTTACTCACCTTGTGTTATAATTGAGGTTCTTCGAGATGGCTGTCCCTGTGAATGCTTCACCACCCACCCTTCCTCCCCTCTGCTTAAGAATCTTCAATTTCTGAGACAAAGAAGGAACTGAAGGGACTGGCTGCGCATGCAGAGCAGCTTCTCCAGTGTGTGCCGGTTGCCCTGCATGCATAGCCTACCGAGGGCACTGCTATCACAATGCTCCCAAGAAAGGGGCAGCAGTGCCCTAAACACCTAAGATGGAATAGCCACAGACACACTCCTCAAAGAAGAAGAAGAATTCTGAATTACAGAATTTCTTGGGCTATACAGTTTTTAATGGTAAACCTCTATTCAAGTAGAATTAAAATTGGTTATACCCTTTTTCTGCAAAGTTTTCATAAACTGACACTTTTTAGCATGCTAATAGTAAATAGGACAAGGCTAACTGTAATTAAAACTTTTTAGGTCAAAAAACATTTAATATTTTATTCATGGTGAGAAGCATTTCACTTCTTCAGCTTTCACATTGCTTGCAATAAAGTTAAATTTATATAATATTCCATTTCATTCCAAAAGACAAAATCTCCCACTGAAGTAAACTCGAGTTTGGCATGCATAAGAATGTTGTGGGGGTAATGGGTGGATATCAAAGACATCATCAGCAAACTCCTATTCTGGGGGAAAATGGCATAGAACTTTGAAAATCATTTCTATTAATCAGCTGAAAAACAAACATAATGACAAGTTTCAGTGGGAAAGCTGTGTTAGTATGTTTCAGTAAAACAGTGAGGAGTCCTGAGACATTTTAAAAATTAACAAATTTGTTTGGGCATAAACTGCTTGAAGATACATCATATACATGAAGTGGGCTCTAGCACACAAAACCTATGCCCAAAGAAATGTGCTGATCTTTAAAGTGCCACAGAATGCCTCATTGAAGATACAGTGATGTGCTTGAAACTCCATTTATCTACCTAAGAAGGGACAAAGCTATCTCAATCTTGTCAGGGTTCAGATGTGGGGTACCAGGATGTCTATATATTCCAAACTTGACTCAGCAAACTGAAGTAAATTGAAATTTTCCATTAAGTTCAAGAGGTTTAGATGAAGCCTGTCACAAACATAAAACATAAACTGAACATAAAAATACTGCTGTCATAAAATATTAAGATGCTTTAACTGTGAGTTTTCAGAAGTTTGATGAATTCCTACTATAATTATCCCAGCTAATAAATCACAGATCATATCAGTTATTGATAGCAAATAATCTAAGATTCCATACAATTGTCAGCTGATTGCAGTTCCTTCCAATGTACTAACCAATCACAGAATTAAGCTTCCAGGTTTGTTCTAAGGTCTCTCCTGAAGATTGCAGAACTGCTTGTATATGACCTATAAGTTGTGCAACAACAGATTCTTCATGTGCAATCTTCATTTCAGTGAATGGCTTGCCAATCTGAGATGTTTTTCTATTTAGCTGAGTCTGATAGCAAAGTACTTGTTTATATAATAACCGCCACAGTATCATCAACCTGCAGATCAAAAAGTAATAAAATATCATTAACAAAAATTAAATGTTAGTTGAAACAAATGAGTATTTCTGTCTTATCTCTTAAACGTACTTGTTATTTTGTGTATTGTAGTTAAAGAAACATTTTCTTCAGTCTTTCCACCATAAGTTGATTTTCAGTTATTTCACCAATTATATTTACAGGTTGTACCTCCCTTAACTCTGCTCCAGCAACATCCATGGTCTGGAATGACCATGTATATTCCTGGATCACAGAGCCCAGGAACAGGGAATTCTGGCAGCAGGGCAGGAGCACAGTAGGGGGGAACTGGCCACTCAGCCCAGAATTAAGGGAGTGGGGGAGGAGGGCACAGCATGGTGGGGCGTTATAGCCCCAGTGGCTAGGGAGCTCCGGAGCTGTGACCCCAGTGGCAGCCGTGGAGCTCCACCTGCAGCTAAGGAACTGCAACCCTTGCAGTGGCGGTGGAGCTCCAGCCTCAATCCCTGCTGAGGCCACAAAGCCAAGGAGCTACATAGCTCCATCCCCAGTCATAAAGCCAAGCGGCTGCAGAACTATGGCCCCAGCTGTGGAGCTCAGGCTGTGCCACTCCAGCCCTGGCAGCAGCAGGAGTGGCGGCAGCTAAAAAGGCCTGGGGCTAGTGCAGTAACGGTGACAGACTGCCCTAGTCTGGTGGCAGCAGGGGCCATAAGGAAAGGGACCTCCCCTGGTCCAGAAAATCTCCTCATTTGGGACAAGGGAGGTCCAACCTGCTTAAGATTTTAATTAATATAATATTTTCATCATTTTCTTGATGAAATTCTTAGGAAGACCCATATTTTATGGTATTATTTTGCTTGTCTACTAAATCTGTTATTATAAAGCATGTTTATTAATAAATTAGTGATAGAAATGTAGCCGTGTTAGTCTGGTGTAGCTGAAACAAAATACAGGACTATGTAGCACTTTAAAGACTAACAAGATGGTTTATTAGATGATGAGCTTTCGTGGGCCAGACCCACTTCCTCAGATGAAATAGTGGAAGAAAATAGCCACAACCATATATACCAAAGGATACAATTAAAAAAAAAAAGTGAACAGATATGAAGATGGACATCGTACCCAAAGGACTGAAAATGAACAATCCATTAAGATCAACATACTATACCGACTACAGTGAAAGACTGCCTCGCACTATCTAAGAAATTAAGGAATCACCTGCTAAGTATTTTATACAAGAAACAGAAAAACATCAAGAATGACATTTCTAACTTAGAGAGTCTCATCTCAAGACAAACATCCACACCGACTGACACCTTGCAAGACTTTTGTTCCACCAGACAAGAAATCTACTATACACATTTCTATTCTCTACAACAAAGACAAGACAATAAATTTTCCAAACTGCTCCACACCACAGGCTACAACAGCAACAACCTCAACCCACCGGATAATATTGTTAACCTCTCCAGCTACAAACTCAATCCAGCAGAAGAGTCTGTCTTGTCCAGGGGTCTCTCTTTCTGCCCCACGTCCCCCACAAACTGGATACAATTTTGTGGTGACCTTAAAGCTTTTTTTCCCACCGCCTCCGCCTCCGCGAATATTTCCAAACCACCAATGAACACCAATCTGACCTACCAGATCCCCCCTATCAACACCAAAGGAAGAATAATTCTATATGGACTCCCCCTGACGATCGGAATTACAATCTGGATTTCTATATACAAAGCTTCCGCAACAATGCACAGACTGACATTATTCGCAAACAACAACAAGCGACACACAATCTTAGCCACGCTGAACAACATGCCATCCAGAGTCTCAAAAACAACCTGGACATTATAATCAAACCAGCTGACAAAGGTGGTGCTGTGGTCATTATGAATAAGGCCGACTATAACCAAGAAGCAACCAGACAACTCTCCAACACCACATTTTACAAACCTCTCTCCTCTGATCCTACCTCGGAATACCAAAAGAAATTACTCTGTCTCCTTAAAAGCCTCCCTACAGCTACTCGGGAACAAATCCACAAAGAAACACCTTCTGACCCCCAACCAGGATTTTTCTATCTGCTTCCCAAGATCCATAAACCTGGACACCCCGGACGCCCCATCATCTCTGGTATTGGCACACTCACTACTGGTCTATCCAGCTATGTAGACTCTCTCCTCAAACCCTACGCAACCAACACCCCCAGCTATCTCCGAGACACTACTGACTTCCTAAGGAAACTACAAAACATGGATAACCCCCCCAATAACACCATCCTTGCCACCATGGATGTAGAAGCACTATACACCAACATCCCACATGAAGACGGATTACAAGCTATTAGAAACACTATCCCAGAGGACACCACTGCCAACCTGATAGCAGACCTATGTAACTTTGTTCTCACCCACAATTATTTCCAGTTTGAGAACAACTTATACCTCCAGATCAGCGGCACAGCCATGGGTACACGCATGGCCCCACAGTATGCTAATATCTTTATGGATGACCTAGAACAACGTTTCCTCAACTCCCGTCCCCTTTTACCCCTTCTCTACTTATGCTACATCAATGACATCTTTATGATCTGGACGCATGGCCAAGAAACACTGGAGACATTCCACAGAGATTTCAACAACCTACACCCCACCATTAACCTCAGCCTGGACCATTCCACACGAGAGATCCATTTCCTGGACACTACAGTACAAATCAACTATGGAAAATTAAACACCACCCTAAACAGAAAACCCACTGACTCATACAGTTACCTACATGCTTCCAGCTCCCATCCAGCACACACCATACAATCCATCATCTACAGCCGTGGTCACCAACCAGTAGATCGCGATCTACCGGTAGATCTCAGGGGCTCCAAGAGTAGCTCGAGCCCTCTCTGAACTGCGCACCTGCGCAGTGCATTTACATTAGATTTCCTCAAGTAATGTAGGCGGGGCTTCAAGGAAGGGGCGGGGCAGTAGATCTTCACCTGTTCTGAGACTTAAAAAGTGATCTTGGGTGTAAAAAGGTTGGAGACCACTGATCTATAGCCAAGCCCTTCGATACAACCGCATCTGCTCTAATCCCACTGACAGAGACCAGAAACTTCAGGATCTCTGCCAAGCATTTATAAACCTCAACTACCCACCCGGAGAAATAAAAAAGCAAATTGAAAGAGCCAAACGAATACCTAGAAACCATCTACTACAAGACAGACCCAAGAAAACCAACAATAAGCTCCCAACTTAAACCTGTCCAACACATTATCAATAAATTACAGCCTATACTGGAACAGGACACTAAACTCCAAGAAGCTCTGGGAGACAGACCCATAGTCTCCTATAGACAACCACCTAACCTCAAGATGATTCTTACCAACAACCACAGGACATACCACACTAATACCAACCCTGGTACTTTCCCTTGCAATAAACCCCGTTGCCAGCTTTGTCCACATATTCACTCTGCTGACACCATTATTGGGCCTAACCAAGTGAGTTATAAGATCAAGAATACATATTCCTGCGCCTCCAGAAATATAATCTATGCTATCATGTGCCGAAAGCGTCCGTCTGCTATGTACATTGGACAAACGTCTCAGACACTTCGCCAAAGAATCAATGCCCACAAAACAAATGTTAGACAGGATCACAAAGAAAAAACAGTTTCTTGCCATTTCAACCAGAAAGGACACTGTCTCAATGACCTAATCACATGCATCCTACTTCAGAAGACATTCAAATCTGCACTTGAAAGGGAATCCTCTGAACTGGCATTCATGCTAAAATTCAACACTCTCCGCAGGGGGCTGAACAAAGACCCCAACTACCTTACCCATTACAAAGATAGCTTCCCCAATTATCACCTCTAATACCATTAGCTCACAGACATCTACCCTTCCCCACCTCTAATATCATTAACTCACAGGCATTTACCTTCCTTCCCCCCCCTTCAGTTCTGAAATGTGATTTGTCCTTTTCATATGTGTTCACTTTTTTTAAATTGTATCCTTTGGTATATATGGTTGTGACTATTTTCTTCCACTATTTGATCTGAGGAAGTGGGTCTGGCCCACGAAAGCTCATCAACTAATAAACCATCCTGTTAGTCTTTAAAGTGCCACATAGTCCTGTATTTTATTAATAAATTACAGCTTTTAGTGTTCAGAAGACTCATTCTAAATCATGCACCCACATGTTACTCCCACATTGTTATTTGTTTTAATTAACTTAACAAAGTACCTTTGTTAAACAAATGAATAACACTGTATTTCATTCTAACAGTATGGAATTACTACACATGCTTCAATAAATTACCAGATTTTTTCAGAGTATTAGTTGAAGTTATTTACTTTTATCAGGTTATTTAGTTGTTTCCATAACATAAGAACATAAGAAATGAATCACCAAATGAAATTAATAGGTAGCAGGTTTAAAACAAACAAAAAGAAGTTTTTCTTCACACAGCGCATAGTCAACCTGTGGAACTCCTTGCAGAAGATGTTGTGAAGACCAGGACTTTAACATAGTTCAAACAAACTAGATAAATTCATGGAGGATAAGTCTTATTAGTGAGGATGGGTAGGAATGGTGTCCCTGGCCTCTGTCAGAGGCTGGGACTGGGCGATGGGGGAGGGATCATTTGATTACCTGGTCTGTTCATTCCCTCTATGGCACTTGGCATTTGCCACTGTTGGAAGGACAAGATGCTGAACTAGATGGATCTTTGTTCTGACCGAGTATGGCCGTACATATTGTTTTAATTGGTGATGAAATAAAATGCTACTGTAATTCTTTTATAATAAAACAGTGAGACATTAATTAAATCCCATTTTTAAAAGTTTTTCATGCAGATTAATAATCATACCTGTTTTCTGGCTTTACACCAACTTTTATTGCCTGAGGAGGGATCTTAAGCAGAGAATTTAATGAATGAAATTTTTGAGCACTGCTCCCATCAAGAACTTGAAAAATAGGCACAATCAAGGAGTCAAGCTCTAGAGAACTGTTAACATCAGAGACTGCAGACATCATCTCATAATGAGGTATGGACTTCCCATTTAGACTATGTGCAACCATCTTCAGTAAATAGAAGCATCCCAACAGGTAATTTGAGAACTGATCTTGTTTCTGAATAAGCAACAGTTTTATAGTCTGTAATGTCAGCTTTACCAAATGCCCAACTGTCCGTCTGTCTGTCACATCCCAGTAAAAGACAGTTAAACACTGATAAAAATGTTTTAAGATACAATGCATCCACAGGTTGGTTTTTACAGACTTGTTTAAAAATGCCACATGGCTTAGTAAAGGACTTTTAATGAACTGGAGAATGTTGAAAAAGTGGGTAATACAGCCAACCGTGTAATTCAACAGCATATCTTTTTCTTGCAAATTTTTTGAAATGCCTATCCCCCAGGCTGCAAGAAGGTTTTTCTTAATTGAATTTAGTTCCATAGATAGGTCATCTTTTGCATTAGTATCATCTTTTGCATGAACAGTGTCAAACATTGATGCAAATTCCAACCGGCCTTGATCAGCTCTACTGAAAAATGAATCAGGTCTTTGGCTGCAGAATGCAGAAGAGATATTCTGAAACTGCTTGTCATCGTCAGATTCATCATCATAATCCTAAATCAAAGGGGGGGAAAAAAACACACATATAAAATCTGATCTGTGACTATTTCCTTGAAAACAAGGTTAGTAAAAGGGCACAGTGAAGATTAACAGGCCTTATAGAAGAAACCTCTATCCATTTTAACTCATCTAACGTTCAAAAGGTAATTAGCACTTCCAAATGAAAGCTGCAGTAGTTAAAATCCTGTCCTTATTGTTTGGAGTAATAAAGTGGGTATGGTGAAGAGTGATGCCACATGAAAGTCTCTCTGTCTGTCACTCTGTGTATATATTTCTGGCACCACTCTATTTCCTAACCCGTTTTGCTGCCCCAAACAGATACTATTATTAAAAATGTATTAGTCTCTGGTAAAACCAGAACATTGGGTCACATATATATTTGATCCAGTGGTCCAAGAACCATTTGAAAGCACAAAACATGGTGGTTCAGAATGTGAGTAAAGGGAAATTTGCTTAATCAGAAGACATAGCTCAAAAACAAAGTACATGGCAGAATTGGAAAACTATATGAAGAGTCTGACATATAGCAATTCTTTCTAAAGAGGTGATAAGATCTAAGAGGTATACAAGCAGCAATACATGTCAAAGCTTAAAACAGAGGACAGATGTCTTAGTTAGAATTTAAGGTATAATCCCAATTAAACTAGATTTTAAACAGCAAAAGAAAATGATTTGATAGTATTTATGAATATGTATTTTTGGAAAAGTAAATTAATCTGTGAAAAAAATTGTTTTAAGATGTTTGAAAACCATTAACATCCTGCTAAAACAAGTGATAAGCGAATCAGTGAATTTTCTAAAATCTATAAGCCACAATAAAATTCTTAAAAATGTATTTAATGTAAAATTATATAAGCAAATTTAGTAAGAATATACTATTCAGAATAGGACTTAAAATTGAACCCAGAATATTTTTTTCCTAATTTTTTTTCAGAATTATATCAGATGCATTAATTACAAAGTAGAAAAGTGCTGTTAAATACCTGTAAATCTGCTGTTTTTTCACTCTGTTCTGCTATTTCTTCTTTTTGCAGAAATTTTGGAATAGTAGAAAAGGCAGAATTATGGTTTTGATATTGTTTCAATAGACTAGCTTTTAAAGAGGACAATGATCGCAGTTGCAGCCTTTTCCCTTTAGACTGCAAGAGACAAAATTAAGAGAAAATACTACAATATTATGTATTTGTTGTCTCTAGTAACACCCACAACATGCTAGATTCTTTCCAAACATAAGTGAAATTATTCCTGATCTAACTTACAATTCAAGAGACAAACAGACAAATATAAAAAGGGTTAGGGGAAATGAGTGTATCATAAATAGACAGGTGATGGCATTTGACCATGTCTCTGCAATAGAATGTTGTAACAAAATCAACCCTATTCATTTATTTTTTCTACATATCATGGCAAAAGTGCATATTCAGGACGAATCTGAATGTACTGAAGTAACTGACTGACAGACTTAGTAGGATATTCTGTACATACAGGGAGTGGGAAAGGTGGCTCAGAACTGCTTATGGGAGAAGTGGACTATCACAGATCAGCATGAGTACTTGGTCTTGTACCCTCCACTGTAGGGATGTTAAATATCAGTTAATTGAATAGTTGAGTAATTCAACTAATCTATAGTCCCCAGGGGAGGGGTCTGCAGCCACTGTATCAGAGTGTGGGGTGCCAGGCAGGAGCTAGTCCACAAGGGGAGCCAATTTAAAAATTGTAGACTGGCTGCCTGTCTGCTGCCCAGTGCTGCTGCCTCTGATAAAGAGGCAACAGCAGGGGTGGCAGCAACCCCTGTGTAAAGGGGGTCTGGGCTCCTAGACCCGGTGCAAGACAGAACTGAGCCGGGCTATCTGCCCACCTGGATCCTAATAGACTTTAAATGCAGAGTCGCAGCTGAGGTAGGTTCTATACCTGGCATGAGCCAGAACTGAGCCAGGCTGCTGGCCAGCCAGCTAAACATTTTACTGGCAAAGGTGGAGGGAGGAAATGCATGTATTCTATAGTATTAACATATACACTATTTCTTATTGGTTAATCGGTTAATTGACTATACAATTACATCTCTACTCCATAGTCCCTTGTGAGTGCATCATTATTAGTGATAGGACTGAGGCTCCACTTCACTCAATGGGAAGTCCTGCAATTCTGTTGCTCAAACTGTATATCTTGGCTTCAGCAGAGCCTATTTTACTTGTCTCCTTGTACAGTCTTCTCTCGTGAGCTCTAACAAGAAAATATATGCAATGACATAGCTCAGCTTCTTCAAAATGAAGTATTATTTATTATCCCACAAGAACACAATATTCAAAGAAGCAGGTTAAAATAACCAAGAAAGCTTAAACATATGACTATTAACCAATCTTTATTTTTTCATTGTAAGTTGTGGGCGAGATCCTCTCGGTATAGACCAGGGCTAGGCAAAATATGGCCTGCAAGCCAGATTCAGCATACCAAGTTGCCGGATCACACCCACAGATGCAGCGGGAAGCCTCAGGTAGGCTCCCTGCCTGCCCCGTCCCCCCCACACAGCTCAGAAAAGGGCTGCTGAGCTGTTTGTCTTTCAACTGCTGAGCTGTTTGTCTTTCAACAGCATAATAAACTGCTCCCCACCCCCAGCACAATTCCATTGGTTGATTTCTGGCCAATGGGAGCTGCCAATTTGAAGCACAGGCAGTGCATGAAGTACCCCTCCCCTCAGGCTTGTAGCTATTCACAGACACACATAGGGTTGCCAGACGTCCAGTTTTTGCCTGAACAGTCTGGTATTTGTGGCTCCTGTCTGGTTTAAAAAAAAAAAAAAAAAAAAAAAAAGGGGGCAGAAAATACTGGACTGTTTTTCTGCTCAACAAGTTTGGCCTCTTCCCCTCCTCCCCCCCTTTTTTTTTGTTCAAAAACTTTGGTCCCCCAATCTGGCTTGCAGGCCACATTTTGCCCAGCCCTGGTCTAGGCCAAGTGGATCTTGACCACAACTTACAATGTAAAAATAAAGATTGGTTAATAGTCGTGTTTAAGCTTTCTTGGTTATTTTAACCTGCTTCTTTGAATATTGTGTTCCTGTTGTGCAGTGGTGGGGCGGGCAGGCAGGGGTTTTGAAGCTTGAATTTCATGTGATATTGCAGGAGTGGCCAGTGGAGGAAATCAAAGAACATGGTTAGAATAACAAGCAAAGACATGGATCTGTCAATTGTTTTTTTTAAGCTACTGGCAGTATCAGAGAGGATAAGGATAAGGAGGACACTACAATAATCATAACAGAAGATGATCAAATGGCCTGAACAAAAGTTTTAGTTGTAGTGATAGAAGGAAGAGATCAGAGCTCCAGAACAGACAGATTTTGGAAGAATAACTGGCAAGATTTCTGTACAGGTTGCATAAATGGGAAAATGGAGGAGGAGTGGTCAACTAGCTTGCCCATAATTGCATGTCTCTGCTGTATACAGTAAAACTCCATTGGTCCGGCATCCAATGCTCTGGCACTCCTGATGGTCCGGCACCATCAGGAACCCGGAAGTGCTGGGGCAGCTGGACAATTGGAGCTGCTCTGCGTCCGGCTTCCCTGATTCAGCCGCTGCTGAAATTGACCAGCAGCTGAATCGGGGACGTCTGGAGCAGAGCAGCCAGAGTGCTGCCGGGTTGGTCCCGCAGCGCCGAGGAGCGGCACTACAGGACCAACCCGACAGCACCTCAGCTGCTCTGTCCCGGGCTTCCCAGAATCAGCCGCTGATTAGTTTCAGCCGCGGCTGAGTCGGGGGCACCTGGGGCAGAGCAGCTGGGGTGCTGCTGGGTTTGTTCCATAGCGCCTCCCCTTGGTGCTGAAGGACCAACCTGGCAGCACCCCGGCAGTTCTGCCATTGGCGTCCCTAATTCAGCCGCTGCTGAAACTGACCAGCAGCGGCTGAATCGGGGACGCCTGGGGCAGAGCCGGACTATCGGAAGAGGGGGCTATGAGGTGTCTGATAGTCCGGCATATTTGATAATCCGGCACCCCTTGGGTCCTAAAGGTGCCATATTATTGGATGTTTACTGTACTCAGTTTATCAAGCTACAATACCACATATTAAAACTAATTCATTTCAAACTTCTCTTCTTGCCTCCAAATCCAGCAACAATCATTCTCTCATACTTGATTTTGTTATTCCTAAACTTGTAACAGCTATCTTCTTCATTCACTAAAACAGATGGTGACCTCAATCCTCCCTCAGTGGATCCTCTTCATCTCTCAGTTGTTCCCTTAGATAGTTTTACTGAAACCTATAATTCCCTCATTTCTAGTGCTCTTAATAAAATAGTATCTCTAAATTCTCAGATTCTCTCACTGTCCTCATTTATTCCACGTAACAGATCTCCATAAACTCAGTACATCTGCTGCCACTTGACAAGCGATGGTGCAAATTCCTGCGGCGGGGGGTGTGTGAGAAGAGGGGGAATCAATATGTTTGGAATGGCCTTTTTGCATTAGTGGTTAAGGATTCAGCCACAGCCGACATTGCCCTTAGAACTGCTTTTTCCTTTTGTTTTGTAGTTTGGGATGATAGGGTCCAGTTGAGACCAGTATTATATTTTGATATATATAACCTTGCTCTCTTCTCTCTGTTCTGTAGCCTAGGAAACAAGATAAGTATGGAGCTGTTCTACCTTGTTGTGTCTCTTGCTTATCCTCATTGGCCCTGCATAATATCTTCAGGGTCAACCTCCTTGTAATCTCTGTAAATTGTCAGTTTGTAGTATAGGATGATTTCATTAGAAATTATATAAATATTAATTAGGGGCGGGTTTAATTGTATTCATTATTTGCTTATTAATATTCATTCAAAAGTAGCAATAAACATGTGAATTAACATACTAGAATAGATAAAAGGTTCTGACTATTGCCAATTCAGGGCCACTCGGACATTGTGTTAATGTCCAAGGTAAACATGCATAGGAAATAAAGTGGTTCCGTTTACCCCATTCGCAACTGGGTCACCTGTTTCTTCTCTAACACAAATTACTTTAAATTTACATTGGAAAAACTTCAAAAGCAACAAATAGTCTAGTAGCACCTTAAAGACCAAAAACATCGAGATGGTATCATGAGCTAAGAGCTGAAAGGTCTATGAGGTTTATGTTTTTCATTCAAACTTAGCCCCAGCTGATAGTGACTGAAAATTGTTACCCTCCAATAGCTGTTGATCGATGTAAAATGAGTTGATGGTTTCAATCCAATTGCTATGGAGTTCAGTGGCACGATGATGTTCATATTACAACTAGAAACTTTGTTGACCATGCAAAATTACCTGTTTGTTCACTAGATGTAGCCTGTCCAGAACATTGAAGAACAAGGTATTGTACTGCCCTGTTTTGTTCCATTCCCATTCCATACGTACATAAGAAAATTCAGTTTCATTTAAATTCGGAGCTTGTTTTTTCATATTACTGCCCTTCTAAGTCTGTCTCAAAATCTTCCTCCACAGAGTACTGAAAGGAATGTACTATGATTGTCCTTTCAAAGATTAAACGTGCACGATTGCACTGTTGTCTTTGGAAGCATGTGGTAATACTCTGAGATTATATTGTTTACTATTTTCTCTTTTTTGATTAAAAATTCATTAACATTAAAAAAATCTCTAATATAAAAACAAAAACAACTACGCAACCCACTAGTACCTTATGATCCTGATGTATCTTTTCAAGTCTCTGGGCTGAATCAAGTAGAAGTGACCTCACAACTCCAGATGGTGAAAGATTATCAGAAAATCTAAGTACTGTGAGCATATACCCATCAGAGACAATGAGATAGGGTAATCTTGAGTGTGACGTTACAGAAAATCTCTGTCTCATAAGATCATTTTCAGAGGCAGATGATCCAAGAGAATGATTATTAGAGTCTTGAGACAGAGACTGCTGCAGTCTAGCAAATACAATAAAAATATATAAGAAAAAATACACAGGAAAAAGATTATATGCAAAATTATCAAATGAAAATATCAGAAATACAATATTTTGATTACAAACAATTATTTTGTAATTTGTACATTTTTTCCTCAAAGGGACAAATAAACAAAAGTGTACAAATGCAGATAATAATGTAAGAAACTGAATACCAAATTGGAAATGAAAATAATATAACATGAAATAATATAGAAGTTAAATTCAATACAAAAAAGTGAAACTCATAGGTTTTTTTAAAATCTTAATTAGCTTATACTACAGCAAAAAAGTGACATCCTGAACTTTGTTGTGGACACCTATTATATAGTAACATATACATTTATGGTGCATTATCTGGAAACAGTTCTGTAAAGATTCACACAGATGCTTAACTTTATGTATTATCACTGAGACTATTCAGAAGTTAAGTGCATGATCAATCTTTGGAGGATGCGGTTCTAAATTATTACTAACAAAATAATGTATGTTGAATAATGAAGAACACTAGCATTTTGTCTCTCTTTTAAAAATTAGTTCCTCAGCCATTGTACAACAATAATAATTTTTAAATATGACATGCAGGACTTAGTCCTGCAGTCCTTACAAAGAAAAGTCACATCAAAGTTCACATGCCCTGTATTTGCATATGCAATATAAGACTGGATCCACAGCATTTCCAAATTATTAATGAAACATTTGGATATTCCCATTTCTTGACAATTCAATGTTAAGAATTCCTCTAAAATTTAAGTAGCTGAATGTGTGAATAAATAGCTGTATTAGGGTTAAAGTAATCTTTCCTATATAAAATAATACTTAGCTCCTATAAAGGTCTTCCTCAGCTGATCTTAAAGTGCTTTAACTAAGGAGATCAGCGTCACTATTCCCATCCTACAAATGAAGTGACTTGCCCAAGATCACCTGATACTCCAGTAGCAGAGTCCAAAATAGAACCCAGGTCTCCTGAATCTCAGTTCAATACTCTCTACTCAGCAGTCTAGCTGCTCTATATAAAAATAAAATTCTGATTTTTAAATCAGCCAATGAAAGTGTGCAATGACACCACTTGCAAGAATATACGTTGAAATTATTTTAAGTTAATAGCCAGCAATTTTCTTTATTTCTATATGCAGAAAGTTAAGAGAATGCCTGAAATTTAAATGCTAGTAATAGGGGACCTTAAAGCCAACAGCAAGATACTAAAGAACTTAACATTAGGGAGTTTGGTAATGTTGTGGATTAATGTACTAACTTTTCATCTGTGGAGATGCGGATTCAAGGTTTAGGTTACAATGGAAAAGGAGTTTGTATCTGTTGTGGCAGGATGTGAAGTATTTATAGGAATTTGTTTAAAATCAACAATGCTCAAATAACGACAAGAACTGCAATAACACAGTTGATCCATCTTCAATATGATAATGACAGACAAATACTGTGCATAGATTAACATAAAAAAGGATTTAAATGTACTGGCAGAGTATTGTGCGACATCTTCTATAATTCTATCAGTACTAACAATCAGGATTTTGCATTAATGTCAATCTTGGGACTTTCAATTTCACAATAATAGTTAGAGCCCTGCAAATCTGAGGATATCTGCTTATATCCATGGCTCATGCTTGTGAATATGGATGAGTTTAGGCAAAGGAGAGGGATAGCTCAGTGGTTTGAGCATTGGCCTGCTAAACTCAGGGTTGTGAGTTTAATCCTTGAGGGGACCATTTAGGGATCTAGTGCAAATCTGTCAGGGATGGTACTTGATCCTGCTGTGAGGGCAGGAGACTGGACTCCATGACCTTTCGAGGTCCCCTCCAGTTCTAGGAGATAGATATAACCCTGTAAATTTGCAGATATCCATTTTGTATCTGTATCCACGGATGTTAATGCGGATATTTACAGCTTATTTTTGTGGGTGGCGATACAATTTTGTATCCATGCAGGGCTCTAGTTCTATTAAATTAATTCTTGAGCTACTAAAATTACCCTTGCTTAAAAAATTAATCTAAGTTTTTAAACGCTTACCAAAAAATGCAGATTTTAGGAAAGATTAATGTGAGAAATATTTAAAAATGTAACCAAGTCCTGAAAGTCACTTAAATAATTCATACTTACATTGCCACAATGTCAATTTTTCAGCAGGACAAGCCATTATAAGAAATAGAAGAATACTATGAATGAGAAAGATATTGAGAAGAGAGATAGAGAAACCAAAAGATTTAATTTGAAAGATGAAACTTATTTTAAATATTAGAAAACTTATAAGATAGATATGATCAAATGATAAAGAAATAAAATATAAACTTTCAGATTGTCTCACCTGTATGTTATTAGAGGATGAAAGGGAATAAACTCTGCTGGTCCAAATTCTATAGAGCAACCAGAAGTTACCAAGGTAAGCAATTCACCCATACAAGTCAATAAGATCAAGGAGCCACGTTTTAACATGCAAGCCAGAAAAAGGCTATCAGGAGTCCAGCTCATGTCACCGACCCAATATGACCTAACAAAAACAAAATCAAATAATAGCTTTTCATGTCTACTTTTCTATCAAATCAAGGTATTAACGATTTTGCTTCTTAGAATAACTTATGGGCAAAAAAAAATTTAAGTTCTAATCTTCAGATACTGACCTGACAAATTTGGATGAAACCACATAATTCTTGCTGCTACAACCTTTAAGGTTACCAGAAACAGTAACAAAATTCAGTGTATTTATAAACAAAATCTGAGTTGCCTGCGAAGTACAAAAAAACAATTAACAATTGACCATAATAAAGCCTTTTAGTACCAAGTTATGCTTCAGATGTGTGGTACTGAAAACATTACTGAATGCAGAAATATCATGGCCATAAAGTTTAAAGTCATAATTATTAATACTCTTAAGTCTACCTTTGATACTTAAATCAACGTGTGATTGGTAATGCATTCATATGGGCATATAATATTATCAACATTCATTAAAGAGGTTAATCACAGGCAGAGCTGGTAGTGCAGACTATACTTAGTTTCACCACTTTTCTATTATAAGATCTCATCTTCAGTTGCTTGTAAATGTGGGAAACTTGAATCATTTGGTCTGAAACCATCAGGTGTCTGCCTCAAACTGAATTATTTTGGAAAATTTCAGATGTAACAGTACAGCCACATCCCAGGAAAAGATTGGGGAATCCATTGCCCACAATAAAAAAATAATTCTCACATTCAAAAGCTCTAGCATCTCTAATCTTTTGAGGAAAACTTTCAAATTTGGCAGAAGCTTGCCAGCTTTGCTAGTACACAAAAGGATGTGCTTTTTGCTATTCCCATGGAAAAGTACTTAAATCTGGCCAAATTAGAAGTCTTTAAAAAAATCTCAGTTTCTTTTCAGCATTGACTTGTTGAGTGTCTGGCAACTAAGTTCTCCAAAGATTCGATCTGAATTGAGCATGTTCCATCCCACAGCTATTGGGGCTGAGCTGAATAGCTATAGGGGCTGAGCTACACTTCCTTCTAAATTAAAAACAACAACAGTACTGTAGCACTTTAGAGACTACCCAAAAATATGTAGATAGTATCACACTGCTCTACTCTGCGCTGCTTAGGCCTCAGTTGGAGTATTGTGTGCAGTTCTGGGCACCACATTTCAAGAAAGATGTAGAGAATTGGAGAGGGTCCAGAGAAGAGCAACAAGAATGAATAAGCGGCGAGGAGTCCTGTGGCACCTTATAGACTAACTGAAGTTTAGGAGCATAAGCTTTTGTGGGCAAAGACCCACTTCGTCAGATGCATGTAGTGGAAATTTCCAGAGGCAGGTATAAATATGCAGGCCAGGATGAGGCTGGAGATGATGAGGTGGATCCAATCAAGGAGGATGAGGCCAACTTCTAGCAGCTGATCTGGAGGTGTGAATTCCAAGAGAGCAGAAGCTGCTTTTGTAGTTAGCGAGCCATTCGCAATCTTTGTTTAATCCAGAGTTGATTGTGTCAAACTTGAAGATGAACTGTAGCTCAGCAGTTCTGGAATTCACACCTCTCTCTTGGAATTCACACCTCCAGATCAGCTGCTAAAAGTGGGCCTCATCCTCCTTGATTGGATCCACCTGGTCATCTCCAGCCTGATCCTGGCCTGCATATTTATACCTGCCTCTGGAAATTTCCACTACATGCATCTGACGAAGTGGGTCTTTGCCCACGAAAGCTTATGCTCCTAAACTTCAGTTAGTCTATAAGGTGCCACAGGACTCCTCGCTGCTTTTGCAGATTCAAACTAACACGGCTACCCCTCTGATACTTGAAGAATGAATAAAGGTCTAGAGAACATGACCTTTCAGGAAGGCTGAAAGAATTGTGTTTGTTTAGTTTGGAAAAGAGAAGATTGAGGGGGGACATGATAGTAGTTTTCAGATATCTAAAAGGATGTCATAAGGAGAAGGGAGAAAACTTGCTCATCTTGGCCTCTGAGGATAGAACAAGAAGAAACGGGCTTAAACTGCAGCAAGGAAGGTTTAGGTTGGACTTTTTCCTAAAGTCCCTGTCAGGGTGGTTAAACACTGGAATAAATTACCTAGGGAGGTTGTGGAATCTCCATCTGTGGAGATATTTAAGAGTAGGCTAGATAAATGTCTATCAGGGATGGTCTAGACCAGGCATGTCCAAAGTCTGGCCCGCGGGCCAATTGCGGCCCGTGTTTCGGTTTAATACGGCCCCGCAGGTAATTTGGCAATATCTATCTTTTATGGCCCCCAACGAATCCATATGTATTGAGATGAATACATTGTAAAATCTCAGTTAATGTCAGTTGGTCTAAATCAGTTATAAATATATTTGGACACAACATGTATACTTGGTGTTATGTTCCTGTTCATATTTTTTGAACTTAAAAGTTGACAGACAACCTTTATTACCAATAATATGTAATGTACTTTTCAATGTTCCTGACATATATTTCAGCTTCCTGGATTTTTTTTTCATCTGGCCTTCAGATATGAAAGGCAGAGTGATTTAATACCTGTTTAGATTTGTCATCCATGTGACGAAATGAAAAGTATGACATTTGCAATAAACTTTGCATAAAATAGTTAATTTGCATTTTATTTTAATAGTTCAAATGTCAGACAAAATGGTCGGCCCTCACGCATGTTCACTTCATAAAATCTGGCCCTCTTTGAAAAAATTTGGACACCCCTGGTCTAGACAGTACTAGACTGGTCCTGCCATGAGGGCAGGGGACTGGACTCGATGACCTCTTGAGGTCCCTTCCAGTCCTAATATTCTATGAGCTTTTGTGGGCACAACCCACTTAAAGCTCATGATACTATCTCTATGTATTTTTGCTTAGTCTCTAAAGGTGCTAAAGGGCCATTGTTGTTTTTTAAGTTTTTTTTCCTTCTAACTGCTGTTCACAGATGGTGCAGTTCCTCTGATCACAGGCACCAAAACTAAGGGCAAAGAGTCATGTCACTCCCTATTGTGTCCACATGGATAAGAATAGGAAGAAGCCTGACCTGATTAGAGAGGGAACAACAGTCCTACCTGGAATGAGATCATGACTTATGCTAATGCAGCAATATGAAAATACAGAAAAGATGCCCCTGTCCATGAGTGCTCTCTCGATCTTGTTTATGAGGAGCGATTTGAGCACTGTAGTGTTGTTGCATGGTGCACTTCAGCTATGTCACTTGAGCTGGTCAAGATTAACTATGGCCCAATGCACTGAAAGCTGGAGAGGTCATGTGAAATTAGCACTGAGAAGTGTCCTTTATCCACTGGCATGAGAAGTTACTGAACTGTAACTGGTGGCTCACCAAGTTATATGGTACCCACCTATATTCCACTATAGGAGGTCATGCATAAACACCACTTGCCCGGAGCTGAATAATGTAAAAACAGTATATCTGAAACAACCCTGACACACAGAGGCAGGGCCTTCCTCTGAGACAGAAAGTGGTACAGCCACAACTAACCCCTGGGTGGGGGGGGGCAGTCACAGAGTACACAGTTTGCTGAATTAATTCCTCTGGCTGGAGAGCGCAAGGGCAGACAAACATGAACTTGCCCAGCTGGGGGACATGCACACCTAACCTGACTGTGCCATGGAGACACATTTCTCACCTGACCCCAAGCTACTGAGGTGAGAGAGAGCCTCAGTGTAGACTGCATATTGAATCCCTAATCTCCAAACTCACCCCAGAGCAATGATTTAAATGAAGAAAAACAAAAATTAATTGAATTAAGGACCCAAGCAGTGCCAGGTAAATCTTCTAGAAAACCTAAAAACCACTAAAATATAAATTATTAAAAATTGTATAACAGTTAAAGCTATTAACAAAACTAATTCTTATTTTGTAGGATAAGCCTGAAGCTATGGACACTGGAGGTTCTAAAAAGGAGTATGTAGGAGTAAAAAGGGAAATGGAGAGGTGCCTCACTTTTTATCTCCTCAAATGAAAAGGCTATTCGCCAGGGGATAAAATGGTGTCCTTGGCCTCTGTCTGTCAGAGGCTGGAGAGGGATGGCAGGAGACAAATCACTTGATCATTGTCTTCGGTCCACCCTCTCTGGGGCACCTGGTGCTGGCCACTGTCGGTAGACCTTTGGTCTGACCCAGTACGGCCATTCTTATGTTCTTATGGATGCATGAGGTGAGCCAAGTCACATGCACAAGCCAAGAGATACTTTTCAAATTCATCAGCTGCAGGTGTATGATGCAATACATAACCTCCCACAGTAGAATACAATAGACACTATTACTCAAAGAATCTTTCATGCCAGGACTATCTTCAGACTGTAGCTTATGAAACATTCAGATACTGTCAGATGCAACATATTGCTTGAGCTTAGCTGTCACTGACTTTGCCTAGTAATGAGAGGTCAGATATGGTGTGTTAGTTGGAGAGAATTTCTATATCAAGTTTTGGCGTTTTATGAATTAAGCAGATGGATCCATTTTCTGGAGAGCCATACTTTTCTGAAGGAGAACTTCCTAGCTATGAATTGGTTATGAATTAAGAGCAAGCCTGAGAGGTAATTCTAAAACACTTTTTAATTAGGACACTTACCAAACTGTATGTTTGCAACATTAGCTGTAATGATCTACTGTGTACCAATCATACCTTTGGATCATTTTGATTAATGGCTACTGCCAGTAAAAGTCCATCCCTTGAAAATGTAGAAAGCAAAGCTCCTCTTGACTTTACTGACACACATACTGGAACCAGAGTAGACAGGTAACATGCTTGTTGGGCCCAGAGGATATGGTACGGTAAAGAACTGTAAAAAAAAAAATTATGAAAGAATATTACATGGAAAAACTCTCTCTCTCACACACTCACTCTCACTCTCACACTCTCACACTCTTCTACCACCACCACCCCCAGGTGCCCTTTAGGAGGGGGGCAAGGGAAAGTGCATAGTCTGCTGAATTCCTCACTCTGACTGGGAGTGCAGAGAGCAGACAAGCTGTGTCCTTTGCTCTCCCCCTCCCCCCAAGACACAGACAGAAGGGGAAGAACAAGGAGCCTTGGTACAAATTTTTCTTATTTTAAAAAAAATGTATCGAGTTAAGGACCCGAACAACACTGAATAAATGTGCTCATGGTGCATAAACAATCTAGGGAAATACAAATTAGATGGAGCTACTATAAAAGGTAGCTTCCCTCTTAGAAAGGATCAATCAATTTCATGCATATGAAAAGGAAAATTACTTCCCAGGAAGGAGTACTGCAGAAAAAGACATGAGGATCATAGTGGATAACTAGCTAAACAGGAGTTGTGATGGGGTGCGATCACAGAAGACCCCTTTTGGGGTGCTTCCCAGAGTGCTGACAAAGCCACTGACATTCACCTTCTTGCTCTCTGGGGTTTCTTACCACCATGACCTGCTGAGCCAGTTCGTCTGGTCTCTCCCAGCCAAGGCACAGAGCTGAGATCACACCCCGCCCTCCTGCCTCGAGGAGCAAGACAGATGCTGAGATGCTTCAGGTCAGAGGAAAATACAATTTTGGGCCCACCTTCAAGGAAACCACTCCTCAAATGGTATCAGAACCCCAAATGAATTATTTAGGTAAGCCCCCTTTAACAATAAAAGGAGGATGTACATGCTGATTACTCCCCCAGGTAACAATAATTTAACTAGGCTTAATAATAAAATCACTTTTATTAAGTAAAAGCAATACGATTTAAGTGGTTATAAGTGAAAAAAGGCAGAGCAAAGTAGATTACAAATTTAAAATAACAAAAAATGCTTAGCTAATTCTAACATATGCTCAAACTTATTAAAACTCACCCTAAAATTGCTATTTTTTTCCAGCTAAACCTCCAAACCAGGGAAGTCTCCTTTTCCCTGGGGTCTTTAGTTTTTCCTCTTGGGTGTGTCACACCAACCAAACACCAAGAAACTGCTAGCTTCCAATCGTTTCGTAGATTCCACTTTGGGTGGGAATCAGTGTCTCCCCAAAGGTGCACGTCAACATGGGCGCGCACCAAAAATTTGCCTAATGCCCACCTTCAGCAGAGCTGTGCAGTAGCTGCTTAGCTACTCTGGGAGCAGCAGGGTAGCCAACACATGGCCTAGGGCTGAAGCTGTGGGCTGTATAGCAGTGGCGGCTGCTCAAGTGGCCCCAACTAGGGCCAAGGCCAGAGCCAGAGCCGTTTATCGGGCAGCTGGAGCCACGTGTCAGGTGGCAGTGGTGTCAGGTGGCAGGGTCAGAGCTGGAGCCACGTGTCAGGTGGCAGTGGTGGCCGCAGCTAGGGACAGATCTGTGTATCGGGTGACAGCAGCCATGTGTCAGCAGCTCTGGCACCCCTACTGGAGCCAGAGTCACATGTTGGGCAGCAGCGGCGGCCTCAACTGGGGCCGGAGCCTCGTGGCGGGCAGCAGCTGCAGCTGTGTGTTGTCTGCTGTGGCAGAACTGTGTCGGGCAGGCACCCATCAGCAAGCTCCA
Source organism: Pelodiscus sinensis (assembly GCF_052426305.1). Classification (NCBI taxonomy): domain Eukaryota; kingdom Metazoa; phylum Chordata; order Testudines; family Trionychidae; genus Pelodiscus; species Pelodiscus sinensis. Next base: position 106,334,470 of record NC_143057.1, on the reverse strand, counting down.
AGTCCAGGCAAGGTGCTCCTCTAGCTGCAGTGGGGCAGGCAGCCCATGGGCTGAGAGAGCTGGTCTTTGTCCGCTATGCTAGATCTCGTAGGGAACTTCCCTCCATGACCCTGAGGGAGCAGCCCAGCAGCAGCACAAGGCAAGCGGGGCTGCAAGGCTCTCATAGACCTGCACAGCCAGCAGAGGGCTGTGACTATGGGCAGAGGGAGGCGGCCATGTAATGGTCTTCCAGGCAGGCAGGGCGAGCGGCCAGGCAGACAGAGAGAGATGGAGGAGTTCAAATCAGCCACCGAGAGCAGGAAAAGATCAGAAAGGGGTGTGGAATGCAGACCTTAAATGGAAAGTGAGCTGATCCTCTAAGGACACAACTGTGTATGGAAAGTGTGCAGGGGGGAAGGGGTAGAGGGGAGACAGCGGAGGCTTCTGCTGATGCGCCAACATTTTGATCAGGATGGTTTGGGAGCTGCTTTGCAAGGAGGAGAAATATGGTCAGGGCCTATCCTAAGGGAAGAGGGTGGGCATTTAGCTAATGTTGCTGCAGCAGCCCCACAAGGCTGACAGGTCATCATGTCAAGGACTCTGGACCACATTTTTTCCCCCAAGTGTCTCTAGTGGGAAGGGGGGGGGGGAGGTTGGTAAACTTTTGTGAGACTCAGTAAGAATGAAAAATTTCCTGTTTTGTTTTCTTTTCTTTCTAGCATGAATAAGATTTATTTTTCAGACTAAAGAAATTTAGATGCCAGGATTAAATCACAATAGCAGCAGAAATGCAGAACTGCAGGGTTAATCAATAAGCAGATATCAATAAGCAGATTGTGGAACAAATATAGTACATTGGCACTTTAGGGTCAGCCATAATAATAAGGATGTGTTTGTAAAAGTTCTGATTTAACAACTCTTTTTATTCTTTGTGCCTGGGAAAGGTCTGTTTTCGTATTCTTTCTTCCATTATATATACAAATAAAATGTCAGTAACTGGTCGGTGCAATGGTAGCACACATCCAAACAAGTGCACATGAACTCAATATTGGTGCACAAAACAAAACTCACTCCGCTCATGGATGGAAAATCTTAGAAAACAGAAAATTCTGTTTCTACATTCCACCCATACATGGAATTACTTGGTCAGTCGTTACCAGTTGAGGTAGTCATGTGACTTCCTAAGACCAACCACTACCTAAGACCAAGCAACTAGCGTTGAGTCACTACCTGATAAGCACGCGTGTGGGCAATCATGGACAATTACGCAAAACTAACTAACAGAGAGAGGCAGCAAGGGGAGGGGGAGGGGGAGGAGCAAGAGCCCATGCTTGGGGGAGCCAACTTAAAAGCCAGTTTCCCCCAGCACCAGCTCGGGGGGGGGGGGGGGCGGGGGAGACAGAGGATGCCAGGCTCTTAATACACTTAAAAGGTGGAGCCGCAGTGGGGGAGGAGGGGGAAGGGCACGCGTTGGGAAGAAAGTGTTACTCCCCCTGTGCAGTAACTTCTGTACTTCGAGATGTGTGTCCCCGTGGGTGCTCCACTATAGGTATCAGGTTCATCCCGGTACCGCAGTCCGGAGAGTTTTTCCTAGCAGTAGTCCCTGGCAGACTGCGCATGCATAGAAGACTCCACGCGCTGTTCGTGCCTTTTCTGTGTCACGCGGTCCGAAGCGCCTGTTCCTCCTAGCCAGGACATCTGAAAAATATAAGCATAAGAGTTCCAAAGCAGGGAGGAGGGCGGGTCGTGGAGCACCCACGGGGACACACATCTCGAAGAACAGAAGTTACTGCACAGAGGGAGTAATACTTTCTTCCTCTTCGAGTAGTGTCCCCGTGGGTGCTCCACTATAGGTGAGTATGAAGCAGTAGCTCAAGTTGTGCATCGGCGTAGTCATCTGTGCACAGATGAAAGCACTGCCCGAGCCACCGCAGTATCCACAGCCATGAAGCGATCAAGGGCATAATGTCTCACAAAGGTCGATGTGGAATACCAGGTAGCGGCGCGGCATACATCGCGCAAGGGAACATCCTTGAGGAAAATCATCGAGGTGGCCATGCTCCTGGCCAAATGTGCCTTAGGGTTAGAGGGCAGCGGCTTGTTACGGAGAGCGTAGCAGCATGAGATACAGGTCACACTATGAGATGCAATACGCTGTGAAGACAATTGGTGACCTCTGGAGCGGTTCGCAACTGAAAGCAAGAGGCGTTGTGACTTTCAGAAGGAGCGTGTCCTGTCCAAGTAGAAGGCAAGCGCTCTCGTAACATTAAGGGTGTGTAAACGGGCATGTTCCAGAGCACAATGCGGTTTTGGGTTAAAGGTGGAAAGGGCGATAGGCTCATTAATGTGGAATGACGAATTAACCTTTGACAGGAAGGCGGGATGGCAGCGCAGTGTCACACCTTGTTCGGTAAACAGTGTATACGGAGGGTCAGCCAAGACAGCTGCCAATTTGCCAACATGACGGGCCGACGTGATGGCAAGCAGTAATGTAACCTTCATAGTGATGGTCACCAGGTCGCAAGGTGCTAACGGCTCGAAAGGAGGATGGGTAAGGGTGTCCAGTACGAGGCCCAGGTCCCACGGCTCTGAGACGGGCTTGTGTGGAGGGTAGAGATTAGCAATTCCTTTCATGAATCTTTTGATCAGTGGATGTGCGAATACTGAGGAGCCATCCGTTGGAGGACAAAAGGCAGAGATTGCCACCAAGTGAACTTTAAGCGAAGAATTTGACAAACTTTGTGATTTTAAGTAAAGAAGATAATCCAGAATATGATGGATAGGTACTTGCAGCAGACACATGTTCAGTGACTGGCACCAGGCTTGAAAGCGACGCCATTTATAGCGGTAGGACTTTTGAGTAATTTGACGTCTACTGTGCACTAGTATATCCCTGACTGCCTGTGAGCAAGCTAACTCTGGTCCTTGGAGCCAGTTAGGAACCACGCTGTGAGATGCAGGCTGTCGAAGCTCAGGTGAAGGAGAGTGCCATGCTGTTGTGAAAGTAAATTGCGCAATAGCGGTAGTTGCCGAGTTTGGGATACGGACGTTCACATGAGTTGAGGCGGCCAAGTTTGTCGGGGCCAAAAGGGTGCTATCAATATCACCGTTGTAGTGTCCACGAGAATCTTCGCTATCACACGCGATATCAACGGGATGGGTGGGAAGACGAATAGCAGGTGTCATGCTCCCCAATCGAGAAGGAAGACAACTCCCTGCGAGTCACTGCCTATGCCCACCCTTGAACAATAAAGGCGGCATTTTTTGTTGTGTCGAGTCGCAAAAAGGTCCATGTCTGGATAGCCCCAAACCTCGAATAGGTTGCGGACTACTCCGTCGAGCAGCTCCCATTCGTGCTGCAAATGGAAGGTTCTGCTCAATGCATCGGCAATGGTACTGCTCTTGCCCGGAAGGTAAGTGGCCTAAAGTATAATTTGGCGCTGGACTGCCCAATTTCAAAGGCGCATGGACTCTGCACATAGGCATCTGCATCTGGCACCGCCCTGCCGGTTGATATAGTAAACTGTGCAGATGTTGTTGGTAAGAATCTGTACCGCAGTACTGCGCACATCATGAAGGAAATGTCTGCAGGCATTGAAGACTGCCTGTAACTCCAGAAAGTTTATGTGGAGGAGGGATTCGTGGTGACACTATAGTCCCTGAACCTGAAGATGGTCCATATGCGCCCCCCAGCTCAATAAAGACACATCCATGGTGATCTGAAGAGACGAGGTCTGAGCGTGAAAGGGGACGCCTGCTAATGTATTGCTCAGGTCGCGCCACCAAGCTAGGGAGTCCCTAACACAATTGGGGACTACCACACATCTGCAAGTATTGTCGGTACCTGGCATACAGATTATGAGAAGCCAATGCTGAAGGCATCGTATATGAAGTCATGCATGTGGAACTATGTACGTTGCTGCCGCCATGTGCTCCAACAGCTTCAGACATGTGAGTATGGAAACCCTTGGAACCGTGAGCAAGGTATTTGCTAAGTCCCGTATGATGTGGGATCTGTCGAGAGGTAGGTATGCAGTAGCAGCCCTGGAGTCCAGCCTCGCTCCAATGAACTCGAGGGACTGGGACGGAATCAGGGAAGACTTTGGTATGTTGATGATGAGGCCCAGAGCCTCGAACGTGTCTCTGGTGGTATCGACCACAGCTTGTGCCTCACGTGCTGTGGGAGCCTTCAGCAAACAGTAGTTCAGGTAAGGAAAAATCGTGATGCCCGATCGCCAGAGGTGAGCAGTGACAACCGCTAGAGTCTTAGAGAAAACTCTCAGTGCTGCCGACAGTCCAAAGGGGAGCACTGCATATTGATAGTGGCCATTGCCTAAGGTAAAATGCAGGAACCTCTTGTGGGCTGGGGGAACAGTCACGTGGAAATACACGTTTTGGACGTTGAGGGATGCAAACCAGTCCCCTTCGTTCAGTGCTGGAATGATAGAGGCTAGAGTAACCATCTTGAACTTTTGTTTTCTTAGATGACAGTTTAGACCGTGGAGATCAAGGATAGGCGTCCACCTGCCGGACTTCTTTCGCGTGAGGAAGTACCGTGAATAGAAACCTCTGCCTCTGAACTCGTATGGAACTGTTTCCACCGCTCCAATGGTAAGTAGATGTACGACCTCCTGCCATAGCAGGGGCTCATGAGAGGGGTCCCTGAAAAGGGATGGGGAAGGAGTAGCGAGAGGGGGCAGGATGGAAAATGGAATGGTGAGGCCGGAGGTCACGATCTCTCTGACCCATCGGTCGGTAGTTATGGCGTACCAATGGGGACGGTAAGGCCTCAATCGGTGGTGAAACAGCTTGGTTACTTCACCGGGAGCCTCTCGAAGGGGAATAGCGCACGGTCCCTCGACTCACGCATCAAACTTGCTGCAAAGACTGTTGCTGACTCAATGCCTTAGTAGGTTGCTGGCACCGTTTCGGAGGGCGTTGCCTCTGCCTCTGCTGATCATAAGGCCTGAAGCGCGACGTGGCATATGAAAAGGGCCTCTGCCTGTTGTGGGGACCGACTGTCTTATGCCTGAAGGGCGGCGTGTACATCCCAATTGTTCTCAGGGTTTTTCAGGAGTCCTTTCCAGAATGGAATACATGGTCGGTGTTCTGTGCGAATAGGGAACGCCAGTCAAAAGACAGGTCCTCCACTTTAGGCTGGAGATGATAAGAGGCATCGCGAGTGTAGCGATGATGGCTATGACATGAGCGTCCAGGAGAGTATGAGCTCACACTCCTATAATGGTAGTGGTGTGAACGAGCCCGGGAGATCAGTGAATGTGACCGGAACGAACAGAGAGACGGGGATCTGGAATAATAAGAGCTGGGTTAACGGAGAGGTGTAATGGATCGTCTTGGAGACATCCAATAACATCTTGAGGGCGATCAGTGCCTGTCATAATCTCATCTGTCACGGTGCGGTGAGGTCGAAGGCTCAAGCGAAAACATCGCCCTGTCTGGACTGGGCAAAGGTGTACACATACGCCTGGTTTTCCTCTGGGCTTTGGTAGGAACTGTCATAGGCAGTGGAGGACTACTGGGGACTGAGATGACCGGTCCGGACTCAGATTGTTCTTGTCCCAGGGATGGTGATCTAGTCAATGAGGCCGGTGAAGGCAGTGCCGAGCCTACTTCCAATGGTGAGAGCTGCACCGGTTCCACGGACGGTGCCAAATGTAGCTGCAATGCCAAGTCTTGCGCCGGCTTTCTCCGTGCCTCCCTTGGTGCTATATCCGCCCTTGGTGCCATTGGTAAGGCAGGGGTAATGCTTGCTGCCTTTTTCGGCGCCGGCTCGCGTCTTGGTGCCATTCTCGGCTCTGGCTTCAGTCCCGGTACCGCCAGCGATGCCACTTAAGGTAGAGGTGCCACATAAATGCTCGGTGCCGCTGCTAGCGGCAACTCGGGGCGCAGTGCCGGGCGGGACACCAGGGCCGACAAAGGCGCCGGGCTAGGCGCTGACGTACTTCGGGTGTAAAGAGGTTTTACCGGACCGTGCCTTGGAGCGAGTCTGGACTTATACTCGGTGACGGAGTGGAGCTCTTAGTCTGGTGGGCCTTATGGGGCATCGGGGAGCCCGCCCATTGGCCCGCCGCATCAGCTGAAGCGCCTTGTTGAAAAGCAACATTTTCAGGCGCATCTCCCTGTAGCGCCTGGCCCTGGCAGTCAGCTTCGAACAATGGCCGCACTTGTGGGGAACGTGGCCTTCCCCCAAGCAGGGTATGCATCGGGAGTGGCCGTCCGATGCCGGCATAGCTTCGCCACATGAGACACATTTTTTGAAGCCCGGAGAGCCAGGCATGGTGAAGAGGAGACTGAGGGGGGATATGATAGAGCTCTATAAAATCATGAGTGGTGTGGAGAGGGCTGATAAAGAAAAGTTATTTATTAGTTCCCATAATAGAAGAACTAGAGGACACCAAACGAAATTAATGGGTAGCAGGTTTAAAACTAATAAAAGGAAGTTCTTCTTCACACAGCGTGTTGTTAACCTGTGGAACTCCTTGCCAGAGGAGGCTGTGAAGGCTAGGACTATAATAGAGTTTAAAGAGAAGTTGGATAAATTCATGGAGGTTAGGTCCATAAAAGGCTATTAGCCAGGGGATAAAATGGTGTCCTTGGCCTCTGTTTGTCAGAGGCTGGAGAGGGATGGCAGGAGACAAATCGCTTGATCATTGTCTTTGGTCAACCCTCTCTGGGGTACCTGGTGCTGGCCACTGTCGACAGACAGGATACTGGGCTAGATGGACATTTGGTCTGACCCAGTACGGCCATTCTTATGTTCTTATGTACTAATGTGCCCACGGATAACGGTAACAACAAACAGGAACCAAACTGTTTGGTTTTTTGGGTTTTTTTTTAAACTAAGAAATAACAACAACTTTAACAAATTATAACGACGAGGAAGGGGGCTAACTGGGACGAACGAGTAACTAACTAGTTTTTCCTCAGAGTGGAGCAGGAGCTTGTTCCAACTCCGTCTGCAGCCATGGACGGTTAGGAGGAACTGGCGCTTCAGACCACGTGATGCAGAAAAGGCGCGAACGGCACCTGGAGTCCTCTGCGCATGTGCGGTCCGCCGGGGCTACTGCTGGGAAAACTCTCCCGACTGCAGCGCCGGGACGAGCCCTACGCCTATAGTGGAGCACCCACAGGGACACCACTCAAAGAGAAATCAGCTGATTTCTGGCTCGCACTGGGATACCCAGCTACGCCTCTGCTTTTTAAATATATTAAGAGCCTGGTGGCCCTTAATACATTTGAAAGTCAGAGCCACAGTGGGGCTACTCCTCGGTCCAGGAGTTAACCCTGCTGTGACTCTGCAGTTTCCTCCCTTATCAAATAGTGCTCTGTGGAACCCCAGAGCTGGTCTTAGGGGCGAGTGAGCAGGGTAGTCACCCGGGGCTGCCATTTTCAAAGGGCCGCAGCAATCTTAGGGTGGGCCAGCTTTTTTTTATTTTTTGGACCAGTTTTCCCCAGAGTTGTTTTTATTTTTTGCTTGACAGTTCCCCCCCCCCCTTCTTTTTTTTGGTCAACCAGTTTCCCAGGAGTGGGGGGGGGGGGGGGGACGGAGGGAGGGAGAGAGAGTGTGTGTGTGGTTTTTTTTTTTAAGGGTTCCGTGGCTAAATAAATTTGGTAAACACTGAACTAATCAAATTAAACACCATTTAATATCCCTACTTCAAAATGCTTTACCAAAAATAAAATCAACTATTCCTTGTAAAACTGTTAGTGAATTTCAAGTAACTTTAAACTCACCTAATGTATCTGAAGCTATTTTCATGCCACCGCAGCGCTAAAAATGTCAGCATCAAGCATTCCCCAGAATAAAACGTGAAAGAGCACAAGCAGCAGTCACCTAGTATCTGTAAAAGAAACAATTTTTTCTTTTTATAAATTTACTTGATTGATCAATGCAATACCCATCATCACAACTAAAAACAAAATTAATAAAATATTTTCTCTGAGATTCAAAAGAGAAGAAAAAACAAAAACAATTTGTCAACCATCCTACAACCTAACTTAAAGTATCCCAGTATCTTACAAGATACAACAATTTGTTTTACTAAAAACTGAATATGAGAAGGATTTCTCTGAATAGGCAATATATTGATTATGTGATCTTGCTAGGCAACATACCTTGTTATATTGTACTAGCATTCAGTTGTTGTATTAATTCAAATCACTCATTTTTTTTGTTTGTGCAATTCAACTAGAAAGCATGACAGACCTCTACAGGGTCCCACATTCCCCCCTCTAAGATTTACTGGTTTGAAAAGAAAATTTCCACAACAGACTTTTGATGCTTTAAAAAGCTATAGTCTTCAGCTGTTAAAAATGCATATTTAAAAGTTGCCTGCACTCAAATCTTCACTTGCTACCAAAAATCAAAACTTTTCATACTTATTAAAAAAGAATTTCTCAGATAAGCAAACTAAAAATGGTGGCTCTGGGTAGCGTGCTAAAATTCCATGAATCCTTATGTACAAGGTTAGAACAAGTCCGCCACAGATACATCGGATGTTACACCGCTATTCTACTAGTTTATTTGAAAAATAATGAAGTTAAAAACATAGAAAATTACTCAAATACCCTTACGCATGAGATGAATAGAACACGTATGCAAGCACTTTGGCAGGACTGGTTTTATTACTACTTCACAGTCAATCCCACAGATTGCATTTATACAGACAAAAATGAATTGGTTGCGAAAAAATACATATATGATGCATGAGCTGAGAGAGAACAGTTAAGACACTGTTTTTCACCGGCTTTGGAATCTCACTTAGCTTCCCTTAGCCAAAAGGATCAATAATGTACAGCCTCAAACCGATGGTTTTAAAACCAGAAAGAAGAGTACTGGAGAAATCTTCAGAGCTTTCTAACACATACATAAATAATCACCTTTCCTAAATCCATTATGAATAAATATATACATACAGGATGGAATTCCAGAAGGAAAGGCCTTCCAAATTTTTGATCTCTCAATCAGATCTGCATTAGAAGCTCCCTGTGCCTCTACAGACTCATATTGAAGTAACAGGGTTATGAGCACTTACAAAAAAACCCACTTATGCTGATCAGCTCGCAGGGCTGAAGCCCAAAACTGGATTCTTGTAACAAAAGCTGAGATAGCAAAAAATTAAAAGTATGTTGCAACAACATTTTGTAATTTTAATAATACTTTAAGATGACATACATATTCTTGGTCTCTAATTGAAAGGTGACTTACTTTACCATAACTGGAGTTCTTTGACATATGTGGTCCACATAGATACTACATTCTGGGTGTGCATACACTCCAGGGTCCCAAGATCAAAAGATTTGTCATGAATGTGTCCACTGATCTGCACCTGCATCCTGTGTCTTCTTTTGTTCTTAACTCAAAGCATAAAGGATGGTTTGGACAGACCTCTTTCAGTTCCTTTTCTACCACAAGTCACTTAGAAAATAATTCAAAGCAACAGGATAGGATGGGCAAAAAATACCCTTAGAGACCATATACTTTGTTAAACTTTAGTCAGATAAATAGTTTTCCTTTCTTTTTTGAATGGTGTTCCCTATGGGTATTTTCCACCATGGGTAATTCCTAAACCAGTGATGTTCCTAAACTTTTTAAGACTGAGGAACATCAAAAAAATTTTTTTGAGGAACACAAAGGATTTTTTTTGGTGGTGGTGGGGTTACTGAGCGCAAAAAAAAAAAAAGTTGCCTGTCCCTTTTAGGGCAGCCATTTTGAACTTTGTTGTTTTCCACAGCACACCACTGTGCCATGGAACACAGTTTAAGAAGCACTGTCCTAAACAATATTCATCGACAAAAAGGATGGAATGGACCATGCAGGACTGCTGAACTGAAGGATGCATCTGCCAAAGAAACATGTACCGTAGTGTAATGTCTAGTAAAGGTACGCAAAGAGTCTCACATATCCATCTACCAATCTCCAGGATGGCATCCTAAACAAAAGCCATGAGGCTGCCTGAGGTTGTAGGGGAGAAACTCTGGTGCTTACTAACATGGGTATGCAATCTTTGAATATAAGAACAACCACCTGGACTCCATCTTGGCTGGCCTTCTCTTTCCTCCCTTGAGAGTATTTTCTTGCTCTTTTGACAGGAAACTAGATGGACACATGATCTGGGTTCTTCCTGGCAACAACACATTATTAAGAGCTGCCTCAACCAGTTCTGAGTGGCAAAATCTGGAGCTGCTTAGAGGTGTACACCAGCACCATATGTGTAGATCTGGTTGGGAGGGTGAGCTTACCTGCACACAAGGGGTCTGTTACCAGCTGCCATGCCTTCTGAGGACAAACACACACCCATAACAAGTCAGGGAGAGAGAGTGGGCCAACCATCACTGGACAGCTAACATCACTTGATCACTCCTTACCTATGATACCACCTGCAGATGGAATCCAGAGCTGTCTCATCACCGTGAGGGTCTTCAATCTGCAGGACATGGGAGAGACTCCCTAATCCTCCATTTCCTTACCTAGTCCCATCCCAGGGTGAGTTCTCATATTTTGAGGGGTAGGAGTCTCCATCAGCTCATAGCAAAGCATTCATGACATTTATGGTCCTCAATATCCATTTAGAACAGAGGTCGGCAAAAGCCTCTCAGTGTGCCGGATCCAGCCTGCCTAGGGCTTTGATCCAATCAGCAAGGAAGTTCCAGGACCCGGCCCCTAGTGCGGGGGTCGGCAACCTACAGCAAGCGAGGCACACGTGCCGATTTTCAGCAAGCACGGGGGAGGGAGCTCAACCCAATCCCACCTCCCCTGCGCAGCCACTGGAGAGCGCTCCATCCTCTCTGCAGCATGTTAGGCTGCGGTGGGAGGAGGCAGCACTGGGGCTGAGACTCCTCAGCTGTTCCTTGGCAGGGATGGGAGGCAGTGTGGCCACGTGGTCAGGGGCTGGCCACGTGGTCAGGGGCTGGCCACGTGGTCAGGGGCTGGCCACGTGGTCAGGGGCTGGCCACGTGGTCAGGGGCTGGCCACGTGGTCAGGGGCTGGCCACGTGGTCAGGGGCTGGCCACGTGGTCAGGGGCTGGCCACGTGGTCAGGGGCTGGCCCCAGACCGTGTGGCTGCCGCGTCTCCAGGTCGGCCCCAAACCGTGTGGCTGCCACGGCAATGGGGCCTCCTTCCAGAGCAACCAAGACAGCATGGCTGCAGCCATTACTGCTGGGGGCACAAAGCAAGGTAAGGTCTCCTCTCATGCCCAGACCTCTGCACCCCAAACCTCTCACTTCCCTCCCTCCGACCCCAGCAAGACTCGGCAAGCCAGCTTGCTTCGACAACCTTCCTTGTTCCTGCACCCTGTCTGCTAGCCAGAACCCTACCCTGCTCCTGCACCCTCTCTCCTGGCCACACACTGCACCCTCCCTTGTTCCTGCTCCCTCCACCTGGACAGACACCCTACTTCCCTCCCAGATCCTGCACTCCATATCCCTAACCTACTTGCTGGTAGACCTCTCTCATGCACTGTGCCCCTCATTTTTGTCCCAGAGCTGTAAAATCCACTAACTCTGGAACCTCAGAAAAGTAAATCTGGTGTATGGGAAGCCCTGAACTTCAATATCCCACTTCTCTTCCCCTCAGCCTGTGAGGCTGGGTACCAGGAGTGAGGTGTCTCAGTTGCGGCCACATCAGTGAGCATTGGGGGTTTTTTTTAAGAGTTTTTTTGCTTCTCACTTGTGTGGTCCCCAACTGATTTTCCTATGGGTCAGTGACCCCGGACCCAAAAAGGGCTTTCCACCACTGCCATTAATATAGAAAATATTGAAACCTTTTGTGTTGGACATAATATTTTAATTTATTTAAAATTAAGTTTGATAAACTAACATGATAAAGTTAAAATGCTTAATCTATTTCATAATTTAAATTAAACCATTCTTACTAGCTGCAGGTGGTTCAGGAAATAAGCCTGCCCTGGCCTCTCCTCCCCCAGCACACAGATCCATGAATAAGTTAAATCTCTGTACGCCACTGCTGAAAAGTTGCTGACCCCTGCACTAAAAAGTAAGAGCTGCATCTTAATTTATAAAGCTTATGTAAGTAGGACTATTACTGACATTAAAAAGTATCACCAGCACTCGAATTCGTACATAGGAGGTGAATAAGTCAAATCTTGGCACTCTACCTCTGAAAGGTTGCTGACCCCTGCCCTAGCATGTTGCCTGTAAGTTGAATACAGGCAGGTGTATGGCCTGATTCATGTGGAATTCAGAGAGAACCTTTGGAAAGAACTTAGGGTGTAACCTGTAAGAAGGATCCACTTAGGGACCTTGAGCTTACCTACTCTTCTAGTGGGGGCAACTGCTGTCACGCATGACATCTTCAGACAGAAGGTACCAGGGTTCAAAAGGAGGATTCATGAGCATTGACAACACAAGACTAAGGTCCCACAGTTGGAGTTGGTTTCAGTACAGAAAGAAAGATTCTGGAACAGCTTTTCAAAAACAGCCATTGGATAGATGAAAAAACCAGCAGTTATATACCAGAGGAAAATGGACGGCAGTGAGTTGAGAAACAGACCTGACTTCTTTAGGGAAAGAAAATATTCCAAGCTAGTAGGGATCTCTGAATATTCAGGAGGTATCTCATGATATTGCCAGTAGTTGTAAAATCTCTTTCGTTTAAACACATTTTCTCACGAAGAATTTCCTGCTAATAAGAATGGATTACACCTCTTCTGAATCAAAATACAGGACTATGTAGCACTTTAAAGACTAACGAGATGGTTTATTAGATGATGAGCTATCGTGGGCCAGATCTACTTCCTCAGATCAAATAGTGGAAGAAAATAGTCACAACCTTATATACCAAAGGATACAATTAAAAAAAATGAACACATATGAAAAGGACAAATCAAATTTCAGAACAGAAGGGGGATGCGGGGGGGGGGGGTAAATGTCTGTGAGCTAATGGTATTAGAGGTGATAACTGGGGAAGCTATCTTTGTAATGAGTAAGATAGCTAGAGTCTTTGTTGAGCCCTCCATGTAGAGTGTCAAATTTTAGCATGAATGACACTTCAGAGGATTCCCTTTCAAGTGCAGATTTAAAAGGCTTCTGAAGCAGGAAGACATTCACCTCTTCTGAATGTCATCTTTCTAAGCTTTTTACCCATTCAAATGGCTATTAGATGAAGGGATAGTGGGTTGGAAAGTTTAATCTTGCTTTTCCTAAGTCAGCAGGTTTAAAAAATGGCTGGGTTCATATGCATAGACATGCTGCAATCTGAAAGATACTTGTGAACCAAAACATATTCAGCCCCAAGGATTACCATCATTTTCACCTACCTAATTTTCCTTAAGACTCAAGATAGGAAACACAAGTGGGAAATATACACCAATATCTCTGGCCACTAAACTAGGAACACTTCTGCTTTGGAATCATGATCCCAAGCTGTTTGGAAATAGTAGGCTGGGCATTTCTTGTTGTCTTGGGATGCAAAGAAGCCTTTTCCACAATGGAAATCCTCACTGCTGTAAGAAGTTCTATACCAGGGTTTCTCAATCAGTGGTACGAGTACCCTTAGGGGTACCTGAGAGAACTCTGGGGGTACATCAACACAACTGAAATTTGGAAAAAACTGAATTTTTGTTTTACATTTTACAGCGCTTTATTATTTTTGTACTTTTTACACCCAAAAATGTTATTGCCCATCCAGCTATGATTAAGTTGTTTAAACAAATGTGTTGCAATGGTACAAATGGGGGTACTTTTTTAAAGGAGTACTTTTTTTTTTCTTTTTTAAATAAAGGTTGAGAAACACTGCTCTATACTACCAATACATGCAGTTCCCACTCAGTGCCCCTTGGAAGCACTTGCTGAAGCTATCTGCAGATGTGTTATTCCTGAGAGATGCATTATAAACGTGATCTGTTCCTGGATGCATCATCTCCAGAGCTTGATGGCCTCTGTGCAAAGGAGGCTGGACCTCAATCCTTCATGTTTATAAAGTAAATAGCAATCATTTTTCAACATAAGCTGAACATGCAGGGCATGGACGAAAGGCAGGAACTTTTTGCAGATCTCATGCTCTGTTCACAGTTCAAGGAGACTGATGTGTAGTTTGGATTTTGGTTAGGGCCACAAACTTTGAAGCCACATACTCATCCAGATACAAGCATCTCTTACTGGGCTGGGGTGTGTAAGAAACATTTACTTACTATAACTCTAGTTCTTCAGGATAGGATACAGATGTGTAGTCCACAACCCACTCCCTTGTCTCCTTTGCAGCAAAGTCTTGTGTCCTGGCATTCAGTGCAAAGGAACTGATTGATGGTTGGGGCAGCACCACCACATGTAGTCAAGGGAGGGACTACAGGCACAATACACAATCGCTGCCCCTTTCTCCAGGTTTTGCTAGGCAAATTTCTCTTGCTCCAGTATACTAGGTGCACACACACTTCAGGTCTTGCTAAACATGGACCTCTTTTATCAAATCCTGCATCTGCTGTGAAAGATGTAGTCATGGTGTAATGGTTTGTGAATGCATGTATTGACTACAACATAGCAGTTCTGCAAATGTCCAAAAAGGAAACAGCACTGAGAAATGTAATGGAATAAGCTTGCACCTGTGAACAGACATAGCCAGAGCTATTTCATATTTCCACTTGGAGACTGTTTGCAAAGAGACCGTTTGCCTGTGAAGAAACTGTTTGACCTTTCATGGATGTCTGCACATGACAAACAAACTGGAGAAGGAGTTATCCTGTGCCTACCCTTAGGCCCTGGTTTGGCACAAGGCACAGGCACAGACCAACAAATGCTGCTAGCAAAAAATCTTCCAGTTTTAGACACATGGAGAGTATGTGCACCCACAGTGGAATATTCACAGGAACCACCACCCAAGAATTAAAATATCCCCAGCACTTTTTTGAAAAGATCAGAAGAGAATATAAGGATCCATGCCAAAACCCAAAAGTAAAGCAGATTTTAAAGTTTATGGCTGTGAACAGTTATTATTCCATTTAAAATCTTTGTCATGTTTACTAGGATGCTCCATAACCAACATGTAACTCAATTTGCTTTATAAAGCACAAAAACAAGATTTATTTCCAATTAATACATTCAGATTATTTTTACATTTTTGAAAAGTATTCTGCATGCAGAGCTATTTTAAACTTTTCTTACCTCATTTTTGATGAAATCAGCATTCATTCCAGTTTCTTTATCTTCAGTGGAAGGCAACATAACTGATTCTTCCGGAATAATTTGTGACCAATGCCCAGCCAGTGAAGAATGTTCAGCAGAGGATATGTCTTTGCACTCTGTGCTTTCCCACAGAAAGACACATGCAGTAGGCGTAGTGAGTAACACCTTATTCCCATCTCCTGAGACATACAGGTACAATCTCATGGAGCACTCTGGAAAAATAACATGTCAGAAAAGTGAGTGGTTTTCAGTGTCCACAGATGTGAGAGAAGAGATTTTCCTAATAAAAGTTAAGAGTACTAGCTGACATGAAACCACTTTAAAAAAAAATTTATAAGGAATTTAGTGACCTATGTGAGACAAGAAAAAACAGTAGTACAATTCACACAATCTTTGTTGCTGGAGTAAGTCTCCAAATAGGCAAGGGAGGTATTATACATTACACCTCCATGCAAAGTGCATAGACACCTTAAGTTTCACAGTAGTATCAACCCATACAGTGATATCTTGCGTAAAGGTGGGACAAAAGAAAACCTGTTTTAAGATTTCTTTCAGATTGCTTTATCATGATTGGGTTACACTTGACAGTCTTCATCTTGATTAGAGTAATCTCCTGTTCATCCTGCTTCCTACATTTTCTCTTCCAAAGACAATGCAACACACAGATTTTCAGACTGTCTACTTTGTCACAAGTAACCATGTGAACCCCTCCAACTAGCTCTCCTCTTCACCACCATTACAAAATCAAACGTCTATGAACTTAGTTCTAAAGACTCTAGTCCAGTAGTTCCCAACTTTTTTTTAATACCGCCAACCAGCAAACTCGTTCAAAAACTTTGTGGACCAGCACTAAAACATCTTCATATTAATTATGGTAATTTCTTTGTAGATTCATTACGATAATTACTGTTACGCGGTCACATGTTATTTTACATTGCATCCGTATGCACACAATGCATGTCATTGTGTGGATGGCAAGATCAAAATCATACATTGTGAAACAGGTGGCATGCTTTGCAAAATAGTTCTGGTTTTCACTGGAGAGAGGCAAAGAGGTACAGCAGGCAGGGCAGAAGAAGGAAGGCTGTGGCCAAGAAGAAGAAGAAGAGGGAGAACGAAAAGGGGGACCAAGCCAGGGAGAGGCTGGGCTGAAAGTGGGGGGCACTGACTCCAGCTCGGAGGGCTTCTCCTGCCTTGTCTGCTTCCCCACCCCAGCCACCTGAGTAGCGACAGCCCCTGTTCAACCTTGACTGCCCTACCAGGGGGTCCCTGAGCCAGCCCCCAGGGCTCTGGCCAGCTGGGTGACCCCTGCTCCACCACGCAGCCCAGTCATCCCTAGAGCAGCCCCACTCAGCTATGCTGCCTGGTCAGCCCTGGAGCAGCCCCGGCCCACCACGCAGCTCAACCAACCCAAAGCAGCCTTACTTTGCCATGCAGGCTTGTAACCCCGAGAGCACCTCTGCCTGCTGGAGCAGCCACCTGCCACGTGGCCTCGCTGGCTGGGCCATGTGACTGCTATGGAGCAGAAACTCAGGCCGTGGTGAGGTTGCTCCAGTACAGACAGCTTCACCGCAGCCCTGCTCCAGCCGCAGCACCACCATCCAGGCCACATGGCTGCCATGGAGCAGCAACTAGGGCCATGGTTGGGCTCCCTACTGGGGCAGCATGAGAGGAGAATTTTTAGTGTGCGCACAGGCATGCATCTTGGTAACCGTGTTCCACAGCAGACAGGGCTCATTAGCAGCCAGGGGTATGGCCTGGAAGAATGCACAACCTGGCAGGCAGGGGTTCGCAGTCCGCCACCAGTCCACGGACTGGTGGTTGGGAACTGCTGTTCTCATCTAAAGTCTAGATGGCACGTTTATCTGCTTCCTCGGTAATTGCCTGTGCATTAACCTTCACGCTATATGAATATAAGTACAGGCAGTCCCCGACTTACGCGGATCCGACTTACATCGGATCCGCACTTACTAAAGGGGCTCTCTTGCCCCGGAGCTCACAGGCAGCGGTCAGCCACCTTGACCTCCGGGGCGAGAAAAGCTGCTCCCGGTGCCCCTGGTCTGCTGGGGACCGTCTCCAGCAGACCAGGGGCATCGGGAGCAAAGCAGCAGCCCCGGCGGGTTTGCTCGCGGTGCCCCTGGTCTGCTGGAGACAGTCCCCAGCAGACCAGGGGCACCGCGAGCAAACCCGCAGCCATGGCGGGGTCCCGCGCTTCTGAGGCATTGCTCTGGCTGGACTGGAGCAAAGCCAGAGCAAAGCCTCAGAAGCGCGGGACCCCGCCACGGCTGCGGCTTTGCTCCCCGTGTCCCTGGTCTGCTGGGGGGGGGGGGGGGGGCGCAGCTAGTGTGCCCCCCCCCCCAGCAGACCAGGCTTTTGTTGTGGACCCTGGGGCAGAGCAGCTGGGGCGCTGCCGGTTGGTCCCGGAGCGCCGCTCTGGGCACTACTGGACCAACCCGGCAGCACCCCAGCCCTCTGCCCCAGGCGTCCTGATTCAGCCGCTGCTGGTCAGTTTCAGCAGCGGCTGAATCAGGACGCCTGGGGCAGAGCAGCTGGGGTGTTGCTGGGTTGGTCCAGCAGCGCCAAGGAGCCGCGCTACTGGAGCAACCCAGCAGCACCCCAGCTGCTCTGCCCCAGGCGTCCCCAAGTCAGCCGTTGCTGAAACTGACCAGCGCTGACTACAGGAAGCCTGAGGCACAGTTGCTCTGCCCTGGGCTTCCTGGAATCAGCGGCTGATCAGTTTCAGCAGCAGCTGACTTGGGGTTCTTAAGTTGAATCTGTATGTAAGTCAGAACTGGTGGTCAGTTTCAGCAGCGGCTGAATCTGGACGCCAGTTCCAACTTACATACAGATTCAACTTAAGAACAAACCTACAGTCCCTATCTTGTACGTAACC
This sequence comes from Pelodiscus sinensis, assembly GCF_052426305.1. Classification (NCBI taxonomy): domain Eukaryota; kingdom Metazoa; phylum Chordata; order Testudines; family Trionychidae; genus Pelodiscus; species Pelodiscus sinensis. Next base: position 106,316,438 of record NC_143057.1, on the reverse strand, counting down.
CGGGGACTGCCTGTATAGGCATACTGTGTCAGATTGTTATCTAGAAAAGTATTGTATTTTCCAATGTGTATTACTTGGCAGAGAAAATTCAATTTTGATAAATGCAATTTTGTTGCCCAGTCATCCAGTCATTAATAAATAAAGTTTATTAACAAATTAATAAACTCATGGGGGATTCCCATGGGCTCAGGACTTAGTTACAGAAGGAAAAAAAAACATTTCTAACAGCACAGATCTTAGATCCAAATTCCCAAACCAGAAAACAATAAAACCTGATGGATTATCTAGACTTTGCCCTACTTACAGATGGTGAAGAGTCTTTTCTTGGAAATAGACATGTCCTCTGTCCCCCTCAGTACCCAGAGAGCAAACTGAGTCAGAAACAAAGGAGGGAAAACCCAAAAATTCCTTTGCCTCAGTTTGAAATCCCTATCTACATTTCTATTGGCTGACTGCTACCTGGCTAGATACAGTTAACCCCTTAGTCCCCATCCCTCATGTTTATGATATGGTCCATGAGAAAACCTTCCCTCAACATGCCTTAATTTGTTTAAGAGGCTTAGGTGAGGAACCTTAACAAAGGCTCTCTCAAAGTATAAGGACACTATAACCACTGGATCATCTTTGTTCACATTTGTTGATCCCCCTCAACGAATTTTAACAGACTGATGTGGCATGATTTCCCATTACAAAAGCCAGGCTGACTGCCCAAACAGAATGTGGTTCATCTACGCATCCAATAATTCTGTTCTTTACTACAGTTTCAACCAATTTTGTAGTACTGAAATTAGGCTTACCAGCCTATAATTAACATAATCACTCAAGCCTTTTTTCAAAAATCAGATTTATATTAATTATTTGCCAATCATCTGGTACAGACACTGATTTAAGCAATAGGTTATATACCATAGCAAGTAAAATGATAATTTATTCAAAAACCACTTCTACTGAAACCTCAGTATGGAACGAGGGTTGCCAGGTGTCCAGTATTGACCCGGACAGTCCGGTATTTTCGCCTCCTATCCAGTTGGGGGGGGAGGGGGGGCGAGAGGATCAGAAAATACCAGACACCTGAAATGTCCGGTATTTTCTGATTTTTCTTTCCAGCCAAGAGACGAAAATACCGGACACCAGACACCCTACAACACACTTGGCAACTGGGCCCAGCTCCCAGCACTCACCCACCCCGCCCCAGGACCCCCTGCTTACTTGGTTCCTGGGTCTTAGTGCTCAACTGCTCCACTCTTGCTATACCTATTGTGACTCTGCATGCACTTAAAGCTGTTTGAATGCTGGTTTTAGGGGTTATTTTTTTTGGGGGGGGGGGTTGGCTTAACTCTCAGGGTCATTTTTTTTTCTCTCCATCAACAACTTTGGTCTCCCCCTCCCTCCCATAATTTTTCCCCCGGTGGTTTTTTTTTTTTGGGGGGGGGGGGGGGGGAGCGGTATTTTTGGTTAAACCATCTGGCAACCCTAAATGGAGCCTAAAAACAATGGCTGGCAATATCATCTGCAGGGAAGACAAACAAAAAATTAATTCAGCTTCACTGCAACAGCCTTGTCTTCCTTCAATGCTACTTTTGCACCTTGACTGCCCACTAGCCCCACTGATTGTTTAGCAAACTGCCTCCTTCTTATTGTACTGGAATTTTTTTCATGTTAGTTTTTATGTCTTCTGCTAGTTGCTCTTGAAATTCTCTTTTGGCCTACCACATTATACTTTTACAGTTGATTTTCCAGATTTTATGCAGCTTTCAATTTTCCTCAGTAGGATTTGCCTTCTAATGTTTAAATATGCCTTTGTGCCTGTAACTACTTTTCACTCTGTTCAGCCATTGGGGATATTAAATTTAGTTAATATTAATTAACTAATCAAACAGTTGATGGGATTTTCATCGACTATTCAATTAGTCTATAAGAGCGCCTGTGCCTTTGAACCGTGGCAAGAGCCCAGGCTCTTGCTACAGTTCAAAAGCAGAAGTCCTGCAGCGATCATGGGGTTTCCTTTTAAAATGTATAAGTGCCTCAGTGGGGATATTTTACATTTCAAAAGGAAGCCCCGCAGGGAGCACTGGACTAGCGGGGGATCCTGCTGGCCCCATGCTCCCTGCAGTGCCTCAGCCTTTCATTAAATAGCAGGAATAAAAGCAGAATGACAGCAAAAGCAGCATGAGCAGACTGCTTTAGTCCCTGCTCCTGCCGTTTCCCCACTGTGCCTCTACCTCCCCTGCCCCGAGGAGACAATGCTAGAGGGAACCAGCTTTTAAGGCGGCCTACCCCAACTCCAGCTCCTCCTCCTCTCTGCCCTGCTGCCTCTCTCTGACAGAGGCAACAAGGAGGGGAGGGGAGAGGGGAAAGCCACTAGTTGCAACACTAGTCAACTATCTGATAAGCTTCTGCTTACTGGATAGCCAACTAGTCTCTTACATCCCTATTAGCCATGGTGGCATTTTTTTATACTTTTGTTTTAACTAGGGATATATATTTAATTTGAGCCTCTATTATGATTTTAAAAAAATACTGTTAATCTTCCAGGCATTTCACTCCTGTGACAGTTCCTTTTTATTTCCATTTAACAATAGGTTGCATCTCTAAAATCTGGGATTCTCTGGTCCGGCAACATCCGTGGTCCAGCATGACCACTGATGTTCCAGGACCAGTGTCCCAGCATGATGGAGGGGAAGAGAGCCGGTGCACGGCTCTGTTGGGCTAGGAGTGGGAAGCCAAGAGTAAGAGTGCAGCTCGACTGGGGAAGGGCCAGGAGCTGGTGCACGGCTCAGCTGTTAGGCTAGCCAGGAAGTGGGGAGAGGAGCATCGGAGGGGCCCCCTGAAATGACCTCCCTTGGTCCAGAAAAATCCCTCGTCCGGGACCAGTCAGGTCCCAAGGGAGCCGGACCAGAAAAGCCCAACCTATGGATTCCTTATATGTGTGCAGTTCCCTTTCTTGAGGTTAAATGCTATTGTGACACTACTTTAGTATCCATCCCCCTGTAAGAATGTTCAATTTAATTGTGCTGTGGATGCTATTACTAAGCAGATTGGTTATATTTATCTGGTGGACCAGATCCTCAGTGCCCCTTAGAACAAAATCATAAACTGACTTCTCTCCTTATGTGAAACTAGCTACTCAAAGCAGCAGTCAATAATGGTGTCCAGAAATTTTCTCTCTGCATCCCATCCTGAGATCACATGTTCCTATTCAATACAAAGATAGCTGACAACTGGGTTTTCTTTTTTTTCTGACCTCTTATCTCCCTTACCGTTTTACAATAGCCATCACAATTGTGATAAAATTGTATGTTTCTACTACTATATTCTTATTATTCAAGCATGGAATTTCTATCTATAGAGCTTTTATGATACTAAGTTATTTAAAATGTTTACTATATATTTGAGTCTATATTTACTTTCGCATATAGCACTACGCCCCAGCAGCATAACCTACTCTGTCATTCCTATACATTTTGTATTCTGGTACTTGGTACCATTGATTATTGATCTTTTATCAAATTTCTGTAATGCCTTTTCTTTCAATATCATCATTTAATATCAAGTATTGGTATTTCACCCATATTTGTATTTAGACTTCTTGGATTTGCACATAAGCACTTATAAATTTGTCAATATTTCCTTTTCTGCCTTCATGTGAAGTAACTGCCTTCATGTGAAGTAACTGAATGGTACTAGTTTTCCTTTAACTATTTCTCTTCAGCTTTTGCTTGCTCATTATAGTAAAGAGGAGAGCACAGAAGCAAATAGAGTATCCTCCTTAATAAATCCTCCCCTAAGGGATATATTTTTCCTAACCAAGTGTTCCTCATAGATTCATAGACTTTAAGGTCAGAAGGGACCATTATGATCATCTAGTCTGACCCCCTGCACAGTGCAGGCCACAGAATCTCACCCACCCCTCCCAAAATAATCCTCTCACTTATAACTCAGAAATTGAAGCCTTCAAATACTTTGAAGACCCCAAGATGCAGAGAATCCTCTAGCTGTGATCTGTACCCCATGCTACAGAGGAAGGCGAAAAACCTCCAGGGCCTCTGCCAATCTACCCTGGAGGAAAATTCCTTCCCGACCCCAAATATGGCGATCAGCTAAACCCTGAGCATGTGGGCAAGACTCATCAGCCAGACACCCAGAAAGTTCTCTATAGTAACTCCTATCATCCCTCCATTGACCTATTTCCCACTGATAATGAATGGACAATTAGTTACCAAGATCCTGTTATCTCATCAAACCATCCTCTTCATAAACCCATCCAGTTTAATCTTGAAACCAGGTAGATCTTTTGCTCCCACTACTTCCCTTGGAAGGCCGTTCCAGAACCTCACTCCTCTAATGGTTAGAAACCTTCGTCTAATCTCAAGTCTAAACTTCCTACTAGCCAGCTTATATCCATTTGTTCTTGTGTCCACATTGGTATGAAGCTTAAATAATTCCTCTCCCTCCCTGGTATTTATCCCTCTAATATATTTAAAAAGTGCAATCATGTCCCCCCTCAGCCTTCTTTTGGTTAAGGTAAACAAGCCAAGCTCCTTGAGTCTCCTTTCATAAGACAGGTTTTCCATTTCTCGGATCATCCTAATGGCCCTTCTTTGTACCTGTTCCAGTTTGAATTCATCCTTCTTAAACATGGGAGACCAGAACTGCACACAGTATTCCTAATGCGGTCTCACCAATGCCTTGTATAATGGCACTAACACCTCCTTATCCCTACTGGAAATACCTCACCTAATACATCCAAAGATCGTATTAGCCTTTTTCACGGCCATGTCACAATGGCGGCTCAGTCATTTTATAATCAACCAGGACTCCGAGGTCCTTCTCCTCCTCCGTTACTTCCAACTGATGTGTCCCCAGCTTATAACTAAAATTCTTGTTATTAATCCCTAAATGCATAACCTTACACTTCTCACTATTAAATTTCATCCTATTGCTATCACTCCAATTTACAAGATCATCCAGATCTTCCTGTACGATACCCCGATCGTTCTCTGAATTGGCAATACCTCCCAACTTTGTGTCATCTGCAAATTTTATCAGGACACTTCCACTTTTGGTGCCAAGGTCAGCGATAAAAAGATTAAATAAAATTGGTCCCAGAACTGATCCCTGAGGAACTCCGCTAGTAACCTTCCTCCAACCTGACAGTTCACCTTTCAATATGACCCACTGTAGTCTCCCCTTTAACCAGTTGCTTATCCACCTCTACACTTTCATATTAATCCCTATCTTTTCCAATTTAACCAATAATTCCCCATGTGGTACTGTATCAAATGCCTTACTAAAGTGGAGGTAGATTAGATCCACTGCATTGCCTTTATCTAAAAAATCTGTTACTTTCTCAAAAAAGGAGATCAGGTTGGTTTGGCATGATCTACCTTTTGTAAAACCATGTTGTAATTTGTCCCAATTGCCATTAGCCTCAATGTCTCTAACTACTTTCTCCTTCAAAAATTTTTCCAGGATTTTACATACTACAGATGTCAAACCAACAGACCTATAGTTACCCGGGTCGCTTTTTTTCCCCTTTCTTAAAAATAGGAACTATGTAAGCAATTCTCCAGTCAAATGGTACAACCCCTGAGTTTAGAGATTTATTAAAAATTTTTGCTAATGGACTTGCAAGTTCATGTGCCAGTTCCTTCAATATTCTTGGATGAAGATTATCTGGGCCCCCTGATTTACTCCCATTAAGCTGTTCAAGTTTGGCTTTTACCTTGGATATGGTAATATCTACCTCCATATCCTTAGTCCCATTTGTTAAGTTACCATTATCCCTATGCTCTTCATTAGCCTCATTAAAGACTGAAGCAAAGTATTTGTTCAAATATTGGGCCATTCCTAGATTATCCTTAACCTCCACACCTGTCTGATTTCCATTAACCCTTAGTTTAAAAATTCATGGATTGCCTCACTTGAACTGTTTTCTCACTATTTAAATTCCTCCTGAAGGACTTTTATGGACTACATGAAACTAAATGAATAACTCCTCTAACTTATCTGTTTCACTTATTGCATAAACAAACTGCTCATTTATATGGAAAGACGGGCTTGCATGCTGGGAGACAAATGCAAGGATACTAGAATTGAAACTGGAAACTGGGATAGGGAAGGAGGTTAGACCATGTACAGAGGATAGGGAACAGAGAATTTAATAAATTGAACTTAAAAAAAAAAAAAGCAAACAATGCATGCTGTCAATTATCTACTCAATCATCTTGCCTAAATGGTGGTTGGAAATTGTAAAGCTCCCACCACATTTTGGATGCTACCTAAGTAAACAATAACTTTATTTGTAATTGGGGTTTATTTTTGTATAACAATGATAACAAGAAAAATAACTTTAATTGAAGTGAGAATATTTCTTTTCCTCTCTTTTATCTCTAAAGGAGAGAGCTGGCAGAGAGAGAGGGAAGTAGTTACAAAAAGAGAAGTTCAAAGCAGAACTATATGATCTAGGTCTCTCTTTGCAGAAGATGTTACATTTTGACAGACTCAGAGACAGTCAAGTCTGTGCAACTAACCCAACTTAAGCACCAAATCTTATTCTTCTTGTCTCATCCTTATTGTGAAGAGGCAGGACAGCCAGAAAGCAGCATCTCAAGCAGGCAGAGGAAGAGAGGTACCAGCCCCATCCCAGAGTCAGACATGCCATTTGTCAAAGTCATTGTTGCCAAGAGAATAGATACTATACTGGCAGACACTTATTGACACTAGCACAGCATTACTACTGGGAAGGAGAACAGCTTGCTTATGGCCATCCATGAGGTGGGGTGAATGGAGACTTAGAAAGGGCATTTCACACCAAGGGGGGAATCAAGTGGTGGGTTCAATGAAGGCACAGATGTCTTCCCTAGTGCCTTACCTCGACCTTTAGCAATATCCCCACTGCTGCCACTGAGTTACCCACAATTCCTCCAACGGGCACTTTGCTTCAGGACACAGCCCTCTGGAAACACTTCATAGAATCATAAAATACTAAAACTGGAAGGGACCTTGAGAGGTCATCAAGTCCAGTCCCCAGCCCTCTAGGCAAGACCAAGCACCCTAGATCATCCCCAACAGAGGTTTATCTAAACTTTTCTTAAATATCCTGAATGATGGAGATTTCACAACCTTCCGAGGCAATTTATTCCAGTGTTTAACCACCCTGACAGTCAGAAAGTTTTTCCTAATGTCCAACCTAAACCTCCCTTGTTGCAATTTTAGCCCACTGCTTCTTGTCCTATCATCAAAGATCAAGGAGAACAATTTTTCACTCTCCTCCTTGTAACATCCTTTTAGGTACTTGAAAACAGCTATCATGTTTCCTCTTAGTCTTCTCTTTTCCAAACTGAACAAACTCAGTTCTTTCAGTCTTCCCTCATACATCATGTTTTCTAGACTTCTAATAATTTTTGTTGCTTTTTTCTGGGCCCTCTCTGATTTCTCCACATTTTTCCCCAACTGAGGCCTGACCAGTGCAGAGTAGAGCAGAAAAATTACTTCTCTTACTCACCACACTCCTGTTAATGCCTCCCAGAATCAGGTCTGATTTTTTTTGCAAGTGTCAGATGGTAGACTCATATTTAGCTTGTGGTCCACTATAACCCCAAGATCCCTTTCTGCAGTACTCCTTCCTAGACCGTCACTTCCCATTCTGTAGGTGTAAAACTGATTGCTCCTTCCTAAGTGGAGTTCTTTGTATTTGTCCTTATTAAACTTCATCCTGTTTTCAGACCATTTCTCCAGTTTGTCCAGGTCATTTTGAATTATGACCCTATCGCCCAAAACACTTGCAGCCCCTCCCAGTTTAGTATCATCTGCACACTTTATAAGCATATTCTCTATGTCATTATCTAAACCAGTGTTTCCCAAATGGTGCTCCGCGGATCCCTGGGGTTCCGCAAAGCGAACATAAGGGTTCCGCGAGAACCCGAACGCTCCCCTCCCCCTGCCCATAAAGAGACAGAGGAGCCCGGCGCGCAAAGACGCTGGCTCCTTCCCCGCTCCCCTTTCAGACATCTCCCGCGTCCCCTGCTGCCGCTCTGCTTTTACCACTGGCCCTAGCAGCAGCAACAGCTGCTTGTCCCGCTTCTGCCCGATCAACCCAAGATCCCTCTCCCACGTCCCCCGCTGCCGCTCTGCTTTTACCACCGGGCTGTGTATCAACCCTGATTATTCACCAAGTCCTACTACTAGGTTGAGCATCTGCAAGTCTTCCCTTCTGGAGCACATGGCCAGTGGTTAATATGGGTAATCAGGCAGCTTTCTCAAACCAAAGTGCTGTTTAATGTTAATGGCAGGAAGCAAGCACTTTAAAACATTAAAGGATCTATATGAACGTCTCTCTTACCATTATCCCCATTGTTCAACTGTCAAAGACACAGACAAATGTATTATGTTTAAAGACACAATCACAAGAGTTTGGAAATCCAAAATGTAATTAACATTTCTGTTAATAAAAAGGCTGTGAGTTTGGGACCTCCTATATTAGCCCACAGGCCATCTATGGCCCAAGCATTTTCATAGTTTGGTCCGAAGTCCCTGTAGCCTGTGGTGGAGGGCCTGTGCTTGTCCCACAAACTCCACCCCTTTCCTCCCATTCAACCCTTCTCCCAAGGAACACTGCCTAAGTGATTACTGCACAGGCCTGACATAGGGTGGCAGCAGGGATGAGGATCCTTTGCACTCCCTACAGTGGTAGGAGTCACAGGGAAGCCAAGTAACTGTGGTGGTGGTGGGAGTAAAGCATGTTTACTTGGCTTCCCTCTGACTCCCACTGCAGCAGTGAGTGCAGGGGACTCTGACGCTTGCTGCCACCCCATGCCACGCCACTGCAGTAATCCTTAAGGTCTTGTGCCTCAAGGAAGTGGGAGTGGAGGAGAAGAAGGAAGGGAGGCAGAGCTAGACACACATACTCTGTGCCACAGGGACTCCTAGGCCAGACTGCAAAACTGCTCAGGATGTAACTGGCCCACGGGTCATGAGTTTGAGACCTCTTGGTTAAGCTTTACTAAGGGTTAGGTTAACATACACAAAATACAAATTAATTTATAACTCTCTCTCCTGCCAAATAAATGTTAGCTATTTATTAAATAAAATGTAATTTAAGGAAGATCTTTCCGGTCAACATTTTTTTTTTTTTAATAATAATAATAATAAAAAAAAAAAAATTGCCAAGTCCTACCTTGTGCTGCTGTAATCACCTTACGAGATTCTTCAATTGCTGGTACAGTTTTCAGATAGTCCTGGTCTTTATTCCAAAGAAACAGTTCTCCTGTTGAAAGTATTCCTGCCAACCAAGCACCTGTTTTCAAAGGGGAAACACTTTTTAAAATTGATGTACTATATAGTATTTAAAATTATCTTCCCCATTTTTTTCCCAATCCTGCAGGTGTCTCTGAACCACCAGATCCTGTGCTTGTGTGGTGACAGTTACAGTATCAGGGACTTCTAGGGTACTATGGGATTCTAAATTACTACAATTTTAAATGAAAAAAGCCTGCAGCTTGAGAAAATACTTAACCATTTCTTGATGTCGCTATGACAACAACATTTTTCAACAATGACTGAAGTCGAGGAATTTTTTTCTTTGTCTTTCCTGATACAAGGTTAATTTCAGTTACGCATTTATCATCTATGAGAAAAATAGCTTCTTTTTCCTGTTAAAAGGAAAAAAGGAATATTTCAGTTTTCAAAAATGATATCTATTATTTACTTTGCTTGAAAATTGATGCAGATATAGATATAGTACTATCTTAAGACCAGTAGAACAAACCCAGAACTTTATCAATCCAATGCAAAACACTACAATGAAATTCACAGTTAAGCATTCAAAAATCATACAGTGCTGAATAGGGATATTAAATTTAGATTAATTGGGCAATCAAATAGTTGATGCAATTTGCATTGACTACTCAATTAGTCGATAAGGATACCTCCATCTTTGAAGTGTAGCAACAGCCCCAAGGCTGTTGTTACACTTCAAAGGTGAAAGCACTGAGGGGAGCACGGGACCAGAGGGGGACTCAAATAGTCCCCCGCTGGCCCTGTGTTCCCTGAGGGATTTGAAAGCAACAGTGCCACATGGAGCCTGGAGTCAGCTTGAGTCCTCAGTTAACCCCAGGCTCCATTTGGTGCTGACACTTTGAAACACTGAGTGTAGCCCCCAGCTGGCCCCAGGCTGCACATGTCACTATCGCTTTGAAACATCCCCTCCTCCCCCCCTTGCTGCCTCTTTCTGATAGAGACAACGGGGGAGGGGAAGCAACTAGTCGACTAGCATGTCGACTGTTGGATAAGCATTTGCTTATCAGATAGTTGACTAGTTGTTCACATCTCTAGTGCTGCACTGAAACTGAAACCTTAATTCTGCCTTTTTGTACAAATATATTGCAATATGGGGCAAATTCAACACTGGCAGGCAGGGAGCTGCTCCAGTCCCCACTAGTTAACCTTAACCAGTCAAATATTCACATTCCTAATTGTAATGTATACTTGCAAGAAATGAGAGCTATTACTGTAGATTTAATTTTGCCAATAACATTTCTTGGTTACTAAATGCTTTACAATGCAATACTGATACTGCTTTAACATAGGCTTATACATACATTTCATATACTGTTTTAAAAGAAAAGGATACAGTAAGTTTGTGCTCAAAGTCATTAATAAACTTGTGTATTCATTGTCTAGGTGCTAGCTAACTAAAAGGCAATAGGTGTCTGTCACTATGGCAGGTTAAGTTAGCATTGACATATTTGAGCACATATATACTCTTATAAATGTATAACAAAATAAATCTTTAAAGCAAGCAACTTCCACTCTGGCTGCAGGCCTTTGCTATCCCCCAAAGCACATTATTACAATAACTTCAGATACTGAAAACAAGTTCAGAATAGTTGGGTGTTTCATGGTTGTCCCCAAGGCAAGAATAAAATCTCTAACTGACCATATATTTTTCAATGCATATTACCAAATAATAATTGAAAATAACTATGATGAAGTATATAGCTATCAGAAGAGGTTTTCCATCAGGTTATTTTACCTTAGTCCATCCCACACTTTGCTAAACATTGGGCTACCCACATTTGCCATCTTTGCCCATCAACAACCCTTCATAGAATCATAGACTGGAAGGGACCTCAAGAGGTCATCGAGTCCAGCCCCCCGCCCTCAAGGCAGGACCAAGCTCCACCTACACCATCCCTGACAGATGTCTATCTAACCTGTTCTTAAATATCTCCAGAGAGGGAGATTCCACCACCTCCCTTGGCAATTTATTCCAATATTTGACCACCCTGACAGTTAGGAATTTTTTCCTAATGTCCAATCTAAACCTCCCCTGCTGCACTTTAAGCCCATTACTCCTTGTCCTGTCCTCAGAAACCAAGAGGAACAAATTTTCTCCTTCCTCCTTGTGACACCCTTTTAGATATTTGAAAACCGCTATCATGTCCCCCCTTAATCTTCTTTTTTCAAAACTAAACAAGCCCAGTTCATGAAGCCTGGCTTCATAGGTCATGTTCTCTAGATCTTTAATCATTCTTGTCGCTCTTCTCTGTACCCTTTCCAATTTCTCCACATCTTTCTTGAAATGTGGCGCCCAGAACTGGACACAGTACTCCAGCTGAGGCCTAACTAGTGCAGAGTAGAGCGGCAGAATGACTTCACGAGTTTTGCTTACAACACACCTGTTGATACAACCTAGAATCATATTTGCTTTTTTTGCAACAGCATCACACTGTTGACTCATATTCAACTTGTGGTCCACTATGACCCCTAGATCCCTTTCCGCCATGCTCCTTCCTAGACAGTCGCTTCCCATCTTGTATGTATGGAACTGATTGTTCCTTCCTAAGTGGAGCACTTTGCATTTCTCTTTATTAAACCTCATCCTGTTTACCTCTGACCATTTCTCTAACTTGCTAAGGTCATTTTGAATTATGTCCCTATCCTCCAAAGAAGTTGCAACCCCACCCAGTTTGGTATCATCTGCAAACTTAATAAGAGTACTCTCTATCCCAATATCTACATCATTGATGAAGATATTGAACAGTACGGGTCCCAAAACAGACCCTTGAGGAACTCCACTTGTTATCCCTTTCCAGCAGGATTTAGAACCGTTAACAACAACTCTCTGACTACGGTTATCCAGCCAATTATGCACCCACCTTATCGTGGCCCTATCTAAGTTATATTTGCCTAGTTTATCAATAAGAATATCATGCGAGACCGTATCAAATGCCTTACTAAAGTCTAGGTATATGACATCCACCGCTTCTCCCTTATCCACAAGGCTCGTTATCTTATCAAAGAAATAATTCTCTCCAAATCTTCCCTTTTCGCATTAACATCAATCACCTCATTCAAAAATGTTCATTTCCACGTTCCAATCTTCCTCTCTTCTTCTTGCATTTTCTGGCTTCCATTCAAGGGAGCATTTGCTGAGCACTCTTCAACATGCCCGAGCCACTAATGTCTTCTTTTGTAGATTTGTGAAAGGGTGCCTTGTCTGGTAATTTTTCTTTGTTCATCTTCCTATGTGTTATTCCAAATATTAGTCTCAGACATTTGTAATGAAATGTATCCAGTTTGCATGTATCTTTCTTGGTAACGTCTTACTGCTATATGTTATGATGGCAATAAAAATTGCTTTGTACATGCTTAGTTTTGTGTCGAGGGAGATGTTTTTGAGTTGCCAGATAGCTGTGAGTCTTCCAGATGCAGTCTTTTTCTCACCAACTTTATTTATTTCTTCTGAACTGGTACCATCCTGGCTGATGGCATTGCCAAAATATGTAAAATTGTCCACCTTCTCCCATTTTAATTTCCATACACCTAATCCCCATTAACATGATTTTACATTTCTCTACATTAAATCTCAGACCCCTACTTGATTCATTATTACTTTTACTTAACTTGTGCATTTTTGTAGTTCATTAGTATCTTCATTAGTAAGAGCAATGTTGTCAGCAAAGTATAGATTAAACAACCTTAATTTTTTTCAGTTTAGACCATATAGATCTCTGTTACATTTCTTTAATTCATAGATCCTGGCTGGCATGAACAGAAAAGGAGACAGGACTCATACCTGTCTTGATGTTGAATGGCTTGCTCATTCAATTTTCCTTTTTAATGCATGTTGAGTTGACATGGAATGACTTCATAAAGCTGATTAACTTTGTTGAAATTCCATATTGTTTTACCATTTTCCACAGTTTCTCTGTTTTAGAAGGCATGTTAATATAAAGTTCACAAGATTGATGTCAAGACTGCCTTGAAATTCAATTGTGTTCTCAATAATCCATCTCAGAGTGAAAATCGGGTATGAGAGAAATATTGAACTTTTGGAATCAAGTCAAAATGGCGGCAATAAATCTAGTAATTTGTCTTTGCACTTCCTAACTTAATTATCCTTATGGCAATTCTAAACCATTCCCTGAAAGTTTTGTAAATTGAGTTGCTAAATAACGGTCATGTAATCAAAACTATGTTAATGTACAATTAAGTTTAAATAAAACTCTACAAACTCTCACCTGTCCCAGCCAGGAGATTCGAGGCCAAGGTTTCCTATGTTTGATACATGTAGAGACTAAAACATCTAACTTAATCTCCATACTTATCAGCAGTCCAGATGATCACAACTGTTTAGAAAAATACCCAAAGGAGTGGAGAGTCGTCTGTCAACATATCTGTAAAAGATTGAGGAAAAACTGATTTTCATTTTAGTTTTTGGAAGGTACAAATTCTGAACAAAATTTTTAGTTTCCACATACAGATTGAATTTCCCTGGTCCAGCGCCGTTGGGACCTCATCTGCCCCAAACCAAGGAATGTGCTGGACAAGGGTAAGTCAATGCCAGCCCCTCCTCAGGCTCCACTCCCAGCCTCGGTACACCACTCTTCCCTAGTCCCCGCAGTTTGGGAACCATTGCGGTATTAGGTGTAGTAAATGCTTAATTTTTAAGATTTGAAAGAAACCATATAAAATACCATTTGCCCTATGGACTTAAAGGAATGCATACTTAAATTAATGATTGGTGGGCTCCAATAGTCATAGTTCTAAATATTATCAATAATTCCAACAAAGGATGCATCACATGCTAAGTCCCACCCCTCCATACTCTCACACTGAAGGCAGTACCCTGTAGCCTACATCAAAGATCAGGGCACAACACAAACTTGGTCAAGCTATCTTTGCATCCATGACAATAGTGCAAAGATCACACCTACCGCCATGGTGAGAGAAGGCTCAAAAGAAAGCCTACATTTATATGCCAGGCCCTGTTGCCCTCACCTCAAAAGCACAGGGGAAAAGAGTGTGTTGCATGCTAGCCCAGCTACCTCCATGCTGAAGGATGTGGTGTTCAATGTAACGGGATGCAACCGTCACATAAAGGGACATACATGGTACCTCCTTTCCACCCCGTAACAAAAACACAGCTGAAGATGAAAGGTCACCTTCCGATCTCCATGCACCAAGGCGCCCTCGGCCCCTAACCCGGGCCCCATCTTGTCTCCCTCACGGTAGGACCCCAAACTAACCCCCCCCCCCCATCCAGGGTCCCGTCTTCCCTCCTCGCAGGAAGGGCCCCACGCCTCTCCCTCGCCCCCTGCCTCGTCCAAGAGCACGGACCCCGCCCCGTCTCTCCCCTCACCCCACACCTCTAACCCCGCGGGCTGCGTCTTGCTCCAGACGTGGGCGCATCGCCCGGAGCAGCGGGGCCAGTAACGACCGCGGGGCGATCCGGCCCCACCGCCCAAGGCCCCACCGCGGCCTGTCCCCGCGAAGCGAGAAGAGCGCCCCGCACTCACCGCGCCTCCGTCCTGCGCAGGGGCTGCGCTACGGACCCGCCTCCAGGGGCGTCGGCCCCCACCCAGGTGCCAGCCGGCTGTGTCCGGGGCTAGAGCGGAGTGCGCAGTTGCGGGCGCGCGGGGAAAGCGGCGCTGGGCCCTGACTGAGTTGCTGCCACCCTGCCGCAAGCGCATCCAGCGCCTTTGTGCCGGGGTCCTGGACTGCCCAGGCCCCGCTGCCGCTGCCCTCCGCCAGCCGGATGCGCTCCGCTGGGGGCGGCGCTGTGGCAGCGGGGCCCGCCGAGGACCCGCACGAGCGGTCAGTACGCGGGAGCAGGCGCGGAGCGAAATGGTGCACGCGGCCCAGCCGGCCGTTAAACCACCATGTAAACAAACGCGCGGCGCCACCGGTAGCTCTCCAACGTAACTCTTGCTGCTACCCCTCCCCTCCTTCTCTGCTTACGTTAGCGTGGCTGGGGCTAGGTGCAGTGGCGCTGCTGATATTTCAGAACTGAATTGTAAACTGTAGTGATGGAAACCGCGTCAGATCACAAGGTGCTGGTTTGCAGAAAGGTTGGTGTTGCCCAGATTGATCAAAGCCCGCAGCCCTCCCTTTCACAAACTCCATCCTCTCCCCCATCTGCCTCTGGGAGAGAGATAGGGGGATTCAAGCTCTTCCAGGGAGTTTGTGTTCATGAGCTTCAAAGGGGTAACCAAGTTAGTCTGTAACAGGAAAAACTTTGAAAACAACAAATAGATTACTAACACTTTAAAGGCTAACAAAACATGTTGCTGGCATCATGAGCTTTCCTGGGCACAACCCACTTCTTCAGATGACAGTATCAGAAGTTCAGATCCAAGAATAAATAAGGGAAGGGGAAGAGGAGAAAAAGAAGAGGAGGAAAGGGGAAAAATAAAAAGAGGCAGTGAGTAGATGGTTTAAATAGTTACAACAGGCTAATAGGAACAATTAACCTACCAACCACACAATAGAGGTGCTAAGTCATAGGATGTGGAAGGTAGTGTGCCAGCCCGCTGATGTCCTTCTGTAACCTTGGGTGGGTTAGACTTCACTGCCCTTCTTCAGTGTCTTAAAAAAAACCCCCACTCCCACAGCAGTACTGGAGATGCAGAGTTCAGTCTGTAAGGAATTTCAGCAAGGATTGCCCAGTGTCAGCCTCCCTATATTCAAGTTCCAAAAGAAACTAAAGAAATTAATTTAATTAAATAACTTTATAAAATCTTGTGAAGAAACAATCTAATTCTTACAACAAAACACAGCTATTTTATAACCCACAGATAATGTCCATAGTTACAGTAAACATAAGTAAAGAGAAAACTAAAAGTAAAATTTGAACGGTTCAGTCTATAGAAACACAGTAAGAAAAGACTGAGAGGTCCCAAAAGCTTAGATTTAGTTCACCAAAGTCTCAGTTTTGTGCTTCTGATATCAAATCTGCACCATATGCTGAGTCTGAATGATCGCTCCACTTGCTTGTAATCCTCAGTTGGCATCCAGGCAGTCTCTTCCTCTGCTATGGTCACTGCTAGGCAGCCAGCTCACGATTAACTACCGTATATTCCGGCGTACAAGACGACCTCTGATGTTAAAAACCATCCCCCAAAAATCGGGGGTCGTCTTGTACGCCGGGTATACATCCCAGGCGCGCCTGGGATGCCCCACCCCCGGAGCCCCTCCGCGGCTTTCAAAGCCTCGGGGGAAGCCGGCGGGGGGGCATCCCAGGCGCGCCTGGGCTGCTCCCCCGCCGGAGCCCCTCCGTGGCTTTCAAAGCCTCGGGGGAAGCCGGCGGGGGGGCATCCCAGGCGCGCCTGGGCTGCTCCCCCGCCGGAGCCCCTCCGCGGCTTTCAAAGCCTCGGGGGAAGCCGGCGGGGGGGCATCCCAGGCGCGCCTGGGCTGCTCCCCCGCCGGCTTCCCCCGAGGCTTTGAAAGCCGCGGAGGGGCTCCGGCGGGGGAGCAGCCCAGGCGCGCCTGGGATGCCCCCCCGCCGGCTTCCCCCGAGGCTTTCAAAGCTGCTGCGGCTTTGCTCCCGGTGCCTCTGGTCTGCTGGGGACCATCTCCAGCAGACCAGGGACACCGGGAGCAAAGGAGGCGGAAGGGCGCTGGGGTATAAGATGAAACCCTATCTTTTAATTAAAAAGATAGGGGGTCGTCTTATACGCCCAGTCGCCCTATACGCCGGAAAATACGGTAGTCAATTAGCTCACAAGTGAACAGGCTTAAAGAAAACCCTGTTACAATAAAATACAAAAACTAAGAATAACAAAACAGAAATGACTCCCCATTGCTACATTTACAGAGGAGCTGAAGAATCACAGTGACTGAGAAAGTGAACTAGAACAGTTTGGCTAAAATCAAAACAGCATTTAAAGCAGACAATTAACACAGAAGTTATTTCCCCTCCTAGGTTCTCCTAGCTGTAAGTAGTTCTAAGTAGTAGCTCTAAGGAGTATTGCCCATGATCTCTGGTAAGGGGTTAACATCACTACCTGCTGCAGAGTGAGGAACAGCAGCCAGTTCTCTGCTCCTGGCTTAGCTTCTTCCAGCTCACACAAGCCTTAGAAAAGCATCTGCCCTGCCTGTTTGCTCATGGAGTCTGACCCCAAACTACTGGACCCAACTCCAGAAGCTTCTGGGTGGAGTGCTGAATCTGCATGGGTTACACTTGTTTATACTATTTGCATAAGAATTAAACTTGTAAATGAAGTTAAGCTCCTACTCTTCTCTGTGTATTTAGCTTGTGAAATTGGCCTGAAACAAAACAGTGAGTTAGAGATCCATTAATGAGTGTCCAGGCAGATTAAACAAAATACAGGACTATGTAGCACTTTAAAGACTAACAAGATGGTTTATTAGATGATGAGCTTTCGTGGGCCAGACCCACTTCCTCAGATCAAATAGTGGAAGAAAATAGTCACAGCCATATATACCAAAGGATACAATTAAAAAAAAGTGAACACATATGAAAAGGACAAATCACATTTCAGAACAGAAGGGAGATGTTTGGAGGCCCAAAAGTTTGGAGACCGCTGCCTTAGATTACTATCAGAGGGATAGTCACTGATGACTAATGCAGAGCCATTATGCCCAATGCTTTCTTTAAATTTTGGCTATACAACTCCCAAGTGTAACCAAACATTGTAGTCTCATCCACAGGTGTTTCTGCAAAGTTATGTATTTCTTTTTTCCAGGTTGCTTGAAAACATACTTTTGTGTAGCAATTTTCACATAATGTTGATACAGACGTTAGGAAAGTGAATGAGTATTTGATAGGCTAGTCGACTAGTCGCTTCCCTGCCCCTTGCTGCTTCTATCAGAAGGAGGAAATGGGGGTGGGGAAAAGAGGGGTACTTCAAAGCGGCAGCACGTGGAGCCTGGGGCCAGACCCCGGGCTCCATGCGGTGCTGCCACTTTGAAATGCTGCATGCAGTCTGGAGCCAGCTGTGGTGTCCCCAGGCTGCACACAGTGTTTCAAAGTGGCAGCACTGCGTGGAGTCTGAGATCAGCTGGGGACTTCCCTGCTGACTCCGGGCTCCGTGCAGCACTGCTGCTTTGAAACACTGTGTGGAGTCTGATGCTGGGCTCCCCATGACGTTTCACAGCAGCAGCACTGCATGGAGCGCAGGGTCAGCGGGGGGAGTCCCCAGCTGATTCTAGGCTCCAAGCAGCACTGCTGTTTTGAAATGGCATGGGGAGCACGAGGCCAGCGGGGGACTGCCACGCTGGCCCCATGCTCCCTGCAGCACTTTCATCTTTGAAGTGTAGGAACAGTCCCAGAACTGTTGCTCCACTTCAAAGGTGGAGGCGCATTATCGACTATTCCATTAGTTGATTACTTGAAATTTAACATCCCTAATAGACATATTAGGGTACATCAACACTGCATGATTATTTTGGAATAAGCTATTCCAGAAGAAATACAGGGCATCTGCACTATTAATTGCCCCGGTATACATCTGTTCTGTAGTAAAGTCATTTACGCTTGTAGGAACTGATGCATTATAAGTCCTTCTATTCCTCACTCTTAAGTCACACAAAAATAACCAAAAGAAAACAATTGTGCAAATGGAAGTCAGCCATGGCAAAAAAATTCTCTGCTTTAAGACAAATATTTTTGAACATGTCTTGGACTTATAGCGAGGATGGCCTGTACTCTGAAATAGCTTATTTTGAAATAGCACATCTACACAGCAAATGCCCATTGAAATAGCTATGTCAAAATAGAGCATCCACATTCATTGGACACTGAATCGCATTTAAGGCCATCCAGAAGCACTTCAGGCAGGCAGGGCATCAGGACAGCAGTTAGCCTCAGGCAGCAGCTCCAGGAAGTATCTGACACTCCTGCTTAAAGTGACCCCCCCTGTACAGTTGTGTCTCAGGTTCACCTTTGCCTACCTCATTGAGGGACAGAAAAGCCTTTCTTTTGCCTGTTGTGGTTGACTTTGTGGACACATCAGCTCTCTAAAAATGGAGACAGACCTGCCTCCCAGCAGTTGACAGCTCTTACAGGTTGAGCTGCACCTCCTGTAGCACTTTCTGCAGGCTACATTCGTAGTCCTGCAGGAATACAACCCCCAGCTCATTGCGAGGAACTTCTTCATTTCTCTGTGGACAATGCTCATGCTGTACAACTCCAGCCGCCCTTCCTTGCACACCGTTCAATGTGCACCCTGTACACAAGTGCACCGTGCACTTCTAGCATCTGGACAACAGGTCCAACTGGTGGGACCGGATCATTATGGAATGGTGGGATGACCAGCAGTGGCTCCAGAATTTCTGCAGGTGGAAGGACACCTTTCTAGAGCTGTGTGAATGGCTCATCCCTGCCCTCATGTACCAGGGCACCCAAATGAAACCTTCTATCCCCCTCCAGAAACAGGTTGCCATTACCATCGGGAAGCTCACCACGCTGAACAGTTACCTATCTGTCCAGAACCAGTTAGGCATGGGGAGATTGATCCTCAGGGCCGTGCTCATGCAGGTATGGTGCTCTCGGGCTATTATCCCAGGAGTAAGGAGAACTGTTGGACTAAGGTTCTCTAGGGAAGGGATGGTGGTGGTGGATGTTGCATAAAAAAGCCTCTGCCTGAGTTTACTTGATTTATATACATGGATTTTCTGAAACTACACCAAACTGTAAGGTCTAAGGTTTTAAACTGCAACTCATTATGATCTTTGTCCTACTTTGTAATCTGTGTAACTCAGAAACTTACTGTAAAATGCAGTTTTGTAATCTTTGTAACTCCCAGACAGCTTGCTTGTAACTTTCCCTAAACTGCATTCTCCCCTGATTGAATGGAGAGAGTATGAATGTGTTTTTTTGTGTTTGAAGAATACTGGGAACAATGGAGCACATGGCAATGAGTCATCATAGTCTGGACATGCTACCTGCTGGATAAAGGGAAGTCTGGGCATGCTCCCTGATGACGAGGTGAATGAGTCACAGGGGCCATTCAGACACAATATAAGGAGAGGAAGTACATGTGAGACTGTTTTTTTTTCTTTCCTTTGCTCCTGAGAAGCTCCTCTCCAGACCAGCTTCCCCAGCCATGATGAGTAAACAGACCCTCCAGGATCCACATGCCTTGGCTCCTTCTGCAACCCATATGCCTGTATAAGAGTTTGAGTACCTGAGGGCAGGAATGAATGGATGTGAATGAATGGAGGGGGTGTGTGCTTGCTTGCTTGCGTGCATGTGCGTGTGTGTGTGTGAGAGAGAGAGAGAGAAAGAGCTTTATCTTTAGTTTAAATCTTTGGTGGCTGTTCTCCCCTCTTTAGTTTTACCTAGTGGAAATAAACCCATACTAGTGTAACCCTGGGTAACAGTGGAAGCCCCCTCCCTGGGAGGTTTTTCAGTCCCATCTTCAAAAAACCCTGACAGGGCATGAGGTAAGTAGGGTGTGTGGAAGGGAGGTGTGTGGAAGGGAGGTGTGTGGAAGGGAGGGGTGGGCTCCTGGTGTGTGGAAGGGAGGGGTGGGCTCATGGACCTCCCTAGGGCCCTGGCAAGCCTGTGATTCTGTTTGTTTGCTTATGTCATTCTACAGATGGTGGGGGCCATCAACACAATCTTGCTGCACAGGGTCATCAACCTGGGGGATGTGGACGCCATCATCACTGGCTTTGCCGCCATTGGCTTCCCCAACTTCAGAGGTGGGGAGATCGCATTGCTGGCACCTACATCCTCATCTAAGCCCTAGTCCATCAGGCAGCCAAATACATTAACTGCAAGGGGTAGTTTTCGATGGTCCTACAGGCTGTCATGGACTGCCGTGGCCAGTTCACAGACATATCTATTGGGTTATCAGGGAAGGCGCACGATGTACATATCTTCTGAGACCCCAGCTTCTTCCAGAATCTGCGTACTGGCACTTTTTTTCCCAAACTGCACCATCAGGGTTGGGGATGTGGACATGCCGGTTTGTATTGTGGGGATGCAGAATACCCTCTGCTCGCCCTGCTAACGAAGCCCTACCCTGGATACCTGGATCAAAGCAAGGGACACTTCAATGCCAGGCTCAGCAGGGACCGCATTGTGGTGGAGGGCACCTTCAGGCATCTCAAGGGGCACGGAGATGGTGCTGGTCTTGTCCGGCTCCTCCTCCTCCTCAATGGCTGCATCCCCCTGGAGAGTGACAATGAGCATTTCCAGCCCTGAGTCCACTAGGAGGGTGGGAGAAGGGACTGACCTGCTCTCTAGGATGTGATGATGCTCATTATAGTAGGGGCACGTCTGGGGTGCTGCCCCAGAGTGGGAGCTACATGCCCTGGCATAGGCCTGCCTCAGCTCCTTTACTTTCATCTGCACCTGGTGCTGGGTGAGGCTGTGTCCCTTGGTGGCCAGTCTATCAGCCAGCCGGCCATAGACATCCGCACTCCTGTGGCTGGTGAAGGGATCTTGAGGTTTGCTTCCCTGCCCTAGACCTCAATGAAGTCCAAGATCGCTGCACCAGCCAAGGAAGGTGCGCATCTCTTCCATCCCTGGGCAAGGTACTGGGAGCTAATTGACTGGGAGCAGCAGAGGGCTCAGTGGGAGCAATAGAATCACTCCTTCACCCAAATCCAAGGCTGTGGCAGCTGTTAGGTGGCTCAATGCTGTCATAGCCTGCTGCATGCCACAACCCTTTCCCATGTGCCTGTGGTTTTAAGGCCTCCAAGAGAAGAGAGACTACAGAGTTTTGATGAGTGTGGATTGAGCAGCCAGCAGGGCACCTGTGGAAAGGGCTGGAGGCCAATTATTTCAAAATAATTCCAGCTGCCCTATCTACACATGCACTCTGAAACAGTTATTTTGGAAGAGTCATTATTTCTCATGGAATGAGGGTTACAGAATCCAGAATAAGCCATTCATTATTTCAGAATTATTGCATGCTTGCTGTGTAGATGCTCACAGTTATTTCTGAATAACATTTGTTTTTCCTAAATAATGCTGCTGTGTAGAGTGCCCCTTGGCATTCAGCGACCTATGTCACAAGGTGGTATACCTCAGTTTCCCCTTCCACACAGCAGACAAGGTTTGTTATGGTTTTCCTGCTGTACCGAATGTTAAGCCTGTTTACAGATATTAGCTTAGAAGCAGTATCCTCATAGGACTTCTTTTATACCTGAAAACTCTACACCGTTATAATAGTTTAACTTTCACTCATTTTGCTGCTTTTCTGTTCCTCACTGCCTGGCTGCATTCCCTCCATCTGCCTGGTCACCACCTCCCACTGCTGCTAGCCACCATCTCACTACCTCCCACTCTGATTGGCCAACTGTACACCACTTTTTCCAGTCACTACCACCAGTCACCTTCTGCTGCCTCCTGCCACTCTGTTATGACTTCTGTAGTCAATGCCTTAGTTATCAGCAAGCTGAGCAGAAACACTATCCAAGCATAATTGATTTCAGCACTTAAAAAGCTTCTCCACCACTATTTTGGGTTGGGGGCCACTGACCCACAAAAAAAAAAAATCAGGAGCCACACCCCCAGGGCTGAATTAACTCTTCTGGGGGCCTGGGGCTAATGGATTTTGCAAAGGCCCCCCCCCCCCCCAGGGCTCTGTAGTGGGGCCAAAAATGAGGGGTTCAGCATGTGAGAAGCTTGCTGGGTTGAAGTCATGAGCAGACAGTGCAGCTAAGGCTGGGGAAGGCAGACCCCCAGCTCTACCTATAACCCTGCCCCCTCTGCTGAAGCTCCATCCACACCACAGGAAGGAGCAGCGCTCCAATTGCACAAACCCCCTCTCCCCCCAGAGAAGGGGAAGAGCATGTGCACCAAGCCTCCCAGCTCCAGGGATCAGTGGGAGGAAGGCAGCCACAGCCCAAGCATCCCCAGCCCTGATAGCAGCAGAAGGGAGGCAGTCCTGGCCCAAGCCTGGCCAGCCCCAGTAGCAGCAGGAAGGAGGTGGCCGCCATGACCCGAGCCTTCCTGGTTGCAGTAGGAGGGAAACAGCCCAAGTCTCCCCACTGCCATGTGTGCTGCTGAGGAGGTTCCCACTACTCTGCCTTCCTAGCTGCCCTGGAACCTGCCTGAGCCACACTAAACATTCCAGCAACCCCATGTGGTAGCTGGATGCAGGAAGGGAAGGGGCAGGGCAACCACAGCTCAGCTTTGGGTAGGCACAGCCTTGTTTTGCCTTAAAGACCAGATGCCCATGGTTGCAAGGTCTGCGTGGTAGGTTTAGTGCAGGAGCAGGATGGAGGTGGTGGTGCAGGGTGTGGGTAGGAAGTAAGGTGCATCATCAGGTAAGGTGTGGGTTCTGGGCAGGAAGAGGGCAGAAGTGTGGGGGTCTGGGTGGGAAGGGGGTGCAGGAGTAGGGTGGGTGGTCTGGGCAGCAGGGGGCAGAAGATGGAGGGAACCTACCTGAAGCAGCTCCCAGGGGGCACCGGTGCCTCCATACAGCTCTGCATACTTCAGTGAGGAACTCCCTACAGGAACTTCTCACCTGCCGTTCGCACTGGCCATGATTCCTGGGGGCAGTGCCTGCAGGGAATGCTTCTCTATTGAGTCATGCAAAACCATTTTCTCCCTGCTGCCAGGCAGAGCCTTGTAGCATGGGTCTAGCCCCTGCTTGCTGTGATTGGGCCTCCAATCCCCCTGCAGGTGATCCAGCCTGTGAGCTGTAGATTCCCCATCCCTGACTGAAAATAAAAGGCTCCAAAGGAGCCTATTTAGCTCTAACTTTTAACAGTTGGAAGGAACATGTTAAACCACACCAGGGACGTTAGGGAGGGTCCACATCTCCTAGCTAGGACACCTGTCTCCAACTCCTGACTCCTATTGCACTGCTAATTCCTCCAGCCTGATGCCACATGCTCTGACAGTTCCCTATCAAGATCACAATGTGGCAATACAATATGTTATTGAAAATATTAAGTTTACAAATTATAGAATACTAGGACTGGAAGGGACCTCAAGAGATCGAGTCCAGTCCCCTACCCCCATGGCAGGACCAAATACTGTCTAGATCATCCCTGATAGACATTTATCTAACCTACTCTTAAATATCTCCAGAGATGGGGATTCCACAACCTCCCTGGGCAATTTATTCCAGTGCTTGACTACCCTGACAGTTAAGAACTTTTTCCTAATGTCCAACCTAAACCTCCCTTGCTGCAGTTTAAGTCCATTGCTTCTTGTTCTATCCTCAAAGGCCAAGATGAACCAGTTTTCTCCCTCCTCCTTATGACACCCTTTTAGATACCTGAAAACAGCTATCATGTCCCCTCTCAATCTTCTCTTTTCTAAACTAAACAAACCCAGTTCTTTCAGCCTTCCTTCATAGGTCATGTTCTCTAGCATCATTCTTGTGGCTCTTCTCTGGACCCTTTCCAATTTCTCCACATCTTTCTTGAAATGCGGTGCCCATAACTGGACACAATACTCCAACTGAGGCCTAACCAGCGCAGAGTAGAGCGGAAAAATGACTTCTCATGTCTTGCTCACAACACACCTGTTAATGCATCCCAGAATCATGTTTGCTTTTTTTGCAACAGCATCACACTGCTGACTCATTCAGCTTGTGGTCCATTATAACCCCTAGATCCCTTTCTGCCATACTCCTTCCTAGACAGTAGCTTCCTATTCTGCATGTGTGAAACTGATTGTTCCTTCCTAAGTGGAGCACTTTGCATTTGTCTTTATTAAACTTCATCCTGTTTACCTCAGACTATTTCTCCAATTTGTCCAGATCATTTTGAATTATGACCCTATCCTCCAGAGCACTCGCAACTTCTCCCAGCTTGGTATCATCTGCCAACTTAATAAGCGTACTTACTATGCCAATATCTAAATCGATGAAGATATTGAACAGAGCCGGTCTCAAAACAGACCCCCTGTGGAACCCCACTTGTTATACCTTTCCAGCAGGATTGTGAACCATTAATAACTACTCTGAGTATGATTATCCAGCCAGTTATGCACCCACCTTATAGTAGCCCCATCTAAGTTGTATTTGCCTAGTTTATTAATAAGAATATCATGTGAGACTGTATCAAACACCTTACTAAAGTCTAGATATACCACATCCACTGCTTCTCCCTTATCCACAAGACTCATTATCCTATCAAAGAAAGCTATCAGATTGGTTTGACATGATTTATTCTTTACAAATCCATGCTGGCTGTTCCCTATCACCTTGCCACCTTCCAAGTATTTACAGATGATTTCCTTAATTACTTGCTCCACTATCTTCTCTGGCACAGAAGTTAAACTAACTGGTCTGTAGTTTCCTGGGTTGTTCTTATTTCCCTTTTTATAAATGGGCACTGTATTTGCCCTTTTCCAATCTTCTGGAATCTCTCCGGTCTCCCATGATTTTCCAAAGATGATAGCTAGAGGCTCAGATACCTCCTCTATCAGCTCCTTGAGTATTCTAGGATGCATTTCATCAGGCCCTGGTGATTTACAGGCATCTAACTTTTCTAGGTGATTTTTAACTTGTTCTTTTTTTATTTTATCTTCTAAAACTCCCCCCTTCCCACTAGCATTCACTATATTAGTCATTCCTTCAGACTTCTCGGTGAAGACCAAAACAAAGAAGTCATTAAGCATCTCTGCCCTTTCCAAGTTTCCTGTTACTGTTTCTCCCTCCTCACTGACCAGTGGGCCTACCCTCTCCTTGGTCTTCCTCTTGCTTCTAATGTATTTATAAAAAGTCTTCTTGTTTCTTTTTATTCCCATAGCTAGTTTGAGCTCATTTTGTGCCTTTGCCTGTCTAATCTTGCCCCTGCATTCTTGTGTTGTTTGCCTATATTCTTCATTCTTTGTAATTTGTCCTACTTTCCATTTACAACTCCTTTTTTATTTTTAGATCATGCAAGATCTCATGGTTAAGCCAATGCGGTCTTTTGCCATATTTTCTATCTTTCCTATGCAGTGGAATAGCTTGCTTTTGGCCCCTTAACAATGTCCCTTTGAAAAACTGCCAACTCTTCTCAGTTGTTATTCCCCTCAGTATTGATTCCCATGGGACCTTACCTATCAGCTCTCTGAGCTTACCAAAATCCGCCTTCCCAAAATCCATTGTCTCTATTTTGCTGTTCTCCCTTCTACCCTTCCTTAGCATTGTAAACTCTATGATTTCATGATCACTTTCACACAAGCTGCATTCCACTTTCAAATTCTCAACCAGTTCCTCCCTATTTTTAGGATCAAATCTAAAACAGCTTCCCCCCAGTAGCTTGTTAAGTTAAATATGGGTTAAGTATGTGGAACCAAAAAAATAAAATTGTTGTGAATGTATGGCCAGTTAAATGAGGCTGGATAAACAAAAAGCTGCCTGTGCCAGGACAATGGGGTGTGCCTGGCATTTAATTTCTCATAAAATGGAAAGGGAGGGGACCTGGAAGGAGGGACACATATACTGTACAATGACCAAAGGGGGGGGCAGCTATGGACCAGAGACGAGGATAGCTATAATCCAATGGAACCAGTAGGGAATGAGGATGGAGAAAGGGTTAGCTATCTACTATACATTTCAGAGACGTTATCTGTTTGTGTTTCTGTATGTCTGTCTGTCCCCGAACCAGAGGACATGCCTTCTTGCCCTGGCTGTGCCATGCTTCTCACCTTGCCCCAAGCTGTTGTGGTGTAAGAAGCCTAGGGTTGTCTTCTCTCCCCAAGGCAGCCTGCATACTGAACCCCTCATCCCCATCCCTGTCCAATGATTTAAAAGAAGAAAAACAAAACTTATGTGAGTTAAGGACCTGAGCAACACCAGGTAAATCTTCCAGTCTCCACAGAGAATTTGTCTGTTAGTTTGTCCAAGAACTTCTCCCAAACAGTTAAGAGCTAGGATCACCACATTTGGTATATAGCTTCCTCCTAGCATAACTTAAAGCAACATAAATGTTTGGCTGTGTCAGGAAACTGGGATGTGCCTGGAATGGGACTGTTTCTCATAAAACCTCACAGAAAAGAAACAGAAGCCCCAGCAGGTGAAAGAGGCTGGTGGGAACATGCCCCCTCCCTTTGGGAATACCCTATCCCACAGCCACCCCACTCCCCCAGGCACCCTTTAGGGAGATGTGGAGATGAAGCCCCTCTCCCCCAGATTCCTAGGGGAACATTGCTGTCTTTTCCCCTTTATCAGAGAGCGAGGCCAAAGTGCACAGTTTGCTGTATTCCTCATTCTGGATCAGGAGCGCAGGGGACAGATTAGCAGAGCACTTTGCTCTTGCTCCCTGATAGGGCCAGGAAAGGGAAGATCAAACAGCTCCGGTACAAATCTTGAGGGAGGGGGCAGGATTCTGTCCCCCTGCACTTCCTCTCCACCTAGTTCCCTGCCCAGAGCCCGCCTCATCTCCCTACCCTGACTTCTACATCCCCAAATTCCCAGCCCTGAGCCCCTCCTTAAGGACCAGAGCAATGCTAGATAAATGTGCTAATATCGTATTTGTCAAGCATTTACAAAGTATTTCACAGTATGATCACTTCCAATATTGCATCCCAATACTTCCTCCATTGCATTACATAAAGTTATGTTTAGTTTAAAACACAAAAGAAAATGTTTTCCAAATACATTTAATTCTCAAGGGAATAATTATACGAAGTGTCTTGTTTCAGCAGTATAAAAAATTTTCTATTAGAAAAATGTGGTAGTAGCAAAAGAAATCCATAATTTGGCAAATATACATTCTACGAATAGTAGATAATTGTAGATTAGTAAAAGCATAGAACACACAAATAATCAATTGCAGCAGGAGTTTTAATTTTCCCCAACTTCCTTCTGAACGTTTTTTCTTCCACATTCCAGTGCAGACATCTGAGGTTCCATTTAACAGTTCATTTTTCTCTGGACTAACAGTTTATCATACTAGTCAATGTAGCCGTTCTAATTTAGCCTGTAGGGATTTAAAGTTTCCAATAGTGGTCTGCACTGTTAATGTAGGGCTCATAGACTGAAGTTCAACAAGGTAGCAACTGACAGCATCCAAACATACATTTGTGAATCGCCGTCTGTAAGGAATAAAAAAATTGTCAAGAACACTCACTTTTGCTAGTGTTTATTAAAATTCATCTAAGAAAAGGAACTAGGATTCCTTCAGATAATAATGAAATAATCTGTAAACAACAAACCCCGAATAAGCTAAGTTTAAATTTTCTAACATAGTTAAATGAAAAGCAGATATTTTAAATCTAATGTGTGTGACTGATGCATACAGGGGAATGTAATAAATCATTTATTCACCTAAGTTTTAATAATTGCAACAATTAAAAAAACAAAATTTGTAGCACTTGTCTCTTGAGGAGTGAAATATTTGTCTACATGATTTCTAGTATTGTTATCTATTAAATGAAAATAAATAAATAAATTTAGAAGTCATACTCCACTTCGGAATGCTTCAGAAGAACTAGGCTGACTTGTGAAGAAACAATGTTATTTTGAAAAATAACTAGTTTTATTTAATGAAATTTGACTTTAAAATGTATAAAGAAAAGCACATTTAGGTATACAAAAAGGAACAGAGAAATTATAAATAATCAGATATAGCAGGAATGGGACACTTAAAAGGAAATATGTGCTTTTATTTTATTTAGTGAAATCCTATGCTGGTAAAAGGATAGTGGATTGCCTATGTGCCTGAACCCTGTTCCAGAGGAACTATTTCCAAAAGAAGAATTCATGCTCTATAAGTAAAATTCTAGCCCCAATGAAGTCAATAGCCCTCCCTATTACAGCAATGGTGCCAAGATTACATCACACTTAAGTAAATTATTCACATACCTATCTATTGTCTTTAGTTAAGATCCATCCATGGATAAGAAGCATACATTTAAAAATAGATTTTTAAAGTAAACACCAAAAATACCATGTATAGTTGAAAGTTGTGTACAAAGAGAGCCAGTTATCACAAAAGATCTAATGCCATTACTGTAAATCTGAACATGAAGTTTCAAGAGGCAGCCAATTTTTGATGTAATTCGAGGGAGTCCATATTTTTAAAGAACTAAAAAACATTTTCTTAAAAGTGAGACAATTTGTTTAAAAACAAGCACCATAATAATAAATTAAAACCCCACATCATCTAAAACTGGAACTTCTATCCATGCATACCTCTGAGCAAAGAGTAACAATAACTTTTGGTGATTCTGGCTTGCGTTGGATTTTAAAATCAGCGATCCAAAGGGCTTTGGAGCTTCCAAAACAAGGAAGATGAGAGTATATTTTTAAGCTTTGTATAACACTTGTTTATAGTTCATAGTTACCTCTCAAAGTTGAGAACTTTGTTGGGGTCTTGTACATATCCTGATAATAATACATGAATACATTCTAAAAGGTGTAAAGGCTTTTTTATTCTATTCCAGTATGGATCCTAAAAGAAGATGACATCAAATTAGGAAGGCAGTACAAAAATACATTCCAATTAATGAATATGGAATTATGGAGGATGTCAGTACATAAAAATTGCGTTAATATAATATTTTAAATGTTTGATTTATTACAGCAAAATAATGAAAAAAGTGAGAATCTTGATGTTAGTTTACTTGCATGGGTTTCCAATACTGAAACTATAAAATATACATACATCAATAACAGTATTGGAAATATTAGCATTTGTATAATTCTAAATATACGCTGAAGTACTGAATAATTTGATAGGATATGGTATTGTAATAGGGTCTACAAACACTATACTGAGCATATATAGAAAGGGGGAAACCTTTCCTGTTTACAGGGAAGTAGCTTGGCCATACCGATATACAGTTGCCACAGTTCCTAATCATGGAGACAGCCACCCACAGCTGCAGCCAATAAAGGAGACAAGACCTGCTTTAAAGGAGAGATTACAAAGAAGGAAGGGGAGACAGAAAGGCCTGGATCAGTGAAGGGGATGACAGCTCTGCATCAGGCTGCCTCCACAATCAAGAGAATAAAAAACAGATTGCTAGACACATTAGAAGCAAGGCCCCAGTGTAACACTATATGCCATATTCATCATAGTATGATATGATTATGGCATAATTATGATGATGTTGTACAAGATGAGGCATGTGAGGTGTCACTGGAAGTTATGATTTGCTGAATGTCTACCCTATTTGTATGCATGTATTACTTTTGTATCTAAAGTTATGATGTATTTCAAATGTACTGACACCCCTGAGTGACACCTACTGGGCAAAATGTATCCAGCATAGACAGCTAGTTGTGAAGGGCATATTCAGGGTAATGTAGTATTAGGGAAAACAGCAGGCCTTAGGAGAAGCTTATCCCCCACCTGGTGATCTTTCCCAAGGATGCTCCAGAGAACCTATAACGTAAATACTGGTTGCTAGGACTCATCAGGGAATGTGATTGGACCATATGGCACTAATCTCCATTTTGGGTAGCTGTATTTTTCCACAAACTGGCTGGGAATTGTTTTTAGAATAAAAGCTTCCCACCATGTCAAAGCTATAAAAGGTAAGGAGTGACATAATCACTCCCCCACAACTGAATGGCAAAGTGAAGCTTCTAAGAAAAAGGACTTGGAATGGGGGTGAAGACCCCAAGCTGTAAAGCAAATGCGACTTGCATCTTGAGACTCTACAAGCCTGCTAGTATCATCAGTCAGGGTGAGAAATTGTTAATTCATATCTAATCTTTCTAATATTTTAGGCTTAATTTGTGGTTTTATTTGCTAGGTCATCTGCTTTGATCTTTTAGCTTAAGTAATTATAAATGATACCAATCTTTTTTGTAGTTAATAAACTTTTGTATTTCAGCCTAAACCAGTGTGCTTTTAAATGAAGTGTTTGGGGAAAAAAAATCTCAGTTTAATTACCCCAAGTGTGCATATGTCTTTACACATTGAGGGAAGGCTGGACATATTAATGAACTTACACTGTGCAGCTCCCTGTACAGTGCAGGATGGTATAATTCTAGATTCATACTTCAGATGGGGGTAGTTGCCTGGGGAACTGGGAAACTTGTTGTTATCTGCTGTTGGCACTCAGGTAGCCCAGCTGGAGTGAGCAGCACCAGCTGCTGTCATGCTGGGCGATTACAGGGTATAGGTGAAGCACCTGAGTAAGGTACATCTTAGATCAGTGCTCTCCAACTTTTTAAAGTACAGGATCACTTTTTGAATGTAAGTCAGTCCAGGATCTACCTCAAACCCAAATATCCTTGCCCGAGTCCTTCAGCAAGGCCCCATCCACCTCACTCTGTGAAGATGGGGTACAGCAGAGGGGGACAGATTGACAATAGTGCCCCCCTGACTCTCTCTCCCCCACCCTGAACAACAAGCAGGAGACTCTGAGGGGGCAGCTCTGAGACTCTGGGAAGGAACAGCAGGGCAGTGAGGGAAGGGGCAACTGAAGTGCCTCCCAGCCAAACCAGTCAGGATAATCTGTCAGAGACTCTAAGATCTACCAGTAGATCCTGATCTACTGGTTGGTGACCACTGTCTTAGATGGATGCTACTGTTACCACAACTGCACCCCAGTGGTGACAGTTCCCTGACTGCACCCAAAGGGTGACAGTCCATCATACGAAGAATTGCCCTGATTGGGGGCAAATTAAGGAGGACCAGTCAGAAGCACTGGACATGCTAAGAAAGACTGAATAGTTTGTCAGTTTCTGCTGACCTTGTCATTATGAACTATCCCTAAGAAAGAAAATCAGATTCAGGAATCCAAGACCTGTAGTCCATGCTAAAGAGAAGCATTTCTAATAATTTTAATCCTATTGCTGAAAGCTGAAGTAATAGCTTTCCTCACCTACTAGGATCAGAAAGTGTAAGGATTTTTTAAAAATATTAAGCTATTTTACAACCACAAGGCTTATTAAAGTTAAAATGAGATGTATCAGACATTTAATATAACCTTTTAGAATGTAATTATGAAGATAAAAATTTAGCTTAAATATTATCCTTACCCGTGCTTTGAACAACTGGTCATACACTTCAAGCAGCTTAGACAGCGGTACTCCAATTTCCTGCATAGTGTATGTCACAAATCCCACATCCCAATTCAAAGAACAAACTTGCTGCTCTAGAAATTGCACTAAGAAATCTGGAAGAGGGGAAAAAAAAAAAAACTTGCCTGTTCAGGTTCCATCTTGCTTTAATATTAGTTTAAGAAATGAATGTTAGTTATTTACACAACGTTTAGTTCTTCTTTGGGTGCTTGTTCATGTGTTTTCCAATAGGTGTGTGCACAGTGGCCAGAAATTGTTCGCACAGTAACACTAAGGGTCTGCCTGGACACCCCTTGGAGTTGCACCTTCATGGTGCCAAAGATAGCATCTTGCTGTCCTGCCCCCTCCTTAGTTCCTTCTTACAGCCAGTGATGGTAGGCTGGAACCTTCCGTAGCTTTTGCTTGTGCAAGTGCCATTTCTCCTAGCTTCTTTAGTGTATATAGTTTTAGTAGTAGTTTACTTAGCGTTCCTGTATATAGTTATAGTTATTGTTCGTGGGAGGTTTTCCCATCCCTTAGTTTCTTAGAATACCTGGAGTTGTGGCATATCATGTTCTCCAAGGTTTAAAAACGGTCATGTTTGCACCAAGCGCATGCCAAAAAGTGACCCTCACTCCTCCTGCCTGAAGTGCATGGGTGAGATCACTGCTGCATCTGCCATGGATTCCATCCTAGAACGCTGAAGGTCAGAGAACAGTGGTTCAAAATTCTCCTAATGGAGGTGGCTCTGTGCCCATAATCAGACCCGGGAACAAGAGACCCAGCCAATTGCCCAGCTTTCATCAGTTGGTACCTAGAATTTCCCTGATCCTCTCTGAGACTCTTGGATTGGAATCAGTTATTCTGTTCCAGGAGAAGCTCAAGCAGAAAGTCTCGATACAGAAGATACCACAACCACCAGCAGCAGGTGCCACGATCTCAGTTGCAGAATGCGCAATAGTGGCCCTTCTGGACCTCTGGGACATCTAATCAAGCCCAAGGTAGATTCCCAGTACATCCATTGGTACTGTCTTTGGTGGCCTTGGCCATGTTTGTCTCCCGCTTCTATGGCACCACATCCTCCAGCTATGGTGCTGTAATGGACAGGAGGAGTTCTGACCAGCACCTGGTGACTAAAGGGATAAAACTCAGATAGCTAGCAAAGGTGTTGGCCAGTGGGCTGGGAGAACCAGTCAAGATAGAGGGTTGAAATTTGAATTGGATATAGGTTCCCTGACTTTCTTTGTGTAGGAGAGAAAAACCAGGAGTTGAGAGAGAGAGAATGATTTAAACCCAGGCAGGACTACCATGACTCCCAAGTAATCTGTGGCATGAGAGTGGAATGAACAAAGAGAAAACTGGAAGTAAGTAAAGGGAAAAGTGAATCTAGTCGTGTTCAGGGTAATTTTTCTTTATTTTGTGGTTTGAACTGCTCTGTGTGAATCTATTTCCCCTCTCCCCATTTATCAGCTAGTACTGTGCCCAGAGACTTTTATCTGTTTTAATTTGTTTTCCTTATTTGCTCTGTAACATCTAGCAATCAAGTATGCTTTATCCATTTTATCGTTTGTTTTGTAATAAAAAAAAAAATCACTTTTTTAAGGTCATGATTTGATTTGTATGTCCTGGAAGGTCAGTCGGTCTGTATCTGCATGACTCTGACTGAGGAGTCTGCACTCGGAGTGCCAGGGTGGAGAACATCTCTGACTGGTGCCTACTCCGATGCTGTTGAGAGCAGCGTTGTCCCAAGCACTGACCTCGATCTCTGCTCCAGCACTGGCTGGAGGTATAGACCTTCCAACTTCTTCAGCATCGTTACCTGTACCCAGCACCGTGGCCACAGCACCAATGGCAACAGCAGCATCATCAGCAGTGCCTTCGTCTCTTCACAACCTGATGCAGGCATTGTCAACTTCCTAGGCACCAGGGCCGGCATCAATGTACACAGCACCGGCACGGTCAACTCTCCCCTTAGCACCAGAACACCACCAAGACCCTCAGGACCAACGGAAGTTAGTGTGCTCAGACGTAGAGGAGAACATCTCAGTTGTAGCGCCTTCTTCATCCTCATCTTCTGATGAGGCATCGGTGGGCATAGCAGTGACCCCGGTTCTTGATGATATGAAAGTCCGTCAGCAGTTGCTTTGTAGGATTGCCCAGGATTTTGGCATTAAAGCTGAGCAAGTGACAGAGGAGTCAGATCCCATGGTGGATATTTTGACCTCTGTTGTCCCCCCAGGGTAGCTTTACTATTGATTAAGCCTCAGGTCTGCCGTACAAGGTACAATAGTAAATTTCAATGAAAAGTGATTTCATTTTACTGTTCCAGCCACAAGGGAAAATTTGACACACAAAAATATAGATCAGATGTACTGATAGTAGAAATTACAGTTTTCTTTAGATACATAATCTTACAATTGTATCTGTTTTTCCAATAATCTCAAAATAACTTGTTTCACCATGATCTTTTAATTCTGTTTTGTATAAAGAGCACAGTATGCAAAGATAACATTTATTTAACATATGCAAAACCAACAGGTAAATTTTATTGTTTTTAATTAGCATCATACAAAAGTTATTGAATAGAGCAAATGTTATATTTCAATTTTTAGGGAGTATTTGAGGCTTTGAAGCCATTGCTATAATGCCTATGGTTTCTTCCAAATACTCTGTGTTAAGTGACTTACCTAAAGGAAAATAACGAGGTGTGCCAGCATATATTTTTCCAAGTAATACCATCTTTAGACTAAGAGCTTGCATTCTGTCAGCTGGGCTCAGAGTCACACTGTCACTCAACTCTGAAAGAGAAGTTATAATCTACCTTTACTTTCTATCTAAAGTTTATGGAGAGTAATTAAATAAAAAACCTAATTATTACCTATTAAATGCAAGCGCAACATTGTAGTATCACTAACACTCCAAACAAGTCTTTTCTAACCAAGACTTACTTATGCATATGGAAATGCAAATACACTTTTAGATTTCACATGAGTGCATATCATACATGAACAGGTAATAGTATCCCCTTGAATTTCACAAAAGTCCACTAATGTATATGACCAAATGCTTCAATATCTTAAAAATATCTTATCCAATAGCTTTTGGGAGACCTATCTAAAATGAAATGTAGTTTCAATCCAATACCCAGTGGAAAAGTGTACATACTGGATAATCACCAAAGCTGGTGATATGACTTCCCTGGCAGTCACTAGTATAAAGTCAAGGAAAGTTAACTATTTGCTACTTAATCACTATAGAGGCTAAGGCAAACTGCCAGACTCACGTGGGGAAGCCTCTCAACTGGAACCAGTGCTCTACCTCTTCTCTGGACAAACAGAAGAGTTCAATTTCCATGCTGTCAATCTGACAGCCTTTCATAAACACTGAATTCACTTCAGTCTGTAATCTTGCTCAGCATTAGCTTTACTTAACATTTTGATTAACACGTCCTTATGAAACTGTCAGATGAAATCTTCAGGATTTCTGAAGCCATCTTTTTTTAGAAGTGCCCCTGCGTAATGGAAACCAAGGAGTATAAACAATATAATGGAGCTTGAGGTCAGCAGGGAGTAAGAATTGTGTGAAGGAGGCAGCACACTCTCATGAAAGATCATCTCTTGCCATTTAGCAAATCTCTTCTGCCTCCAGCCTCTCCTTGGCGAGACATGGTTGCACATAACTGATACAGGATTGATACGGGAGGGTGTGACGGGGGAACTTACCCCCGCACTCCCAGCCACGGGGACCGCGGCCCCGCGCCCCACGGGGAAGGTCAGCGGGGGACAGGAACCCAGCCCCGCGTGCCGGAGCCGGCGGGGCAAGGGGAACCCGGCGTGACTGGCGCGCATGCGCAAGACGGCGCGGCTGGAACCCGGCCAGCGCTAGGACCCAGGAGCGCAGGGCCGGCGCCCGGAAGGGCGGGGGCCGGCCAGACGCCGAGCGGGGAATTCAAAAGGGGGGAGGAAGGAGCAGCAAGGGAGGCTGGGGGAGAGCAGGGAGGATTCTGCTCTCAGCCTCCTCCGCAGGACCCGAGCAGGACCCCACCGGGAGCGGCGGGGAGCCCAGCAGCAGGAGCGGCGGGGAGCCCAGCAGCAGGAGCCGACTGCGCAGCGGGGACGCCCGGAGCGGAGAGGAGCCGGACGGAGCCAAGCCCCACCAGGGAAGGAACGGCCGGGGAGCGGACCGGAGAGGATCCAGCACCGGAGCCGAGGCAGAGGCAGTGAGGCTGTCGGCCCCGGGAGGACCGACAGGGGGGGCCCGCGTCCAGGGGGACGACAGGATAGAGACCGGGATCGGGAGGTGCCAGGCACACGAAGGCGGGGACCCTCGGACTCGGGGAGGGGCGTGCCCGGTGGCCCCCGAAGAGAGACTCGGTTACAGAGGGGGAGGGGGAAGAAGGGGGTATCATGATCATGAGGGTTAGCCAGCAGCCTGGGGATTAAGGGCTTAACTATGTCCCGTACTTAACCAGGTAGATTCAGCCAATAGGCATACAGGTAGGAATTTCAAACTGGGACAAAGGATTTTTCCCCTCTTTGTTCAAGCAGTTTCTCTCCAGCTATTGAAGAGGACAGGATGTCTCCCTCTAAGAAAATACTCTTCACAGTCTATAAGTAGGATAAAGTTTAGATAAATCTGTTAGGTTTTATTGTTTCATAGTTTGGGAAATGTGATCAGATGTTTGTGCATTTAAAAATGGGTTTTGCTCTCCTTTGTAACTAAGTTCCTGGCCCATGGTAGATTTCTCCTCCATGAGTATATTATTTTGTTACTTTTCCATCTAGTCATTATGCTTGCAACAGGAATATTGTGGTGATAATAAAAGTTCTTTCTCTTTTCTTTTTATTAACCTGGTATTGGTTAATGGTAGTGTCCTGGTTTGTACTTTAGGGGTAAGATTTCCCAAGTGATCTTTCCCCTGATTTTTGTATCAATACTTAGGTGGTAGCAGTGGAGATTTTATTCCCAAAATCTAGGTTAAGATTTTGGGGGGGAAGTTTTATACCAATGTCTGGTAGATAGGGTTTTGGGGTACTTTTGCTGGCCCACACTTCTGCCTTTATTGTGCCAGAGTGGGGAAGAAGCCATGACAGGGGGGAGGGGATTTAATGGATCACAAACTAAATAGGAGTCAACAATTTAATACCTTTGTGCAAACTCCCCGCCCCCCCCAGCATCATTCTGGGATGTATTAGAAAGAATGTAAACAAGATCAGAGAAGTAGTTCTTCTACTAAGCACGGATAAAGACTCAACTGGAGTATTGTGTCCTGTTCTGGGCACCACACTTCAGGAAAGATGTGGTGGAAAATGCTCAGAGGGGAGCAACAAAAAATGATTAAAGATCTGGAAAACATGACCTACTAGGAAAAACTGAAAAAACTGGGTTTGCTAAGTCTGCAGAAGAGAAGACTGAGGTATGTGACATGATGACAAGTTTTCAATTAAATCAAAAGGCTGTTCTAAAGAAAAGGATGATAAACAGTTCTCCTTATCCACTGAGGATAATACACTAAGTAATGGGCTCAAATTGCAGCAAAGTAGATTCAGGTTAGAGATTGGTCACTGTCAGCAGACAGGATACTGCGCTAGATGGACCTTTGGTCTGACCCAGTACGGCCATTCTTACGGGTTACTCAAGTCATATGTTATGTAAATCATTCTTAGATTTGTACAAATGTTTGATTTCTACCTTCCTTTAGGCAGTGGAAAGAAACATGTTAACAATACTGGATTAATACACAGGCTCAAAAACCTAAGCACAGTTTAATTTCAACATACCATTTAATAAAGGCATTTTTTTAAAAAATGTGTAAATAGATAATGCTACTAACTAATGAACGTATTTACCATCACAATAATAAATTATTTTCCCTAGTTATGTTATAACATGTCTTGGTGTTTAATTCATACAGCTGCATTTCACTCACTGTGAAGTCATCTTCTTCTAAAGTGATAGAATAATTGACATTTGGAACATTCCGTAGTCATGTCTACAACTGGAAGAAAATGTACTTCTGACTTCTGCAATACTAACAGACTCAAGCCCCAATCCCAAAACAAGCTCCATGTGGGCACTGAGGACAAAGACATCATCCTGTACAATTCTTTTGTTAAAATAATAAGCCTTCACATTTTTACAAAATTCCTAATCTCTGAAGTTAATATATAGGTTTCGCATTCTGCAGTGTACTTCAGAATATTCCTAAAAGATAATACCTAACATTTCATATTTATAGGATACTAACAGGAACATAAGATCACTGGCACTAATTTACCAGTATTCTATATTTCTAAGCCATTTCAGTACCAGTTACTCATGACTTACCTTTCTCAATTATTTCTTGCCAGAGAGTTTGTACCAAGATAGGATCTGAGTGACCTGCACAATGTATAATTGCAAGCTTACACTCTGAGAGCTTGAAAGGGTCAGCAAATTCACCATACAACTGCAATAAAAGAGACAGAGTTTGACATTTTAGTCAGGACAAACCATGAATTAAACAGAACAGTTATTCATTAACATGCAACATACACAAAATGAAACTAAGCCAGAATAGCAGATGGTACATTTTAATTGCCATTCATAGATATTGCATGCAGAGCATTTATATGGAATCAAGTCAGCTCCATAGCACCATAGAATTTCAAAATTTTAAAGCTAAGTAGGAAAGAACTTGAGTGTTTGCCAGTTTATCAGTTCTAAAACCAAAGAAACTGTGCACCATGTAAATAATGTGTTTCCTACAGCAAACGACCCAAAGAAGAAGGAAATACTGGAGCTAGAACATGAAAATACAAGATTAGCTAGGCTAAACCTAAATATATATAATTTTTTAAAACAGGAAGCTGAATTCACTGACTATTTTGGCTAATGCCTGATAAATAATTTGTTCAAATATATCACTCTCAGATACTAGAGAAGCTTATATTTAAGAGTGGGATAATGCATCTGCTTTTGCAAAGTAGTTTGAGCAGTTAGATAACATCAACATATTTCTAATCACCTTGGTTATGTCCATCAGCTCAGAATCCAACTGGGAAATTGCATCTTGTACCGAAGAATGATGGAAATATTGCCGTTGTAACGTTTCCTCTATTTGTAGCTGTATCCTAGCCACCTAGTTTTAAAAATTATGATAATTCAAGAGTCACTCATTTCTTTCAAAGCTATGGAAATTTGGAAAAACCTAGAGTTAGTTCTAACACATTTAAATACAGAAATTCCATCAGCTTATATTAGAGACCTAGTCCTAGTAAAATGAGTGCATCTAGATCTTCTGATTTTTACTGGGACAGTACATTTCAGCCTAAAGAGTTTGTTTTAGCATTTACATCAGTAGAAAAATATATAGTGTAACTGCCAATAATACAAAAGACTTATACTAACATTGATACTGGTAAGAACATTAACTTTTCATCATAGCTTCTTCCTGTCCTGTGTTCTATATTTGTATAGTGCCTAGCACAACTGGGCTCCC
The DNA here is from genome assembly GCF_052426305.1 of Pelodiscus sinensis. NCBI lineage: Eukaryota > Metazoa > Chordata > Testudines > Trionychidae > Pelodiscus > Pelodiscus sinensis. The sequence continues at coordinate 106,276,790 of NC_143057.1, read as the reverse complement.
ACTCCTGGTTGTTCCTTAAGCAATACCATAAGCAAATATGATTAATTAATAATAAAAATAATAGCAGCAGCTGCCAAGGGAAATAGTTTTTCATCTTTTCTTACTTCCATTTTCTCTTCTAGTTCATGTAGAAATTCACCATCTGAAGCTATTGATGACATGGCAGTGGAACTCTTGGCACTCAAAATGGCACGTGCAATATATTCAAGACGCTGCTGAAGTGGAATTTCTGTACTGTAAAATAATATCAAATTGTAAACTAAGTATCTAGGACACAGAATCAGAAATGTAGGACAGAAAGGGACCTTGAGAGGTCTATAACAGCCACTGCACTGGGAAAGGACTAACCAAACCTAGACAAAACCTGACAGGTGTTTGTCTAACCTGGTTTCAAAACCCTTCAGTGATGGGGATTCCATGGCTTCCTTTAGAAGCTTATTCCAGAGCTTAAGTACCCTTACAGTAAGGCTTTGTCCACACTATGCAGCTTTTAGTGACATAGCTGTGCTGCTACAGCCATGCCGCTAGAAGTCATGCAGTGTAGCCACTGTTTGTTGACTCTCCTGTTGACAAAAAACATCCATCTCCAATAGAGTGGCATTAGATGGTTTATTAGGTGATGAGCTTTTGTGGGCCAGACCCACTTCCTCAGATGTGTTTTAACACTTTTGTCTTTCAGTTGCCAATGCAGACATAGCCTTAGAAAGTTTTTCCTAACAGCTAACCTAAATCTCCCTTGCTGCAGAGTAAGCCCATTACTTCTTGTTCTCTATGTCCACTAAAGGAAAGACAGATCATCACCAACCTCTTTAAAACAGACAATAACATATTTAAAAACCGTTTTCAGGTCTCCCCTCAGTCTTCTTCTCTTCAGATTAAAAATGAAGTTTTTTAAGCTTTTCCTCATAGATCAGGTTTTCTAAATCTTTTACAGTGATTGTTGTTTTCCCTCTAGATTCTCCTCACCAGTGCCAAGAATAGTGTGATTATTATCTTCAGTGTCTTACATATAACATTTTTGTTAATATGTACCAGAATACTTGCCTTTTTTGCAATTTCATCACAATGTTGAAACATTCAATTTTTGATCCACTATAAATCCTAGATCCCTTTCAGCAGTATTAGCACCTACCTCGTTATTTCCAATTTAGAAGTTTGCACATTTGATTTTTCTTTCCTAATCATATCCAGGGCTCGACAAATAATGCAATCTACTTGCTCATGGCCAGTAGATTGCAACTCGGAAGAGCCGGGTTCAGACAGTGGCTGGCGAGCAGGGCTTGCCATGGTTCGGCGAGACCTGATCATATCACTTTGTACTTCGTCTTTATTTAATTTAATCTTGATTTCAAACCAATTCTCTAATTTTCAAGGTGATTTTGAGTTCAAATCTTGTACTCCAGAGTGCCTGCAACACCCCCAACTTGATGTCACCTGAAAATTTTATGAGTTTTGTCTACTCTACTATCTAAATCATTAATGGAAATACCGGATTTACTCCTGTGGGACACTGCTAGATAGGTCTTACTATTCTGACATCAAATTAATAACTTTTCTTGAGTATGGTCTTTAAACCAGTTGTGGGAGGAAACTAATCTGGGGCAGGGATTAAGGTGCCAGATCTGGAAGGGGATAGCGGTGCGGGGGAGTCGGGGTGGGGGTTGGAGTGGGGGCGCAGAGGATTTTCATATGTGGAGTAGGGGGCAGGAGTGGGCAACAGGGGGTTGGGGAAGGGAGGGGCTGAGGTGCCAGGGACAGGCTCTGACCAGGAAACTTACCAGCCAGCAGCCCAGCACTTTCCTGAAGCAGCCTCCCTGCCTGCTCCATCTCCAGATAGGCTGCAGCACAGGCTGTGAATAACTATGAGCCCTGGAGGGCAGGGGAGACGTGGTGCTTCTTGGCTGCCTGTTACTGAAACAGGCAGCTCCCATTTGGCAGTTTCTGCCCAAAAAACAGGCCAATGGGATTGTGCTTGGGGCGGGAGCAGCTCCTGAAGCAGGGCTACTCAACTTTGGAAGCCCCAAGGGCTACAGTGATACTCATAGCACATGCCAAGGGCTGTAACTTAAGTGTGGTTGCATCTATAGTAAAACCTATGTTATCTGGCATGCTTGGGGATTAGGGCGTTCCGGTTATTTAAAAATTCCGGTTATCTGAGAGTCCCATCAACCTAGGAAAAACCAATGGATAATAATAGTAAAATTCAAGTTTTTAATATTGGTAGTTTTGTAGTATGAGGCAGTTGTTCTCACATTTCTATTTTAAGTTAAAGATGATTAGTACTTCTTAAATAAAAAATTGTTAAGCCAATCATGGTAAACCAAGCCAGGCCTGTGCGCCTGAAGATATGATAGTATTGTGGCTGGGGGCAATGCTGGTGAACAAAGTTTTCTGGTTAACAGAGTGCTGGATAACAAAGGTTTCACTGTGCGTGCAAATATATATGCAAATAGCTTCTTTCACACTGACAGGCATGAATAAAAAGATGAAGACAAGACTACACAACACATAGGCCCCATTTAAGTCAGTTCTGCTGATATTAATAAAATGCAATATTTACTCCATTTCCATCCATATGACAGCACTTTTAATGAGCAATGACAGTCCAGGAACTTAACTACTAAAACGCATATCAACTGAAGACCATTATATTGACTACCTTTTTTGTTTTGGCTCCCACCCACAGGCTGTGTGTTAAGCTCTGCATAAATCCAAACCGCACCACGGGACACAAACGGGCTGGCCTGAGTGCCGCATGTTGAATAGCCCTATTCTAAAGCCTTCCTTCACAGATTTTAAAGCAAAACCGCTCAGCAGCTGCTTTTCTAAGTGGCATGCGGGTGGGGCGAGGTAAGCAGGGAGCCTGCTTGGGGGTATCTACTTTGTCTGCAGGCTGGATTCAGCTCGTGGGCCATATTTTGCCCAGGCCTGCCCAATTCATTAGGACAGTAACCGTGCCAAAAGCATATTCCCAAAATAATTATACTTAAGGGCACATAGGAATTAGGACTTTGGAGTTCTCTTAGCTCGGACACTGGCTCAAAGGGTAACTAAGTCAATTAACCACTTTGAACATGCCCATTTGTAAGACATTTCTCCTTCTGCTACTCTACAACTGTATAAAATTACATTATAAAGTACACAACATGCCTAAGTTACTACTTAATATTTCACAGCTACAATAATTCTGTAAGCTGTTTATTTCTGTATAAAATATGTAACAGTTTCCATTTTATTATTCTAACAGAAGCCAGGTTAAAAATTGATATTTATATAATATTTTAGGTTTTTGTTTGTTGTTTAAAAATGTTAATTCACGTGAACACTAAACTATTATTATCTCACTACGAGGTATAACACATTGATTACAAACTGTCCATACCTATGCATGTCTGCCAGTTTAGCCAACACTCTGGCTGCATTACTGAAATTCCTGTTCTTTTCAAAGTATTTCCATAGTAAATCCATATAACGGACTTTGTTTTGATCAACCTTGGCCATACGCACGAGATATGGCTCCAGAAATGGGGAGGTAACCTGTAGGAATCATATAAACCATAGTTAAGCCTTTTTTTAAAGAACCCTTAAAAACTGTGGTTTTAGAGAGTACCACAATCAACTCTTTTGGCCTAAGAGAAGTGCCCCCCAAAACATTTTTATGAGTATATTTATTTTGTATGGTCTTACCTGCAGCAGTTTATCTGCAAGGTCAGCTTGTATTAGCCAATTGTAAAGAGCAATAGAGAAGAGTTCATCTGTTGAACGCTGAGCCAGTTTCAGCATTTGTTCAAACTAAAGAAAGAAAAGCTCCAAACTGTTATTCCAGAATTGTTCACATTTCACATACAGCTCAATAACTTGGTCTCTGGGTTTACAAACACTGCATATGTATATGTGCCAAAATGTAGATCGATATACAATAATTTTTATGAACACATATATTCTCTCATATATGTGAAAACAAACTGATTTCAAATCCTGGCTTTATCTCTGTTAACTTACTTTAGAAGAATATTTTGTACAAACTTCTTATAAGATTATACTCTCCTAGAAAAAAATGGTAGCCTTTTGACTTAAACCTTTCCCAGTTCTTAAAAAGCAAGATAGTTGTGACAGTATCTCTTTAGTAAGTTTCTTACATGGTGTCCTGCTTCTTCATTACTCAACATATTGGGATCAGATGACAACACTGGAGGGCCTGGCTTTTTGGGTACACTGGGAGACTGAGGAGCAGCTTTACTTTGATTTACTAGTTCCTGAAGGGTGTCAGTGATGCACTTGTAACTGTTTAACCTGCAAGAAGGTAAATAAGAAAAAGTTTTAGGTTACAAGTTATCTGTGAGATCCTTATTCCCACACAATACAACTGGTAAAATATTTATGAAACTAAGAGGAAAGGCTTTGGAGGACCATGTCAGCTGAATCTAAGTAATTTACTACCTGCCTCTCTCTTCTGGAATGATCTTCACAAATATTTGTTGTGCAGATTCCCACTTCAGTAATAACTCCTAAAATGCTATTTTCCTTTCAGTTAGGAGGGCATGGTGCAAAAGTCTCTGAGGGCGCTGTTTTCCCCTTGTGGAATCAAAATAATATTTAAAGGATATATACTATGAATACTACTCCTCACCAAAGTCGTATATTTCATAATGTAGCATCTTCCATTAAAAACATAACATGACTAAAGCTGGCCAACATGTTACAACAAATGGTCTGGTAGCACTTTAAAGACTAACAAAACATGTAGATGGTATCATGAGCTTTCGTGGACACAGCCCGCTTCTTCAGATGACTGGAGTTTTGAGTTTAGGTTGTGCAGACCCAAAATAAATAAGGGGGGAGAGGCAGGAAAAAAAGGAGGGGGTGGGAGACAGAGAGCAGAGGGCATAGAAAATTCAGGAAGGTAGAGGGCTGTGCCCACGAAAACTCACGATACCATGAATTAACCTTTTGTCCCAAATAAAGACAGCATATCAATATCTAAAGAATGTGCACTGATGACAATGTGTTCTCACCCTGCTCTTAATTCTGGGAGGCTTATCTATCATCTCATCCAAATCAGCTGCTATGTTCTTACAAGTGAAGTGCCTTGAATAAAAAATGGCAGTGTATCCTGAAAACTTGCCTCTCCTGGAAAGCCTGGAGTCCAACAATGTCCTCGTCAGGTTCTCCATTTTTATAAAAATGAAGTCCAAGACCTTGAGGATCCTTCTTCTCAGCAGCAGTAAGAGACAGTTCCACCACACCCTCATAGAAACGCACTTCAGAAAAGAAAGAAATGAGAGTTTGGTCCACCACAATATTAAATGTACTGCAAACTAATATATAATAGTGAACTAATAGATTGAACACTTCACATTTTATAATGCAAGAATTTCCCTCACTCCCAATGGCCCTGATCCTACAAACACTAACATACATGCTTAATTTGAAGGACTATTCTCATGCTTAAAGTTATACATTTAAAGGACTGGAGCACAAACCATTTTGAATATTATAGAAGTTGTATGAATATATACAAAAAGCATTCATTTTCCCTGAATGCTATGTTAGCACAAAATCACTGTTTGATATGTAATGTGAGACACCACCTGCAACAAAATACAGCAATTTAAATTCTATCACAGGTGTTTTGTTAAAAGCATCTTATCAAACAGGTAGGTGCCTGGGAAATTTAATGCAGAAATTTTATACAGCACAAAGCAATATTTTTACATAGGAAAAATATGCCTGAGCTGCTCAAATCTAATCAAGAAAAGCCATGAACAAAAAGAAGATTATGATGTGTATGAAGTGCAAAGGCTAGCAATAAGCTATTTAAGGGCAAAACAGAGGGAAATAATGGATCTCTCTTATGGAGTGGATTGATGCTGCAGTGATAGATCAACTGGGGGTTGATTTAGTAGGTCTAGACCTGCCCTAAAAACATGGCACTAATTGACACCAGGAAAATGCAACCATGAATGTATTAAACAACCCCAGACCAGTTCAACAAACATAGCATCTGATATAAATAGTCTGAAGTAAATATGATGAAATTCCGTAAGGACAATGAAATGTACTTCACTTTAGAAGGAACAATCAGTTGCATACAAAATGGAAAATGACTGCTTGAAAGGAATCTGGTGGTCATAGTGGACAACAAGCTAACTCTGATGCAGCAGCGTAACACTATAGGGAAAAAAAGCAAAAATCATTCTGGGATACATAAGCAGGAGTATTGTAAACAAGGCATGAAAAATAATTCTTCCGCTCTACTCTGTGCCGATTAAGCCTCAACTGGAATATTGTGTCCAATTATAAGTGCCACATTTCAGTAAAGATGTGGACAAACTGGTGAAAGTCCAGAGAAGAGCAACAAAAATTATTACAGAATTAGAAACCATGGCCAATGAGGGAAGATTGAAAATATTGGGTTTGTTTAGTCTCAAAAAGAGATGACTGAGTGAGGGCATGATAACAGTCTTATACATAAAAAGTTCTTACAAGGAGGATAGAGACAAATTATTCTCCTTAACCACTGATTATAGAACAAGAAGCAATGGGCTTAAATTGCAGAAGGGGAGGGTTACATTGGATATTAGGAAAAGCGTCTTGAAAGTAAAATTGTTAATGACTGAAAAAAATTACCCCGGGAAGTTGTGGAATCTCTGTCATTAGAGATTATTAAGAACAGATTGGACAAACACCTGCAAGGGATGGCCTGATGGTGCCTGGTTCTGCAATCAGTGCAGGGGTCTGGACTAGATCAAAGATTCTTAAAATTTTTCTTCCTGAGGCCTTCCCAACACATTGTAAAAATTCTGTGGTTCACCTGTGCCAGCACAATTGTTTTGCAGCAGATTAAAAGCCAGGGCTGGCATTAAGGGGTAATAAGCAGAACAAACGGCCAGAGGACTCCATATCACAGGGAACGTTGTGAAGCTAAACTGCTCAGGCTTCAACTTCAGACCTGAGCATGGGGGCTTGGGATTTGACCGTTTGCCCTGGGTCCCCATGACTCTAATTGCTTTCTGGTTTAATTTTGGCAGACCCCTTAAAACTTCTTACAGCCACCCTTGGGGCTTCACACCCTGGCTGAGAAGTGCAGGACTATATAAAGGTCCCTTCCAGTCCTAAGGTTCTATGGTGAAAAGAAGAAACATTACAGATTAGCTTATTGATGAACAATTGTAAATAACCTGCTTAGTTTCCTTCCATCCTGAAATGTGACTATCAACAATAACATAAAATAAAGCAAAGAGTTAACATATTTGAAATGTGATTTAGCACAAAAGCCTTTGTGTATCCATTTGTTTATTTTTCTTATATGTATATTTTTCCGGATTATCTCTTAGAAATGTTAAAAAGAAAAGAGGGGTCTGAATCCAAGCCTTAATTCTCAAGTTGCCAAATTTCCAGTGATGTTTGCCTCTTACCTTGTCTATACTGTGTACAAACATTAGAAAGGTCCACTTGATTGCTGATCTTTTGGTACTCCTTCAATGACTCTCTTAGCATCTTTTCTTTTTCCAATTTGTTTTGAACCTGTCGGGATCGCTGAAGCAATTCATTTGCCTACAGTGAAATAATTGAAAATGTAAGTCCTTACTAATTCAAGTTACACTGGCATGGAGGTTTTCTTTGCAATAATTCACTCTGTTAGCTCACAATTTTCAAACCCTGAAATACTACATAGGGATGTTACATTTAGATGAATTAACTAATTGAATAGTTGATGGGATTTCCACTGACTATTCTTGAATCTATAAGGTCACCTCCGCCTTTGAACTGTAGCAAGAGGTCTATTGGGTTCAAAAGCAGAAGCACCTCAGTGAGCATGGGGCTAGAGAGGGACTCGCGCTGGCCCCATGCTCCCTGCACGCCCAAGCTTTTGAAACATACATTTCAAAAGGAAGCCCGGCAAGGAGCACAGGACCAGTGGGGAACTCCCACTGGCCTCGTGCTCCTTGCAACACCTCAGACTTTGAAATGTACAAGAGCCCAGTCTGGACTTTTGAACATTTCAAAAGCAGAATCCCTGCTGGTACCATGCTCCCTGAGGGGCCTCTTCCCCCCACAGTTGGCCCCATGCTCCCTGTGGTGCCTCAGTTTTTGAAACGTACAAGAGCCCAAGTGGGGTTCTTATACATTTCAAAAGGAAAGCCTGTAGGGGGCACAGGACCAGCAGGGGTTGGAGTCTTGTACATTTCAAGTTTGCTGGGGCTCTTGTACATTTCAAAAGCAGAACTGCAGCAGAAGTGGTGTGAGTGGAGACTGCTTCAGACCCACTTCCTCAGACCAAATAGTGGAAGAAAATTGCCACAACCATATATACCAAATGATACAATCAAAAAAATGAACACATATGAAAAGGACAAATCAAATATTTGATCTGTGGAAGTGGGTCTGGCCCACGAAAGCTTATCACCTAGTAAACCACCTTGTTAGTCTTTAAAGTGCTACATAGTCCTGTTTTGCATATGCATTTAATGTCATAGTCATTTAATGAAAATAAATCTGACAGTAACACAAATATTTTGTGCTCATCTGATCATACTACCTACTATTCTGCAAGTTTGGATGCAAGTCCAGTAATGATAATCAGCACTGTGACAGAGTCCTGAGTAAGAACTGCTGACTCAGTCCTCTATTGTCAGCTCCCATTAAGGGAAATAAATTGGAGCTGGCTAGAGAAAACCTGCACCTATTTGGTAAATGGGTGACAGCTACCAGCCCAATTAGCCAGGAGGAAGGAAACCAGAGAGGAGAAGAGCAAGGGAGTGGAAGTAGAGTGACAACTCTTTCCTCCTTGGTGCCGACACTAGAACCCAAGCTGTCAATGGTGAAAATGTAGTGGGAGCACAACCAATAAATAATCAGCTCCAGTAACTGAACTACAGGGTCTATGAATTACTTTGTCAGCTTCTCAGGGGCAGGAGTCAAGCACATTTAATTTCTATCCTTTAAGAGGATACAGTGGGATTAATATAAAATGCAAAATAGTATTTTTGTCATAGCAAAAGAAGAATTATACAGAACAGTTCTGTCTTCCATGAATGCCTCTCACACCCACCACAAAGAATCAAAAGTACCTTTGAACAGACAGCATCATCAGTACCGTACAGAAGTGGACATATGTCTTGTAAATGTGAACTGATGCCATCCACAGCAGCATTATCTCTGATGTAACAGTTAATGAGAGAGGCAATGAGCGCTCCAGTTAACTCTTTGTCTCTAATTACTAAATCTTTGAAAGTAGTAATCTTTAAATGCTCTTGAAATTCCTATAGGAAGAAAAACAATAGATTATTTTTCCAACGATGCAGCCTTTTCATATTTCCAAACAGGACTATTGAAACAGAAGCAAATTCAGCTACTTTCCCAATAAACAACACATTTCAATAACCAAAATTCACAGAATCAATGCACATTTTAATACACATTAAGACTAATATAGAAAATACTATATTAAAAGAGAACGATCCAGCACTTATGGCTAGTTATATTAATGGTGGCATCTGCCAGTTATCTTAATGGTGGGAGCTGCAGTAGTTCCTCTACAAATTTCCTAGAGGACTAAATATCCCTTCCCATCCCAAAACTGCTGGGACTTGAAGCCTCTAGTACAGCGGTGGGCAACCTGCAGCTCGCCAGAGTTCTACATGTGGCCCAGGAGATATTTTGTTTACTATTGCCCATGGACAGGTTTGCCAGATTTCCATATAGATTTTTTCCCCCTACCAGTATTATTAAAGTGACACGCATGTAAAGCAAGGATATGTGAAGTGAGGTGTGTGATGAGTGAACACACTGAATGTGAGAACTGTGTGCTCCATCTGTATCCAATCAAAGCATTATGGTACAATTGGCACAACCCACAAATAGTAAGTACGCAAATTCAGTTAGATCTACCATATCCCTGGAGACTACTTTGTTTACAACAATCTTGTGGCCCAATGAGATGAAGGAGAGCCACTCACATGGCCCTCTCACTAGCCTAGTTGCCCATCACTGCTCTGATACTTTGGTCTTTCTTCCTCTGCTAGACTTTGAAAGCCAGAAGGCAGGGAGTGAATTTTTTGTGCTCATTTAAGTCCCATTGTATTCACTCTGCATGTACCAGACTTTGCTCAACTGAAAAGTGAGAACAAAGTGATTACAAACAAACTCAATATTAAGTTATAAGCAGAGTTTTAAAACAACAAATCCAATATTAGTTAATGGCATTTCAAGTCTGTTAGTTAGTTTGGGGCATGAAAGCAATTAGTTAAGATTTTATTTTAATGGAATACCTGCAATACCAAGAAACTAAACTCTGGAAACCTTTTTCATGCTGTATAGTTTGTGAAATCCATTTAAATAGATTAGACTATAATATTGTTTTGCATACATATTTAAGAAGCCTATTAAATGCAATCAACTAAAAACAGACTATTGTTCAGTAAAGTTTATATCATACCTTCTGAAGCTCACCTACAACAACACTGAATTGGTGCTCACAGAGAAGTTTCCACAAAGCTAAAGCCTGGCAGGTTTTGCGAACAAGCTGCTGGATCCCTTGCAGTGAGGTCTTCTCAGTTAACTGTGCCTCTGCTATAACATTGAATAGATCATGGGTAATTTTCTGTTCAGGTACTACACATGCTTTCTTGAGTTATCATTCCAACTTCTGTTTTACAATGATATTTTCCCATATTTTAAGAAGTTTTTCCTCTCTCCTTGCTGTTTGATGTTTCACTTTTATACCTTTAAATCTTAACAATTCCCAAAACAGAAACTAATTTGTCACCATTGATCTTCAACTACAAAAACAACAGAAGACCTTTCTGAATTTACTTAAAATTCCTTTCAACTGTTAACTGCTATGGTAATACAAACATATTATTATTAATTATAATCATATTAACTAATAGCATCTTCTATTTAACAATATCCCTGAAATATGAAATTTCAGTAACAAAAATAAGTTAAAAAACCAATCATGGATTGACAATAAGGGTGTGTTATGACAACATATGAATGTCTTTATATTGGATACAATACATTGATTATGTAGGCAATCTAATAATTATGATGTCCTTAATTAGGTCTTTGGCTTGCATCTTGTAAAGTAAGGTTAGGGAACCTTTTATGGGTTCTGACCCACAGAAAAATCAGTCAGGGGCTGCACACAAGTGAGAAACAAAACAAAAAAACCCCCACTCCTCACCAGCATGGTCTCCCCAATGCTGAGGGGAGTCCCGAGCCTCAGGGGCCAGATCTTTCTTCACAATATTCATGGCTTTATAGACCAGAATCATATCCCCATTGACTTGTTTCTTTTCTAAGATTAACAGCCCCTGATTTTTTAATCTCTCCACCTATGATCCATGCCCCTAACCCATTTTTGTTGCCATTCTCTGTACTTTTCCCAATTCTAATATGTAATTTTTGAGATGGGGACACCAGAACTACATGCGCTATTCAAGGTGTGAGCATACCAGGGATTTACACAGGTACATGGTGATATTTTCTATTCTACTGTCAATCCATTTCGTAATGATGCCTAACACTGTTAGCTTTTTTGACTGTTGTGGCACACTGTGGCTGTGTCTACACTGGCATGAATTTCCGGAAATGCTTAAAACGGAATACTATTCCATTTTCAGTTTTTCTGGAAAAGGAGCGTCTACATTGGCCCTTTTTCCGGAAAAGCATCTGTGGCCAACGTAGACGCGCTTTTCTGGAAAAGAGCCCCAATCGCCATTTTTGCGATCGGGGCTTTTTTCCGGAAAAGACTACAGGGGTGTCTACACTGGCCCTTTTCCGGAACAGTGTTCTGGAATAAGGACTTATGCCCGAGCGGGAGCAGAATAGTTTTTCTGGAATAATGGCTGATTTTGTACAGTACAGCGTCGTTGCTATTCCGGAAATTCAAGGGCTAGTGTAGACAACTCACAGTTTATTCCGGAAAAGCGGCTGATTTTCCGGAATAAGTGGCCCAGTGTAGACACAGCCTGTGTGTTTATTTACAAAGAATTGTCCTCTGTGACTTAAAGATCTCTTTCTTGAATGGCAACAGTTAATTTAGACCCCATCATTTTGTACATATATCTGAAATTATGTTTTCCATTGTGCATTTATCAACACTAAATTTCATCTGCCATTTTGTTTCACAGTCACTCAGTTTTGTGTGATATCTTTGTAACTGTTTGTAGTCAGCTTTTAACATACTTATCTTGAGTAATTTTGTATCATCTTCATTTAACCCTTTTCCAGATTATTTATGAATATACTGAACACAACTGGGTATCATTACAGATCACAGAATCATAGAACTGGAAGGAACCATGAGAGGTCATCAAGTCTAGCCCCCTGCACTCATGGCAGGATCAAGGACCATCTAGATCAGTCCTACACTGATGCTACACAGTCCTGTTTTTTGTTTCAGCTGCACCAGACTAACACGGCTACTCAACTTTGGAAGCCCCGGGGGCCACAATGATACTCACAGCACATGCCGAGGTGCAGCAACTTAAGTGTGGTTGCATTATACGTGCTAATATATTACAAATATATGCAAATAGCTTCTTTCACATGGACAGGCATGAATACAAAGATTAAGCCTTAAGCCACAGGCGCTGCATCCAAACGTGGCCAGTGTGAGCCAGTCAGCACTTCTCAGGCTCTGCCCACAAGACTAAGCAGTCAGCACTTCCCACAATGCCCAGGCACTCCTGGCACCTCCTCCCTGAGGACTAGAAATGCCAACACCCTATACCCTCTGTTCTAGCCAGCCAGTCCGCTTGGGTCTTTCAATGCTCACCCTGCCTGAGAGACACCTTGCCACTGTGGAGCGTGTTTCCAGTGGAGGCCATGTTCAAAGGATCTCACCCGCAGGCCATGTCCTGAGCCCTGCGTAAACCCAAACCACACCACGGGCCACAAACAAACGTGTCATGTATTGAGTAGCCCTGATCTAGATCATCCCTAGCAGGAGTCTAACGTGCTCTTAAAAATCTCCAATGATGGAGATTCCACACCCTTCCTAGGCAATTTATTCCAGTGCTTAACCAATGTGACAGGAAGTTTCTCCTAATGTCCAATTTTCCTATTGTCTAACCTAAACCGCCTCTGCTACTATTTAAGCCCATTGTTTCTTGTCCTACCATCAGAGGACAAGGAGAATATTTTTTTCCTTCCTCCTTGTAACAACCTTTTATATTTTTGAAAACTTCTCTTTTCCTAACTACATAAACTCATTTCTTCCAGTTTTCCTTCACAGATCATATTTTCTAAACCTTAAAATCATTTTTGTTTTTCTCCTCCTGATTTTCTCCAATTTACCACATCTTTTCTAAAATGTGGGGTCCAGAACTGGACACAATACTCCAGCTAAGGCTTAATCAGCATGAAGTGCAGCAGAAGAATTACTTCTCATGTCTTGGGTACCCTATTTATTTCTCTTCACGGTGAAAAATTATCATTTACTCCTATCATTTCCCCCATTTTTTAATCAGTTAGTGATCAATGAAAGGACCTTCTTGGTTATCCCATGACTCCTTACATTGATTAATTCCCTTTGATGTGGAACCTTGTTAAAGACTTTCTAAAACTCCAAGTACATTATCATCACTTGGATCATGCTTGTCCACATGCCTGCTGACACCCTCAAAGAATTATAACAGATGGATAAGGCATGATTTCCCTTAACAAAATTTATATTAACTCTTCCCCAATATATCGTGATCATCTGTATATCTGGTAATTCTGTTCTTCACTATAGTTTCCAGGATCATCCTAAGCCTTTTTTAAAAACGAAAAAACAAAACAAAAAACAGAGTTCAGACAATGGTCTAGCTTTTATTTTATTCCAGTGTTCTAAGTGTAAGAAATATGACTGAGAAAACATACAACTACACAATATTTTGACTTAATTCTTCGTAAAGAAGAAAGCAAAAGCAGTTTAAAAACTGAAATGTGACCTGTGCTTTTCTATACCTCTGACAGCTAGATGCTACTGCCCTTAATAATTTGATATTTATTTTACATACAACAGAACTGTTGTATGTAAAATTATACTCTGTGATGAGTGATGCCATCCATCAAGTTCAAAGCAACAAGACCATCAAGTTTTCCTATATCTACATTTGGGGTTCATGTTGGGCACATGCTCAGCCCCAAAGCACCCATATAGAAATGGCTACCCTAATTTCCGCATAGAAATAAATGCAGTGTTGGTACTGACAAAATATTATAATCTTATCAGAAACAAAGAGAAAAATGTGAACTGATGCTATACTGTTTTTGGTACAGTTCTAATGTCTAAGTAGAGTTTACTCACACAACCTAATGCATTTTTATTCAGGCTCCTAATGGAACAGCTGAGCACATTTAGCATTTGGATGCACTCATTGTTCAAGAGTACTTTTCTTACCATGAAACTTCCTCTGAAGTTCTTGTTGCACTTGCTGAGAACTTCCACCATCAGGACGCATGAATCCTAGTAACCTCTGCTGCAGGTTAGCTGGGGTGCTAAAACTGCAATTCCAAAATAAATTAAGATGCTATTAGTGCAAACCCTGAACTTTTTTTTTAAATAAACTAAACTGAATTTGAGAGTTCAAGTAGGTATGTTGTATGAGAGAAAATATTAACACTTTAAGGCAAAATAAGTAACACTTTTGCAACTATTTGGAATAGTTTTCAAAGAGTAGTATTTCTATTTCCTTTATAAATCAAGCATATTCAAACCTACCTTGGGTTTCCAAGAGCTCCTACTGTTGAGAACTGTGAATTTCTATCCAGAAATTCCTGTAAACCTTTAAGTTCATGTAGCACAGATTCTAGCATGTGCGATGGAACACTGCTTTCAATCTGCAAGAGAAGGAGGAAGCTTCTTTTCATTTAAAATCTCTGAGCACTTTAAATTTTCAGCAGAGAGATATGAAATGATAACTAAAGAATAAACAGCACTAACACAATATTATCAAAAGGTAGCTGAAGTAACTATGTGAAGTCAATGCACTACCATTAAGGCAATGATTTTAGCATAGAGGTAATGGTGTTCACATTAATCATGAATCTGAATGAAGTCTGTAAAAAGCCCATCTTGCACTCACCCTACAGCAATAGCTCCTGCCATATGATGTTGGGCCTGGCTCTAAAGGTACTAGATACTGGACCAGGCAGGCAGGAACATTATCATCTCCTCCCTCCTCCTCTCTTTTTTAAACAGGGAACTCTGGAAAGGAGCGCACCACAGCCGAAAAGGAGCACACCACAGTCTGGCTACCTGGCACCGGCTCTCACCCTGCATCATCCTGGCTGAGTCCCCTTCTGTGTTGTAGCGGCGAGGAGTCCTGTGGCACCTTATAGACTAACTGAAGTGTTGGAGCATAAGCTTTCGTGGGCAAAGACCCACTTCGTCAGATGCATACATTTGCCCACGAAAGCTTATGCTCCAACACTTCAGTTAGTCTATAAGGTGCCACAGGACTCCTTGCCGCTTTTACAGATTCAGACTAACACGGCTACTCCTCTGATACCTTCTGTGTTGTGTTACATTCTGGCGGCTGGACTTTTACCTGCCAGAACTGTGGTGGCAGCTCCTCTTGGCACTGGGGGTCAGCTGTGTCAGGGATGGATTAATTACCCGAGGACCTTGGGCTTACTAGCAAGAAGAATAAGAACCTGGGTGAAGGGAAGGGGAGAGTAGGGAGGGAAAACAAGGTAGTGGCAGCAGGAATTCCAGGATGATTATTCTTGTTTTCTGCAGTCTTTGCAGCATCCATAGTTGGCTCCCTGCTTGCCCACCACAATAGTCGCAATGCCATGCAAGTCTGATGTATATGTTCCTCTGTAGCTGGAGATGAGGGGAGAACATGTAAGTGGCACTTCAACCACGTATGCCAGACTGTAATGCCTAGGACAGGGAATGCTTGCTTTTACTACTTACAAGCCCTTATGTACGCTGATGAAGCACAAACTACGTTACTGATGACCTTTCCATAAATTTCTCCTTCTCCTTGCGGACATACCTCTTACATGAAATTTACAAAAATGTCCTTGCTAAAATCATAGCCTTAACTATTATTTACCACCTAAACACCACAGCCCAACCTAGATTCTAATTAATAAGATGAGGATGCATTAGCCTAGTGCTTAGAAGTTTATCCACTCAGAAATCCATTACATATTTTGCTATATAGGGTCAGCAGAAGCTCAGGACAAGAATATCAAAGATTATGAATATTTTTGTTTATTAAAACATTTGTATGCATATTATATATAATTTTCTTTGCATTTTTAAAGAGAACTTCAGTGCCAGCTGACACCTCTGGGAAATGAAACACTCCGATTTGGAAAAGTAAAAACAGAGGTAGCTTGCAAAGGTATGTATAGAGATGCAGAGTTCTTCTGTTGACTCACGCTGTCACAAACTAAGATGCTGCACAACAGTTTAGAGCAGTGTTTCTCAAACTTTTTGGCCCATGGACCACCTGGCTCAATATAAACCTTTCCGCAGACCACCAGTTGCTAATGGAAACTCACCATTAATTACATAATTACCCCCAAGCCATTGCTAGTGCTGCAACTAGGAAGTATAATTTAATTTAAATTATTAAACAGATTAAGTGTTTTAACTTTCTCATGTTAGTTTATTAAACTTCATTTTAAATAAAGTAAAATATTAATTTATGTCCAACAAAAACCCCAACCCTCACTGATGTGGCTCCCAACTGAGACATCTCACTTCTTGGTGCTCCAGGCCCACGGGGCGAGGGGAAGGGAGAGAAAGGACTGAGGCTTACCATAGGCCAGGTTTAATTTTCTGGGGTTCAGGATTTAGTGGATCCCCTAGGTTCTGGGGCGGGGAGAAAAATGAGGGGTTCAGTGACACAAAGCTGCCAGAGAGTGGGATACGGATTGGGGTACAGGATCTGGGCAGGAGGTGAAGTGCAGGATTCTGTGAGGGTGCAAGGTCTGGGTGGGAGGTAGAGTTGCAGAAGCAGGCTGGAAGTAAGGTGTCTGTCCAGCGGAGAGGGAGCAAGAGCAAGGGAAGTGTAGCGCGTGGCCAGGAGGGAGGGTGCAGGAGCAATAGTGGATGCAGGAGCCCCCACACTTCACATAGAGATCCCCACAACTATATCACTTACCTACTGAGGAGCCCCGACAGATAAACCCCCTCACTCACGAAGATCCTTTGCCCTGTCCACGTTCTTGTGCCTGGCAGACACAGCCTGGCTCCCTCCTGTATGTCTTCCATGCAGGGGCAGAGTGGGCAGGGTCTGTGCAAACACCGGCAGGACCCAGATCTCTACACTCTTAAGCCATCCTGACAGAAAGCCCTGTGTTCCTGGAGCTCCTGCCTTTGTGTGGGATGGTGGGGGGGTTAAGTGAGTTGTCCCATCGGGGTGCAGGAAGCATTGGGGTCTGCTGGGGTGCCTGGGAAGAGTGGCAATTCCAGCAGCTCCCAGGAAAACTGGGACAAGCCCTGGCTGAGCAGCAACATAGAGACTCCGCACTAGGAAGTGCAGTCGCCCTGAAATCCCCATGTAACCCACTCTCACTTTTCCAGTGGGAGGGGACAAAGAAGCAGTGAGAAATCCCCAGCCCACCCCCACTGCCTGGCAGCCATGCTTCTCTGCATACCCCTCTTCCTCTCAAGTCAGGGCTTTCTTCACCACCACCAGTCCCCACCCTTCAAGTGGGAAGCCAGAGCTGATGCTGCAGCCTCGTGGCTGCGTGGCAACCATGAAGGCTGCAGCAGCAGCGAGGGCTCCCTGATGTGTGGGGGAGGGGGACTGAGCTCGAGCTGCAGACCACCTGGGAGGTGGCCATAGATCACTAGTGGTCTGTGGACATCACTTTGACAACCACTGGTTTAGAGCAATTTCTACTCAGCTATTCTGCTGAGGCTGTCAGCAAAGGAAACAGGATGCACTAAATTATAGTTTGGGTTTTATTATGAAATAACATGTACTGGAAGACTAAGAAAACCATTGTATTTCACACAATCACCAACATACCAGCTGGTAATTTTTAAGCACTACTAATTCAGGTAAAGCAAACTAGTAACTTAGATGTGAAAGAGTTTACATCCCATTCCCAGTGTTCCCATAGAGAACAATTAAATACAATAAAAAATAAGTATGCTAAAATACCACAAGTATCCCAATACAATGTCACTGATATGAGAGGACTTGTAAAAGTGCTGGAAATAAATAAAGTCTTTACAGAAGATTAAAAATGAAAAACCCAAATAATTTCCCAACTTACTGCAAAAACTTCTCGGTTCCCACTCTTGAAAATTCTCTCAACAACAATACTGCCATCCCAAATATTCCTGAAATACAGGCAATAGCATGTTAAACACCAAATAAATTAACAAAAATGCTATTAGCCTTAACAAAAGTTTCTTTTCTAAACCATTTCTTAGTAGAAATTTCCAATGCTTATGAATTAAACACTCCCAAAACCCTCAATCCAGCCTATAAAACTCAGCGTCATCATTCATTAAAAAAAAAATCATGAGCATAAGCACTGTACCTTTCAAAATGAGGTAAGTATAAACTATAATTAAAATCCCCATTTCTGTGGTGTTATTGTCTAGCATACTAGAGGCCAGTACAGGCAGTCCCTGGGTTACGTACAAGGTAGGGACTGTAGGTTTGTTCTTAAGTTGAATCTGTATGTAAGTCGGAACTGGCATCCAGATTCAGCCGCGGCTGAAACTGATCAGTTTCAACAGCGGCTGAATCTGGACACCAGTTCTGACTTGCATACAGATTCAACTTAAGAACCCCTGGCGTCCCCAAGTCAGCTGCTGCTGAAACTGATCAGCAGCTGACTCCAGGAAGCCCGGGGCAGAGCAACTCTGCCTCGGGCTTCCTGTAGTCAGCCGCTGGTCAGTTTCAGCAGCGGCTAACTTGGGGACGCCTGGGGCAGAGCAGCTCGGGTGCTGCTGGGTTGGTCCAGTAGCGCGGCCGCTCCTCGGCGCTACTGGAGCAACCCAGCAGCACCCCAGCTGCTCTGCCCCAGGCGTCCTGATTCAGCCACAGCTGAAACTGATCAGCAGCGGCTGAATCAGGACTCCTGGGGCAGAGCAGCTGGGGTGCTGCCAGGTTGGTCCAGTAGCGCCAAGGAGCGGTGCTGCGGGACCAACCGGCAGCGCCCCACCTGCTCGACCACAGGCCCCGGGCTTTGCTCCACGTCTCCCTGATCTGCTGGGGGGGGGGGGGGGCACTAGCTGCGTCCCCCCCAACAGACCAGGGAGACGGGGAGCAAAGCGGCGGAGGACCCAGCCGGACCCGCGGCGCTTCCAGCTGATCTGGAAGCGGCCGCGGGTAAGGCCCCGGGTCCTCCGCCGCTTTGCTCCCCGTCTCCCTGGTCTGCTGGCTCCCCCAGCAGACCAGGGAGACGGGGAGCAGCTTTTCTCGCCCCGGAGGAGGCGGGCGGCGGGACCAGGCGTCCCGCCGCTCCAGTCCTCCGGGGCGAAAAAATACCCGTTCGTAACTGCGGATTCGACATAAGTCGGATCCACGTAACTCGGGGACTGCCTGAACTACTATTATTTATTATTGGTATACACTAGCAGCTTGCTTAGAACAGGACATTTTTTTAATTCCTTAACCAAGAAAGCTACAATCTAGGGGCTCAGAACTGTGAGATGATGGGCATTCTTGTTTCCTATAGACCTGAATAGGAACTGAAAGCAAAGAGCACCTCACAGGACTAGATCTTAAGAAATTAGCTTGCAGGTGTGTGCTTGTAGGAAGCCAATTGAAGGGTCAGGGCCTAAGCAGACCTACTGTCCAGGGCATCCACGGAATGCATTATTAGTAGGTCTGTAAAGGGAATGAGGTAACAGATACCATATGAATAGGAAACACATGGAGCAGTAAGGGAGAAAGAGTGAAAAAAAAATCGCTGTGGTTTACTCTCTCTTTACCTGATCTATTTATATTATGTGTGATGACATGCTTTCTGTGGGATAACCTGGGTGTTATTGGGTCTGAGAAAGGAAAGAAGACCAACAGATTGGTCATTTTGCACATTTGCTACAATGGCTAATTACACACTTGTAAAAAGAAGACAGCATGTCAGATTGATTACACCGGTCCACTAGAATGTACCTAGATTAGCCACAAATACATACTTTTTAATTATTAAACTACAGTAAGTACAATATCAAAAGCAAATATCACTCCATTAATGGATAGAAAAACTATGTTATGAACTACTGTTATGTAACAAAACATCTTTTACATAAACAACTTACCCTATAATTCGAGAGAAGTATATGCAGATGCCGTTGTGCTTTCCTGAAAACACTATCTCTGGGCCCATCATACCACTTATTGATGCGCCAGCCTGAGATATTGAACTGCCTGCAGCATACAGTGGGGTTGACATACTAGGAGGCTGCAAACCTAGGACAGGGACATATACAGATTACTCAAACTACTGTTGATATAAATACGTAATCTAATTGTTAATGTGACAAAAAATGAAAACAAACCTTGTGCTGGTGTTGTCAAAAAGCTTGGATTAGGATAGTGACTGCCAACAGTCATAGGGGAATCTACAGTGAAAAAAATATATAATTTATTGTATCAAAAACAACAAAATCCCATGATTTGAAACGAATGATGAAGTTGCCAAGTCAAATATTCAGAAGTTAAGAAAGATGCGAAATAAGTTTACCTTATGCAACCTAATTTGACACCCTTGTACATATCCATTACCATAAACTTTAATTATATGATCACAAATTTTGCATAGGAACCTTGCTTCCCTTGGTGCACAGAATGGTCAGTGCTCACTGAATAGGCAGCTACTTAATTTTTTTTAAATTCTAATCATTTAATGTGGTCCCATGTTTCACTTACTGCACGCCACCCAAAGTTGGCACCAAACACAGAGTTAACATTTCCTTGTGGGCTTTCGAATGCTGTTATCTTTGTGAACTCTTCACAATATACAACAAAAGCCAAGTTGAGGTTGTATTATCCCGGTTTTACATATGGGAACTGAGGCCAGAGATTATAGACAAAATTGTCAAATGTGTCAACTATTTTTAGGTGTCCAATTTGCAACACCCAGGGCCTGACCATTTGAGAATACATGTAATACTCTGTACTTTCAGATTCGAGCTTTCATGGACATCAGTTGCAGCTATGAACAGTCATCTCTTCTCCAAATCATGTACCTCAAGTTAAGTATCCAAAAAATGAGAAATATGCAATGGCCACCGGAAAAAATTTTGGTTTATAATCCTTACCCAGCAACATACAGAACACATCTATGGCAGGAGTAGAATTAAATTATCCAGAGTCACATTCAACTGTCTTAATCATGAGACCATCCTCTCCTGCCTCAACACCACACACCTCTCAACTTCAATAAATGAGGTTGGATAACTACAAAAAACAGCCTCTTCCACTATACAACACTGATTAATTCCTAACGCACGTTCATCTACACTGAATGAGACATGGTACTGCAGAGTACTTAGTCAATTATCATGTGATCAAAGATTGTGTCATAAGGCATATTCATAAGGTGCCAAATTAAGGTTGTGCTGGCTTTGACTTTGCAACTTTAACATTCTTATCTCTCTATATATTAAAAATACGTTTCCTGCGGGACAGAGTGATGTCATCATGTAACACTGAGTCGCACCTGCTCCCTCGCACTCTCCCCTCCCACCTTGAGCCCAACCTCTTTGCTTACCCTCACCACTTGGAATTGCTATTTTAAACCAAGTTCCTATTCCCCTTCCTCCACCCACACTCCACTGGGCTTTCAATATGAAGAAACAAGGCACAGTAGCTGGAAGACCCCAAATCGCAGCCATGTCAGCCCAGGGGCAGGGAGAGGGTACAGTGCTTGGGACAGCAGCCTGGGGACAGGTACTAGCAGCGGGATTCCCTGCCAGGCTTATGTGCCAGCAGTGAGCTCTTGAGGGCTCCCCAGCCACTAGGCTCTTGAAGAGAAGCGCGGTGCCTGACCACCTGGAGTCCAGCTGCTGCTGCAAAGACTCACCCCCCTTCCCGAGTGGCTGCACTTACCACGGCTGCCCAAGCCACCCGGGAAGCTGCCACACTGACCTCTCTGCTTCTTTCCTTTTGCTTCCAGTGGGTGGACAGGTAGCTCTGGGCTCTGCAGGCAGGGCTGGGGGAGTGAGCAGCACTGCATGGGGGAGAGATTAGGAAAGTGGCCCCCCCCACGCTGCTGCTTTTCCCACCTCAGCAGGCTGCAGTGTCCTGGAGCACCGTGTACACACGGCACTACCTGCACCTCACTGTGCCCCATGCAGGGCGGGCAAGATACCTCTGTACATCCACAGCCACTAGGGTTAGGATCGGGGGGGAAACAAAGGGCCCGGGCTGGCGGAGGGTGAAAGGGCTCTGGTTTGAGGGGGAGGGAGAAGAGGTCTGAGATGGCGGGGTGGAGGAGGGAGAAGGTAGCCTGAGATGGCGTGGCAGGGGAGCTAGAAGGGATTTGGGTTGGTATGACCACAGGCTGGCCATCTCCTGTGGCCGGAGGGAGAGCCTGAGTTACCTAATGCCAGTGAGAGGAGGGCTGGTGAGCGCAGTGAGCAGGGGGCACAACACCTTAGTAAATATTTTAAGAATTTTTTTGTAAATGTTTTAAGCAATGATGGAGATACCACAACCTCCCTAAGCAATTTATTCCCATGCTTAACCTCCCTGACAGTTAAGAAGTCTTTCCTAATGTCCAGCATTGCCCTCCCTTGCAGCAATTTAAACCCATTGCTTCTTGACCTAACATCAGAGGTTAAGGAGAATATTTTTTTCATTCCCTCTTGTAACATCCTTTTAGATACTTGAAAACTGCTATCACATCTCTTCTCAGTCTTTTCTTTTCCAAAGTGAACAAACCCAGTCCTTTCACTCTTCCCTCATAGCTCATGTTTTCCTAGACCTTAAATTCTCTTTGTTGTTCATCTCTGGACCTTCTCCAAATCTTTCCTGAAATGCGGTACCCAGAACTGGACACAATACTTCAGTTGAGGTGTAATCAGCGCAAAGTAGAGTGGAAGAATGACTTCTTGTGTGTTGCTCACAACACTCCTGTTAAAGCATCCCAGAATCATGTTTGCTTGTTCTGCAACAGTGTCAAACTGTTAATTCATATTTAGCTATCGTTCACTATGAAACCTAGGTCCCTTTTTGTAGTACTCCTTGCTAGGCAGTCATTTCCCATTCTGTACATGTGAAACTGATTTTTTCTTTCTAAGTGAAGTACTTTGCATTTGTCCTTATTCAATTTCATCCTATTTACCTGAGACTATTTCTCCAGTTTGTCCAGATCATTTTGAATTATGATCCTATCCTTCAAAGCACTTGCAAACCTTCCCAGCTTGGTATGCTTTATAAGCATACTTTCTATGCCACCATGTAAATCGTTAATGAAGATATTGAACAGAACCATTCTCAAAACTGATCCCTGTGGAACCCCACTTGTTCTGCCCTTCCACCATGACTGTTAACCATCGATAACTACTCTTTGAGAACAGTTATCCAACCAGTTATGCACCTACCTTACAGGAGCCCCAACTAGGTTATATTTCCCTAGTTAATTTATGATAATGTTATGCAAGACTGTATCAAATTCTTTACTGAAGTATACTGCATCTACCATTTCCCCCTCAGTCATAACACTATTCTACCAAAGAAAGCTATCAGATTAGTTTTACATGATTTATTCTTTACAAATCCATACTGTTACTTATCACCTTATTATTTTCCAGATGGAGTCCTTAATTATTTTCTCCATTATCTTTCCTGGCAAAGAAGGTAAGCTGACTAGTTGGTTGTTTCCTGGATTGTCCTTATTTCCCTTTTTATAGATAAGCTTTTATTTGTCCTTTTCCAGTCTTCTGGAATCTCTCTTGCCTTCCATGACTTTTCAAAGATAATAGCTAAGGGCTCAGAAACCTCCTCAATCTGGTCACTGAATATTCTGCATTTAATCAGGTGCTGGTGACTTAAAGACATCTAACTTTTGTAAATCATTTTTAACAGTTAGTTTAATAGTTTCTGCAGAGTTTCTTGCTAAACACAATTAACCATGAGGGACTTCATATGTAGATACTGGTTATGACTGGACAAAAGGGGCATTGTGGGTTAAGACCAAGATCTTCGGAGAAGGGCAACTAAAATGATTATGGGTTTGGAATGGGTCCCATATGAGGAGAGATTAAAGAAACTAGGACTTTTCATCATGGAAAAGAGTAGACTTAAGGGTGTGTCTAGACTACAGGGTTTTTTTGAAAAAAAGTAGCCTTTTTTTGAAAAAACTTCACCTGCGTCTAGACTGCAGCCGCGTTCTGTTGAAAGTAAATCGAAAGAACGCAGCAGTTTTTTCAATCGCAGTAAACCTCATTGTAGGGGTAAATTGAGGCAGTCCATGGTATCTTGCTGAGAACTCATATCCTAAATCATTAGCCTAGGCCTGGGAAGCACACAGACAGTAGCTACCATAACCCTGGTTCCCCTGGAAAACACATTCCAAAAGGGCCTCACTTTGATGAGGTCGGTACCAAACAACTGAACAACCATGCGGGATTGTTTTTCACTGTCTGCTTTATTCCTAGAAAATAAGCTTGGACCCCAAAGGCTGTGCCGACCCCAGGCAATCTCACCCCCACAGTAGACGTATTATATTTCCGGCCAACAAAATGACCATCAACATGCCTTTGTTTATGCTGGCTTATTTAGCTTGTTATAAATAATTATTTGTATTAGTGATAACATGTTTAATTGGTGATGAGCGGGGATCTGGTGTAACCTTAATAGTTCATTGGCTTATGTGCTCATCTCATTTCCGCAGCTAGACATATCAAATCACTTCCCCTTTGCCCATTGGCTGCCTATATAATCTAATGTATGTTTTGATTTAGCTACTGCTCACCAGGTTAACTCCTGGTGGGTACTCCACCAGCTGTGTGAACCAATAAATCCTCTGCTTGTTTTCACCTGCACCCAGTGTGTCCAGAATTATTCCCTACACTCATTCTACGAGGAATAACGCCTTTTTTCAAAAGTATTCTTTAAAAAAAATGGTGCTATTGAATGCAAACTGTGCTTTTTCAAAAGAAAGCGTCTAGACTCTCTTTCGAAAAAGTGGCTCGCTTTTTTGAAAAATCTGCTTGTAGTCTAGAATCTCTCTTTCGAAAGAGGCTTTTTTGAAAGAATCTTTGTAGGCTTGTAGTCTAGATGTAGCCTAAGGGAGGATATGATAGAGGTATATTAAATCATGAGCGGTGTGGAGAAAGTGAATAAGGAAAAGTTATTTACTTGTTCCCATAATATAAGAACTAAGGGCCACCAAATGAAATTAATGGGCAACAGGTTTAAAATGAATATAAGGAAGTTCTTTACACACAAAGATTCAACCTTTGGAACTCCTTGCCTGAGGAGGTTGTGAAGGCTAGGACTATAACAGGGTTTAAAAGAGAACTAGATAAATTAATGGAGGTTAAGTCCATTAATGGATATTAGCCAGGATGGGTAAGGAGTGGTGTCCCTAGCCTCTGTTTGGCGGAGGGTGGAGATGGATGGCAGGAGAGAGATCGCTTGATCATTACCTGTTTGGTTCACTCCCTCTGGGGCACCTGGCATTGGCCACTATCTGAAGACAGGATACTGGGTTGGATGGACCTTTGGTCTGACCCAGTCTGGCCATTCTTATGTTATTTCTTTGAAGATGTCTGCATAAAATCTGCTCATCCTATAACCATATGTCCTAGAATCAGGAGGCCTGCCACATCTCTTGACATGAAGTCTTTTCAATGTTTACAGTTTGGTTTAATGACTCTCAGCACCCCCGCTATAAAAACTGTTCCAGAACCTCTACTCATAATTGCATCTGAATAATACAGAGAGACCTTCACTCTAATAAGCATATATTAAAAGTTCAATTGGGATTAGGGCAGGCCAGGTAACAGAACTGAACACTGAACAAGAACTGCATGTTGGGGCAGGGATTTAGGAAGGGGAAAACAGCAACAAAAATCCTAACAATTAACTTATTTTCCTTCTCATTTCTCCCTTCTTCCACAAACACATAGACCTGCAGTGCCTGTGAATGTATGAGAATGACAAAAGTGAGAAGATACTCTGCAATATAGTGTTGATAAATTGCTTTTTGGCTGCCAAGGTGACTTTTCGCACTATGGAAGGAGGACTATTTCCTTTATATAATGACAGCATCTTCAGAACTTCTCTATATGTTTTGCAGCATATGAGTGTGAACCATTAAATCCAAAATAATTCAAAACAAAAGTAACAGAAAAACCCAACCCTGATAATCAGCAGATGTATTGCTAGTAATTACAATTTATTGCTTGAAGCAGTGAATGAAAAGAAAGAAAATACTCCATATAAATAAAAAAGGGTCAAGAAGTTATGAAAATGCAACAAAAAATTCAGAAGAAAAAATTAACGAAATGTTTGCTACTCACTAGCAGGAACAGGAGATCCCAAAATTGGTCCTACATTGCTCGGAGGAGGTAAAGCTGATGGAAATCGCATCTGTGCTTCTCCACCATACCTAAGGTATGCCAGAGAAAGACTAACTTCCTTGCATATCACATATATAAGTCATCTAATTATCAGGCCTTATTTTTTAAATGTGGATTAAACAAACAGGAAATAATGCAATTTTTCATTTAAGTTAAAAATACTGACTTAAAAATTTCAAAAAATGTATTTGTGCAAACAAATTTGGAGACTGATTAACAAAAAGTTAGCGGAACAACAGATAATTAGCAAATGAAATTACATACACAAATTAGATGTTCAAGTCTATATGTTTTTTCTTAACATTGAGTCATTTATATTTCTTAGGGTTTTTTTGTGAGGTGGGGTATGAGTTTTATGCAAAAGATACAACTTCTAAAACCGCCCAAAACAAACAAGTTTCATACTCACTTCTAAGTAAACAGACATGCACAATCAGGTGCATTTAAAATATATGTTCCATATTATTTTGCTATGAGTCTACACTAATTTTAAGACAATACTTATACAGAACTTAATAGTTCCTGCCTACTGTAAAACACAGCAAAAACATGCTTGTGTGTCTATATTGGCATTAGATTTTAAACATAAAATTGAAGGCAAAATCTAAAGATTAACTGAACTTACCTGAAAAATGCTCGGGTAGCCCAAGCAGACACTTCTCTATCACAAGCAGCAGTAGAACAGGCAAGAATAAGACAAGTGGCACAGGCCTGGTCCTCCTGTAGGAAATCATGCTTTCTATCAGACTGACAACAATTTGACTTTGGTGTTGAAAAGTCTGAAGGAGTTATATTAACCCATCACAAAATACTCAATACAATCTGTTTGTCTCAACAGTGAGGAGACTAAGGGCTGGTCTATGCTACACAGTTAGGTCAGCTTAAGTACACTGATTAGGCTGTGAAAAATGTCATGCCTTGTGTGATGTAGTTAAGCTGAACTAGGAATAATTCTGTCAACCTTGCTACCATCTCGTGGAGAGGTGGATCTCCTACAGTGATGGAAATACCTCTTCCATCACTGTAGTGAGTGCTGCTGTTGTGTTTCTAGTTTAGACATAACCTGAATCTTATCAGTTAAGCAAAAAAGAATAATGACAGTAAGAGATCGTGCTGTGACAGGTAAAGTGATCCATGAAAGCTTTCTATGCGCGTTGTTGATTCTTAGCATGTTAAATAAGGTAGCAGTAAATGAAATACAGGCAGTCCCCGGGTTACGTACAAGATAGGGACTGTAGGTTTGTTCTTAAGTTGAATCTGTATGTAAGTCGGAACTGGTGTCAGCCGCTGCTGAAACTCATCAGTTTCAACCGCGGCTGAATCTGGATGTCAGTTCTGACTTACATACAGATTCAACTTAAGAAACCCAGGCGTCCCCAAGTCAGCTGCTGCTGAAACTGATCAGCGGCTGATTCCAGGAAGCCTGGGGCAGAGCAACTCTGCCTCGGGCTTCCTGTAGTCAGCCGCTGGTCAGTTTCAGCAGCGGCTGACTTGGGGACGCCTGGGGCAGAGCAGCTGGGGTGCTGCTGGGTTGCTCCAGTAGCGTGGCTCCTTGGCGCTACTGGAGCAACCCAGCAGCACCTCAGCTGCTCTGCCCCAGGCGTCCTGATTCAGCCGCTGCTGAAACTGACCAGCAGCGGCTGAATCAGGATGCCTGGGGCGGATCAGCTGGGGTGCTGCCGGGTTGGTCCGGAGTGGCGCTGCGAGACCAACCCGGCATCCCCCAGCTGCTCTACCCCAGGGGTAGGCAAGAAAACACTGGTCTGCTGGGGGGGGGGGGGGGGGCACTAGCTGCACCCCCCCCCCCAGCAGACCAGGGGGACAGGAGCAAAGCCGCGGAGCACGCCCGCAGCGGGCGTGCTCCAAGGCTTTCCTCCCCGTCTCCCTGCAGACCAGGGAGACGGAGGGCAAAGCCGCGGAGCACGCCCGCAGCGGGACAGCCCAAGCGCGCCCGGGCTGTCCCGCTGTGGGCGTGCTCCAAGGCTTTGCTCCCCGTCTCTCTGAAGACTAGGGAGACGGGGAGCAAAGCCTTGGAGCACGCCCGCAGCGGGACAGCCCAGGCGTGCCCGGGCTGTCCCACTGCGGGCGTGCTCCAAGGCTTTGCTCCTGTCCCCCTGGTCTGCTGGGGGGGTCCAGCAAAGCCGCTGGACCCCCCCCCCAGCAGACCAGGGAGACCGGGAGAAGCTTTTCTCGCCCCGGAGGACACGGGTGGTGACCCGCCGCCCGTGAGCTCCGGGGCGAGAAAAGCCCCGTTCGTAAGTGCGGATCCGATATAAGTCGGATCCGTGTATGTCAGGGACTGCCTGTATAAGGAAAATCTGTTTTATAAGTATAAGATATACTTGTATGGAAATATGAGTTTGTTCAGTTATATTTTTATCCTTCTTAACACTATATTATTTTAAATTATTACATTATTTATTAAAGGACTAAATATTAAATAAAAGTCACTTAAAAAAAATTGTTTTACCCCCTTCTCAAAGAAACAGCAGCAGAGATTGTTTTTATCACTAATATACTGTGATATATAAATTGTGATATATAAATTAAGAAAGAACTACATGTGTCAAATCACATTCAATGAAGAAGTTTCATTCTAGTTTGCTTCGTACCAATTTTAATAATAAAAAATAGAAGGTAGATGCTAAGTATTTGTAGCCACTGAAGCACATACAAAACTTTTCTGAAAGGGACTAGGACTGTGACATTGTTTTTCTTAAGATTAATAATTCTTCTAATAAGAGAACTACATTCCTCAGTCTTGTCACAATTTTGTGTTGGTCACTTATATGAAACAATTTTAAGGAAAACAATATTACCCACGTCTTTAGACGCCACAAAAATGATTACCTTTTCCTTGTACGTTATTTTTCTTATCCAACTGACAAAGCAGCATTATATTGGCCTATACACGGTAGTTACAGTTCTTGGCAAGACAGAATGTTTTTAGATGTTCAGATAAGAAAGGCTATAAGAAAGGCTACACAAGTACCTAGCTATACGATAGGTAAAATGAGAACTAATACTTTTTAAGCCTAAGAACGGCCATATTTACAATATAAACTATTCAAGGTATATGACTATATACCGAGGGCTTCTTTAATGGATGGTTATAACATAACAAGCTAGGTTGTAAATCCTCTGCATTCTAGCCTGCTGCTCATTGACTGCCATGTAAACCCCATCAAACTGCACCATGGAACCTTTAGTGCATGGTAGCAGGTTCACATGACTAGTCAGTGAGCAGATTACAGCACTGTAGATTTACAACTGTGTGGAGTTCACTTATTCTTCATATTGATGAAGTCCTAAGTCTATTCACTGAGGACTTGTTTTCTCGTGGCAAGTTAAAGATTCCCACCTGATGTAACTTGAAAAACCTTTCAATCTCCTCTCCATCACCTCCTACATTGCAAACTAGGAGATGTCGCAGTTGATCTACAGGTCTGAGTTTATGAAACATAAGGCTCCCCTAAATGAAAATAAAGAAATAGAAAGTTTGAAATAATGAGATCTGTATGTTTTGATTGGCAAACAAAAATGCAATAAACTCATCTAACACTCTGATGTCTCACTTCAATGTTAGTTCAAGGTATAGTGAGCGTTATCCCAACCCAACTCTGGTTTGCACAAAATCTATAGCTTAGGTTAAATGTTTTAAATTTGAAATAGCTGGTCCAGCAGGGGCTACAGGCTGAAGTTCTAGTACCCATGCTAGTAATGCTATGGGACTGCAGCTACATGCTACAGCTTTAGTTGCACAAGTTATCAACTCTACTAATCCAATCACTGTTTAGTTCAAGTGTTTTTTAGTGTGGTCACTCTCACCTGATCTAGGCTATTTCCTGTGTAATAACTTGAGCTAACTGTCAAGCAGTGAAGACAAGCCCTGAGTTACAATAACTAGGTCCCAATAACCTGTAAGCTTTTTATACCACTTTCATAGCACATACCTGTGCATTCTGTGATGGGTCCTGTAGTCTACCTTAACCAGCCTCACAAAACTACAACAGGACTTCAGGAAGCCTGCAATTAATTTTAGTACATTTCCTAGTTGCTAGATTAGAAGGCTGAATTATAGCTAAATTTTCCTCCCTATTGTAAAGAGCCATTACATTTTAATAACATTTAATGTCAACTATTTTTAAATGAAAGCCTTTAAATAAAAACCAAAATACTCAAGTTACCATCTGCAATGGATTTCTTTTGTGAGAAGAGAAATGAAATTCCTTGTTCCATTAACAAATTCTTGCTCCTTTATCAAATCTTAAAATGTATACAGTTACCTTAGCAACCTGCATTTATTCCAATTTTACACGTCAAAGCTATGTCTAGACACTGGCATGATTTTCTGCAAATGCTTTTAACGGAAAAGTTTTCCGTTAAAAGCATTTGCGGAAAAGAGTGTCTAGATTGGCAAGGACGCTTTTCCGCAAAAGCACTTTTTGCAGAAAAGCGTCCGTGCCAATCTAGATGCGATTTTGCACAAGAAAGCCTGGATCGCCATTTTCGCAATCGGGGCTTTTTTGCGCAAAACAATTCCGCGGTGTTTACACTGGCCCTCTTGCGCAAAAGCATTTGTGCAAGAGGGCTTTTGCCCGAACGGGAGCAGCATAGCATTTCCGCAAGAACACTGACAATTTTACATGAGATCGTCAGTGTTCTTGCGGAAATTCAAGCGACTAGTGTAGACAGCCGGCAAGTTTTTCCGCAAAAGCAACTGCTTTTGCAGAAAAACTTGACAGTGTAGACGCAGCACAAGGGTATATCTATGCTCGGAGCTGGGGGTTTGATTTAGGGATGTAAAATCCCATTTAATCAGTTAACTGGTTAAACATTATGTTTCACTGGTTAATGGCATGGCATGCAAACTGAGCTGGAGCAGCCCCCTACCATGGGTGGGGGCGGCTCTGGCTGGGGGCTGCTCCAGTCAGGCTGTACCATGGGTAGGCAGCGAGCTGCTTGAGGGCAGCTCCAGTCCAGCGGAGTCACTGGTTAACCGATAAGCATTACCCGATAAGGGTGATATTGGTTAACTGGTTAATCACTGACATCCTTAGTATGATTCTGAGCTTGAGCAGATATATTCGTGTTAGCTCTCATCAAGATGGCAAGCAAAAATAAGAGTGCAGCCACAGTAGCATGGTTAGTGGCAGCATGGGCGAGCTGCATTATACACAATTGGACCCCCATGGTATGCATTGGGGGTGGCCTAGCTACTGTGCTGTTCTTTGCATGCTCAACTTGAGTATGTCTACTCAAGGTAGAAATCATGTCCCCAGCACCAAATGTAGAAATTCCCTCATATTATTCTGAACTATTGGCCACTAGTTGATGTAAAACTAAGCAACTCCCCTGAAGTTAACAGAGAAATGTCAATTTATGTCAGAAGATAATCTGGCTCTGTGAACTTGAGTTGGTTTACAGAATTTACAAATGGATCCTTAATCTTTTTTCCCCTCTCCCCACCTTCCCTTGCCCAAATGTAGTCTCTGCAAACTCCATGCGCATGGCTAGCACTTTACAGCAATTTGAAGCGTTAAGCTGCTGCTTCTTCCTCTTCCAATCCCCAAACAAGACATACCTGAGCTGAGAGCAGAACAAATTTCTTCGGTGGTAGCATGTGCTGTTGTACAACAACAGGAGAATCAGTTATTGGAACAAGGTCTTTATTCAATGGTGTTATAATCTTTGGAACTTTCAATTCATCTATGGCAGAAAGAGCCCACGAATGTCCATCAACATGTGTGGTCATCTGAGTGAGAGAGGAACATTACCAAAAGTTTCAAACAGGATGCACGTTTTGCACACCGATGGTGAGATCTAAATAACCAGTATTTTTAACATTATACAGCACCAAACAAAGTACTCTTAAGACAACAAGCCCATAAGAAAATAAAACATTAAAACAGGCACATGGATATATACTCACATCAAATTAAAAAAAAAAAATCGGCCAAACTACAGTAGAAGTTTTGTTATCCAGCACATTAGAGGAATGGAGGGGGGAGGGATCACAGTCAAATATTCTGGTTAATTAAGAGTTTGGAATGTGGGAGGGGGCTTCGGCAGGGGAATGAGGTGTGGGCTGGGGGTGCAGTCTTTGGAGTGGGACCAGGGATGAGGAGTGCAGGAGGGAGCTCCAAGCAGGAGCTGGGGGGTTTGGAGCATAGACTGGAACACCTATGGAAAAAAGAAAAACAAAACAAAACAGCAAAACAGTGGGTGCTTAGCACACACCAGTAGCCAGCTCCCCCACCCACTCCAGTGCTTTCTGTACACCAGAGGCCCTGACAATCAATTCTTTCCTCTTCCTCCCAGTGCCTGCTGCCTGCCCCAATCAGCGATTATGCAGTGTGCAGGAAGCTCTTGGAGGAAGGGGAGGAGTGGGGACTGGGCACACTGGGGGAGGGAGTGGGAAGAGGTGGGGTAGGGGTGAAGCCTGGGACAGAGCAGGGGGCTGAGCACCCCACAGGAAGCTGGCACTTATGGTTCCGAGTGTGGAAGGGGATGCAGAGTTTGGATGCAGGAGGGGGGTTGGAGTAGGAGGTTGTGGCATGAGAGGGGTTTTGGAGTGATAAATCAGGCAGCTCCTCCATAAGGGCAACATGTCCCTGCTGCTCCTAGAAAAAGGTGTGGCTAGGCAGCTTTGTGCACTGAGACTCCTGGCTAATGGAAGGTGCAGAGCCAATGCATAGGGCAGGGGCAGCACACAGAGCCCTTGTGGCCATTCCTTCACCTAGGACCAGCAGGGATATGTTGCTACTTCAGGGGAGCCACATAAAGGCAGGAAGGGAGCCTGCATGCCCTAGGCCTACCAGATTATAAATCAGATTTTCAATGAAGATTGGAAATAATGGTTTATAGAGCCTTCTAGTTGGTACAGTACTGGAAAACACAGCTTTTATTGTACTGCAAGCTCTTTGGGACAGTTCATTATTTGTATATATGACTACAATAATATGGTCCTATGGTGCTCCTAACAATACAAGCTGCAGAACTCCAAATGCACAAAAACTAAAAAATATCCAAGAATTGCAAATGAAACATGAGGATAAAAAATCTTCCAGTAACAGACTGGCAACAGTGATATAATTCAGGCCAAGGCATTTAGTAGGAAGGAAGTAGCGTAAGGTTATCTCCCACTTGCTTGATTTTATATCAGTCCTAAATCCAGTTTCTAACCTAGTCACCAAGGTGTTCCTTCAGTATGTGGTTGTTTTGTTTTGCTATTGAAAGGACTCCTCCAATATGTGGGGAATCCTCCCAAGCTGCTCTAGCAGCTCCTACACCTAGTCATATCATCAGTCCTGTACTTCAGAGGTCCTTCTAAATAACAAACTTCTGTGTACAGAGGAGTTATCTAAGCATTATTTATTTTCTTTCACATAAGTTCTGTGAAAAGAAACAGAAAGAGGAGACAACAGGGAGGAAAATGACAGGTGAATTAAGGAATGACAACAAAAAAAGGGGAAAACTGCAGTTCAGGTTTCAAATCTTAAGGAACAGACAGTGCCCTCCTCCAAACACTGCATGATTGGTGATTGCCCTAGCTAAAAGAGAGGGACCGTGGGAGGTGGGCGGAGAAGAAAGGATCTGAGGTTTCTAATATAAAATTACAGGCAGACTTCTTGAAGGAGTTTTAACGACAATCATGAAGTCAGCCAATAAGTCTACCTAAACGTGACTTAACACAGGAGACCGAAACTAGCCCTGCCCCTTCTTATTTAATAATCCTGTCTTTTGTAAGACTGGCCCTCAGCCCACCTTTGCTTCACCAATCATGCAACTCTTGACAGCTCAGTTGTCCACTTCAACAACAACAATCCTCATGCCTTCTTCCAAGCCACACCCTATTCACGGAATGCACTAGCTGAACTAATCCATAAGGCAACTATTCTCTCGACCTTCAAATCTCTCTTACAGACCCACTCTTCACCTTTGACGACTACAAGAAATGGGCCAAATAATGGAATGATTGAGGGAAGTCTGGTGGAGCTGATGTACTTGTTTAAACAAACAAAAATAATGTATTATCTTCCCTGCCCTTCAAATGTTGCTCTTAGAATATAATCACTTTGTGGCAGGACCATGGCTATGGACATATCACATGGCGGACACCATTTCCAAGGATTTATAATGGCCATGGTATGTCTTTCAATCCTACTTTGCATCAAACTTCGCTCTCTAGCTGGAGAGTATTAAAGTAGAAGCTTCCACTGAAAGACACCAGCTTCATTCACCAAACAGAAATACCTAGAATGAGACTGGTACTACAAAAAAGTACACAGAACATAAAAAAATACACTTGTAATAAGATAAGGGCCTGAAACAAAAGCCCAAGAAGCACAAAATGTGGCTAATATAAAGTAAAGCTAAGCTGTAAGTGAGAGGCAGGCCCCTGTTCACACAACGTGGGACAAACAGGGCTGAGAGTGTAAAACGCTAATTGGTAACAGGGCCCAGGTATAGAACAGTAATTGGTACTGGTCATAAGTTGAAAGCACATTCCCAAAGGATGGTAACCCCAGCTCTTTAAAAAAGACCTGAGTACCCACACTCGCCACAGATACCGACCCAGGTTCAAGAAAAGGTTTAAACTGATAGCTGATGAATAGAGACTTATTAGTCGAACAATGAAGTGCAGGGTGATGGGTGGTATCTAAGTAGCATCAGAAAGTGGCAACCTGACACATCAGGAGTGATGTGCAACTTGTTTGTACCTATATACAAAATGGTGTCTTGGGGGGACAGTCTTTGTCTAGTTGCTGGGGTAGTGGGACCTCCCACTGATTGATAGGAGTCCATTGTTACAGGCTACATACGCATAGTGGTTCGGTAGAGTCTACTGACAACTATTACTGGTTTTTGCTTAACAATACACCTAGCCGGACAACTTCGATCCTTATCTGATTTGTGGTCTTTGGGAGCTCTCTCAGAGTCTGCTATGTTGACTAATTGTGCAAGTCAATATGGCACTCATGAATGAGCACACAGACATGCAGCCCTTTGGTTATCACTGACTGGGCAGAAGACCTGTCAGAACACTACAACAGTAAATCCTGACCTACAACACCACCATTAGACATCTCCATAAATATTTACCAAGTAACTAGTTACCTAAGGTCCTTCTAATCTACATAGCCCCATACAATAGTTCAAGATGCCCAAGTCAGAGCTGCTCCAGAGGTGCTGGTGCCAGAGGACAGGTGCCCCTTCCCTGGTCCACAGTGGGTAGTCCTTTCTCCTGGGGCAGCCTGTACCCCAAACCTCTTATTTCCAGCCTCAGCCCAGAGCCTGCACCCCCAGACAGACCCCTCACTAATATGCCAACCCTTTGTCCTAGACCTGAGCCCCTATCCCACATTCACTCAGCACCATGCGTGCTACACATTGTCTATGTGCAGAATGACTTTGGTTACGTGATACATCACCTCCATATTGGTGTTCATAACAAAAGTCATTCTGCACATAGACAAAAAAATAGAGGGAACACTGCTAATCACAAGAGTTTTTGTGTAAGTTACTTTTTCTATACATGAGTTTTAAAAGTTATTCATGGAGCCTATGATATTCAAATAATATTGTCCATGCCCTCTCAAACAAATTGATATTACTTAACAATATTAAAGTGTTTACTACCTGTGTTTCCATCATTGGTTTTTGGAAAGGGAAAGAATCATGATTGATACACCACAGGATATCATTATCCTCATTTTCAGAGGCAGCCATCAACAGGACACCTGATAAAATAATAAAATTAAGACGTTGTAGTAGAAGCAAAAACGTACACCGGCCCCACTGCTGCTACTTGACTTCAGTACAAGTCCACTCTTAATTCTCGCCCCAAGTTTCCTACTGTAAAAAGCAATCATGGTGGCACTACTTGTTACAACAATCTTAAAAAGAATGATTCCTATTTAAGCTGCACTCCAATGCTTACCTTTGCTGTAAAGAGCTCTGTGTACCTTTGATGGCTTCTCCACATTAGAAGAAGCAGAAAATCCTGGAGGCAAGCGGATGTGAACCAATGTTAACATGGAGGGGCGAGCCATTGGATGCTTAAATGGTGATGTACTAAAATACATCCGTACACCTAAGCCAAAGTAAAAAGATGATCACTCTTAGACAATGGATTTTTTTGTAAATATAACTGGCTAACAGTCCCAACACATCTGATGCAAGGCTTAATTCAGAAGCTTATAAGAAATTCTGTTTAAAAACTATTACATTCCTTCTTGAAAATGATCCTTGTATCCAAGCCAAATGATTCTAATCCAGGTCTGCCATTAGTTTTCTGTGTAACGTTTGGCAAATCAATCTCCCCCTATTTTCCTACCATATAAGTAATTATATGGTCTGAAGTGCTTTGAATATCTAAAGCAGTGTTTTTCAAACTGTGCTCCGTGGAGCCCCAGGGCTCCACAAGATATCTCCAGGGGCTCTGCCAAGTTGACAAACTGGAAACATTGATAGGTACAACACATACAATCAGTGGACCGCTGGGGAGCCGCATAAATTTTTTTGCATGTAAAGGGCTCTGGAGCCCCAAAAGTTTGAGAACCACCGATCTAAAGCAATATACAAGAGATTTGTAACAGTATTATATCCATTATTATATAAATGTTCTAGCACATATGTAGGATAGACAACTTTGCAAAGAAATTTGTTTGTCAATTTTCCAAACCTAAGCAGGTCTTATTTACCAATAAGGGAAGGAGGCAATACTGATTTCTTACCAGCATGTGTGACTGCCAGCAACTGACAATCTATGGATTCCAAATTTTCAATCACCGCTATTTGAACAATAGGCTTAAAAACAGAGCGATCTATAGTCCTAAAAGAATAGAAAAGAGTTTACGTAACTGACATCATGCAATAAACAATTCAGAGAATACACACCACTTTTCAAAAGTTTGGTTAAACATTTAAAAAAAAAAACAGATCGACCACAGAAAGTATTTCACATCACACTCTTGATGTTACCTGGCAATGTTTCCAGCAGCAGAAACAATAGCATTCTGAGAAACAGAAGAAACTCTGGTCATTCCTTGACCATCTTGTCCCAGATCATAAACCTGTAATTTAATAACAGTTCGTTAGTTTCACAATATACATAACTCATGCAATAAATCAGAATACTTCTTTGGCCGCAAGCTCCCCTACATCAGAGGACTGAGGCAGTAGATCTTCCTCGTCTTCACTAGAAAGGATCGTGATCACAATACAGAATATTTGAGCGGGGGGGAGGGGGGGAGAAAGAAACAAATACAAGAAAATATCCTGGAGGAAATCTTTCCTATCCTGAGTGGCACACAACAAAACCTAATGCATAAATATAGGGTTTCTTTCAGAGGGGAAGGGTAAAAATAATGCAGTTGCATTAAAAACCTCCAAATAGGACACTGAAAGTATTCATGTACCTGTATCACTCCTTTTTCTGAACGGGTATATAGGATGTTGCGAGAATTGTCAATAGCAATTTGAACTATGGGATCTGCAATAAATAAATAAAAAACACATGCAAATAAAAATGGATTTGATGTAAAGTAGTTAATACAGTAAAATTGGTAGTACTCAAACTTTACAAGGCTAGATTTGCCAGACTAAATCACTTATTAGACTGAACCACTTATGAAAATATACTCATATATGGCATTTAATTTACAATAAACTCCTGCCCAAGAACAGATTTAAAAGTGACATCTGACTGAAGTACAATAGTACAGCAGACTATTACTATCTAATCTATCACATAAGAAACATTTTATATATTTGTATAACAATTCCAATTAAAAGTTTTGCTATACAGATTACAGTATTATCAATGCAGTATGTAAAATTACCAAAATTTTTACCACTAATAGGAACTTTAGCCATGGTGGGCAACATTTTCAAAATCTAATATGTAAATCCACATTTAGGCATCTAACTGCCAACCATTTGCTATTCTCATTGTCTTTAACTCAATTCATGAAAATATGAAAGTGTTGGCCTAAGTGTTTTATTTATTTAATGTTAACTCATAAACATTTCAGTTACTGACACTTAATCACCTACCATCCTCTGAGAATGTGAACTGCAGCAATGAAGGAACAAGGAAAGAAAGAGAGCTCTTTGAATGATTGATCTTTCTACACCGTTGACTAAACCAGCCTGCCTCAGCCTACAATTAAAAACACAAAGGATAAAAATTAAGTTAGATAAACATGTGAATTCCTGCCTGACATACACTCTGTTTTCAAGGACCCAAATTTAAAGAGACACTTCCTATTGCAATGTAGATAAACAAAACAAACAAACTAAAAGTGGATTCAGGAACTTAGAAGCCCATGTATCTTAAAGCCATTTTTTGTGGTTTTCCACATTTTCCGCTTGGAGGGGAAGGCAAAGTTGAGTCTCTCATATACAATGTGTCAAGGACCCATCCAAACAAAGGAAACTGATTGGCTAATTGTTTCAGCTATTTCTTGAATATTTCTTAAAACTAAGATTTTCACTTCTTTAGGCAGAGATTGATTTTTACAAGACATACCTCAATGAGCCCTCAACTTGGCTGGGGTTTCCAGATGCTGATATAATGTAAATTAATAAAAATAATCAACAATTTATTGAATTTATTATAATAAAAATAAATAGAAAGCCTATAAAATAATTCACCTCATGGTGTCCCTTTACAGAGAAAGGATGGGGTTCTGGTCTACAAATTGATTCAGTGAAGTAAAATTAAATTCATGACAGCATATCAAACCCCACTCCATCCAACTTCTTTCTAGGTTTCATCTGTCTTCAATAATCAGAACTGCTGCTCCTATTAAGGTAGTATGGAAGTTAGCGATAAGATGGCTGCTAACAGCAGTTCTGTAGAAGCTTTCAGAAAGGAGATCTCATGATGCATGTCCTTTGCTGAACAAATTTATTTTGATCTAGCATTTCTGTAATAAGAGCTCAGCGCTATCACTCAAATAAATTAAGGCAGGCAACAGAATTGTGGAAATGAAGAGACAAGAATGACAAGTATTAAAATCCCCAAAACACCAACCACATAACCAACATAAAAAATACCTATATATAGAAATTATATTCACCTGGTAAGCTACTTCATATAAACAGCCATCCTTTCCAGCCAAAAAGATACGCCCATTTTCAGTGGAAGTTATGGTCAGAAGATAGGTATTATCAGTAGGGAGTGAATAGAGAGGATCTGGAAGCAGTTGCATTCCACCAGACATGCTGTCATTGAGGGCTCCAGAACCTTAAATAAATAAACAAACAAAAAACTTCATATCTGTTGGGTTTGTTTGTTTAAATACTATGGTTTTGTGATTCGTACTATTGCTCTGTCTACACAGCTATTTTTAGATCTTTGAAGTGTCAGCTCAGATTGCCCATCACCTGCCCTAGGCTTCAGAGCCCAAGCCACAACTTCAAAGTGCTGGTTTACACAGCTATTTTTGGACAGCTCAGGTGAGTACCACTAGCTTGAGTTTGTCTACTACGTCTGGAAGGTTCACTCAAACTTGCTCCAAAATATTGTGTAGCTATAGCCTAGGACGCATTAGAAACTAGGGATGTTAAGGACTAGTCGGCTACTTGACAATCTAATAAACAAATGTTTATCAGACAGTCAGATGACTAGACAATTCCTCCCACCTTGCTGCCCCTATTATACAGAGGCAGCAAAGGTGGAGGGGGAAGGAGAGAGGTACTTCAAAGCGACAGCACCGCACAGCTGAGCCGGGAATTAGGTGTGTGGCGCTGCTGTGCATGGAGCCCAGGGTCAGCTGGGAACTTCCCAGATGATCCCAATCTCCAGCACAGCATTTCCACAGAACCTAGGACCCCGTGTCTTGTGGGCTGGGGAGTCCCTGGTCTCCCGCTGGGGACTCTTGTACATTTCAAAGGAGGAATGAAGAAATGCCTATCGACTAGTCAAGTTGTCGATGGATATTCCACCTTGACTACTCGACCAGTAAATTAACCATTAGTTAACATCCTTATTAGAAACTGAGGCAATTCACATGCTGCTCCTCCCCCAATATAATAATATTTGATTAATGGGAAACTGCTAATAGTCAGAGGATATTTCCCTTAATTTTTGAGCTTTTATAGGTATAGAAGATTGTATCCCACGTGAAAAGGATGCTAGTGAGTTTTTTTACCGAAAGCAGAAAGCCAAGAATTTAGGAAAGGCTCCCCCCAGCATGCAGCTTAATATTTTTTTAAATAAATTACAGTAAAACTCTGGTGGTCCGGCATCCAGTGGTCCGGTACGCCTGATGGTCCGGCACCAACTGCAACCCGGAAGTGCTCCGGCAGCTGCTTCAAGTTGTTAGAGTAATTGATTAACTGCAGCTGGATCCACAGCCGACACGCAGTTAATGTAACTTTCCTCTCTACTGCCGGGAGGAGGGGGGACAGGGGAAGGTAGGGGTCAGTAGGAGAGGGGGAGGAGGAGGGGGCGAGGGTGTGCCAAAGCAGCCGCATTCAGGACATTCTGGTCAGTTACAGTCACTCCGGCTGGATCCACAGCCGACATGCAGTTAATGTAACTTTCCTCTCTACTGGGGGGGGGGAGGGGGGGAGGCGGTGGGAACAGGTAGATCCGCAGGTGACAGGCTGCTGCTGAAACTCACAAGAGATCATCTCCCCTCCCTGTCCCTGCTGCTTTTACCAGTAGACCGATAGTCCAGGATCAAAAGATCCAGTGAGTGAGCTTGCGCAAAAAACCAGAGGCAGCAGTTGAACCTAGTGAACTGGAAGGCACTGAGTCAGTCTGCCATTAGCATTGTGACCCACTGGAGAGTGCTGTTTTGACTTTTGAATATTTTTGCCCATCAGAGTGTACATAGTGATGGGAGTCAAAAGTGAATGAAGGTGCTAGTAGTAGTGGTAAGAAAACCTTAAAAAGGAAGCCTATAACCCTGACACTGAACCAGAAATTAGAAATTATAAAGATGCTAGAAAGAGGCATAAATCGGAACGTTATCATGAGTAAATTTAACGTTGGATCTTCGACAATCTATGACATAAAGAAACAGAAGGATAAATTGCGAGCATTTGTTGCTGAAAGTGAAGCACCTACTAAACGTACTGAGCTACGGCAAACTCTGAAAATGCCTAATATGGCACAGTTGGATGAAGCTTTGTTTAAGTGGTTTAGTGCAAAGCGTTCTGAAGGTAAGCAAAACAGTTTCACAGTCAAATGAACATTAGCGAATCATGTGTGTTTTCAGAAGGTTGGTTGCGTAATTTTAAGGATCGGCATGGGATCCGTAAATTAGATATCAGTGGTGAGCAAAAGTCTGGCAATCATGTAGCCGCTGAGGAGTATAGTGCTATTTTTGAGCAGTTGGTGGAGGAACACAGGTTGTCACCTTGTCAAATGTACAATGCTGATGAAACTGGCCTCTTATGGCATTGTTTGCCAAACTCTACTCTAGTTGGCGGTGGTGAAAAGGCTGCTCATGGCTTCAAAATGAAAAAAGACCGCATTACAGTTCTGGTATGCGCAAATGCATCTGGCATGCATAAACTTAAGCTTCTTGTCATAGGGAAGTACAAAAAACCAAGGGCATTTAAAACTCTTACGAGTTTGCCAGTGATTTATGAGGCACAGGGGAATGCTTGGATGACGTCAGAAATCTTTAAGGACTGGTTTTTTAATCATTTTGTGCTCGCAGTTAAGGAGAATTTTAGAAAGGAGGGTCTACCGGAGGATAGTAAAGCTGTTCTTTTGCTCGATAACTGTCGAGCACATCCGCCCGCTTCAGAGCTTGTAAGTGGAAATATCTTCGCTACATATTTGCCACCAAACGTGATGTCTTTGATCCAACCGATGGATCAAGGTGTGATACAGAACTTTAAGTGTTTCTACAGGGGGACTTTTGTCCAAAAGTTGGTAAACTCAGACTGCAGTGTTTCTGAATTTCAATCTGATTTCAACCTTAAGGACGCTGTGTATGCGGCTGCATTGGCTTGGAAAGACGTAAAGAAGGTTACTGTACGAAAATGTTGGAGGAAACTTTGGCCTAGCATCATGTTTTGTGATGATTCTTCCGATGAAGAGGAATTTTGTGGATTTAATGTTAGGCCTAAGCACATTAGTAACATACAAGAAATAACTGAAAATGTCTCTGAGACGAATGCTGTTGCAAAGCTCTCAGAAAATGACATTGAACAATGGCTTGCAATGGACAAAGACAAACCAGTTGTAGATATTTTGAGTGATGATACGATCATTGCAAGTGTTTTGAATCCACAAAAACCTCAAGAAGAAGAGGAAGTGATGGAGAGAGCAAAATATACCTGGCGAGAGACAACTGAATTTATTTCCAAATTTGTAGTATTTGCAGAGTCTTGCAGCCAATATAATGCAGCTGAAGTGATGAACCTTCATATTATTCTGAATAACTTTTATGCTAAGAAGTCACAGTCCTCTAAGCAACCTGATCTCAGGGATATGTTTGCAAGGGCACAGAAGAAAGTTCAGCCTTTTTCTTCACCACCACCACCACCAGAGCCTACTGTTGACACTCCTATAGAAGCAGAGGAGGATATTGAAGAGG
The DNA here is from genome assembly GCF_052426305.1 of Pelodiscus sinensis. NCBI lineage: Eukaryota > Metazoa > Chordata > Testudines > Trionychidae > Pelodiscus > Pelodiscus sinensis. The sequence goes on along the minus strand of NC_143057.1, from coordinate 106,233,704 downwards.
GGGATGATAACAGGGATGAAGCAGCACCGATTTCATCGGATGATGAGTAATTGTACAGCATGGCAAAATAAAGTTACAGATTTAAGTTTCAGGGGTTTGTTAAAATTTGCATTTTTTTAGTGTTTAAGTGAATAATTAACAGACTGTATATATATCAGCAGTGTATATATCCGCACACCCCCACCCCACCGACCCCTACCTTCCCCTGTCCCCCCTCCTTCCGGCAGTAGAGAGGAAAGTTACATTAACTGCGTGTCGGCTGTGGATCCAGCCGGAGTGACTGTAACGGACCAGAATGTCCTGAATGCGGCTGCTTTGGCACACCCTCGCCCCCTCCTCCTCCCCCTCTCCCACCGACCCCTACCTTCCCCTGCCCCCCCCCCCCCCGGCAGTAGAGAGGAAAATTACATTAACTGCGTGTCGGCTGTGGATCCAGCCGGAGTGACTGTAACTGACCAGAACGTCTTGAATGCGGCTGCCTGCCTGCCACCGCCTCTCCTCTTCCACCGCTCGCAGGCTCTGCCTCCCTGCAGCAGGAGGGAGGGTTTGGCACACCCCCGCCCCCTCCCCCACTTCCCCTCCGATGAGACCCGCCCCTGCCAGAGTACCTCCTGATAGTCCGGCATTTCTGATAATCCGGCACCACCTGGGTCCCAAGGGTGCCGGATTATCGGAAGTCTACTGTACTAGGAATAAACTAACGTGTGGCAGTTAACTCACAACTGAGAATATTATCCTATGAATTTATATTTAATTGAGGGCACAAGGGGTTAGAATGAATTACCTGCTTGCAAATTAGCATAGCTGAGTCCTAGAATCACTATATCAACAGGAGTAGCCAGAACCAACAGATATCGCACATGAGGCTGGAAAATACCTAAGAAAAAAAGAAGAATAGTTAGAATCTATTTTAAGGCCAGTGCACCAGATTCATACTAAGATCAACATTCTTTCTGCACAAAAACCAGAAATTTACAATGGCCTGAGAGTTATTCATTTTGAAGGTCTGACAACCTGTGAAGTTCCAGAATTAGAAACTTATATACCAGTCAGATGCCCAGTTTTCCAATGCTATCTCTCATTCTCTTTCTGCTTTGACAAGTCATGAAAGACAGGCAGTCCCCGGGTTACGTACAAGATAGGGACTGTAGGTTTGTTCTTAAGTTGAATCTGTATGCAAGTCGGAACTGGCATCCAGATTCAGCCGCGGCTGAAACTGATCAGTTTTAACCGCGGCTGCATCTGGACACCAGTTCTGACTTGCATACAGATTCAACTTAAGAACCCCAGGCGTCCCCAAGTCAGCTGCTGCTGAAACTGATCAGCAGCTGATTTCAGGAAGCCCGGAGCAGAGCAACTCTGCCTCGGGCTTCCTGTAGTCAGCCGCTGGTCAGTTTCAGCAGCGGCTAGCTTGGGGACGCCTGGGGCAGAGCAGCTCGGGTGCTGCTGGGTTGGTCCAGTAGCGCCGCCGCTCCTCGGCGCTACTGGACCAACCCAGCAGCACCCCAGCTGCTCTGCCCCAGGCGTCCTGATTCAGCCACTGCTGAAACTGATCAGCAGCAGCTGAATCAGGACTCCTGGGGCAGAGTAGCTGGGGTGCTGCCGGGATGGTCCAGTAGCGCCATGGAGCGGTGCTGTGGGACCAACCGGCAGCGCTCCACCTGCTCTACCACAGGCCCCGGGCTTTGCTCCACATCTCCCTGGTCTGCTGAGGGGGGCACTAGCTGCGTCCCCCCCAGCAGACCAGAGAGACGCGGAGCAAAGCAGTGGAGGACCCGGGCCGGACCCGCTGCGCTTCCAGATCAGCTGGAAGCGCCGCGGTCCAGCCCGGGTCCTGCGCCGCTTTGCTCAGCATCTCCCTGCTCTGCAGACCAGGGAGACGCTGAGCAAAGCGGCGCAGGACCCGGGGCTGGACCCGCGGCCGCTTCCAGATCAGCTGGAAGCGCCGGGGTCAGGCCCCGGGTCCTGCACGGCTTTGTTCAGCGTCTCCCTGGTCTGCAGACCAGAGAGACGCTGAGCAAAGCGGCGCAGGACCCGGGGCCAGACCCGCGGCGCTTCCAGCTGATCTGGAAGCGGCCGCGGGTCCAGCCCCGGGTCCTGCGCCGCTTTGCTCCCCGTCTCCCTGGTCTGCTGGCTCCCGCAGCCGACCAGGGAGACGGGGAGCAGCTTTTCTCGCCCTGGAGGAGGCGGGCGGCGGGACCAGGCGTCCCACCGCTCCAGTCCTCCGGGGCGAGAAAATCCCCGTTCGTATCTGCGGATCCGACATAAGTCGGATCCGCGTAACTCGGGGACTGCCTGTACTGGATCTTAAAAATGATATTCTTATTACTATCTTCTTTTCACCTCCAACTTTGAGTCCCATCTGATGTAAGCAGCTGCGACCAAAAGAACTACTACATCTAGAAAACAGTATTCCAAGTCAGCTGAAAGAAAGGCAGAATTTACAGTTTTCAAATAGTATGAAACATTACATGCTGACTTACCAATAACTACAAGATTTCAAATATGCATGACTTTAAATTCTGACTCATTACTTATGACTTGTACATCATTCGATAATGCCTCTAGTTTAGTAAAGAAAATTAATGAGTTTTCTAAAAAGCTTTTACAGTGTTCAGCAGACACAGAATTCTGGTCACTGTCACACATTTTTTGTTACCTGTCTTTGGCTTCACAAGACCCACAGCAAGAATAGTTTCACTAAGACCATCAAAATAAGCAAGGTCTCCCCTGTCAACAAGCGAGAAAAAATTACATCAGAGCACAAAATAAAATATTTACAACAATTATGTAATAATTACTAAATATGCAGAATCTGAAACTTTTAAATTATTTTGTTACTATGCAACAATTTGAACTAATCTCCTGCATTCTAAGGGTGAAAGCGAGACCATCAGACTTGAATCGACAGAAAAAAGTCATCAAAAGAGCTATGTAATTAATCTTCTATTTGGAATGAAGTATCCAAATGTGGTTTAAATTTCAAATTTGAAATCCAACAGTATTTTTTATTCTAAGTTCCTTATTCACATAGTCTATTTTGAGATCTAGTACACCCAAAGTTAGCCCAGATATAGGTCTACAGTAGAAAGGAATTCACTGCACTATTTACAACCAACTAATTTCACAAACCAATTAGAGAGTGAGTTTGCAGAACTGGAACAATTTTGACACCCTTACCCTTGAACAAAGACAGTAACTGGTTGGTGTATTAGCAGCCAATTTCTTCCATCTTTAACATCTGCATTTCCACATTAAAAACTATGTATGGGACACATCTAGCCCACTTAATTAGCCTCATTAACATGGGTCTTAAAATTGACAGGTGGTACTTCTGCTGTTACATATATCTCTTGGTTTCTGTCATTTCCACTCCAATTCATCTGATGAAATGGATTTTACCCATGAAATCTCACAAACCTACATATTTTGGTTAGTCTCTATAGTGCCACACGACTATTTGTTGTTTTTGAAGTTACAGACTAACACAGCTATCCCTCTGAGATTTTTGAAAAAGACAATTAACTTATCTTCATAATTTTATCATAATTCAGAGATCATAATACATTTAAATCAGAAAGCTCTGATCGATCTTTATTATTCTAAACTCACATTATAAACAAAAAAATAACTGATTGTGGTAACACAATTTCTTACTACGTATGTGTTAGCCAAGTTAATTGTATTATGAGCAGATGGAGTCTAATACAAAAACATTGTTCATAAAAATTATGAACTAAAGCTCAATACAGAAACACCAACAACTTTAGGAGAGTAAAGAAGTCTAATATTAAATATATGCATTTTCTTTTTCTACCTGTTATCCTCCATACATTTAAAAAAAAAAATCCAGAACCTCAAATGATTAAAGTACCTTAAAATAAGTACACTTCTGTACTAGGGATGTAAGTGTCTAGTCAACTATCCCATAAGCAAAAGCTTTTGCTTATGGGATAGTTGACTAGTGATGTGACTAGTCGCTTCGCCCCCACTTGCTGCCTCTATCAGAGAGAGGCAACAAGGCGGGGCGGGGAGGGTAGTGGGGGAGAGCAGGAGCAGGTGCTGGCAGCACTGTCTCCATGGGAGGGCAGGGGAGATAGAGGCACAGTGGGAAACGGCATGAGTGGGATCTGAAGCAGTTTCTGCTCACGCTGCTTCTGCTGCAATTCTGCTTTTGAAATGCAAACTCCCCGCTCCCCCACACTCCCTGCTTTTGAAATGTACAAGGCTCTTGGACATTCCAAAGACTGAAGACCCGCAATCCCTGTGGGATTTCTGCTTTTGAAATGTACAAGAGCCTGACTGAGGCTCTTGTACATTTCAAAGGCTTAGGACAGGCATGTCCAAAGTCCGGCCCGCGGGCCAATTGCGGCCCGTGTTCTGGTTTAATACGGCCCCACAGGTAATTTGGCAATATCTATCTTTTATGGCCCCCAACGAATCCATATGTATTGAGATGAATACACTGTAAAATCTCAGTTCATGTCAGTTGGTCTAAATCAGTTATAAATATATTTGGACACAACATGTATACTTGGTGTTATGTTCCTGTTCATATTTTTTGAACTTAAAAGTTGACAGACAACCTTTATTACCAATAATATGTAATGTACTTTACAATGTTCCTGACATATTTCAGCTTCCTGGATTTTTTTTTCATCTGGCCTTCAGATATGAAAGGCAGAGTGATTTTACACCTGTTTAGATTTGTCATCCATGTGACGAAATGAAAAGTATGCCGTTTGCAATAAACTTTGCATAAAATAGTTAATTTGCATTTCATTTTAATGGTTCAAAGAATGTCAGGCAAAATGGTTGGCCCTCACGCATGTTCACTTCATCAAATCTGGCCCTCTTTGAAAAAAGTTTGGACACCCCTGGCTTAGGAGTTCCCCACTCCCTGTGGGTTTCCACTTTTGAACTGTAGCAAGAGCCCTATTAGGCTCTTGCTACAGTTCAAAGGCAGAGGTGCCTTTATAAACTACTTGAATAGTCAATGGAAATTGCATCAACTATTTGATTAGTTAATTAATCTAAATTTAACATCCCTAGTCTGTGCTAAAACAAATCACTCCCCTTATAGCCATCAGTTAATTCAGATTTAAGACCATATATACCTTTAGAAATTTTTTCTCTACATACCCATCTTCATAATTCCACATAAAAATGTCACTGTCAATGGTCAGCCATGCCCTGCTGATATCTGGAAATACTCCCATCATACAATTACATTGCATATCTGAATTACAACAGATGTAAGGAATAATATACTCAGGCTAGCCAAGACAAAATCCCTATGTCACTATTTTAAAGTTGTAAGAATATGCACAGATACTAGTTAAAGAAGTTCTGTATGTGTGTAAAAGGCACATTTTGACAAATGTGAAAAAATAAACAAAAACTATCTTTACAAGAAATCAGATACAGATTTTAGGGGAAATTTCCTTGGTATTAACTGTGCACTTCCCAAAGCCATGATCTCATATTTTAGCTTTCTCTAGCCCTGCTTTGTTTGAAGATATTGAATATCAAACACATGAAACATAATACCAGTAATACCAATTGAAGTTCCTCTTATGCCATAAAAAGATTATGCTTCATGTTGTACAAACCAATAACTAATATTTATACAACTAACACTGCTGACGCTCGGGCAGAATCAAATGTTCAGTTGGTAAAAAGAAAAAAGGCACTACTTAGTATCCCTATTACCAGAGCTCGCCGAACCGCGGCGAGCCCCGCTCGCCAGCTGCACTGTCCAGCGATCTGTGCATGCGCAGATCGCCAGAACCTGGCTCTTGCGGGTTACAATCTACTCGCCATGGGCGAGTAGATTGTATAATTTGTCGAGCCCTGCCTATTACTCACATGAGTATTAAAATTGAACACTCCATTAGAAGCGATAATTATTGTTTATCAAGGCCTACCTCCACCCTACCTATCATTTCTAATTCACAAACAAAAAGTAAAATACTGCTTCTGAGCAGAACAATGATGCCACAAATTTTTGCTTATTTCCATGCTGCAACTCATGTTTGAAAGTTCTATATAAATGTCTACAAAGCTTCCTCATTTTCCACCTTCAAAACCTTACAACTGTCCTTTGATGTGCTGGTGCCTACAAAACACTTGACAGCAGTTAGGCTATGTCTCCACAGCAGCTTTATTTCAGAAGAATGTCAGTTATTCTGAAATAATGTAGTGTGCATCTACACAGCAAGCACATTATTTTGAAATAAATGCAAAATAATGGGCTTCTTACTCCAACTTCTGTAAAACTCAATGTATCAGGAGTAAGGGAAGTCAGGGGAAGAGTGCTCTATTTTGAAATAACAGCTGTGTTGACAGTGCCAAAAGTCAAAATAAGCTATTGCGACTTAAACTATGCAATTAGCGTTGCTCAAGTTGCGTAGCTTATTTCGAGTGTAGCCCTGCTATGTAGATGTGCCTTTAGTGTGCTGAGACTGTTGCACATCACGCTAATACACTCACAACACACAATCTCACACAAACCAAAATCTGATACAGTGCCCCAGGTGAGCCAGAAGTATCCAGAGGGCTGCGGAATGGCCCTGGGCTTTGGCAAGATGTAGACCTCATGTGACAGCATGGAGCCAGAATTTAGCTGCCGGGTAAGCACCATGTGACATGCATGGCACAGAAGTAGGCAACATCCAAAAATATTTTAATGACTGGTATTCTATTTTTAACACTGCAATTAATCACAACTATTTTTAAATCTGACATGTTTTTTTAAATTGTTTGACAACCCTAAAAACACTTCGTTATTCCACTTGATGTTAAAAACATTTAAATTTTACCAGTAACTTATGAAGACCCCTTTAAATGTATTAAGATCATTATGATAATAATACCCAACTGGCATTGAGTATCAAAATTACACGTAGTTGCTGATTGCCGAAATAACTTTACCTCTTAAGAGTCCTATGGACTCCAATGACGGATAAGAATACATCCAGGGAAAGCTACTTGAAGAATCTTGGTCAAAATATTATGAAATAACAAACATTCATTTATAACATTATTATACACACAAAGAAATATGTGGTTTTTATTAGGATACGTCCAAATTGCTCCACTAGCTCAGGAGGAAGTGGGACTCTGCGGATTGAACTTATCTCTGGAAGATTGGGTATTGAGAGCAAACCAGGTCCTTGCAAAGGATAATCCATATCTGACATACCAGAAACTGTGGGACTACCTGCAATTAAAAAAAGGAAATACACTTTAAAATGTCATATGTAAAACAAGATATCAGCCAAAAAATAACACGTACATGATAATAGATTTCCCCTGCCCCAATATCTGAATTAGCAAGCATTCATATTTATTAAATCTAAATTAGACTAGTATAAATTCCTCTTAATTTTGGTGGATTATTTCAGATAAATGGACAAACTATAAAGTTCTCAAACCACAGCACTACGAGTACAACAGCTCATTCAAAATATGTATAAAGCATTTTTAAATGAGTGACTTTTCACAATTTTAAAAGCAAGTCTTTAAAGCCTTATCTCGAATATAAACTTTATATAAAGAAAACAAATACAACATTCACTGTACTCCTAAAATTGGTGGATTGGCTTTAAAAATCTAATAAATATGCTTATAGCACCTTCCATCCTAAAGGCTCTCAATAACTGTTCACATACTACAGTGGTATAATACAAGTGAAATACAGTCCCCTCTATTTATTATAAATACTCAAGTTTACATTTGAAATATTGTTTTTCCTGGCAACAAAAGCAAGTTAGGCTGAAGTCAACAAGAGTCTCTTTTGTGAGAAGAATCTTATCAGGCCAAGAAAAATGATTCTCTATTAAGCTTCGTAAACATGGTCTTGCTTTTCCTTTGGTTACCTATTTGACAGTTCACTAACTTCTGACATGTTTTCATTTTAAAATTGTTGTACATTAGTTTATGCTCTATGTTAGTGAAACAAGTTTTCAAAAAGTGTGTTCTTAAAGAGTAAAAAAGATGTGTATCATCTGCCTATGCACAAAAAGTGGAAAGATCATGGCCTTTTTTATTTGATTACCCTCTTTGGAGGCATTTACTCCTTTTTTTACTGGAATCAATCCCAGTGCCATTACTTACTATAGGATCATTTAAAAGTATTGATAGGGCTGTGTCAAGACTGGCAAGTTTTTCCGCAAAATCATCTGCTTTTGCGGAAAAACTTGTCAACTGTCTACACTGGCCGCTTGAATTTCCGCAAGATCACTGGCGATCTCGTGTAAGATCGTCAGTGTTCTTGCGGAAATACTGTGCTGCTCCCGTTCGGGCAAAAGCCTTCTTGCGCAAATCATTTGCGCAAGAGGGCCAGTGTAGACAGCACAGTACTGTTTTGCGCAAAAAAGCCCCGATGGCTAAAATAGCGATCGAGGCTTTTTTGTGCAAAACCGTGTCTAGATTGGCGCGGACCCTTTTCCGCAAAAAGTGCTTTTGCGGAAAAGCGTCCATGCCAATCTAGATGCTCTTTTCCGAAAATGCTTTTAACGGAAAACTTTTCCGTTAAAAGCATTTCTGGAAAATCATGCCAGTGTAGACGTAGCGAGAGTGTTTTAACTTAATTAATATACTGACCTCCTGACAAGGTAGAAATATAACTCATCAAAGGTAACTGAACTGAAACACAAAAGGAGGCAAATTCTCAACATACATGGAGAATATATGGGCAATCAACAAGGTAACTTTAAGGCAACCGTTCAGGAATTATTTGGCAATTTCTTAGTGTCAGTGCTATCCTTAATCACCTGTGGACAATAAAGAAGCTCATAGGATATATCTACAATGCAACAGAATACCCTACATCAACTGACATCGGCTCATAGTGCTTGGGCTATAGCTACAGGGCTATAAAGGTGCAAGGCATATGCTGTTCAGGCTCTGGCTCAGACACCACGCAATGAGCGAGCCCAGGCAAAGCATTTCCACAACCATAATCTGAACGACTCCTCACAGGGGCTGGGGACCCTGGAGTTGCCAGTGCTCCACGCGCTGCCGGTCTGGCTAGGAAGTGTCTGCCCGTGGGGCGCTAGTGCCAGGAAGAAGGCAGCAGAGGCGCGCACAGGGGGAGGGCGCTGGCGCTCTGGCACGGCTGCCCCCAAGCAGATCGCCCCCCCCCGCCACGAAGAAGGCCTAGGGGTAGCGCGCGGACACCGAGTCCCGAGGGGGATGAGCCGGGTGCGCCGACCCGTCCGTGGAGGGGAGGGGGAAGCGCTGGGCTGGGGACCCGAGCGGCGAGCGGGCCCGCAGGGCTCCTCACCGGGCGCCGGCACCGCCAGCAGCTCGGACAGGTCGGGGTAGCAGCGATCATCCTGGATCTGACGGTCGATGATGCGGCCCGCGTTCTCCAGCGCCTCCTGCAAGGCCGGGGTGGCCGGGCTCATGGCCACGGGCATCGCGAGTAGCGGCCTGAGACAGGGACAGGACCGCGCCAAACCCCAACAGCCAGCGCGGCGGAGCGTCTGACGCACTTCCGCCTCACGGACACTCACTTCCGGTGGGGGGGGGGCGCCCCGCAGGCAAGGGTTAAGTTTAAATTGGTGGCCGCGGAGCCGAGTGGGCAGTCGAAGATCCGGCGATGGAAGCAGAGGAGGCCGGTGGGGCGGCCGAGGCGTCCCGTGAGTGGGGAAGGCGGAGGAGGACGCCCCGAGAGCCCAGGGCGGGGGGAGCAGGGCTCGGGAACTCTCATCCTCTTGGGTCGCGTTGTCCCCCGATGCCCACCTGCGCTTAGACCCCGCGACGGGCTCCCCCGCGGCGTCACTGGGCCTTCCTCCGCCCCGTGGCTCTCCCGCAGATGTGCCCCGGCTCTCAGCCGGAAGGCTGAGCTGTGCTCAACCGGGAGAGGTGTCAGGAGTCCGCAGTGTATTGTTCGTACCTGCTGAAGTACGCGGCTTGGAGGCTTTAAGGTGCGGCCACATGGCTGTTATTTCTATCGCTCGTGCTAGGAGATTGGAACCCTGTGGTGCCAGGCACTCTGCATACCCACAACAAGACGTTTTCTTTAGCCTACTTTTCAGTACTCGTGCTAAGAGATGAGCAAGGGACTCTCATCCCTTGTGTTGTTTGTGAGCAAACTAAGGCACTGAGAAATTAATCAACTTGTCCATAGGCCCCTACGAAGTTCACGGCCATGACAAATTCATCCTGCGCTGTGAAATCTGTTCTTCTGTGTGTTCCCATCTTCCCTCTCTTCTCCTACATATTACATGTTTTTCATAGGAGAGACCAGTGTTCCTCAACTTGGTGGCCCTCGCACAAAAAGGAGTTGTTGTAAGGCAGTGTTCCTTAAACTTTTTGAGACCACAGAACGCTGAACAATAATATATATTTTTTTAATGCGGAACACCTATGAACATTTTCTTCAAAAAAAATTGTTGTCAGACAGAAGAAGACAAAAACAAAGAAGAGTTCGCAGCACACCTGTGAGTTGTTCACGGAACACCAGTGTTTTGCGGAACATAGTTTAAGAAACACTGCTGTAAGAGTTCACAATGTGGGGCGGGGGGTGAGTTTAGAGTTTTGAGACTCTTATTTCTGCATGGCTTTCAGATCTGGGCTGCTGGAGAGCAGCAGCTGTGAGCAGCAGCCCATGAGTAAAGGTGGCACTACTATGCCATACTACTTTTAATTCTGTAATCCCATCTTCAGAGGTGGGTGTCAAGCAGCAGTGCAGAAAGGATGGTAGTATTTTACCATGCCATCCTTATCTCTCCAATGGGGCGCTTGGCCTGCAGCCACCGTTCTACAGCTGACAAGTTCTGAAGGCAGCGCAGCAGAAGTATGGGTAGCAGTGTTGTTGTTCTCCTTCCTCTTCCCCTCCCCCCTGCCTCATAATAACCCAGAGGACCTGTCTCTTCTTCCCCCACACAATTCCTTTGAGTCAGATTCCCTAAAATTACACAATTGTGAAAGTTCAGGTTTAAATAGTTGAAATAATAGTTTACTGCTTTTTAAAAACCTATGAAATTGACCAACTGGACCATACATCTGGTGGGGCCCTAAGTCATGCATGACGTCTGTGGCAGAGCTGGGAACTGATTTTACATTTCCTGAATCACAAGTTAATGCCTTAATTCCAAGACTATTCTTCCCTTAACTAGAAGATGATAAATGGGAAAAAGTTAACACAGGGCTATGAAACTGTGGGACTCTTATCAAAGGAATTATAATACATTAATTAAGACATAAGTAAGCTTTGAAAAATTCTAACTTTGAGAGCTAAGTGCTATCTAGGGATGTAATACTGTAATTGATTAACTGATAAGCAAAAGCTTATTGGTTAATGCTATAGAGACTACTTTCATTCCCCACCTCCCATGCCAGTACATTTTTAGAAGGGTGGCCAGCAGCCCGGATCAGTCCTGGCTTGTGACTGTCCAGGACCTACCCCTTGCTGTGGCTCTGCCTTTAAAGTGTATTAGGAGCTAGGTGAGCAGGCAGCTTGGCTCAGTTCCGGCTCATCCTGGGTCCAGTAGCTCAGCTCCACCCCGCCTGGACAGGATCTGCTGCCATTTTGCGCTGCTGGCTCTGTATCATAGGTAGAAGCATGGGGAAACAGGCAGCCGTTCTACGAGAGGAGATGACTTTTAAACTGGCTCCCCTCATGGACCAGCTCCCACCTGGCACCCTGCACTGTTGCTTCTGATACAGAGGCAGCAGCATGGGTTAGCAGGGTGTCCCTTAGGAGTGGGGCTGGAGAGCACTGGCTCCTGGCCCTGCCCCTGCAGACTATAGAATAGTCGAGTAACCAATAAGAATTCATGCGGTTACTTGTCTATTCAGTTAACTGATATTTAACATTCCTAGTGCTATCGTAATAATTGGGTCTAGAAATTAATCTTAATTATAAGCAAAACTTTAAAAAGTGATAAGTTTTTGAGGTCTTTTTAAAAAAATCACAGTTAAAAAATTATGGGGGGGTGGAGGGGAAGGAGGATATGAACATTCTAAATTGTACTTAAAATGAAAGTCTTAATACTGTACTTGATATTTCAAATATTTTAGCTGTTTCTCTTTTTCCAGTATCTAAATGAAAGGTTAAAATTTTTAATATTTGCTATTGTACTAATCAGGCTAAGTTCTTTGTGTACCAACTCCTAAAACTGTTTAATGTGGGATGATGACTCTAAACATTAGATGATGACCCTCTAATTTTTCCTACACATGCAGAATGAATTTTGTATTGTGCACCAGTATGGTGGTGATATCTGACACATCTCCTTCTTACTGGTGCATGTAACACAACTGTGGAGGAGAGAGGTGGGCTGAGAAGTTAAGCCCGTGGGAGAGTTCAGAGAGTTGGAATGCACTGGGGTGTACACTAGGGTAGGGCTGAGGATGAGGGGCTCAGGGCTGGGTCAGAAGTTTGGAGTTAAAGTGAGGGCTTCAACTCACCTCTTTCTGTCAACACATTTCTCCCTCTTTCTGTCAACACATTGGTACATTAAGGGCTGTTAGGTCTTGTACAATGTTAATTCCCTCCATCTTCTCCTTGACCAGTCACAGTGTTGGAAACTGTAAGGATGTCTTCCAAGAGATGCTCAGTTTGTCAGTCTTCCTAACATGTCCTGCCCACTGAAATTTTTGGGCTTTCACTACATCTCCTATACTTGGCATCTGTCTCCCTTAAACTCTATTGGAAATCTTAGACCATACACTTTATAACCCAGTCCCTTTGAACACAGACCTGGTCTGCTCAGGTAGACCTAGTTACATCTCTCAGGACTGTGAAAAATTTGATGCCCGGTACTATGTAGTTTTGATGACCCACTCCCCAGTTTATTCACAGCTAAGAGGATGGAAGAATTTGTCTGAGCTAGCTGGTGCCTCAGAGAATCATTGTAGTATCTGTTAGAGTGCAAGTTTCCCAAATCTTGAACCTATATTTGTACCTTTGTTAGCTGGAAACATTTAGATTGAGTTCTCTTCAGCTAGCCCAGCTTCAGAACCTGATTAGGGAGGATGATGCCAAGGACTTGTAAATGCAGGAGTTATATTGGGGAAGGGGTATTATAAAGGATAACTTGGGGACATGGAGGGGGTAATGAGTTTGGCTGGGTAAACAGCAGCCTGCTTGGGTGCTATCGCAAAGGCAGAGATTGTAGTCCATCGAGCACTGTCTCTGTGGCTGTGACATTGTGTGCAGCTGTTTCTTCAGTAGAGCTGCTTCTCAAGGGCTAAGGCTTAGGAGAGCAATGTTCCTGCTAATCTTTTCAATTCATGTGCAGATTTTTTTTTCCATCCATGAGCAGAATGCATTTATGTGCACCACTAGGAGAAACATGAACCTAGCTAACCTAGCTGTGGACACTGCTAATCAGTTGGGCATCATTTAAATCTTGCCTGAGCAGTTACACAAGTGCACAACTCACAGGGACTGCTGTGAGAGTCCTTTGGTGCTTTTGGAAGTCTCTGGCTACGTCTACACTGGCCCCTTTTTCAAAGGAGGAAGTAGGAATAAGAGATCCTCCGGAATAGGGCTTTATTCCGGAGGATCGGGCCAGTCTCAACGCTTTTTTTCCGGCTTTTCCCCAAGCCAGAAAAAAAGCGGCGGACATGTTTATTTAAATCCGCGAGGGATATTTAAATCCCCCGCGGATTTCCCTATTCCCACTTTCAAAATTAGCATGCCCCTTCCGAAAAAGGGGCCAGTGTAGACGTAGCCTCTGTGTATGGTGGCTGGGCCAATCAACTCCTGGCAGATCTCCTCTTCATGTGCTGCTGGTGGCAGTGGCTCCTGTTTTGATTCCTAGTGCATCTTCAATCCTGCAACAAGGAGTAGCTAGGAGCAGATGCCAAGGAGTGACTGCTATGGGAGAGGTGCCAGAACGGTGGGTGCTAAACATAGCTGATGCTAATCACTCTATTCCCTTATAGATGTGGAATTGGTGACAGGACTTGATCCGGAGCTCGCATCCACGATGGGCTTCTCTGGCTTTGGTGAGTCCAGGGCTTCTGGGAAGAGCAAAGAAGGCTCTGTCTGTGTGTTGGAGAGATGCACCTTGTACACTGGGGTGATTCTGTGCCGAAATGGTGAAGGGAGCAGTAGTCTGAAGTGTGAGTCTGTGGGCTGGGGTGTCACTATCCAAAGCAGGAAACGCTTGGGTACCCACTGGAGTACAGTGAACCCTCGCTACTTCGCGGTTCGACTATCGCGGATTCACGACTTCGCGGACTTTTTTCATTACATTATGAATCCGCGATGGTCGAACCGCGAAGTAGCGGTTACCAAAACTTTAAAAAGCCTCCGGGGAAGCCGGCGGGGGGGCATCCCAGGCGCGCCTGGGCTGCTCCCCCGCCGGAGCCCCTCCGCGGCTTTCAAAGCCTCCGGGGAAGCCGGCGGGGGGGCATCCCAGGCGCGCCTGGGCTGCTCCCCCGCCGGAGCCCCTCCGCGGCTTTCAAAGCCTCGGGGGAAGCCGGCGGGGGGGCATCCCAGGCGCGCCTGGGCTGCTCCCCCGCCGGAGCCCCTCCGCGGCTTTCAAAGCCTCGGGGGAAGCCGGCGGGGGGGGGGGGCATCCCAGGCGCGCCTGGGCTGCTCCCCCGCCGGAGCCCCTCCGCGGCTTTGAAAGCCTCGGGGGAAGCCGGCGGGGGGGGGGCATCCCAGGCGCGCCTGGGCTGCTCCCCCGCCGGAGCCCCTCCGCGGCTTTGAAAGCCGCGGAGGGGCTCCGGCGGGGGAGCAGCCCAGGCGCGCCTGGGATGCCCCCCCCGCCGGCTTCCCCCGAGGCTTTGAAAGCCGCGGAGGGGCTCCGGCGGGGGAGCAGCCCAGGCGCGCCTGGGATGCCCCCCCCGCCGGCTTCCCCCGAGGCTTTGAAAGCCGCGGAGGGGCTCCGGCGGGGGAGCAGCCCAGGCGCGCCTGGGATGCCCCCCCCGCCGGCTTCCCCCGAGGCTTTGAAAGCCGCGGAGGGGCTCCGGCGGGGGAGCAGCCCAGGCGCGCCTGGGATGCCCCCCCCGCCGGCTTCCCCCGAGGCTTTGAAAGCCGCGGAGGGGCTCCGGCGGGGGAGCAGCCCAGGCGCGCCTGGGATGCCCCCCCCGCTGGCTTCCCCCGAGGCTTTGAAAGCCGCGGAGGGGCTCCGGCGGGGGAGCAGCCCAGGCGCGCCTGGGATGCCCCCCCCGCCGGCTTCCCCCGAGGCTTTGAAAGCCGCGGAGGGGCTCCGGCGGGGGAGCAGCCCAGGCGCGCCTGGGATGCCCCCCCCGCCGGCTTCCCCCGAGGCTTTGAAAGCCGCGGAGGGGCTCCGGCGGGGGAGCAGCCCAGGCGCGCCTGGGATGCCCCCCCCCCCCCCGCCCCCCCCGCCGGCTTCCCCCGAGGCTTTGAGGATCCTACTTCTACTTCGCGGATTTTCATCTATCGCGGTAGGGTTTGGAACCTATCTACCGCGATAAACGAGGGTTCACTGTAGAATTAATTTGTTGAGGTGAAGCTTAACATTGAAGCTTGTGTGTTCTTTTCCCGATTTTATAGTATGGGTTCTGATTTAGAACACAGTAAAATGCTTCTAAGAAGGTTTTGTTAAATATTTTTGGATTTAACTAGTTGACCGTACATTTGAAAATACAATGGAAAAAGCATAGTGGCACATGCCATCCAATTTACAGCAATCACAGTAACTATAAATTGTGTGGGAGAGGGAGAGGGGGGAGAGAGAGATCTCCCCCCTCCCTCGGCATGAATGGCAGTGAGGTGTCCTATTGCCATTTATGAAATAGCCCCAGTGGAAAACATTTTCATCAGAAATTTTAATTGGAGATTATCTGAGTTACTCTTGTCACCTACTCATTTTAGTCTTCTAGAGTTCATGTTAACTGGCAAAAACTAGGTCTAAATCAAAGTTTCTCTTCCCCTCATCTTAGGAAAGAAGGCTCGAACATTTGACTTGGAAGCAATGTTTGAGCAAACTCGAAGAACTGCAGTAGAAAGAAGTAGAAAGATGCTTGGTAAGATAGGTGAATCTCCTTTGCTTGTGTTTTTGACAAAAGGCTAAAACATAATAATCGAACACGTGCTTTTAATACTTGCCTTGTTGGCAAGTTGGAGAACATTTTTTAACATGTTTTATCCTTGTGTAGACTATGCTGTAGTGGGGCTGGATCATGCTGGGATGATCTACCAGGACTTTTGCAGCATGAAGAATACCATTTTATTCTCAAAATGGCATCCCCTATATAGCATGGGGTGTGTGCATGGTCATGCTACGTCAAAGTCTCCATTTGGTAGAGCAAAATGGAATCTGCATAGCATGTGTAAATGCACAGTCACAATGTAAGGGCATTGCAGTAGCAGTGCCTTGAGGACCACACTAATGAGCATAGACAAGTTGTAAATGGTTTGGGATATGCTTACTTGTGAGTTGCCTCTCTTTCCCCAGGCCACACCTTTGCAGTTTAGGTCAGCAAAGTTCCTGAAGTTGGAGCCCCCTTATTAGAAACATAAGGGAACTGTTTGCAGGTCATTATCCTGGGCTACCTTTCAACCTTGGGATTTGTTCCCTTAAACGTTTGGGCTATGTCTACACTGGTGCGATCTTGTGCCAGAGATATGCACTTGAAGGGATGGGTTGATGGGTATCTGATTTGATTAGTATGGTCCTGATTCTGTTCTGAAAGCCATGTGAGTACACTCCTGTACAGATGCCTCTTGGCTTTATGAGGCTTTGCACGTTTACAGGAATATGTGTCTTGTTCTTAATTCAGGTTTGGGGTTGAAGTTTGTTGTAAATGATCTATTTACTTGCTGATGCCAGGAACACTTTGATATTATAAAAAACAGTTATGTAAGGGGGCCAGAGCATGAAGCACCTTTTGTTAATGTTCAGTACATCTAGCTAAATACAATTCTGCTTCTGTGTTGGAAGGTGTGATGTTGGCAGACCATGTGTGAGCTCATGCCAATGCTCCCATGTGAGATTACCCTGGGTACAATCTCGAACTCCTCCCCCCCCCCCCCCCCCCCGTTGTCTTTTACATGCTTCATTGTGAGAGCAACTACTCGTGGTTTGCTCTCAAACAGCCCCCAGCATGCAAAATATTCTGAGCGTTGGTGAATTACACAGCAGAGGGACACCAGCTACTCCTGGGAGGATTCTGCGTGCCTGCATAAAACATTCACTCTCTGCAGAATTCATAGAATCATAGGACTGGAAGGGACCTCAAGAGGTCATCTAGTCCAGCCCCCCGCCCTCAAGGCAGGACCAAGCTCCACCTACACCATCCCTGACAGATGTCTATCTAACCTGTTCTTAAATATCTCCAGAGAGGGAGATTCCACCACCTCCCTTGGCAATTTATTCCAATATTTGACCACCCTGACAGTTAGGAATTTTTTCCTAATGTCCAATCTAAACCTCCCCTGCTGCACTTTAAGCCCATTACTCCTTGTCCTGTCCTCAGAAACCAAGAGGAACAAATTTTCTCCTTCCTCCTTGTGACACCCTTTTAGATATTTGAAAACCGCTATCATGTCCCCCCTTAATCTTCTTTTTTCCAAACTAAACAAGCCCAGTTCATGAAGCCTGGCTTCATAGGTCATATTCTCTAAACCTTTAATCATTCTTGTCGCTCTTCTCTGTACCCTTTCCAATTTCTCCACATCTTTCTTGAAATGTGGCGCCCAGAACTGGACACAGTACTCCAGCTGAGGCCTAACTAGTGCAGAGTAGAGCGGCAGAATGACTTCACGAGTTTTGCTTACAACACACCTGTTGATACAACCTAGAATCATATTTGCTTTTTTTGCAACAGCATCACACTGTTGACTCATATTCAACTTGTGGTCCACTATGACCCCTAGATCCCTTTCCGCCATGCTTCTTCCTAGACAGTCGCTTCTCATCTTGTATGTATGGAACTGATTGTTCCTTCCTAAGTGGAGCACTTTGCATTTCTCTTTATTAAACCTCATCCTGTTTACCTCTGACCATTTCTCTAACTTGCTAAGGTCATTTTGAATTATGTCCCTATCCTCCAAAGAAGTCGCAACCCCACCCAGTTTGGTATCATCTGCAAACTTAATAAGCGTACTCTCTATCCCAATATCTACATCATTGATGAAGATATTGAACAGTACGGGTCCCAAAACAGACCCTTGAGGAACTCCACTTGTTATCCCTTTCCAGCAGGATTTAGAACCGTTAACAACCACTCTCTGACTACGGTTATCCAGCCAATTATGCACCCACCTTATCGTGGCCCTATCTAAGTTATATTTGCCTAGTTTATCAATAAGAATATCATGCGAGACCGTATCAAATGCCTTACTAAAGTCTAGGTATATGACATCCACCGCTTCTCCCTTATCCACAAGGCTCGTTATCTTATCAAAGAAAGCTATCAGATTAGTTTGGCATGACTTGTTCTTCACAAACCCATGCTGGCTATTCCCTATCACTTTATGGCTTCCCTTTGCTTCTCTGCCACTTTCTGAAGGAGTGTGGGGGATAATGACAACCCTGGGTGCAGTTGGGGAGGGGGATTGTCCCCCCGCAACAGAAGTGAGGAGGTACATGTGATTAATATCCTTTCTGGAGAAGAAAAGTGTAGATTTCTTACCTCCCCCTCCAATTTCTCCATGAGCCCCATGAGTTTTGTTGTATAGAGAGACTCCCTTAAGGAGGGAAAACAAAGACACCCTGATGAAGTTTTTCAAGCAGGTACTTGTGTACACAAACTATGCTGTAATTGAAAGGGACTAATATAGGACAGTTTGGGCTAGTTAAGAGTTTGAGCCTTATCTAAATAGAAAACTTAATGTTCTAATCGACCACTCTCCCCGTTAATATAGCTGCACCACTCCATAAGGACCAATTTGAGACTGTTATTTGGAGTCTAGCTGTACAGTAGTGTGACATGGTGATAGTCCATGTCAAGAATAAGGAAAATGTAATGGCAGATGACTTCTCAAGAAGACGGGAACAGTGCGGTGTAAGTGATAGCGTTTCTTACACCATTTTTCCATTGAGGGCATGACACTGGCAGACCAGGAGCCAGCTCATGCCAAGGTTCCCATGTTTCAGTTGAATGCTGACAAAATACATAGCTGGAATGAGTCTGACTCATCACTATGTTAGAATTGTTAAAACAAATGTCAAGAACTCATATTTAAAGAATTGCAAGGGATCTTCTTGGTAATATCATTATTGTATTATATGCATATAATATATGGTATGCGTGCACTCCTATACACACACTCACGCTCTGTCTTGTCATTCCTTAGTTGCCAACTTATTGCTCCCCTTATTGCACTGGCCAGGTGAGTTAGATAAGTGAGGACCTAGGCTTCTGTCAATCTGGATCAATGCTCCAATGTTGACAAGACCTGGAGTGCCATGTAAGACGCCTCACGTTTATAGGAGCTTCACTCTCATGTAAATCTGTGCACTTCAGTTCTTAATTAGATCTGTGGTGCCTTCTTATGGATGTTATCCCCAGTGCTACCACATTTATCTTGAAAGAGAGTGTTGGCTTTTAATTCCTAGTTTGCTTCAAGAGAGGGTACTTGCTTGTGACTCTAAGGCAGTCCATATGTCTGATCCTTTCACCGGGAGCCCATTTGACAGTGTCTTAGGCTATGTCTACACTCATGGCTTCTTGCGCAAGAACAGATGTTCTTGCGCAAGAATCCACAGAGCGTCTACACTGCCCATCTGCTCTTGCGCAAGTAAATATACAGTACGGCGTGATAAGAGACAGCTCTGACACTCCGTACAGGCAACCACCACTTGTTGGTTCCCCCAGTTGCCCCCCCCCTTAAAGGCACAGGCACAGAGCACAGCCATTTGCCCCATGCAGCCGGGGAAGCAGCCAGAGGGAGGAATGGCAGCTGCCCAGCCTCAGCGAGGTCCCTCAGACCCCATGGAGGAGCCACCCCAGAGCACCCAGCAGGCCTGAAGGGGCACTAAGCGGCAGGCTCCATGCTGGAGCACCGCTGAGGTGATGCCCTCCTGGACCTCTGGGAAAAGAGGAGGAGGAGGAGAAATGCACACATTTTTGCCCATATGGCCCAGGCGCTGGCCGCAAAGGGACACCCGGCCTGGACCCTGGAACAGGTCCGGGCCAAGGTGAAGGACCTGCACCTCACCTACGTGCAGGCCAGTGAGCGTGGGGATGGCGGAGCCACTGCCTGTCCCCAGTATCACTGCCTGCACCAGATCTTGGGGGACAAAGGGACCACTCCCCTGCTGTCCCAGGTGGAGACAGCGGTGGCCACCCCAGTGGTCCAACCCAGGCCACCGGAGGAGGAAGGAGACCGGTCCTCGGACGAGGAGGAGGAGGTGGCAGAGGACAGCAGCCAGACCTCACCATCCCGGCCCAGCAGCCGTCAGGATGTGTCCCGGGCATCCTCTGAAGCTGGCAATGGATTGTCTGGTGAGTGCAGTGGCTACCATTCGCAAGTGTTGGAGAAGGGGGGGGGGGGGAGGGGAAGGGTCACAGGATGTGGGAGAGGTAGCGGCACATGGCACAGCCTGGCCACATGCTGCGCAGAGGCATGCAGCACGTGCAATCTTGTGCAGCTAGGGTTGTCAGGTGTCTAGTTTAGAACTGGACAGTCCAGTCTTTGAGCTTTCTGTTAGGGAAACAAATTCAGAGGATAAAAATGAGAATATACATGTCTGGTATTTTTTTTTAACTAAGATGTAGACTGTCATGTAATGTCAAGTGTGTCCGGTATTTTTGTTGAAACCATCCAGCAACCCTATGTGCAACCAGACCAAGTGGCACAGAGAAGCGGCAGCTAGCCCCAGCACATGCCTGGGACCCCAGGGATTCTGCTTGACCAGACTGGCGGGTGGAGGGAGGTTTGGCCAGGAGTAGGCCAGCCCCAAGGTTGCAGGCCTAACCCCACACAGCCTAAAGGGTGCTGCACACATCCATGGCCACCGCTGGGACACTGTAGCTTCCCCTGGGGAAGGCACAACAGGCCCCCCCCAAGCACATGCAGCCCCCCTTCGCCACCTTGGGACCCCCCCCTGCTGCCCCAGGGCTATTCCCCCTCACCATATGGTGACATGCTGTGAGAAGGGCAAGGGGCTCTGGAACACCATTTGGGGCAGGGCTCACTGACCATGTTGCTCTCCTCTGCTTTTCCTGCAGTGGGACCCCCTGTCAGCGAGGGACCTTCCAGCCCCATCCTGCCAGCTCAAAGGATCCAGGGCCCGTCGCAGCGCTCCTGGGACCGCCACCACCTGCTCTGCCACCACGTCTGCGCGATTGAGCGAATGGAGCATGCTCTGAGAGAAGATCCGCGCATATGCGGAGTGGCAGGACTGCGACCCTGTCTGCACTCTCCTGGGCACCACTGCCGACCAGATGGGTCCTGTGCAGCAGCCCAATGCTGCCAGGCTACCCTCAGCTCTCCACCGGCTTCTCCCCCTGCCTTGCCCATGCCCCCTCCCGAGGTCCCCCACCCTCGGCACCTCCTGGTGCAGCCTGCCCCAACATGGCACCAGGGGCAGAGGCACCCCCGCACCCTTGGGGGTGGGAGAGGCCTCCATCATGAGGCCCTCCCAGTTCAGGGTTTCTTCCCCCCCCCCCCCCCCCCACAGTGCACTCCCTTCCCCATGTAAATAAAAAGTGCCTTATGTACAGCAAGTGCATTTTATTTATTGGGAGGTGAGGGAAGGGTGGCAGGAAGGGGTGGTGATGGGAACGGGAAGTGGGAGCACAGGGGCATCCCTGCGGTCAGAGGTGTAGGAGTGGCCTATTGTGGGGCCTGGTCCAGCATCGTCCGGAGGGCTTCCCAGACCCGAACTCCATGGCGGCTGGTCTGCTGGGTGGCAGCTGCTGGTAGGCCTGGCCCTCACCTACCATCCACCCCGGGAGGAAGGCCTCCTCCCTCCCCTCAATAATATTGTGTAGCATGCAACATACCGAGATGACCTCCAGGATGTGCTGCACCCCCATGTCCAGGCGGGTCAGGAGGCATCTAAACTGTGCCTTCAGACGGCCAAAGATGCACTCAACGGGATTGTGGGCCCGGTCCAGGTGGCTGTTGAAGGTGGCCTGGCTGTGGTCCAGGGGGCCACTGTATGGCCTCATCAGCCAGGCCATCAGAGGGTAGGATGCATCCCCCAAGATGCAGACTGGCATCCTGACATCCCCAATGGTGAATTCCCGCTGGGGGAAGGAGGTGCCTGCCACAGGCCTGAGTGCCTGAAGATGCGAGCGTCGTGGGCCCACACGGCCCACCCCACGTAGATGTTCTGGAACTGGCCGTGGTGGTCCACTAGCGCCTGGAGCATCACGGAGCAGTAGCCCTTCCGGTTTATGAACTGGGCTGCTTGGTGCTCTGGCGCCCGGATGGGGATGTGGGTCTCGTCTACAGCTCCCCCACATTTCGGGAACCCAAGGCTGGCAAAGCCGGGAATGGTGGTGTCCGCGTCCCGGGGACGGATCACCCTCTGGAGCAGCACGTCATTGATGGCATTGATCTGCAGAGGGGCACATGGGAGCACAGGGGATGGATGGAATGAGAGACAGTGCGTACATGGCCCCTGGGGTGTGCTCACCCTCCCTGTGATGGCCGCTTCCTCCACGCAGGCCAGTGCCCTCTGCCCCCTGGGATCTCTTCTCCTCCCCCCCCCCCTCCCCGTGGGGCTGTGTGCAGGATGGACAGTGTGACCCCCCTGTGTGCGGGGCTACCCCCTGCCCCTACAGCCTTCCCCCCGCCTGGTCTGGCCCCGTCCCTCCCCCAGGATGAGCCCATGGTCCACGGAGGGCCTTACCTGCCGGAAAGACTGCACCAACGGTGGACCTGCCCACCCCGAACTGGTTCGCCACGGAGTGGTAGTCCGGGGTGGCCAGTTTCCAGAGGGCAATTGCAACCCTCTTCTCCACGGTGATGGCGGGGCGCAGGTTGTGTCCTGCTTCCAGCGTGCAGGGGTGAGCCAGGTACAGAGCTCGTGGAATGTCCCCCTGCACATCCAAAAGTTCTGCACCCATTGCTGGTCTCCCCATTGTCCCAGCACCAGGCGCTCCGACCAGTCCCCACTAGTGTCGTAGCTCCAGAGGCGCCTGTCATTGGTGGGGTGCAGGTGCCTGAGCCCAGCTGCAGCCGTGGCGAGGTCCTGTACCTGCTGCCCAGTCTCCAGCTCCGGTTGGATCAATGTGGCTCCCTGGTGGAGGAGCTCCAAAGCCTCTGTAATGGCCATGAGGAGTGGATGTTGCTGGCTGGGGTCCTCCTCCAGCCCCATGGCTGTGATGGTAGCAGCAAGGGTGCCCGGGGCACTTGCCAGGAACAGAGGTGACAGGTGCTGTTCTGGCTCTCGCTTCCTGAAAAGGGTGCGTGAGCATTAAGCCACAGGGAAATAGCTGTCCAGGAGTCCCTTCAAGTAGTTTCCCAGTGGGGGTCCAGCGCATGTCCACAGATGCTGCTGGTGACCTTTTGACGTGGCCGGTTTGCTTCCGGAGACAGGTTCTTGCGCAAGGGCTTCCCACCAGTGTGGAAGCTTTCTTGTGCAAGAGCTCAGCGTTCTTATGATGCGGTTCTGGCCAGTGTGGACGTTTTTTTGCGCAAGAGATCTTGCGCAAGTATACTTGTGCAAGATATTCCTGCACAAGAACCTGCCAGTGTAGACATAGCCTTCGTGTCTTTGGATTTGGCTCCTAGTCTTCCCCTTTTCAGTTGTTGCCACTGTTAATCCTTCCAAGTTGTTACCTCCTTTGAACCTCAGAGGTACTTGCCTTTCATGCCTCATTCATTCGCACCTCATTCAACAAGAAGAGAACCACTTTCAAGTCAAAGGGGTAAGATCTATTCTACTTCTGGTCCAAGGACATTTTATTTACCTTGATTATTCCTAAGAACTTAAAAACATTATAAGGCTTATGCACAGTTTCCATAAGACATTATAATATAAAGTTTCTATAAGATACTATTATTTATCTAGAAGGATTATATAAGGAAGTGTTTCAACTTCACTGAATGTTGGAATTACGGCATGCATCAATCTCATAACATCTGTCTTTTTTTATTTACAGTGAATTTTGTAATGTGGCATTACACCATCATGGGTTTGGCTACACCAGTGGTCCCCAACGTGGTGCCCGCGGGTGCCATGGCGCTCGCCGACAACCTGGGCCGGCCCCCCCCCCCCCCCCCGCGCACGGGAGGCGCTGGCCCCAGGCGCGTGACACGCACTGGTGCTGGGTGTGCGGCGCTCGGGCGGCCCCAGCCCCGGGGCACATGCTGGCGCTTGGGCGCGCGGTGCTCGAGCGGCGCCGGTGCCGGCCCCAGGCACGTGGCTCGGGCGGCAGCGCCGGCCCCGGGCCCACGGCACAAGGTGCTCGGGCGTCCCCAGCCCCGCCCTAGGGCACACGCCAGCGCCGGGTGCAAGGGCATTTCAGTCCCCTGGCGTGCCCCCGGACGCACGCCCCACCTCCCGGGCGCCTGGCGCGTGAGTGGCCCCCACCGCCTGGACGCCTCTAAAGGTTGGGGACCACTGGGCTACACTTTTGAGCTTAACAGAGTGAAAGTCACCTCTGTTGGCATCTGAGTTAGTCTTTGTATTTGTAGACAGTAAGGGTAGTGGTCACATACATTCACAAACACAAGGTTTAGTTTGTTTTACAAGTTTTATTAAAGTTACGATTACCCAAGCATACAGAAATTCTATACAGACCTATGCACAAGGTACAAATATAGTTATATTTGCATCCTTGACAACAGTGTTAATGTCTGATGGGTTTCTTGTGGCTTGATTGTCAGTAGAAAGATGGTCTCTGCTGAAGTTGCCCATGTGGGGCTCAGATTTCTCATTCTGGTTATCCCCTTTTATAATATGATTTTGTCAATATCCAAGTTGTGCACATCTATAAAATGTTATTTCTCTTAATGGTTTGTGTCCCCTAGAAACTTAAGGGACCTCAATTTTCTATAGGCTGTGTAAATACTCTTTATTTTCATTACTATTGGTGTACAACCTGTATCCAGTGGTTCCAACACGTTGGAGACAGATGCACCTTTACAGTATTGTTATGATCTAATAATAATTTGTGTAACTTTGCACAATATTGATACTTGGTACCACTATTTCTATGTCTCAGTCCTCTTGGCATAACCTTAGGGCATCCCGTTATTTTCCGGTCTCTTAGTCATTGGTGGTCTCCAAGGCCTAAAATAGCTAAAATAAAATCTTGCAGCCCTCAGCCTACAGGTTCTTGCATTTCATCTTGTTTCACTTTTGTCTACTATATAGTTGCTCTTAAGTACTGATTGTAATTTTATAATTCTACAGCTTAACTCTAATATACAATGAATATTGTATAACATGGATTAATCATATCTTCACACAATATAGGAGGTCTGCAATTAACAAACAGGTTATGTTCCAAAAGTTTGTTTGTAACAGCTTTCATTTGTATGTGTGGATGTTGATAAGCGGGATGTTTGTAACTTGGGTAGGGTCTATAAATGAAAAATAAATTAAATTAGTAGCTACATAGGTAATACAATACAAGTATCTATATAAGCCTCTGAGACACTGTAATTCACCAGACAGGTGTAAAGTGTTGATCTTGAGCAGGAAGTTTTGTGTCCTGGCCAATGAGGAAGGCCCTTTGAACATTTAAAGAGAATAAGACTTGGTTGTTCTGCTCTTACTCCCACTTCCCTTGAAACAAGTCATGTAAGTAAATTCCTTCTATCAGTTGAATTTTCATTTCCGAGCACAAGAGGTGGGGGGATAAGGGAATTAAAATCCATAACAACTAGGACCTTTATCTTTATGCTGATTGAACTCTGCTGGGCAATGATTACTAGGCAGAAGCGAAAGATTCTTAAGTGTTTTTCGCGTGGATTTGTTTCAAAAGACACATAGAGCTTGCTTATCTGAGAAGTTTCTATTACTAAGAAATCTTAAGATTGTAACTTTTTTGTATGTATGTTATCCTGTTTTAAAGTTGTAGTTATAGGAAAAGGAAGTTACCTTTGTATAGTTTTATTATAGGATTAGATATAAGTAGTTATCTTTCCTGTGAGATCTAAGGTGTAATTTATGATGCAGGCAGACCAGATACCAGCTTATGCCACAGCCTTAGGTGTCTTTGAATATCTACAGATGCATAGCTAGAAGCTTGACCAATTCGCTTGGGGTACGTCTACACTTGCTCCCTAGTTCGAGCTAGGGATGCAAATGTAGGCGACCGAAATTGCTAATGAAGCAGGGATTTAAATATCCAGCGCTTCATTAGCATGATCTCGCCGGCGCGTTACTCCACTCAACAGCTGATTTGAACCAGAAAGCGTGCGCTGGGGCACATTAGTTCGAACCAAACCCCTTGGTTTGAACTAACGTTACTCCTCAAAGTACTAACAGAGTACTAACGTTAGTCCAGAGTAATGTTGTTACTTAGGGTTTGGTTCGAACTAATGCGTCCCAGTGCGCGCTTCCTGGTTTGAATCAGCTGTTGAGCGGAGTAATGCACCGGTGAGATCATGCTAATGAAGTGCGGGATATTTAAATCCCCGCTTCATTAGCAATTTCGGTCGCCTACATTTGCATCCCTAGCTCGAACTGGGTAGCAAGTGTGGATGTATCCTTGTGTACTAGTAGAGATCAAAGGGATTGTTAAATGTATAAGGATGACAATAAGACAGAGCTATACTTTTAAAAGAAGCTGCAGAAATCAATGTTATCATGATCTAGGTAGGCTAACATGAGGTTGGCAGAGTGTTATATCTAATAATTATTTTGATCATGCTAAGCTGATACGCTTGTGTTTAATGTTTTATAAAATGCTTGTAGTATGCTGCATGCATAAGCTTTTGCACAAGAAGGAAGCAGTGTAGATGTTGCCTATTTGTCTCACCCCTTGGCTTCCGGGGTGTTAAAGGGGCACGTCTGGGCTTGGCCCATCTGGGCACAGAGAGGGATTCTTTCCCCTCTAGGTCAGTGAGTGGCCTCCCCTGCTCACTACAGTTTCTAAGAAAAAAAAGCTATAATATGGACATAAGAAAACAACCTTTATTTCTGTACTGTTTGGACTATAATGACCTAATGACAATGTAGAAATCCCTATGTTTACTCTAGGTAATCCTAAAGACTTGAAAATCTGGCAGATTACTATTTCTCTGCTATCTCTTGAAATTATAGACTGTAATACACCTGTTATATTTTAATGTGCTTTAGCCTCTTAACTCTCCTTTTTTTTTCATCACTAGTAAATCTTTAGTTTTGGCCTCTGTTGTTTGTCTTTGATTTGCATAATAGATCTCACACCAATCTGGGTAACTGTTCTCTTGGGATTGGGTGTCTCCTGAATGTATTGTGGTGTTTTTTTTGTGGGGTGTTTGTGTGCAAGTGACCATTTATTATATAGCCTAGCTTGTCTGGGTGGCAAAACAAATTGGCGTGCATCTGTGGCAGTGGTTCCCAACCTTTTTTGTACCGTGGACTAGGGATATTAACTATCGGTTATTTTAGTAGTTGATAGGCACTTCCGCATTCCTCTTGTACATTTCCAAAGAGGAATGCTGAACTCTGTGTGTAGCCCGTGGTCAGCGGGACGTCCTGCTGACTCTGGGCTGTGCCAACTTTGAAGTATGAGAATCCCCAATGGGGGCGCTTGTGCATTTCAAAGTACCAGTGCAGCATGGAGTCTGGGGTCAGCAGGAGACTCCCAGCTGACCACAGGTTCCACGTGGCATTTCCCCAGAACCTGGGGTCATCTGGAAGTCCCCAGCTACCCCTGGTCTCCACGTGGAAATGCTGCATTTCAAAGGAGCAGTGCCATACAGCTGATCCGGGTATCGGCTGTGTGACGCTGCCCTTCTGAATCGCTGAGGCAGCATTTGCACAGCTGATCCAGTGATCAGCTGTGTGGCGCTGCCCCTTTCAATGCCGCCTTGGCGTTCCAAAGCGGCAGCACCACACAGCTGATCAGTTGTGTGGCACTGCTGCTTTGAAGTACCCCCAGAGGCAGCAAGGGAGGCAGAATCAACTAGTCAACTGACTATCTGATAAGCGTTTGCTTATCGGATAGTCGATTAGTCCTTAACATCCTTACCGTGGACCGGCAAATCCATTCACAAACTTTTTGGGGGACTGGTAACGTATTTGTATATTCATTATGCAAATAAAATGTTACTGGTCTGCCAAAATACGTGCCCCAGAACCTCCATACACAGCCAGCTTCAGCTCCAGCAGATGCTGGCCAGACACCCAGGGTATACTCCATCCCCAGTCCCAGAGCAACCGGCATAGGTGTGACCTGGCAGTGTGCTGCGGCCTGGCACCGGTCCACAGACCAGTGGGTACGAACCACTATATGAGAGACTATATGATTCCATTATAAGATTATTATAGTACTTCTGGAGTTCACATATGTTAGTGGATTGGTGAAATCTCATAGAACGTACCACAGCTTGGGAGAGGGGACAGTCTGCCCATGCTCACAGTTGTGAGTCATTCCAGGAAGTGTGACTGAAGTTTCTATAGGGACTCCCCTGTAGTCAGCAAAATAGAGTAACTATTGAGAGCTATAACAATTTTCAGTTGTCTAGAATAAACTTGTTGACACCCACGAGTAGTAGACTCGCTTCAACTCCTTTAATGACCCTGTTCCAGGAAAAAGTAAAGATCAGTATTGATTTGTTGATAGTTTAAATGTGAAACAGTGGTATAGTCTATAAAACATATATATATTCTGTATAAGATAACAGTGTTGGCATTTTAAGCCTGTCTTTTCCCAGAGATTTGTGTCCTTTGTTAATCATCTGGGTATCAAAATGATAGAAATGTAAGTGAAATTAGTATTTTTTTTATTGTGTGGGGAAAGTTAACCAATCATTTTCAATGAAAGTTCTCTATTTTCATCTTTTCATACTTCTGAAATGTGTCTGAAAATGAACTTGGTATGATTGTAGCAAAAAGAAGCACCAAGTTTTTAGTGCATGCATCTGACGAAGTGTGTCTTTGCCCACGGAAGCTTATGCTCCAACACTTCAGTTAGTCTATAAGGTGCCACAGGACTCCTCTCAAGTTTTTAGTACAGGCAGTCCCCGGGTTACGTACAAGATAGGGACTGTAGGTTTGTTCTTAAGTTGAATTTGTATGTAAGTCGGAACTGGTACATATTGTAAGGGAAACACTAGCCAAACATTTCTCCAGAGCTCAGTTTTATTCTCCCACACCTCACTTCCCTCAGTCCTTTATTCTCAAGCTGAGGTGTCTGCTGAGAAAAGCCGCTCTGCGTCTCCCTGGTCTGCTGGAGGGGGGGCGGAGTGCTAGCTTCGTGTCTCCCTGGTCTGCTGGGGGGAAGCAGCTAGCACGGGGTTGACTCACCCCGTTTGTAAGTAAGGATCCGATGTAAGTCGGATCCATGTAACCCGGGGACTGCCTGTATATGCTGAAAAACATGGAGATATAATGGTTACATGTTCACTTTGTATTTAGAAGCCCGTGCAAGAGAAGAAGAAGCACAGAAAGAAAGAGAACTAAGAAGCCAACATGAAGATGTTGATTCAACAGCTTCAGGCTCAAGAGTGATGAGAACTTGCTCCATGTTAACTTGCAGGTACCCAGATCTAGTGGAAGTATCACACCCTCTTGCAGCTGTTTTGTCTGAGAGGCTCTTTTGAGAGGAGGACAGGGACTACAGAACTTGTGTGCATAAAACTGCGTAAACTGACATTTGTTTCACTGTAATTTGCAATTATTAATCAACATCTTCTTAATATGGTCTGTCAATTTACAATAGTTTTATGGCTTATAAATATGTTGAAGGGCTGTATGCTATTTTGATTGTCATCTTCTCACTGTTGAAACTTTGCACATTTGTGTTCTTATAAATTAGATGCCAAAAATTTTTTTGTGTACAGGCAGTCCCCGAGTTACGCGGATCTGACTTATGTCGGATCTGCAGTTACGAACGGGGCACTTCCTCTCCCTGGTCTCCAGCAGACCAGGGAGAGGAAGCAAAGCGGCGGAACGCGCGGCCAGCTGACAGCCCAGACGCGTCTGGGGTGTCAGCGGGCTGCATGCTCCGCTCTGCTCCCCCTCGCCCCCCGGTCTGCAGACCAGGGGGAGCAGAGCAGAGCAGAGCGGCGGAACGCGCAGCCAGCTGACAGCCCAGACGCGTCTGGGCTGTCAGCTGGCTGCGCGTTCCGTCGCTCTGCTGTGCTGTGCTCTGCTCCCCCTCCCCCTGGTCTGCAGACCATGCGGGGGGGGGGGAGCAGAGCGGAGCACGCGGCCAGCTGACAGCCCAGACATGTCTGGGCTGTCAGCTGGCTGCGCGTTCCGCCCCTCTGCTCTGCTCTGCTCTGCTCTGCTCCTCCTCCCCCTGGTCTGCAGACCTGGGGGACGGGGAGCAGAGCAGAGCAAAGCCGCGGAGCCCGAGGGCAGCAGGATAGCCACGGCGCGTCTGGGCTGTCCCGCTGCCCCCGTGCTCCGCGGCTTTGCTCCGGACGCCTGTGGTACAGCAGCTGGGGTGCTGCCGGTTGGTCCCGCAGCGCCGCTCTGGGCGCCACTGGACCAACCCAGCAGCACCCCAGCTGCTCTGCCTCAGGTGTCCCCAAGTCAGCAGCTGCTGAAAATGGCCAGTGGCTGACTACAGGAAGCCCCTGCCCCGGGCTTCCTGGAATCAGCCGCTGATCAGTTTCAGCAGCAGCTGACTTGGGGATGCCTGGGGTTCTTAAGTTGAATCTGTATGTAAGTCAGAACTGGCGTCCAGATTCAGCCACTGTTGAAACTGATCAGTTTCAGCAGCAGCTGAATCTGGACGCCAGTTCCGACTTACATACAGATTCAGCTTAAGAACAAACCTACAGTCCCTATCTTGTACGTAACCCGGGGACTGCCTATACTTGAATTCAATAAGTCACGGACAGTAAGTCAGATAGTCATAGCTATGTCAAGTCACAGAACAAATAGTTGCTGTTCCCACTTAAAATTGAATAAATTGCATTTGTCTATATGGACTGGAAAGCAAATCAAAGTATGTATGTAGCTTCTGTATTCATGCAACACATATATATCTATATACTATTATAAAAGGAGAGGTGTCCATCACACCATCTGTCACAGAGAACATTTGAGAAGACCCGAGAAATTTCTAGGGGGAGGCAGGCCCCCAACTCCACTTATAGCCCCTCCGCCTCTGCTGAGGCCCGGCCTGCACCACAGGGAGGGGAGGAGGAGGAACAGCATGTGGGCCCCTTCCCAGAGCAGTGGAAAGGGAAGAGGACAGATGGCCCGAGCCTCCCTGCCCCCAGGAGCACAGCTGGGGGGAGGAAGCCCCCTGACCCGAGCTGGCCCAAGTCTCTCTGGCCTCTAGCGCAGCAGGGAGGGCCCTGTGTGTGCCTCTTCCTCTCCACAGGGAGGGGAAGAGCGCATGTACCCCAGCACATTGTTGGAGCAGCGGAGTGGGAAGAGAATGCAGGGCCGGAGCCTCCCTGCTCCTGGGAGCAGTGAGGAAGGTGGAGGCCACATGGCTCCAAACTCCCTGGCCTTGGAGCAGCAGGAGGGGAGGGAGCTGGCCCAAGCCTCCTTGCCCTTGGGAACAGCGGGGAGAGAGGTGGCCATGTGTGTGTCTACAATCACAACAGGATGCTTAATGCTAGTAATTTATAAAAATATGTAGTTTTGTATCAGTTGCCTCATAGTGCTCCCTATAGTTTTCAGTCCAAAGAGATTTCTTTTATAAAATTGTTTTCTGGCCTGTTGCCTTGTGAGGTTTTATACATGAACTGACTGACTGTATTAGCCAGCTGCCTATACATAAATGCTGTCAATTGCACAAAGCAAACTTAAAAAATATAACTATTTTCTCTACACTGTTGCTATACTATAATGTTAATCTTCAGTATTTATACCTTGTTACTGGAGGGCTGAGGTTTACAGTTAAAGTTGCATGTCTGATACTAGGTTTGAGACTTGCGCAATGTGAATAAGGGAGAGATTTAAATATAAGGAGTAATATACCATATCAGAATAGACAAAATAATAGAAAATTCTCAACCTATTGTGACAGGTTGATTTCACTATCAGTGGTAAATTGGCCAATGGTGGGAAGATAGGAGTTACTATAGAGAACTTTTTTCTGGGTGTCTGATCGGTGAGTCTTGCCCACATACTCAGGGTTCAGCTGATCACCATATTTGGGGTCGGGAAGGAATTTTCCTCCAGGGTAGATTGGCAGAGGCCCTGGAGGTTTTTCGCCTTCCTCTGTAGCATGGGGCATGGGTCACTTGTGGGAGGATTCTCTGCATCTTGGGGTCTTTAAACCATCGTTTGAGGACTTCAGTATCTGAGATATAGGTGAGTAGCGGATGGGTGAGTTTCTGGGCCTGCATTGTGCAGGGGGTCAGACGAGATGATCATAATGGTCCCTTCTGACCTTAAAGTCTATGAGACAGTGTGGTCCTAGAAGTCCGCTTGGGTTTGTTCCCTGATGTGCTGATCATGCCACTGATACCTGCCTTCTTGCTCTCTGGTGCTGCTGGGTGATATCGCATGGTTTCCCCCAAACAAGACATGGAGTTGGGGTGACTACCCCCCCCCCCGCAGAGCAGTTCAGACACTGAACCACTTCAGCTCAGGGAGGATGCAATTCTGGAGCAGAGCACCTAGGAAACCAATCCCCAAAGGGGACCAAAACCCCCCAGATAAATTAATCTTCCTCTGTGTTTACACAGTAAACATTCATCAGGTAAGCCCTCTTTTTATCCATGAGAAAGAGATATGCACAGTGGTTGTTCCTCCCCAGGTACCTATTAATTACACTGGTCTGATAATAAACAAAGGCTATCCCTCTAAAGGTGTTTTTGTTAAGTACAAACAATAGGATTTAAGTGGTTGTAAGTGAAAACAGACAGATCAAAGTATGTTACTAAATTAAAATGAATAGAAAATGCATAGCTAATTCTAATTCACTATTAAACTTATTGCATAAAAATTCTTCCCCTAAAGAGCTGCCCTTACTTCAGGCACCTTCAAGTCAGAGACAACCTCTTTTAGTATGGCTTGGGTCTTCAACCCTCTTTGTGCTGTTCCCCAAGTCAGCTGAAGACAAAGGGCTGATACTTTCCAATTGTTTAAATGGTCTCCGCCTCTTCTGCAGAAATTTACCAGGTTAAAGATGGATCCCAGTACTAGGTGCTATGGACACATGTCTCACTAGTCCAGTCACCTTCGGAGTTACAGGAGAGACAAGGCTGTTGACAAAAGTTGTTAAGTTGATCACCAAGTCTTTAGCCTTCTTGGGCACTGGTAATGGCGCTCATTAGCACATTTAAAACTATAAACAGACTCATACTTAGTAATTCTAATTTAAAATTGCCAGGTTACATGAGACATTTTGCCCAAAGTACATCCAAGTTATACATATTTATATTCATAAGTCAATTTTCATAAAGCATGGAGGGACAGTCACACCCATTTTTTTTTTTTACAAGGGATTTGAGGAACAGTAGATTAGTTGAGAGAATTTTAAAAACCACAAATAGTCCTGCAGCACCTTGGAGACTAACAAAAAATGTAGATGGTATCATGAGCTTTCCTAGGCCCAACCCTTTTCTTCAGATGTGCAGGTTGGAAGGGAGTGCAGATAAATGGGAGAAGGCAAGGGACCCTGTTCAGCCGTCTGATTCATGCAGATGGACCCTTATAATGACCAGGAGTTCAAAATGTCAAATGAGGAGTATGAGTTATTTCAAGGGAAGGATTTTATCTCGAAATAGCGCTATTTTGAGAGGAAAAAATGGGATTATTTCAAAATAACGCCATAATGCGATTATGCAAATGAAGCTTGGGATATTTAAATCCCGAAATTGCAAATGAAGCGGGTGTCTGTATTTGCATTCCTCTGTCTCGATACCTATTTTCAGAGGGTATCTACAGTGTGCTCTCATTCTATGTTGGAAGATTGTAAATATGAAGCAAAAGCACACAGTTAGGATTATAAATATTTTGAGTCAGAGACCATGTCACTGATATGTTGAATCTTAACATGTTGTCAGTGCCTGACAAATTATAAATACATTTTAGGTTTGTTTAGATGTACAGAAATTTTGGACTATAATTACAGAGAACATCGTCATTTTTGTTAGATGAGCATATCCTTACCCTCTAGGTCGGACTTTGCATGCCACTCATTGCTTCAGTGTCTAGGAATTCGGTGGTTCCCTTATTGGGTGGATGTTGGTGGTTCAGTGTATAGAATTAACCTTGCCAGGCTATACACAAGATGCTTTTGAGTTGTATTATTTCCCACTTGGTGTACAGTTCTTATTTGAAAGGTGTTAGAAAATCTAGGAGTTGTGAGACTTAGATTTGTACTTGCAATAGTACAGGTGTGAGCATCTGTCTTAATATCTAACTTCGAAACAACTTATCTATGTTTATTTCTTGATCTAAAAGTCTGACTTGAACTTTTCCATCACATGGAATAGTCTTTTGTTTATATTTACTGTTAAAATGTTTGTTTTTATTGCATTCTGCTCACTGTTTTTGTTCAGAAATGGACCTGTTGTTAAATTTCAAGTTTTCCAAGGTAAGGGCTGTTTCTGCTAGTGCATAGGTATGTTACTTATCGTACAGTGGGACCTTGACCTCGATAGGGACCTCTGATTTTTGTAAAGCACTTTATCTGTATTGGGACTATTAACTTTACAATGAATATGATTTTTATGCACAATATTTTATTGTTTTTGTAATTGTTTAACAGCTGCTGTTAGCACAACTGTGAAGTGGCTAACTGCTTCTGCAAAGCCAGCAGAGGGAGTACAAGAGCATTTATTTTATTAGCTTCTGTATGACCAGAAATTGTGGTGCATTTTTACTTTTTTTTTTTTTTTGAGTGATTTAAATTGCGTGTTTGCTCAATTTCAGTGGACTTTAATTTATATTCCCTGTGTGAAGTGGTAATAGCACATAGATCTTTACAATCCAGAGGCTAGGCTGTACTGTTAGATTACAGTGGAGATTAAATATTTGATATAAAGTGCATGATCTCTTTTGTTTAAGTTTTAAGGGTTGAAAAATTTACACTGTGTTTTGCATGTTTTCTGCCTTATTCTTTGCTTTCTCCCTTATGTAGTCACTTAACACCTGTCCAGAGTGAGTATGAAACATTACTATTTTGATTGATTCCTGCTTTACACAGGTGTAAAATTGATTGCACAAGGCGAAAGGCACTGGAAAATCAGTCTCTAAAAAGCTATATAATTAAGTATTGCTGTGATGGTGGGCACTGAAACCATATTAGTATGCCAACATTAATTTAAGAAAATATTTTTTAAATTCTCCTGTGCAGTGATGCCTTCGTTGGCTGCTTTAGGACAGCCTTCACCATGCCTGCCTTACAGGTTCTTGCACTGTGCCTGTCACTACAGTATCTATATTAGTTTTGTAAATTGCTTTGAAGATTGTGGTAACTATCTCTGTTCCCATTGAAGTTAGTAGGAGTTTTTCAATTGACCTCAATGAGAGCAAAACTAGGACAATGCTGAGTGCTTCAGAAAATAATTCTAGAAATCCTGTGTGTTACTTAAATAACAACTTTTACAATCCTTTCTTACAGAGAGGCAGCTAGTAGTGAGAGTGAACATGGTTCAAATGAAGAATTAATTGGTCCTCCTTTGCCACCCCAAACTTCTGTACAAGGGCCTGCAGAGGATACTGATGATGAAGAAGAATTTATTGGGCCCCCACTTCCTCCGGGGTATAAGGACAGTGATGATGACGACGATGACGACGACGACGATGTACAGGAGGAAGATAATGTAAGTATTTTTTTCTAAGTAAAGCAAAATGTTTCAATATGCTTTGCAGATCTTCAGCTAACTATTCTTTGTGTATAGTGGGTACATGTACACATGAGGGTACACTGAAGTCTTCCAGGAGGTACCTCGAATCATCTAAATATTTGTCTAGTTTTATAATAGGCTACTTAAAAAGCACTAGCAAAGTCAGTACAAACTAGAATTTCATACAGACAAAATGAGAAAGTAAGCAATTTTTCATTATTAGTGTACTGTGACACCTCAAGCGTTTTTGTTCAGTTTTTGTAAGTGATTAGTTTTTAAGTGAGGTGAAACTTGGGGTATGCAAGACAAATCAGACTCCTGAAAAAGGAAAAGTGATCTGGACAGGCTGAGAGAGATTGGATCATATGGGGGTATTGTTTGTAGAATGAGATCTTTTTTGTTTGTTTTTCTAATAGCTTGTTTACCAAATCTATGTAATCTCTTGCTGTAGTTTAAGAAAAACAACCATCCACCACCTTGAATGCTATAAACATACATACATCAGTGTCAATATTCCAGAACAACCTAGCAGTACAATCCATTGTGTGTGTATATATGATAGATGGGGGAAATTAACTAAGGATATGGATTTATGTTTCAGGTCTCAAAAGGGCTATCATACACTTGGTGAGAGACTTAAAAGTTATAGAAAATTGTTTGCATCCTGTTAAATGTGCAGTATTGTATTACAGAGTCCCTTCCACTCAACACTCTTTTGATAGATTTTAATATCTTCCTTTCCTCTACCATGGGATAAAGAATGTTTTTGGTTTTTGAAAAGAGAGCTTGTGCAAGGTCATCTTTAAAAAGGAACAAATTAGGATGCTGTTGTAGGAAAAAATGAGTTTCACATGCTAAATTCAATGGCTTAATTTCTAGCTGTTCCCCCTAATGTTCATGTGATTAGTAACATGCTAGAACAGGGGTGGGCAATAATTTGTGATGGGGGACCACTCCAAGAATTTGGAAAGTGGTTGAGGGCTGCACTCCTCCATGATATTAATGGAGTAGATGCAGTGTGGGATGCAGGTTAGGTGCAGAAGGGAGCTTAGGCTAAGGGAAGGACTTTGGGTGAAGGATGCAGTTGTGACTTGGGGCACTGGACTGGGTTGAGAATTGGGGTACAGGGGACTGGGTTGTGAGCTAGGGCAGGAGAGGATTGTGATCTGGTGCATGGGATTGAGGTGCCAGATCTCGGAGGGAATGTGGGTGCAGGAGGGAGGGGAGGGGATTTGGATATGTGGAGTAGGAGTGGAGAGCAGGAGAAGGGAGGGGCTGGGGTGCTAGAGGCTACCTTTGCCCAGGAGACTTTCCAGCCAGCAGCCCATTCGTGAATCAGCCTGCCCTGCCCCCCACACAGGGTGCAGCCGTGTACTCTGTGAATAACTATGAGCCTCTTGTGCCTGTAATTGAAACAGGCAACTCCTGTTGGCCAGTTTCTGGCTACAAGCCAGCCAGTGAGATTGTCCTGGGGGCGGGAGTAGTTGCTAAAGCTTCCCCCATCCCTCCAGGCTCCGTTTTTTCAAGGGAAACCGCCCAGCAGCTACATTCCTGAGCAGCATGTGGTTGGGGTGAGGCAAGCAGGGAGCCTGCCTGGGATTCACCACAGTGTCCGCGGGCTGGATCCAGTGGGCTTGGCAGGCCTGCACTAGAAGCAACTAATAACTGCAAAATCACTTCTCCATCTATTTATATTTTAGTATTGTTTACTTATTGAAGCATTGACTATGATCCTTTCCCAAATATGGGGCACATAATCAGAGAGAATAATTTTGCCAAAAATGTTTTGGAAGGGGGAAAAATACCACTGCAAATATGTGTGATTTTTTTTTTAATCCAAATAAATAACAGAACAGCTTGTTCCAGTCTGGAAGGGACTGGTAAATTGTGGATTAGAGAAAAACAGAGCTTGTCTTTTGTTTGCTTTTAAATATCAAGAGAATGAATATTGCACATGTTCTGTTGACAGAGAATTATTGTTGTATAATCAATTGGTGGTTTGCTCCTCCTCCTTTTTCAAACCTTCTTAGCCTGGAGATAATGTGACATTTTTTATATTGTTTGCTAGCAGCCATAACACAGAATACTGTGAAAATAGTTTCATTTGTGACGTTTTGGTTCTTTTGCCTATATAAAACCTAGTTGTACAAAAATGTTAGAAAAATAAACAAACTGCCCTTCCCCCATAATTGTTTTGTTTTTTATTTGGTGGGGGGGGGGGGCAAATAATGTTCAGTGTCAGTTGCTCTTATGTAAGTATTGAAAAACTCTCCTAATTTGGGTTTATGGAGTAAGCCTGATTGTTTCTGTGGGGTATGTGGTTTGTC
Organism: Pelodiscus sinensis; assembly: GCF_052426305.1. Taxonomy (NCBI): domain Eukaryota; kingdom Metazoa; phylum Chordata; order Testudines; family Trionychidae; genus Pelodiscus; species Pelodiscus sinensis. The sequence continues at coordinate 106,195,616 of NC_143057.1, read as the reverse complement.
TGTCCCCCTTCCTCCTTTGCACTGCAGAATCAGAAGGGATCTAGCATCCTAAATTGTGGATCCTCATGTTCTGAGGACCAGATGGATAGGTTTTTTTAATCCTCTCTCTGAACATCTTCCCTGCTCACATGGGAGCAGAAGAAATGCTTCCATGAGTCCACTGCTGGTTGCTGCCCCTAAAATTTCTTGCTGTGGTGGCCCCATACTGATAAAAAACTGGCTTAAGTTAACTTCAGGTTCTGTGTTGACCTCAGTTAGGAATCCCCGTGGTTTTGAGGTTGAATGATGTTGAGGGTGAGACATCCCACTGCCCATACCAGCAGAGATCAATTGCTATAGAAAGTGCTATGTTGTCGTCGTCTTTTTCCATTTTCTTCTTGATTTGATGCTTTTTGCTGCTTGTCCTTAGACTAATTTTTTCAGATATTCTTTGATTAGCAATTTCATCCATAAACTCCTGAGCCAAGAGATATGTAGAATTATATTTACTGTCTGTTAAACTATTAAAGTTTGACACACATGAAAAATTCCTGCACATTCTTGGAATCTGAACATCAAATTATGAACTATTAAGGAACCCTAGTATGAGAACAAACACACATTAAAGTATGTCCCAGATTCTAATCATATTAAGAAAATAAAATACAAATTGCAACTTTCATAAAAAAGAAACTTGACAAACATGTATATTGATCACTGGTAACAGTGCTAGTAACCACTGTAAAAAGGGAAATTCTAAAAACTGTCATGCGACTTTCTTCTCTGCCTCCCTTGTTCCACTTCTCTCCAGTGGCCAAGGGCCAGAACCCGAGAGAAGGGTTTTGGGTAGAGGGTCCATTTATTCAGTGTGCTGAAAGGCAAGATGGTGGAGCCAGAGTTCTGCTGACCACTTCCTTGGTGGTATGGCTGCCACCCAGTGGATACTCTACAACACAGCTCTCCCCTGCAGGTTTCCTGCCCTCAGTGGCTGCTCACATGACGTGTGTTTCCAAACAGTAGCCCCTACCTTTGCATGTTATAGAAAACAGTCCTTTTCCCAGTTGTCCTGACACAATGAAACCCTGATCTTGCTTTAACTTAGAAAATTAACATACAAAATTTGGTGGCCTGAGCTTTTACCGTTTAGGAGGAATTCTTGAGCAAATGGACTTGAAGACAAACTGACATGCAGACAGATGCACTCTAAGATACCCTGGACAGGCCACCAGGATACAGATATGGGATTGTTACATCAGAGCTAATTCAATCAGGGTGGATGTAGATAAAAAGAAGAAAATATCTGAAGTGGTTAGGTCATATGATGGTGTCACTAGGGTAGAGGTGTAGACAGAGCTGGTAATGGAGTTTGTTGCAGGGATTAATATCTGGGTTCATGTTTCTCTGCTGGGGTATGTGTTTGGATGGTTGTCTGTAAGCGAGGGACTGGGGTGCCTCCCAAGCAAGGGATTATAATCTAGGCTAGGCTGTGAAAGCAGGGGGATCATAATCTAGGATAAGATGTAGATCCTTGATATGTTGGAGAGGTTTTCACTGAGGGCTGCAGCTAGTGGCCAGTGGCATTTTGTTGCTTTCTTGGTTGGGACCGTGTAACTGTTTGGATATGTGAGTTTTGAGCTCTGAATACAATATCTTTTTACCTTGTCTCCGTAGGAAAATGGAAAGCCTGCTTAGTTAAATACTTGCTGTGGTACTGTAAATACCATAAGAATGGTAAAGGGGAAACAATGTACAGGCAGTCCCCGGGTTACATGGATCTGACTTACATCGGATCCCTACTTACAAATGGGTGAGGCAACCCCGCAGTAGCAGCTTCCCCCCAGCAGACCAGGGAGATGCAGAGCGGCTTTTCTCAGCAGACACCTCAGCTTGAGAATAAAGGATTGAGGAAAGTGAGGTGTGGGAGAATAAAACTGAGCTCTGGAGAAATGTTTGGCTAGAGTTTCCCCAACAATATGTACCAGTTCTGACTTACATACAAATTCAACTTAAGAACAAACCTGCAGTCCCTATCTTGTACGTAACCCGGGGACTGCCTGTATTGAAACAGCAGACTTTACTTTTCAAATGTGATCTTTCTCTGTTTGTCCGTTTGCTGGGTGGTAATCTGACGTTCTAGAAATTTGCGTATATTGATGCTCCCTATTGATTTAGACTCATAGACTTTAGGGTCAGAAGGGACCATTATGATCATCTAGTCTGACCCCCTGCACAGTACAGGCCACAGAATCTCACCCACCCCTCCTAGAATAATCCTCTCACCTATATCTCAGATATTGAAGCCTTCAAATACTTTGAAGACCACAAGATGCAGAGAATCCTCCAGCTGTGATCTGTACCCCATGCTACAGAGGAAGGCGAAAAACAGATTTAGATTGTAACAGTTCACTTGTAACTGGGAAGATTGTGTCAACCTGGATGCCTTTGGGTCCAGAGCTTCCCATTACTGGTGCTCCTGAACTTTAGCTATTTTCTTTCCTGTGACAGATATAAGGAAATATCTGTACTTTCCTGACTTTGTCGATCGACTATTGATCATGGTAAGATCCTCGAAGCCTGAGGAATAGCAGGTGTTGAAGTTGAGAACTCCCTGATCCCTTTTTCCTGATTTATACCTGAGCCAGGAGGAGGGATGTTTAGGAGAAATGCTATGAGATACTGAAGGATCGATTCAGGAATATGCTTTTTGTTTCCAAACAGATGATGGGCTCATTCTCTTTTCTACTACAATATTTTAATGCTGATGTGACTCCAATGAAAGACCATTTTCTACATTTTTGCCCTGTAGGTAGCTGTTTTCTTGATAAAGTGTAAACTTCATCCATGGCACCTCATATCTTCCATCTGTTGATAGAGCATGTGTATCAATCATAGAAACATAGGGCTAGAACCATCATTTAGTCCGTTCCCTGTGCTTACTCCTAAGGAGATTCTGTGTGGAAAAATTCAAGATTTTGCAAAATTCTTTCTGTCTAATCTATCTGTCTAATCTATCTGTCTATCTAATCTATTTTAATTTGTCAAAATAATGAAATATTATACCAGTTTTAGTTGTTTTGGTAAAAAGTCACAACAACTATTCTGCATTTCCAAAACTCATGAAAATTACATACTTGGTGGTAATACCCTGATTGTTCATTTAAATTACACGACAGAGCACCAAACAGCGCAAAAAAAAAAAGTCATTTTAAATTGCTCCAATTTTTCACACATGAAGGCTGTTCCAATGAAATCTGAAGACTATAAATGGCTCACTCAGCCATTTCCTCTCTACCAAAAGGTTGGAAAAAACTGGCATCTCAAAATGTACAAAAGTTGTCTGGGGGAAAAGCTGATTATTATTATCCATTGCAACTTGTGATTGTGAATTTTGGAAAATGAATGCTGCTAAGAAGGAAAAGTAATCATTTGATGTTGGACTGAAAATATGACAAATGCTTGTGTTTGAAATATTATTGGAAAGAAGCACATCATGTTTATGAAATTCAACCAGTGCAAACTTATTTGCTTTGGTCACATCACATCAAGTGTTGAGATGGAAGGTTACTGTGGAAGAAATGATGGTGGGTAATAATGAGGGGTGACCAGCAGAGAGACGGATAGCATGCAACATTACTGGGGAGGTCAGCTACTGAATCCTAAAAGCTAGTAATGGTTCAAAATGGCATCTGAAAATTCTGATATGATGTCACCAATATTGAGACATGAATAAATTAATTTTACTTGCTTATATGCCAAACAGAAATAATTAGAAGTACAAGTGTGTAGAGCTCTTGTTTTGAATGAACCAAAAGTAAAATTGATAACAGGTATCTGAAATATTTGCAGTTGAGATGATAAATTTAGGGAGGTTATATTGGAAGGAATAGTGCAAGTGGCATGTAGTTGCATTTCCTTTCAAAAACAAGTTTTCACAGACTTTTCAATTAATAAATTTATATTAAACCACTGGGATTCTGCAGGTTTGTCCAGTTCTGTCCTTAGAGAGCAGTTTTCTTGGCTGTCAGAATGTCTGCTGTTTGTTTCAAAGATGGGTTTTGATTTTTATGAAAGTGAGACTGCAACATATAACATTTTACAAGAGCTGCAATGACATCCCTTATTTGCAGATAGGCACTTAGAGGTGTATTGGGACTACATGTGCTTGATACACTCTCCAGATCTTAAAGTGATTATACCTAACTCTCCTTATTTTCTCAGTTTCTTTTCCTGAATTTTAAATGTTTAGTGTCATCCACTAGAAATAATTAGGATCTTGAATAATATTGTTCAATTGTATCTTGTGTGTTTGTATTCCTTCAGTTGCATTATCACTCAAGATTGATATTTGTTCAAAATTGCGGATATGTAACACAGTTACTCTGGAAAAAGTACAGCTTTATAAAAGAAAATAAAGTAATAGAAGAATCATTAAGTTATTAATTAACTTTCCTATCCCCAAATCTTATGATTTTTGAGACGTTTAAAGCTTCCACTTGTATCTCTTTAGGTACACTTGGTGCCACTCTGAAAATTTCTGTTCTTTTTTGCTCCACCAGATATTTTCACAGAAACATGAAAATGTAGGTCCAGAAGAGATACCAAGGTGTCACTAAGACCATTCCTCTGTACTAAGACAGTAAATCTAGACCATCCCTGATAGGTTATTAAAAATATACAGTAAGAGGGGTTCTTCTTTGAGTAGTGTCCCCGTGAGTGCTCCACTGTAGGTGTCAAGCTTGTGCCAGTGCCGCAGATCAGAGGTTTGTCAGCAGTGGTCTGCTGGACCGCGCATGTGTGTTAGGCGTCTTGTGCTGTTTGCACTGTTTCTTAGAGTACGTAGTCTGTCTCCTGCTAGTTCCTCCTAACCGTCCTTGGTCACAGATGGAGTGAGCTCCTTCTCGTCAGATACTAGAAGAAATTAGATAGATAGTTGTAGTGTTAATTGTTGTAGTTTGCTTAGTATTCTCACTAGTTTTATTGTCGTTACAGGGGAGGGGGAAGCGAGACAATCGATGCTATGCTGCTTCTTTAACAAGGACAAAGGATAAATATCTGAGGAAAGAACCATGCCTGGATCACTTGGTTTTAAAAAATGTGGCACTCGCCCACACTCTTCGGACAGGCAGTCCTGCTGCATTAGGTGCCTCAGTGAGGGGTATATCCCACAAAAATGCCCTCACCGATCAAAGTTGACAGCACGAGCAAGACTAGATAGGGAGATGAGGCTTAAAATACTTTTATTTAACAAGGCATTGCAGCCTCTACAGGTTGACCTTTCCCCGCCCCGATCGTATTCTCTTAGAGCTGTCAAACACTGGGCTATCTCACCAGGTCCCTATATGGCTACTAAAAAGAGGCCCCTTCCAACTTGTTCTTACTTGCCGCCCAGAGAAAGAGAAACCAACCCATAGAATGTTGGCACCAGGGCCAATTCTACCAAAAGAATCAGCATCGGTGGCATTGATGTCATTTGTTGTATTGCTATCGGCCTCAGGGCCAGATTCTGCACATATAGTGGCACCACTGGTGCACTCGGCATGATCAGCAAACACCGGCACTGTCCTCTGCACCACAGCTGGCACTGGTGCTGACTACACCTTATGCACTACCTACAGCTCAGTCAGCATTAGAACAATCCTTGGCACCAGCGAAGGCATGCCATAAGTAATACAGGGTCATCACTCCTTCCCTCAGTCCAGAACATATCTCGTTTTCTTCAGAGCCTCTCTTCCCTTCACCAGCTCCATCGACTTCATCCGTGGACCCACCACAACATCATTCTACCATTGAATACCAGGGTTCATTAGCATGCAGTTTTCACCCCACTGTTACCACCAGCACCAGCATGCGTCCCTATCTCCAGTGCACACAAGGCACAGATCCTAGTAACCTAGATCGCCCACACTCTGTGTACACCTGCTACCATGACGACTGTAGGAGCAGGTATTCTTACAGGTGTTCATTGCCTTCCAGATGTCATTATAATCATCACTATGGTCACACCTATTACGAATACCATCGCCCTACACATCACTTCCTCTTGCTGCATTGTTCCCATTGGGGGTCACCTTGCTGATATCGATCAGACTCCAGGCATGACCATGCTAATTCCCCTACCCCTGCTGATGAGAACTCCCACTTTTACTCAAACTGTATCCCAGGCACTTCAACATTCTAAGCCTGAGGAAGGTCAACTCTCTGACCAAGAGTAACCGCAGGGGTTTCTCCAACGGATCCATCCTCATCTTCTCCCGACGAGGCAGTGTTTCCTGGAGACTCATTGCCAACCAATGCCCGCCAGCAATTTCGGACCTATTCAGATGAGTTGCCAAGAGTCAGGAGGTCCAACTCTCAGAAGTTCAAGAGAAGCAGTACCATGTGTTTAAAAAATCTGCAGTCCTCTCAAAAGTCCAAGGTTGCTTTGCCACTCGATTAGGCTATTTTAGAAGTGGCCGATGACATTTGGCAAACACAGGCCTCTGCCGCTGCAACCAACAAGATGGCAGATAAGAAATATTTCATCCCCTCGAAAGAAATTGACTTTTTATTTACATACCTGCAACCTAATTCCCTTGTGGTTGATGTGGCACAATAGAGGGCCAAGGCCCTGCAATATAAAAACAATACTAATGACAAGGACAGTAAACAGTTGGACCTCTTCGGCAGAAAAGTATATTCGTCAGCCACTCTGACCTTGAGAATGGCTAATTATGCGGCTCTCCTGGCGAATCATAACTTCGATAATTATACGAAGCTAACCACACTCATAGAACACCTCCTGGATAGCAAGAGCCAGATTCTAAAATCTGTCATACAAGAAGGGTACACCGCATCCCTGCAGTTTGCTCTCAACATCACCGACACAGCCACACAATCCACTGCAACCTCAGTAGCAATGCACAGAACCTCATGGCTTCAATCCGCAGGAATTCTCAGAGAATTACAATTGGAGATGGAAGACCTACCCTTCAGTAGACAAAAGCTATTCACAGAAAAAACCGACTAAGTCCTCCATTCCAGCAAGGACTCAAGAACTACATCAAGAACTCTGGGCATGTACACGCCACTGTGCCAACACAAATGTTATACTCCCCACCAGAGGCACAGACCTTTCCCTTATTCTGCACGCCAGCATAGGCCGTTTGACCAACAGCGTTCCAAGCAATGACCACAAATGATGCCGGCAGATCAATAAGACATCTAACCAGCAGAATAATTGGCAGCAAGTTTGACATGTTGGTCGAAGGCCTGCAAACCATTCCCCTCATTGGTCGCCGATGAGAAGAAACAAGGATGTTTCACCACCGCCTGAGACCATTTCAACAATGATGGGCCTCCATTACTACCAATTCATGGGTCCTCAAGCTAATAACATCCAGCTACTCGATCCCCTTCACCTTGCTCCCTCCGCCTTCCCCACCATCCCCTTCCCTCTTCAGTGACCCCCTCACGAGACTCTTCTAAAACGAGGTCTTGTGCCTCCTCGCCATCGGAGCAGTAGCGAGAGTACCCAAAGAGTTCAGGGGCAAAGGACTCTATTTCCCATTATTTTCTTAACCAGAAAAAGTCAGGGGGTGGATGCCAATTTTAGACCTCAGCCATCTCAACCGACACGTTCGCAAACAGAGATTCAAGATGGTGACCTTAGCATCTATCATTCCAGTGCTTGACAGCGGGGATTGGTTTGCGTCCCTCGACTTGCAGGACGTTTACGTTCATGTTACGATTCATCCAGTGCACAGATGCTTCCCAAGATTCGTTGTAGGAGTCGAGCATTACCAATACAGAGTTTTACACTTTTGGTCTGTTTTCAGTGCCCAGAGTCTTGTCAAAGACATTTGCGGTTGTAGCAGCCCATCTTCGTTGAGGTGGGATCACTATATTCCCGTGTCTAAATGTCTGTTCAAGGGGCCGTTCTTTAACGACGCGCTACAGTCTACCAACAGGACGAGAGCAACGTTCGAAGCTCTCGGTTGTATAATCAAAATCATCAATGACACCACCACAATCCTTGAAATGCATCGGCACACGCCTAGACTCTACTGCCTGAGCATACCTGCTGTTAAACAGATTTCAGGCTATCCAGGAGCTTGTACAAGTTCTCTCCACAAGCCTCACGATTTCTATTCTTACCAGTTTACAACTCATGGGGCACATGGCAGCTACCATATATGTTGTAGTGCATGCCAGGTTTCACCTGCTGTGTCTGCAGCATTGGATCACCTCGGTCTACATGCCCAGCAAACACGATGTTCACAAGAGAATCTCGGTACCACCAAAAGTGGTGAAGTCTTTAAGCTGGTGGACTGTCCCCATCAACATGTTAGCCGGCATATCTTTCTACCGACCTCAACCCACAATGCAAATTACGACCGCATCTTTCATGGGCTGGAGTGCACACCTCAATGACCATCGTGTTCAGAGGAGACCTCCCACCATAGCAACCTTCTAGACTTGAGAGCCGTTTTCAACGCATGGAAGCATTTTGTCACTCTTATCCGTGACCACACCATCAGGGTGCTTACTGACAGCATAACCATGGTTTTCTACATAAACTGACAGGGAGGAGCTTGATCATGTTCCCTGTGTGCAGAGGCAATACGCCTATGGAACTGGTGCATCCATCACCATGTAATGATTCTAGCAGCATACCTATCTGGCAAAGACAACACCACTGCCAACATACTCAGCAGGTACTTTGTCACGCACCACGAATGGGAACTACATCACCGCGTGCTACAAGACCTCTTCCACCACTGGGGCTTCCCAACCATAGACCTATTCACCACACATTGAAATGCAAAATGTCAGTACTACTGTTCTAGAGCAGGCATGGGGCCGAGATCCCTGGGAGATGCTTTTCTCCTTGACTGGAGCGATCACTTGCTCTACGGCTTTTTGTCTGACTCCCTTGACACTAAGAGTCTTAGAAGATCATCAGGGAAAACACAGCAGTAATCCTCGTAGCCCCCTTTTGGCTGTATTACACATGGCTCTCTTACCTCTTTTGCATGTCTCCTCACCCACCCTATCACCTACCCAGATGTCTTAACCTGCTGACCAGGGAACCCTGGTGCATCCTCAGCCCGACCACCTTCGCTTCACAGCATGCTTCTTAGTAGGTTCCAAGATGTGGAAATGATCTGTTTTTAGGAGGTCAAACATGTCCTGATCCATAGTAAAAGACCCGCTACTTGAACCGCTTTCTTGCACAAGTGGTGCAGTTTTTGCTCCTGGTACACAGACAACAGTCTAGATTCACCCTTTGGCCCTATCCATTGCATTCGTGACTACATCCTGCATTTAGAACAACTCAGTCTTGCACTGTCATCTCTCAAAATTCACCTTGCTGCAATCACTGCCTTCTGACAACCAGTGGAGGGCTATTGGGTGTTCGCTCACCCAGTTACTAGACAGTTCATGAAAGGACAGGCAAATCTCTACCTGCCACAGAGAATCATCCTCAACCATGAAACCTTGAGCTTGTCCTGGATGTCCTAATGTGACCTCCCTTCGAGCCTTTGGCAACCTGCCCCCTACCGCAGTTAACCATCTAAGTCGACTTTCTGTTACCAATAATGTCTGCACGCAGGGTAGAGGAGCTTTCTGCTACACCTCCCTAGACAATATTTACGAGTCGGGAGGTTATACTCCACCCTCAGCAAACCTTCCTACCAAAAATAAACTTGGATTTTCATGTCATCGAGCCTAATCCTCCCAACTTTCTATACCAAGCCACACTCCTGCTACCAAGACACATGCCTTTACATGTTAGATGTGTGTAGAGCACTGGCGTGTTATATTGATAGAACACAAACTTTCCGGAAATCCCAACGACTGGTGATTTCAGTGGCTGATCACTCTAAAGGCAAGTCAGTCTCTGCAACGCATATCAAAACTCATTTTGTGTATCGTGCATTGCTGTTCATTACAGAACAAATCGCTCTCAGGGATGCCAAAAGCCCATTATACCACAGCGATAGCAGCTTCTACAGCCTTTCTCAAGGGAGTTCCTCTACGTGACATTTTGCCGAGCTGCTGCGTGGTCCTCAAATTACACCTTTGCGAAACATTACGCTATCTTCAACTACTTCATTAGTGACTCAGCAGCTGCCTCTGCAATGCAGTCTACAGCAGTGAAACCTTAACTCCAAATCCCGCTTCCTTATGTTGGGCCATGGCTACTAAGTCACCTACAGTGGAACACTCACAGGGACACCACTCGAAGAAGAGGAGGAAGTTACCTTGTTCAGTAACGATGGTTCTTCGAGATGTGTGTCCTTGGGGTGCTTCACTACCCACCCTCCTCCCCACTTTGGTGTTTTCTCCTTTATGTTTTTCAGATACTCAGCGATTAGGAGGAACTGGTGGGAGCCAGACTGTGTTCTCTAAGAAGCGGTGTGAATGGCACAAGGCACTTAATGCACATGTACAGTCCAGCAGACCACTGCTGATGAATCTCCGATCTATGGCGCTGGGACAAGCCTGACACCTACAGTGGAGCACCCATGGGGACACATCTTGAAGAACCATAATTACTGCACAAGGTGAGTAACTTTCTCTTCCACAGTCTTCCTTCGGAGCCTGTCCCAGAATTTAACCTTTATAGTTAGATTTCCCAAATTACTAATCTCCCTTGCAGCAGATGAAACCTATTACTTCTTCTCTGACCTTCATTAGATATGGAGAACAGTTGATCACTCTTATTTTTATAATATCCCTTAATGTTTTTGAAGACTCTTCTCAAGATTCTCATCGGTCTTCTTTTCTCAGACTAAGTATGTTTAGTTCTTTATTTGATATATGAAGAAAGATTTTTTTTGTCCTCTATTTGTGATCATCTTTTCTTAAGTGTGTAGCTTAAATCTGTGTGTGGCACAAAACTGGCTCAAGCCCCCACCCAATAACCTGGGGAATTAACACAGCACCCCTGGGCACCTCTGAGAGGCAATGTTTTCCCACTCACAAGCACAGAGTCTAAGTGTAGTAAAAGTGACAAGGAGTCCTGTGGCACCTTATAGACTAACCGATGTATTGGCGCATAAGCTTTCGTGGACAAAGACCCACTTCGTCTTTGCCCACGAAAGCTTATGCTCTAATACATCTGTTAGTCTATAAGGTGCCACAGGACTCCTTGTCGCTTTTGCAGATCCAGACTAACATGGCTACCCCTCTGATGAGTGTAGAAACTTTTAATGAAAGGAAGGAAAATAACGTGGCATGAAATTGGGAAAACACCACAAACAGGATTCATAAACTATAAGCAGGGCTTGACAAATACTCTTGACTGTGGCGAGTAGATTTTACCAGCTGGCGAGTGCAGGGGTGGACTGGCCCAGTGGGCCGTTGTGACGGGCTGGCCAAAGCCCGCAGTACGGGCGGCACGGCCCTGTCCGATCCGCCGGCCGGTGGAGGAGCAGAGCGCTGCCGGGAAAGGTGAAGTGCAGCGATTCTCAGTTCCGGGCTGCCTGCGTGCAGCTCCGGAGTGAGGAGGTGGGGCGCAAGCCAGAGGGCGGGACGCCGACAGACGCCAGGATGCTGTCGTTACATGGCGTCCTGTTGTTACAGCCGGCGACCGCCGGATTAAAAAAGGCTCCAGCAACCCCTCAAAGTGGAAGGCAGAAGCCAGGTAGGGGAGGGGAAGGGGCTTGTGCTGTGCTGTGGGGAGGGAAGGGGGAGGGCAAAAATATGGGGAAGGGGCTTGTGCTGAGGGGAAGAGGTCAGGAGGAGAAGAGGGGAAAAAAAGGGGAGAAGGCAGCAAGGGACAGGGGTGGAGGAGAGACAAATGTCAGGGAGCCAAGTGCAGACAATGAGGGAAAAGGGCAGGAGGGGAGGTGTCAGTGGGAAGGGGGATGGGGGAACAGGGTGATGCTGGGAGAGGAGAAGGTAAGGGCATTGGAGGCTAGAGGGGGGAAGGAGAGGTGCTGGGAGAAGGCTTGAAAGAAGGGGTGGGCATGAGGAAGGTGGGGATGGAGCAGGGCATGAGGGAAATGGGGGCAGAAGGTTGTGAGGGGGTGGGTATTAGGGAAAAAGGAGGCAGGGTTAGTGAGGGAAGGGGGAGGCACCAGGAGGGTGCAGGTGCCAGGGGATTCTGGGAGTAAAGCAGAAGGGCAGACACCTGCAGGGGAGGGACCAGCACCGGAGGAGAGAGGTAGGGCAGGTGTGTGGAAAGGGGATGAGGAGGGGTAGCTCACATGATCAGAGTGGGGCTACTGGAGGAGTGGGCTCAGGGGGGAGAGAAGGACTGGTGGAGGGGACTCAGGAAGGCTGAGGGCAGTGAGAAGGGCAGGAGTCAGGACAGCAGAGGAGGGTGAGGGGTTGGGGGCAGCAGACACCAGGGGAGCTGCTGGAGCAAGGGGAGGAGATATGGCAGCAGAGGGAAAAGATAGAGGTTTATAAGATATTTATTAATAACTTATTAGTATTTACTGTTCTTATTCTTATTAGTAATTTATGCCATTAAAAAACACCTGGCAGGTGGGGGGGTGGCGAGTCCCTTTTTTATCTGGCGAGTAGGGTTTTCCATAATTTTTCGAGCCCTGACTATAAGTAAAAGCCCCTCCCAAGTAGGTTGAGCAGTGTTCTTTTCCTCTCTGGTTCTTAAGTCCAGCTATCTAAATGTTCCCTTCATATGCCCAACCCTTCTTAGTACCCCACTCGCAGTTGCTGTCCTTGGTCAGAGCAGACCCTACAGAGTTCACCTTCTAGCCGGGGGCTGAGGGGAAGAGTAAAGAGACATCTTACTATGCTTGTCACTCACCATTCATCTGCTGGCTGCTGCTGACTTTCTGGCTGGCTAGTACGCTTCTCTGCCACTACGCTTCCCTGCTGGTTACTCATTGTGCCGCTGCCACGCATCTGGCCATTCATCACATCTTTCCATTGCTGCCCTGCTGGTTCTATCCACTTCTTAGCTGTGGCTTCAGCCCATCAGTCTCAAATAAGGATGTTAAATAGTGTATAATTAACTAGTTGTGTAACTACATACAATGATAGTGATTACATGACAGTTCAATAGCCCCTGCAGGGTGGAGGTAGCAGCCAGTGCACTCCCAGCCCCACTCCGGGGGAACATCCTGCCACTCTATCCTGTTGCTTTTCTATCAGATGCAGCATTACAGGGTGGCAGGCAGAGCCAGTCCGCAAGGGGAGCCAGTTTAAAAACCTGCTGCTCTGCACTGCTGCCTCTGACAGGATGCTGGAGCAGCCTCTGTCCATGGGGAGCTAGCCCCTTCTCCTTCCTGCCCTGCATGCTTACATAAGTGCTGCCCTGATAGGCTTTCCCACTCCAAACTGATTTGTAACTGAAGGGTAGCAATCAGGAGTCATCCACTTCCACAAAAGCAATGGCAATACACTTCTCTACTGAGAGAGCAGCTCTCATTTGGGTGTCCTTGTCCTTGCCCTGCAGTTCAGGGGCCAACTCAGCACATAGCTCCAAGAAGGTTGCTTTATCCATCTGAAAGTTCTGTAGCCACTGGTCTTTGTCCCATCCCTGCATGACAATGCGATCTCATCATTCAGTGTTGGCTTTCCTAGTTCAAAAGTGATGCTCTACTGTGCATAGGTGCTCTGTGAAAGCCCAATGCAGTGCCACTGCTGTCCCTGTCATTCACATTGTTGTCTGCATCCAAGTTCCATCCTTTCCTATTAATTGCATAAGTAGCTCTGCTGCAGTACATGATGTCCTGAACACATTGTGGGAGAAGTGTGGGATCCGTGACTTCTCCCAGCAGATGCTGCACTTTATAGCATGGACCATTTAAGTGGTGTAAAAGTAAGCTGATAGCCCAGGATAGGCTGGGAAGCGAGGAGGTGGCTGATCGGATGTTTTTCATGTTTCCAAATGCTTAGCGCTACATTGCATATTGCTAATATGTTAATATTTCTTAGTGACTGAAGGTGACTCCGGGCACTGTGGGATGCTGACCCACTTCGCTTTGTTTTTTTTAACAACACGGGAGCTAACATTGTGGCCATGAAATGTCAACAATGGGTGGCAGAAAAACAGGTTTGGTGAATTTTTGGTTTTGGTGACTTTTACGTGTGGACAGCATTTTCATCACCAAACCTTCCCAGTGTATACATAACCTACATTGAATATGAGCAAAATACCACTTCGTCTGCTGAATAGCTAACAAAATCAAAGCAAAGATGGAGCAAACTGTATTTACATAGACACACTATCTAGAAGAGCATACCTTGTGTAATTTTTTAGATAACTCGATTTTTATTAATTTAGGAAATGAGTATTATATTTCCTGTTTCAAGCTGCAGATGCAGCAGCAGTACATTAGGAATGAGAACTAACACACACACAGTAGCCCTTAAGTTTTATTAAGCTAAATCTTAAATGTTACATAAATGTTTCACATTTGCCATTGCAGCTGTCTCCTGAGTTGCCAGCTAACAACTATCTTAAACTACTTTAAAAAAAAAATTCAGTGTTTATTAACTTTCATAGAATTATAGAATAATAGGACTGGAAGGGACCTCAAGAGGTCGAGTCCAGCCCCCCGCCCTCAAGGCAGGACCAAGCTCCACCTGACTTTAACAGACAAGTCAACATAACACTAAATGTATGATGATATTAAAATGTCTACAGCTACTCCCAGTGTCAGCTGGATTCCTAGACTGAAACAAAAACAAGTTTTCCTGCTTTTTCAACTCCCAGTTTTTCTTAGCTTTGAGTGAATAATAGCAAACAATGAAAATATTCTCTCTGTGCCTGCAGAGGAAGCTACTTCTGTGAAATGTTGGCCTAGCAACTAAAGAAACTCTGTTTCAAGATGCCTGACTGTAATGTTGTTAGATTTTCATATGAACATTCAGAACATTTTTGCACCCACCGTTTGTCCCAAATTCTGTGCAAAGTGGGCCAGAGTGAAGTATTTATTGAAAGCCTATGCTTCCCTCAGTCTGTTGATACTATCCATATGTATATAGGATTTTTTTTTAAGTTGAAGTTGTAAGTATTGGCTATTTACTTGTATTTCACGTATTTGCTTCTGGGAGAAAGCAACAGGAGTCACCCACCTATTTTGAAGAGTACTTGATGATGAACCTTGAGTGTTCACAATACAACTCTGAAGAATTCTGCTGCAAACCTGCAGTCAAACATGCGAGAAGCCAGGGAGTGCCTACAAATTACATGGACAGTTTGTTTGTTTATGGGACAAACTCCCTTTTAGGGGGAGGTATCCTCACACAGCAAGAACAATAGAATTCCCTCCCCATGGGCAAGATTATAAAAAGGGCCCTTGGGCTTCCTCCATCTTTGTCTTCACTCCAGCTCATCACTTCAGAAGCATCTTTGCGATGAACAAAGGCCCGGAAGGACTGATGACCCTTTCTTACAAGAGACTTTTAAGATAGCAGAGATGGAATAAACCTACACCTCAAACTTTCTGATAGATGTATGTAATGTAACTTGTTTAACAATTCTACTTTCAACCATTTTTTCTTTTATAAATAAACATTTAGATTTTAGATACTAAAGGATTGGCGCAGAATGCTCTTTTGGGCAGGATCTAATGCAGTCTTTTTAAGATCGAGGAACACCAAATAATTTTTTTTTTTGAGGAACACCAAGCATTTTCTGTGGTGTGTGGTGGGGCAATTATTGAACAAAAAAAAGTTGTCTGCCCCTTTAAGGGTGGCGATTTTGAACTCTGTTGTTTTCTGTGGCACACCTCCGACTGCCTTGCGGCACATTGGTGTGCCACAGAACACAGTTTAAGAAACATTGATCTAAGGTATAAATTGACCTGGAAATGTGGCTGGACCTTTGGGATTGAAATAATTTGTTGGGATTTGGTGAGATTAGTTTTCACAACCCCTCATCTGAGTAAGGTGTGGTATTGGTTGTGGCAGATGGAAATCTGGAGTGTCTGAGGAGATTGCTTGTGTGACTTGTTAGCCAGTGTGGCAGCTGAAATGTTCTTTGACTGGTTTGGTATGCCTTATAGTGAATGATTCTGTGATGGGATGTCTTTTCTGCACTGGCCCTTTAAGGGTTAAACTCAGCCAATGCGGAGGGCTGAGAGTAAAGCCCACAGCTGAGGCAGATGCTGCGAATTAGGGCCCATCTGGGGGCTGTATAAATAAGGGCCCTGGGAGGAAGGGGATACACCAGTTCAGGGGAGTGACTTTGTTCACAAGATCATCAGTAAACATGTATTGATTATGATGTTTCATAAATTAATGGAGATTGCCTATCTCCTAGAACTGGAAGGGACCTTGAATCATAGAATCATAGGACTGGAAGGGACCTCGAGAGGTCAAGTCCAGCCCCCTGCCCTCAAGGCAGGATCAAGATCGTCCAGTCCCCAGTCTTCACAGCAGGACCAAGTACCATCCCTGACAAATTTTTGCCCCAACCCCCTAAATGACCTGTGCAAGGATTGAATTTGCAATCTGGGTTTAGCAGGCCAATGCTCAAACCACTGAGCTATCCCTCCCCCCATTTTCATTCCAGCTCTGAAATTTATTATGGCTGGCATAATCAAGGAGTGATTTTTGAGATGCCCATGTCAGGGCAGCAGCATCATTCTCAGAAGTTAGGCATATCTAGGATCAATAAAGTTTGCAAGAAAATGTGATGAAGTTAGTACTTGATCCATTCACTTCCTTCTTGCCAGCATTTTAAATTTTTAGTGAGGTATTTCTTTCCTCAAAGTCTCTTGATGTGCCTTTCAAATTTCTACTGCAGCAGCGATGACTCTGAAGTTTTGTTTCAGGCTATGAATAATAGGCTTCAATATATTGAACATACCCTCTATGTTCCTCTTAAATCCCATGTTAGATACTTCATCTATTTAATGATGGTTTTCTTCACGAAGTTTTATGAGAGTAAATTGTTCAAAGCAACCACAGAATTCCATCAAACATTTTGAGGGAGAATTAGATTGGATCCTCCTGCTCTCTCCAGTGAAGCTGAAGCAAAATGGTTGTTATGGAAGAATTTGGTGACTTCAACTGCATTTTCTTTTAGTCATCGAGAAGACGGACATAAGTCTTTGGCTAAAAGATGCATTAAATGAGCACTGCAGCCAAGTTATTAAGGAGCATACTTCTGTTTCTTCTAAGAATCTTCTCATCTTTGCCATGTTTGCAGCATTGACTGTGACAAAACTAAACATATGACAGTTGAATTTTTTGTTCACAGTTTATTACACCACCCACTGCTGCTTCTTTTAAATAGTTTGGGCATTTCTCAATGTATCTATTCTTTCTGAAAGATAATGCAACTCCATCTTCTGTTGTCATATAAGCACATATTACTAGATCATTGCTTCTTCCATCAGGGCTTCAACTAGCAGATTTCCCCTCAGTATTTCTTGCATGCTGTTTAAGTTCCTTCTCGTACCCTTCATCTAGTAATTTTCCACCAATGTCATCTTTACTAGGTGGAGCGTAGCCTGGTCATAAGGACTCACCCATTTCAATAAAGGTTTTTATTATTAAAAATGCAAAAGAGAATTTGAGGCATAAATGAACTGAGCACTCTTTTAATCTACAGTGTGTTGTTAGTGTTTGCTGGTCATTACTACAGACCCATCTATGGTGATGGTTTTACTAGATGATTGAAATCTTTTGCTCGCTTCTGATACTTGGATGTCTGAAATAAATTTAACTGCAGCACTCCTACTAAAAGTGCCAATGGATGACTCTGAAGTTGTTGCAAGTAGACCAAGTCTCTTATGCTTAAATGGAATCCTAAAATAAAATTCAAAACCATTTCAAATAGTCCTTCTCAGTTCTCACTCTTTTATTTAATTAATCATTTAAACATTTTTCACAATGGATGCAGATCTGATTCCAATTACTTAAAAAGCTAAGACTTACCGTGCTTAGTGCACTTACTTTTCTGGGGCTTACTCCAAAATTAACTGATACTTCTGATTTTTGAGAACACGTTTAGGATGGGATTCACTTGGGAAAGCTGAGTTGTGAAGAAGTAAAATAAAGAATAGGTTTAAAGCCTCCTCATTATGGTCTGTGGTGATGTTCCAACCTAAGAGGCATGTATTGTGTAATTTAATAACATGTAAGTCAAGGTAACTGGCAACTTAGGATTTCTCTTACTACAGATTTCTATATTGTATGCTTGAGTAATAGACTGTAAATCTAGTTAACTAATTAAGCAAGCCATAAGGATTAGCTAAGATCAGCTGCTTTTTTTAGCAACATGCAACATAGCAAACAGCTTGGACTTGTTGAATCACATTTATACTGAAAAGCATAAAGAGAGTCTTGAACAATAATGTATTACAAAGTGGATTAAGTTATTAACTAGTTAATTCCCATTTTTCTTCACACACAGCTACATCTTCATTCATGTCATTTTTCTCCCATTTTCCTTATGATATTACATTCTTTCAGCTAGGTCCTGCATCTCCTCCTTCCACTTCTTCCACTTGACATGTTTTCCTTTTTTACCCAGGGAACAGATTTCTTCAAAATGTTCCCAGATATGGTGTCTCTTATGCCCAGAAGCTATGATACTTCTTCTGTAGCAAAAGTGTGGAGGGATATATAGATAGCTGTGTGTGTGCTGAATGTCTTCCCCTTTTTTTCTTTCCAGTCCAATCTACTGTTCTTTTCAATGCTTCCTCTGTCCTTTTCCTGCATATTGTCTCTGTCATTAAAACAGTGTCCTAACTTAATCCTCTTCTATGCTTGTCCCAATTCCACCAACACATAAGCACAGAACAAAAGTAGTTCTGTCCAGGTTGTGTGTGTCTGCACATGTGGCTTTAGTTGGCTGAGAACCAGAAACTGAAAGCCTGAAGCTTTGAAGAAGAGCTGTTAATTAGGCTGGAAAGGCTAGATCCATTAATTCAATAGGGGTAGCATGTTTGTGATGAGATTTAATTGCAACTTTATTTTTAAAGAAGAGAGAAATGCAGTATTTTATTGATTGCTTTTTTAAAATTGATTTTTATCCACCCTGTTAAATATTACCATACTCAGGACTCACCCCTATGGTACTATTCAATAATATTTTAATTATTGGTACCTCTCTTGCTGTCCAGCTGTGAGGGTTTATCTAAAGATTGAGAACTACTCTTTTTGAGTATAGTCATTTAACCAGTTGTGCACTCACCTTCTAGTAATTTTCTCTAGACCACATACCCGTAGTTGGCGTATGAGACGGTCACGTGACAATAGAAGCCTTACTAAAATCAAGATATAGCTCACCTGCTGTTTCCCCTCTTTCCAATAAGCCAGTCACTTGTCAGGGAAGAAAGTTAAGTTAGTTTAGCATGATTTATTCTTGACAAATCCACATTGGGTATTTCTTATCCCTATTACCATTAGGTACTTATGACTTGATTGTTTAGTAATTTGTTCCGTTACTTCTGCAGGCTGATTGTTCTAAATTCCTCAGGTCCTTTTTATTCTGCTGTTAAAGATAGGTTCCCTCTTTGCCCTTCTCCAATTCTTCGGGAGATGGTCCATCCTCCCTGAGTTCTCAAAGATCATTGCTAATAGTTCTTAAATTACTTCTGCTGGCTCTTTTAAATACCCTACAACAAATTTTATCAGGCTCTGACAAACTGAACACATTTATCTTTAAATATTCTTTCTCGATTTTTGGATTGTGTTCCTTCCTCATTGTTAATATGAATTGTGTTGAGTGTCTTGTCACCATTAAACTTTTTCTTGAAGACTGAAGCAAAATGGGAAATATAAATCCTATTGCTTCATTAACTTTGAAAATTTGAATATTTTGTATTCTAGATTTGTCATTTTTAATGACTAACTGAAATTTTTCAAGTGCAATCTATGTAATGAAGACTGACACAATAAAATAATGGAGCAAAATGCCTTTATTCTTTTTCATCTATTTATGTTGAATCCTTAAGTAAAACTGAGGTATGTAATTACAGAAAACAGGTGACTTCTTATAGCCAACCACTGCAAGGTGTATCTGTTTTATAGAATAGAAAATATGTTCTCTAATGTTTCCGGTACTCACGTGAAAGCAAAAATGATGAGAAAAGCCTTTCCTCCGCATTAAAAAGGCAACTCATATTTACCCTTGTTCATTTGGGTAAAGATTTTGAAAAACCAGGAGATTAAATTATGTCTCCTACAGAAGCTTCTCTTGAGTTTGTTTACTGTTGGTTGCTTGACAAAGCTATTATTAAATTGTTTCCTTAATTAAAGCATCTGAGTGGTCCCATTGATATCAGTGGCACTGCTTATTAGCTTATTTCTAAGTGTTAGTATCGTTATGACTAGTGATACAAATGTGACATGCACAAAAAGTTAGTAGTATGAAGAAAATGTGGGTGGCAACCTGGGAAGCAATGATCATGAGATGGTAGATTTCAGGATTCTTACCAAAGGAAGAAAGGGGAGCAGCTAAATACACACCCTGGACTTCAGAAAAGCAGGCTTTGACTCCCTCAGAGAACTGATAGGGCAGGATCCTCTGGGATGCTTACATGAAGGGGAAAGGAGTCCAGGAGAACTGGCAGTATTTTAAAGAAGCCTTATTAAAGGCACAGGAAGAAACCATCCCGCAGCACAGCAAGAAAAACAAAAGTGGTAGGTGACCAGATTGGCTTACTGGGGAAATCCTTGGTGAGCTTAAACACGAAAAGGAAGCTTATAAGAAGTGGAAACTTGGGCAGATAACAAGGGAAGAGTATAAATATATTGCTCGAGAATGCAGGGGAGTAATTAGGAAGGCGAAAGCACAGCTGGAATTGCAGCTAGCAAGGTGTTGTGAATGGTAACAAGAAAGGTTTCTTATAGGCATGTTAGCAATAAGAGGGTGGTCAGAGAGGGTGTGGGGCCCTTACTGGATGAGGGAAGTAACCTAGTGACAGATGATGTGGGAAAAGCTGAAGAACTCAATGCTTTTTTTTTGCCTCTGTCTTCACAGACAAGGTCAGCTCTCAGACTACAGCACTAGGCAACGTAGTATGGGAAGGAGGTAGACAGCCCTCGGTGGAGAAAGAACAGGTTAGGAACTATTTAGAAAAGCTAGACGTACAAAAAACCATAGGTCTGGATTTAATGCATCCAAGGGTACTGAGGAAGTTGGCAAATGTCATTGCAGAGCCTTTGGCCATTATCTTTGAAAACTCATGAAGATCGGGAGAGATCCTGGATGATTGGAAAAAGGCAATGTAGTGTCCATCTTTTAAAAAGAGAAGAAGGACAATCTAGGGAAGTACGGAGCTGTCAGACTTACCTCAGTCCCCAGAAAAATCATGGAGGGGATCCTCTAAGAATCCATTTTGAAGCACTTGGAAGAGGGGAATGTGATCAGGAATAGTTAACATGGATTCCCCAAGGGCAAGTCATGCCTGACCAATCTGATTAGTTTCTATGATGAGGTAACTAGCTCTGTGGACACAGGAAAGTCAGTGGATATGATATGCCTTGACTTTAGCAAAGCTTTTGATTGATTTCCCACTACCCTTGCCAGCAAGTTAAGGAAGTATGGATTGGATAAATGGATGGAAAGGTGGATAGAAAGCTGGCTAGATTGTTGGGCCCAACAGGTAGTGAACAACGGCTCAATGTTAGGTTAGTGGTCAGTTTCAAGCAAAGTGCCCCAAAGGTCAGTTCTAGGGCTGGTTTTGTTCAACATCTTTATTAATGACCTGGATGAGGGAATGGATTGCACCCTCAGCAAATTTGCGGATGACAATAAGTTAGGGGTTGAGAGAGACACACTGGAGGGCAGGGATAGGGTCCAGAGTAACCAAGACAGATTAGAGGATTGGGCCAAAAGAAATCTAATGAGGTTCAACAAGGAGAAGTGCTGAGTCCTGCATTTGGGAAGGAAAAATCCCAAGCATTGTTACAGGCTGGGGACTGACTGGCTAAGTAGCAGTTCAGCAGAAAAGGACCTGGGGATTACAGTGGATGAGAAGCTGGATATGAGTCCACAGTGTGCCCTTGTAGCCAAGAAAGCTAATCCATATTAGGGTGCATTAGAAGAAGCATTACCAGCAGATCCAGAGAAGTGATTATTCCCCTTTATTCGGTATTGGAGAGACCACATCTGGAGCATTGTGTCCAGTTCTGGGCTCTCCGCTACAGAAAGGATTGGACATATTAGGGAGGGTCTAGCAGAGGGCAACCAAAATGATTAGGGGGATGGAGCACATGACCTATGAGGAGAGGCTGAGGTATTTGGATTTGTTTAGTCTGCAGAAGAGAAGAGTGAGGGGGGGTTGATAGAAGCCTTCAGCTTCCTGAAGGGAGGTTCCAAAGAGGATGGAGAGAGGCTGTTCACACTAGTGAGGGATGGCAGAACAAGGAGCAATGGTCTCAAGTTACAGTGGGGGAGGTCTAGGTCAGCTATTAAGAAAAACTATTTCACTAGAGGGTGGTGAAGTACTGAAATGGGTTACCTAGGACGGTGGTGGAATCTCCATCCTAGTGGTTTTTAAGTCCTGGCTTGACACAGCTCTGGCTGGATTGATTTAGTTGGGGTTGGTTCTGCTTTGGGCAGGGCGCTAGACTTGATGACCTCCTGAGGTCTCCTCCAGCCCTATGATTCTATGAAAATGATTTTCATAACATTCAAAATATGTAGAATTCTGGCAGCAAAAGTTGCTAAATACTCTGTTGGTGCAAGTGAGTACCTACATAATCAAGCACATTAAGGGTATGTCTGTGACTGCCTCATGTCAGCTGATTTTGGCTCCTGTGGCTCAGACTAAGGGGCTGTTTAGTTCTGGTGTAGATATCCTGGCCCAAGTTGCAGCCTAAACTCTGGATTCTTCTCTGCAATGAAACAGACCTTGAATCTGAGTTAGTTGGCATGGACCAATAGCAGGTTTTAATTGTGTTACAGACATATTCTAGGTTCAAATGACTGCTTACAAATAGTGTCAGCATTCTGCTCTATGAAGAGTCTCTTTTAAGAGGAGACACTAGGGGGCAGTAAAAGCATCTCTGTAACTGCTGAACTGTCTTGCCATAGCTTCTACAATCCAATTATGAGAGAATATGCAGGAACCTGAAATGATCAGTTTGAAAATGGTTTTGGTAGCAAATAGTCATGTACAATGTTTATCATCAAATATTTTCCATATATGAATATAATTGAAAATTATGCAACCATTGCAGCTATTACTTTTGTTGCTTGTAATTTGGTGGTGCACAATTGGGCTCTGTTGCATTAGGCTTGTACAAATATACTGGAAGACACAGTCCCTGCCCCACTGCTGCTCATGTGATGGTCAAGAATGTGTATGAATGAAATATGCCCTGGAAAACTAATCAGTTGAAAAATGGAAACTATGTTTTCTCCCCACAAATAGAAGATTTTGATTTGGAGAAACAAGAAGAAAAATAAATTTGCGAAAATCTGACATTCATATCTTAAAGAGCTTTGATTTGCAAATTATCAAAAACAAATTCTCAATTGATATGTAATTGAGTGTGTGTGGGGGGGGGGGAGTAGAACCATCACATTGCAAAATTGTTGAGTTACAGTAATAAAACTATTGAACACTTGGTTCTCAGTCTTTAGAAAGGAAAAATGTTCATAATTATACATAATATGCAGGGAAATTTGCTCTTTTAGTGATATAATTGACAAAAGAAAGCTTATAGTAAGAAAACATAAGTGTATAAGGAATTGTGATGGAATAATTCTTCTATTTAACATTCTTCTACATTAGTGTAGTCAGATCAGTAATTCTGACACTTTTTTTCTTTTTTTATGACAGTTTTTAGACAGCAAGCATTTAAATGCAGTCCCCCAACATTTATAATGTGGGCATGGAGTGGACAGCCTGAGTCTCCTCCATTCTAAATAATAATTCAGACAAACACTCAATCTTTCTAGAAGTCTTCATTCTCCATAACGAAGCTGAAAAAGAAAAAAAAAAATAGATGCATATATTCTTTCCTGTATTGCAGACCACCTTTAAGCAACTTCATTCCCTTGTGTAAGACGAAGTCACTAGTTCAGCTTGCTAACAAAATCTTGGTGTCTGCATCCTCTGAAAGTCATCAGGCTTATCCTGAGCTCCTCATCTGAGACTTCCTCAGCATTGAAATGTGCCTTAGCATGCCGTTCAGTTGTAGGATGCCCATGATAAAGTGAAGACCAAAGAGCCGCTACTCTTGTATACTGCTGAACAAAAGTAAACTTTATTTGTGAAACGTGCTAGGCTGATATCACTTGAAGACTGTAAAAACAGTGCAAGTTCAGACTTCTCTCAGAAGTAAATAATATTTGTAATTGTGTTGGCAGAAACAGATCAATTTAAAAGGCTAATCACATCTATGATTCACACTACATTTCAAATTCTAGGTTTGACTAACATGAATAATGAACTGCACTGTTCAATTCTTCAATATCCTACTGATTTTTTTTATCATCCTAAGAAGAAGATAATATATCTCTTTACTTTTTAAGCTATAACTGAATGGTACCAATAAGATATTTAAAGTAATTAATTCTTTTATGTTTATGGAAAATGAATGCTGATCTTTCACACTTGGCAGCAAGGTACAGTAAAACCTGTGTTTATCCGGTATGCTCAGGGATTAAGACGTTCTGATTATATAAAAATTCCAGTTATCTGAGGGTCCCATCAACCTAGGAAAAACCAATGGACAATAATAGTAAAACTCAAGTTTTTAATATTGGTAATTTTGTAGTGAGAGGCAGTTGGTTTCACATTTCTATTTTGAGTTAAAGATGATTAGTACTTCTTAAATAAAAAAAAAATTAAGCCAATCATGGTAAACCAAACCAGGCCTGTGCTCCTGAAGGTGTGACAGTATTGTGGCTGGGGGCAATGCAGGTTAACACAGTTTTCTGGTTAACAGAGTGCCGGATAACAAAGGTTTCACTGTAGATTTACTCTTTTTCAAGAACTGTCCAGCCTTAACTTGAAAGATATCCTGGACGTTTAAATTTCAGGGATAAGATAAGTAAAAACTGATGTAATGAATTGTTTCTTTCTCGGTTAATTACCTCCTCAGGCTTCCATATATGATTTGGATTTATTACGATATATGTGAGAGGCCTCGTGTAGAGCAGAAGTAACAAGGGAATTAAGAGAAGATTAATCCCTATGAAGAAATGTCAAGCTAAGAACATTGTCATTGTAGTGATCCTAATTTCAGTTTTTAGTCAGTGATATCATTTTATGTATAAATATCATGTTTTGTTTCCTGCCTTATTGCCGGATTCAGAAGCAGACCTATTGTCTGCTTTCTCAAGTAACATAAATATATTTTCCCAGTGATGGTAATACTTGAAGTAGATTGTTTTATCTGAAAAGTTCATGTATATTTAGTCCACCTATCCCTGAACATTCATCACTATAGGAAATCCTCTATTGGGTTTCCTGCTCTGGGGTGGTGGAGGAGTGGCCTTTGGACCCCGCTACTGCTGACATTCATGTAGACTGCCTGACACTGCCACTGTTGCTCTGAGACTGCTGCCCTTGGGCAATGCTCAGGTGGCCTTTATAGCTGGCCCCATGGCTGCCAAAACAGCCACCAGTGCAACTGACTTTGAGGTTTCTCCAGCTGCTTGGGCAGCCCTGGGTCAGATGCACCAGCTTCTGCAAAAGTCATGGAGGTCTTGGAAAGCCATAGAAGCTGTGCCTTCCGTGAAAGACTGGAAACCTAACTTACCATAAAATCCCGACTATAATGTGCACCTATGCATAATGCACACCTACCTTTTAAACGTGAGAATTCCAGCATAAACTGAACTCCTATCTATAATACGCACCCCGGCTTTGCCGTATTTTGTCTTGCCTTTTTATATTGCTGGGTAATCACACGTGAGCGCACGAGTATACAGTGCGCGGCGTTTCCATGCTCTCTTTGGGATGCCATCAGTTGTCGGCGATCTTACACGACCGCTGAAAAACTTAAAGTTGTTAGCTATGCTGAGGCTCATGGCAGCAGAGCTGCCAGGTGTGAATTTGATGGCATAACAGAGTCTAACATTTGCCTTTGGAGACGGCAGAAAGAGCGCTTGCAAGCACTGCCTCGGATGAAGATGGCTGAGCGAGGTAAAAGTGCTGTATATCCTGAGTTGGAGGCCAAGCTGATTGAATGGATTGCTGAGCATAGACAGCAAGGTGGTGGTGGTAGCATTGCAGAGGTTAGAATGAAGGCTTTGACCATTGCCAAAACATGCGCTAACACAGCCGGGTTTAAATGGCTGGGGCAATCGGTTCATGAATCGCCATGGCCTTTCTGTCCGATGCCAAACAACAATCCCATGGACTCAGAAGCTACCCATGGACTCAGACACCAAGGTGCTACAGTTGCAAAAGTTTATCATAAAACTACGCAAGCAGCACTGCTATGACCTTTCATTAATTGGTAATGCAGATCAGACACCATTACATTTCAATAATCCCTACAACAGAATGCTTGAAGTGAAAGGTGCTAAGGCTGTCTCCATTGCTACCACAGGCCATGAAAAGTCTAGGTTTACCGTAATGCTTGCTTGCATGGCCAATGGAACGAAGCTGCCTCCTTATATTGTGTTCAAGCGCAAGACAATGCCAAAGAATGTTATATTCCTGAACACAGTTCACGTGCGTATTCACCCTAAAGGCTGGATTGATGAAGCTTTAATGCTTGATTGGCTACAGATGGTTTGGGCGAAGTGGCCAGGTGGACTTATGGGAAAGCGGTCTCTAATAGTTTTGGGTGCATTTCGATGTCATCGTATGCTACCCGTCAAGAAAAGGCTTCAGCAGGACAAAACAGACTTGGCAATTATTCCTGGTGGAATGTTGAATGATTATTGTGGGCAAATAGGCCGGGGTGGGGAGCCTACGGCCTGCATGAGGCCCTTGGTTTGCCTTGATGAGGACCCTAAGGCTTTGGGCTCCCGCCCAACATTGGGGAACTTGTGCTGGTGCTCCAGCCTCCCTACTGTTCCCCTGTGGGGCCGAAGCACACAAAATCTACTAGTCTGGGCCCCCCAGGCTCTGGTGTGCAAGGGGAATGTGGAGAGTCTCTGTCTTCTTCTTAAGCAGGGTGGGCTTGGTTTGGTTTGGGTGTTTTTTGTTTTTGCTTTTCACTTGTGTGCAGCCTCTGACTGATTTTTTTTCTCCACTTTAGGTCAGTGGCCCTTTACCCAGAAAAGGTTCCCTACCCCTTCAAATAAGAATTAGCAGCATGAGGAAGTATTTTAGAACAATAGTAGGAAGTACTAGAAACAAATGAACAGTGCGTGCCTGGGGTGAAAAGGACAGTGCTGTTCATGAAGGAGAGCAAGTAGCAGAGGAGGAGATTCAAAGTACAGTCCTATTCTGAAAAGAAATTTTGCGGGGAAGCAGATAAACAAGCATGGCACAGTTAGGACACATGTTTATTATGTCAATCACACCTGTTTCAGCTGTGATTCGTTTACACGTACAGTAAAAATATTTCTTTTCTTAACTGCAATCCGTGTGGTCTTCACTGGATTCTTTCTTTCTTGAGCATCATTACGAGTGATGATAATTCCATGGGCAAATTATGCCCACAGTTTATACTTGTGCAGTTCTGGTATTTGAAGTTACATTTTTCAGTAATATCCATTTTACCATTACCATAGTTCATGAGCACTTAGGGTTTTTTGCTTCCTGACATCAATTTCTGTTCAAAACTGTATTTGTCTTTTTAGCAGTTAGTGATTAGAAAAGAACTTGGGAGTGAACAGGGTATACAGAGGAAGAGTCTGTTAGTTTCAGGGTGGGATGTTTATTAGGGAGACTGTCTTTTACATTAATGTCCTTTGTAAGTTTTGTTGTTGTTGTTGTTGTTTTGTGGTGTATACAGTGTGCCTAGAATTGAAGAAAGGTGTGTATATAGAATATAAATACATTTGTTAATCTTGCATCTGTGACCACTCATCTCTCATCAAAGGAAACAACCCAGTTTTAGAGTTCAAAGCTTCCTGAAAACTTTGAAATCATGACAATACTAGATGATACACTGCCAAATGACTTAATTTAGCCTATGCCATTATTCTCATTGAAATGGCATTCGCATAAGGGAAACGGCTGAGGTCCACAGACCATACACTGTCAACTTGGCACCTTTACATGAGGATAGCTTACCATCTAAGCATTAGGCTTGACATACCTAGACAACCTGGAAACAGTTTCAAATCCCATCACGGTCAATTCAGCCCTTCATTCATCAGAGGGGAATAAATTGCATGAATTCAATTCACTGTGTGGGAGTCTTTTACATGAGACTAAAAACAGAGGTCCTGTCTGCTCTGTGTGAACATCAAAGATCATACTGGAATCTTCACAAGGTTAGATATTTGTCCCAATGTGCTGGCCAAAATTCCCGACTTGTCCTGTTGTGCTGCACTCTGGCTGCAGACTGGGTAATGTACATATACACGTGTCTGTCAATCTTAACAGATTTCTGAACTATTGTTTGGGATGCACACAACCAGCTGAAAAACTCTGTATTCATTTGTGCACTGTTGCTACGTTTTTTTCACCTGTGCCCCACACCACTAGCCAGTGTTAGATGGAGTACTATAACCTTGTTTGTGAGACTGCATTAATTAAGAATGCCTATAGACACAGTTTTCCTGTTCTATACTGCAGCTTTTATATCGTGAGCAGCCACAGGTATTTAACATAAGTTCCTTATTTCTTTCTGCCTCTATCAATAACCATTTACAGTAAAACTCCATTGGTCCGGCATCTGACGGTCCGGCACTCCTGATGCAGCCGGACCATTGGAGCTGCTCTGCCTCCAGCTTCCCCTATTCAGCCGCTGCTAAAACTGACCAGCGGCTGAATTGGGGAAGCTGGAGGCAGAGCAGCTGGGGCGCTGCAGGGTAGGTCCCCTAGCGCTGCCCCTGGGGGCTGCGGGACCAACCCGGCAGCACCCCAGGCGTCCCCGATTCAGCCGCTGCTGAAATTGACCAGCGGCTGATTCCGGGAAGCCCGGGGCAGAGCTGCTCTGCCTCAGGCTTTCTGGAGTCAGCTCTTGGTCAATTTCAGCAGCGGCTGAATCGGGGTCGCTTGGGGCAGAGCAGCTGGGGTGCTGCTGGGTTGGTCCCTCACCGCCGCTCCTCGGCGCTACTGGATCAACCCAGCAGCACCCCAGCTGCTCTGCCCCAGGCGTCCCCAAGTCAGCCGCTGCTGAAATT
The DNA here is from genome assembly GCF_052426305.1 of Pelodiscus sinensis. Lineage (NCBI taxonomy): Eukaryota > Metazoa > Chordata > Testudines > Trionychidae > Pelodiscus > Pelodiscus sinensis. Next base: position 106,166,509 of record NC_143057.1, on the reverse strand, counting down.
GACCAAGAGCTGACTCTAGGAAGCCCGGGGCAGAGCAGCTCTGCTTTGGGCTTCCTGGAGTCAGCTGCTGATCAGTATCAGCAATGTCTGACTTGGGGACGCCTGAGGCAGAGCAGCTGGGGTGCTGCCGGGTTGATCCAGTAGCGCCAAGGAGCGGCGCTGCGGGACCAACCCAGCAGCACCCCAGCTGCTCTGCCCCAGGCGACCCCAAGAGCATCTGGGGTGCTGCCTGGTTGGTCTTGCTGCGACAAGGGTTGGCGTTACTCCGACCAACCCGGCAGCACTCCATCTGCTCTGCCCCAGGTGTCTCCGATTCAGCCGCTGCTGGTCAGTTTCAGCAGTGGCTGAATCAGGGACGCTTGGGGCACAGCCGGACTATCGGAAGGGGGGGCTATGAGGGGTCTGGGGTGGCACCCCCCCCCCCCACCCAGACCCCTCATAGTTCCCCCTTCTGATTGTCCGGCATATCTGATAATCCGGCACCCCCTGGGTCCCAAAGGTGCCGGATTATCCGAAGTTTACTGTATTTTGCTTGGTCTGATATGGAGTATAAAGACAATCTCATCATTCACAGAGATCCTCCTGTTAGTTGCTCCCTCTTCCACATTGGCATTGGAAAATGTTCAGAAAAGGGCATCAATAATTATTCGGGGTTTGGAATGAGTGCCATACAAAGAGAGAGTAAAAATATTGGAACTTTTCAGTTTAGAAAGAGGAGACTCAGGGGGAGATGATAGAGCTCTATAAAATCATAACCAGTATGGAGAAAGTGAATAAGGAAAAGTTATTTACTTGTTCCCATAACCTAAGACTAGAGGTCACCAAATTAAGCTAATAGGTATCAGGTTTAAAACAAACAAAAGGAAATATTTCTTCATGCAACACACAGTCAGCCTGTGGAATTCCTTTCCAGAGGATGTTGTGAAGACCGGGACTTCAGCAGGGTTCAAAAAACAACTAGATAAATACATGGAGGATAGCTCCATCAACAGTTATTAGCCAGGATGGGTAGGAATAGTATCCCTATCCTCTGATTGTGAGAGGCTGGAAATGGATGACAGGAGAGGGATCACTTATAGACTCATAGACTTTAAGGTCAGAAGGGACCATTATGATCATCTAGTCTGACCCCCTGCACAATGCAGGCCACAGAATCTCACCCACCCCCTCCTAGAATAATCCTCTCACTTTGATGATTGCCTGTTCTGTTCACTCCCTCAGTGGTATCTGGCATTAGCCACTGTCAGATGACAGGATACTGTGATAGATGGATCTTTGATCTGACTCAGCATGACTGTTCTTATGTTCACAAAAGGAAAAAAAAAAACAAGCTGCATGTGTGATATGGGAATCTGTATGAACTTGTTATTTCTGTTTGATGGGTTGCTCTTTGTACCTATGTATGTCAGGCTTCAAATTCAGTATTTAATGTGGGGTTAATTGTCTTGTCTTTTTTTTTGTTCTGTTGCCTCCATGCTGGAACAAAGTTCTAAGGTAGGGGTCAGCAACCTACAGAATGCATGCCAGAATGCATGCAAGCTGATCTTCAGCAGCAAGCAGGAGGGAGCTCAGCCCCGCTCCTCTTCCCCTGTGCAGCCATTGGAGAGTGCTCTCTCCTTCCTCCCACCGCAGCCTAACCTGCTGCAGGAGACAGCACTGGGGCTGAGGCTCTTCAACAGTGCTTCAGTTGGGACTGGAGGCGCCATTGCTGCAGCCATGCAGTTTGGGGGCGGCCCCGGAGGCTGGAGGCCTCATTTTACGAGGCATAAGGGATTGGCAGACAAAGGCTTTCTTTGTCGCCCGATGCCCGTCTTGACAGCTGCTTTTTGCCGACAAACTGCTGACTTGGCAAAACACGACAGCCATTTTTATTCAAATGAAGCGCGGGAGATTTAAATCCCCTCTTCATTTGCAATGTCGGTATGTCTAATTTACATCCCTCTGGTGATAGAGGGATGTAGTCTAGGTGATAGGCCCTAGTGATAGAGCCTCAAAAGCTGTCAGTAGATGGGCTTTAACTGGAGAGGGAACATGAGTGAGATGCTATCTTTTATTAGACCAACTTCTGTCTTTTAAGCTTACACAGAGCTCTTCTTTAGGTTAGGAAAAATACTCAAGGCTTGTCCTCACTGGAAACTCTACAGTTCTGCAGCTGCACCACTCTAACATACAAGGAGGTTCTCTCATCAATAGTTAATCCACCCCTCTGGAAGGTGATGGCTAGGTTGAGAGAAGAACTGCAAAGCTACACGATGTGGAAAATCTGCATCCTCTGAGTGATGTAGCGGAGTTGAGTTTATTTTTCAGTGTGAGACCTCAGGGAGTTGTACCTAAACAGAAAGTAAAACTGGTTCTTTAGCATAAGCAGTTAACAAGTTGTAAAACTGTTCAAGATTTTTTTTTTCCAGAGAGGTAGCTATGTTGGTTGGTTACAGCAAAAACAAGGAGTATTGTGGCACCATGAAGACTAACCAATTTATTTTGACATAAGCTTTTATGAGCTGGAACCTGCTTTGTCAGATGCATGACATGGAAAACTCATATTATGCAGCGCATCAGTGCTCCCAAGTTGAAGAGCAGGTGTGAATACCAAAAAGAGGGCCTGCAATGGATAGAGACTGCTTTGTGGCAGCCTCCCCTGCTGCTGCCTGTGAAAAAAGGGAGGATGGGGGAGGCAGGTCTGCGGAGTTAGCATGCATGGAGAGCCAGCTTAAAAGCCAGTATCCCATGCGAAAAAGCTCCCTTCTGTCCCGCTCACCCTCTGTTCTGCTGTCTATCTATGCGGGAGAGGTAGCCGACTGATCTGGTGCTCGTGAGGAGCTGGCTTAAAAGCTGGCTCCTTATGTGCATTAACCCTCCCCCTCCCTAATTCAGAGGCAGCATGGAGGGATGCATGTAGTCGATAGGATTAATGGATGAACCCAGGCTTATCAGTTAATCATGTAGTTGTCTACATGTTGACATCCCTAGAGCAGGGGGAGTGACTGTGTCTCTGTACTTCCCCCAGTGCTGCCTGTGAATGTGGGTGCCAGGCTCCCTTCTCCACCTTGTTTCCCAGGCCGGGTGAGGGCTCTGGCTGGGAGTGAGAGTTCTGGTGTGGGGCCTAAGTACGAGGAATTTGGGGTGCAGGAATGTATTTTTGGGGTGGGATGGAGCAATTTGGAAGATTGGAGGGGCTCAATGCAGAGGTAGGGGGACTGGTGCTCAGGTGCAAGCTCCGGCATGTTCTTAGCTCCTTGGAAACAGTGGTTCCCAGTGAATGGGAGCTATGGGGACAGTGCTTGGGGTGGGGAGAGCACACAGTGTTTTGGCTGCCCACAAAATATGCACTGAAGTAGAAGAATTCCTGATAACCCAAGGGACACCACCCATAGCCCAAAGAGCGCAACAGGCAACTGAGGCAAGAGAAGTGTTGTAGTACTTACTGCTTTATCTGTACTCTACGGTGCTTTATCTGATTACATAAAAGAACAAATGTTAGACTCTGGGCAGACTCTGCGTGTGTTGAATGCTTCTAAACTACAATGTGTCTTCAGAGAGAATAACACTTAACTCCAAAGCTTCACGCTTTTGGAGTGGAGTTCTGTGAGAGGGTGTGTTTAACTCTGAGGGAGTCTAAAGAGTCAGCCTTTCTCAATCCAGAGAAGGTTGGAAGCTGGAAAATGGGTTCTACCCCTGAGGAAGGAGTTTGAGTGCTCTTCAGGAGTGTGTCTGGGAACCCCAAGATTGGAGCAACGAGTGGGCCCCATTTAGTCTCTAAAATATAAAAACTTCCAGGTGCCCAGAGAGCCAGAGACTTGGATTCCCCTCATGGCAGTCTGGTGCATGGCTCCAAGGGAACACCCAGCTAGAGCTGTGATAACTTGGATATCTCAGAGCAGTGTGCTATAAATGCCAGATTAATAGGTTTTTCTGTGGCTCTACTCTCTGTAGCATTTAAGCAGCTCTAACATTAATGAATCATTGTTACAACAGACCTGTTAAATAGGGAAGTATTATTTTTCTTTGCATGTACTCTGCATATTCTCACTCATGGGATGCACTGGCTGGTGTAGCACAGGCGGTGGAATCTTCTCTTAGCTATATTCATCTGAAAAGCTTCTTAGAGTACATGAAAGATAAGATGCAGAGGTTACGTAATTTGAGTTTTGAATCAAGTTACATGTCCCCCAAAAAAGTGAAGTAGAAGTGAAATACAAATACATGGAACGGGACTTCATTAGACTACCTGAAGCAGTTGCATGTGGAGCACAATAGAGCGGGTCAGTATGTGTAACATTTAGGATGATTAGGCAGTGTTTACAGCTATGCATCATGGGTCATACATTGTCAGAGTGAGAAGTATGTATGATTGTTTTTGGCATAACATAAACACATTCTCTGAAATATCTGGGAAAAGGTTGGATGCCATGTTCGTTTTTATTTGACTTTTTTTTATATGCAACTGCAAGTTTACTTGCTTTCTAGACAAGGTGTCATAACTTTTATGTGAAGGGACAGCTTATAAGGTTGAGAAGGTTTGTTTGTTTCTATATCCTTTCAATCCTTGGATCTTTTCGGAACAGCTACAGTTGTATTAACTTGATGTAGATGTGTGCCCACTAGCTAATAGACTGAGATCACTATCCTAAAGGCCGTTGTTGGACTGTAATGAATATGGTTTATTAGCAGTTAAATGGAAATGTGAAGCTGTATCCTATTAACCAGTCTTCTTAATATTTTTAGTCCAAAGTTTAGTTGCAGTATTGAGTTGTCAAATTACTATACAGTAAACTTCCGATAATCTGGCACCTTTAGGACCCAGGGGGTGCCAGATTATCAGATATGCCAGAGTACCGGAAGGGGGGCTATGAGGGGTCTGGAGGAGGGTGGGGGTCGGCAGGGAACTGCGCAGTGTGGGAGAGGGCGGTGGTGCGGGACCAACCCGTCAGCACTCCAGTTGCTCTGCCCCCGGCTTCCTCAAGTCAGCCGCTGGTTAGTTTCAGCAGCAGCGGACTTGGGGAACTGGGGTGCTCTGCCCCAGGGCTTCCCCAAGTCCACCACTGCTGAAAATGGCCAGCGGCGGACTTGGGGGCAGAGCAGCTCCAATTGTCCAGCTGGCCGGAGAACTTCTGGGTTCCAGTTGGTGCCGGACTATCAGGAGCGCCGGACCACTGGATGCCGGCCAATTGGAGTTTTACTGTATTTGGTTTTATAGTAACTAAAAATAGTGTTTGGTGGAACAGTTTTAGTAGTGTGAAGGAGAAATCTCCAATTGCCTAAATATCGAGGAGAAACGTGGCATAAATGTTTATGTAGATTAGCACACATCCTACACCTTTTGTGCACATCTTTGAAAAGTTACTTGGTATGGTAAAATTTCAGGCTCTTCTGTTTAAGGGAGAAGCCAAATAATTCAAGATGGCTGGGTCTTTAACTAGTACTAATTATTTGGTTGCAGAGTATTTGCTTTATTGGTGATATAATAAGTTTAACAGCATTTAAAATACAAGCTGATCATACAACACTGGCTTCCTTTGGAGATAATTACTGTTTTGAGATTTATTGTATTAAGTAAGAGTGTGTGTGTGTGTGTGTGTGTGTGTGAGAGAGAGCGCAAGCGTTAAACTTCACGTGCATACAAAATTATTTTTTCCTATTTCCAAATGCATTGTTAAAGACACTTGGCAATTTATTGTTATGTCTCATTGTTCAAAATTGTGCTGCTATATCACAGCTCGTAACATAGTTTAAATGGTAATGTTTTGTAAGTAATTTATGGGTGGCGTGGGAGAATTACTATTTGAAACAGTAATGGGATTGGAACCAGCTGTGTGAGCTAGATAGGAAATTGTCCTTCCTTCCTGCACTAAGTTAGGCATGTTGTAATTTTTACTTTAAAAAAAAATGCTTGCAGTTCTTCCATGAATGGTTAGTTTATTTGCTAGCTGTAATTTTCAGTTGAGTTTCATATCTTAATTATTGAATATGTTTCTGGACTGAAGGTTTCTTCGTTAGCAATAGTTATGTATATAAATGTCTTTTTTATGCTTTTACAATAAGTCGGTGGGTAAAACTACTTTAAAATCAAAAGAAATATTCAACAAAAGGATCTGTAGATACATCTCTGCCACAGGAGGTTAAACTGTGTAAAGTTAAGGTGAATTTTAATGTATCATGCTAACAATATTGAGATCTCAGAGATCCTACTAAACATTCAAACCTTATTGAATGGAACCTTGTAGTAACTCAGTGTAATAAGTAAATATTATCCCAATTTTGTAAATGGAGAAACTGATGCCTAGAAAAATGAAATAACCCGCACAAAGTACAAGGGTTAATTTACACATTTTGTAGTGCTTCAACAATATCAGTTTAGAAACTGATAAATCCTTTATTGTGGCTGCACTTGCATCGTCATTAAAAAAACATCAGCATAGTTTATTTCTGTGAATTTTATATTTGTAATATGTTATGGTATAGTGAATCACTGAAACTGCTAAAATGTGCATCAGTCTCTGTCTTGATTAGAAGACCAGCATCCTACTGCTATATACCTTTATCTTTTATGTGTGTTTCTAGGACATAGGCAATATTTGTCTGAGAGACTGTAGTTGAAGTAAACTTTTTCTGTTTTAATATCTTTTAATGTCTTTTTAAAATAAGATTATTAATCAGATTGAATAGATTCAATGATTTTATTCTGTAATTGTATGGTCAAAAGATATTAAAGTTGTGTAAATCATCTATTCTTTGAGAGGCATTGAAAGTGAGTCAGACCATTGGCTTTCGTGAATCATGTCACTACAGTTCTCAAAGTGTCCCAGAAGACACCTCAAGCCATAAAAAAAAATCAGTGTGACTGCCATTCAGTGGTACAGCTCCTGTCCTTACAGCAGATTGTAATTAGCAGCTCAGAGACAAAAGCAATATTCTTTCTCTGTGCATAGCACTTCAGTCTCCTGATTTGTCAATCTGCTATGTCCAGCAAAGCTATTAACTCATTCCCTTAGTATCCTGTCCTTGAGGAGGCATCTGTGGACCCTTCTTTAGGCAAGTTATTAAGGCTATCATGTAGCTGTCTACGGACAAGTCTTCATACCTTAATAGTATTCCACCTGATGTGTATGCGTTTGGAGGTGCCCACCTTGTCAGGGAACTCACCAGCCTTTTCAAGTCTATATGGAAATAGGATATTGTGCCCCACGAGTAAAAGGATGCTTTCATAGTCCATCTACACAAAAAGGAAAGGAAGCATAGATATATAACTGCAACAACCACTTTGGAATCTCACTGGTGTCTATGGTTGGAAACATCCTTGCATGGATTGTCCTCAACAGGCTTGTCTCTTAGGGTATGTCTACACTACCCCGCTAGTTCGAACTAGCGGGGTAATGTAGGCATACCGCACTTGCAAATGAAGCCCGGGATTTGAATTTCCCGGGCTTCATTTGCATAAGCGGGGAGCCACCATTTTTAAAACCCCGCTGGTTCGAACCCCGTGCAGCGCGGCTACATGGGGCACGAACTAGGTAGTTCGAACTAGGCTTCCTAGTTCGAACTACCGTTACTCCTCGTGAAATGAGCAGTCGTGAAATGAGGAGTAACGGTAGTTCGAACTAGGAAGCCTAGTTCAAACTACCTAGTTCGTGCCCCGTGTAGCCGCGCTGCACGGGGTTCGAACCAGCGGGGTTTTAAAAATGGCGGCTCCCCGCTTATGCAAATGAAGCCCGGGAAATTCAAATCCCGGACTTCATTTGCAAGTGCGGTATGCCTACATTACCCTCCTAGTTCGAACTAGCAGGGTAGTGTAGACATACCCTTACCTAGTAGAGTCTTCATTCAGAATCAGAGTTTGGCTTTTGTGCTAACCATGGCACCATAGACATGATTTTTAAAATACAAGAGAAGTTTGGTAAACAGAACAAGAATCTGTACATAATGTTTAACTGGCCAAGGCTTTCAACACAGTTAATCGCAAGGGTCTATTGAAAACCTTCATAAATTTAGTTGCCCAGAGAATATCAATGTTGTCATCTACTCATTTCACAGTGGCATGATGGTCATGTTAATATAATGTGGTGGCTCATCAGAAGCTTTCACTGTCATCATCAAATAAGGATATGTAATGGCTCTAGTCCTCTTTGCCATTGTCTTTTTAGCCAGGCTCAACATTCGGCTTAGATTGGGTGGGGGTCTAGTTAATCTTCAACAATTCAGAACTCATGTTAATATAACTGAGCAGCTATGAAGAGAGCCCTTTCTTGTTGACTATGCCGTTATTGCACTCTTGGTCAAGAACATTCAGTTTATTGTTGTCTGCTTTTCCTATGCCACAAAATGCTTTAGTTTCTGTAGCAAAGTTCTGGCTGAGCCCCATGGGTCTAACAATACTGACGGATAATATTAGCCTCAGAGGCTCACTGTGCTCCTATACACAACCCCTATTTCTTTACAGAAGGTGGGGTCCACAGCTTATTGAGTCATACTCATCACAGGCTAGTCCCTGGTTTTGGGGTGAAATCCCGATAGTCCTGGTCTCCCTTCTTGGGACAGGCTCAGTGTTGGTGTGGGGGAAGATTCGGGCGGAACCAAAGCTCATCCACTATTCCGGGTTCTGGCCCAAGGTCCCTAAAGTAGCAGCAGCAGTCAAGTTTTTCCTTCTGACTTGGCAGCTTTTTCCCTGTGCCACTTCCCCAAACAACCCCTCCAAAACATCTCCCTCTGGTACCTGTTAACCAGCTCTCAGCTCACACACAACTTCTTCTTGTTCTGGTACATGACCTCAACTTTTTTGCGCTGATTATGAAATCAGACCTAAGCCTCAGCCTGCCACACTTTGGTGGAAGGCAGGTATACAGGGCATGCGGCATACAGCTTTAAAATATACAAAGGTCCCCAGTGGGGGGCTCTTGTGCATTTCAAAGTGGAAGCGCCTGAATGGACCCTGGGGTCAGTGGGGGACTCAGAGTCCCCACTAATCCAGCTCCATGCAGTGCTGCTGCTTTGAAATGCCTCACAGAGCCGGGGTCCAGGCTCCACGTGGCATTTCTGCAGAGCGTGGGATCAGCTGGAGACTCCATACAGTATTTGAAGGAGCAAAGACGTTTTTAAAACTGTGATGAACTTTGTAAAGAAATAGTTGGAAGATCGTGTGTGTGTGTGTGTGTGTGTGTGTGTGTGTGTGTGTATACATACATAGGGTGCACCTAGAGTGTTTGGCAAATACAGGGGATTCCCTGTTTATCAGATAGTCAAGTTGACTAGTCGTTCCCCCCACTGCTCCCTTGCTGCGTCTGTCAGATAGAGGCAGCAAAGAGGAAGCTTAAGCAGGGCCATCCTATGTAGCCCACATACCTGCTTGTCCTGCAGAGGTGGAGGGTGACTCCTTTCTGCAGGGGGGCTCTGGGGCTATAGGGGTAGGAGTTGTGGGGGGAGGCCAAGGACTTCTGTGGATAGGAGCAGAGTAGGGGTGCTGGCAGGGGAGCAGATGGGAGATGCCAGGCAGGGAGCAGAACAGGAGGGTGGCCATGCAGTCAGCCAGAGACGGTTGGCAGTTTCCCCTTCAGGCCAGTGAGTGGTGGGTGGGCACAGCTTGTGTTAGGGGCCAGGGATGGGAATGGCCTTTAGACCTAGAGCCAGTGCCATGTTCTTTATCCTCCAGTTTACTGTGATCTGTACCGAAGTCATATCCTCACTTTAAGATTTTTATAGTATAGAAATACAGATGTTTCCTTCAAAGTTGATATGAAATGTTAATGGCCTTCAAAGGGAGAGATGTTGGAAAGAAGCATTCGGCCCTTAGTTGATGGGCTTTCTCTTCACTGACGTTTATTTTCACTTGTCATTCAAAGGTCGGTTGTCTTTCATTTATTCCCTTCTAATGGGCTTCCCTCCTCTGTCCTTCCTCCTCCATCAGGGAAAGTTTAGCACATATTTGAAGAAGAAGAAAAAGTGAAAATAATAAGGAATAATGCTGGTTTCTTCACTTTCTCCCCATCAAATAAAAATATTCTCCATTGGGTAGAAACCAAGCATGCAAAATTTCAGCTGAGAAGAGTGATTGGAAACAAGTTATATTTTTGCATTCTTAAATATGTCTAGAACTATTTAGCCAAGCACTGAAATAGAACTGTGTGTATCTTGCTACCAAAATTAAGCCATATCTTGGCTAAAACTTAGGTACTTTCTTATAATGCATATTGAACGGGGCACAATAATCTCTAGCAAATGAAAAGTAGTGTATCCATTTGAAACTGTCGGGAAGGGGGTTAGGCAAGCAGAATGTAATGTATCTGGAGAATGTCCAGGACGTGAGAGTTGAGAGAGATTCTCTTATGGAAAATGCAGTGAGATTTTTAATGACTGCATACAGCTTTAAATTTAAAGCCGTTTTATCAGAGATTATAATTGGTTTTGGAAGGGGCTCAAGTGAATCTATTTTGTTCACATGTGAGAACAATTCCCCACTCATAAATATTAATGGAAACGATGTCTTCATAGATTGAAGGCTCATTATTAATTTAGAAATCTGAGTGAAATTCCAGAATATCTGATAAAAAATAGTCACCCTTCACCTTCCAACTCTTAAAGCCAATTCCCAGGAGAAAGAAGAGATGGGGTCTGTGTACATCAGCAGTGTACTATTTATTCATGAAGAGACATTTACAAACTATGCTGCATGTCTAATTGCATTACCTGTTAGCAGTTGAATCAAAGGATGTTTTTGTAAGCAAGAGAAACTGAGCAATAAGTGGCAAATGATGGAAGCAAAGATTCTATGTATTCTACATATTTATTACTAATACTATGTTAATCAGTGTATGAGGAGAAACATGTAGCCAAAGACCCCAAAGTGTAAGATTTCTTGCAAAATATGTCCAAAGAAGTACTAAAATTCATTTTAAAAATCTTGCAAAAGTGTGTGGAGAGAGAATTTTTGAAGCTGTTTGTCCGTGAATCCACCCAGTTTTTGCCAAACCAGAATGAAAAATATTACTCAGTTTATTTTCTATAACTTGTGCTTTCACAATAATTTAGCATTTACTAATGAAATACATCTACTACTAAAGGAAGTTTTCAACTCTGAAGTTTTCTCCTTTGTTGTCAATGTACTGTTGGTAAAGGGCTTAAAAGACCATTCTGTATTGAAAAGTGACTATGTACGAATGGCATACTTTATCACAAATTTGTAGAGTAAGATTTTTTTCCCTGTTTTTAATTATCCAGATCACATTAAACTCCATACAAATAGAACTGTGAATCATCACCAAAATCGTTTGCTAAATTCCATTCAGTTACACCAGTAGAAACCCATTTAAAGCAGTGGCGGTTGCACAGGTATCATTGAGGACATAATTTAAAGATAATGAAGTTGCACAACTTCCTCCTGAGATGAATTTTTATTATAGAACTTTTATTACAGGAGACTTCTGAGAAGGAAAGATCTCAGGTTGAATGTGTAGTTGGCACTTAAAAAAGAGATCCTTTTATGTGTAAACTGAGCACATTTTAAATAGAAATCAGTAAGTGATCGTACACATGAGACCCTGGCTTCTGAGGAGATGCAGATATGTATACAAATTCATTGAGAGTACACCTCATGTGTTGAAGCTAAAGACTTTTTTGCCTAGCAGTATCCAGAGAGGGTAGCACTTAAGCCTGGTGATATCAGGAGGTGCCACAAAATGGCAAATGAAATTTAATGTGGATAAATGTAAAGTAATGCACTTTGGAAAAAATAACCCCAAGTATACATATAATATGATGGGGGCTAATTTAGCTACAGCTAATCAGGAAAGAGATCTTGGAGTCATCGTGGATAGTTCTCTGAAGACGTCCACACCGTGTGCAGCAGCAGTCAAAAAAGCAAACAGGATGATAGGAATCATTAAAAAAGGACTAGAGAATAAGATGGAGAATATCTTATTGCCCTTATATATATCCATGGTATGCCCATATCTGGAATACTGCATATAGATGTGGTCTCCTCATCTCAAAAAAGATATACTGGCATTAGAAAACGTTCAGAGAAGGGCAACTAAAATGATTACGGGTTTGGAATGGGTCCCATATGAGGAGCGATTAAAGAGACGGGGACTTTTCAGCTTGGAAAAGAGGAGGCTAAGGGGGGATATGACAGGTCTATAAAATCATGAGTGGCGTGGAGAAAATAAGGAAAAGTTATTTACTTGTTCCCATAATATAAGAACTAGGGAAACTAATGGGCAGCAGGTTTAAAACAAATACAAGGAAGTTCTTCTTCACACAGCGCATTGTCAATCTGTGGAACTCCTTGCCTGAGGAGGTTGTGAAGGCTAGGACTATAACAGGGCTTAAAAGAGAAATAGATAAATTCATGGAGGTTAAATCCATAAATGGTTATTAGCGGGGCTTGACAAGCGGAGGTGAACCCCGCTCGCCAGCCCCGCTTGCCAGCCGCGTGGTTTGGCACGCTGCGCATGTGCAGACCGCGCTGCAGCGCCATGCCGGCTTAAAATCTACTCACCCTAGGCGAGTAGATTGACTAATTTGTCGAGCCCTGGTTATTAGCCAGAATGGGTAAGGAATGGTGTTCCTAGCCTCTGTTTGTCAGAGGTTGGAGATTGATGGCAAGAGAGAGATTGCTTGATCATTAACTGTTCGATTCACTCCTTCTGGGACACCTGGCATTGGCCACTGTCGGCAGACAGGGTACTGGGCTGGATGGACCTTTGGTCTGACCCAGTATGGCCATTCTTATGTTCTAATCACCCATAAATCTCTCTGCACACTGGGTTTCAGAAAAATCATTTCTGGTTACTCTATCCTATTCATTTTGTTTTCCCCACCCATCCCGTCCCTCTTCAGGGACCCCTCTCACTAAAATCTTCTGAGACAAGAAGTCCATTGGCTCCTCAATATGAGAGCTGTCAAGAGAGTGCCTGAGCAGTTCAGTGGCAGAGGATTCTACTCCTATTACTTCCTTACAGAGAAGCGCACTGTAGGCTGGAGATCCACCCTAGATTTACGAAGACTCAACATATACCTCAGAAAACAGTGATTCAAGAATGTTACACTAGCATCCATTATTCTAGTTCTGGACAAGGGAGATTGGTTTGCAGCCCTCGACCTGTAGGATGCTTATTTCCATGTCACGATTCACCCATCTCACAGATGATTCCTCCACTTTACTATAGGATCTGATCACTTCCAGTATCAAGTCCTACTGTTTGGTCTGTCATTGGCCCCCTGAGTTTTTTCCAAAACTCTAGCTGTAGTCACAGTGGCCCTTTGGCATGTAGGTGTGATTATCTTCCCATAACTTGATGACTGCCTCATAAAGGGTGCATTGCTAGATGAAACTCTTCATAGGATATCGATGGCAGGAGACCCTTTTCAATCTCTAGGTCTTATCATCAATGGCCAAAAGTCCAACTTTCACCCTACAATAGCGGTTCCCAACCTTTTCCAGATGGGGACCCATTTTGACAATTCAGGAAGACTTGGTGACTCAAGGCAATTCAAAAACGGGGAGGAGGGAAGAGAGCCACCTGGAAGACACTTGGTGACCCTTTTGAAATGTAATGGCAACCCATATTTGGGTCCCAACCCATAGGTTGGGAAACCCTGCCCTATACAATCGCTGAAGTTCATAGGTGCCCCTTTCGACTCTACCCAGGCAAGTGCCTACCTCCCAATTCAGAGATTCCACATAATATAGGATCTCATCGCCATAATTACCAACAGTCCATCTGTAATGGTTCTTATGTGCTTTCTGCTAATCGGCCATAGGGCAGCCACTACATATGTGGTTCAGAATGTTCGCCTCCTCCTACAATGCGTTCAACATTGGCTGGCCTCGGTTTACACCCTGTCAAAACATTGCACCCAAAAATGCCCTCCTCCCCCGCAACGTTCTCGTCTTCCTCAGATGGTGGTCCAGCTCAACCAAACTACTGGCTGGGGTACCCTTCCAACACAGCCAACCATCAGCACAAATCACAGACGACGCTTCCATAATAGGATGGAGAGCACATTTCCAAGGTCTTGTTACTCAGGGTCGGTGGTCCGATCAAGAGAAACTATTGCATATAAACATCTTGGAGCTCCAAGTGGTCTCGAGTGCCTGCAAACACTTTCAGCCACACATCGTCAATCGCACTATCAAGATTTTGACAGACAGTATAGCAACCATGTATTATATAAAGCTTCAAGGTGGAGTCTGGTCCCGCTCATTGTGTATGGAAACAGTCCGACTCTGGAGCTGATGCATAGCCAACAATATCATGTTGACTGCAGCATATTTACCTGGAATTCACAACATGGATGCAGACAACCATACAGACCACGAATGGGAGATCAGTCATTGGGTTGTCGAATGGGTTTTTCAAATGTGGGGATTCCCTCAGATTGACCTATTTGTCTCCCACACGAACCCTCTATATCCAGACTATTACTCCAAGGCAGGCCTGGGATGGGGGCTGTTAGATGACACCTTTCTAACTTCGAAAATGCATCTTCTGTATGCGTTTCCTCTTATTCCATGTATCCCAAGAACCCTCGAGAAGATCAGGAGGGATCAGGAACCGGGTAATCTTAATAGTCCCTGTCTGGCCCAGGCAGACATGGTTTCTTTATCTCTTTCAAATGTCTCTTCAACTCCCCTGTCTCCTACCATGTCATCCAGACCTCCTAACTCAAGAGAGGGGCGCCCTGTTGCACCCAATCCTCAGAGCCTCCATTTGACAGCATGGTTCCTGGCTGGTTTCAAAATGCTGAAACACTCTGCTCTGAGTGAAGAACATTGTTCTTCTTAGCAGACATGCTACTACCTCACCACCTATCTCCATAAATGAATGAAATTCTCCAAATGGTGTGAACAAACGGGCTTAGGCCCATATATGGGTCCACTTCATGAGATACTGGACTACATAATGGATTTGAAACAAGATAATTTGTCTGTCTCATCTCTTTGGGTCCACTTTGCGGCGATCAATGCATTTCACCTACCTGTATAGGGTCACTCTGTCTTTGCTCATTTTGTCACTAGGCACTTTTTAAAAGGTCTGCAGAACATTTCTCCACCATGCACACCTCCACCCTCCCACGGAGCTTAGAGCTGATCCTCGACATGTTAATGAGACCTCCATTTGAGCCCCTAACTACTCGTCCTCTACACATTATGTCCATGAAGGTGATTTTCCTTCTTGCAATAACATCGCAGCTAACCCCAGCCAGTAATGAGTAGTACTGGCTCATGCTGGCTTCGGAGCACAAGTGTAGTGATCAGCACTAGCCAGGAATGCTTAGTCCCAGCTCGAGCTGAGTCCAATGGCCCCTGTTCGTGGCAGCCAGCCTCTGTTCACGGCAGCCAGCTCCCTGTGCATATCTGCTCATGTGAGCCACCTCCCCACCGTGCCTAGTGCTGCTGTCTTCATCAGAAGCAGCGGTGGGGGAAAGGGGAAGGTAGGGGACACTGTCGTGGAGCAACCTCTGTGCCTGGCAGGCCCAGGCTCTCATGGACAGGGGCTGCTGCCACACCCCACTCCTGCCTCTGTATCAGAGGCAGCAGCATGGATGGCAGGAGGGAGCCGGTCTGCACGGGGAACTGGTTTTTAAACCAGCTCTCCTCCTGCACCAGCTCCCAGCTCCCCCCTCTCCGCCACGCTGCTGCCTCTGACACAGATACAGCAGAGTGGGGTGGCAAAGGCCTCCCTGGGAGTGGGTGTGGAAGTGCACTGGCTGCTGGACCCATCCCCAGGGACTGTCAAGTAGTTGTGTAACTCAGAAGTCAGCAACCTACAGCCCTCATGCCATAAGTGGCATGCTAGCCAATTTTCATTGGCACGTGAACCTGCCTTCTGGATATGCACCAACCATACTTCCCAGAAAGCGCCGCCAGACCTTTCACTTCATGGGAAGAAGAACTGAGAAATGGCTCCATGCCATTGTTCCTCACATGGCGCAGCAGTTCATCCCCGCCCCCAACTAGCTTCTGGTAGCATACAGTTCTGGCCAGTCCAGCACACACTGCCCCATGACCACGTGACGCTCCATGCAGCTTCCTCCTTCCCTCTGTAGGACTACTTTGCTGCTCAGAGTCCCTGGTTTTGACGTGCCACCGCCTCTTTCAAGCTGCTGTTGCTGCTGCCAGGACGACCTCCTTGCCTTGGAGTTGCCGGCGAGCGGAGCAGGTGGCATGGGGCCGAATGGCTTGCAGCTGGCCAAGCTGCCACAGCCTGAGCCTGGGGCTGGAGGGATGCCCTGGCCTGCCCCAGCCACATAGCTGAGTCCCTGGAGGCCTACAGTACAGCGGAGAGCCTGGTGTTCAGCATTCGTGAGAAGGTGCTGGTCCTGCCTCCCTGGCCCACCGGCAGCCCTGAGGGACTGGGCAAGGCACTGAGTGACCTCTGCTTGGCTGTCCCCTGCACTGTGGCCACACTCACTGCCACCGCTTCACTGCACCCAGCAACTGTGGTCACTACCATCGGTCCTAACACGTTGCCACCAACATGTCCAGTTCCACCAGCCCCTGGATCAACATAGTGCTGGGCAACCTGCTAGAGAAGTGGCTGTAGGAGAAAAGCTGGGCTGCACAGCAATCACAAGGCTCGAGCAGCAGCGTGAATTCCCTGATGTGTGGGCGAGTAGGAGGGCTAAACTCCCCTTTGCCTCACCCTGCTGGGGGAACGGCAATGGGAGCATCAGGGGCAATGCTTGGGAGCAATGGGGTGTAAAGCCAAGTAAATGCTCCTCCTCATGCCCAGACCCTCACACCTCAATCCCCCCCCCACTTACCTCTTGACCCCTTGCCAAGACCCTGCACCCCTAGTTTGCTCCTACACCCTCCTTCGCTCCTGCATTTTCCCTCCTGGCCAAGCCCCCTCTGGATGAGTATACTGCTTGTAAGTCACATATCTGGAATACATATGTGCTTCTACTTGAAAGAAGAAGAAATGGTTACTCACTGTAATTATGGTTCTTCAAGATGTAATTCAAATGTATTCCAAAACCCATCCTCCATTCCTTCTGCATCAGTCTTGCCTGGGACCTCCAGTGTGGAGGAACTGAGAGAAGTTCCAAGCACTTCTCCTTCTTCCTTTTATGATCCCTGGGAGGTGTTTGTCGAACATGTTCTTAAAGCCTTCCAATGACCAAGATTCTATAATGTCCCTTGGAAACCTATTCCAGCATTTACATATATTATATATTTTAGAAATTTTGTGTCTCAAATCGTCCATCTGTGAGTCTGTTCAAGAACTCCTCCTAAATGGTAAGACCTGGAACCACCAAATTTGATATGCAGCTTCCTCTTATTGTAACTTAAAACCAAGTAAGGGTTTGGTTGTGCCAAGACAATGATATGTGCTTGGAATTAGATAGTTTATCATAAAATGGAAAGGGAGATTTCTGGTAGAAGGGACAGTTATACTGTAGAATGACCACAGGGGACAGTAATGGGCCAGAGATAGGGACTGGAATAGCTATAATCGCATTGAGCCAGAAGAGGGCAGAGGTGGAGTTAAGGGCTTCTATATTTGAGAGAGTTTGTCTGTTTGTGTGTCTGTCTGTCCCTTAGGCAGGAGACACATACCTCTCCCCCATATGTGCCTGCTGCAGTGGCCAAGGACAGGTGCTTCTCACCTGGCCCCAGTCTACCTCAGTGGGAGAGGCCTGGGATTGTCTTCTCCCCCAAGGGCAGCCTGCATTCTGAATCCCTCATCCCCAACCCCACCCACAAACAATTATTTAAATGAAGAAAAACAAAACTTGAATTAAGGACTCAAATAACTCAAGCTAAATCTGGCATTCTTATAATTTAAAAGCTCATCTTAATATCTAACCTAAATCTCACTTGCTGCAGGTTAAACTGATTATTTCTCATCCTATCTTCAATGGATACAGAGAACAATTGATCACTGTCTTTATAATACCCTTTAGAATATTTGAAGACTGTCATCAGGTGATCTCCGTTCCCCGTATCTTATTTTCTTAGGACTAGATATTATTTAAATCTTTTACCAATTTTACTGCTTTCCTCTGGAACAATTTTATTGTTTTCCAGTTTTTCCACATTTTTTTAAATGTGGAGACTAGAACTGGACAGATGGAACAATTACATACGATACTCCTGTGAATGCATCCTAAAATATTTCGTATTTTTTGTGAATGCATCATATCAGTTTGTGATACCCAAACCTGCTTTTCAACAGTACTACCATGTAGGTGGTAATTTTCCATTTGTAATTTATACATTTTATTTTTCTCCTTAACAGCAATACTTTTTTATTTATAGAATTTCAGCTTGTTGATATTGGATGAATTCGCCTCAGATTTGTTATAATCACTTTGAATTCTAACCTTGTCCTCCAAAGTCCTTGCAGCCCTTCTCAGCTTGGTATTGTCTACAAATGTTTTTAAGCATACTCTGCACTTCATTATTACAAGTCCTTATGAAAACATTGATGGGTACTGGGCCCAGGACTGGCCCTTGCAGAATCCTCCTAATTTGACCAAGATCCATTGTAGCTACTCTTTCCTTATGTTCTTTCAACCACTTTACAATAAGTGCACCCCATGTTTCATTGGGATTCCAAATTAGTAGCCCAAGGTTAATGTGAAGTTTTATACTGAATAATTTGAATTAGTGGTTAGTCAAGCTTACAGCTAAACTCCAAAGATGTGTGGGGTTCTTCCAAGCACAAAGTCAGCACTTGTCAGAACATACTATCTAACTGATTTCCTTTAGAGCTTGAAAAATCCTTCTCTGGTGTTCCATGTTCTTTAGAACGTTATTAATGGAAAGTCACTAGTTACATCTGTACTTGTGTGCATATATAGGCATTTGTTTATCCAGGTTTGAGATATTTATAGTATCCTCTGTAATGTAGGAAGTTTAGTGTTACTAAAATAGAATGAGTCGCATTGATTTTTTCGTAAATATTTGGCTATTTTTAAGAAATGCTTTGCCAAGGTATGTCCCTGGAGGTTGTTATCTTAGTTTTTGTTTTGAATAATCTAAACAGTTAGTTTAAATGTCAGGAATTCCTTGGACAGCACAAAGTATAGTACACTGTATCCTCTGACTGTGTCTGATTTTCAGGAACAAGCTGATAGAATTCTAAGATTTATCAGCTGGTACTTTTACATATGTCTTTTGCTCCACCTTTTTGTTAAGCAGCCAGAAATGTGTGCAACATAAGTGCTTTACAATAAGAAACCTCTTTATTTGAACTTTGTACTCATCTCAAAGAGAATGAGACCTAATTATTGCCACTTGGAGTGCTTGAGATTAAAATGAAATAAATGTTGGTCTGTGTCTTGCACATTTCATAATAATCTGAGGGAATTTTATGGAAAACTCTTTACTGATGTTTCTTGGTAGCCTTGAGAGAGGTAAATAAAGTCATCTTAATGTTTTTTTTAAAGAAGTGTTGTAACTCACCTAAAAGATGAATAATTATAGTTAATTGAAAATAGTCCAGTTTATTATTACTAAATATGATGGAGACAAACCTCCTTTTTCATACATGTAAGGGCTTCCTTGGCTGCTCAGTTGCTGTGTGATGCATTGGAAGAACTCATAAAATAGGCAGCCTACCCCATGAAACTACATTAAGTACTGAAATATAGACACACTTTTTTTGTGACCAGGCATATAACATTTTTCCTAACCACGTTGGAATACTATATTAATAGTGTCCAAAATGTGTTCTGTTTTTGCTGCTGCTAACCAATGTAGATTCTGTGGCGACCTTTCTTTGGTAAGGGAAGTTGTTCTTCAAAGTTAGTGCTTCATCCACTGTGGCAGATGCATAAATCTCTGAAATTTATCATTATCTACATATGCAGTTTTCCTTGCCTGCCTCTAAAACTCCTATGATATCAAATACCATAAATTGCAGAATAGTGATAGAAATGTAGCCATGTTAGTCTGGTGATGTGTCCTTTTCATATGTGTTCACTTTTTTTTAATTGTATCCTTTAGTATATATGGTTGTGACTATTTTCTTCTACTATTTGATCTGAGGAAGTGGGTCTGGCCCACGAAAGCTCATCATCTAATAAACCATCTTGTTAGTCTTTAAAGTGCTACATAGTCCCATAAATTGCAGATGAACAGTTCTTGCTATTATTCAGAGAGTAATTTAAAAACACTTCAGAACAGTAGTTCCCAACCTTTTTTATACTATGTAGCGGGAAACCCATTCACAAACTTTTTGCAGACTGGTAACATTTTATTTGCATATTTAATATGCAAATTCATTTGCATAAAATCATTAAGATCAGAGTTTGCTAATATCTACAAAGCTAAAAAAAATTCTGTTAAAAGAATCCTTTCCTTTCTTCTTTTAAGCCATTAAAACTTATGTAATTTTTTTTTTAAATGTAATCATGCAAATGTTATGAGCTAGGTCTTTTGTTTCAGTATTCAAAAGCGGCCTAAAAGCTTTTAACCCATCTGAAATTTTGGCACCACCGCATACAGCAGTGGTCAGCAACCTTTTCAAACCACAGAGCCAAACTACATCAACATGCAGAACAAGTGGTCAACAAAGAGCCATATAAGAATGCCCATTTTCATGAGTGAAAATATACCCACGTGTCTAGGTTTCTCTCCTGTTTCCAGAATGAAGTAACAGCCAGCTCCCGATCCAGCTATGTTCATACTTATTCATGTTATGCTCAATTAAAGAGCTAAAAATCATTTACTGATAGAACTTAACTCCCCAGGAAATCTCCTTTCCCCTGAGCCATCACACCACTCTTCTGTCATCCCCCTCATCAAACCACACATGGATTCACCTTCCATCCCACCTTTCCCTGTTCCCTCTCCTTCCAGGTATTTGTACGGCTCCAGCACTGTAGTGCTGAGTGCCTGTGGCTCTGAGATCCAATGGCTTCCTAAGGCTACATGGAGGAGTTGAACTCTGATCACCGGATGCCTAGTCCAGTAATTAGGGCACTAGCTGTCACACTGGAGACCCATGGTCAGTTCCCTGCTCTGCCACAGACATGCAACATGACCTTGGGGAAGTCACTTAGTGGCTGCTGTGTGGTGGCTCGTAGGGCCAGGACTGGAGTACACCCTTGCCCCCTGAACTGCTGCACATCAGCCCCAGAGACGCTGTGAACAGCCAGCTTCAACCCCGAGCCGCTACAAACAGCTGACTTCAGCTCCGTCAGCCACTTGCCACTCATCTAGGCTGTACCCCAGCCCTATGGGCGTGGCCTGGCAGTGTGCTATGGCCCAGAACTGGTCCGCAGACCAGCATTTGGGACCACTGCTTTAGAATATTAAAGTGGATAAGCCATGGCAGATTTAATTAATAATATAGAAATCACTTTTTCTGGTACTTTTATAAAGATGAGGCCTGAACTGTGGTGGAAGTTCGTGCGTTATATAGCCGTTGTTGGGGCTCTCTCCTATGGATAGTTGTATTAATTACACTAAACTGTACTTTAACAAATTCTTTTAAATTGAATTCTAGTAAGCAAGTAATAGCATCAGATCTGATGTAAGAGTGATGGATTGTCGCTATTTTAGAGCATTAAGAAATGCCAGTTAAATTGACATTTTAGAGTTCTTAATGTTCTGGGGTTGTAAATGACTTTAGGTCTATCTGTTGGGAATGAACAAACTGCTTTAAATTTAATCAGATGGACTACAGCCCATAGTCTGACACAGAAACTGTCGTAGAAGTATACATATGATCACAGTCCAGGTTGAGATAAATCATTAAATTCTATGTATATTGTAAATAACTTGAATTGTTATGATGGAGTTTTTCAGATTGTTAGATTACATGTGTAATAAATAATACTTGACAGATTCCAATGATTTGAGATTTAGTATGACTTATTAAAATTTGTAACTCAAGATTTTAATATCTTTGGAATCAAATATCCAGGAGGAGAAGTTGTATTTTTTGAATAAGGGACAATATGGAAGAAGAAGAATATTTTTAGATTATCACTTGTTTTTAATTGCGTCCCACTCTTTAGAATTATGCTGACTTTTAAAAAAAATCCCAAATTGTAAGATTTCTTCTCATTGAAGCTATAAGAATCTTACATGGAATTTTCTCCTAAATACTTAAAGCCTATCTATTATTCTGTTTATAGTATTGCTACCTCATTATTAGCATATGAATATTTTATAGTGTTTTATGCTGAAATGATTTTGCTCTCAGAATATTATCAGGAAAAAGTAGAAATTGGTTTTTTAATATCCTGTGCAAGGTAAACAGCTCATATTAATGTTAATATTGCAGACATTTTTTCAATATAATGGCATTAGGCTGTGTCCATACAATTGTTTGTTTGTTTCTTTCAGAACCCTGTCAAGAAAATTCCAGACTCTCATGAAATTACACTTCAACATGGGACCAAAACAGTAAGTGATAACTCCTAGACTTTCTATATCCTAATGGATTTCTCCAGAATTTTTGGACCACTTATGACAAGCTAGAATAGATAAACATATATGTGGTTGAAACCGTAATACATTTTAAAATGAAATACAGTAGGGAAAAAAAGATGAGTAGCCTCTGTCCAGGTGGGCAGCCAGCATTGCCAAGACAAGGTTCTTTCATGACTCTGTAGGTATGAAGATGATAACAAAAGGCCTGATATTTGGAGGGGAAGGTGGTGGTCACTGAGATTGATGGGTGCAAAGTAGTTCCTTTAAAAAAAAAAAAAAGTCCTCAAGTGTCTTGGAATAGATTTCTTTATAAAAGGGATTGTTAATATTTTTCCATGTAATTTTTTAGTAGTTTTTTTTTTAATGGGAATTCCAACAAGTGTATTTTTTCTTCATCCCTATAAACTCAGATCATTTGTTAGGTTTTAACAAAAAAAAGGGCTACAGTCAATTCGTCTTCCAGTTTTACAAGTTTTACATTGTCTTCTAGTTTTCAAATCTTAAGCATTAATTTAGGTGTGCCAAAACAGAACACTGCTCCACATTTCTCTGTTTTCTGTTTTCTATAAGGTTTATTGAGAAGCAATCCTACTCCAGGTTCATCCTGTTTTTCTGGCTCATCTTGGTTTAGTCTCTTTCAATATTCAAAATAGTTATGCCAATTTTGAGTACTGTACTTGCTTTGGTGATTCTCTCTCTTCTCTGTTTGGCTTTATGAGAAGCAATCCCATTCCAGGCACAACCAAACCCTTACACTGCTTTAGGGTGTGATAAGGGAAAGCTGTATACTCAATTTGGTGGCCCTGTCTCTTACCATCAAGCAGACAATCTCTAAAACATAATAAATTACTCATCTACAAATTGATACAGTAAAATGACAATCCTATATAAATGAGTGGAAGTCAATATCTTTTTTCAGGACACAGTCAATAGTACATACAGAGTTTCCATAGTATTATATACATTTAATCTACATTTAAATATCCCATCTGTACCTCTTGCGTCTAATGATTTTAGGCTGATGATTACTGTATTCCTGTGGAACTGAAATGAATAAGGAAAGATTTCCCAAGCTGAAGAGTCTTTCCAGAAACCTGATTGATTTTCCAGTTGTCTTGCTTGTACAGCGTAACAGAAGTTACTTTCTCACAGCATAACTGCAGAGAGAAATTTTCTCCTAACAGCTTTGACATATAGGTGAGTATGGGAAAGAAAACATAAAAGATATTCTGAACGTCTTGCTTTTTAATTTTTAAAATTACAACTGGGAAGTACAGATAGTAATAGCAGCAGACAACCCGGTTTAGAAAGACTTGTGCGATTTGAAAAACCTTCAGACCGTTGACACTCCAGGATAGAGATCGAAACCTGAAGGTTCTGCTCATAAAGGCAGCACATTGACCTCCACCTGATTGCGTACTGGCAGACTTGGCAGTGAGCATGTCTTCCCAGAGCATAGTGCCTTAGTGCCTAAGACTCTGTCTAAAGAATTGTGGCACCTGATGGCCTTGTCTCAGAGCTCACATTGGTAACACTGTCCACAGTTACCAGTGTCACAGAAAGAAAAGAGTCCAGACAGAGGGAGATCTCCCACGTCCATGCCCAAATTCAAGGACATGGCAGAGTTGGGCCACCAGATATCTTCACTAGGGGGAAAGAGCCCAAGGGCTGAACATCCCACTCCCAGCCAGATCTCCAGAACCACTGAGAGACATTGTTGTGCTTCCATGCTGGAGGACTTTCAAGCAGCCCAGGATTTGATGCACAGCATGGCCTCCTTCTCCTCTCCAGCATAAGCTCCACTGAGGGTGCCATTGAGAGGCAAGCCAGCCATGATGGTGCCATGATGGCTTGATGCTTATTCTTGCCATTGCTGACACACCAATCCCAGACACCACAGCTGGATCCAAGAAGTGAATCTTCACGTCGGGGCTCAGTGCTTAGTTCAGCTCTTCCTTGTTTGTCCTGTACAGACACCTTGGAGTCAGAGCCTGACTCCGGCAGATCTCGTCAGAGCAACAGTAGGAGATCAACTTCCATCTGGGATTTGCAACAGTACATGGCACCAGGGCCTGCTCAATGGCAACCCTCTACCCAGTGGACCTTTTGGACTCTCTGGGCTTTCCACCAGTATTCAAAGGTGTCATTGGTAACATCGGACAGCTTTGTCCCACTACAAGCACCATCCACCTCAGCAACAGCACAGTGGGTAGAACCTGCAAACTTCTTCAGAATGCACATCACTACCTCAGCCTTAAGCCATTGCCAGGCCAGGTGTCGCAGATAGTTTTGGCACTGGTACCTTCAATGACATTGGCACCAATACTGACTACAATTCCACTACTGGTACAGGCACCAATACAAGCCACAGCACCGCTGCCAGTATCAGCACTATTGGTACCACCTTCGGTGCCATATGTGCAGGCACAGGAATTCAACCATCTATCCTGTTGGGACCTATGCAGCACGAGCTCCAGCCACTGACAGGCACCACCACCACCTCCTCCTCTCCTGAAGAGGCACTTGTAGCCTTGACTCCAGTGTCTGATTTGGAGGGTTAAAGCCCTTCAGTAACTTCTTAGAAGGATGGCCTGGGGTCTCAGCATACAAGCAGAGGAAGTAGTAGAGGATGTTGACCCTGTAGTAAACATCCTGTCTTCCTTTACCCCTGGCTGCATTGTTTTGTCTTGCCTCTCATTAGGTCCATTTCAGACACTACTAAGACATTATGGCAGACATCAGCTTCCTTATCTCCTGCTGCCAAGTGTAACGAGATGAGCTGCTTTATTCCATCAAAAGGATATAAACATCTCTGTTCTCATGTTCTCCTAGACTCCTTAGTGATGGATGCAGCCAACCACTGGGAACACCCTGGTCTCCATTGCCCACCATCCTTGCAGACTATTTTAGATACGGCAGAATCAGTTACAAGGGCCATGCATGGCATCACTGACTATGAGTCTTAGGTCTGCCTTATGTGGTCTAGCACATTAACCAGGACCTTTCCTTAGAGGATACATATCTTTCTTACAAGAAAACGGGCAACATAAAGTACCCTTAGAACAATAGGTCTCCATATCTCTGCCACTCAGTGCAGGCACTTCATGTCACAGGTGTACCCACCTCAGGGCCACCCAAGAGGGGCCTAGAAGAAGAAATAGAAACAGCAGGAGATACCAGCAGCTGTCATCAGGCCAAGGCTTTCGCCAGTCTAATAAACCCTCATCAAGCCATAAGCAGCAGTTTTGAGGGTACAATCCAGGAAAGAATACTGTTGGGTTTTTTTACTCCATCTTGCCTTCTCTTCCCAAATATTTCCTTCCTACAGTGCTTGGTCCCAAATTACTTCTGTGACAGAGTTATAGCAGAAAGTTACACAAAAGTAGTGGAGGGAAAGTATGAGCCTCAGACTGAGGAGATCTCTGCTCCCAGGGTAACAAGGAGGAACTGGTCTAGAACCAGCAGAGGCAGTCAGGGGCAGTCAAATACTTGGGGCTACTTGACCAGGCCTGCAGAATCAGGCCAGCCTAGGCTGATTAGAACACCTGGGGTTAATTAGGGAAACCAACTGAGACTGGCTATAAAAGGAATTTGCTTGCAGTTGGTGGGGGGGTGCATGTTGCTGAGAGGATGGAGGAAAGCGCTGCTGGGAATAGGAGGAAGACAAACTACAAAAGGAAACTGGGAGGATGAAGCGGAGGAAAGGAGGATGCTGGGAAGTTGTGGGGAAGCCATGGGGTCTTGTAGCACATTGCCCACCGCTGTAATAGGGCATTCACATTGGCAGCCGCTGTAATAGGGCCCCAGGCTGCAATCTGGAGTGGGCCTGGATTCCCTCCACCCAGCCCACTTCCCCATTTATACTTGGGGAGAAAAGGGATTGTGGAGTTTATTCTCCCCTTTACCATATGCTGGCCAATGATGAAAAGAGCTCAACAAACAGAAAACAAATGGCTTAGGCATGGTGCCTAAAATTGAGGGCTGCTTTTAGCCTTTAAAGCAAGCAGATGCACTTGAAAGCACATTCTACCATGAGCATTACCCAATGGTCTGAGAGGGAATATTCCATCCAGTTTTCCTCCCCTCTGCCCTCCTCTCTCTCTACTCCCCAACCCTCTTCAGGGACCCTTCTCATGAGCAGCTCCTAATTTAAGAGGTGCACATCTCCTATTTATGGAGGCAATAGAGGAGGCTCCTGCAGAAAACAAGAGGCAGGATTTTACTCCTGCTCCTTCCTAATTCTAAAAAGCCAAAAGTGGGCTTTTGCTACTTTTGGACCTGCTAGAACTCAAATTCATAAAGAAGCTCAAATTCCACATGGTCTCCCTGGAATCCGTATTGCCTTTCTTGGAACCAAATGGCTAGTACTCCACCCTCAACTTGAAGGACATGTACTTTGATTAATCAACCTCACAGGAAGTGCCTGAGACAACAGATAACAAACATTACCAATTCACAGTGCTCCCTACCAGCCTCTCCTAAGCCCCTCGGGTATTTATGAAATGCGTGGCAGTGGCTGCCGCCTTTCTTCGCAGACACAGGGTGCAGGTCTTTCTGTACCTAAATGACCAGCTCAAAAGTCAGTCCAGATCTCAGGTAGAGGCCTATGTAACATTCATCAGAACCACTTTAGACAATCTGACTCCTCAGCAAATCCAAATCCACTCTCCTCACATTTCAGAAGGTAGGGTTTACCGGGGCAATTCTGAATTAGTCCCATGCAAGGGCCTACTTCCCCATAAAAGAGTTTCAGGCCATTGTTACCCAGGAACTCAGTAATGACAATAGAATTTAAAATTTAGACTACGATCAGATCTTAATTTTGTTCCTGACACCAGAAGCACAGGTCCCCCGACACTGTATCTATCACCAGTGGATTTTAATGGCCCCATTAAAAACACAACTCAAATATAAATTTAAGCAATCTATTAAAGAATTAAAATAGTACCCAGAATATGATGATACAAGCCAATGACCCCAGTACAACCAGTAAACAGTAAACCAACCCCACATCCTAGAACCAGAAGAGAGAAGAAGATAGAAAAGGATTCCCCAAACACAACAAGGTAAGTATTCAAATACTTTACAGGTCTGGCTTAGATGACAGATGGTATTCAATGGATGTGGAGGGAAGAAGCAACCTTTGGACCTTCTACTGTTCAGCAGGGGAACCTGCTGTCCGGGGAGGAACAGTAGGTGATCCTTCGATGTTATTCAGGCTCAGGTCAATCACGGATTCAGGTCTGGCTTACAGAGGGCTTCACCACAGGGAGCAGGCCAGGACTCCAGAGTGGGCAAAGGAATGTAGGAGCTTTGCTGGATGTCCCCTAAACACAAATCCCCACACTCTTCGGTGGAGGCTGTGAAGGGAGGCACCCACAGTAGCATGGCGATTCTTCTCCCTCAGGAAGCTTCTATCCTACAGCTGGATGGTAGGCCTCAATTGAGCCTTCGCCACAGACTGACAGCAGGACAGGCAAGAAGCAGCAGCAGACCGAGGAACAAAGGATCAAGCAGCCAGGTTGTTCAGGAGGAGCCCCACCCCTCAGACTGTTGGTCCTTTTAAAGTTCCTTAGGCATACACAGTGACCAGACTCACTGTATACTGGTGTTGATATACAACACAACAACGTTTTATATCAACAAACCGAGTTGTGCACTCTTTCTCCTCGGTCACAAAGACTTGTGTATAGAGTACTTAGTACATCTGCAGGCCGTGTATCTACTGGGTGCTCAGAATGATTTAGCAGACAATCTCAGCTGTTCCTACTAGTCTCATGAGTGGTCCCTTCATCTGGAAGTGTCTAATTAAATTACATTAAATTAAATTAAATATTCCAGAGGTGGAGACTTGCACATATAGACTTCTTTGCAATCTGTCACAACAGAAGGTGTCCCCAGTTCTGTTCGTTCCAGAATCTCAGTTCAGGCTCTTGTGGGAAAGCATTCATCTTTACTAGGGACAGCAGCTCCTGTATGTTTTCCCACCTATTCCAGTGATTCACAGAGTATTGCTAAAAATCAGTCAGGACCAAGTACAGGTCCTCCTCATAGCCCTGGCTTGGGCCCATCCTCACTGGTTCACTGCTCTATTTGACATGTCAGTAGCAGCTCTGATCCTTCTTCCATTATTCCTCGACCTTTTCACACGGGGCTATAAATATCTATTGCATGTGAACCTCAAGTCCCTCCACCACACAGTGTGTAAACTCCATGGTTAAATCCCCTGAATCTTTTCTGTTTGGAGCAGGTTAGACAAGTCCTCCTTAGCAGCAGGAAACCTTTCACTAGAGTTACCTAGGCTGCAAAGTGAAACAGATTTTCAGTTTGGACCAGTCAGCATGGTTTCTTCCCGATGCATGCTGTCAAAGTCAGACAGGACTCACAGATTTGTCACACCGCTCTGTTTATTAGCAAAGCTGCTCTGCTAATTTAACCCAGAAAATGTGAGTGCCATACAAGGTTCAAACCCCTTGATTTATACAGTCAAAAGAAAGTCAAAATTAACAGGATTAAAAGAGGGGCAAAACTTCACATAATTAGTGTGAGGCTAGTTAAGTATCTTCATTTCCACATCAAGCACATAGCAATCTCCTGTCCATATCTCCTTGGTTATCTCAATTGCTTTCTCCCTAACACCTAATGTTCCTTTTCCTATTAACTCTGGCTAGCACTCTGGAATCTGCATACCTACAAACAACATTAACATACTTTTCTTCTTCCTGTTCAGAGACAAACAGTATTCCTTCAAATTATTCAATTATTACAGCATAATTCATCTTTCTCTTACAGTATAATTCTTTCTACTTTCACAATGCCCATATACCATTAATTTTGGACTGCATTTGCCATCTTAAAAAACAGGGGCTCTCAATCTTTTTCGTCAGAGTGCACTTAGCCATCATATCTGTTTTTCATCTGTGGTTCCTCAGTGGTAACGAACACAATGGCTAGCTACTTCTTAAAGGGTCTAGATAGACTTAACCGTCAAGTCCATAAACCAGTTCCTCCCTGGGACCTTAACTTAGTCCTGTCCAAACTTGGTCATCTATTTGAACCTCAATGAGTAATTGACTCAATAAGTAATAGCAAAAATGTTTTAAGGGATGTACGTAATTCAGACTTCTCTGAAGAGATAATAGAAGCTCTCCCAAAAAAATGGAACACTGCATGGCTGACATGGAAGGAACAAACTAAGGCAATGATTGTGATATATGGCTGTGTGAGACTAGTATTTCTGTGCACTGGTTATAGTTTATACAAAGAGGAAGATCAGACTACCTCAGAATTATTTTCATTGAATTATTTTTGATCTGTCTGTGTAGGTATCTGCTTTGGGTTTGGATCCCTCAGGTGCTCGTCTGGTAACTGGAGGCTATGATTATGATGTTCGGCTTTGGGACTTTGCTGGAATGGATGCATCTCTTCAAGCTTTTCGATCGCTTCAGCCTTGCGAATGGTATGTATTGAGACTACCTTTTTGACTTAACAGTTGTTGTATTCTAGCTTCTAGCTGTCATACACTGTAATTTGCAAGATAAGTCTGTTAGAATTATTATCCCCTAATATTTTTGCATTAGACAAAATGAGGATAGAGATAGAAGCATGTGGCCCGTCTTTCACACTTTTCTGAAAGACACGCATATTTTCTCCTGAACTTGCTCTGCATACTGTACTATGCAAATATTTAAAATAGTATACACATGTATCTGCTAAGTTAATTATAGGATACCCCTCTCAAGATAAATACAGATTTAGTTTCTTAAGTTAATAAAGTAGGTAGATAGCTAGCTTTAAATGAGGAGGAGGGATAGGGAAGAGGACACATGCTAAGAAAGAAAAACATTGATGGTAGACTCACATAGGGACTAAAGTAGGATTAGGGCTTCTACAGTTACATGAATTTGAGAGGAGAGCATCATCAGAACCTTTTAATTATTTTTGAAGAAGATCTGACCAGTTGGACTGCACTGATACTGGATGACAGCATAGCAGACAACAGAACAAAAGAAAGGCCTAAAGTCATTGTCAGGGGCGAGCACTCATCCCCACAGCACCCTATGCCGGTCACTCAAGGAATCAGCACTCCTGCCTTAGAGTGTCTTCTGCTGATCAGTGACCCAGCCTCGGGCGCAGGTCTTCTGCTGGTTCAGCTCTATGCCCTTCCTGCTCGTGGTGTCCTTTCCTCCTCAGACTGGCCTAGGCCAGTGCCCCTGTACTCTGGGGTCCTTCCCTCCCAGGGAACTCCCAGTTCCCTTATACCTACCTTGCCTCAGTGACCCACTGCCACTCGTCATCTGGCCTCTTATCTCAGAGGCAAACTGCAGTCTGAATTGGCCACTCATCATTGGCAAGGAGGTGTGGACCTGCTGCCTTTTCTGTCCTGGCTGTTTCCCTGCAGCCTTAATGCACTCAAGCCTTGCCTCAGGCCCTGCAACTTGGGAGTGAGGTCAGGCCAAAGCTCCCCAGCTCTGCCTGCCTTTTCCCAGCACTGCTCTGTCCCTGGTGGCTAGGTCCCTCCTGCTCCCCAGCTAGAGCAAGAGTGTCTGTCGTCCCCCCTTCCCCCTCCCTCCTGAGACTTTATTTATACAGCCCCAGCTGGGCTCTAATTGGCTATATCTGCTTCAGCTGCGGACTCTGCTCTCTCCCAGGGCTGGGTTTTAACCCTTAAAGGCCAGTGTGGAGCAGATACCCCATCAGTCATTTGTTTAGAGATCTCTTTAGAAGAGATCTTACTGCTGCAAGTTGTGTCTTGAGATGGGCTGAGTTCCTGAAAAACAGCCCTGTCAAGAACATGAACACTGACAATATCAGGACGTATTCTGCTATGAAACTAAGAAAAAACATTGCCCTAGTGATCTATCAAGATTTGTTAATGGCCGGAGATCTGGCATACAGAAAGCCAAGATCTTGAACATAAGAACGACCATAGTGGGTAAGACCAAAGGTCCATCTGGCCTAGTGTCCTGTCTGCCGACAGTGGCCAATACTAGATGCACCAGAGGGAGGGAACACAGCAGGTAATCCTCACGTGATCACTCCCGTCACCCAGAAACAGAGGCTAGGGATACTATTCCTACCCATCCTGGCTAATAGTCATTGATGGACCTAGATTCATGGAAGTTATCTAGCTCTTTTTTGAACCCTGTTTTAAAGTTCTAGCTTTCACCGCATCCTCTGGCAAGGAATTTCACAGGTTGACCGTGCGCTGAATGAAGAAAAACTTCCTTTTGTTGGTTTTAAATCTGCTGCCTATGAATTTCATTTGGTGATCCCTAGTTCTTTGCCAACAAGCAAATTATAATTTGCCAACAAGCAAATTATAGACTAATAAAAGCACCAGTCAAATGGGACAGTGATAACGAGGAGCTGTCTATTTTAAATAAATCTTTGCTTTCCAAACAGCAGAAATTTATTAATTAAAAAAATTTAAAATTTCCAGCATATCTGTAAATAGTGCTTTCTCATGATCCTTGGCTTTTGTAGACCTTGAACCGCGTCTAGTTTGCAGTTTTACTTTCGAAATAGCGCTTTTTCGAAAGAGTGCCATAATGTGATTATGCAAACGAAGCACGGGAAATTCAAATCCCGGCTTCATTTGCAATTTTGAAGTGCCTAATTTACATCCCTCTGTCAAAAGAGGGATGTAATCTAGATGTACCTTCAATGTAGCTATATGTGGCTCCCTTCCCCCATTTGCTCTTTCAGCTGGGGTTTGAATAGTTTATGTTCATTAGCTGCAGTCTGAACAGCTTCCTGTTATGCTGAGTAATGGAAAATCCCCATAATGTTAGATACTTGTTAAAACCACGTTGCCTTAATTGAGTCAATTGTATTAATTCATAGGAATATGTAATCTGTCAATGTATGGAGTGCATGAAGAAATATGAATGAGAAACCACCAATCATAAAGAAGTAAAACATGTGTTACCTTTTATGGCCATGAGGAAGGGTCCTGAAAAGTGCATAAATTGATGTGACTGGTGGCCAGGTGGGGTCTTTTCCACGGAAAGATATAACAGCATGCCATGCTCTGAACTTGACTGGGAGCAGTAGAGCCCTCCTGCAGAGCCCAAAGGACTCCGGAAACTCTCATCACCTTGCATCCAATCTCCAGGAAGCTATAGTATGGCCAGCCTCAGCAACCTGCAAAATTGAAACTAACTATTGCTGCACTTGCAGCCTGCCTCCAAACTGCCAGCATGAATGTGTGTGTGTGTGTGTATATTGCCGTGCCATTAAGATTGTACAAATAAAATGCCTTGGTGCTGCTCTAGTACACCCTTTGTCTGGGTTTATTCCCTGGCTCATTCCAAAAGCAGGTAACACACATTACCTTGGAAAATGTATGGTCAATTAGGACTTACAATAAATGCCAAGAAGATGAAATGGTTGCATCTTGGAAAATGAACAATAGGTAGTTTTGAAATGTAGCAATGGTGAATTATAGAATAAGCAGAATCTGAACTGTTCCATGAGAGATGAGGTTAAAAGACAGTGTTGTTAAATTTCAAGTGCTGCATATAAACTGATGAAGTCATGGACTGAAAAAACACTTGTATCAAAGTAAAAATTTATCAAGTTAGTACACATCAGTTATATCTTATGGTCAGTAAGAAGCTGTGGTAAATGAAATTGATATCAGATGTCTGGGGAAGTAAAGATGAAAGGATGGAAAGAGTAAAGTCAACTAATTTTAAGAAAAATGAAGTTAGAAGAAGATAGGTTGAGAAG
Source organism: Pelodiscus sinensis (assembly GCF_052426305.1). Taxonomy (NCBI): domain Eukaryota; kingdom Metazoa; phylum Chordata; order Testudines; family Trionychidae; genus Pelodiscus; species Pelodiscus sinensis. The sequence continues at coordinate 106,133,391 of NC_143057.1, read as the reverse complement.
CCTATCAGGGTGTGGGATTGAGGGGTAGCAATCAAAAAGATTATGATGGGGACATCAAAGATGACAAACAGGTGATAGGGTGCCGAAGAAAATAATGCAAGCACAATGAAGGTCAGTCAGGCTTATAAGCCAGCCATCAACAACACAGTGGAACATCATATGAAGAGATATGACAAGTCTGGACTTAATTGTGAAACTGTCTAATGAAAGACAGAAATGGTAGTTCTGTACTGCCCCCTGTGTCCATAAAGGTACTCTGAGATTAAAAGAATAAATCTTTCTGGGTATCAGAGTTAGTTTGACTGGTCTGTACATTCCTGGACTTTCCTTTTTCCTGGTTTTGGGGGAGAGGTATTGTCTTCACCCTTCACTAATCATGTGGGACCTTGCCCATTTTTTCCATGAGTTCTTGAAGTTAATTGCTAATGGTTCAGAAATTGCTTTAATTCCTTAAGTACTTTCTTCACTATGTTACTGTACAGTTTTAGTTTCCTTATTTTGTTAACAGTTTGGGAAATGGCTTTGGTAGGGGAAAAATGCATTCTAGCATTGTGCATTCTGTCACAAACCAGAGTTTTGTCTGAGGTCAATACATGTGCTCTACTTGAAATTTCTCAGGTTATTGTTCCTTGTGTGTTCTCTTCATACCTGAAGTGTGTATCAAACAAGAATGTTGATAGAAAAATCATCTTGTTTTAATGTAGCCTCTGAAGATTCTTTCCCCTGGATCTATAAGTAAAATAAGTTACGGGATAAGAGGGAAGGTCTTCTCGTGGACTGGTTAAAAGACAGTAAGCAAAGGGTAGGAATAAATGATAAGTGAGTGGAGAAGAGGTAACTAGTAGGGGTCCCCCAAGGGTCTGTCCTGGGACCCATCCTATTCAACTTATTTATAAATAATCTAGAGAAAGGAGTAAACAGTGAGGTGGCAAAACTTGCAGATCATACTAAACTGCTCAAGATGGTTAAGAATGAAGCAGACTGTGAAGACCTTCAAAATGATCTCATTAAAGCTAAGTGATTGGGCAACGAAATGGAAAATAAAATTTAATGCTGATAAATGTAAAGTAATGCACATTTGAAAAAATAATCCTATCTATACATACAAAATGATGAGAACTAATTTAGCTCAAGAGCGAGATTTTGGAATTTTTGTAGATAGTTCTCTGAAAATATCCATTCAATGTGCAGTGGCGGTCAAAAAAGCAAACAATGTTAGGAATCACTTTAAAAAAAAGGAATAGAGAATAAGACAGAGTATCTTATTGCCTCTATATAAATTCATGGTATGCCCACATCTTGAATACCGTTTACAGATGTTGTCGCCTCATCTCAAAAAAGAAACGTTGGCATTAGAAAAGGTTCAGAAAAGAGCAACAAAGATGATTAGGAGTTGGGAACAGGTCCCATATGAAGAAAGATTAAAAAGACTTGGGGTATGTCTACACTACCACCCTAGTTCGAACTAGGGTGGTAATGTAGTCAACCGGAGTTGCAAATGAAGCCGGGGATTTTAATTTCCCGGGCTTCATTTGCATATTGCCAGGCGCCGCCATTTTTAAATGTCCGCTAGTTCGGACTCCGTGCCCACGGCTACACGCGGCACGAACTAGGTAGTTCGGACTAGGCTTCCTGTTCCACGAGGAGTACAGGTAGTTCGGAAGCCAATCCGCTGACCCTCCCAACTGCTACCCTTCAGTTCCACCACCCCCTCCGAGCGTTTTTCCACCAATGGTCCCTCATTACCTCGGACAAGTGGGTTTTGAACTTAGTCCAATCTGGCTATGTCATCCCCTTTACCTCTACCCCGCCCAACCACCCTCCTACCCCATCCCTTTTCAGGGACCCCTCTCACGAAGCTGTACTCCTGCAAGAGGTTTCACACCTCATTCAACTGGGCGCAGTAGAACACTTACCAACACAATTCCGAGGCCGGGGATTCTACTCAACGTACTTCCTAACCCAGAAGAAGACAGGAGGTTGGTGCCCCATATTAGACCTTAGGCGCCTCAGCAAATACATTGCATACCACCATTTCAAGATGGTTACCCTCTCAACTATCATTCCTGCACTCGACCAACACGATTGGCTTTCGGCTCTCGACCTTCAGGACGCATATTTCCATATTACAATTCATCCTGCTCACAGACGCTTGCTCCGATTTACAGTGGGTACCCAACACTACCAATACAGGGTGCTCCCATTTGGTCTCTCCACAGCCTCCAGGGTATTTTCCAAAACCCTATCGGTAGTAATGGCCTTTCTGCGATGCCAAGGCATCATAATATTCCCATACCTGGACGATTGCCTCATAAAAGCTGCGTCTTTCGACGAAACGAAGGCCATGACAGATACCACAGTAGCCCTTTTACTCAGTCTCGGGTTTCACGTAAATTATGCAAAATCCACTCTACGCCCAACACAGAGACTGGAGTTCATAGGCGCCCTCCTCGATACAATCGCAGCAAGGGCCACTCTTCCCGAACACAGGTTTGCGATATTCTGCAACCTTGTCCGAGCAACACAAGTGGTACCTACTGTCACGGTCCGCCACTGCCTCAAAATCCTCGGACACATGGCCTCCACGACTTACGTCGTCAGTTTGGCAAGACTCCACATGAGACCTCTTCAGTCCTGGCTCGCTACGGTGTACAGACCCTTCAGGGACCAAATCTCCAAGTATGTCGCTATCCCACCACGCGTTATCAATTCCATGCTCTGGTGGACAATTCCTCAAAATATGCTACACAGCGTTCCCTTTCAACGTCCAACTTCTACTCTCATGCTTATAACAGATGCCTCACTCATGGGATGGGGAGCCCATTTGGGAAGCATCACAGCCCAAGGCAAATGGTCATTTGTGGAGCAAACACTCCACATCAACCTCCTCGAATTACGGGCAGTCAGATATGCATGTCAATACTTCATTCAGCATATAGCCCACAAGACCATCACCATTATGACGGACAATACCACCTGCATGTACTACATCAACTGGCAGGGTGGCGCCCGTTCCCCTTCCCTATGCTCGGAAGCCACCAAATTCTGGACCTGGTGCCTCTCACATGGGGTCACCCCTTCCGCTGTCTATCTTCCCAGAATACTCAACGTTACAGCAGACGCCCTAAGTCGCATGTTCATGGACCAGCACGAGTGGGAGATGGACAGATACGCCCTCACTCTGATCTTCCGTCACTGGGGCCAACCAGAAGTGGACCTCTTCGCCACAAAGAGCAATCGAAAGTGCCACCTCTACTGCTCCAGGGGAGTCCTGGGGAGAAGTTCCCTCGGAGACGCCTTTTCCATCACATGGGACACCTCCCTCCTGTACGCTTTCCCCCTCTCCCACTCCTACACAGAGTCCTGGACAAGAGCAGATTGAACCAGGCATGGGTTATTCTAGTGGCACCTGCGTGGCCCAGACGAACATGGTACCCTTACCTCCTCAAGATGATGGTAACGGACCCATATCCCTTCCCTCCACATCACGACCTCCTCTCACAAAACCACGGTCGAACCCTTCACCCGGACATCCCCAAGCTGAAGCTCCATGCTTGGCTCCTTCATGGCTCCAAGATGCCGAAATTGCCTGTTCAGAACAAGTGAGACACATACTAATTAATAGTAGGAGATGGTCCACCAGGAAAACCTACCGGTACAAGTGGATGCATTTCTCCCAGTAGTACGCTCAGACCCATGCAAGCCCACCATATCTTGCTCCTGTACATACCTTATTGGACTACTTACTCTCTCTGAAACACTCCGGCCTAGCACTCAGTACTATCAAGGTCCATGCTGCGGCCATAGCGGCTTTTCACCGTTCTCAACAAGGCACTTCCTTTCTCGCTGACCCACTGACCAAGCGTTTCTTCAAAGGCCTGCAGAACACCTTCCCTCCGGTCCGGCCACCAGTCCCCATTTGGGACCAGAACCATGTCCTTAAGAGCCTCACAAAACCCCCGTTTGAACCAATAGCGACCTGCTCTTTGTCTCACTTGTCCATGAAAGTGGCTTTTCTCGTCGCCATTACCTCCAGTAGGAGGGTGAGTGAGCTTGCAGCCTTAATGGCTGACCCTCCATACACCGTATTTTTACAGGACAGGGTGATACTCCGACCCCACCCTAAGTTCCTACCTAAAGTACCCTCCCCCTTCCATGTGAATGAACCCATACGCTTACCTGCCTTCTTTCCGAAACCACACACGGAACCGATCCAGACCGTGTGGCAGACTCTCGACGTCCGACGAGCATTGGTGTTTTACAGAGATCGCACGAGACCCTGGCGAGCCTCGCCTAGACTTTTCATCTCCTATGCTGAAAGATCTAAGGGACAAGCAGTCTCATCTCAGAGAATCTCTAAATGGATTACATCCTGCATTAAAACCTCTTATACCCTATATAACAAAGACTTACCTGGATCTATCACAGCTCATTCCACTAGAGCGGTAGCTTCCACGACCGCCTTTCTTCGTAACGTTCCATTGCAGGACATTTGCAACGCTGCTACGTGGTCATCTGACCACTCGTTTGTGTAACACTATGCTCTCTCCACCTCGATAGCATCTTCTATGGCGGTTGGACAAGCCGTGCTATCCACAGTTACTACCACACGGCTCCAAACCCACCTCCGTGAGCCAACAACTGCTGTGTAGTCACCCAGAGTGGATCACCCACGGGGACCACTCGAAGGAGAAGAAAGAGTTACTCATCTTGTGCAGTAACGGTTGTTCTTCGAGATGTGTCCCCGTGGGTGCTCCACTACCCTCCCTCCTTCCCCTGCTTGGAGCCTGATACTCTGGCAGGTAGAGAAGAAACGGAGGAGCCGCGCGTGTGCAGGCGCCCCTTCAGTCCCAACGACACTACCTGCCTGCGCACTGTGGCAGAAACAGCTAGAAAAAGTCTCTGGTCGCCGGCACGAGGACACACCAGCACCCAGAGTGGAGCACCTACGGGGACACATCTCGAAGAACAACCGTTACTGCACAAGGTGAGTAACTCTTTCTTCCTGCCTTATCAAGGCAATGGGAATTTTTCCAGTGCTTTCCCTGAACCTAATAGAACGGAGTCTCCCTTTTCTTGTTTGAGGCAAGCATCCATTTCTACTCTTGAGGGTCAGATCTTTCTCATATGCCTTCTACTCAACTCTGGAAGTTCCATGATTTGACTTGTAGGTCCAACCTAGGGATGTAAGCGACTAGTTGATTATACAATAAGGAGCTTCAGGGAGTAGCCGAGTTAGTCTGTTACAGAAAAAAACAACAAATCGTCTGGTAGCACTCTATAGACTAGCGAAACATATAGATGGTATCATGAGCTTTCGTGGGCACAGCCCACTTCTTCAGATGACCGGAGTTATGAGTAGGGGATATGAAAACTCGAAATAAATAGGAGAGGAGAAGGGGAGGGGGGAGAAAAAGAAAAAGAGACGGGTGGGAGACAGAGCATCATTAAGTATCTGGAGAATAGCTACTTAAACATAAGCAGATAAAAATCAAAGTCAATAGATAGATTCCTAAAACAGGAAGGATACCACTCAGGGAGCTGTTAGCACTTTCAGTGCTTATTAAGTAGGTAGAGTCCCCACCAGCGTATATCACGATTGGGTCCATTAGCATGTGATTTGAATTTGTGGATGAACTGGGATTCCAGGGCTTCTCTGTGTATTTGGCTTTTAGCGCTGGTTTGTGACAAGACAGCTACTTGCAGGTCTGTCAGACTGTGGTTAGGCAAGCTGAAATGCTCATCAACAGGCGTCTGTATATTCCCTTTACATATATCCGATTTGTGTCCATTGATTTTTTTCCCCCACAGAGACTATCTAGTTTGTCCAATATATATATAGCACTGCTGGCATTTGAGGGCATAGATCAAATTACTGGATGTACAGTCACATGACCCTTTGATTTTGTGGCTTATGTTGTTTGCTCCAGTGATGAATTCGCCAGTGCAGATATGCGAGCGGAATTGGTATCTTTTTTGGTTGCAGGGCTGGGTTCCTGCAGGTTTATGATGTGATTGTGTGGCATGGTTATCAAAAAGAATACGTTTCAGGTTCGGGGGTTGTCTGTACGCAAGTAATTTGATTAGTCGTCCGTCCCGTCCCTCCCCCTCCCCCACCTCCTGCTGCCTCTATCAAAGAGAGGCAGAAGGGGGAGAAGCAGGAGCCTGCTTAAAAGCTGTTCTCCCCCCCCCCCCCCACCACACACACATACCATTCCCCACAATGGTATCTCGGGGGGGGGGGGGGGCGGGGAGGCGCAGGTGTCATGGGGGACCAGGCGCTAGCTGGGAATCTGCTCTCCTGGCTTGCCCCTGCCTCCCTCCCCCCAAACACACACACATACACCGTGCTTTAGCTTTTTAATGTATTAAAAGCCTGGAGATTTTTAATACATTTAAAAGGCAGAGCTGCAGTGAGGTTAGCTCCTGGGGCTGGGAGCTAACCCTGCTGCAGCTCTGCAGTTGCCTCCCCCTTATCAACTAATCCACTAGTCGATGAAATCTCCCCCTTATCACCTAATCCACTAGTCAATTAGCTGTTTATATGCCATTTAACAGCCCTACTCCAACTAGAATCTATAAAAATGAGTTGAGATCTTATACTTTTAACTTCTAAGATTTGACTCTCATGTCCATAGTAAGGATGACTTTTTTAAAGCAGGATATAATTAATGTGGACTAGAATTTGGCCAAGATGCTGGGGGTTCTCACACCATGTTTTGGATGATGAGCTCTTGTGTTGTAGGTCCCTTAGCTTTACCAAGTCGTCGTATTTAGATTTCCCTTGTCCTTGAAGATTTGCTTTTGTTTCTTATGCTCTTTGGCTAAGTATCTAGAAACTAAACAGAAAATGAAAAGGGAGATTCCTGAAATCATTCTTTTCAAGGAGAATATGTTTTTGTGACCTAAGGAAAAATATGCTTCAGGCTGCTTTTCTGTTAAGCAGTCAGGGTATGTCTACGCTGCCACCCTAGTTCGAGCTAGGGTGGCTAATGTAGGCATTCGAAGTTGCAAATGAAGCCCGTGATTTAAATATCCCGGGCTTCATTTGCATCTTGCTGGGCGCCGCCATTTTTAAATCCCTCTTAGTGTGGACTCCATGTCCGCAGTTACACACGGCACGGAGTAGGTAGTTCAAATTAGGCTCTCTAGGTACACCTCGTGGAATTAGAGAATCTAATTCGAACTACCTACTCCATGCCGCGTGTAGCTGAGGGCACGGAATCCGCATTAAGGGGGATTTAAAAATGGCGGTGCCCAGCAAGATGCAAATGAAGCCCGGGATATTTAAATCCCGGGCTTCATTTGCAACTCCGAATGTCTACATTAGCCACCCTAGTTCGAACTAGGGTGGCAGCGTAGACATACCCTCAGATACTAGTGATAAAAGTGAAGAGTGTCTCTCCTCAGCTCTTATCTCAGAAATAAGGTCAAGATTTATTTCCTTAAGTAGTATGGACATTCAGAACTTTTTAGATTTTTGCTCTGGTTTGGTTATAGATTATTATGCTTATTATTGTCAGTGTTAAAATATCATTTAGAGGCTCTGAAATTGGGGACCTATTATTCTAAGCACTGTGTATGAATATATAGTATGATAGTATGAATCATGAATAATTTTACAGGTTACGTATTGAAGGTAAAGGATCATGGAAGGGATTTATTGACATTTCACAAATACATGCTTTTGAAATGGTTGCCCTTAATCTTTGTGTCTGTCCCATTTTCAAAAGTGTGTAAGGAGTCTAAATGTTTAAATCTCTGTAATGTCTTCCCCGGAGATTTGGTTGGAGAGCATGGCCTAATGGTCATGATTGCCAAGGGAGTTATGGGGAAGGGAGACAGGGCCCTCCCATTCCACTAGCTCTGACCATGGGCCCTTTGGGTTACTAGTAATCTGGCAATCAAGGCTGCTTAAGGCTGTCCCCCCAAGGTGACTTTCTCTCATTTTCTCCCTCCCTCCCCATCAGCTTAGTACAAGGCCTTCCCTTCCAGGGAAATCCAAACCAAAAGAAGTAAGAGGTATATCTATGGCCATAGTAGACTTCATTCTCTGGTTGCCTCTGCGATGGGTCAGTCCCTTTGGGAAGCTGTGTCAAAATCTTGAGGCTTCCCTCTGCTCTGCTGTAGCTGAGGGTTGCAGGTTTGCTCACCTCCAGCTCTGCCACCCAAACAAGCTAGTTTCCTGTCTTTTAATTCTTCCATCAGTTGGAGTATTTGCTGCGGGTGCAGCAGAGCGGGGTCTAGCTGAGCCCCAAATAATCCCTTGACCCCTTTTTGCCCATGGTGGAGTTTGTATATTCCATCAGTAACTTAAAGTAAGATTTTCAAAAGTGCCTAAATGACTTGACAAAGGCAATGCAGAAAGTCTGTGGAGTATCTGGGAATTAAACTCTGATTTTTATGGCCCCAGTCCTGTGCTTAATCACAAGACACTTCTTTCCATTGAGAAACATCCCATAAACCAGCAATGCTTAGTCCACAGATCCCTCCCCTACACTCTGGTGTTCCTGCCTCCAAACAGCCCCTGCTCAGAGTCCCTGCTTCTCCCTCATGCCACCCCGGTCTCTCACCAAGGGCAGGTGTAGGGTCCAAGCCACAGTTCCTCCCTACGTAGATATTTGCATCTTCTTATGTGAATACCCACAGATGTAAAGCAGATACTTGCAGACTTGAAGGTTCTCTCGATATAGGTGCCTCCACATTGGCAACAAATTTTTATCTCATTAATGGAATTTTTCCAAACTTGCAATTTATCCCAGCCACATTCTTGAAACTGCTCTTTCTATATAACAAGTATTCATGAGTCATTTTACAGATTAAGCAGATTTTTCTGTCATGTAAATTTGATCCAAGATATTCTGTTGGGCACTGTAGAAATCTATGTACTTAAGGGAAAAAATAATCTTAGTATATCACAAAACTAAATATAAAACTTCAAGCAATTTGGAGCTTATTTCTTAAGTCACGTATCATTAACCTTGCATTCTTGTCAGCAGTACATTAATATAGCAGTACAGAGCATTTCTGTTTTTCTTCTCATTATTACTATAATTAGATAATTCTTTACTTTCATCCTCTAATCACTTTCCTGTTATTATTGTGGTACTGTGCAGTAGGAAAACTTAGTCAGTGCTCAGTAGTATTTCCACGTTCAATTACTTACTATTTATTAAAACATACTCTTTGTATACACACAAATTTTGCATGTGAGGACAGGATTTAGCTTTGGATGTGTAAGCTGAAGAGAAACGTACCAACTTTTACAAAATCGGACTTAAGAATACAAAAGTGTGTAGCGTCCCCTCTCCACCTGGTTACCTTCTTTTAAAGCCAATCTCCTTTCAGGTTTGGATGGATAGGCCTGGGTTCTTCTGGATCCCGCCACCCACTCAATTTTATTCTTTCTGATTGATGTACTTGGCGGTGCCTCCACCCCCCTCACTCCTTCCTAGCAGGGTTGCCAGGGCAGCTTGGGAGGAAAATTCTAGCCCAGGATAATCCCCACATATTTGCCAGATAGTTGGAGACTCCCAGAAAATAACACAAACACATACACTATAATAAACACAATTATATTAAACAGGAGACAATTATAACAGAATAGGGTAAAACACTATTTTTAGGGTCACCGGTGCCCAGCAACTGTGAGGTTAGTGTCCCATTGGTACGCGTACTTTGTTGGGGCCCTTGATGACTGTTGACCACACAATCCTTCTCTGCAGTGGTTTAGCAGTGGAGCTGACTAGGTCCAGTACAGCCCAAAGGACTCACAAATGGGAGAAGGCAGTAAATCCCTCCACAGTTTAATATGCTGCAGGTAATAAAATCCCCAAACAAATTCCCTGACTTACTAACTAAAAATTGGTGCACTCACACACTCCATGAATGACCTCAGGTTGAGAGATGACTCAGTCTCAGCAAAGGGCTGCTCTCTTCTCACAGGGGTCCTCTTCAAGCAGGAACCAGGCTGCTTCGGTCCCAGAATTTCCCCTCACCGCGAAGGGGTGCAGGGCTCAAGATGCAGACCACACAACTGCACCAAAATTCAAAACTATAGCCTCCCAGCCCAGCATTCAGACCCACACAGCAGGCAGCAGCCCTGAACTTGCTGCTAGAGCCCAGCTGACCATGCAGTGACTCTCTCACCCAGGGAGCTGGAGAGCCTACTCAGCCTGGCTGGGGAAACCTCCCAGCAAACTCCACAACTGGGAATCAACAGGGGAGACATAAACCCAGCTGAGGAATCCTGCCTTCAGGTCCCTAGAGGCTAGTTCTCAGGGGGAACCCTGCATGCAGGCCTGGGGATTACTAGCTCCCACACAGCCAGTCCTCCCCTTTCCCTGGCTGGCTCCAGACTCCCCTTAACAATGGTCTCGCCTTCCCCCTGGGAGGGGCATCTCACTCCCTATGGGTTGCCGGGCAGACTCTGGCCCTGATAGGGAGGGGGAGCCAAGGCAAACTCAGAGTGCCTCTCCCTGAGCTGCCAGCAGACAAGGCCCTGGGAATCCAAGCAATCTCCTTGGGGGTTACAAGTGTCTTAGCAAAGTTTCTAACTTTTTCATTTTGTTTGTACGAAATTTTAGTTTATATTTCATTTCTAGTGCTTTTAATGTAGCTTTTTATAAAACTAGGCAAATATCTAAGGCTGTGTCTAGACTGCAGGGTTTTTTAGAAAAAAGTAGCCTTTTTTCGAAAAAATTTCACCTGCGTCTAGACTACAGCCACATTCTTTCGAAATTAAATTGAAAGAATGCGGCTTTTCTTTCGACGGCGGTACTCCTCATTTCACGAGGAAGAACGTCTTTTTTTGAAAGTGTTCTTTCGATAAAAGGCATTCTTGAATGCAAACAGGGCTTTTTCGAAAGAGAGCATCCAGACTGCTGGGGTGCTATCTTTTGAAAAAGCGGCTTGCTTTTTTGAAAGTACTGCTTGCAGTCTAGACGCTCTTTATCGAAAGAGGCTTTTTCGAAAGATACTCTTTTGAAAGAGGCTTGCAGTCTAGACGTAGCCCAAATGAGTTGATATACCCTTGGAAGACATCTGTTTGCCCCCAGAGATATGTGTATCTCTGGCTGAGAATCACTGCCTTAGATGAAACAGTTCCAAAATGGTGATCACAAGTTAGTTTGAGAATTGTGATTCCCATCTAGTGAATTTCTAGCAGTTTGAAGTGACAATGCTGAGCAGCTGTGTTCATCTGGCATGAGTTCCAGCTCTTTTATTAATCTGCCAGAAGGCTTGTTTTGGGAGAAGAGTCTTTCAGTTCTTTGTGAAACTTTGTTGCTCTTTTGATGATTTTTTTGTTTTTATTTTTTGCTCCCTATTATGGAGTTGCAATTATGGAGTTGTTATTACTACTTTGTTCTAAAATTAATATCTCCTATTAATCTGCTGCTAATGCTCTTTGAAATTGTCATTGAAAACACGGAGAAAAAGGAATTAAAACTAAAAGAAAAAGGCTTGTTAATATATATAAATGTATATTAACTGTGTTCTAAATGAGATGGGACAACGGAATCCTTCCTCTCGGAACACTGGGTTCTCCTTTGAAAGACACTGCTGTCAGTATAGAGATGCCAAAAGATAACTGTCAAGCTTCTCTGGCTGGGCCAGCTTGCCTCCCTTGATCCAGTGATTATCTCTGCCCTGAGGAGATGTATCTTTGGTGCCACCTATTCTATGGTTTTGGAATTACAAATTACTGTTATGATAAATATGTTTATCCAAAAGTAAAATGTATAATGCTCCGTAAAAGGTACTACATAGGTGATCAGGTAGTTACAATTCATGCAAAAAAACTTCTCACACTGCAGGTGTAGCCTCTAATCTCTGCATTTAGTTGTCTTATAGAAATACTGTAAATGTACTATATGCTTATTTTCAGAGCACTTGTATTTTTAAGTATTTTCTCACTGCTGGTACATCTTCATTTTAAAACTCAATCTTAAGAGAATTATATTTAATGGAAACATTTTTTTATTTTTTTCAGTCACCAAATCAGATCTTTACAGTATAGCAGTACAGGGGATGTCATTCTTGTTGTGTCTGGTAATTCTCAAGCTAAAGTTCTTGACAGAGATGGTTTTCCAGTAATGGAGTGTGTCAAAGGAGACCAGTACATTGTGGACATGGCAAACACCAAGGTAAGTTAAGAAACACTGGGCTTTAAATTTTATTGTTCTGTACTTGTATACGTGTCTTGTACTTTCATTTAGCTTATTTATTATTCTGGTGATGGTCCTTGATACAATAACATTTTGTTCCCTTCCAAGCTTTCCATACAATAGGGATGGCCAAACTTACTGACCTTCCAAACCACGTAAAACAATCTTCGCTTTAAGAGTCAGGGCTAAGGGCTACTGCTCCTCTTCTGCTGAAGCATGGCGCCTTGGCAGGCATGTCCCACAGGGTTGAAACCATCCACAGGGCTCAAGCCTGAGGCAATGAATTGTGGGACAAGTGGGGTTTTGCTAGGGTTTGCTCTATCTCGTGGTGCTGCCAGGCTCCCCCCAGAGGTAAAACCTGGGAGCTACAGGGAAGGGCCACTGACAGTAAGGCGGGAGGCATGTCTGGGGAAGTGTGACTCAAGCTGTTGTGGAGGATGAACCTTTAAATTGCAGCCCTCCCCACCAGGCACCAGTTGTCTCTGGCAGAAATCCTTAGCCCATCACACCACACTACAGAACAGAAGTCCTGAGTTCTCTGCCCCTTCTCCTCTCCCCCTACCCACCCCAGGCTGGTAGATTGAGAATGGAGGGCATATCATGAGCTGCACTTTAATTGTAAAAATGCTAAATATGGATCTCAAGCCACAGTTTGGCAACCCCTGCTTTATAATACAAAAAAAATTTGCAAGATTTTATCCTGTACTTTTAATATTTGCACACTCTCCTTTACCTTTCCCATTAATGAACCACAAAGCATATGCATTTTCTTTGCATTTGAAGGATGAGCAAATAGAGGAAAAAATGAGGAAAAAACGGATAAATTAAGAGTCAAAGATACTTAAATGTAATGGGAGTTCCACAGAAAGAATTCACAGTGCACCCTGTCTTCCTGTGTCTGTCTTAGATTGTAAGATATCAAGATGAATATAATCAGAACAGGCAGGTGAATGAAAGCCTGACAGGAAAACATTTAAGCATTAGACTACAGCTTGATTAGCTTAATACTGGAGGAGAGATACTGTGCATCATTTTCATGTCATGAACTGACCATTTAATGTTGTCCAGTTCAAGGTTATAGAGCCCCCACTGTATATCATTAGATCCTCTTCAACCTGCTTCAACTCCACTCACTTCTGAATTCTGTTACCCAACCGGGACATCGGTCTGCAAAGACTTCAGGTCTCCCCTTCTCCTCCGGGAGATGACCATTTGTCCTAAGAGAGGGGAGGGACAGCTGTCTTGTTTGGCTTGCTGAGTGCCAAGAACATCAATTAATAGTAGATAGTAGTAATAATAAAGTGCATTATTGTTAGTGGTTAAAAGTGTACATGGAAAAAAGGGCTGACTCATAATCTCATCATATATAATTGGGAGAGAATAAAAACCTGTTTGTTATAATCACAAATGTACTAAATTATATTTTAAAGTATTTTAACAAGAATTCAATGAGTTTTGACTACAGGTAGTCCCCGAGTTACGCGGATCCGACTTATGTCCCCGGAGGACTCGAGCGGCGGGACGCCTGATCCCACCGCCCGCCTCCTCCGGGGCGAGAAAAGCTGCTCCCCATCTCCCTGGTCTGCTGCGGGAGCCAGCAGACCAGGGAGACGGGGAGCAAAGCGGCGCAGGACCTGGGGCCGGACCATGGCCGCTTCCAGATCAGCTGGAAGCGCCGCGGGTCGGGCCGGGTCCTGCGCAGCCGCTTCCAGATCAGCTGATCTGGAAGCGCCGCGGTCCAGCCCGGGTCCTCCGCGGCTTTGCTCCGCGTCTCCCTGGTCTGCTGGGGGGGACGCAGCTAGTGCTCCCCCCCAGCAGACCAGGGAGATGTGGAGCAAAGCCCGGGGCCTGTGGTAGAGCAGGTGGGGTGCTGCCGGTTGGTCCCGCAGCACCGCTCCTTGGCGCTACTGGACCAACCCGGCAGCACCGCAGCTGCTCAGCCCCAGGAGTCCTGATTCAGCCGCTGCTGATCAGTTTCAGCAGTGGCTGAATCAGGACACCTGGGGCAGAGCAGCTAGGGTGCTGCTGGGTTGGTCCAGTAGCGCCGAGGAGCGGCCGCGCTACTGGACCAACCCAGCAGCACCCGAGCTGCTCTACCCCAGGTGTCCCCAAGTTAGCCGCTGCTGAAACTGACCAGCGGCTGACTACAGGAAGCCAGAGGCAGAGTTGCTCTGCCCCAGGCTTCCTGGAATCAGCTGCTGATCAGTTTCAGCAGCAGCTGACTTGGGGACGCCTGGGGTTCTAAAGTTGAATCTGTATGTAAGTCAGAACTGGTGTCCAGATTCAGCGGCTGAATCTGGATGCCAGTTCCGACTTACATACAGATTCAACTTAAGAACAAACCTACAGTCCCTATCTTGTACGTAACCCGGGGACTGCCTGTATTCTATCTTCTTTCTGTGTATGTTACATGGGATAACTATTTTGTTTATATAGTTGATTTAAATACAGGTCAATTTTGTAAATCATTAAAAATTAATAATCTAAGTATAATGATAAAATCTACCACTCAGATATCTGATAAAGTTGTCTATTTAGTGCTTATAGGGCTAACTGCCAAGTAACTAGCCTAAATACTAGATTATTTGATGATGTTCATCTCGGAATACTATTTCTTTTGGCTAGCAGAATGTGTATAAAGCCATGTAACATTAACAGCTGTTTTAGTTCTTGTTTAATTAAAAATGATGCAGACTTTTTATCTGGTAAGCTTTTGAAATATCAGCATATGGTGGTCCAGCAATCAAAGTGCTGTAGTAGTTATGCTGTCATATTGACTTTAGGTATACATTCCTTGGTAAAAATTTTAAATTGGTGCTACCAAACTGTCTCCATAATAACTCTTTAAACCTATTTGAAACAATTTGAATTTTGCATATGTGACTTCAAAAATTTTGTGAAATATAACAGGAGTCAGTTGTTCTTTTCAAACTTGCATAATTAGCTTTTGCTAATTCGTCAAATGTATGAAATTAACTTAAATATACAAAATAACTAAATAAAGGTGTTTTCCCTAAAATAGTTGGCTTATTTTCCTGCAGCTTTCCCAAAAATCTCATGAGTTGTTTTACAATATCTGTGGCTTAAATTCTGGTAAAATGTCCACCAACGATTTTTTTCCATTTTGAAGAAATGGATTTTTCCACTCTGATCTTACAAATGATCTTTTATGAAAATACATTTTGATCTGGTTTCAGATATGCTTCAGAGATCTAATTATGCCATTTAAAACTCTCAATGGATTAGGTCCAAAGGTGTTTCAAGAGACACTATTCCCACACTTCACTCCAATAAGGAGTAGCAGATACAGCTCAGGGTGGACCTTATAGACCATGGCATTTTTGATGAAGAACACTTAGCAATGGAAATCCCAAGTATTAGATATCAGAATGCATTAGAGTCTTATCTTCTTGTCTGTGTAAATGGTACCATACTTCCATGAGTTAAGTGATCATACAGTCAAAAAACTATTAAGTCTTTTGCCATCATATGAGAGAAGAAAGACAAACAGAAGACAAATGACCAGAATAATTGAATTCAAAGGCACAAGTAAAAAAACCGGAATTAATAATAGTGTTTTGGGGGGAGTGGGGTGGAAATGGTGAAGGAGTAAACTGAAGGGTGCATTTTGAAATTTTCTTAGCACTCTCAGTAATTTTTAATGCAAGATCTACACATGCATTAAAGGAAGTATATCCTCATTTCTTATTATAAGCAACTAAACTTAAACTGAATCTGGTGTAAAACTACTTGGTATTATAACATTATTTTCAGTTCTACAAAAGTGACTAGAAAGATTTCTCCTTAATGGAAGTGTCAAGTTGTTCAATGTCCTCTATATGGAACAAGGTTGAGTTGTATTTTCAGCTTTGCATCTGATTCTTTGTGGCTATGTGAAGTCACTCAACCTCTCTGTGTTGAGATTTTACTATCTGTAAATTGGGAATGCTGCTTGTATTATATACTTTTTGGATTAATAAATGGTTATAGAACATTTTAATACTCTTAAAATAAATGCATTATATAAGTGCTGGGTATTATTTTTCACCCTCAATTTTATATTCTCTTATTCTTTTTTAAGAACATCACATAACATCAGACCATGTTATTTTATTTTTCATTTTGAAATACTGGGTTACAGCTGCCATAGTTCAGGTTAACTCTATTACCATTCACTTGTTCAGCAAGGGCACCCAATCTTAGTCTTCCAGCTCCCCAGCTGTTACCTTTCTTTAGTGGAGATCTGCATACCGTTCTCTTCAGGGTATGACAAGGCTGAATAGTTCCCAGAGTTCACTGTGTTCTCACAGCAAAAACAGTCTGCAAACTAAACTTGCTTGCTTTCTCCTTAGAGACTGAGGAATGTGTGATTGCTACAGATGTAAGTTATCACACAGTTCTTTCTAAAGTAGCTTTTATTCTTAAGGTCAAAAGCAATACAGAGAAAAATGTATTAAAAATAATAAAAGAATCCACATGCAAACTAATAATCTTATCAAAGTCCCCCTCCCCCGCCAACCTTTACATGGATTCTCATGTAAGGGAGTCTTTGTGGTTCCCAAATCTTCACAGCTTCTGCTCAGAAAAAGCAAAGGCATATCAAATTTAGTCCAGCCTTTTACACACATATGGGTTGTTTGATCTGGAATTTCCAGAAGCAGGTAGCTGGAATATGTGACTGGTTTGGTCACAGAGATCCTCTTGAGACTGTCATCTGATGGACTGATAAACTTAACAATAACAAGTCATTGGGACCAGATGGCATTCATCCAAGATTTCTGAAAGAACTCAAATGTGAAATTGCGGAACTATTAACTGTGGTTTGTAACCTATCCTTTAAATTAGCTTCTGTATCTAATGACTGGAAGATAGCTAACATGACGTCAGTATTTAAAAAGGGCTCTAGAGGTGATCCTGGCAATTACAAATCAGTAAGTCTAACATCAGTACCAGGCAAATTAGTTGAAATTATAGTAAAGAATAAAATTGTCAGACACATAGATGAATGTAATTTGTTAGAGGAAAGTCAACATGGTGTCTGTAAAGGGAAATCATGCCATACTAATTTACTAGCGTTCTTTGGGGAGGTCAACGAACATGTGGACAAGCAGGATCCAGTGGATATATAGTATACTTAGATTTCCAGAAAGCATTTGACAAAGTCCCTCACCAAAGGCACTTAGGTAAAGTAAGTTGTCATGGGATAAGAGGAAAGGTCTTCTTATGGATTGATACCTGGTTAAAAGACAGAAAACAAAGGGTAGGAATAAATGGAAAGTTTTCTGAGTGGAGAAAAGGTAACTAGTGGGGTCCCCAAAGGGTCTGTCCTGGGACCCATCCTATTCAACTTATTTATAAATGATCTGGAGAAAGGAGTAAACAGTGAGATGGCAAAACTTGCAGATGTTACCAAACTGCTCAAGATAGTTACGACCAAAGCAGACTGTGAAGTGCTTCAAAAAGATCTCACCCAACTAAGTGATTGGGCAACAAAATGGCAAATGAAATTTAATGTTGATAAATGTAAAGTAATGCACATTGGAAAAAATAATCTCAACTATATACATACAATATGATGGGGACTAATTTGGCTACAACTACTCAAGAGAGAAATATTGGAGTCATTACGGATAGTTCTCTGAAAACATCCACTCAGTGTGCAGTGGCAGTTAAAAAAAGGAAACAAAATGTTAGGAATAATTAAAAAAGGGATACAAAATAAGACAGAGAACATACTATGCCACTGTATAAAACCATGGTATGCCCACATCTTGAATACTGTGTACAAATTAGGGATGTAAGCGACTAATCAACTATCTAATAAGCAAAAGCTTATCGGATAGTTGACTAGTCTATCGACTAGTCACTATCAACTAGTTGTCTTTATCAGAGGCAGCAACTAGTCGCTATTAACTAGTCGCTGCTATCAACTAGGTGCCTCTCTGAGGCAGCAAAATCGGGGGGGGAGACAGGAGCTGGTGCTGGGGGGAGCTGTCTGAAAAGTTAGGTCCCCCCAGCACCGTCTCCCCAGGGGCAGGGGAGGAGTGGGGACTGAGCACGAGCTGGGAATCAGCTGATTTCCGGTTCATGCCCAGTCTGAGATGCTGCACCTCTGCTTTTTAAATGTATTAAGAGCCTGCCTGTCTGTAATTGCTAGGATCACCTCTAGAGCCCTTTTAAAATATTGGCATCACGTTAGCTATCTTCCAGTCATTAGCTACCAAGGCTGATTTAAAGGATAGGTTACAAATCACAGTTAATAGTTCCACAATTTCACATTTGAGTTCTTTCAGAACTCTTGGGTGAATGCCATCTGGTCCTAGTGACTTGTTACTGTTAAGTTTATCAATTTGTTCAAAAACCGCTTCTAATGACACCTCAATCTGGGACTGTTCCTCAGATTTGTCACTTAAAAAGAATGGCTTAGGTTTGGGAATCTCCCTAACATCCTCAGCCATGAAGACGGAAGCAAAGAATTCACTTAGTTTCTTCACAATGACTCTATCATCTTTGAGTGCTCATTTTAGCATCTCAGTCATCCAGTGGTGCCACTGGTTATTTAGCAGGCTTCCTGGTTCTGATATACTTAAAAAATATTTTGCTATTAAGTATCAGAGAGGTAACCATGTTAGTCTGGATCTGCAAAAGGGACAAGGCACCTTATAGACTAACAGACGTACTGGAGCATAAGCTTTCGTGGGCAAAGACCCACTTCGTCAGATGTATTTTTACTATTTTGCTATTACTTTTTTATTATGGGATTTTGCTATTACTTTTTTATTTTTTGGCTAGCTGTTCTTCAAACTCCTTCTTGGCTTTTCTTATTATATTTTTACAGTTAATTTGACAGAGTTTATGCTCCTTTCTATTTTCCTCTCTAGGATTTGACTTCCACTTTTTAAACAATGCCTTTTTATCTCTCTCTGATTATTTTTACTTGGCTGTTAAGCCATCCTCTTTCCACTTTTGGTTTTCTTACTGTGTTTTTTTATTTGTGGAATATATTTATGTTGGGCCTCTATAATGTCTTTGACAAGTATCCATGTGACTTGCAGTGATTTTACTTTAGTCACTGTATCTTTTAATTTCTGTTTAACTACTCTAATTTTTGTATAGTTCCCCTTTCTGAAATTAAATGCCACAGTGTTGGGCTGCTGAGGCATCTTTCCCACCACAGGATGTTAAATTTTATTACATTATGGTCACTATTTCCAAGTGGTCTAGTTATATTTACCTCTAGGAGTATAGATTTCACTTAAAGCTAAATCAAGAATTGCCTCTCCCCTTGTGGGTTCTAGAACCAGCTGCTCCAAGAAGCAGTCATTTAAGGGATCAAGAAATTTTATCTCTGCCTCCCATCCTGAGGTGACGTGTAACCAGTCAATATAGGGATGGTTGAAATCCATCGCTATTATTGAGTTTTTATGTTGATAGCCTCTCTAATCTCCCCTATCATTTCATAGTCACTATCGCTGCCCTGTTCGATAATATATCCCTACTGCTATATTCTTATTATTAGACCATGGAATTAGTATCCATAGAAATTGTAGGGAACATTTTGGCTTATTTAAGATTTTTTTTTCTTCATTTGATTCCACATTTTCTTTCATGTATAGTGCTACTCACCCACCATCATGACCTGTTCTGTCCTTCCAATATGTTTTGTACCCTGGTATGGCTGTGTCCCATTGATTGCCGTCTTTCCACCACGTTTCTCTGATGCCTATTATATTAATATCCTTCTTTAATATGAAACACTCTAGGTCACCCATCTTATTACTTAGACTTCTAGTATTTGTGTATAAACAGTTGAAAAATTAGTCACTATTTATCTGTCTGCCATTTCCTGATGTTAGACTCCTTTTCATTTGATTGTTTCTCATCTGATCTGACCCATACTTTATCATCTTCCATTCTCTCCTCCTGACTAGAACGTAGAGAATCTCAATTAATAGACCCTTACCTAAGAGATGTGTCTGATCCCCGTGCTACTCCTCACACGTCAGCTTTCCTTCAGCACTTGGTTTAAAAACTGCTCTATGACCTTTTAATGCTAAGTGCCAGCAGCCTGATTCCATTTTGGTTTAGGTGGAGCCCATCTTTCCTCTATATAGGCTCCCCCATCCCCAAAATTTCCCCAGTTCATAATAAATCTTAAACCCCGTCTCTCTACACCATCGTCTCATCCACACATTGAGACTCTGAAGTTCTGCCTGCCTACCTGGCTCTGTGTGTAGAACTGGAAGCATTTCAGATAATGCTACCAGTGAGGTACTGGATTTCGGTCTCTTTCCTAGCAGTCTAAATTTGGCCTCCAGATCCTCTTTCTTATTCTTCCCTATGTCATTGGTACCTACATGAACCATGACCACTGGCTGCTCCCCACCACTAAAAATAAGTCAGGCTAGATATCTCAAGAGATTTGCAACCTATGCACCAGGCAGTCAAGTCCCCATACGGTTCTCCTGGTCATCACAAATCCAGCTGTCTATGTTTCTAATGATCAAATCCCCCATTACTAACACCTGCCTTTTCCTAATAACTGGAGTTCCCTCCCGGGAGAGGTATCCTCAGTGCAAGAGGATATCACAACATCATCTGGAAAGAGGGTCCCAACTATGGAATGCTTTCCCTCTGCTCCAGTTGACTCTTCTCCTTCCCTGAGCCTTCCATCCTCCTTAACAGTACAGGGGCTGAATGACTGGAGTTGGGACAGTTCTGCGGTGTGCTGGAAAGCCACATCTATGTACCTTTCTGCCTTCTTTAGCTCCTACAATTCAGCCACCCTGGCCTCCAAAGCCTTTGTGCGGTCTCTGAGGACCAGGAGCTCAATTCCTTGCATCGAATGTACACATACGCCATGAATCCCTTGGGCAGATAATCATACATGCTACGTTGGGTGCAATTAACAGGCTAGCCCTAATCTGCTGCTGGGCTTTTGCCTCCATTCTCGCCTACAGATAACACTGCTCTACAGCCAAAATGCTTCTGAAATAAATGTAGTCAAACTTTACTAATTCTGGGTCATTGAGAATGAAAATGCTGCTTAAAATTGTTGATTGGCTCTAGTTTTCAAGATATGCTATTGGGTCAGTATATACGACCCTTGACTTGCGAACGGTGGAGGATAAGTGAGTTATAAAGGGAAGGGATCTCAATTTAAACAAGAAATGACTAAAATACATCTTTGACTGGATCTATGAATAAATCTGACTGGGTTTGAACAGTACTTGCTTTTTAGGCAAAACAATGAATGATGCAATCTGAAGCTGGTATTGCATCATACATGATATGAATTGCATCATGTTATTCCTAGAAGTCATGGATGATGCAATCATAACGAAGCTTACATCACTGCTGAACAAATTGCCCTATCTCAGCTCTAGAAATCATACAGTGTCGTCTCTTATTTGTCAGTGTTTGATTTTGCAAAGGGACACATTTCTGTTTAGCCAAAGTGAGCAGAGATTCCTCATACTTGTGTGAACAGTGCAGATAACTTCTGCTATGTTTGTGATGAAGTGACTTTTGCATCACAAAAGCACAGTATAACCACTATGGTTAAGGAAGCCTGTCACCTTTATTTTGGCTGCAAAATTGGAGATCAGGACAAGAGGAGGGCTCCACACATATGCTGCAACACTTGTGCAACAAATCTTTGCCAGTGGTTGAACAGGAAAAGGAAATCTATGCCTTTCGCAGTGCCAATGATTTGGAGAGAGCCAACAGATCATACCAGCAATTGTTACTTCTGCATGGTGCCTCCAGTTGGGAAAGGTGCGTCAAAGAAGAAAAAGTGGACTGTGCATTATCCAAACATTCCATCAGCTATACGCCCAGTACCCCACGGAGAAGGACTGCCGGTTCCCGATGCACCAGAATCATTCTCACTTGAGTCAGACAAGGAAGAGGATGAAACTTCTGGTCCTGAACCATCAATGTCACAGGACCCACATTTTCTCCCATCCTCCTCCTCTGAACCACACCTCATAACACAAGGTGAACTGAATGACCTTGTCAGGGATTTGGAACTACCCATGAGTAAGGCAGAGCTGTTGGGCTCCAGACTACAGCAGTGGAATCTCCTGACAGGTGATGTTAGGGTTTCCATGTTCTGTGACCGTCAAAAGGATCTTGTCCCATTCTTCTTCATGGAAGGTGATCTTCTAGCCTACAACAACACCGATGGTGTGATGGCAGCCCTCAATATCGTTCACGATCCAGATGAGTGGAGACTGTTCATTGATTCATCAAAGACGAATCTTAAAGCTGTTTTGCTGCATAATGGCGATGTTTTGCCATCAGTTCCAGTTGGTCATGCAGTCCATATGAAGGAAACCTATGACAACATGAAACAACTTTTGAGGTGCATAAACTATGACCACCATCAGTGGCAGCTTTGTGGCGATTTGAAGGTTGTTGCTCTCTTGCTTGATCTGCAGACTGGATACACAAAGTACCGCTGTTTTCTCTGCGAATGGGATAGTTGTGCAAGAGATTCCCACTACATCAAGATAGATTGTCCACTCCGACAGTCATTGGAGCCTGGGAGGAAAAGTGTTCAGCATCCACCACTTGTTGAATCAAGGACGATTTTGTTACCACCCTTACACGTCAAGCTGGGTCTGATGAAGAACTTTGTCAAGGCCATGGACAAAACACAAGCAGCTTTCAAGTACCTCCGTGGAAAATTTCCAAGGTTAAGTGAAGCTAAGATAAAGGAAGGTGTCTTTGTTGGTCCTCAGATTCGTGAACTTCTTCGAGATGATGCATTTGACCATGCATGGCGAGCGATTTCACCAGGACATTTCAACAATGGAGAAACGCTATCAGGGCAAATGGAGCCCATCAATGCTTGCAGACTATTGCTGGACAGACACAAGAGATGCTCCATTTAATAAGTACAAGAGACAAGCCAAGAAGTGCCGAGTAGACACTGAATAGGACTAAACTATGTACATAATAGTTTTTTGCCTTTTGTTTCATAATACATTTTATTTATATAACCCTTTTGCTGATTTTTAAAGTGTTATATAAACAGGACAGGTGAAATATTATCATGTAAAGCAACCATAAACACATGAAAAGACCTAGATTTACAATTTATGATTAAAACTCTACTATCTACACAATGTACATAGACGTGAAAATGTAAAAACTTTTAATTGTCATATTTGAATTCAGCACATCAAAACACATAATAAATAGCACATTTTATCTCTGAAGCAGATGACTTCTAAAAAATTGTAGACCAGTGTTTAGATTATTGAGATGTTTTTATTTAATTCAGGTACTTTTGGTTTTAGATTAGTTAAAAAGTTTTTTAAAGACTGTCAAGTGTACTTCACCCCCTCCAAACTCCTTCACGAAACTCCCTGTGAGCTGCCCCTGGTTGCAAAGCTCCCTGGTTGCTTACTAGCAGGCTTTATAAGGCCCTGGCCTTCCTGATAGCTCCCCCCTCTTGGTTAAGGGTTGACCAGTGTACAGAGGGTTCTAGATTTCAAGTCCTTGTTAAGAAGCTCACACCTTCCAACTGCAGGTCTCAGCATATGGTCCTTCAAACAAACAGCTCAGCACATGAATCGCCAAACAGACAGGTTATCACAATCTCAGCACATAGTATCATTCAGGCAACCTGCAAGTAACCCCCAAACACAAACGCACATATTACAGACAGCCACTTACCCCAGTTCCGTAATCACTCCTCCTTTACCTGGAGAACTTTCTCACAAAACTCCCTATTAGCTGCTCCTGTTTGGAAAGTGGGATCAATTTGAAGGACTGTTACTAAAAGACTACCCATTTTACTTATAAAATAATTGATTGAAAGAAATATAATTAATAGTACAAGTTTATGTCTAGTTGGAGATCCTGAGAAATGAGGGGGAATAACTGCCTACTTGAAAAAATAGTTTTCCACAAAATTTGATCCTCATGTTTTTTTTCCCCAATTTTTCCAGGGTCATACAGCAATGCTTAATACAGGCTGTTGGCACCCCAAAATAAAAGAAGAATTTTTGACGTGCTCCAATGATGGGTGAGTATAGGTTCATGTCCATACCAGAATGCTTTTGGGGTTTGTCAGCTTTTGCATGTTAGGACTTCCCCTTTATAATTTGGTTGGAAACAGTCGATTGTGAAATTGTTGAGATCTGGAATCCAGTGTAGTATATGAATATATTGGAATATTGAATATATTGGAATATATTTCAAATTAGAAAAATGTAAAAATGAGACCCCAAATTTAGCAATTTTTCCAGAATGACTGGATGTATCATTGGATGTATCATTGCCATCATTGGATGGCAGTCTTTCACTTCAAAGTCATAGGTATGCATATGGCCCAGGTTGGTACTCATTAGTGTTACCATTTTCCAGTTATCTATTAGATAGCTGTCAATGAATTTATGGTTTCAATGTTCATCCTGGTGGACAGATATCTAAATCACAAAAAATCACTGTGATATTTGGCACTAAATTATACTTGCAACTTTAAGCAGTGAGGGCAAGTATTAAATGGGCATGGAGACTGAAATATATTAGTACCACTGGTCTCCCCTGTGCTGAATACTGAGGGAAGGGAAGACGGTTTGCATTGCTTCTTTCTTGGTTTGTTTATAATCTCTTTTGTAATTAAATAGAAGATTCCAGTTATCCATGCTTTCAATATTGCAATTTTCAAAATGACAAAAACATTGCACACCTCATACACACCTCCCAGTGCCACACTACCAGTTAAGCTAATGCTCCTTGTTGGAAAGTTTTCATGGAGAGGAAGGAAGATGTGTGTACCAAAAAATAGCATTTTAAATTACTTGTGTTTTGTTTAATGTTAAAAAAAAATGAAATCAGATTTTTCAGATCGTAGACAAAAAGGTAAAGCAAAAATTTCACTGCTATATTCAGTTTTATTTATGAAGTGGTAGGATTTTAAAATATTTTTTCTCATATAAACACAAAGGATAGACAGCTTTAAAGCTTTACCAATATAAAAATTCAGTATTTTTGCTTAGGTGGACAGTTTGTAGATAGTGAAAAATAAATTAGGAAATTATATAGACCAACACTGTCTAATTTTGTCTGCCTAAACATATGCCTAGCAATTATACCAAATATGGATTTAGTGGGTTTCTCGTGCTTAAATTGCTGTGAATTAAAAGGCTCTTGTCAAATGAGTAAAATGAAGATAAACAATGCTATAAATGGATGTGTAATTATATTCTCAGGGACACCAAATGGCTGACTTTATAAGAAAAGTATTTGAAACTATCCAGTGTACTTCCCATTTCCTATTAGGCTAGCAGCAGTTTTCTCTAATGCTTGGGTGTGACACTGTAAAAGTAACAATTGAGACTTAATGTAAAATATGCAACAAAGCTTTTGTAGACTAAACAACACATTTTGTTGGGACAATTCCTTATCCTGTTAAAAAGGACAACTAGGTATTCAGAACCTTATTATTCTCAGAAATTATCCCTACAGTAGGAAAGAAAAGTCTGTGATAATTTGGGTAAAGTACATGAGGAGGTCATCTGTTTCTGCAATATTATTATTACTTGAAAGAACTGAATATTTAGGTGAGACATTTACTAATTTAAAGAGACTAATTCTTTTAGACTTTGTTTATTAGTTTCACTGTTTTGAAGATTTCTTAAGTAAATAGGATTTTGATTAAAGTAAATATTTCACTATGGTGTTATGCAATGTATTATTCTCATATTTATTAGGTGAATTTCTGACTTGATTGTAGTTAATGGGAGTTCTGCTATTGACTTCAGGAGGGCCAGGATTTCACCCATTCTGTTCAGGTGGTACAGCTTCCGGACAATTATAGGTTAGTGTCACAGAATGGATAAGAGGAAGAATGGTGTAAAAGACTGCAGTCTTCTCCAGAACTTAAAAAAAAATTGCTGCAAGGGTTTTGTATAGTAACTTCAAGAGGTTTCTTTTATTTGGCAAAATAACTTCAGGATTGTTGAAAAGATTATGGAGCAAAGCCACTTAGAGCTAAGTAGAGGAAGCAGGCAGAAGCAGTTAAAAACTGTTATTGCTTTCTGACTGTGAGAAACTATTTTTCTGAATTTTAAATAAAACCATTATGGGAAAATTATTCTAATTAATCCAGAAAGTGACAATATTTATATTTTCTTTTATTATTATGTATTCATACTCCAGTATACAAAATAGTAACTTGAAAAAAATTAATGTTTTATGCTTATCACCTGACTAGCAGAGGAATACATTTTATTTGATCTCTAAAGCTATCTTTGTAGTTTGAATGAACAGACATGTGCTTCAGGAAACATTTAGAAAGCTTCAATGTGTAGAGAAATTGATATTGAAAAATACTGCGTAAAAACTGGCTTTCTGATGTATGTAAAACAAATATAAATAAAAGATGCAAGAGAGCTTGAAATTTCACTGAAAACTTACCTTAAAATATCTGTTGCTTCTGTTCTCACTGGATAAGCAATAGTCCCTTTTTGCTTTACGTTGTATTGGGAACTGTAGATAGAGAGAGGGAATGCTCACTTCTGAATAACTCCACAAATTTATGAAATCCTTGGCCCAATTACTTATAACAGGATTTCACCAATTGGTTTATATTATCAACGTAAATCAATTTATAAGTGAATTGGCCTGAATATATACAGGTTGCACCTCTAAAATCCGGCACTCTTCAGTCCAGCAACATCTGTGGTCTGCAAGGACCGCAGATATTTCTGGACCATAGATCCCTGGCTGTCCAGGATCAGATGCTGGAATGGTGGTGGGAAGTGCAGCCCCAGTGGTAGCAGGGTCGGGGTGGTGGGGGAGAACAGCCCCCAGTGGGGCTGGCAGCA
Organism: Pelodiscus sinensis; assembly: GCF_052426305.1. Classification (NCBI taxonomy): domain Eukaryota; kingdom Metazoa; phylum Chordata; order Testudines; family Trionychidae; genus Pelodiscus; species Pelodiscus sinensis. Next base: position 106,106,381 of record NC_143057.1, on the reverse strand, counting down.
GGGAGCACAGTCCCACACGGGAAAAAAGTCACCAGCAGAGCCGGCACAGCGGGGAGTACAGCCACGCCCAACCAGAGGCAGCAGGGCCAGCAAGAGCTAGCAGAGCAAGGTTCGCGGAGAGCTGTGCCCCTTTTCTGAGCTCCACACAGAGATTCAGAGCTCTCTGCACAGGCAGGGAGCTCAGCTGATTGGCTGAGCAAGGGGAAAAGTGGGGCACTCACTCTCTGAGATGAGCAAATGCAGCAGCAGCTGCTGCCTGCTGTAAATGGAGAAACTGGTTCTAGTCTCTACTCCAGGGCTGGGCAAAAGATGATCTGCAGGCTGGATCTAGCTGCGAGAGCCTTACCTGGCTCCCTGCCTGCCCCGCACCTGCTCAGCATTCAGGAAGGCAACTTGCACTCTGAACGCTGAGAGCCTGGAAGGCTCATGCTGCCCCACCCCTAGAATCAGGCAATTTCAACCAAAAGCAGCTGCCTTTTTTCAGGACAGGCAGCATGTGAAGTGTCCCTCATCCCCCGGGCTCACAGCATTCTGTTCAGAGCCATAAATATGACCCTTGCAGCTCCCCTGAGTATGTACAGGGGATGAAAGGCAGGGACTCTAGCTAAGCAACCTGCTGGGCTGCTGGCTGGGAGCCAAGTAAGATCTCCCAGTCAGAGCCTATATCTGGCACTTCAGCCCCTCCCTCTCTCCTCCCAACCATGCCATCTCAGCCGGCTCCATCCACCAGAGCTGCTTCCTGTTGCGCGGCTCTCCAGAGGCCGTGGGTGGGGGAAGAATTTTTACGTGTGGCCGTGCAGGCGCACACCTTAGCAGGAACTATGGTCATAACCCCTCCCAGGCCATGCATGCCCTCCTCACCCCAGTCCATTGTCCCAGTTCAGGATTCCCTACATTACCCAAACTCCCTCCCAGATCCCACCCCCCAATCCCTTACCCCAGGGGTTCTAAAACTTTGTGATACTGCAACCCCCCTCTAAGTTGCTCATGACCCTCTAGGAAGTCAGGACCCATAGTTTGAGAAACACGGCCTTACCCCAAGCTCCCTTCTGCACCCAACCTCCATCCCAGACTCTCACACCCTCTCCATTAATATAATGGAAGAGTGCGGTCCTCAACCGAATTCTTGGATTGGCCCTCAATGAAAAATGATTGCCCACTCTGTGTTAATGACTTAAAGTAAAAAAGAATTTTTTTGAGTGTTGCGGATATCTAAAACTCTCATCTTAATGATTTTTTAAATCCCATATTATTAATTAGAATCCTAGAATCCTCAGGCTGGGTGAGACTTCAGAAGGTCATAGAATCATAGAATACAAGGACTGGAAGGGACCTTGAGAGGTCATCAAGTCCAGTCTCCTGCCCTCATGGCGGGACCAAATACTGTCTAGACCATCCTGGATAGACATTTATCTAACCTACTCTTAAATATCTCCAGAGATGGAGATTCCACAACCTCCTTGGGCAATTTATTCCAGTGTTTGACTATCCTGACAGTTAGGAACTTTTTCATCGAGTCCAACTCCCTGTCCAAAGCAGAACCAACCCCAACTAAAGCATCCTAGCTAGGGCTTTGTCAAGCTGATACTTAAAAACCTGTAGGGATGGAGATTCCCTAGACTTCCCTAGATAACCCATTCCAGTACTTCGTCACTCTCCTCATGAAATAATTTTCCCTAATATCCAACCTACACCTCCCCCACTGTAACTTAAGACCATTGCTCCTTGTTCTGCTTTCTGTCACCACTGAGAACAGCCTCTGTCCATCCCCTCTGGAACCTCCCTTCAGGTAGTCTTCAGGAACATGGTGGTCTGCTGTCAAATCCCCCCTTACTCTTCTCTTCTGCAAACTAAATAAGCTCAGATCCCTCAGACTCTCCTCGTACATCATGTACTCCAGCCCCCTAATCATTTTGGTTGCCCTCCATTGGACCCTCTCCAATGCATACACATCTGTTCTGTAGTGGGGTGCCCAGAACTTGACACACTATTCCAGATGTAGACTCACCAATGCCGAAAAACGGAAAATAATCACTTATCTGCTGGAAATGTTCCTTCTAATGCACTCTAATATGCCATTAGCCTTCTTGGCTACAAGGACACACTCTTGACATACATCCAGCTTCCTATCCACTGTAATCCCCAGGGCCTTTTCTGCTGAACTGCTACTTAGCCAGTCAGTCCCCAACCTATAACAGTGCTTGGGATTCTTCAGTCCCAAGTGCAGGACTCTGCACTTGTCCTTGTTGAATCTCATCAGATTTCTTTTGGCCTGATTCTCCAATTTGTCTAGGTCACTTCAGACCCTATCGCTACCCTCCAATGTATATATCTCTCTCCCTAGCTTCGTATCATCCACAGACTTGCTGAGGGTGCAATCTATCCCCATATCCAGATCATTAATAAAGATGTTGAAAAGAACCAGCCATAGAACCGATCCTTTGGGCCACTCTGCTTGATACCAACTGCCAGCCACACATCAAGCCATGGATCACTACCTATTGAGCCCGACAATCTAGCCAGTTTTCTATCCATTTTACAGTTCCTTTATCCAATCCATTGTTCCTTAACTTGCTGGCAAGAATATTGTAGGAGACTGTATCAAAAGCTTTGCTAAAGTCAAGGTATATCACGTCCACAGAGCCAGTTACCTCATCATGGAAGCTAATCAGATTGGTCAGGCATGACTTGCCCTTGGTGAATCCATGTTGACTATGTCCCCTCTTCCAAGTGCTTCAAAATGGATTCCTGGAGGATCCCCTCCCATGATTTTTCCAGGAACTGAGGTGAGGCTGACAGGTCTATATAGTTTCCTGGATTGTCCTTCTTCCCTTTTTTAAAGATGGGCTCTACATTTGCCTTTTCCTAATCATCTGGGAACTCTCCCGATCTTCATCAGTTTTCAAAGATAATGGCCAAAGGCTCTGCAATGACATTTGCCAACTCCCTCAGCATCCTCAGATGCCTTACACAAATCCATGGGTCTGAATTTGACTAGCTTTTCTAAATAGTTCTTAATCTGTTCTTTCTCCACTGAGGGCTGTGCTCCTCCTTCCCACACTGTGTTGCCTAGTGCAGTAGTGTGAGAGCTGACCTTGTCTGTGAAGACAGAGGCAAAAAAAAACATTGAGTTCTTCAGCTTTCCCCACATCATCTGTCACACTAGGTTACTTCCCTCATCCAGTAAGGGCCCCACACCCTCTCTGCTCACCCTCTTATTGTTAACATGCCTGTAGAAAACTTGCTTGTTACCTTTCACATCCCTTGCTAGCTGCAATTCCAACTGCACTTTTGCCTCATCCCAGGAGGTATACCTGGGTGGTCGACAAATACCTTTGATGTCGACACCCGTGCGTCCAGACTATCGCGCTGAGCCGACAAACAGCTGATCAGCTGTTTGTCGGCTCAGCGCGGCAGCCATGTAAATTTAAATGAAGCGGCGATTATATTATTTAAATCGCCGCTTCATTTTCCTATGTCTGGTAGCCTAACCTACATGCCTCTGGCGACAGAGGCATGTAGTCTAGACATACCCTTAGAACAGATGATGATATGTGTACTCCCACGGTCTCAGAAGGGTAGCTATGTTAATCTGTAACTTAAAAAAATCTTAACAACAACAATGGTCCTGAAGCACCTTAGACTAACAAAAAAGTATAATAAGCTTTTGTGGGCACAACCCACTCTTTAGGCCAAGGGTAGTGTTAATTTTCTTTTTATTTGATTTCATATTAAATAATCATAAGCTTTGCTCCTTTTTAATTATCCCTTGGTTTAATATATTTTCTTCCTCACCTATGGACTATGTAAAATATATATATTTATATCTATGGTTTTTGTTTGTACTGGTGGATACAGTTGTGAATAAGAAATTTCAACTTATTGGTTGTAAGAAATTGGTGTTGCAAATAAGAAATTTCAGCTCACCCAAAAGAAAATTCAACCCACCCAAGAATGGAAAATTTTAGAGGGAACACTGGCGGGCAGCACAGTCCTAGCTGGGTGGACATAGTGCAAAGCGTAGCCTTGCAGAGGCAGTGGGGCTGGCATCCAGGAGTGCAGCTCGGGCCAGCAATGAGAGTTAAGGATGTTAAGTAGGAATTAATTTACTAGTCAAGTAGTCAATGGAATTTCCATCGACTACTCGACTAGTCATTAAGGAAGCGTGCTTAAAGCGCTCACTTCTGGCTCGGACTGTGTCTGAGCACAACTCCCCAGTGCCGCTCTGCACTCTTAAAGGGACAGAGAGGAGCCGGCGTGCAAAGACACTGGCTCATTCTCTGGTTCCCCACTGGGTTTCAGGACAATCCTCATGCTGCCCCACAGGTTCCCCACCACTGTTTTAGAGTAGCCATTGTAAAACTTTAAACAGTCACTTTCAAGCCATCACGTTAGTCTTCCAATCTTTTAGGCAGTCTCCTAATAGCTGTAGAGACCAGAATGATTCAGGCAGTGATTCAGTTTCTGCTACTATAGATTGTCCCTCATCACTATCAGCATCACTTATGTTCTGCAGTCCAAGACAGAAATAAAGCACTCTCCTTTTCAGCTGTGAAAGGTTTTGAAATATTCACTTTCTTTCCACTTATTAATACAGCAGAATCTTATCACATTTGTTACCTGCAAAGGACATAAATAGTCATAACATCATTCTTTGACTATATGGCAGCTTACTGTCAGCAAAATTTTCTGTTTGAAACTAGGGATGTTTAGCCCTTTTCTTACAGTCTGTCTAATGTCTGCCTTTTTCTTGTTTGTTCCTAACATGTTCACAAATCATTTTATTTGAAGGGCTGGTTGAAAAAAGAACATATATGCCCTTGACAGATAATAAGATGTTTATTGGCTTTGCCTCTTTAATAGTTCAAAGAGCAGTATTTTCTCTTGTTGACTGGTGAAGTGGTTATAGAAACAGAATTTCATATAAAGCTTTTTTTCTGTGATCTCACCTGCAAAGTGATAAGCTGCAAACGTTCTTCAACCAATCTGTTCATTCTTCAGTAGGCCATTAGCTTTTGGATGGCATAAAGAAATTATTTTGTATTCAGTATCATTGCTCTTGAGACATTTCATCAGAGGTCAGTTGCATTCCATTGTTAGTTATCAGTTCCTTGGGAAATCGTGTTCAGGCAAAGACTGGTGACACGAATTTAATCACTATTTTGATGGTAACCTTTCAGTGAGTGTAACTTCCAGCACTTTGAGTAATAGTCTACCATTATTATGGCAAACCTTTGCATAAGAGGATGATTTTTCAAAGGTTCTCTGCATATCAAGAGTCAATTTCTCCCTTGGATAATTGGGATGATCAACTGGTGTAGGGGATGTTAAAGGTTTTCTGTGACTTAGGAGTGCTAACAGAAGCCCTGTAATTCTTGATTATTTCCTCAAATTATTGGTCCATGCCTAGCTCCCAAGAGTCTTATTGCAGTCATCAGATATCCTTCACATTTCAAGTGTATCAATCATTCTCTCAGAAGCATAAGCACAACAAAATGGTCAGTTCTTGAAATCATTCTATATGCAAGGGACAGCTTATGTGATGTGTGATCAAAAGTTCATTAGTTTGGTGTCCCATTGGGCAATTGGAGTGCTTGTCCAAAATCTTGCACAGTAAGTTGGTTAAGATAAATTTTCTACCTTATGGGTAGATACTGAAGTGTCTCCCTGGCCAAAAACTTGCCAGAACTTCTTTCTCAGTCATATAATAGGATTCATATGGATCAATCAGGGCTCTGGAAGTAAATGCAATAGTTACTACTTGTCCATTTTCTAGCTCATTCAAGATAACACCAAGAGGTGTTCACTTTGCCATCATCCTCATCTGTGAGAACTTCAGATACAAAATTGGTGGTGGACTTACAGACTTCAGCAAAATGTTTCTTTTTATTGCACTTCTTGCATACTAATTTCTTAGCCAGATTCCTTTGAAAGTCTGCCTGTTAACCAGGGTCACTTTATCTGTAGCATTGGTGGCAGTGTGGTGTGTGGGAAGCTAAAGGCACTATGAGTGTATACTTAGGTTTGTGGGTTGCAGTCTGTCTTGGACTGCATTAATTAGGGATATAAAATCCTGATTAAACGGGGGTGAGCAGGCCCGCTGAAGCAGGGCTGGAGCACCTCCACCCCCAACTCCGCCGTGGCTGAGGGCATGGCACCAGTAGGGTAGTAACCATGGCAGACAGGGAGGAAGCACTGGGTCCCTTTAGTATTTAGCCAAGTAACTGCCATTCTTCTACTTGGTTCAGGGGCAAGGTCAGATGCTCTTCTTTCCTTTTGCCACATGCCAAGTCCTCTACTGGATGATGGTGGTGGGATCTGCTAAAAAATGGATCTTTGCTGTTCCCGCAGGAGTCAATCAGGCTGCGGGCTGTGCTGGGAGAAAGTGGCGAGGCACAAGTGCTCCCAGTGCCGGCAGGTGGCTGTGCTGGGGGAAAGTGGCGAGGCGTGAGTGCTCCCAGGGTCAGCTGGGGGCTGTGCTGGGGGGAAGTGGCGCGGCGTGAGCACTGCCAGGGCCAGCAGGGGACTGTGCTGGAGGAAAGTGGCGCAGCATGTGTGCTCCCAAAAAAAGGTGCCAATACACCATACCGGTGCGTACCATCACAAAAAAATCACTGCTTATAGCTATTGATTTTAACATTCCACTTATGCAAATCATCCCATCAGGTTTCAACAATACTAACTAGATTGAATTTATGCTCATAAATGAACAATTCCAAGCTTTCTTATTTGCCATTCAGGTTCCTAGCATTGGTGTAGAGCAGGGGTGGGCAATAATTTTCAGGAGGGCCATTTAATGAATTTTGGTACTGGTCAGAGGCCAGCTCTCAGGCCTGGAGTGGGAGGGGCAGGGCTGGAGACTAGCCTTCCTCCAAGGTTGTCTGGGGCTGAAGGCTTTGAAATAGAGCAAAGGGCTCCTGGCCCCACTGCTACCACATTGCCTGGCAGCCTCCGGGGGTTGCTGTGGTGATTTAAAAGGCTTGCGGTTCCGGCCCCTGCCAGGCACTGCCGCGACTGGGAGCCGTCAGCCATGTAAATAATGTCCTGCTGCCTGTGCCACTGACTGGAAATGCAGTGGCATGGGCAGCAGGATATAAATAGGAAGTGGCCAGGTGCAGTCCGTGTGCCAGATCAAAGTGCTAGGCTGGTTGGATCCAGCTTCCGGGCTGCATCTTGCCCAGCCCTGGTATAGAGGCAATTCAGAAATTTCTTCTCTTTATGTGCTTTGATTTATTGACAATTTTTGTTCTCAACATCTCGATTTCTGTGGTAAGTGTTCATGTCTTTCCTCTTTTTATCCTCTTTTGCTGTTAATTTAACCCCTCCTCATTACTCTAGCCAGCCTCCTCAGCACCCTCCTCTGTAACTACTCAGGAATGTCTTTGCCTGGAGCACTGGTAGGGACAAGGAGGAGAGGTTACTTGTCTGTATAGTAACTGGAGTTCTTGTAGATGCTTCACTGCTCTGGCAGCTATACTGTATGCTCTCTTTTTCCTTTGCTTCAGAGTCCTTCTAGGCTTTGAGTTTGAGACAGAATTGGAGTGGTGGCAGGTCCAGCCCTTCATATATGCCCTTTTACGGGAACATCATGGGCTGTCAGGTTCAGGTGCTGGCCCATGAGCAGTACTCACGTGAATTTCTGGCCATGTGTAGGGAAAGCACTCCAGTTTCTCTAGAGATAAGTAACTTCTCCTTCCTTAGCTGTCCATGTACTTCTTACATGATTTAGATTGCATTTATCTAGGTTACCAGCAGAGAGTCTCAGTGTGTCATCTTTGGCTATTCGGGGACCCACTTGTTTCTACTGAGACCAAAACTGTAAGACTCCATTCTTTCTGGCTCCTGTATTAGATAAACAAAGTTGGTCAGATGACACATTACAAATGCCCTTGACCTAGGAATTATAGAGTTAATCTGAAATATACTCTTATTAATCAGCTTTAGTTCATGGCTGCTTTACACAACTGTTAGCAATAAAAATAATTCACTGCAGTTCACCTGACTACAACCATTTGTTTTCATTCAGTACATTTCAAATGATGACTTTCATGTGAAAAACTAGGCCTTATAATACCAAGTTTATATTTTAGGCTTAGATTAATATAGGGCATAACATTTTAAGGCAAAATGAGCAGATAAATGTGATTTAAATGTTTCTTTATCCTTGAATTAAGGATAAACAGCATTTCATTGTTGTGCTTTTCAGATAGTTAGCTAACATTTCAATAGTGTAGAGAAACTTCCATAAACACTTTTATTGGGTATACGTTGGTTATCTGTCTGTCTGTCTGTCTGTCTATCTATCTACCCCCTAAATATATATGACCCCTATCCAAATTGATGATTATGTGAAACAGCAAGTCTCCCTTCAGGGTATGACTTCCCTCTCTCTGATACTGAGGATGTATGCCCTTGGTAACTCAGCTTCAATTTGTTTGGCCATTTTTAACCCAAACAGCATTTTTAGCATTTTAACATCAATATATGCCTATCTTATTTTAACGCTAATATGCATTTATACTTGGAAATGTTACTCTTATGTAGCCTGTTATATTTCCAATGTGAAAGAAAATCTTTAGAAAAGGAATGTAACTACAGGCAGTCCCCGGGTTACGTACAAGATAGGGACTGTAGGTTTGTTCTTAAGTTGAATTTGTATGTAAGTCGGAACTGGTACATATTGTAGGGGAAACTCTAATCAAACATTTCTCCAGAGCTCAGTTTTATTCTCCCACACCTCACTTCCCTCAGTCCTTTATTCTCAAGCTGAGGTGTCTGCTGAGAAAAGCCACTCCGCGTCTCCCTGGTCTGCTGTGGGGGGCGCTAGCTTCGTGTCTCCCAGGTCTGCTGGGGGGAAGCAGCTAGTGCGGGGTTGCCTCACCCCGTTTGTAAGTAGGGGTCCGATGTAAGTCGGATCCATGTAACCCGGGGACTGCCTGTACTCATTAAACTCCCTATTCTCAAAGTTTCTGAGTACCCCACTCACCTTAAAGTTAATGGGAGTTGCAGGTATACATCACAACTCAGCATGAGGCCCAGAATGTGTGCGCTAAAAGATAAATTGGTGGTGGGAGTATTTTATTAATGGAAAATATTTGAACAGCATTTGTTTTTTTTTATTAAAGTGCCATTGCAAGACATAACTTTGTTCATTTATGTCATTCCAAAAATCAGTTGATTTTTATGTTAAAATAGAGAAGGAAGAGGAAATGGACCATTTTGTTTTTCCCGTCTGGATACTTTCTTATCACACGTGTGAAGGGCATTTCTGCATGAATAAGCAAGAGAGTTGGGTGATATTAAATTCTACAGCAGCAGGTGTTCTGCGTCCTTAGTCTTACTTCCTTTTTCCCTTTCAGAAATAGAATCACAGCCAACCTTGAAATTTAGCAGTCCTGAGCTTTATGATTTATTGATACAGACCAGGACTGTGGTTACTTTACAGCTGGTTTACTGTTTTAAAAACATCTTTTCCAACTTATTACCTCCCCCACCTTCTTAAAACCTAAGTTCATACTTATATGCTTTTAAAATGTATCTTAGAGACTGATAATCATCAACCTCAAGGGACCTGCTTAATAAAACATTTATGGCTTAATTCTGCTTAGTGACATCAGTGTAAATCTGGAATACCTGCATTTACTTTGTTGAAATCGATGAAGTGGAGAATGTAATTAAATTCATTGTTAAAATTTGTTTTCTCTTTAAATTTTTTATTTGTGTGAAAAACAAATATAACAATCATTTAACTAACTTTGCAGCTTTGCTGCCATAATAGATCAATTACCAATAGGCTCAATTAAATTTACAAATATGATTTGTTGCTTCAGATATGCAGATGCTACACTATAGGGAGGAATCATGGAGCTTCTTAAATTGATGGCTTCTGTATATGTAATAGTGACAGTTTTTGCCATTGAGAAGGTGGTTGTTTTGTCTTTGAGTTATCCATAAAATACCATTTTCAAGATTTACCCTCTCAAGTGGTGATACTGAGACAGGCTTGTGAGCAGCAGGTGGCTCTTTAATGTGTCTCCTGCTGCTCTTTGCAGCATATAATATTAAAGCACTGTGTGATTGAATTATAAACCAAATTGTTTTATTAACCAATTGTAAGTGATAAAATAATACTTGATTAATCATTTTGATGTGAGAATAATGTACATAAACTACATTTCCTTGTCATATTGAAAATATGAATTTATACCACTAAGACTTTTTTATTAATGTTGATCCTAATTTGTTCTTGAACTACTGAGGTCTCAGTATTACAGCTCAGGTATTTGCACTGACTGTTCACTAAAAATGTTAAAAAATTAAAGACGTACATTAATCATTTAAAAAAAAAAAAACCTCTTAAGAATGTGTTTTTCACAAGTACCTAAGAATATGTCTACAAAGCAACTTACTGCCAACGGTGTGGGTGTCTAACTGCTACGTAGACTTAGCGTGACTTGTGAAAATCCCACCTTAAGTGTCTTAAATTAGGAAAATATGGGTTGTGCATTTTTCTTCCCAAAGATTTTGATTTGAAATTTGAAATTTTGGGAAAAAAAATTTCTACAGGTTGGCTCCCTGTTCCGGCACCCTCAGCATCTGAGTGGTCCCGAAGGAGGGATTTTGCCAGACTTGGGGAGTTCATTTCTGCTCCTCTCCCACTAGTCTCCCAGCAGCACTCTGTTCCTTGCCTGTCCCCCCCGTGGGCTCCCCATGTGCAACTAGCCTTGTTGTCCTGCCACGGCAGCCCACAGTCCTGCTGCTGGGGCTGTCCTCTTCACTGTGGTAAATAATTTCTCTGCTGCTGGTGCTGCCAGCCCTGCTGCAGCAACACCAGCACTAGCCCCGCCAGCCCACATTCCTGCTGCTGCGATCCCTCCTCCCCCACCCCGCGTGACAAACTACTGCTCAGCTGCTGGGGTTCCCGAACCAGCCAGCTCTGGCAGGGCAGCACTGGGCCTGTGGTCCCACTTTGTTAGGGCTTTTGGCCCCACTGTAGCTCGCTGGCGTTCCGGCCACCCTGCCACGTGCCCAGTCGGATTCCTGCAGCAAGGCTCCCAGCCACTAGCTTCCCTGCAGCCAGCCTGGCAGGGGTCCCAGCTCCCACAGGACTTGTGCCTTTGGCCCTTCACTGGGTCTCTTTGGTCCAGCAACATCCATGGTCCTGCTGGACCACGGATGTCACCAGACCAGGGAGTCTGGTTGAGAGAGGTTCAGCCTTTATTTGTGTTCATTTTCTTTCACATCTCTAAGTGGTAGCTAAATATATTTATTTTAAATCAAGGCATAGCATGCTTCTGAAATTCTGAAGCATTTCTATGCTTGTCTTGTTAAAAATTCTGATTGTATATGTTCAGGGTAGGTAAAGTTAACTTATTACTATGCAACTAGATCATCTTCATTTTTTGACAGGTAATCCACAGTGATTCAGAGAAAATTAGATAGTTGTCATGGAGGAGAGTTGCACAGCTTTGGCAGTTCTCAGTTTCTAGATCTTTGAGTATTTTGATGGGGGAAATATCTAGTCTTTATTGATCATGCTAAATATGCTATTTTAAATTGTAGCTTTTAATTATGAACCTATTGTGCTCAAACTCATCAAAGGTACTTGTCTTCCTCAGTAAACAAATATGTGGTAAGTCTAAAGTACTTATACCGTGTATGAGTTATATGGTAACAGTCTCACTGTAAACTAGATAAATAGTTCATCAGTATTAGAGAAGTCAAAAATTGCTTAATTTTTTTAAAATAGGAAGTTTGGTTGGAGTGAAAGGTACAAGTTATAATATAACAGTACAGTTTTTCTATGAATTTGTACCTGTGATTATATCAGTCAAAGTGTATGACAATAAATAGGATTCTGATTGTACCCATAAAGGTACGACTTCTCAGGTGATGTAAATCATGGTGGTTCTGTTGACTTCAATAGAGCTACATTAGTCTACCCCAAGTTATAATCTGGATCCTAATATCTAAAATGGTGTCCTAGCCTCCAAGACCTGATGATGTGGGCTCTGGACTGGGGCTGGGGGCGAGGGGTTTGGGATGCAATAGCAAGCTGCAGGATTGCGGAGGAGATAAGGCCTTGGGGTTGAGATGCAGGAGGGGGGTATAGGCTCTGGAATAGGAGTGAGTGATTTGCAGAGGGATGGGGGATGAGGGTTTGGGATACAGGACAGGGCTCCATGTTTGAGGGAGCTCAGGAGTTAGGCAGAGGATTGGGGCTTTGACTGGGAATCGCTGGTGCTAAAGCAAGCTGCCTGCCTCGTCAGCAGCACTGAAGGTTCCATGGTGTGCTGTGCATGCTGCTCTTGTCTGGAAGTAACACTACCTAGTCCGTGGGAGTGTGGAGCCAGTTCTCAAGGTGGTGGGGGCAGTACGTGGAGTCCTGAGACCTCCCCTGTGTAGGAGCTGGACAAGCTGGCCACTTCTTGGGTGCAATGTGGTACTCCAGGGCAGGAGGAGAATAGCCTGCCTCAGGAGCACTGCTGACTGAACTTCTTCGAGGAGTGTCTCTGTCGGTGCTCCATGTTAGGTGTCTGGAGTGCACTGCTGCCCGCCTAATCAAAGATTTTTGGTAACCATGCCCTCCAGTAGACTGCGCATGCAAAGTAGCCAGCATATGCTGTGCTGCTACTACACATGCACAGCCAACTGTCCCCTTAGTTCCTGCTGGCGTCGGTCAGAACGGCAGTTTCTCTTCAGCTTTTTCCTCAGAGTCCTACTATTTCTTCTTGCTATCATTAGTGTAGTTTAGTAATAGTATTCACTGTTAGTAGCTTTTCTGGTTAGTGTTAGTTATTGTTCAACTCCCCCCACGCCCAAAAAACCCTTTTTCTTATTGTTGTTGAGGCCATTTGCCTTAGCAAGACTTTTCCTAGGATACCAGGCTCCTCAGGATTCAAACGTTGTCTGTCCTGCAGGCTTTCCATTCCTGTCTCCAGCAGACATTCGCAGTGTGTCTGATGCTTGGGGCAGGCACATACCACCACCCAGTTCCAACACTGCAAACGGTTAACAGTCCACATGTGCAAGGCAAGGGATCTCCAGCTTAAACTCCTCTCCCTGGAAAACACAGTGAGGCTGGACTCAGATCCAGAGCACTCAACTCCATCTCAGCAGTCCTCGCCGCTGGCCATGTCCGAGAAGGCAGGTCATACAGGCTCTGACATCAGGGACTCTTCTTCAGAACAACCGAGGAAGAGACCCCATTCTTCTCCCCCTGAAAAAAATGGGGCAAGCTCCCAAGATATCCCTTGTACCAACCTCAACCAGGGCAACGGACAGGGAGATACCAGGAATGTCAGGCACCTATGGCTCCTGAGGATCCAAGGGCCTCACTAAGACAGGCATCAAGGCTGCAGACAAGCCTACATAGAAATTGGTGCCACTGGCACTGTCTGAGCCCGCCTCAGTGCCAATGAAGGAAAAGACCAAATCAGCATTGCTGAGGCACCCTGGGCACCAAAGAAATCCAAGACTCAGCACCAGCGGTACCTCCAACACCGAAGAGGCATCAACACACGGTATCAATGGCCTCTCATAAGGCACCATCGATTGTGGCTGTACCGCTTTCGATGCTGCCGCCTGCTCCAGCAACCCTGGCACTGCAGCCTTTTACTACTATGGAGGAGGTCAGAATAACTTCGGTGCCCATGACTTTGCTGTTCAGCTCCGATGGCACACCCATGTCTAGCAGGTTCATGAATTCCACTCCTGCAGGATCTGCACCGCCACCGTCGAGTGATGAGGACAACAAGACCTTGGTCGGTACCCCACCCCAAGGCACTCCTCTCCAAAACAGCCACAGAAACAGCAACAACCACCGCTGCAATGGCAGCCACCTCAATGGCTGCCTCTTCTCATGCCACTACCAGCCAATTAGTCCTATTGGGACTCCTGGGCACCTCACAGAGCCAAGCAACTGCAACAGGTGCAGCCTCAGCCAACCTCATCTGCACCATCAAGGGCCACTTCCTTACCCTCCCTGGACAGATCAGTCTACCCGGAGGAAGATGAGCCACCCTCAAGGGACGAAGACTCTTTTGTCTCTTCTTGCCATCTGACACACATCTCATTATCCTTCCCCAATGATACTTCGATGCCTCCTCCTCCCATAGTGGGAGATTATTTCCGATCATTCCAGGAACTGTACAAGAGAGTGGCCAATGTCTTGAAGATATCTCTAGTGAGTCTCCCCCGAAACTCAGCATAAACTAACCGCATATTACATGCCTCCCTGTCCACTAAGCTGGCCCAACCAATGGACCCAGCCCTTATGGACCCTGTGAAGGTGATCTGGCAGACACCAACCACAGTGCCACTCGTCTGCAAAAGATCTGACCATAAATATTATATTGTACCACCAAGTGCTGATTTCCTGTTTTCCCACTCATCCCCCAATTCTTTAGTTGTGGATGCAGTTAATTAAAGGGGAGAACAGAGTGCAGCTAGAATCACACCTTATGACGAGTGGAAGCATCTAGACTTACTGGGCAGGAAGGCATACTTCTCTGCATCTTTACAGCTGCATATATCTAATTACACCTCAGTGCTCATAAAATATACAAATCATATTTGGAGCAACTATCACATTTTATTGACCGCTTTCTTGATGACAAAAAGGAATAATTCAGGGCCAATATAAATTAGGGCACTCTGCTTTCTCACACAGCCTTGCAAGCAGCCCTAGATGCCTCTGGCCACATCTCGGTTCATTGCAATGGCTGTCATGATGAGGCGGTCTTCATGGCTTCATCTCTCTGGCTTTCTCCAGGAGGTACAGGAGGAGGAAGACCTTCTGACTGACCCGCTACCTACCAGCCCTAAACTTCAAGGCAAACTTTTTTTTGAAGGTCAGGTCAAGAGTCTGATAACGCCTCTTTACTTAAAGCAACCCCAGCCCCATCAGTTATTTCGTCAGCATCTACTACCCTTTTACCATCAATGGTCTTTAATCACCACCGACGATTGGGTACTCAGGGTGTGTACCGTATTCCCTTTTCTTCAGTTCTCTTCTCCCACTCACCTTCCTCATCCCTCCTCAGGGACCCATGTCACCAGAGCATTCTTCTCCAAGAGATAGATCGTTTGCTCCAACTAGGGGCTATAGAACCCATACCTCATCACTACAGGGGCAAAGGGTTCTACTTCCATTACTTCCTCACAACAAAAAAGTCAGGGGGATGGAGACTGATTCTCAATCTCAGCTATCATAAAACCTCAATGAATCAAGATGGTCACCCTGTCCACTATAATCCCTGCCTTAAACAGAGGGGACTGGTTATTGACTCTCAACTTCCAAGAAGCGTATTTTCATGTATCCATTCTTCAAGCACATTGGAAATAACTAAGATTTGCAGTAGGCAATGCCTACTTCCAATACACAGTGTTGCCATTTGGTCTCTCAACTATTATATCCCTGCTACAGAGAGATCCCATGGTGATATGTTCCACTTTTCTATGAAGGTGGTTGTCACATCAGCCAGGAGAGTGAGTGAGATTGGCGCACTTATGGCAGACACAGTCCCCCTTCACGATATTCCATAAGGATAAAGTGGTTCTTCATCCCCATCCAAAGTTTTTACCAAAGGTAATCACCTCATTTCACTGTAATGAACCCATAATCCTACCTGTTTTCTTTCCAAAGCCACATACTGATGCTGAAGAGGCTTTGAGGGATATGCTCAATGTACGTAGGACAATTGCTATCTGGACAGAATGAGGAAGATCCACAGATCACCCAGACTGTATGTATCTATTATACAGAGTAGGGATGTTAAATATTGGTTAATTGAAGAGTTGATTAACCTCATGAGTTCTTATTGGTTAGTTCACTATTCTGTGGTTCCCAGAGGTGGGGCCGGCAGCCAGTGTGCTCCAGTCCCACTCTGAGAGCCCCTAGAGACACAGAAGCATGGGGTAGCAATCAGAAGCAGCAGCATGAGGTGCTAGGCGGGAGCTGATCTGTAAGGGGAGCCAGTTTAAAAACCAGCTGACTGCCACCCTGCCACACCACGTTGCTGCTTCCGATAGAGACGCAGCAGCGCGGGGAGGCATGGGGCTCATTGAGAGTGGGGCCGGTGTGAGCCAGAACTGAGCTGGGCTGCCTGTCGGCCTGGCTCCTAATACACTTTAAATGCAGAACCACAGCGGGGGTAGGTCCTGGACCCAGTGCAAGCCGGGATTGAGCCAGGCTGCTGGCCAGCTTGCTAAGAAAATGTACTGGAGGGGGGGAAATGTGTGTAGTCTATAGCATTAGCCTATAAGCTTTTGTTTATTGGTTAATCGATTAATTTATTATACTCTTACATCCCTGCTACAGCGAGATCCCTGGGCATGCCAGTTTCCACTCGCAGGCAGTCCAGATGGTTAGTGGACTTCATCAGATTGGCCTACTCTATCTTCAGTTGAGACCCTCCATTGCAACTATGTGTGCATGCTACAAGGGCCATAGCGGCTTCTACAGCCTACCTTAATAACACCTCTTATGGACATCTGAAGATCCGCCACATGGTCCTCTGTTCATAAGTTTGCTAAACATTATGCCCTTGATACTTATCACTCCCAGGGTACTCGGTTTGGGCACACCATTCTTGCCACTGTGCAAGATATTGACTAGCCAAAGCACCCTCCTCTGATCATGTGTACTACTCTATAGTAACCTAACTTGGAGCACCCACAAGGACACTCCTCAAAGAAGACAACAAGAGGGTTACTCACCTCATGCTGGTTCTTCGAGGTGGTTGCCCCTGTGGGTGCTCCACGATCCACCCGTCCTCTCCTCTGCTTCAGAGATAGTTGTTTCTTCTGGGGCAGAGAAGGAATGGAGGGAAAGACTGGCTGTGCATGCATAGAAGCAGCACCACACATGCTGTCTGCTTTGCGTGTGCAGCCTACCAGAGGACACTGCTATAAAAAATCTCCAACTAGGCACACAGCGGTATCCCAGACATCTAAGGTGGAGCACCCACAGGGACAACCATCTCGAAGAACCTCTGTTATTGCACAAAGTGAGTAACCCTCTCTCTCAATGGCATGGTTGACAGTGTTGACAAGAGCCACCAGGGTTCCTTTTTGACTGGATGTTCCAGCCAAAAACCAGATACCTGGTCACCCCACTTCCACTACCACATGATAGTTCCCCATCCTGGTTAAAGCATATTTACATATTGTAATACTGACATGATAACTGCATTTTAATTAACTCTCTCAATTGTGTTAAAGCTTGACATGTTCTAACTACCCAGCTGGGTTGCTGGAGTTACGGTCCAAATGTTCATAGAACTTTGTAAGATAAGCACTGATATAGATGAGGTTATACTAATCTAGAGAAGAGCAGAATTTGTCCAAAATAACTCTTTATAAGCATACCTGCTGTATGATGTTGCTTTAATTTTTATTTTGTATGTAGTGAATGGTATGAATTTTTGTATATAATAATGGGTTGGAGAAATGTGAAAATTAAAACTCTTATTTAGACATACCACCCAGCAGAGCTTTTTGGATAACGTTACTTGTGTGAAGGAAATTCTTTGGATAAATATTAGTAGTCCAAACACCTTTTGCGTCATCACAATCTTATACAAACAATTTGTGCTTAAGACACACAGTTAATGGTAGCTATGCTGCAGTTTTCAGAACTTCTAGGAGTAGTAAGACAGCCATGCCAAGGCCAACACCAGACATTTGTATAAACACCACATATTATGAGTTAGATTAGATACAATATTTATCTTTGCAAATTTGAAATCTAGTTGTCAAAGTGCACTTGAAACTAATCCTCCGTCTTTCTTTCTTCTCCCAAACTCTCATTTGAAAATCTTTGTTTTAACATGTCTTCCATGGATTATTACTATATCACAGTCTTTTAAAAAAAAAAAAAAAAAAAAAAAAAAAAAGAGGCAGGAGCTCAGGTAACTGAGATTTGGAAGATACTTAGGGTCTTCTGTGGGTTCAGTTCAAAAATAAAACCTACAAATGGAGCTGTAAGGTAGCCCTAACCCTTCACTTGATTCTGAATTTAAATGGATTGAGAGGGAGAAGGATGCAAGAGGTACTGAGGTGAAGCAGCTAAATTTGGCAGGGATCTGAATTCTAAAATCTAGAGGTAATGGTCAGAGCTGTGATTCCTCCTCAGGAAACATTTGAAAAGTGCAAGTCAGGAAGCATTTTACCATCAGATGAAATTTTACATTTCTGCTTTAATTTCCTCCTCCAAATGATCTCCTCTCTCCCCCTTCCCCCCCTGCCCCCCCCCCCCCACAACACACAGTTGATTTAGTGCCATTCATTGTATCTATATTGCATTAAAAGACTCCCACAGCTAGCTTGGATCCCAGAGGTTGGGCCCCAGTTTGAGCCCAAATGTCTGCACTGCAGTTTTATAGTCCCATAGCCCTATGTCCTGTCTGCATCACAGGAACCTGCATCCTGTATGCTATTACTCTAGCTAGTACCAAGTTATACTTGAATTGGAAATAGCAAAGTTCCTATGGAGAAGCAATGGGACTGGTATGTAACTGGAGCATTGCACATCTATGTCTCTATTTGAGTCCTCTTTTGAGGTTGTTGAGTGAAGTCTTTTCATTTCTGCATGTTACACACCTACAGGCCCATTTCCATCTAAATGTGGACCTCTGTCTTCATAAATAAACTCTCTGGTGAATTTTAAATTAGCACTTAATTTATAGTGTTGTTTTCTCATGAGATACACATCTTGTTTTAATGACCAAAATTCTCCATTTAATTTGGTAAGAGTAGGAAGTTCAGTAGACGTAATAAACCAAACTCAGATTTTTATGTTTGATAGTGGAAAATATATGTGGGGTGGAACAGAATATTTCTCTTGGCATGTTTTCTTATAAAGATGATGAATCTGTTCTATTTAAAAAACTGAAAGTGGTGGATTAAATTGGCTGCATCAGCTTGAAAGTAAGTTTTCTCTCTCAAATTTTTACTTTAGTTATTAGTAATATTAACATTACTATACAGAACCATGTTACATATTACTTATATACAGTGCTACTATACTACACCTAACATTACTAAAGCTAAAATGAATTCTCTTTTTAAATTTTTGCAGTTATGAGACAGTAGAAAGTGCAGATAATTTTGCAATTTAAATCTACAATTTATTATCACTTGTTCCCTTCAGCTATATCTTTGTTCCTCCTGATATTTTAAAATAAATGTCTGACTAATTTCTGTCACTTTCTTCATTTTCTGCCAGAAGAAAGATATGAAGTTGCTTTAATGTTTGTCATTAAATAGTAGAGTGAGATTGCATTCTTTAATTAGTGTTCTTTTCAGATTTCTGGAGTGTTCTGTCTGATGGTTAGTCTAGAAATATTTCTTTAATTGTTTGGGGGAGGGGGATGTATTTGAAGTTGATATATTCTTTATCACAATTTTTTATTAATTTTAAATTAAAACTAATTTTACAGTGTATTTTCTAATGAGATAAATACCTGGTATAAATCTAATCTTTCTAGTTCTAGGATAGTCACCCTCACTGTAGTATTTAAGCACAGTAAGAGTCTGATCCAAAGCCAATGGAAGTTGGTGGGAGTTTTTCTATTCATTTCAGAGGGCATTGGTTTAGATCTGTACTCAAGGATTAACCATGCAAACACATGTGAACCATGTGGCGCACATTAATATGTTTTAAAAGTAGTTACCTTACTGTATTAGCAATAAAAATAAAATTGTTAACATTTCTAAAGAACAGTCAATTACCTTAGTATATTTGTTTTCAATATAAAAGAATTTGAGACCCAAAGCCTAGGCTTAGCAAATTGATAATTTAAAGACAAAGAAGTACAATATGAAAACAAGACTTATGTACATACATACCACTCTTCCTGGAAACAGTTCTCTTGAATTGCACAGTGTATTTTACATAGAAGATGTGCTCCAAAGTATGCATTCAGAATTCACCATACCTATGATTGTTTACAAACTAAAAACATTTTACACATCTCTCAAGGCTAAAATCTATCAGTGAGCTTCTTATTTATTTTCCTGTATCAACCTGTTCCTTTCTTATATTTAGTTTTGGATATCACATTCCAAGTACTAGAAGCCATGAAGATAAAACCCCATCTGTACTAGGACACACTATTCACATATATTGTCTTGGACAAATTTTTATATTCGGTAATGCCAAAAGCTACATTTAGCTTTGCAGTGTATTATGGGATATATATGTGTACATATATAATCAACAAACAGGTCAATTACCTTATTTAATATGAGTATTAATATTGAGCTCATAGTGCATATTAATGTAGGGGTAACATAGTGTGTGTTTGCTAACATTAATCTGGAATTATTGGATAGTAGAATACCATAAGGATTGGTTCTCAGCACAAAACTGTTCAATGTACTTATCAGTGATTTCCAAGATGATATAGAATTGTTGCTGCTAAAATTTGAACATTTTACAAATTGGCAAAGTCATTAATGACAATCCAATCACTCAAAAGCATAATCATGATCGCTTGATGCTAGATGCTATTAAAGAACTGCCTTATGCAAGATCAGATATCTAGGAAAAAGAATGTAAACTATAATGGAAGGGGGGATTATTTTATGGGTATGATTTGGAGGCCATTGTAGATTAGCATCTCAGTTTGAGTTCCCAATTCAATGCTGTGATAAAAAGGGCTAACCTTATCTTTGAATGTATAAACCGAGGAATATTGTGCAGGGGTGGGGAAGTGATATGAGAATTGTGTGTGTGTGTGATGAACTGTATTAAACTCCACACCTTCCAGTTGAGGGTTGTGATAGTCTCAAGTAACTCCGTCCCACCACATCTTCAAGGTGAGTCTAGCCTAGAGGAAAGATGTAAAAGGGAGAAACCCAGCTCAGTTGCTGACAGATCTGGGACAAGAGCAGAGCATCAGTCCTCAGATCCTGGTCTGGTTCTTGCTGAAGGCAGGATCTATTCAGGAGACCACTGCCTGTTGAGATCGCCTTTGATGGAAACAAGAGCCCAGTGTTGAACCATTACATGGAGGCTATTACTGTAGGCTCACCTGTGGGCCCTAAACCAGGCTATGGCATACTCTGAGGCTCTCTGAAGGAAGAAAGTCTTAATACACCTTTGTATTAGTTTATTTGTGTTTAGTTTTCCTTTCAGAAAGCGTGGACTCCCAGGGACTCTGTTGGAGGGCTGAGTAACAATGTGGTATTGGTGAGGCCATTAATGTTATACTGTGTCCAGGTTGGAAAGAGTTCAGATAAGAGCTACAGGCATGATTTTGAAGCATGAAAATACACCTTCAGTGAGACTAAAGGAGCTCAATATTAGGGACGTAAAATCCCATTTAATTAGCTAACCAATTAAATGTTAAGTTTAATTGATTAAACAGGGTGCATGGAGGGACCACTCCTGTCTTTCTGGGCTGAAGTGGCCCCACCGTGACCAGGTTAGAGCGGTACCCCACGGCAGTTGGAGGCTGCTCCAGCCAGGCTGGAATGCCCTCTGCCCACAGCAGGCCCCACAGAGCTGGAGCAGACCCTTGCCTACGGTGGCGGAGGGCTGTTCCAGCCTTCCCTGATGAACCATTAATATCCCTATTGGCAGGGCTTGACAAACCGCGGTGAGAGCTACTCGCCAGCCCCACACCGCACATGCGCCAGACCGACACTGTGCATGCGCGCAGCACTGGTGAATGAGGCGCACAGAGCGACCGTCTGAAATCTATTCACCATGGGCAAGGAGAATCAGTGGTTTGTTGAGCCCTGCCTATTGGATTAACTCAACTTATGAAAGTTTAGAGATGACTTAGTCTTATCCAAGAAGCACTTACACAAGAAAAAGATCCTTGAGGTGTCTCTTAGAATATGTCTTTGCTATGAGGAACATTGACACTGTCACCATCTATCTTATGGAGTTCGATTTAGTGTGTCTACTAAATAAAAACCCACTAAATCGAACTCAGAGGGTTCTCCAGCCAGTGACTCCTGCAAGGAGTAAGGGAAGCCAGTGGGAATGTTTGTTCCTATCAACCTCCTACCTTGGGGATGGCAGACAAACGCGAATTAAGGTATGTCAACTCCAGCTATGTTAATTACTGCAGTTGGAGGCTGGCTGGAGCAGCCTCCAACTGCGGTAATTAACATAGCTGGAGTTGCATATCTTAATTTGATCTTCCGCTTTAGTGTAGACCTGGCCATAATCTGTTAGACAAAGGCACGAAAAATGTCATGGCTAGAACTTTTAAAGTCAGCATGTTTAAGTTGAAAATAAGATGTACAGTTTTAATAGTGAGATTAATTGATCATTGGAATGGATTGTCAAGGAGTGTAGTACGTTTTTATCCCTTGGAGTCCTTAAATCTGAATTGGAAATCTTGGTGAAGCTGTGCTATAGTTCAACCATAAACTCATGGACTAGATACAGGAATCAGTGACTGAAGTTCTGTGGCTCCTGTTATGATGGATATCAGAGTGAATACTTGTAGTGCTCCCTTCTGGCCATAAAGTTTATGATTACACACAAAAGTAGCTTCATTTCAATAGGACTGAAGTTACCTATGTGTGTACACACGTACAGGATTGGGTCTTAAGTGTCTGTTGAGCTTGTTATATGATTCTTGAAGGCTGTAATCCTGCCTCTCTTAAGGCTGGAAGTCCCAGAGAAGTTGACGGGGTTCTATGTGGATGGAAGGGCTCATCCATGTGCAGTTTCTGGCAAGATATGAGTCTAAACCTTATTTCTGAAGTGTGTTCACTGCAAGCATACATTAATATAACTAGCCATTTCATCACTATTCCCCTTCCCCACCTCATGTACCTACTTTGGTAGCTGCAAATAGTTCTTCAATGGATTGCTTTCCAGTAATTTTTCTGTTGTAGAGGTAAATTTTTTTTTATTTTTATCCTGATTGTATCTTTCAAATATTTTCTAATAAAACTTTACACTGCACAGGTTTCTTTTGACAGGGATTAGTTCAGTTTTGGCAACCTTCTTGCACCTTCTGGAAATGTTTCCAAACCTGTGATTTGGGAAATGTCAAAAAGAAAAAAATACGATCACTATTCTGTATGTTAGTTCATTTACTGATAGAGGAAACTTACTGTCAAATAATCTGTTCTATTGAGATGTACATTCATTGGTGTCAGTATGATTAAAATCTGTTGGCAAACTTTTCACTCTCCAGTGACTGAACTTTCAGTGAGATAAGTTGCAGATCTTTTTTTGTCATCATAAACCTACTAGACCATGTACATTCCCCCCTCCCAAAATAAATATCTTACTTGTACCCATATGTATGTTCCTTCTGTTATCTGAATTATAATGCATTAAATGGATACTCCAAGGCATATAAAGGCATAGTATAGGAGTGCCAAAAAAGAGTTTTGTTAAATACATTTTTAAAACTATTTAATTTGGTAATTTAGAAATTGTTTATTTCAGTGACACAACTATATAACTATTCTGTCAATATTTCCATTATAAAAACATCATAACTGAGCCATAAGCATTTGTTTTGTGGTGAAACTAGGCATGAAAAGTGTATTGAGGGAGCAATTTTTGAAAATGAAATAGTTTTTATATTCAAATTACAAGGGTGGGGAAACCAAAGTTAGAAGTTGTGGTTGTGGTTTCAGATTGATTTTATGCTGTTACTAAAAAAAAATATTTTACGCCCAGTGTGACCCTCTGTTATGTGAACTTGTGTCTTCTTGTTCATGGACTGAGGGGTGGTTGCTTGAGGAGAAGCATCCATGCATGCAGGTGAGCAGGTGGAGTGGCTTAATGGGATAGTCAGTGGTAATGTGCAGCATGTGGTCAACAATACTGGATGTCCAAAGTGCATAAGATCACCCAAAACCAGGATGATGTTCTCCACTGAAGACAAGGGAGAGGGCTAATGCTGGTTCAAGGTGTGAGTGAGATCTGCACCAGACTGAGGTTGGGGGAGATGGTTGGCAAAGATGATATACAGCCTTCCATTATGACAATGGGTGGCAGTTGCAGGAGCCTCAAGTGAGGTGCAGGGTCTTTGCACAACCAGTCCCTTTCGTGAGTTTACTTAAGGGGAACTGGAGTAGGCCTAGGGGTGCAGTAAATACTCTGGCCTCAGGAACAGGAGTACCAAAAGTAAGGGCAGACCCACCTCGGGGTTGCACTCCTAGTCGGGGGCACTGATGGCTTTATGTAGTGGCTGCTAGCTAATTTGCAGTTATTATAGCAGCTTCAGGCTTCTAGGTGGAGGGTGCCTGGAAGGATCACAGGTAAGCACAGGAAGAGCTTAAGTTTTGATAGCAGGAGATAGGTAGGGAAGGCTCCTTCCATGGGTGTGGAAGCCTATGTCAGGAATGAAGCACATTTATACTCACCGACTGTCAGGAAATGTAACCTCATAGGATAGAGTAGACACTTCTGGGAGGCCTGTGGGAGAGCAGGGCTCTGCAGATCCCCCTCCATGCAGTCCTGAGTATATTTATGCTAGGTGGCTGACCCAATGCAAGTTCACCTAATCACTACAGCTAAGCATAAAATCCTAAGAGGTAAATACATGGATATATTGTCTCATTGCACAGGGAGAGGTTGACAATAAACATGAGCAGAGTAGCCAAAACAGCTACCAAGGGTGCCAAGAATATGGGAAAATTGGGAGGGCTTTCTCATCTATTCAGATGGTATAGTTAAGGATGTTAGAAATTGATTGTTTTAATAATCATGTCACTGCTAAGATTCTTACCGATTACCCAGTTACTCAGTGCCTCCCCTCGTGCCACCCCATGAACATACAACATAAGAACATAAGAATGACAGCATTACCCCACTCCCTTGTCTTCAGTGGAGAAGGTCCATCTAGCCCAGTAGCCTGTCTGCCGACCGTGGCCAGCACCAGGTGCCCCAGAGACAGTGGACCGAAGACAATGATCAAGCGATTTGTCTCCTGCCATCCTTCTCCAGCCTCTGACAAACAAAGGCCAGGGACACTATTTCTATCCCCTGGCTAATAGCCTTTTATGGACCTACCCTCCATGAAATTATCTAGCTTCTCTTTAAACTCTGTTATAGTCCTAGCCGTCACAGCCTCCTCTGGTAAGGAGTTCCACAAGGTTGACTACACGCTGTGTGAAGAAGAACTTTCTTTTATTCGTTTTAAACCCGCTACCCATTAATTTCATTTGGTGTCCTCTTGTTCTTCTATTATGGGAACTAATAAATAACTTTTCTTTATTCACCCTCTCCACACCACTCATGATTTTATATACCTCTATCATATCCCCCCTCGGTCTCCTCTCTTCTAAACTGAAAAGTCCCGGTCATTTTAGCCTCTCTTTATATGGGACCGTTCCAAACCCCTAATCATTTTAGTTGCCCTTTTCTGAACCGTTTCTAAGGCCAAAATATCTTTTTTGAGGTGAGGAGACCATATCTGTACACAGTATTCAAGATGTGAACGTACCATAGTTTCATACAGGGGCAGTAAGATATTCTGGGTCTTATTTTCTATCTTTTTCTTAATAATTCCTAATATCCTATTTGCCTTTTTGACCACCACTGCACACTGTGTGGAAGTTTTCAGAGAACTATCCACGGTAACTCCAAGATCTCTTTCCTGATTTGTTGTAGCCAAATTAGCCCCCATCATACTGTATGTATAATTGGGGTTATTTTTTTCCAATGGGCATTACTTTACACTTGGAGGGGCCTTCAGCAAGTGATAATATTTGCTGAGCGTTTAATGATGGTGGGTGTTTTCACAGCACTTGTAAAGTCAAGCACATTTACAAGGCATGTTTTGGGACCCATTCAGCCCATTTTTGCCAGAGCAAGGAGGACACAGGATTGGTGGTGTTTCAGTCACCAATCGCAGGTTTGGCTCTTTTGGAACAGGGCCTGAGACATAGTGCACAACCTGAGAAGGAGGATGAATTAGGGATGGTGCAATGGGCACAGGGGCACCAATGCCAGCTAGGCCAGATATGTTAAGGATTCTCTACGGGATTAACCTAACACAGATGCAGTATGTTTGTAGGAGGAATTTACAGTAGCATTTCAGATCTTTTTTTTGCAGGGAATAGGACTCATTTGATGACAAATAATGTAAAGTTAGTAACATAGATAAGACTTGTTCAAAAAAATTACATGGGAATTAAAGGAGGACATGATAACTGGACCATTGGATCAGTTATCTATAGAAAACTTGAGTCCTCCCCCTGCCCAGGTTTGATCACTAAGAAGACTCCAGGAACATACTGATTAGCTAATCATCTGTCATACCTGTGAGATGGCTCTGTTACTGATGTGATACACCCAGCACTATATTCCATACGCTAGTCCTCCATTGATAAACTAATTTGTATGGTATGGGCTTATGGCCCAGAAGCACTAAAGGCTAAGTGCGATATCAAGTCAGCTTTTTGATTTCTGCTGGGGAACCCATTGGACTTTGATCTTTTGGGTTTCTTTTTTGATGCACAATTTAATTTTGACAAGGCTATGCCAGGAGCTGTTCAGTACCTTGTGCAGCATTTGTAAAATGCTACATTCAGCAATGGTGCAGGCAGCAGAACTGTGCCAAATAGTGCATTCTTTGGATGCTTTTTTGATTGCAGGATGAGCTAGGTCAGATGAGTGTGTTCACCTGTTGGACACATTTTAGGTCTTGGCTAAGCATTTGGGGCTTCCCCTACTGGAAGGAAAAACAGAGGATCCTTCTACTTTGTTGACGTACCTGGGTACTGAGCTGGATGCCAGGAAGGGCATATCACAGCTCCCTCAGAATAAGCTTCAAGAACTGTTGGGATTGCTTAGGAGAACAGGAGAAACTAAAAAACTTATGCTACAGGACCTGCAATCTTTTCTGGGGCCCCTGAACTTTGCCTTCAGGGTTGTCACTTTTGTGCCCAGATGATAGTGGCAACAGCCAGCATAGCCAGGCAACACCATTACGTAAGAGTTGCTGGAGAGATGAAAGAAGACTTGAGGGTGTGGGAATTATTTTTGAGTACATTTAATGGCATATAATTGTGGATGGAAACATGGCTATCATAAGGGGGACTAAAAATCCATTCAGATGTTTCAAGAATACAGTGTTTGGGGTGTTCATTAAGCAAAATGGTGTGCACATAAAAGAGCTGCCATTTGGACACAAGACAGGATTGTGCATGACATGATTTTCTTGGAATTTTTTCCCATTGTTGTTGCGGTGGTTATTTGGTTATCTTCTGGTGCAACATCATGGCAGTAGTTCAAGTTCTCAGTCTCCCAAATTACACAAGGTTATGAAGATGGTGAGGGAATTTGTTCTACAACATTTAATCCTCATCATTTATGTTTTTTTCTAAGCACATGTTGGCCATGAATAATGGCATAGCAGACATCTTATCTTGTTTTTCAGTTTGACAGATTTTTCCAGGGGCTAGCAACAAAATCAAGCTGATGTTCCTAGTTCTCTGGAACCTTGAAATATGATATGGTCAGTGGAACTGAGATTCTTGGCTCCAGGCACACAAGTTTTTTCTTTTTTCTGTTAATGAGTTCTGTCAATTCAAGGTCACCTATATTGCCTACCGTGGAGGGTGGTTGTTGTGGTACCTGGTCAAGGGCAACGCAGTGGCTTCCACCCCAGGACAATAGGTTCTTTCCCTTCATTGATTATGGCTGCTAAGCAAGAAGTCATTGGGAGATGTTTGGGAACCTGCTTGGTTAGGCAGGAGGCAGCCACCAAGCAATCTGCTGGTGCTTGTTTGTGGCAGGTATCTATATGGAAAGCCTCCTGTAACAAAAGAATGTCCTGGTAAAGGATTTAAAAGGAGATACTGGATAAAGGAACAGAACTGGGGAGGAGGTCTGTGGAGTTCTATTATCGCTACAGTAGGGAGCCAAATCTACTTCCAGACTCTCTTCCTATTCTCATAGCCAGGGCTCGACAAATAATGCAATCTACTCGCGTGTGGCGAGTAGACTGCAACCCGGAAGAGCCAGGTTCGGGCAATCTGCACATGCGCAGAACGACTGGCGAGCGGGCCCACTGTAACCCTCCTATGAGAGTAGTGGATGGTAAGATCCAAGCCATAGGTTGGCTGTGGGACCTGGAAGGAAATGAAGAGTGGGCTGGTGCAAGCCCCAGGTAATTATTTGAATAAACATGCATTTTTCTTGCTCTTTAGACCTTCTCCGATTTCTCCACATCATTCTTGAAATGTGGTCTGCTGAACTGGACACAATACTCCAACGGACACCTAATCAGCATAGAGTGGAAGAATGAATTCTTGTGTCTTACTCACAACACTCCTGTTAATGCATCCCAGAATCATGTTTGCTTTTTTTTCCCAACAGTGCCACACCGTTGGCTCATATTTAGTTTATGGTCCACTATGACCCCTAGATCCCTTTCTGCAGTACTCCTTCCTAGACAGTTGCTTCCGATTCTGTATGTGTGAAACTGATTGTTCCTTCATAAATGGAGCACTTTGCATTTTTCTTTATTAAACTTCATCCTTTTAACCTCAGACTGTTGCTCCAGTTTTTCCAGATCATTTTGAATTATGACCCAATCCTCCAAAGCAGTTGCAACCCCTCCCAGCTTGGTATTATCCACAGACTTAATAAGTGTACTCTCTATGCCAGTATCTAACTCATTGATGAAGATATTGAACAGAACTGGTCCCAAAAAAGACCCCTGCAGAACCTCATTTGTTATGCCCTTCTAACATGACTGTGAACCATGAATAACTACTCTCTGAGAATGGTTATCCAGCTATTTGTGCACCCACCTTATAGTAGTATAAATCTAGGTTGTATTTTATTCATAAAGTGGTCATGCAACACCATATCAAATGCTTTACTAAAGTCTAGTTATATCACATCCACTACTTCTTCCTTATCCACCAGACTTGTTATCCTATCAAAGAAAGCTATCAGATTGGTCTGACTTGATTTGTTCTTTACAAATCCATGGTGGCTGTTACTTATCACCTTATTATCTTCCAGGTGTTTGCAAATAAATTCCTTCATTACTTGCTCCATTATCTTCCCTGGCACAGATGTTAAATTGACTGGTCTATAGTTTCCTGGGTTGTTCTTATTTTCCTTTTTTATAGACTGGCACTATATTTGCCCTTTTCCAATCTTCTGGAATCTCTTCCAACTTCCATGATTTTTCAAAGATGATAGCTGAAGGTTCAGATACAGCTCCTTTATCAGCATTTCATCAGGCCCTGGTGACTTGCAGACATCTAGTTTTTTGAAGTAATTTTTAACTTGTTGTTTTTGTATTTTAACTTCTAAACCTACCCCATTTCCACTAGCATTCACTAAGGTGATCATCCTGTCACCATCAATCTTCTTGATGAATACCACATCATTTAGCACTTCTGCCATTTGCAAGTTTCCTGTTATCGTTTCTCCCTCTTCTTTGAGCAATGGGCCTACCCTGCCTTTAGTCTTCCTCTTGCTTCTAATATATTTGAATGTCTTCTTGTTTCCCTTATATCTCTAGCTAGATTGAGCTCACTCTGTGCCTTCACTTTTCTAATCTTGCTCCTGCATACTTGCATTATTTGTTCATATTCATCCTCTGTAATTGACTTAATTTCCGCTTTTTATATGACTCCTTTTTGATAGGTGGTCTCTTGCCGTACTTTCTATTTTTTCTATGCCATGGAACAGTTTGCTTTTGGGCCCTTAATAATGTCCCTTTGAAAAACTGTCAACTGTCTTCAGTTATTTTTCCTCTTACGGTACGTCTAGACTACAGGCTTTTGTTGACAGATACTGTCGACAAAATTTCTGTCGACAAAGAGCGTCTACACTACATTCAGTTCTGTCGACAAAGCAAGCTGCTTTGTCAACATGGTAGTGTAGACGCAAAGGACAGTTTACATGCAATAACACCTTCTGTCGACAGAAACTCTGTCGACAGAAGGCGTTATGCCTCGTAAAATGAGGTTTACCAGCGTCGACAAAACTGCTGAGTTCTGTCGACGTTATGTTGACAGAACTCAGCGGTAGTGTAGACGCAGGTATAGTTTTGTCGACAAAAGTTCACTTTTGTCGACAAAACTCTGTAGTCTAGACATACCCTTAGTCTTGCTTCCCATTGGACCTTACCTACCAGCTCTCTGAGTTTACTAAAATCTGCCTTCCTGAAATCCATTGTCTCTGTTTTTCTGTTTTCCCTTCTACCATTCATTAGAATCATGAACTTTGATTTTATGATCACTTTCACCCAAGCTGCCTTCCATTTCATATTTTCAACCAGTTCCTCTCTGTTTGTTAAAATCAAATCAAATCTAGACTAGCTGTCCCTTTCCTCCTCTCCCTCTCCCCCCGGAAGTGGGTCTGGCCCACGAATTAAACCTTCCTCTCCCGCTCCCCCCTGGAAGTGGGTCTGGCCCACCTATTAAACCATCTTGTTAGTCTTTAAAGTGCTAAATAGTTTTTCTTTTTGTTTCAATAAAAAATTGTCTCCCATGAAGTCCAAAAACATATGGGATAATATGTGCCCTGATGTGTTAATTTCCTAACATATGTTTAGATAGTTGAAGTCCCCCATCACCACCAAATCCTGCGCTTTGGATGATTTTGTGAGTGTTTTTTTTTTGTTTGTTTTGTTTTTTTTAAAAAGCCTCACATCATCTGTTTAGGTAGGTGGTCTTTAGTAGACCCCTGACATGATATCACTCTTGTGTTTTACTCCTTTTAACCTAACCCAGAGAGTCTCAACAAGTCTGTCTCATATGTCCATCTCAACCTCAGTCCAAGTGTATACATTTTTAGTATATAAAGCAATACCGCCTCCC
Organism: Pelodiscus sinensis; assembly: GCF_052426305.1. Lineage (NCBI taxonomy): Eukaryota > Metazoa > Chordata > Testudines > Trionychidae > Pelodiscus > Pelodiscus sinensis. The sequence goes on along the minus strand of NC_143057.1, from coordinate 106,075,604 downwards.
TTTTTTCCCTGCCTATACTTCCTGAGCAAGCTGTACCCTTCTATACCAATATTCCAGTTATGTGTATTTTACCACCAGGTCTCTGTGATACCAACTCTGTCATAGCTGTGTTTATTTATTAGCAAGTTCTTCCTGTTTATTGCCCACATATTATATATACTGGTATAACTACTAGGGCTTTTTTTCCATTTTGCTGGCATAGTTCTATTTAAAGCAGCAAATATTTCAATGGTAAACAAGGGTTAATTATTTTCTAGTATTGTATAGGGATGTGAATGATTAACTGGGTGATGCCTAATGGTTACAGTTAACTGGTGAGGGCTGGAGAGGGCCCCGCACACTGTGGGCAGTGGGCTGCCGCATGCCCGCCTGCCTATCCCCATTTAATCAGTTAACCAGTCAAACTTATTGTTTAACCAGTTAACTATTTAAATGGGATTGAAACATCTCTGATATTGAAAGTGGTGTTAGCAAAGCTGCTATTATGATTCCCTGGCATTTCCCATAATGTGACTCTGTCTTCCCCTGCATATTGCTTTGACACATTTGGACCATATCTCTGTCTCCGGCTGAAAGTTTTTGGAAAATTTCAGTTAGAACAAGAAAGAGGCTGGGGAAAATACGGTATTTTGCCCATATTAAAGTCTTTTCTTTGAACCGCTCAGAGCCCTTCATGATTTGGAGCAAGGACTTGAAATTTGGCATGTTGTTGGCTTTTGTGCCAAGAACATGCCTTTTGCCATCCCCTTGAAAATCTGTTTAATTTTTGTTCAAGATATAAACCTTTGAAAAATCACAGTTGGCACATGCCCAGAAAAGACTTGCTAGAATTCAGTAGTTTAAAATACCGTAAGATTCTGTCCGTAGTAAGTATGCTTCAGTCTGTGGTTTTAGAGGACTGAGCAGGACTGTCCCTGAATTTTAACTGTGGTCCCCTATGGTCCATAGTCCCCAGGGGGCAAGAGAAGGGAGAGAGATTTGTTTCTTTTCACACAGCATTTATTTTGTGTTTGTGTAATTTTTCATCGGTCAACAGTAAGTACAGCATATCTGATCCCTGGTCTACACTAGGGAGTAAATTCTTTATGTAATACTGATTTTTTTTTCATCCAAAAATTCACCTTTTGTAGCATCCTGTATTGTAATAATAGGTGTGCCCACGGCATTGTTATGCCATGAAGGTGTTAAATTCATTCTAGTTATTTGAGGATGGCTTTCCTAGCTGAACTTGTCTATTTGTAAATATATATGATATAGAGATGATTAAGAAAACATAGCAAGTGAGCAGGCCTGGCACAGAGAAGTGTGAATAATGAATCTTTTTCTGTCCTGGCCCTTGCTGAATGCTGTATGTTTATAAAAGGGTGAGTAAAGCTATTTTTGTCTTTGTAAGTGATGTATGTTTATATTAATATTTTCTACGGTTTTTCTTGATGAAAATGTTAGCTGCTGGTTTGAAAAAAATCAGTTTAGAAACAATTTGCATTTAAAGATTTTTTTCAACTGACATACACTTTTACTTCAGAATTTTCTGCATTTTTTTCAGACTATTAAAAAAGTGGGTTAAACTAAAATTTATTTGAAAGACTAAATGTTTTTTTTAAATCTTGTCTGCTACTTCTGTCTATGAACTATTCATACCAAATGCTATATGACGGTAAGATGGACAATTCCAAAGTGTGCTATTTCTATTAATTTTTGCCATAGCTTGCTCCCATTAGTCACACGTGGTCTTATTAGGCCATAGCACTATTAAATTGAGTAAAGTTTGGCTCTATACCTCTACAGTATGTTTTTTATTAAAATCCATTGTAAAAGAAGTTATATTTTCCAAAGCATGTTTAAAGTGAAATAGATTTAGTCAAATGTTTGACATTCCAGCATTTATAAATTAACTTTTTGCTGGATATTATGTTTTCTGCTACGCATTAAGGGTTCACATTTTAATCTTAACTTTTTAGAGAGACTCTGACCTTGGTATCATATGTGACTAGATAATTTTGTTCTGCTGAAACTGTAAACATGAAATTTAAAGTCCATAAGATTCAATTTTATAGCTTATGTAGTTAGGGGAGCTCCTGATGTTTATCTGCATACACTACAGAAACTCATTGGAAAAGCTATGGAATCTATTGAGTCATGGTGAATCATAAATGAAGAGTTTATAACTCTTTCACTATTTCTAGTTAGTAGCTATTTTACTTCTAAACTATTAAAGCAGAAAATTGAGTTTCTGATTTTGGAAAGCAGTAAACACTTGCTAAATTAAATTACGTGCTAAACACTGCATAAATATTTTCACTATGGATAACCTAGTAATTAAAGTGCATGACTATACAATAAGTCCATTTATGCAACCTACAAGATAGAGGAGTTTAATACTGTGGCAAAGGTCCGGCCCGTTCCCCATGGGTCTCACACTACTGGTGGATAGTGTTAACCTCAGAGGCTTGCTGTGGCCCTCTTGACTTCTTTCTCTTTACTAGAGGCAGGAGCCACAGCCTACTGAACCACACTCATTACAGGCAGTTCATAAGTGTGGGGTAAACTTGCTTCTGGAGTCCTGATCTCCCTTTTCAGGGCAGATCTTTGTGATGTCCCTAGGGTTGCCAGGTGTCCGGTTTTCTACCAGACAGTCCAGTATTTGTGCCCTCTGTCCGGTAGAAAAATTCAGAAAATACCCGACATGTGCAATGTCGGTTTTTTTCTGAATTTCTGGCTGGGTGCCGGATGGAAGCCTGGTGGGGGCAGGGGAGCAACTGGGAGGCGGGGCGCGATTGGCACTGGGAGCCCTGTGGTCACGTGCAAAAGCGGGGCGGGGCCGGAGTAGTTGCCACTCCCCCTGCCCAGCTTCTGCACACAACCAGAGGCTCCCAGTGCCAATCGTGGCCCCGCCTCCCAGCTGGGAGCTTCTGGTTGTGTTCAGAAGCTGGGCGGGGGGGAGTGTCTCCCAGTCACTCGCTCTGCCCTCGCCCAGCTTCTACTAGCAACTAGAGGGAGTGCCTGCCGGGGGCACGGCCTGTTGGACTCCGGCTGCGGCCAGTGGCTGTACCCTCCCCCCCCACCGGCTCTGCTTCCCGCCCTCCTTCCTCTTCCCCCCTGTAATTGAATGTTATAACTGAACTTTTACTATGGTAGACTATCAGTGCATGTGTGTACATATCTGAAAAATAAAAAGGAAGGGGAAAATTTAGAAACAATAAAGGAGAGGGGAGAAAAATAAAGGAACAGGAGAATTTAGTCCCCACATGCAGGACCGTGGCCAAAAACTGGAATACATTTCTGATGGTTTTATCCAGATCCCCTATGCCACCTGCTCATCTTTTAAGCCAGTGTTTCTTAAACTTTTTAAGACCAAAGAACACCAATTTTTTTTTTATGAGGAACATCAAAAAATTGTTGTTGAGCCAAAAAAAAAAAAAAAAGTGGGTTGGGGGGGAAGAGGCTGGGGAAAAGTTATTGACCAAAAAAAAGGGTGGGGTCGGCCATTTTGAACTCTATTGTTCTCCACGGCACACCTCTGACTGCCTTGCGACACACCGGTATGCCACGGAACACAGTTTAAAAAACGTCTCTTCCCTTCCTTATTGTTCAATTAGTTTTGTCACTTGGCAACAACACACCAGCTCCAGCAACTCTCATTCCAACTTCTGAATTTCCCAGGTATCTGTCATTTAGAGTAGATAAGCTATCTGGATCATAGACTGTCCTAATATTTTGTGTTATGAAACATGAAGCATCTTGCCTCTGTTAAGCAGTCTAATATCTGAAACAGGCATTTTATTTTAAAGCCTACTACTGCACTTTATTTCTCAATTCATTTTGCTTTCATTTCAGTTATTATGCCAAAAATATCTTTTCCTAACAATAACAATTCTTGGCTAGTGATGATTATATTGCCATAGTAACAGAAATTGGTCCAAGTTATTTGGTCCTACGAAATGTAAGTAGGAATAAAAAAAAATGTTTGTACATTAATCTTTGCATGACTGAATGTAAGGAGTTGGCTTTCTTAAAATTTGCAAATTACAAAACAGTATCTTTAATATTTTTTTGTTATTGTTGACTGTGAAACCATTGTCTCCTTAAGGTGATTTACCTTTTCGAGATGTAGTCTGAAACATTTAGGACTATGCAGAACATTTTGCTTTCAGCCACAACTTTTGTTGACCAGTTTTTTTGGCTGCTTGACCTTTAGGAGAAAAGGCCCAGAAAAGGGAATTACTTGACATGTCTGCTAGTTGTGGGATGTGTTCAGAGTCATGTGTTGACAAAAACAATTTTTTACTGCTTTTTATTTCTGGTAGCTATTCAGATTCAACACAGCTAAGGAAAAAGGGAGCTGGATTCTTTTCTGGAATGAAATCAGAATTATTAATTGTGTTCCTTTTTATGACTATTACAGTTGAGGTCAAAACCAGGAAATGTTGACTTGACTTACACATGCGGTAAGGGGGGAAGGCAGCGAGAAAAAGCCATATTATTACCAGGAAACTGGATACATTCCATATAGAATCAACATGGAGTCCCATAACAACATTTCACTGACTCTTCAGGAAATGCATTTTAAAGAGATTGTAATTGTTTCAAGTCTTGTTAGTTATATTGCCATAGTTACATAGAAACAAACTTCTGTACTGTACCTTTTTCAAATCCTAGATGTACATTGGGCATTTTAAAAAATCCTTGTGCCATTAGTCAGTTGTTTTCTTATATTTGTTAAAATAAAGAATATGAATATGTGTGTCATTCTGTCCTTATTTATACTCTGGGCAGCCCAGTTCAGCCTGCTAGGAGAAACAAGTATTACAAGAAGACTATAATTATAAAGTAAAACTACTTTTTCTGATTGTATTAATACAGCGTTGTCTCTTTTACACAATAAGACAGATGGTTTAGTTTTAAAGTCATAGTTACATATATATATATATATATAGCTTCTGTTTTCTTAAAGCTTTTGGTCACTCTGTTTATTGTTAACGTAGTTGCAGAAAATTGCCTGTTATGGTGAGATCTAAGATGGAAGCTAATGAGGCTGAGAAGACAAATTACTGAGATGTCTGTAGAGTCATCTTAGCATCTCCTTTAGAGAGCTTTCAATTATGGTGGAAGTTTTAATGGAGGGAGCTGTTTAAAGCTAGCTGCAATCACAGTTATTTATCTGGGTGGAGATAACTCTAAAACCAAATGAACCACAACTATTTACAGCCTTGACTAATCAAAATCTTTTAAGAACCATCCTGTTTTCCCAGATTAACTCTTCTGCTTTTGCTACATCATGCAAGACTGCTTTTGAGTCATTTCAGTTCCTATTAGTGATAGTAACTTGAACTGTGGTGATGTTCTTTCCCAGTAATCTTTCCCTTTGATCTTATCTGAATATATCCTATACAAAGATTGATTATATCCTACTCTTTATCAAGGATGAGTTAGATTAAATCTAAACATATCACCCGTTTTCCTGATGTGGAATATGACATAAAATGTAAATTTACTCTTACAGTGTTTTAATTGTCTGTAACAGATCTAATATTTCTTGGTGCTAATAATAATACAATATACCTGAAGTCTTTAGATGTTGCCGAAATAGTATATAACTCACAGAGGGTTTACTTTTCATACATGGATGGTGTAATCCAACTCTTGCCTCCTTGTCTCAAGAATCTGGTAAGGATCATAGTCAGGAATAACGTAGACCTATTGAGCTTCCTTCCTTATCCCTGAACAGTGATCATAATGGTAAGAGTAATATCAGGCCAGGGACTGGAGTTCCTCATATGGAACAGGTTTGTGAAAGGCCCTTTCATCTTCATTGATTTTATGTTTCCAAAAATAAAACTTGCAATGTAAATATTAGCATGTGTATCTTAGTTTTCTATAGTGTCCATTACTCTAGTATTTATACTCTGAACTAAAATTACAGTCGACAAATACCAAAGTAGCTTTCATATAAATTTATGTTGATCTCTTTTCACAGGTTGTAGGATGTGTGGTTTCCTGGTGTGTTTGGTTTTCGTATCCGTACTATATTAGTGACCCTTTATCTTCTGAAATAGTAAAGATTTTGATAGATTGGCTTTGGTCCTGTACTATTTTCTGAAAATTGTCCAGTTAGGCTTACCTCATTATGAAGCTGATTCTATTGTCAAGTGCCTCTGTGTTAAAAATGTTCTAATGCTGCATGCAGGGCTTGAATCAGAATATATACTTTATCATTTTGGAATGGGTGTAATAACTGAAATAGACAGTAGTAATTCAATTCAAATAGTTATAAATGATTCTGAGACTGAGAATTTTAGTTGGGGGGGGGAGAGGCAGGGAGAAAACAATTTAGAACCAGTGAAGGAATTTATGCCTTATTTTAAAGAATAATTTTATTAATCTTTTATCACATTTTTATATATATTAGCAATGTTGTACTGGAGACGGGCAAATATTTGAATTAAAACAACAAACTAACATGAAAAAAATGTCCAGCAGACTACCTACCAACACTCTCTTCTAAAATATAAATGGAATTTTTGCTTTTAATGAATTTAATGTTCTTGGCATATAATTATTAGAATAAAATTCCAGTTTGGTTAAAAGAATTTCGTGGATCAACTGGCACCAGTTCTGTTAATCTTTTTACTTAGAATATTTCACCAAAGAACATGGTTAAATAGAAGCAACAGGGATAGTCCAATAACATATAGAAGAAAACACACCACATTTTTATTTTAAAAGAGAGAGAAGGATATAACTACGGATACAGCTTGAAGCACTGAGTCACAGTGGTCTAATTCTCCTTATATATGCTGTTTAACTAGTATACATCCAGAATTTCAGTGCAATTATTCTGAATTGTGTGTGCATTAGACTTCTTTTCACTTATAAAGGTGGCAGTTACCTTTTCAGAAGATACCTTATATTTATTCTCTGGGAATAGCACAAGCAGAGAGAACTGACCTTGAGCTGGAACTATGAGGGTATGTCTACACTACCCCGCTAGTTCGAACTAGCGGGGGTAATGTAGTCATCTGCAGTTGCAAATGAAGCCCAGGATTTGAATTTCCCGGGCTTCATTTGCATGAAGCCGGCCGGCGCCATTTTTAAATGCCGGCTAGTTCGAACCCCGTGCCGCGCAGCTACACGCGGCACGGAGTAGCTAGTTCGTATTAGGCTTCCACTCCATGGAACGAGGAGTACAGCTAATTCGGATTAGGAAGCCTAATCCGAACTAGCTACTCCGTGCCGCGTGTAGCCGCGCGGCACGGGGTTCGAACTAGCCGGCATTTAAAAATGGCACCGGCTGGCTTCATGCAAATGAAGCCCGGGAAATTCGAATCCCGGGCTTCATTTGCAACTGCGGATGACTACATTACCTCCGCTAGTTCGAACTAGCGGGGTAGTGTAGACATACCCTGAGAGTGTCAATTTTCAGAGAGGTGGCTGTTTTATTCTATTTCAGCAGAAATAACGAGGAGTCCTCTGACACCTTAAATACTAACACATTTATTTAGGCATAAACTTTTGTGGGCTATAGCCCACTTGGTCAGATTAATTTTGCATCTGAAAAAGTCGGTTCCAGCTTATGCAAGCTTATGTCCAAATAAATTTGTTAGTCTTTAACATGCCATAAGACTCCAAGGCTATGTCTACACTATGTGATAATTGCAAAATGTTATTTCAAAATAATAACCCCTGAAATAACTATTTTGAAATAGCATGTTCACACTACATCCCTATTGAAAGAGCACAGAATTATAGTGAAATAGTGCATCCATACTGATTGGAGGCTGAATCGCTTTTAAAGTACCCCAGAAACACTCTGAGCAGGGTAAAAGGACAGCAGTCACTTCTTTTAGCTTCATGAGGCTAACTGAGACTCGTGTTTAAAGTGGTTCCTCTCTATATCAGGGAATTTTTATGGAAAGTGAAATTTTGAGTATTTGAAGGCCATATATGTGACCTATATTGAAATACAATATCAGTAATGAAGCAGTTAGGGAATATATGAACACTTATGAGTTCATGTGAAAATAGCATCTTTTCATGTTAGTTCTCACCACACACATATATAAGCATTATTATTTATTGCAACAGCTGTCTGCAATATGTTATACATAAGTGGATCCCTGTATGCATGCAGAGCCTTTTGAAATCAGCGGGTCCCACACATGCACCAGGGTCTTCCTGTCTCCAGCGCATTGCAGTAACTGGGGTCTAATTCTGTATGCCCTTTCTACCTAGCAGCAGTTTTGCATTAGAAAAGGGGGTGGATTGATTGTCCCTAGTAGATTTCTATTTCTGAGTTCTGTGAAACATTAGATTTGTGTCTACAGCTTCAGTGAGATTTGTATTTTGTTAATTAGTAGTTTATTTCTAGGCGGTCTCTTGATGTCAGATTGACTATTGTATATTTTTCACAACCCCACTTAAGTTTGATTTGTTCAAGGAAAACATGCAAATGGTTTTCAGTCTATAAATCCTGTAGGCTTTGAATAAATAAGTTCCTTTTTATAAACTAATTAGGAGAATCTGTTGTGCTTTTTACTTCAGATAAGTGTGAGTAATTGATTATTACATTCTCTGTCTTCCCTCATTCATAACTGAAGATGTCAGGCTGTGAAGTTCTGATTGTGAATTTTAGTGACGTTATTGCATAACTATAATAGCAATGTTAGCGACTAATTGACTATCCGATAAGCAAATGCTTTCTGGATAGTCGAGTAGCAACTCTGTTCATCGCTCCCTTCCCCGCCTTGCTGCCTCTATCAGAGAGAGGCAGCAGGAGCCAATGCAAGTGAAAAGAGACCAATTAAAAACTCTCGAAGGTGTAGCTTTGTTTGTAACTTTAAATGCATTGAGCAGTCCTGTGGCACATTAGAGATTAACAAATATATCATGAGCTTTGGTGAGTAAAACTCAATCTTCCAGATGAGTTGAAGTGGAAATTACAAAATCCAGAATATATATAGCAGTAGAAGCAGTTACTTGTCAGTTCTAGGACCAGTGTTGCTATGCTAATTTAGACTGGATGGATGTGTCTCATTCATAGCTTGGGGGAATTTGCCTTTGTAGTGAGTTAACCAGTTAATATCTTTATTAAATCCCAAGTTGATAGTGTTGAATTTGTAAATGAATTCCAGTTCAGCAGTCTCTGTAATTGGGTGATAAAATTCCTTTTAGAAGAATGGCTAATTTTAAATCCATTATTGAACATCCAGGGAGGTTAAAATGTTCCCATATAGGTTTGTGTATTACCATTCCTGATGTCTGATTTGTGTCCATTAATGTTTTGTCACAGAGACTGTCTGGTTTGGCCAATATATATATGGCAGAGGAGCATTAAAGGCACTTGATGGCATATATCATATTAGAGTATGTTCAGTTGTATGAATGCCTGATATTGTGACTTAGGTGGTTAGGTCCTGTGATGGTGTCGCTTGACTAGATATGCGGACAATTGGCAAAGGGTTTGTTGCAGGAATAGGTTCCTGGATGAGTGTATCTGTGGTGTGTGGCTGCTGGTAAGTGTTTATTTCAGGTCGGGGGGCTGTCTGTAGGTGAGGATTGGCCTGTTTCCCAAGGTCTGTGAGAGTGAGGGGTCATTTTCCAGGAGAGGTTGTAGGTTGTCTGTCATTGGTGCACTGGAGGGGCTAAAGCTGGGGACTGTAGGTGATGACCAGTGGTGTTCTGTTCTCTTCTCCTTGTTGGGCCTCTCTTGATGTAGGTGACTTTTGGATACTTGTTTGGCTCTGTCAATCTGTTTCCTTACTTCCTCTGTTGGGTACCGTATATGCTCGAGTATAAGCCGAGTTTTTCAGCACATTTTTTGTGCTGAAAAATGCCCCCCTCGGCTTATACTCGAGTCAGCCTCCTGCTCGTGGGCGGGCTCAGCGCGTCTCTGCCGCTGGCCGGGTCTAGCCGCGTGAGCCCGGAGCTCCGGCCCCGGTAACCGAGGCGCTCGGGACAGGGGGCGCTGCCGGGAGCGGGCTGGGCTCCGTGTGTTGGGGGCCGTCGCTGCGCGGGGCGCTCGGAGTCTCTGCCGGCCGCTTGGGTTGCGGGTGCGCCCGCAGGTGCTGCTCGGAGCCAGCGGCCTTGCCCCGGGGCCGCCGGCAGGGAGGCTCGGGGAGCAGCCGAGAGGGGCTCTGGCCTGGGAAAGGTCCGGGCGGGGGCGGCGGGGGCTGAGCTGGTTGGACCGAGTGTCCGAGCGTCTGTTCCCGTGTGTGACTGGTGCTGGCACTGGGCGCTTTCTTGCAGGTGGCCCTTCAGGGGCTCATTGGATTGGCGGGAGGACTTTGAGCGGGAGTTACATATTGTTTTTGTTGACCCCCTTTTCCACTTACAGAGCTAGGTTATTGTTTTTCTTTGAAATAAATATTCATGTAATTTTATTGGTATCTATCTTCATTTTTTACATTTACCAGAAGCTGCCTCATTTCCTACCCTAGGCTTATACTCGAGTCAATATTTTTTCCCAGTTCTTTGTGGTAAAATTAGGTGCCTCGGCTTATATTCGGGTCGGCTTATACTCGAGTATATATATTTAAGTTTTAAGAATGCTTGGTAAAGATCTTCTAGATGTCTGTGTTTGTCTCTGGGATTGGAGCAGATCTGATAGTATCTTAAGGCTTCTCTGTAGACTGCGGATCATGTGATGTGTCCTGGATGGAAGCTAGAGGCATGTAAGTAAGAAACAAATGGGGTTAGTAGATTTTTGGTATGGGGTGGTATTTATGTGACCATCATTTATTTATACTGCAGTGTCAAGGAAGTGAATCTCTTGTGTGGGCTAAGGATGTTAAATTGCAGTTAATTGACTAGTCGAGTAATTGATGGAATTTCCATCCACTAGTTGATAAGCACTTCCGCATTCCTCCTTTGGAATGTACAAGAGCCCCCACTGGGGCTCTTGTACATTCCAAAGGAGGAATTCAGAATTCCACATACAACCCAGGGCCAGCAGCAAGTCCCAGCAGGAGCGCTTGTGCATTTCAAAGCTATGGAGCCTGGGGTCAGCTGGGGAAATGCTGTGAGGAGCCCGGGATCAGCTGGGGAATTCCCAGCTGACCCCAGGCTCCATTGCACTGTCCCTTTGAAAGGCTGAGGCAACATTTCAAAGGGACAGCTGGCTCAGCTCTGCGGCGCTGCCCCTTTAAAACACCACCTCGGGGTTTCAAAACAGCAGCGCCGCACAGCTGATCCCTGGCTCAGCTATGTGGCACTGCTGCTTTGAAGTACCCCTTACCACCGCCTTCGTTTGCTGCCTCTATCTCAGAGGCAGCGGCTGGGGGGAGGGGAGGGGATCAACTAGTTGACAGACTATCTGATAAGCAAATGCTTATCCAATAGTTGACTAGTCTTTAACATCCTTACTGTGGACTGGTAGAGGCTGAGTTTCATAGTGGGATGGAAATTGTTGAAATCCTTGTGGAATTCAAGGACCTCCTTACCTTGGGTCCATATGATGAAGATGTTATCAATGTAGTATAAGTAGAGGAGAAGTGCCAGAGGCTGGGAGCTCTAGGTCAGTCATAAAAATGTTGGCATATTGTGGGACCATGCACAACAATTAAAGTGGGTTATCATAGAATCATAGAATAATAGGACTGAAAGGGACCTCGAGAGGTCATCGAGTCCAGCCCCCCGCCCTCAAAGCAGGACCAAACTCCGTCTACACCATCCCTGACAGATTTCTATCTAACCTGTTCCTAAATATCTCCAGAGAGGGAGATTCCACCACCTCCCTTGGCAATTTATTCCAATATTTGACCACCCTGACAGTTAGGAATTTTTTCCTAATGTCCAATCTAAACCTCCCCTGCTGCACTTTAAGCCCATTACTCCTTGTCCTGTCCTCAATAACCAAGAGGAACAAATTTTCTCCTTCCTCCTTGTGACACCCTTTTAGATATTTGAAAACCGCTATCATGTCCCCCCTTAATCTTCTTTTTTCCAAACTAAACAAGCCCAGTTCATGAAGCCTGGCTTCATAGGTCATGTTCTCTAAACCTTTAATCATTCTTGTCACTCTTCTCTGTACCCTTTCCAATTTCTCCACATCTTTCTTGAAATGTGGCGCCCAGAACTGGACACAGTACTTCAGCTGAGGCCTAACTAGTGCAGAGTAGAGCGGCAGAATGACTTCACGAGTTTTGCTTACAACACACCTGTTGATACAACCTAGAATCATATTTGCTTTTTTTGCAGCAGCATCACACTGTTGACTCATATTCAACTTGTGGTCCACTATGACCCCTAGATCCCTTTCCGCCATGCTCCTTCCTAGACAGTCGCTTCCCATCTTGTATGTATGGAACTGATTGTTCCTTCCTAAGTGGAGCACTTTGCATTTCTCTTTATTAAACCTCATCCTGTTTACCTCTGACCATTTCTCTAACTTGCTAAGGTCATTTTGAATTATGTCCCTATCCTCCAAAGAAGTTGCAACCCCACCCAGTTTGGTATCATCTGCAAACTTAATAAGCGTACTCTCTATCCCAATATCTACATCATTGATGAAGATATTGAACAGTACGGGTCCCAAAAGAGACCCTTGCGGAACTCCACTTGTTATCCCTTTCCAGCAGGATTTAGCACCATTAACAACAACTCTCTGACTACGGTTATCCAGCCAATTATGCACCCACCTTATCGTGGCCCTATCTAAGTTATATTTGCCTAGTTTATCAATAAGAATATCATGCGAGACCGTATCAAATGCCTTACTAAAGTCTAGGTATATGACATCCACCGCTTCTCCATTATCCACAAGGCTCGTTATCTTATCTAAGAAAGCTATCAGATTAGTTTGGCATGACTTGTTCTTCACAAACCCATGCTGGCTATTCCCTATCACTTTATTACCTTCCAAGTGTTTGCATATGATTTCCTTAATTACCTGCTCCATTATCTTCCCTGGGACAGACGTTAAACTGACCGGTCTGTAGTTTCCTGGGTTGTTCTTATTCCCCTTTTGATAGATGGGCATAATATTTGCTCTTTTCCAGTCTTCTGGAATCTCCCCTGTCTGCCATGATTTTTCAAAAATCATAGCTAAAGGCTCAGATACCTCCTCTATCAGCTTCTTGAGTATCCTGGGATGCATTTCATCAGGACCTGGTGACTTGCTGACATCTAACTTTCCTAAGTGATTTTTAACTTGTTCTTTGTGTATCCTATCTCCTAAACTTACCCTCTCTCTGCTTGTATTCACTATGTTAGGCACACCTCCAGACTTCTCGGTGAAGACCGAAACAAAGAAGTCATTGAGCATCTCCTCCATTTCCAAGTTTCCTGTTACTGCTTCTCCCTCCTCACTGAGCAGTGGGGTCTTACCCTGTCCTTGGTCTTCCTCTTGCTTCTAATGTATTTATAAAAGGTCTTCTTGTTTCCCTTTATGCCTGTAGCTAGTTTGATCTCATTTTGTGCCTTTGCCTTTTTAATCTTGCCCCTGCATTCCCGTGTTGCTTGCCTATATTCATCCTTTGTTATTTGTCCTAGTTTCCATTTTTTATATGACTCCTTTTTTATTTTGAGATCATGCAAGATCTCCTTGTTAAGCCAAGCTGGTCTTTTGCCATATTTTCTATCTTTCCTACACAGTGGAATTGTTTGCTTTTGGGCCCTTAACAACGTCCCTTTGAAATACTTCCAACTCTCCTCAGTTGTTTTTCCCTTCAGTCTTGCTTCCCATGGGATCTTACCTACAAGTTCTCTGAGCTTATCAAAATCTGCCTTCCTGAAATCCATTACCTCAATTGTGCTGGTCTCCCTTCTACCTTTCCTTAAGATCATGAACTCTATTATTTCGTGATCACTGTCCCTTATACTGTCTTCCACTTTCAAGTTCTCAACTAGTTCCTCCCTATTTGTTAAAACCAAATCCAGAACAGCTTCTCCTCTGGTAGCTTTTTCAACCTTCTGAAACAGAAAGTTGTCTCCAATGCAGACCAGAAACTTATTGGATAGCCTGTGCCCCGCTGTGTTAGTTTCCCAACATATGTCTGGATAGTTGAAGTCCCCCATCACCACCAAATCTTGGGCTTTGGATAATTTTGTTAATTGTTTAAAAAAGGCCTCATCCACCTCTTCCACCTGGCTAGGTGGCCTGTAGTAGACTCCTAGCATGATATCACCCTCGTTTTTTACCCCTTTTAGCTTAACCCAGAGACTCTCTACACAGCTATCTCCTATGTTCATCTCCACTTCAGTCCAAGTGTGTATTTTTTTTAATATACAAGGCAACCCCTCCTCCCTTTTTCCCCTGTCTGTCCTTCCTGAGCAAGCCGTACCCTTCCATACCAACATTCCAATCATGCGTCCCATCCCACCAGGTTTCAGTAATACCAATAATATCATAGTTGTATTTATTGGTTAGCAATTCCAGTTCTTCCTGCTTATTACCCATACTTCTTGCATTTGTATATAGGCATCTAAGATACTGATTTGATCTTGCCTCCCTGTTGTGCCCTGACCCTCCTTTCTCCTTGCCATTATAGGCCATAGTCCCCCCATTTCCAACCCATCTCCCAGTCCCGCACATTCAGCACTTACCTGTGGGCTTTGCTCACCTGTCCCCGTCGAACCTCATTTAAAGCCCTCCTCACAAGGTTAGCCAGTCTGTGTCCAAACAAGGCCTTCCCGCTCCTGGAAAGGTGAACTTCATCTCCGCCAAGCAGTCCTTCCTGGAAGAGCACCCCGTGATCAAGGAAGCCAAATCCCCCCTGGCAACACCATCTTCGCAGCCAGGCATTCACCTCCAGGATGCACCTCTCTCTTCCCGGGCCCCTGCCTTTGACAGGAAGGATCGAAGAGAATACCACCTGCGCTCCAAACTCCTTCACCCGTACTCCCAAAGCCCTGTAGTCACACTTGATCCGCTCAGTGTCACACCTGGCAGTATCATTTGTGCCCACGTGGATGAGTAGCATGGGGTAGTAGTCAGAGGGCCGGATAATCCTCGACAATGCCTCCGTAACATCTCGGATACGGGCCCCTGGCAGACAGCATACCTCTCGAGATGAACTGTCAGGGCGACAGATGGGTGCCTCCGTTCCCATCAGAAGAGAGTCTCCAACCACCACTACCCTACGTTTCTTCCTCGCAGTGGTGGCAGGAGACTGCTCAACTTTGGTGGTTCAAGGCCTGGTCTCCTCCACTGTTGGGGGTGACTCCTTGTCTCCTGCAGAAAGTAAAGTGTAACAGTTATGTAACAACACAGTGGGAGGGTTAGGAGCAGGGGTGGAACACTGCCTGCTGCCGGAAGTAACCAGCTGCCAGTGCTCACCCTGCACCACCGCCTCCTCCATAAGTGGCTGGTCAACAGTCCCACATCCTAGGACAGTGACCTCAGTGGACTCCACAGGAATATTGTCCAGGAATTATTTATTTATGGCCTTGAATGCTCCTCAGCCTGGCCACCTCCTCCTGTAGCTCTCCCACCTGCTGCCTGAGAGATTCCACCAGCAGGCACCTTTCACAACGTTTGTCTCCCCCAGCCTGGAGATCACTCAGTGGGAATTGCAAGCCACAAATACTGCAAGACCACACCAGGACCTGGGTAGAAGCATCCATGCTCAGGTTCTCTGTCTGGATACAGGCACAGGTGGAGGAGACAGGAGAAGTACGGGCAAAAGCGCTTCGGGTCTTCATCACCATCAGTCACTCCCTCTGCTCAACTCCCTCTTCAACTCCCCTGTCTGCAGTCCCCTGTCCGCTTCGGGTTGTTAGATTAAAATGAAAAGAAAATACAGAGCTAATTCTAATTTACTACTGCATGCAGATTCTTACCCTAAATAGCTGTTCTCATTTCATATATAACCTTTATGTCAGAGACAAACTCTTTTGCTCTGACTTGGGTCCCTAACCCCCTTTAAAATTCTTTGTATCGTTTTAGGGTGTGCCAGGAAGTTTCCCAAGCCAGCTGAAGACAAAGGGCTGATGGCTTCCCATTGCTTAAATAGGTTCTCCCCCATGGTGGGAATCTTTTGATTTACATTGTTGCCTGATCTTAGTTTACTTACGAATTTCCAATTGCTGCCTTCAGGGTTGAAAGGTCTTTTGCCCCAGAATCAGGCCCAATATTTAATTTATTCCGTGATGGTAAAGCTGATATGCACAGTTGCAAAATATACACTATAGACACTCTTAAATAGTAACAAATATAGTTTATTAATACATTTAGCACAGTCACAAACCCCAAATTCATAAGATGGATATGGAATGTACATGTATATATTTCCATTCCATAAACTCACATTATTCCTTATATAACAACTTGAAGTGTTGGCCATCATCTTCCTCATCACCTTCACCTTCCCTATCATCACCAGTGTGACCATTGTTCTGGCACCTCCCAAGAACTACATCATGTTCTGCAACCCCTAGACTGGGATGCCACTTTTATAATGTTACACTGATGTTATATCTGACACACATACAATAAACAATGTTTCTTTTTCACCCTCCTTATATTTTCTCACCTTACTAATGGTGAAGTGTCTTTTTTTTTAATAGGTCAGTACATCATTGATCAACTTACTATCATATATGTCTATTTGTTAACATGGACCTTTTGTGGTTATGTATCACATTTGGTATTTCTGTTCTATCTGGTTATTCAGTCTGGTCTTAATCAGTTATTTCAGGTTTTTCCAGGTAATGAGGTACCTACTAAGTTTGAAGGTATTCTTGGAAGCCCTTATGCCATTGAAGGTTACGTTATCTAGGTGAAGGGACCCTGAATACATGCACATTCACTTTGCTATCTGGATGAAAGGTCCCAGGCATGTGTATGCTAGTTTTGCCTTAGCTCAACATACAGGATGTTTGGCCAGTAAGTTCCTTGTGTTACAATCGAATTGCCAATATAAACCTAATGCAACATATTATAATAAACATATCATCAAACCCCTGAGGAAATAATAAATCTGCTCGCTATACTCACCAACCCTCCATTCTCTGGGGGTAGGCAGCTCCAGTTCTCTCCCTGGCTGCTAGGGAGGGCAAGGCCAAGGCATGGCAGACCTGGTCTGCTCCCTCCCCGCTCCAGATCAGTCCAGCCCTGGCTTTCTCCCCCCAGCAACTGGGGGAGGATGAGGCTGCACCAGCTGTACCAGCTCCGGCTCTCCCCCATCCTCTCTTTAGCAGTTGGGCAGGGCCAAGGCCAAGCCGGCCCCAGATCTCCCTCCATGCCCCGGCCGACCTGAAGCCAGGCCAGCCCCAGCTCTCTTACCCCCAGCTGCTGTTGGGGGTGGGGTCAGGTTGAGGCCTCGCCAGCCCCAGTGCTCTTCCTACAGCTACCAGGAAACTGGGGTGGGGCCGGGCTGGGCTAAGTCTCACCAGGTCCCACATTCTCCGGCTGGCTGCCAGAGGGGTTGCCAAGCCAAGGTCTCACTAAGCCCTGTGCTCTCCCCCCAGCCGCTATGGGAAGGGGTGCTGGGCCGAGGCTGTGCCGGGCCCCGCACTCTCCCCTCAGACAACAGGGGGGCAGAGGCTGCAGTGCAGCAAAGGGGAGAGAGGCGGGAGGAAAAAGGCAGGCAGGATGCAGAGTGACATGATGATGTCACTCTTTCATCCTGCAGGGAAATTTTTTATAGAGATAGAGAGTGCCTTAGGTAAGCAAGCAGGTGTGACCTATAGGGGGAAAAATCTGTGGGGAAAAATCAAGATTCAAAATGGATACCAGTACCAGGTGGTATGCTCACATCTCTCTCTAGACCAACCACTTTCACGACTTATAGGACTGGTGCTTCCCTTGAGCGGGATCCTGTGATCAAAGTCTCCCCCCACAGCTTGCTTATCAGCGTCCGTATGGCCCAATGGCCAGAGTCCAAGTCTCAGTTCTCCTTTACTCAGATGTGTATGGCATGACCGCCAGAGTCATTAAAATTGATAAGTTACAGGAGATATTTTGTCCAAAGCATCTCTGAGTTATGCACATCTACATTCACAAGTCCATTTTCATAAACCATGGGGTGGGCAGGCTGCATAAAGTGGAGGTGGAGAGAACTGTCACAAAAGGGATTTCTAGCCTCTCTATGAAAGACCCAAGATTCAAGGCTGCAAAACAAGTGTAGTTTGTGTGTATGACTCTGTAGCCTGACTGTGCCATCAATTTTGATATAAATTAGTAGATTCTCACCTTATCTATCTAGTATATTAAGCTTACTTTGAGGGTTTTTTTATATATTTTAGGCAATCTGATTTGAGGATATTTTCACAGTCATTGAGAAGTCTAGATTTTGTAGACCATAATCTTGAAGAAACAATGAGAAGTCCTGTGGCACCTTAAAAACTAACAAATGTATTAGGTCATACACTTTTATCGGTAAAAGCCACTTCATCAGATGAATTGAAGTAGAAATTACAGAATCCAGGGTATATATAACATCAAAAGAAGTACCTGTCAATCGTAGGACTAGTGTAAATGAAGCTAATAAGTCAGGGTGACTAATACGGCTATCCCTCTGAGATTGAATAAGCTTTTTTTTTTGCTTTATCTAAACCAGTGAGCTTGGAGTGAAATGTGTGGGAATCTTAGCTCAAAGAGGCTGCTTCATATTCCTCACCACATTGAGGGGGAGGCAAACTAGGTTATACATTCCTTCTGGTTGGGGTTTAGACCAGGACAGGATGTTACCACTCCAGGGCCCAGGCTGGAAAGCTGGGGCTTATTTCGGCTGTAATCTCTCTAGTTTTGGTTCACGAAGAAGTGGCTGGTCAGAGAGCCTTCATGTAACTGCAATTGGGTCCCTACCTATATGTATGCTTGTGGAAATCTAAGACCAGGAGCATGTCTGCAGCTTGTTATGGTGGCACAGTGTGAGAGAGATCCCAGGCTGGTGGTCAGAGAGCTCTGTGGTACCTGAAGTCCAGTTGACTTCCTGGGGGGAAACCTGTCACTAGAGGCTTGGAAGCGGTGGTGGCTTAGTGAATCAGAATTGGGATAAATATTCTGTGTCTAGAGAGCAGAATTGGCATCTACTTAAATTGCTTTGCTATGTTATAATGTGTATTATGTAATATAGTGTATTATGGATAATTAATTTTATTATCTCTCACTTGTAAGTCCTAATATAGAAGTGATATTAAAGCATAATTGAAAGGGACGAAAAAAATGTTCATGAAATTTAACATTGACCTTGATAATTAAATCAGCTGTTTAGTTCAACTTCTCAATGATCATGAAAATATCCTCATTACCTTTCCAAAAGAACATTCCTATCCTCCTCAAATTGTTCTGAATTACTCTTGGCAGTTATAAAAACGTAACAAATCTGTTTTGCAGATGTTGAATCTGACATTTTAAAAAAGTTAATTTTTAAAATCTGTATCTATGGTGTTTTCACATACCTTTTCTTTTAGAAGAAAGTTATAATTTAGTAGCTAGACATATTTATGTAGATTTCCATGACACTATAAAAATTAATTGTGATGGAAAGACGATTTTGAACTTATAAGGTACAGTATTTAAAATACTGTTATGTAGTTTTTATGGAAATCCAGCTAATTTAGGTTAGTTGCAACAGAAGTGTGTACTCAAAATAAGTAGTCCTGTGGCACCTTAGAGACTAACCAAAATATAGAGAATCATGAGCTTTCATGAGCAAAACCCACATCATCAGATGAATTGGAGTAGAAATAACTAACACGGCTACCTTTGAGATTCTCAACATCTCTGTATGCACACAAGTGTTGATCAAAAGTAGATGAGAGAGGAAGGGGTCAGAAGACAAAAATGACAATAATACTTGGTGTATGACCAGAATAATATGCTTCAGAGCGGTAGCCAATTTAGTCAGTAACAGGAAAAACTTAAAAAACAACAAATAGACTAGTAGCACCTTAAAGACTAACAAAACTTGTAGATGGTATCATGAGCTTTCGTGGGTGTAACCCGTGTCATTGAAGTCATGTGTGACAGAGAGAAAATATGAGAGAAATTTGAATTTGACAAGGGAAGTGGATTGTTAATGAACAAATTCAGGGAGAGATCATTCCAAGTGTAAGCAGACGCATGGGAGAAAGCTTCAACATAGCCATGAATGGTGGAAATAGAGTATGGGGATGGCCATTGGCAGAGCACAGGGAAGAGGAGCATGCTGAAGCACAGATAAACACTGTGATGTGAAAGGCCTTGAAAAGGGCCAGTGAGGATGTTTTTGCAGTGCCTGACCATCTTTAGTTTATTTCTTTATTGATGAACTGAAAGAAAATATCAAATTATATAATTTATCCTGTTCTAATATATTTCAACATTTTACTGTTTCTACAATCAAATATTCCTTTCTGTATATCTTGAACTACTAACTTTGCTTCACAGGATACCATTTGCACTGAATAGAACAATAGCTTTACACTATACATGTATGTTATGTGAAGCATGCTTATAATTGAACTAGGTTGTCCGCATTATGATTATTGAGATTGCATCTACTGTAATTAGTTTGAGTAAATTCTGCCTGCCCTAAATGCACAACACCCAGGAGCCATTGTTGTTTGCTGTGCAAATATGACACTGCAGAGGCCTTACCATTCATATAAGTTGCTATGTGGGTTTAACTTAGATTTATACAGTATATGTAAAATACATACCTTTGCTTTCTAATTCAGTTTTATGTGCTTCAGCATTATGTCTGGGGAAAATGGCTGCTTTGATACAGTAGCATTTATTTTTTCCAGGAAAACCAGTAAATTGCATACTCTTGGACCCTAGTCATTGTTTGTCCTGAGAACTTAGCAATTTCTGTCTTTTTTTTAATTAATGATCTCCCTTCTCTTGCCAAATCCTGAAACACTTTTATGCATTAGATGCCAGAAGAGTTTAGAATTTTTATCTGGAAAGAACTCAACATTTTAAAAGGACAGAACACATTTGTGTCTAAGACAGCTTAAAGAGTCCACCTGTATCAAAGTCCTCTGTCCTTTGGGTGTTTCTATGTATCTAAAACACATATAAACTTATCTAAAAACCAAAATCTTCTTTCTTTAAAAAAGTGCATATTTATGAAATAGATTATATGCAAAAAACTCAACATTGAAAAAGAATGGTCTTTCATAAATGCATCACTGTAAAACAGTGATCTCCAACCTTTAAGCCCAATGTCACTTTTTTTTTATTTTAAAGGCAGCCCAGGATCTACCCTGCCCCTTCTCCAAGATCTCACCCCTTCCCCTGAAATCTCAACCCGCTTCCTTCTTCCCACTCTATACCTTGCTTACTCTCCCACATCCTCACTCACTTTCACCAGGTCGGGGCAGGGGTCGGGGTGTGGGATGCAGGCTCTGGGAGGGAGTTTGGCTGCAGGAGCAGCTCCAGGCTGAGGAGTGTTGGGGTGCGGGAGGGGTATGGAGTGCTGGCTCTTGCAGGGCTGCTCAGTGCTGGAGCAGGGGCTTGGGATGCAGGCGGCAACATGGAGGATGGGCGGAGATGGGGGAAGCTGGCTCAAGGAGGCTGCAAATTGGGCAGTGGAAGAGAAATGCTGGTCCTGCATAACTGGGCCTGCTATACTCATGCTACTCTTGGTCTTAATGCTGTAGAGCCATTCAGAACCTGCCTATTGAAGGGGGCAACACTTACCTTGAGCGACTTCATACCCATAAAACTCCCAGAAGGGGTCATATCTCCTCTGTGCCTCCTGGGGAGGCACATGGCTCTGTGTGCTGTCCTCTTTGCGTACACTGCTCCTGTAGCTCCCATTAGCCACGGTTCCCTGTTTCCAGCCAACGAGAGCTGCAGGGGCAGTGCTTGCAGGCAAAAGCAGTTTGTGGAAACCTCTGTCCCCCTTCCCAGGAGTTTGGGAGCAGCATGGAGACAGGGCAAGGGCAGGTAGCCAGTCTCAGAAGCAACCCTTAGAGCACCACTAGAGATTGTGATCGATCAGAGAGTCTCCCAGTGGCTGGTAACCACTGCTGTAAAACAGTTGAGGGATAAAAATCTCAAATCACTGTGACAGTTCTCAGGGTACCCATGATTGAGTCCCCTTGTTACATGCTGTCTCCAGACAGAAGTAGTCTTGCCTGTGATACCTGAATGTTAGCTCCCGAACACCACCAGCCTGTCAACCAATCTAGCACTGTCCTGTGGGTTACAAGTCCTGTCTTCTCCTTACAAGTTAACAAAAAGTGTACCCCAGACTCCAAGTGAAGTGTTCTGTGATATCGATCCCCTGACATTAGTTACACACAGAACTCCCACATGCTCTGCTCCTGAAGGAACAACATTCTCTTTCCCCTTAACTAATTTACCTTAATTCACTGCTCCTGTATAATACACAGCATATCTGAGCACTTATAGTGAAGCAAAAGGTTTATTTAAGAAAGAATACAAGATATACTCGAAATGTGAGACCTGAAGTAAGTGGTACAGTACAAAACAAAATAATAAAAATTATTAGCATAGGACCTATGTTCATTAATTTCTAGCTTTTCTGTATAATCAATTAGGCTTCCCCCTCAAAAGTTCAGTCTGTTCCAAAGCTGGCTGTTTTCATAGGAACCAGGATCCACTTTTGCATGATAAACCCTCATGTTGAGAGAGTTAGTATCTCCTCTGTTAGTGATACTCCCTGAGTTCTTTCTCCCCCTGTGATATATTGAATCAGTCTACTTCAGTGTTTCTCTTAGTGGGTCCGCAGACCTACTCTGAGCAAGGTAATACTGGTATGCTCCGGTTTGCAGCCAATGGGAACCACAAGGCTCTGTGGCTGCAGAGCCGGTAAGTAAACAAACTGGGTCCATGGACCACTTCTAGAAACATTGGTCTTCAGTGGCACTTTACACTGTAATTTTCTGACTCGGGTATGGAAACACACGTGCGCACACACAAAGTTACAGCACTGACACAATATACACTCACAGAAAGTTACCGCACTGTAAAGTGCCAGTGAACCAGGCTACAGCATTGAGAGCAATGGTCCCAACACAGTTAGGTACTCGCTTTGTGAAGGTAGTTTACATAGGGTGTGTCTATACTATAGGGCTGTGTCTACACTCGCATGAATTTCCAGAAATGCTTAAAACAGAATAGTTTTCGTTATAAGTATTTCCGGAAAAAGAGCGTCTACATTGGCAGGCTGCTTTTCCGGAAAAGCCCTTTGTCCGGAAAAGCATCTGTGGCCAATGTAGATGCACTTTTCCGGAAAAGAGCCCCGATCGTCATTTTCGCG
Organism: Pelodiscus sinensis; assembly: GCF_052426305.1. Classification (NCBI taxonomy): domain Eukaryota; kingdom Metazoa; phylum Chordata; order Testudines; family Trionychidae; genus Pelodiscus; species Pelodiscus sinensis. Next base: position 106,052,448 of record NC_143057.1, on the reverse strand, counting down.
ATTGGGGCTTTTTTCCGGAAAAGACTACTGGGATGTCTACACTGGCCCTTTTCCGGAACAGTGTTCCAGAATAAGGACTTATGCCCGAGCAGGAGCAGTGTAGCTTTTCCGGAATAGCGACTGATTTTGTACAGTAGAGCGTCGTTGCTTTTCCGGAAATTCAAGGGCCAGTGTAGACAGCTCGCAGCTTATTCCGGAAAAGCGGCTGATTTTCCAGAATAAGTGCCCCAGTGTAGACACAGCCCCGGGCTTACCTCGAAATAAGCTATGCAAATTGAGCTGTGTCAGTTGCGTACCTTATTTCGAAATAGCTTATATCGAAATAGGGAGTGTCTACACAGCATTTATTTCAAAATAGAGTTCTCTTCTTCCGACTTCCCTTATTCCTTGTACAATGAGGGTTATAGGAGTCGGAGTAAGAAGTCCTCCAGTATTTTTGACACTATTTTGAAATAACTGCCTGCTGTGTAGACACAGAGTAAGTTATTTCAGAATAGCATTAGTTATTTTGAAACAGTGTTGCAGTGTAGACATGCCCATAGAGAGCTGGAAGATGTCTTTCTCAGTGCTCATGCTGTAGCTCCTCTTTCAGTTTAAAGTGCTGCAGCAGCAGTGCTTTAAACTTTTAAGTGTAGACAAAGCCTCAGTCATTTCTTTATTCATAGACAGGACAATACCTTTATTTTATAATGTTCCTTTTTACCGGCAAGTGATTATTCTTGTTTGCAGTTGTCTTTTGATGGTTTTCCATTGATAGGGCAATGTGAGACATATGAACTTTGCATTAGAATCTCCAGATTTCCAGGGATGGGTGAAAACTCCTTTACACTTGAAAGGGCCATCACCAAAATATATGACATCTTGGGGATGAATGTTTATTTCTAGACCATAAAACATAGTTTTCCATATAGTTATGTTATTCCTTACGTGTTACTTGTACACACATCTCACAATGCTTGTAAATTACAAACTTTCAATAGAAATCTTGCATACTACCTTTCAAGAATAAATACCATGAAAATAGTGTATTAAGTGTACTGAGTTTGTCAGGTCTCAGACAGGAGTAGCTTGTACCAATAGGCCACAGTGTCACAATCACAATCACGCATGCTCTCAGCACATTATCCTGGAAGAACCTTACTGGTAGAGCCCTGTGTGGATACAAAATTTTGTATCTACATCTGCAAAAATAAGCCATGGATATCTAATCTACATCCACATCCGTGGATATAAAGAAGATATCCACAAATTTGCAGGGTTCTAGATAAAAAAGTTGTATTTGCATCCATAGCCACAAAAATAAGCCACAGAAACCAAATTCGTGGATGCAGATACAGTGGATATTTGGATTTGCAGGACTCTATTTACTGACTCCTGAAAAAAGCTAAACACTGTCTTATCTTTACGGTTGAGTTTTTAGCATTTATAATATCTGCCCTTTGTTTTGTAGAGGTATTTGATTTTTAATAAACGTCTATCTTCATATTGGAACATGAGATGAATGGCAATTTACACCTCTGAACTTTGAGAAAATGAAATATATGGCCCATTTTTGTAAAGTGATGTTTATATGTTACTGACCTGACCAGCAGTAACTATTTTTGAGTTACTGTTGTTATCTAAATAAAATTACATACCATGTATTTTTTAGTTCAGTTACATTTAAAAAAGTGATTGCCTCCTATCGTTAGAGGAATTATTTAATATGTGTTAATTGTTTGTAAAACAATTAATTCTTTGAATCTCTTGCCAGAACTGTGAGGACATGGGATGTTAACAATGACAAAAAGCACAAAGGAGTGTTTAAACCACGATCAGTTCAAGGTAAACGGGTGATTCCTACTACATGCACATATAGCAGAGATGGTAAACTGATTGCAGCTGGCTGTCAAGATGGCTCCATCCAGATCTGGGACAGAAATATGAATGTAAGTGAAATATATTTTTTAACTTTAGCAAGGCAAACTGTTAATACATTATTTGGTAAATGAGTTTTAATATTACCTCTGCCATCTCAGTGCTAGCTACTGCCCCACTCAAACAAATAATGGCAGCTATGAACCTGATTTTGTCTGGACTATAAAGACCCATGTTGTATTTGTATGGGGTGATGATTACCTAGAATATGAAGCCATGGCCATTTAAACATGACACACTAGTAGGAAAAAAAATTATTAGAATTAAGCTGATGTAAATTCTTGAAAACATGACAACTCTAATACAACATGATGGTTTTATTAAACAGAAAGCTTTTGATGAACAATTTTAAATTAAAATAAATAATCATTATAATAGTAACCCAGTCTATATTATGCTATCAAATTTCTTAATTTGGAAAAGGGAACAAACAATTTAGGGACTTCACAAAGATTAAGCAAAGTTTGATTGCAGTTGGGAAGAGGAAAGTATGGAAATAAAAAGGGAGAAAAAGCCCACTCTGATCATTTTTAAAGTATACTCTGTACTTTTCATTTTGTCTTCTATTTTTATTTCTGTTTTTATTTCCACTGTAAACCTAGTAAAACTTCCTAATGGCATGGAGTTTTTAGAACTCATTCTAAGTGTAAACTTGTTCTAACAGAATAATAAATTTTTCAGAGACTGGCTTTCATCACCTGTGTATGTTGATGATTTAAACATACACAGTACTGAAATATTAAACTTTCTGGTGTAACTTTAACAATAGTGCTCCTGGTCATCTACTTATTCATGTGCTTTTCTTTATGAATATTTGTGTGTCTTTATAACATGACACATTACGCTGCTGATAGAATGTACTTTAAGGTGATTATAAAAAATTTAAAGATATATTCCATGTATCTTTATCTCTTTTTTTCCAACCAGTGACCTCTAGGTAACTAAGGAGATTAAACTGGTTGTCAGAGATAAATTAATCTTATCATTTTTCTTTTGAATTTGGATTTTGTTTTAAAAAATAGATGAAGATGCTTTCACTATTCATTGTTGTTGAGGTTCATTTTAACATACACATCTATTTATGAAAACAATCAAAATTTTGTTTCAAGGCACTCATATCTGAATATCTCCAGTGGCTTAACAGGAAAAAAAACCCACTTGGGTATGCTTAAAACCAGGCATTTTAAAACGAGACAACCAATATCTAAACCAGCATAAATAATTAATAAATTACCACATGAACAATAAATAAATAAAAGCTAAAATGCAACTCCTGTGGGAAATGGTGTCTTCAAATTTAAATTTGGAAATTATTTTATTTTGCAAATCTCAATGTATACTTCTTCCATTATAGCTATATAAATACTATAAAGAGTTCTGAAGAGGAATTAGGAAGCGAATAAGACTGAATAGTGCATATGATCTAGGAGAGCATTTCAAGCATGAGAAAAGGCACAGAGGTGTTTGTGGAAGAAGAAAAGCAGGGAAATGTCAAGAAATGTCAAATAGACACAAAACATTGAGTGTAAGCAGTAGGAGATGAGACAGAAGTAGACAGAAGCAAAGGTATGAAGAACCAAGAGTTGGGGATAAGGAGTTTGAATTTGATGCAGAAATATATAGTGATGCTTTTCTTTTGTTTGAGCAAGGTGGTTTTTTTTAGTATGTCCATTCATCAAACTGTCATTTGACTTTGTTGAAGCATATGCTGTACTTCACTATAAAACTCTTTCAGAATGGAAATTAAGTCATACAGATGTAACCTGAAAAAAACCTTACTGCTCTGTAAAAACATATCACTGTTGTATGAAGGGACAAGCATTCTAAATAACTGTTTATATTAGATCAATTGGTACCCATTCCTGTGCCATTGTTGGGGACTGTGATTTGGCCCTTACAGAGCAGAAAGACAAAACACAATAATATGGAGGGAGAGAGAATGTGAGGGGGGAGCTGTCCTAATTTTCCCTCCCCCAAAGAATTAGGGGGAGTTTCAACACCATTGCTAAAAACTCTCACAACTCTGCCTGCATATCAGGATTGCCACATACAGAAGAGAGGAATGTTTAGCAAGGAATTCTCCATACTGGATTTTAGGACTCTCCCCACCAGCTATAACAAGGGTGAGCAATAATTTTTGCAGGGAGGGCCACTTAATGAATTTGATATGTGGTCATGAACTGGCTTCACTCCCAGAAGGGGTGGGGCCTGTGATGGAAGGGGTGTGGGGCCTTCCCCCAGAGTTGTCTGGGGCTGGAGGCTCTGAAATCAAAACACAGCAAAGGAGTCGTGGTGTCCAGCCCCACCCTTACCACATTGACTGGCAGCTGCATGGGGTTGCTGTGGCTCTTTGAAAGGCTTGCAGCTCTGGCCCTTGTCAGGGTAGCACTACGGCCAGAAGTGGTGAGCCATTCACATGGGATCCTGCTGCTTGCTCCACCTCCTGAAAATTTGGTGGTATGGGCAGCAGGATATAAATAGATAATGGCCAGATCCAGCCTCTGGGCCGCATATTTCTAGCTTGAACTATGGGTAATATCATCCTGTATAGTTGGTCCCATGTTCCCAGGATCTATGAATCCCTTTAACTGGGTCCTCATATTGGACCCAAACATAATTTTAATGAACAAGATCATTAGCCCAAAGCACCCTACCTACTGAGCCCTCCAGAGTGACAAGAGAAGACCAACCCTCTTTCTTACAGTTGCCAGATACTTTCACAAAAAAATACCAAACATTGCAGGAAAAAAATTGGTTGAGTTAAAAAAAATAAAAAAAAATAAGGGGTGGGGTGGAAGGAAAGTTTCTGAACCAAAGAAAAAAAGGGGGGGAAGCAAAGTTGTTGAGCCTTTAAATCTTCCCACTCCTGCCAGACATGGCAGTGGAAGAATGTCCCAAGTGGCCTTCCATCCGAGAAAAACAGAAAATACTGGACATTTTACATGTCCGGTATTTTCTGGGTTGTTTTACTGGACAGAGGCCACACACCTGGCAGTCTTACTCTTTCTGCCCCCCACACTCCCTCCCAAAACAGCAGCTACTCCACAACACTTCAGCAAATACTATTTTCCTCTGTCCCATGAAAGCTTAATGCCCACTGCATGCCTATAAACTTGGTCTTGAGCTGACAGTAAGGGTATGTCTACATTGCATTCCTCTTTTGACAGAGGAATGCAGATGAATGAAATTGCAAATGAAGCGCCGATTTGAATTTCCCATGCTTCATTTACATAATCACGTTCGGGCGCTATTTCAAAATGCCCTATTTCGAAAAAAGAAACGCTGTCTAGATGCGGTTATTTCAAAAGAAAACCCTTCTTCCGAAATAACTCTTACTCCTTATAAAATGAGGTTTAAGGATTATTTTGAAAGAAGGATCAGAGGGGTAGCTGTGTTAGTCTGAATCTGCAAAAGCGACGAGGAGTCCTGTGGCACCTTACAGACTAACTTTCAGTCTGAAAGTTAGTCTGTAAGGTGCCACAGGACTCCTCGTCGCTTTTGAAAGAAGGGGTTTCTTTCGAAATAACCACGTCTAGACAGCATTTTTTTTTTTTTGAAATAGGGTATTTTGAAATAGCGCCAGAATGCTGCAAATGATTATGCAAATGAAGCACGGGAAATTGAAATCTGCGCTTTATTTGCAATTTCATTTGTCTGCATTTGCATTCCTCTCTCGAAAGAGGAATGCAATGTAGACCTGCCCTAAGGTTGGGAGAAGTGAGATCAGTAATCCTGAATTGAATAGTTCTAGGATATGAAAGATGTCTAATAAAGCTCTTCCTGGAGTGGGTAAGACACAGTCAGCTCTTATGTCACTTTTTGAACCAGCTAGTCAGCTGTAATGCTGGCAGAAAGCACACCCCTCATGTAAACCTTCCCCCAGTTTCCCACTGAGGAAGGTAGGGTAGTCTACCTGCTAGGGCTTTGTCTTTTCCTTGCCGTAACATCTAGGGCTCCTCCACTGCTGGCTGCGGGAGCGTTACCATTTTGCTCCCAATTAGGGATGTTAAAAAGGTTAACCAGTACAACTTACCACCTCATGGCCTCGCCGTGGCTGTGAGATCTAACCACCCAGCCTGCCGGCGCCACTGAGACTGGAGCTACTCTAGCCCAAAGTGGCAGGCCACCACCAGAGTTCAGCGGCAAGTGCCAATTAACCAGTAAACATACAAATAAGTCTCATGCTTACCAGAATACTTATCAGTTAACCATTTAACATTCTCTCCCAATGTAACCAACAACAGAAATCATGTCGGTTTGTCTCGTGAAGGAGAAACTGTGCTAATAGTGCCATTAAACTATTTAGTACAAATGCAACATCGTTAGGATAAATAAAAGTTATGTACAGCAAATGTTTACATGGCACATTGAAATTCAGTATTAAGCAGGTTTTTTATTTTAATCACTGTTTATCATCCATGTACAAATAAGCACTATAGTTAATATACATGATAAAATATATATTTATAGATTTCTATGCATTGCTCAAAAGAATGGTATAAAGTTTTTCTAAGACTTATTTCACAAAATTCAACCCCCCCCCCCCACACACACACACATCTCTTCTTTGTCTATTTCTCATTCCTAGTCCCTAGTCATTAGCTAAATTCATCAGATGTTAGTCCAAGCCACATGACACTTTAGACATTTATTCTTTTCCATATTGCATTGTAGTGTTTAGGACATGAGTTTGGTTTTACAATCAGATTCCCTTTTTCACATTCTACTTATAATATAATCTTTGGATGTTTCATTCAGTTTTCTTCTGCTGTGTTTTGATGAAATTCCAAATCTCCCAGCTGTATATCATGACCGTAAAAATGCTTTGGAGGAACACTTTTTGTCTACATGAAACAGACATTGGTGTCTTGCTTCCCAAGCTAATTGTGAAGTTAGCCAAATGCACTCAAGCTTTGTTTTGCCTTTTTCCAAACTCCCAACATGATTGTGATCTATTGTAATCACCTGCCTCAGAGAGTTTTTTCATAGTCTCATAAATCTGTACATTTTTCTCACATGCAGTATGTTGGCTTTACATGGTTATTCCTTAAGGTTTATGTGCATGTCCACAGACAGTACATATTAGGAGAATGTCAACTTCTTAGAAGTATTTTGAACCCCTGACAGTTTGTCTGACAACTACAGCTTCAAACTTTACTCATATATATAATAAAGAGTGAAAATAATAGTTTGAAATATTTAACCACAGAATGGCACACTGAAACAATGCAATTTTGTGTATTCAGAGGGTGGAAGAAGAGCTGAGACTGGCAAGTGAAGGCAAAGGAGAAAAGATGTAGTTCAGATTAAAGTTTGAAGGACCTGGACAACCTTAATTTGCAGTTGAAAGTTACCAAAATGTTAGATCTACCTGAAATGTTCATGGAGTTAAATTTGAGGGAAATTCAACCTAGATGGAGCTACTATAAAATGGGTGCATATCAGGTAGGAAAACTGCTCCCAGGGAGTAGTTATCAATGTTTCACAGTCATGCTGGGAGGGCATAATGAATGGGATCCCATAGGGATCAGTTCTGGGTCTGGTTCTGTTCATTATCTTCATCAATGATTTTGGATAGTGGCAGAGAGAGAACACTTATCAAGTTTGCAAATAGTATGAAGGTGGGAGAGGTTATAAGTGCCTTGAGGTATAGGATTATAATTCACAATGATCTGGACAAATTGGAAAAATGGTGTGAAGTAAATAGGATGAAATCAATAAGGACACAGGCAAATTACTGTAGTTGCACACATTTGAAACTGGGAAATGGCTGTCTAAGGAGGAGTCTGGGGAAGAAGGATCTGTTGACCATAGTAGATCTCCAGCTAGATAAGTCAACTGTGTAACACTTGGGGGGGGGGGGAGCAAACATAATTCTGAGATGTATTAATAGGAGTGTTGTGAACAAGACACAAGAAGTAATTCTTCTGTTCTACTCGGCACTGAGTAGGCCTCAACTGGAGTACTGTATCCAGTTCTAGGCACCACATTTCAGGAAAGATGTCGACAAATTGAAAAAAGTCCAGAGAAAGGCAACAAAAATGATTTAAAGGTCTAGTGATCTATGAGAGAAGATAGAAAGCACTAGGTTTGTTTAGTCTGGAGAAAAGAAGACTCAGAGGAGACGTCGTATCCATTTTCAAGTACCTAAAAGGTTGTTACAAAGAGGAGGAAGAAAACTTCTTAACTTCTGAGGATAGGACAAGAAGCAGTGGGCTAAATTGCAGCAAGGGGCCCTTAGGAAAGGTGAGGGAGAGAAAGCATGGCACAGCACACTTTGGGCAGCACTGAGGGCTAGCTGCCCCCAGACCTGCCCTTTCTGGAAACATGGAGCACCCTTGCCCCTTTGCCCAGGAGGGCAGAATTCTGTTTGCCTCCCCTTGTGTGGGATGCATCACTATCATTTAAACTATTGTGAACAAAATAGTAAATATTTAATTTACAGCAGATAGCACTACTACAGGGATCTATTTTTTGTATACAGTAAAATATGGAAGAAAAATGTAAAACATTTTGCAAATCTCAACATAATTTTTATTTGCTTTTAAGCTGGTTATTTGCTGATCAGGAGGTGATATACTTAACAGTGAATTTGTATGTTTAATGTAATAGTTTGAGAAAGACTAAGTGATTATTGCTCAATATTTTTTTCAGATATTATTTACACAGTGTCCATAATATTACTCTGCTACTGCTTGTATATATATTAAGTTTTTATTAATTTTAAAAGTCTGCTTAGATGTTAAAATGTAATATTTTATTTTAACGTCCTTCAAAGAGCCCAACCAACCTCTGTTAGGGTATGTCTACACTACCCTCCTAATTCGAAATAGGAGGGTAATGTAGTCATACCGCAATTGCAAATGAAGCCCGGGATTTGAATTTCCCGGGCTTCATTTGCATAAAGCCGGCCGGCGCCATTTTTAAATGCCGGCAGTTCGAAGCCCGTGCCGCGCGGCTACATGCGGCACGGAGTAGTTCGGATTAGGCTTCCTAATCCGAACTAGCTGTACTCCTCATTCCACGAGGAGTACAGCTAGTTCGGATTAGGAAGCCTAATCCGAACTAGCTACTCCGTGCCGCGTGTAGCCGCGCGGCACGGGCTTCGAACTGCCGGCATTTAAAAATGGCGCCGGCCGGCTTTATGCAAATGAAGCCCGGGAAATTCAAATCCCGGGCTTCATTTGCAATTGCGGTATGACTACATTACCCTCCTATTTCGAATTAAGAGGGTAGTGTAGACATACCTTTATATATTTAAAATACCATAATAATGAATACCACATGCTATCCAAATTACAATGCTCACATTAACGTCACCAAAGTTGACAAACTATAACCCTTATAACTATTTGCCAATAGCTCTCAAGGCTACCCTACCCGTAAAAACCGAATGGCACAAGAAAAGAGATGGCCTTTTACTGTTCCCTAAAAATTAACACATCTGAGTTCAGTACTTTATTTACTAATACTCGTCTTAAATGCATTTTCCAAATAATTGTATGATTCTAGAACTAAAAGAAATATGTTTCTGTATTTAGCAATTGTTTGCTTTTAAAGGGTTTTTGTAAGCTTTAAGTTTGAATTATAAAATGTGACAAAAAAAAAAAAGCTTGTAACGGACTGCCTTTTCAGATCTGAAAAGTTTTACAAATAATGGATCTATTTTGAAGATATACTGCACAACCAACAACATGACTCTAGATTAGATAATGCACACAGACTGTAAGATTAATTTTTTGGCCAGAGAGGGGTGACCTTTTTGTTTTAGATTAGGAATCCAAGCCCAGAACTTACTTGGAAAGCTTTTTGTAAACTTTTATCTTGCTGTCCTTATTAATGGACTTCACAGTTGATGTTGCCAGACAGTGCAATGAAAGCAAATAGGACAATCTGAGACTAGCTGTTAATATTTTCTCCATTTTATATGTATGTTAAAAGATTTTTTGCGGTTGGTGTTTGTTCTTTCCATTTCATTTGCAAAGACCTAGCTCTCAGTGCTAAATAAATATTTGTGTCTAAATGTAGCCACTTTAAAAGGAGGTTTTTTTGGCTCATATTCACTCAGATGCATTATTCAGCACCAGAACATCATACACTTGTGCAATATTATAAGTTTTCATTTATGATCATTTAAAACTTTCCAGTGTTGCTAGCTTGGTATATCCTCTTAGAAACTTAATCACCAGTAAATGAGTTTGTTTTACTGTAAAAAAAATGCATTTTAAGACATAATGTTATTAAGATTCTACATAAAGAAAAAAAAGACAGAAATGCATATCATGTAGCTGAACTACTGAGTACAGTCTAGCTGGCATGAAGAGAATATAGAAGGGACCTATCTGGCTGTTTCTACTAGCTAATATTGTGCTGATAGGCAATTCTAAATCTGTCTTTCACCTCTGATGGAAATACCAAAAGTATCCTTCCTTGAATTGTTGTATAGTCAAGAATGAAATATATATTTTTTTATGAGAGAGAGAGAGAGAGAGAGTATACTTCAAAAGTGCTCAGAAACTATCTAATGGAAAACATTTTTTGGAATATTGGGAAAACTATAGTTACATAAATACATATTAAGAACATATTAATATACATATTAATATAATGGCATTTAAATTCAACTGGTCACGTATTGTGATCCTTACTAGGGCACATGCCTGTTCATTTAAAAACTTGGCCTATTAACAATGTTAACTTTTCGTTCTTTTTTTTTTCATAGTCTAGAAAATAATGAAGAATGATCTTTATGAATAGATTCAGAAAACAAATACTACTCAGTTTAGTTCTAACAAGAAGATGGGCCAGAGAGGTGGACTGAGTTTCCAGAGTGAAGATTTCTAGATGCTATATATACCACTGATACAAGCTAGGCACATTATTGGTTTAGAGATAGGTAGAATTTGCAATTTAGGGAAAGAATTTTATACGTAACCTTGGTAATGGGAAGTTAGCATTGGTGTTTTCATTGCAATTTTATAATATGTTGCTCTTTGAGATAAGACAGAGGACAGCAGTTTGGTACTGTATATTTCACATAAAGATAAGCATATTTGCGTGCAGCGCCTACTCTTTAAATTTATATTATCTCTAGAATATTTACCCAGCGTTGCTTGGGTCCTTAACTCAAATAAGGTTTTTTTCTTCATTTATATCAGGGCTACTCAACTTTGGAAGCCCCAGGGGCCACAATGATACTCACAGCACATGCCGAGGGCCACAACTTAAGTGTGATTGCATATACAGGCAAATATATATGCAAATAGCTTCTTTCACAGTGACAGACATGAATACAAAACACTTCCCACAATGCACCGGTGCTCCCAGCACCTCCTCCCTGGACACTAGAAATGCCGACACCCTATCCCTGTCTGTTCTAGCCATTTGCTTGCATCTTTCTCCCTCCTGGGAGATCCCTCGGCATGGTGGAGCATGTTCCCAGTAGAGGCCATGTTCATAAGAGCCCACCCCTGGGCTGCATGTTGAGCCCTGTGTAAACCCAAACTGCACTGCGGGCCACAAACACCACGTGTTGAATAGTCCTGATTTAAATCATTGTTCTGGGGTGGGACCAGGTATGAGGTGTTCAGTATTCAGGAAGCCTTAGGGAAAGAGGACAACCCAACTTTCTCTCACCGCAGCAACTTGAGGCCAGGTGGGAAGCGCTTGTTTATGGCTACTGTAGTGGGCGCACCTGGGCCAGATGTGTATGTCCCTCTGCTGGAGGACAGACACACACACAAACTAATGCTATGAAATATATAGTATATAGCTGTCCTTTCCTTTTCCCCTGCTTCCTCCTGGCCCAATGAAATCATAGTTGTACTGGTCCCTGTCTCTGGCCCCTTGCTGCCCCCTGTGGTCATTCTGTAGTATAACTGTCCTTCCTACCAGATCCCTCCCTTTCCATTTTATGAGAAACCATTTAATTTCAGGCATAGTCCGTTCTCCGGGCATTACCAAACCCATACTTTACTTTGAGTTATGATGAGGGGAAGCTACATACCAGATTTCGTGGCCCTAACTCTTACCATTTAGGATGAGTTCTTGAACAAATGGACTCACAGACTGACAGACAGACCCACATTTCTACAATATATATAGTAAGAAGAAGATAAAGAATCCTGAAATTCATACCTCTTGCAATACGTACGATATTATTTTGCTGACAATGATGTAAATTTGTACAAGTCCTAACAAAACTGTCATAAATTATTTTAGACTTTTGAGATCTAATGTTGGAAAAGGGGCAGATTATTCCAGATCTGTCAACTGTAGGGTTCTTCTATCTTCTTCAGAGACCACTGGTACTACCTACTGTAGGAAACTGGAAACCGAACTTTATTACAATCAGTGATGTTTACAGCAGGGGTGAATTTGTTTTTAACCCATAATTGCAATAACTATGGTAATTAAAATACAGCTTTATGTACTGATAATATCAGCTAGTAGTTTTTTTCTTCAAAGCGCTTTGCAGACATCAGTTTATTAAAACGCACAACACCCCTATAATTAGTTAGGCAAATATTCTGAGAGCCCTGTTTTATATCAGTGAGTATATGCATCTGCAGATGTGGATGCGGATATCCGTGGATCATTTTTGCAGATGTGGATACCAATTTTGTATCCACATGGGGCTCTACAAATATTGCTCTCCCCATTACAGAGGTGATACACAGCCAGAAAAATTATCTGACTTGTCTTCATGGCTGTGATCATAGCTACTATCATAGTTGAGACTGGAATTTAGGAGTTTCAAGCTTTTAAATTTATGCTTAGACCAGACATTGACACCTCTCATCAACAGAGAACTGTCAGAGAAAGCCCATATATGTATACAAAATGAAATTATGTATTGTAAAAAAAAAAAATCTGTCTAATTTGGTAATTTTCTTTGAGTTTCTTTAGATTCTAGTTAGAACACTCATAATAATTACAATATTATATCTAAGAGCTACTTTTCAGATAATCATACATTAGCTTTTTCAGAAAAATAACAATTATTTTTCATGTCTGTATTACATAAGGCTTGTTTTCAGCAGATGTTGATACAAAACAGTTAGCAGAAAGGGTGGTGAAATAGGTGGAGCATTTTCCAGCTGTGTTTTATTTAATGTACGACTATTGTGATACTACACAGACTGAAACCAGATATATCCATGAAACAGCTGCCTTCCTTGAACCACGTTAATTTTCTCATGAGAGAGAGAATTCCGTTTATTGTTGGTTATGAATATTTATATTTAACATGTTTTATATATGTGTGTGTGTGTTGGAGGGAGGGAATGAATGTATAAGGCCAGGTCTGTACTAGACCCAGCGGCTCGGCTTAAGGTACGCAAACTCCAGCTACGTAGATACGTAGAATATGTAGTTGGAGTCGGCTTATGTTAAGTTGTTTGGTGACATCCCCACTGGGATGGGGATGGCAGGAGTAATGGATGCTGGTGGAGGTGCTGTGATGGCGCAGTCGGGGTTCCGCCCAATCCTGCACCCCTGTAGCCGCAGGCACAGACTCCACCAGCCAGTAGAGTAGAGGGAGTTTATTGCTTCTCCAGGGTGCAATAATGTAATCTGGTTACAGGAATTAGGGCCAGGATGCCTCAGGCCCCCTTGAGATGGGGGTGACTAGGCCCCTACAACTCCAGCTTCCTCCTCAGTCTCTCTCTTTCATGGCTTCAGCCCAAAAAACTCCCCTTTCCCTTGCACACACTTCCTTTGTTCAGTCTCTTCCTTAACTTGTAGAACTGGTTTTAGCCACTGCCCTGGGGCGGTAAAGCACCCTCTGCTGGGCCGTGCTTACAGACAGATGCCAGTGGGGATCCCCCACAGTCCAAGCATAGTAACCAACAAGGTACTAATACTATGCTACAGGTGCCCTCTGAGTTTGATTATTGAGTCTTAACTAGTCTCCCTAAATCGAACTCCGGAAGATCGATCATGGCAGTGTCCATCTTTCCCAGAGAGAAGACAAGTCCTGAGTATATAATAAATATACGTTATAACCAGATTCTAATTTATTTGATCAGATACTGATTTCTCTCAATCTTTATAATCTATAGCTATTGAAAGAGTAAGAAAGATGACATTATACAATTTTTTGTTCTGGCTAAATTATGTAACATGTCATTTTAAAATTAAGAAATTTTCTTGTAATGTATTTGATTTCCATTTCACTTTTATCATGCATGTCTCTCTGAACTTGGTTTTCCAATTTTTGGGTCAAGGTAATCATAGTATTAAGTAATCATATTTACTTTTCTTTCCTGTCAACTATACTGACTTTGAATAGTCAAGATTTTCAAAAATAGGAGCCTTAAAATTAGATTTGATTTTTCAAAATCTGAGTGCACCCAGGAACTCCTACTGAAGTGAGTGAAAGCTAAAAGACTCAGCCCTTAAAAAAAAATCTGGCACGAGCATTTTCTTATTTTTCCACATCCTGACTTTTAAGGAACCGTTTATTATAATAATGCAGTTTATGTTGGTGTAGCCAAAATGATCTAGAATCTGTACTGAGAGATATGAATACACAATGCTTTCCCTGCAGAACTCATTCATATTGTTTAAATTTTATATTGTGGTAACATTTAATGGCCGATCAAGATAGGTATGCATTGTGCTATATACATATAGTAAATGACAGTCTGTGTCTAAGGGATTATAAGTTTATAATCTTAAAAGAGAGGACAGTGCATGAGACAAACATTTGAGTCAGGGTGGCAAGTGAAGTAATAAAGGATGTTTGATTCTGACTGATTAGAACTGCAATAATCCTAACTCAGTGTCTCTATAGCAGGGGTGAGAAATAAGCAGCCCGTCGACTGCCATACACACCATTCACATGTGCGTCTACACATACAGCCACTCGTAGCTTCCATCAGCCACAGATTTCTCCTGTCCGAACAATGGGAACTGTGGGAAGTGGTGGCCCATCTCATGCCGCTTTCTGCTGCTCCCACTGGCAGGGAACAGCAAACCACGGCCAACGGGAGCTGCAAGTGGCCTTACCTGTGGGAGCAAAGGTAAATAAAGAATTTGGCAGCCTGTAGGGAGCTAACCCCGGGAAACTGCCTGGCCAGTTGGCCATTTATTGCTCATCCCTTCTCCACAGCCATTATAAGGCTGACATTTTCTATATGCATTATAGAAAAGAACAAGGTAGCTTTGTGGATTTTGACTGAAGATTTTTTGTGCATGAGGAGAAGCACATAAGTTGGTAATTGATATTTCCATTATTGGTAGAGCACAAGTTTGATTGAATGTGTTAAATAGGACAGGGATAAGCAATGGAGGGCCCTAAAATAAAATCTTGTGTTTGATACAATGGAAGGAAGCAAAGTGGGTGCAGCAAACCAAGAAGGTGAGCCTGGTTACAGAGCATATAATGGACTTCTGAGGAGTGGTGTGATTGGTATCAAAGCTAGAGAAGAGATTACAGTAGCTGAGGTACTTATTGATGAGAGCCTAAAAAAGACTGGATGGTCAGAAAATGTCTAATTTTTCAACTATGATGTAGGCACAGGATTTGGATATGGTTTGATCATATGGGTCATGAATGAGGGCTGAGTCAAGAATGATGCCCAGATTTCAGGTTTAGTGACTGAAAGAATGGGTTGTTCATAGTGATAGTGAAATTGAGGAAGGTTATAAATGCTAGGAAAAGAAGTTCAGTTTTGGCCATGGTGAGCTTATATTGCCAGCTGGATGTCCACAAGGAAATGTCAGAAAGACAAGATGCAGGATTGGATGGAGAGTGACATTTTTAGTGGGGAGGTAGGTGTGTGAATTGTTGAGATTAAGGCAATATTTGAAGTCATGCACATATACAAATAGCGCACAGAGAGAGAAGAGCCAAGGGTCAAGCACAGCCCAAACTATGGTGGATGCTCACAGAATAGCACCATGCAAATTAATGTTATTGGAGGATGTTTTACAAAATATCTTGTACCCTGAAAGATCTGCTGGGTAGAAGTTGATATACTCATAAAATGTAAATTGTCAAGTGTATTTAGGACTGTGACTGTTTCTAAAGTAAGTGCCAGAGTAAGCCAAATGTAGTGTTTACTTCCCGAATGAAACCATATGTTCTGACAGAATATTTTCCATTGCTTAACAATGTGCAGAAACATTAACTCTGATATGAATTATTAATATGCAATATTTATATTTTGCAAAAAATGAGGTCCACAATTTGCAACTTGTCACTGCAAATTCACAACTAGCAATAGTAAAGTGAATATTCACTGCTATTTCATATGTAAACTTCATAATAATTAATACAAATTATTTGCAATGGATAATGTTTAGATTTGTCATTTTTGCAGTTTCTACTAATGTGTATGTATAGCTTTCAAGTTTGTGTGTGTTAACAGTAACTGGTGAATCATTAAAATTAATACGAAAGAGAAGGAGGGAGAAATTGCCAACATACAAATAAATGTGATTGACTTCCAAAAAAGGGTGTTTAAGTAAAATGCTAAACGCTCTTGACTTATTTCCCGTCTTCCTCCCTCATACCTTATGAGTCAATAGGATTTTTACTCTTCTATTTGTGTTTCCACTGTTTGTGTACTTCACAAAAATCCCAGCTGCTTTCCTCTCTAATCAGTATTAGAACACAATTTACAAAAAAAAAAAAAAAAAAAAAAAAGTTGTGATCCTGTAGGGTGTTGAGCTTTTGATATGAGATTCTTAGCACCATTGAGGCCTATTTAAAGATATGAAAGTTGAATGCAGTTAGCAGCTTTGCACATTGTAGGACTAGACCCAACATATGGATTTAAGGAAGGCAGACTTTAGTAAACTTAAAGAGCTGGTAGGTAAGGATCCATGGGAAACCAGACTAAGAGGAAAAATAATTGAAGACAATTGGCAGTTTTTCAAAGTGACATTAAGAACCCAAGAGCAAAATATTCCACTGTGTAGGAAATATAGGAAGTATGACAAGTGACCACCTTGGCTTAACCAGGAGATCTTACATGATCTAAAAATAAAAAAGGAGTCTTCTAAAAAGAAAAAGAAACTAGGTCAAATTGCAAAAGATGAATATAAGCAAACACAAGTCTATAGGGGCAGGATTAGAAAGGTGAAGGATCAAAATGAGCTCAAATCTAGCCAGAGTCATAAAAGGTAATAAGAAAACATTCTGTACATATATTAGAAGCAAGAAGAAGACCAGAGTTAGGGTAGGCCCATTCCTCAATGAAAAGGGAGCAACAATAACTGGAAAATTGGAAATGGCAGAGGTGCTTAACTTCTTAGTTTGAAATTTCTTAGAGAAGTTAGGTGTCTGCAAGATGACATGCATCATAGAATACTTAAGAAGTTGATAGAAGAGGTATCTCGGCCCTTAGCTGTCATCTTTGAAAAATCATGGAAGTTGGGAGAGATTCCGGAACACTGGAAAAGGGCAGACATAGTACCCATCTATAAAAAAGGAAAATAGGAACAGAACTAAGAAACTACAGACCAATCAACTTAATGCAAGGAAAGATAATGGAGCAAATAATTAAGTAATTCATCTGCAAATATCAGGAAGATAATTAGGTGATAGATAACAGCCAGCATGGATTTGTAAAGAACAAATCATGTGAAACCAATCTGATAGCTTTCTTTCATAGGATAACAATTCTTGTGAATAAGGGGGAAGTGGTATATGTTGTATACCTAGACTTTAGTCAAGCATTTGATATGGTCTCACATGACCACCTTATCAATAAACTAGGGAAATACAACCTAGATGGGGCTACTTTAAGGTGGTTGCATAACTGGCTGGATAATCGTTCTCAGAGAGTAGTTATTAATCGTTCATAATCCTGCTGGAAGGGCATAACAAGTGGAGTTTTGCAGGGGTCTATTTTGGGGCTGGTTCTATTCAATATCTTCATCAACAATTTAGACGAAGAGAACACTTATTAAGTTTGCAGATGATACTAAGCTGGGAAAGGTTGCAAGTACTTTGGATGATAGGGTTATAATTCAAAATGATCTGGACAAACTGGAGACATGGTCTGAAGTAAATAGAATGAAGTTTAATAAGGACAAATGCAAAGTACTCCTCTTAGGAAGGAACAATCAGTTTCACACATACAGAATGGAAAGTGACTTTCTAGGAAGGAATTCAGAGGAAAGGGATATAGGGGTCATAGTGGATAACAAGCTAAATAATGATTAAAGGCATAGAAAACATGATCTGTGAAGGAAGACTGAAAGAACTGAGGTTATTTAGTTTAGACAAGAGAAGACTGAGAGGGGACATGATAGCCATTTTCAAGTATCTGAAAGGGTGTTACAAGGAGTGGGGAGAAAAATTGTTCTACTTGGCCTCTGATGATAGGACAAGAAGCAATGGTTTTAAATTTCAGCAAGGGAGGCTAAGTTGGACATTAGGAAAATCTTCCTCACTGGTGGTTAAACACTGGAATAAATTGCCTAAGGAGGTTGTAGAATCTCTATCACTGGAGATATTTATGAGTAGATTAGTGGGAAGAGGGGAGCACTTACTTGCTTTCCTGCCCCACTGCCAACGCAGTGTCCTAGGAATGGGCTTCCACTGCTCCCATTGGCTGGATTCCAGCCATTGGGAGCTGCGGGAAACACCTCCAGGAAATGCATGTCCATACTACTGTTCCCCCAGAAGGGGGAGGGAAAGCAGGAGTGTGCGGAGCTTCTTCTGGCTCCGCTTCTTCCCCGCAAGCGAGATTCATTGGGGAGGCTTAGGACTTTTTCTCCCTCTCCCACCCCTTCCCACGGGTAGCCAGCGCTGGCACTCCAATCTTGTGGGGGGTCGCAAGTCTGAAGTGCAAGCAACTGAGTTTGAGTTGCAAAAGAGCCATAATTGGCTTCCCTACCGAGCCATATTTGACTCAGGAGCCTTAGGTTGCTGATCTCTGATCTAGCTGGTCCTTGGTCCTGCCATGAGGGCGGGAGACAGGACTTGATGACCTCTCAAGTTCCCTTCCAGTTCTAGTATATTACAGTTCTACACTCTGGATGGAAGAGCTTGGTTGACGTGTAGTTAAGGAAGTGGGAGAAAGAGATGGGTCTAAATCTCACCCAATTTTTAAATAATTAAAACAATACTTACCTTCCCTAATAATTTACTTTTAGCACTTTAATAGCCCAGTTTTGTTTTCTAGGATTTTTGTTGTTGTTTGTTTATTTATTTAAAAATTGAGCTTGCTTTAGACAATAATTGTACACCTATAAACTGGACCAATAAAAGCAAGAAAATGGCTACAGATGACAGGGGATGATCACCTGATGATTACCTGGTCTGTTCATTCCCTCTGGGGCACCTGACAGTGGCCACTGTTAGAAGACATGATACTGGCTGAGAGGGACATTTGGTCTAACCCAGCATGGTTATTCTTATGTTGCTTGTGCAATAATTATGATAAACCACTTGTTCTTTGAGTTTTATCTGAGTGTACCATGATTACCTCATAAATAGGACACTCTCTCAACTTATTTATATATTTCAAAGTGTGTTGAAAAATTCAACCCGTACTATACACACAAATTCACACTCATACTTTTGCTGTTTTAGTTGATTTAATGCTGATAAGTAAGACTTGCTTAAAGCAAACATGTCATGGAAAAATCAAATACATGGAAGTTAATAGATCATAATGTCAATCAGTAGGACATAGTATGTATAATCACAGAAGACTTGTTATTAAAGCAAACATATCTTTTCCTTTCCTAAAGAAATGTGTGTTTCTCTCTGTGGAATTCATGTAAGTTTTTGAACATTTATCTAAAAAGAAATCAAATTAATTTCTCTTGGCTATCTGATAGATCAATTAAAAGCTGCAAATGTGGTTATGATTAAGATCTTTTATTTAACCACAGACACTGTAGTTTAATATAGATATCTGCTTATTATCACTTAGATTCTACAGTATCTTTTAAACTTATTAAAATGGGTTGTCAGCTTTTGTGTGTGGGCTTCAAGACTTGCAAAGATTGTGAGAAATAGCATTTGAATAATGGTTGAAGTAATTTTGTAGCAGCTACACTATAGTTACTTCTCTATACATCTGAAAATTTTCCCATCACTGCTGCTTGCTGAAAATACTCAAAAGAATATTTCTAATTTATATGATGCTGTTCAGGGATTTGGTAAGTGCTATGTTTGCATGGACAAATTTAGTGAGAACTACAGACTGAAAGAGCGGTGTTATAGTAATGTTAATATTTTGTCAGAAAAAGTTTTGATGAGATTTCATAAGAGACTCATCATAGTTCAATCAGTTCTTTTTTGAAGAAAAGACAAATAAACCCCATAACCCTTTGACGGTAGCTGGGCCAGTCTATTTGGAAGCATTCCATACTTTTAATGGGTGAGGCAAAAGCATGTTTTCCAGCTTAGAGTAAAATATATGTTTATAACAGGTATTTAGATAGGGGAAATATAATAAAAGTCGACAGTAACATGCTAGCAAAGCAGCATGTTGTTTTAATGGTATGGGTTAGATACTAGATTATGAAAAAAATGCACAGAGATGTTGCTTTTGTATGCTTGAACATTTTCCACATGCAATGTAAAAACCCAAAGTGTGACCTCCTGAAAACTGTCCAGCAACTTTTCTTTTATTATTATAATTGTTTGCTGGTCAACAAAGATTTTGTCTCAAATAAAAAGTTTGACAGTTCAGCCAAAGGTTCAAAGGGGCTTAATTTTTAAAACTGTTAGGAGATTATTTTGCAACACTCTTGAGAAACTATGTTCCCAAAATAGGATTCTTGTAGTTTCTCTTGATTTATTCATTTAAAATAGTTTGAAACTATTTGGTGTCGTTAATACTGTCTTTGAGAAATGAGTAGATAGATGAGAAAGCAAAGGCAAAAGGCATTCTTGTCAGTCTGTCCTGGATCATAGCCTTTTATAGTGCTGGCCATCCAGTTGACTTGCTCTTTGTATACAATTCCATTTAATCAAGTGTTTCGGGTATATTAGCCCAGTTATCTTTCCTGAGACCTTTAGATAAAATAATTGAATTTATGTGAATCAGCATCTTACATAGAAGGCAGCAATTGAATAGAAGGCAGCAATTGATCCTTCAAGCACAGCAGGCAGAAGAGCCAGAGAGGGCAGTACGCGACCAAGAGGAGAACTGGCAGCATGTAACTTCTAGAAGGGGAAAAAGGCCAGCACGGGATTCCCCCAATGCTATAGAGGTAAGCAATCGCTTTCAAGCTCTCTCCACAGGCTCTGCAGTGCTGAATGCTCTGGAAGGGACCTCACAAGGTAGAAACCAGAAGGGAGCACCATCTACTGAAAGGCATGGGATGCGTAGTCCTAGGGATGGGGGTTCCACGGCCACCACCCCCAAAAGGAAACGACGGGTGGTGGTGGTCGGGGACTCCCTCCTAAGAGGGACTGAGCCATCCCTCTGCCGTCCGGACCTGGAATCTCGAGAGGTGTGCTGCTTACCGGGAGCTCGCATTCGGGATGTCACTGAGAGGCTTAGCAAGCTGATCAAACCTTCAGATCGCTACCCCTTCCTGCTTCTCCATGTGGGAACGAATGATACGGCCAAGAATGACCTAGAGCGGGTTGCTGCGGATTATGTAGCACTGGGAAGAAGGATCCAAGACTTTGGAGCGCAGGTGGTGTTCTCGTCCATCCTCCCTGTTGAAGGGAAAGGACTGGGCAGGGATCGTCGAATTGAGGACGTAAATGCGTGGTTGCGCAGGTGGTGTCGCAGAGAGGGCTTCGGTTTCTTCGACCATGGGACTCTGTTCCGGGCGGAAGGATTGTTAGGAAGAGATGGAATCCACCTAACGAAGAGAGGAAGGAGCATCTTCGCGGGCAGGCTTGCGAACCTAGTGAGGAGGGCTTTAAACTAGGTTCGTCGGGGGACGGTGACCAAAACCCTGAGGGGAGTGGGAAAGTCAGATACCGGGAAGAAATGCATAGAGCAAGGAGCGAGAAAGGAGGACCCCAGTTTCGAATGGAGAAGATAGTGCAATCAACTGGTTACCTGAAGTGTTTGTACACTAATGCGAGAAGCCTGGGCAACAAGCAGGAAGAACTGGAGGCCCTGGCCCAGGCCAAGAAATATGATTTAATTGGGATAACAGAGACTTGGTGGGATGACTCGCATGACTGGAGCGCTGTCATGGAAGGGTATAGATTGTTCAGGAAGAATAGGCAGGGGAGAAAAGGAGGAGGAGTTGCACTATATGTAAGAGAGCACTATGATTGCTCTGAACTCCAGTATAAAGAGGGAGAAAAACTTGTTGAAAGTCTATGGGTCAGGTTTAAAGGAGCAAACAGCAGTGATGTTGTGGTTGGTGTCTGCTACAGGCCACCGAACCAGGTGGATGAGGTAGATGAGGCTTTCTTCGAACAACTGAGCGAAGCTTCCAGATCGCAGGCCCTGGTTCTCATGGGGGACTTTAATCACCCTGACATCTGTTGGGAAACCAATACGGCAGTACACAGGCAATCCAGGATGTTTTTGGAGAATGTTGGGGATAACTTCTTGGTACAAGTGCTGAAGGATCCGACCAGGGGCCGTGCACAGCTTGACCTTCTCCTCACAAACAGGGAGGAACTAATAGGGGACGTAGAGGTGGGTGACAACCTGGGAAGCAGTGATCATGAGATGGTAGATTTCAGGATCCTGACCAAAGGAAGGAAAGAGAGTAGTAAAATACACACCTTGGACTTCAAAAAAGCAGATTTTGACTCCCTCAGAGATCTGATGGAAAGAATCCCCTGGGATGTTAACATGAAGGGGAAAGGAGTCCAGGACAGCTGGCAGTATTTTAAAGAAGCCTTATTGAAGGCACAGAAAGAAACCATCCCGACACGTAGCAAGAGAGGCAAACCTGGTAGGAGACCGGATTGGCTTACAGGGGAAATCCTTGGTGTACTTAAGCACAAAAAGGAAGCTTACAGAAAGTGGAAACTTGGACAAATGACTAGGGAGGAGCTTAAATGTATAGTTCGAGAATGCCGGGGGGTTATCAGGAAGGCGAAAGCGCAAATGGAGTTGCGACTGGCTAAGGATGTGAAGGATAACAAGAAAGGTTTCTACAGGCATGTCAACAAGAAGAAGGTGATCAGAGAGGGTGTGCAGTCCCTAATGGATGAAGGAGGTAACCTAGTGACAGAGGATGTGGGGAAAGCTGAAGTACTCAATGCTTTCTTTGCCTCTGTATTCACGGACAAGGTCGGCTCCTGGACTTCTGTGCTAAGCGACGCAAGATGGGAAGAAGATGGACAGCCCTTGGTGGGTAAAGAACAGGTTAGGAACTATTTAGAAAAACTAAACGTACACAAATCCATGGGTCCAGACTTAATGCACCCAAGGGTACTGAAGGAGTTGGCAAATGTCATTGAGGAGCCTTTGGCCATTATCTTTGAAAAGTCGTGGAGATCGGGCGAAATCCCGGATGATTGGAAAAAGGCAAATGTAGTGCCCATCTTCAAAAAAGGGAAGAAGGACGATCCAGGGAACTATAGGCCGGTCAGTCTTACCTCGGTTCCTGGAAAAATCATGGAAGGGATCATAAAGGAGTCCATTTTGAGACACTTGAATGAGAGGAAAGTGATCAGGAATAGTCAGCATGGATTCACAAAGGGCAAGTCGTGCTTGACCAATCTGATTAGCTTCTATGATGAGGTAACTGGCTCAGTGGACATGGGAAAGTCAGTGGATGTTATATACCTTGACTTTAGCAAGGCTTTTGATACGGTCTCCCACAATATTCTTGCCAGCAAGTTAAGGGAATGCGGATTGGATAAATGGACGGTAAGATGGATAGAAAGATGGCTAGAAGGCCGGGCCCAGCGGGTAGTGATCAACGGTTCGATGTCAGGATGGAGGTCGGTTTCTAGTGGAGTGCCCCAAGGTTCGGTTCTAGGACCGGTTTTGTTCAATATCTTTATTAATGACCTGGATGAGGGGATAGATTGCACCCTCAGCAAGTTTGCAGATGACACTAAGCTAGGGGGAGAGGTAGATACGCTTAAGGGCAGAGATAGGGTCCAGAGTGACTTGGACAAATTGGAAGATTGGGCCACTAGAAATCTCATGAGATTCAACAAAGACAAGTGTAGAGTCCTGCACTTGGGACGGAAGAATCCCAAGCATAGTTACAGGCTGGGGACCAACCAGTTAAGTAGTAGTTCTGCAGAAAAGGACCTGGGGGTTACAGTGGATGAGAAGCTGGATATGAGTCAACAGTGTGCCCTTGTAGCCAAGAAGGCTAATGGCATATTAGGATGCATTAAGAGGAGCATTGCCAGCAGATCCAGAGATGTCATTATTCCCCTTTATTCGGCTTTGGTGAGGCCACATCTGGAGTACTGTGTCCAGTTCTGGGCCCCCCACTACAAAAAGGATGCGGACGCATTGGAGAGGGTCCAGCGGAGGGCAACCAAAATGATTAGGGGTCTGGAGCATATGACCTACGAGGAGAGGCTGAGGGACTTGGGTCTGTTTAGTCTGCAGAAGCGAAGAGTGAGGGGGGACTTGATAGCAGCCTTCAACTTCCTGAAGGGAGGTTCCAAAGAGGATGGAGAGAGGCTGTTCTCAGTAGTGACAGATGGCAGAACAAGGAGCAATGGTCTCAAGTTGTGGTGGGAGAGGTCCAGATTGGATATTAGGAAAAACTATTTTACTAGGAGGGTAGTGAAGCATTGGAATGGGTTACCTAGGGAAGTAGTGGAGTCTCCATCCCTAGAGGTGTTTAAGTCTCGGCTTGACAAAGCCCTGGCCGGGTTGATTTAGATGGGATTGGTCCTGCCTAGAGCGGAGGGCTGGACTTGACGACCTTCTGAGGTCTCTTCCAGTACTGATTCTATGATAAGGGGATGGTTGGATGAAATAACATGATCTTGGTAACTAATTGACCATTCATTTCCAGTTGGAAATAGGTCAATGGAGGGATGATAGGAGTTGCTATAGGGAACTTTCTGGGTGTCTGGCTGGTGAGTCTTGCCCACATGCTCAGGGTTTAGCTGATCGCCATATTTGGGGTCAGGAAGGAATTTTCCTCCAGGGTAGATTGGCAGAGGCCCTGGAGGTTTTTCGCCTTCCTCTGTAGCATTGGGCACAGATCACAGCTGAAGGACTCTCTGCATGTTGGGGCCTTCAAAGTATTGGAAGGCTTCAATATCTGAGACATAGGTGAGAGGATTATTCTAAGAGGGGTGGGCGAGATTCTGTGGCCTGCACGGTGCAGGGGGTCAGACTAGATGATCATAATGGTCCCTTCTGACCTTAAAGTCTATGAGTCTATGAGTCTATGAGAGAGAGCAAGAGGTCTTCCATGTCCTGCTTCGTTTTATCAGCCTGTGAAATATGTTACAGTTGGTCTCTGTTTTAAAAAAGTATTAACTTCCTCTCCCCTCAAAATTGAGAATTCATTAGACCGAGCTTTTCACATTTGATTCTTAATTTTTTTAAATGTTTGTTTTAAGATTTTTTTAGCTTCATCAGGCTCTCCAACAGGGGAGAAAAAGGGGTCAATTGCCCCAGCATCTGACAGTTCAAAAGTGTCTGGGTCTCCTAGCCACTGTTGCAGCAGCAGCTGGAATATTGAGCCCTATACATCGCTCCCAGATTCCTTCCTCCCAAGACTCCACCTCTTCTGGGGGGGCGCAAAGCTCCTTCCCCACATACATTGCCTATTCTGTTGGCCTTCCTGAGTTTCATAATAGAACAGGAAGTTTCCTTACCCCAGGGCAGTTGAAAGATGCAGTTATTGAAATTAAGGATGGTAAAAGATCTGTTACATCATGTATTTTTTGCTAGTACAGGATTGTTTCCCACATTCTATTTCATTGCTGCTGCTTTGAAAAAGCTGTAGCTAAAAAATGTCTGTATTTAATACTGTTCAGAAAGACTACTATGCCGTTGCAGTGTGGAAAATCACTACTGGAATGTCTATATGTACTATATATTTGAGAGACTGTGTGTGTCTATCTGTGTCAGTCAGTCCATCCAGGAGTCCGTTTGTTCAAGAACTCTTCCTAAATAGTAAGAGCTAGGAACACCAAATTTGATGTGCAGCTTCCACTTATTGCAACTCAAAGCAAGGGTGTGTGCGTGGAATGTGATTGCTTCACATCAAACTGAAAGTCAGGGGTGTAATAGGAGGTATAGTTATACTCATGAATGACTATAGAGGGACAGCAAGCATGGGGGGGATACTTATATTTCCAAATTACCACAGGGACATAGTAGCACGGCCCCTATCATCCCAGTCTGCCCCAATGAGCAGCTGCTGGCCATTTCATGCCCCATCCCGGGCCAGTGTACTACACACACATACCCTGCTCCTCTGCCCTGCTTCCTCCCACCCCCAGGCTGGCCCCTGGGAGAAGCCTGTAGCAGGCCCCACCACTCTGGATCTGGGCAACACTGGGTAAGTCTTTTAGTAGCAAGCATAAAAGACTGTTACTGATTATCAGAGAACAAATGAATATATAGTCTTGGCAAAGAAATTAGAAAAATGGACAGACAGAACAGTTGAAAAAACAAAATCTATGCATAGTGGTTAAAGAATGGTTCATAATCTGTCATTATCAAAGTAGGAAAAGTTGTATAAAGGAATCTTAAACATGTCCTAACAATGCTTTAAAATATGTTTGAGGGGGAAAATAAGATTACAGAGATTGGTGAAACATAGATAAACTCTGAGACCTATGTCTCATGAATCTTGTTTAGCAGTCATAAGACCACTTCTGGAATAATGTGTCCACTTCCATTTAAAAAGGATATTGAAAAATTTAATTGTTCAGAAAAGGGCTACAAGAATAATTTGAGATGAGGAAAATATACATTACAGAGACTTAAGGAGAGCCCAGTATATTTAGTTTACTGACAGGAAGCAATGTGTTATGGTCTATACCTACTTACCCAAGAAAAATATATTGTATGGATTGCACCCAGAGCTTGAAATAAGCTATTCAATTTGAGCTACACAAAATGCATAGCTTATTTTGAGTTAATTTCAAAATAGCTTATTTCAAAATTTGGTGCTGTCTACATTGCACTTATTTTGAAATAAATCACTATTGCAAAATGTCCCTTATTCCTCATGGAATGAGGTTTACAAGGATGTTGGAATACCAACCCCCTAATGTTTCGAGATAACGGGCACCTCAAAAGACACAGAATGTAGACGTAGTATAGACGTAGCCTATGGTTCTTTAATCTAATAGACATAACCAAATTTAGTAATGGGAGTTGAAGTTAGAGGTAGATAATGCAGTTATCTTACCCAGTGTTTGGCAGAGATTAGGATATTGATGAGCGCAAGTTAAATGTATCTTCAGCAAAATAAAACACAGGTGGTATTAGTAGGTTTGCAAAATAAACTGGAAGATAATGCCAAAAGCTATTGTCCCTCTCTGACGAGGATATGTCTTGGCTTTGTGTCAGTTGTGATCATAGTTCTGATTACATTGCCAAGTTCTTAGATGTGATCATCCTTCAGTGTGAACTGTGACAGTTTTTTTCAGTTGCCACATTTTCTTTCTTTGCCCCCATAATTGATACCTTTGTCACCGCAGAACTAGACTATTGCAATGTGCTGTACTTGGGCTGACATGTATCTACTCAAAAACTACAATTACTGCAGAATACAGCAGCACACTTATTAACATATTATTGAGTGTCTTGCTTTGATGATTCATAATTTCTACATTGAATGTCTGTTTCCTGGTAAAAAATGTTGATATTGATGTATAAACACCTACATGGATTGGGATTTGTCTGTTTGAGATTTTGCCCTTTTCTCCATGACATACAACTACACTTGAAATCATGGAGAGTACTTGAACTGTAGCTTCTCTCAACATGAAAAAGTTAGCGCTGCTAGCAGGATGGTCTTCATGAGGACCCCTTTGGTTTGGAATGCACTCCACTCTTCCCTCCTAGTTTGAATAGGTTGCATGACCGTTTCCTGTGGTGTATCAGTTTTATGGATCATTAAAGGCTATTGCTGTCAGTCTGGCATCTTTTATGAAAGGTGGTAAATTCACTTAACCAAAGTAATGCCAATTTAAGTAACCATCTAGTGATCTGGTTTAGGCTTTTTATAGGGCTAAATGATAGAGTAGCAGTGTAAGTTTTGTCACATCCTTCAGTTATAAAATCTGTTTTATATATTTTTATATGAATGCAAACTTAAAAAAAATCATTTTGACAAAATAAACTTACCGTATATACTCGAGTATAAGCCGAGTTTTTCAGCACAGTTTTTGTGCTGAAAAATGCCCCCCTCGGCTTATACTCGAGTCAGCCTCCTGCTCGCGGGCGGGCTCAGCGCGTCTCTGCCGCCGGCCGGGTCTAGATGCGTGAGCCCGGAGCTCCGGCTCCCCAGCCCCTGCCCTCCTGGCCCTCTCAGCCCCCCTGTCCCCTCGCTCCCCGGCCGCCCCTTCACCTACCGCTTCCCCGCTCAGACCCTTCCGACTTCCCGTAAAGAGTCCGGCCGCGGAGGCGCTCCCGGCCGCGGAGCGGAGCCGGGCCCCCGAGCGCTCCCGGGCGGGCTGACGGGGCCGTGGGGCGGGGCGCGGCGCTGTCAGGCAGCGGGCAGGGCTGGGCGGGCAGGTACGCAGCGCCCCTCCCCTCCCCCTGCCGGATCCCTCCGCTGCCCACGCGTTCCCCCTCCCTCCCCTACCCGGCCCGGCTCGGCTCACACTGTTTGGGAGCAACCGGCCGAGGCGGCGGCTCCTGCGCAGCGAGCGAGTGCAGCAGGCCCCGGCCCCTTCGCCATGTCCCTCAAGCAGCAGCAGCAACAGACGGCCCAGGGCGCCGGGAACAACCGCAAACCCCCCGGCGGCAGCGGCGGCCCCGGCCTCCCGGCTACAGGGAGGCCCCATGCCAGGTGCGCATCAATGCAGCTGCCGGGCCCAGGGAGCGGCGGTAACCGGCCCGCGGCGCCGCCAGGCGGCGGGAGCTCTGCTGTGCCCAGGGCCAGCGCCACTGCCCGGGAGGCTCCGGTGGGTCCCGAACCGAGGGCGGGCGGGCAGGGAGCCTGGATCCGCCCCCACCCCCGCGTGGAGCCTCCCCCCCTGCTGGCTCATTGGCCCATCGATGCCCGGCTCTGGTCTCTCACAGCCCCCCCCCCCGCTGGCTCGTTTAGAGGGGGCTCGTTGGCAGGCGAGGGGGCTGAGTTGTGGCTGTGCCTGCAGAACCATATTGTTTTTGTTGACCCCATTTTCCCCTTACAGAGCTAGGTTATTGTTTTTCTTTGAAATAAATATTCATGTAATTTTATTGGTATCTATCTTCATTTTTTACATTTACCAGTAGCTGCCTCATTTCCTACCCTAGGCTTATACTCGAGTCAATACTTTTTCCCAGTTCTTTGTGGTAAAATTAGGTGCCTCAGCTTATATTCGGGTCGACTTATACTCGAGTATATATGGGTATGTATGAACTATAGAGCCCTGATTATTGCACCTTCACCTGTAGTCATGGAAATGAGCTGCAGATATCCATATCCACAGATGTCCACAAATTTGCAGGGTTCTAGATACAAAATTTGTATCTGCATCCATATACGCAAAAATATCTGGTTTACTATAAATCAGAATGTTAGAATGATTCTGATGAAGAGGATAAAGACATCTTCTATACATAACTAGGAAATGTAGTGAAAGGAATACCGAGCTATAACTTGGTGCTCGTAATGGGGGACTTCAATGCTAAGATTGGGAAGAATAGGAGAGGCAAGAAAACTATTATAAGCCCTCACACAACTGAAACATTGTCAAGTAAAGGTATTAGAATCTTAGAATTTTGTGTGGAAATCAATCTTAGTATTTGCAATTCATATTTTCAGCACAAAAACATTCATCTGTTTATCACCAGATGGTCAAATACAGAACAAAATAGATTATATATGTATCAGTCAAAGATGGAAACATCTGTGATAGGTGCTAGAGTTTTTAGAGAAGCAGACATAGACTCATAGGCTACGTCTACACTGGCCCCATAAAACGGAATAGTCATGCAAAGCAGGTAAGTCAGAATAGGGAACTCTGCGGGGGATTTAAATATCCCCCGCGGATTTAAATAAACATGTCTGCCGCTTTTTTTCCGGCTTGGGGAAAAGCTGGAAAAAAGCGTCTAGACTGGCACGATCCTCCGGAATAAAGCCCTTTTCCTGCTTTGCATGACTATTCCGTTTTATGGGGCCAGTGTAGACGTAGCCATAGGGTTGGAAGAGACCTCAGAAGTCATCGAGTCCAACCTCTGCTAAAAGCAGGATGAATCCCAACTAAATCATACCAGCCATGGATTTGTCAAGCCAGGACTTAAAAACCTCTAGGGATGGAGATTCCACCACCTCCCTAGGGGACCCATTCCAGTGCTTCACTATCATCCTAGTGAAATAGTTTTTCAAACCTACACCTCCCCCACTCTAATTTGAGATCATTTCTACTCATTCTGTCAGCTGTCACCACTGAGAACAGCCTCTCTCCATCCTCTTTGGAACCCCACTTCAGATATTTAGAGGCTGCTATCAAATCCCCCCTCACTCTTCTCTTCTGTAAACTAAATAATTCCAAATCCCTCTGCTTCTCCTAAATCATGTGCTGCAGCCCCATAATTTTTATGCCCTCTGCTGGATTCTCTCCAGTGTGTCCATATCTATTCTGTAATCGGGTGCGAGGACAGAACTGGACGCAATACTCCAGAAGTAGTTTCACCAGTGCCAAATTAAGGGAAATAATCACTTCCCTAGATCTGCTGGCAGTGCTCCAACTAATGCACCCCAATGTGCCCTTAGCCTTCTTGAATACAAGGGCACACTATTAACTCATATCTAGTTTTGCATCTGCTGTAATCCCCAGCTCCTTTTTGGAACTGCTGCTTAGCCAGTTGGTCCAGAGCCTGTACCAGTGCTTGGGATTCCTCCGTTTCAAGTGCAGAACCCTGTACTTGTCTTTGTTGAACTTTATCAGATTTCTTTTGGCCCAATCCTCCAATTTGTCTAGGTCACTCTGGATCCTATCCCTACCCTCCGATAGCTACCTCTCCCCCTAGCTTGGTATCACCTGTGAACTTGCTGAGGGTGCCCTCATCCAGGTCATTAATAAGGAATGGTGATCACTATTTATTGAAAGCAAGCATTATTTTAAAACTCAATAAGCTGGAAAAGAAAGTTGACAGACCCAATCCCTTTGACATAAAAAAGCTGCAAGATTCCAAACTACAGAACGCATACTGCATTGAGCTTAAAACAGAGTTAAGGCTCTCAGAGACTATGAAGAAAAAGATGTAGAGAAATGTGTGGACCATTTTTAAAACAGCTGTCATTGAAGCAGCAGAAATGACAATTGGTAGAAAAAGAGGGACTGTCAAAGAACAATGGATCTCAGCACAAACATGGGAACTCATGGATCGGAGGAGAAAACAGAAAACTAAAGTGCTTCAAAATCAAGATGAGGAAATAAAGTGAATCTATAGAAATCTTGACAAATAAGTAAAGAATTGCTGTAAACAAGGATAAACAAAATTGGATAGAAAAGAAGGCCAAGGAAGCTGAAGATGCAATACAAAGAAATGGCACTACAACTGTCTATATTATCTTAAAACAGGTACCAACTATCTGAAACTCTTAAGACTCGGGCCTTGTCTACACTTGCATGTTTTGTTGCCAAAACCAGCCTTTTGGTGACAGACTATTGAGGGCATTTACATTTCAATGATACTTTTGTTGGGGAAAAACACCTAGTTTTAGAGACAATAAACTTCCACCTGCACGAGAGACTTTTGCCTTTCCCCACCCTTTATTGTTGTTAAAGAGCCAGTGTGGATTCTTCTGTTTGTTTTGTTGAGAGAACTATCTTCCGTCCGTTTCTCACGATGTCTGCCCTAACGGCTGTGCTCAGTATTTTGTGATCTCCGCTCCCCTGCAGGCATGCATTCCCCTCCCCTGTCAAAGCTCCAGGAAGTATAAAAACATAAGAATGACCATACTGGGTCAGACCAAAGATCCATATAGCCCCATATCCTGTCTTCTGACAGTAGCCAATGCCAGATGCTGTGGAGAGAGTGAACAGAACAGGCAATCATTAAGTGATCCCTCTCCTGTCATCCATTTCCAGCCTCTCACAAACAGAGGCTAGGGACACCATTCCTACCCATCCTGACTAATAAGTATTGATGGACCTACCCTCCATGAATTTGTCTAGTTCTTTTCTGACAGATGAGTGATCATCTCCTTTTGGAGAACAAAGAACAAATAATTGGAATGATCTTGTTCTTCCCTGCATCAGAGGCATAACAGCAGGCACATTGCTGCTGCAGGGCAAGGGTTGAAGAGACTGTTGTGCTGCAGTGACGTTCCTCATCTCGGAGCGCTCACAAAACTATGAGGGAATCCCAAGAAGCACAGGGATCAGTTCTGTCTTCCCACAATACTGCACTGTGGGATGCTTACCCACAAGGCTTTGTGCTGTCTGTTGACGGGGCTAGCAATGTGGCCATTAAATGTTGACAGTGAAAGGCAGAAAAACCAGTTTTCCCAATATCACTTTTGGTAACTTTAGCATGTCGACAACACTTTTGTCACCAAACCTTCCCTATGTAGACATAATGTAAAGAAGAACAAGAGAACAGGTGGCTGGAATGCTTCAAAGAAGTGCTTACCTAGCCTGATCCAGCATCACAGCTTCAGATCAGTGAAGAGGAACTGCCATAATTAGACATTGCTGCATGTCAAATCAAAGTTGATGAAATTTTGGAAGCTAAAAAATAAGGACCAGGACTAAATGGCATTCACCCCAAAATGCTCAAATATGCAGATGAAGAGTTGGCAACAGAAGTACAGGCAGTCCCCGACTTACGCGGATCCGACTTATGTCGGATCCGCACTTACGAACGGGGCTTTCTCGCCCCGGAAGTCGGGGCGAGAAAGCCCCATTCGTAAGCTGCTCCGGTGCCCCTGGTCTGCTGGAGACCGTCTCCAGCAGACCAGGGGCACCGGGCGGGTTCCCGCGCTTCTGAGGCTTTGCCAGAGCAAAGCCTCAGAGGTGCGGGACCCCCCCGCGGCTGCGGCTTCAGTCCGGGAGCCTGTGGTCTGCTGGGGACGGTCCCCAGCAGACCACAGGCACCCAGATTGAAGCGGCAGCAGCGGCAGGGTCCCTCCCTCTGAGGCTTTGCCAGAGCAAAGCCTCAGAGGCTCTGCTCCCCGTGTCCCTGGTCTGCTGGGGAGGGGGGGCGCAGCTAGTGTGCTCCCCCCCCCCAGCAGACCAGGCTTTTGTTTTGGACTCTGGGGCAGAGCAGCTGGGGCGCTGCCGATTGGTCCTGCAGCGCCCGCTCTGGGCACTACTGGACCAACCCGGCAGCACCCCAGCTGCTCTGCCCCAGGTCCTGATTCAGCCGCTGCTGGTCAGTTTCAGCAGCGGCTGAATCAGGACCCTGGGGCAGAGCAGATGGGGTGCTGCTAGGTTGGTCCAGTAGCACCCAGGAGCGGCGCTACTGGAGCAACCCAGCAGCACCCCAGCTGCTCTGCCCCAGGCGTCCCCAAGTCAGCTTCTGCTGAAACTGACCAGCGCTGACTACAGGAAGCCCCGGGCAGAGTTGCTCTGCCCCGGGCTTCCTGGAATCAGCTGCTGATCAGTTTCAGCAGCAGCTGACTTGGGGACGCCTGGGGTTCTTAAGTTGATTCTGTATGTAAGTCAGAACTGGCGGTCAGTTTCAGCAGTGTCTGAATCTGGATGCCAGTTCCGACTTACATACAGATTCAACTTAAGAACAAACCTACAGTCCCTATCTTGTACGTAACCCGGGGACTGCCTGTATGTTCATTATGCAATAAAATATTGAGAGAAGAAAAAATTCCAGAAGAATGGACACTTGCTACTATCATCAAGCTTCCAAAAATGGGAGACTTAAGTAACCACTCAAATTGGAAAGGAGTGGTGCTTCTTTCCATTACAGGAGAGGTTTTAGCTATTATTGTGTTAAACAGGTTAAAGCAAAAGTGGATACCATTCTTCGTGAGGAACAGTCTGGTTTTAGGCAAGGTTGTTCATGCACAAATGCAATTTTCACTATAAGAAAGGTTATTGAAAATGCAAATTAATTTCACAGAACCATCAGTATTAATTTCATAGACCTTCAAAAAAAGCATTCAATAGTCTACTTAAGGAAATTATGGTAAATTGTTAGGCAGCATGGAGTTCTGATTAAACTGATCAATGTAATGATGGCATTTTACACTAATTCCAAATGTATTAAAATGGATAGAGTATTAAGTAAGTCATATTAAATTAGGGCAGAGGTAAAGCAAGGATGTGTCGTGTCTCAATATTTGTTCTTGCTTGTCATTGATTATAGCCTCAAGTGATGTAAGAATAATCAATATGGCTTAAAGTGGAATCATAAGAGATTATTCATTCTAGATTTCACTGCTGACATCACTCTTCTAAATAAAAATATTGAAGGACTTCACGCATACACAAATAAATTCAAAGAAACAATGGAGAAGGTAGGACTGTGATTCAATGTAAAAAAAATGTAAAACCATGGTAATTGGAGATATGGATTTAAACATCCAAATCAATGATGAACGTTGAGAGACGGTAGATTGATTCAAATAACTTAGAAGCACAATAAAGCAAGATGGGACATGCTCTGAGGAAATAAGAATAAAGACCGGCAAAGCAAATGCAGTCTTCGGTAAACTTAAGAATATTTGGAAACTTTAACTGTCTACTCAGCTGTTGTTGTTGCCATAGCAACCTATGACAGTGAAACCTTGCACATTAAGAAAACAGAAGTTAGATGCATTTCATCATACGTGCTTGCTGAGAATATTAGGAGTAAGCTATGGGGGGGGGGAATGAATGATATGGTCAGAAAAATGACTAAAGCAAGGTCTCCGCCATAAATAAATTTGTAAGAGAAGACCTCAATGGGTAGGGCATGTATTATGAATAGATTATAACCGATTACCGATTATGGCTTTTAGAAGCCAGAAAATCTCACGAGAAAGAGGGGTAGGCCTAGTATGACTTGGAAGTGTATGATTATCAACAATATAGAAAAATTTAATTTGAAATTGGAGGTCTTAGGCCACATGGCAACTGATAATCAAGCATGGAGATGGACTCTGGTATAAGGTAAGGGTGTATATAGTCATTCATTGAATCATACTCTATGCTATGTGGACATTTGAAACTTGTCTCCCAAATTTGGGTATGGGTTAACTAATTACTATTTATAGAGCACTAGAAGCATTTATGTTGCTACACCACTTCTGCAACAAAATGAATGTACAAAAATTCGAAAGAGCTTTCACTCTTGTCCATATTGTAAAGGACAAATATTGTGCAGTGTGTGATCTTTTGTGTACGTAGTTTATCACAGTTTGGGTCTCTAGAAGGGTTTGAAAGAATGGTGGCAGGTATTTACAAGCTATAGGGGGAACATAAAGAGTATCTTTACACAGCAATGTAAGCTTAAGGTAGTGGTACCTGAATTGGCTGATCTGTGTCAGGGAATTCTGGGATTGACTGTCTACGCTGCATTTTAACCCTAGATTAAGGATTTTCTGTCCTATGCTCAAAGCTAAGGCTCTGGCATCCACACTCAGGTGCACAGGCCCAAGTCAATGTAATCCTGTCCCAGACTGCATAGTTCCCCAACCCAATGTTGACGCTGGCCCTACAAATGTGTTGCACTGTGTGACTTTCCTAGCTGTAATGGTGCTATTAATGGGACACAGGCGCTGCTATGGAGCATAGCCCATGCATACATAAGCTGCCTAATTAGCTCCTTTGATGTCTACCACAGTAGAATGACTGCAGTTTGAGAAGGCTTTATACTGAACTACTGTCTAGTCTAAGAACTGGGCTCCATATCTAGGTTGCGCTGTACTGGCAGGAAAATGCCCACGTGCACCTACTCTGAGGATAATTAGGACATCAGACCACAGAACTGTCAGAACTATTAGCATGGAAACTTTCTAATTCCTATTATTTTAAATGTGATGTTCAGTGAAGGTGTTTTTGGTTGATTTGTTTATTTTTGTTTGTTTAGAAGTTTGACATAAAATGTAGGTTTCTAAAAAAACCACAAACACACACCAGCCTGAAAGCTACCAGCTGTGGAGTGGTGAGGTGCATTCCCATGACTTGGAGTGCCATCTGCTCCAGCACCCACCCACCCCTAGGAAACCTTATCCAGGGAGCTAGGGATAAGTAATCCCTTGGAGATGGGGGACAGCTTTGGGGTTGGCTCCCACTTGGTGCCCCTCAGGGACAGGGACTATCAGATCTCCCAGCTCAACATGACTGTGGGGGGAGAGCAAAATCCTGGCAGCCATGAGCTGTCTCTTTCCTCTCTGCTTTCAACAAGCTCTATGCAGCAAAGAGGGGAAAGAACAGGACTGCTGCCACCCTAAAAGGAGCAGAACAGGGAGCATGGTTGGTCAGGCCATAATGTATCTTCTAGCTGCTGCATCGGCTACTTGCAGCACTGCTCCTCCACCACTGGGAACTCTGGGATACATCCAGAGGATTTCTAGGACCCGAGTCAAGATAAGCAATAGGGTGTGCACAGGATAAGCAATAGGGTTCAGATCCCAGTGTAACACAAGCTTGGACCCTCTTGGGACCCTAAGTCCAAGCACTGATATGCTATGATATTGATATGTGGAAGTAAGGAGGCTTGAGCCTGGGCTAAGGCCTGGCTTAACTTTACTGTATATACATACTCAAAGAGGACATAAAGTTGGAAATGATTGAACAATGAAGGAAAATGTCAGCTTGGATGGAACATAGGGGGTGAAAGGCTGTATAGGAGAAGAGGAGGTCAGAGGTCTAGACAGGAGAATAACTGTGTATGGCTGTGTGTTTGCAGTTAGAATATAGTAATAGATTATGGTGTCCAACCAGTTCTGAAGCAGTGCTATGGTGGCTATGGCTATAATGAACTAGTCAAACTCAACTGGCCCAACAGCCACATGTGGCTAGTGGCTAGCTTGTTGGACACTGCAGCTATAACAAAATATTAAGTTATCTCTTCTTGCTGTGGTTCTATAATGCAGTAAGAGATTAGCACAGTAGAAACTTCCTCAATATCTTACAGGCCCCATTTTCCCCACCTTCCATCTCAAATTAGTGCCTCTGTTTTTAAAATAGCTACAAAATATTAGTGACAAAAAGAAAAAAAAGAAAAATGGAATTGTGGCTGGAAAAAATCCATTTTGTATAAAAAGCATTAGAAACTTGGAAAATCATCAACTAAATAAGGGTATGTCTACACTACAAAGTTAATTCGAACTAACAGCTGTTAGTTCGAATTAACTTTCATAGGCACTACACAGGCAAACCGCTAGTTCGAACTTAATTCGAACTAGCGGAGAGCTTAATTCGAACTAGGTAAACCTCATTCTATGAGGACTAACACCTAGTTCGAATTAAGTAGTTCGAATTAAGGGCTGTGTAGCCACTTAATTCGAACTAGTGGGAGGCTAGCCCTTCCCAGCTTGCCCTGGTGGCCACTCTGGGCACCACCAGGGAAACTCGTCTGCCCCCCTCCTGCCCCAGATCCCTTAAAGGGGCACAGTCTGGCTACGGTGCCCATGCCAGGTGCAAGCCTGCCAGCACCCAGCCAGCAGACCCTGCACCTGGCACGGCACGAGCCAGCCACCTGCTGCCACCCAGCCCTCTGCCTCTTCCTGGGACCAGGCTGGCGGCTCCCAGGAGCCTGCCCAGGGCTGCAAGAGGTGGGTGCCCACCTGGTCTAGTGTGGAGATCATGGACCTCATCCAGGTTTGGGGGGAGGTCTCCAACGTCCACGACCTCCGCACTAGGCAAAGGAAAGTGGCTGTCTAGGGCAGGATAGCTGCTAGCCTGGCCACCAAAGGCCACATGCAAACTCAGGAGCAGGTTTGCATGAAAATCAAGGTTGTCCAGTGAGACCCCTCCCCCGACCCTGAGCTTAGAACATAAGAATGGCCGTCCTGGGTCAGACCAAAGGTCCATCTAGCCCAGTAGCCTGTCTGCCGACAGCGGCCCACACTAGGTACCCTGGCAGCGATGCACCAAAGACAGTGACCAAGCCATTTGTCTCGTGCCATCCATCTCCTGTCTTCCACAAACAGAGGCCAGGGACACCATTTCTACCCCCCTGGCTAATAGCACTCCATGGACCCAACATCCATGACTTTATCTAACTTCTCTTTAAACTCTGTTATAGTTCTAGCCTTCACAGCCTCCTCTGGCAAGGAGTTCTACAGGTTGACTATTTGCTTTGTGAAGAAGAACTTTCTGTTATTAGTTTGAAGCCTGCTACCCATTCATTTCATTTGGTGTCCTCTAGTTCTTATATTATGGGAACTAATGAAGAACTTTTCTTTATGCACCCTCTCCACACCACTCATGCTTTTATTAGACCTCTATCATATGCCCTCTCAGTCTCCTCTTTTCTAAGCTGAAAAGTCCCAGTCTCTTTAGCCTCTCTTCATATGGGACCTGTTCCAAACCCCTGATCATTTTAGTTGCCCTTTTCTGAACCCTTTCCAAGGCCAAAATATCTTTTCTGGGATTAGGAGATCACAACTGTACATAGTACTGAAGATATGGCATACCACAGTTTGATACTTCCCCTCCTCCTTCTTCCCCTGGCTTCCCCCTTCCAGCTCCCTTCTCCCAGGTTTCCCCCTCCCCTGTCCCACCCTCTCTCTTCCCCTTTCCCACCTCCTTTTCCCAGTCCCCCCCCCCGAGGTTAATCCCCTCCTCCCCCAGTTTTGATAAATAAAGAGAGTTTCTATTTTTGAACACACGTGTCCCTTATTTTGTGCATCAGGAAGGGGGGCTAGGGAGGGGTAAGTGGAAGGAGGTGAGGGAGGAATGAGGTACGAGCCCCTGA
Organism: Pelodiscus sinensis; assembly: GCF_052426305.1. Taxonomy (NCBI): domain Eukaryota; kingdom Metazoa; phylum Chordata; order Testudines; family Trionychidae; genus Pelodiscus; species Pelodiscus sinensis. The sequence goes on along the minus strand of NC_143057.1, from coordinate 106,013,668 downwards.
TGGGGAGGACTGGGGTGGCTCTGCGGGCTCCTCGGGGTGAAAACTCTCCTGCAGCCCCCCAATTGACCCTCCCGGATGACAGCCTGAGGCAAGTGCAGCCAGGCTGATGGCCAGTGCCTGTGAGGTGCCGAGTGTGGGCACTCAGGGCACTCCAAGACAGGACTGCTTTGCTGTCCCTTATTGAGGTAGACAAGCAAGCGGGGAACCCTGAGAACTGTCTGTCCGGGGTGGGAGTTGGGTCCCTTTAAGCACAGCCCTTGGCTAGCCTGAGACAGCAGCTCCACGCTCTTAAGTTCTAACCTGATGCCCTGCCGGCACTGCTTCCGGCCAGCCTTAACTTTGGTTCAGGGTCCACTCAATGTGGACATTCTAGTTTGAATTAGCAAAATGCTAATTCAAACTAGTTTTTAGGTCTAGATGCACTAGTTCGAATTAGCTTAGTTTGAATTAACTAATTCGAATTAAGTTAGTTCGAATTAGTGCTGTAGTGTAGAAATACCCTATGAAACACTGTATTGTTACAATATGAAAAAGGTCAAAAGTTTATTTTTAAAACAATTAGTCCTGTGGCAACTTAGGTATCATGAGTTTCGTGGGCAAAATCCACTTTTTCAGATGAGATGGGCTTGAGGTTCTTTTGTTATATATATATCACTGTATTACTTCTGAAGGTGCCTTGACTATCTGAGGAATAATGTAACTGCACATGCACCACCATGTCTAGCTTCTAGATTTGATTTTAATGAATAGGGAGGAGCTGGTTGAAAATTTGAAGGTGGGAAGGCAGCTTGGGTGAAATCATAGAGTTCATTATTCTAAGGAATGGTAGAAGGGAGAATAACAAAATAGAGACAATGGACTTCAGAAAGACAGATTTTAGTAAATTCAGAGAGCTGATAGGTAAGGTCCCATGGGAAGCAAGACTAAGTGGAAAAACAACTGAAGACAGTTGGCAGTTTTTCAGAGAGACATTATTAAGGGCCCCAAAGCAAATTGTTCCACAGCATAGGAAAGAGAGAAAGTGTGGCAAGAGACCACCTGGGCATAAGCAGGAGATCTTGCATGATCAAAAATCAAAAAGGAGTAATATAAAATGTGGAAAATAGGTCAAATTACAAAGGATAAATATAAGCAAACACCACGTATACAGGAACAAGATTAGAAAGGTGAAGGCACAAAATGAGCTCAGTCTAGCTAGAAACATAAAGGGTAACAAGCAGACATTCTATAAATATATTAGAAGCAAGAGGAAGACCAAGCATAGGGTAGGTCCATTCCTCAGTGAGAAAGGAGAAACAATAACAGGCAACTTGGAAATGGCAGAGGTGCTTAATGAGTTATTTCAGTCTTCACTAAGAAGATAGATGATGAAAGAATTCCTAACAGTGAATGTTTGTGGAAAAGGGGTAGGTTTAGAAGTTAAAATTTAAAAAAAAGACCAAGTTAAAAATTACTATGAAAAGTTGGATGTCTTCAAGTCACCACAACCTGATTAAATACATCCTAGCATACTCAAAGAGCTGATAGAAGAGGTATCTCAGCCTTTAGGTAACAGCTCTGAAAAACCATGTAAGTTGGGAGAGATTCCAGAAGACTGGAAAAGGGCAAATATAGTACCCATCTATAAAAAAGGGAAATAAGAACAACCCAGGAAACTCTAGACCAATCGTTTTAACTTCTATGCCAGGAAAGATAATTGAACAGGTAACACTGCTCTACAGCTAAAATGCTTCTGAAATAAATGTAGTCAAACTTTACTAATTCTGGATCACTGAGAACGAAAATGCTGCTTAAAATTGTTGATTGGCTCTGTTTTTCAAGATACGCTATTGGGTCAATATATATGACCCTTGATTTGCGAATGGCGGAGGGTAAGTGAGTTATAAAGGGAAGGGATCTCAATTTAAACCAGAAATGACTAAAATACATCTTTGACTGGATCTATGAATACATCTATGACTGGGTTTGGACATTGCTTTTTAGGCAAAACAATGAATGATGCAATCTGAAGCTGGTATTGCATCATACGTTATATGAATTGCATATATTCCTAGAATTGCGTTATTCCTAGAAGTCATGGATGATGCAATCATAACGAAGCTTACATCACTCTGCTGAACAAATTGCCCTATATCAGCTCTAGAAATCATACAGTGTTGTGCTCTCTTATTTGTCAGTGTTTGATTTTGCAAAGGGACACATTTCTGTTTAGCCAAAGTGAGCAGAGATGCCTCGTACTTGTGTGAACAGTGCAGATAACTTCTGCTATGTTTGTGGTGAAGTGACTTTTGCATCACAAAAGCGCAGTATAACCACTATGGTTAAGAAAGCCTATCATCTTTATTTTAGCTGCAAAATTGGAGATCAGGACAAGAGGTAGGCCCCACACATATGCTGCAACACTTGTGCAACAAATCTTTGCCAGTGGTTGAACAGGAAAAGAAATTCTATGCCTTTCGCAGTGCCAATGATTTGGAGAGAGCCAACAGATGATACCAGCAATTGTTACTTCTGCATGGTGCCTCCAGTTGGGAAAGGTGCATCAAAGAAGAAAAAGTGGACTGTGCATTATCCAAACATTCCATCAGCTATACGCCCAGTACCCCACGGAGAAGGATTGCCGGTTCCCGATGCACCAGAATCATTCTCACTTGAGTCAGACAAGGAAGAGGATGAAACTTCTGGTCCTGAACCATCAATGTCACAGGACCCACATTTTCTCCCATCCTCCTCCTCTGAACCACATCTCATAACACAAGGTGAACTGAATGATCTTGTCAGGGATTTGGGCTCCAGACTACAGCAGTGGAATCTCCTGGCAGGTGATGTTAGGGTTTCCATGTTCCGTGACCGTCAAAAGGATCTTGTCCCATTCTTCTTCATGGAAGGTGATCTGGCAGCCCTCAACATCGTTCACGATCCAGATGAGTGGAGACTGTTCGTTGATTCATTGAAGACGAGTCTTAAAGCTGTTTTTCTGCATAATGGCAATGTTTTGCCATCAATTCCAGTTGGTCATGCAGTCCATATGAAGGAAATCTATGACAACATGAAACAACTTTTGAGGTGCATAAACTATGACCAACATCAGTGGCAGCTTTGTGGCGATTTGAAGGTTGTTGCTCTCTTTCTTGGTCTGCAGATTGGATACACAAAGTACTGCTGTTTTCTCTGCGAATGGGATAGTCGTGCAAGAGATTCCCACTACATCAAGATAGATTGTCCACTCTGACAGTCATTGGAGCCTGGGAGGAAAAGTGTTCAGCATCCACCACTTGTTGAATCAAGGACGATTTTGTTACCACCCTTACACATCAAGCTGGGTCTGATAAAGAACTTTGTCAAGACCATGGACAAAACACAAGCAGCTTTCAAGTACCTCCGTGGAAAATTTCCAAGGTTAAGTGAAGCTAAGATAAAAGAAGGTGTCTTTGTTGGTCCTCAGATTCGTGAACTTCTTCGAGATGATGCATTTGACCATGCACTGCGTGGCAAGGAAAAGACGGCATGGAAAGCCTTCCAGTTAGTGGCAATAAATTTTCTCGGAAACAACAAGGCAGACAACTACAGGTTGTTGGTGGAAAATCTCCTCAAGGCATACAAAAGCCTTGGTTGCAACATGTCACTAAAGATACATTTTTTGCGCTCTCATCTAGATTTTTTTCCACTGAACTGTGGAGCAGTGAGCGACGAGCACGGCGAGCGATTTCACCAGGACATTGCAACAATGGAGAAACGCTATCAGGGCAAATGGTGCCCATCAATGCTTGCAGACTATTGCTGGACAGTGACGAGATGCTCCATTTAATGAATACAAGAGACAAGCCAAGAAGCGCCGAGTAGACACTGAATAGGACTATAAACTATGTACATAATAGTTTTTTGCCTTTTGTTTCATAATAAATTTTATTTATATAACCCTTTTGCTGATTTTTAAAGTGTTACATAAACAGGACAGGTGAAATATTATCATGTAAAGCAACCATAAACATATGAAAAGACCTAGGTTTACAATTTATGATTAAAACTCTACTATCTACACAATATACATAGACGTAAAATGTAAAAACTTAAATATCTTGGAAACAGTAGCCAATCAGTTGTTTTAATTGTCATATTTGAATTCAGCACATCAAAATACATAATAAATGGCACATTTTATCTCTGAAACAGACGACTTCTAAAAAATTGTAGACCAGTGTAATTAATGAATTTATCTGCAAACATCTAGAAGAAAATAAGGTGACAGATAACAGCCAGTGTGGATTTGTAAAGAACAAATTATGTCAAATCAATCTGATAGCTTTCTTTGATAGGATAACAAATCTTGTGGGTAAGGGAGAAGTGGTTGACATGGTATACCTAGACTTTAGTAAAGTGTTTGATACTGTTTTGCATTATCTTCTTATCAATAAACTAGGCAAATAAACCATTTTCAGAGAGTCGTTATTAACAGTTCATAATCTTGCTTGGAAGGGCGTAACAAATGGGGTCCACAAGGGTCTGTTTTGGGACCGTTCTGTTCAATATCTTCTTCAATGATTTCGATATTAGGATAGAGAGTATGTTTATTAAGTTTTCAGATCATGCCATGCTTGGAGGGGTTGAAAATGCTTTGGAGCTGTGGTTCCCAATGCGGTGCTCGTGGGTGCCATGGCGCCCGTTGGGGCATTTATGTGCACCCGCCGAACAATCTGGACCGGCCCCGCCCCCGGGTGCGTGGCACATGCCGCTGCTGGTCCATGGCGCATGGTCGGCGCCACCCCCGGGCGCGTGGTGAATACGCGGTCCCATTCCCAGGCACACGGCGCATGAGCGGCCCCGCTCCTGGAAGTGTGGCGTGAGAGCAGCCCTGCCCTCGGGCACCCAGCAGCCCCAAAAGGTTGGGGATCATTGCTTTGGAAGATAGGGTCATAATTTCAAATGATCTGGACAAACTGGAGAAATGGTTTGAGATAAATTGGATGGAGCTTAATAAGGACAAATGCAAAGAACTTCACTTAGGAAGGAACAATCAGCTTCACACATACAGAATGGGAAGTGACTGTCTAGGAAGGAGTACTGCAGAAAGGGATCTTGGAGTCATAGTGGACCACAAGCTAAATATGAGTCAAAAGTGTGACACTGTGGCAAAAAAGTCAAACGTGATTCTGGGAAGCATTAACGGGAATGTTGAGAGCACGACACAAGAAGTCATACTTCCCATGTCCTCTGCACTGATTAGGCCTCAATTGGAGTATTGTGTCCAATTCTGGGCATCACATTTCAAGAACCATGTGGAGAAATTGGAGAAGGTCCAAAGGAGAGCAACGAAAATGATTAAAGGTCTAGAAAACATGAGCTATAAAGCAAGGCTGAAGGAATTGGGCTTGTTTAGTTTAGTAAAGAGAAGACTCAGAGGGGACATATTAGTGGTTTTCAGTATCTAAAAGGGTGTCACAGAGAAGAGGGGGGAAATTGTTCTCCTTGGTCTCTGATGATAGGAAAAGATGCAATGGGCTTAAACTGCAATAAGGGAGGTTTAGCTTGGATGTTCAGAAAAACTTGCTAGTTGTCAGGGTGGTTAAACACTGGAATAAATTGCCAAGGGAGGATGTGGAATCACCATCACTGGAGATATTTCAGAGCAGATTAGACAGACACCTGTCATGGGTGATATGGACCATGCTTGGTCCTGCCATGAGGGTATGGGATTGCACTTGATGATTTCTCGAGGTTCCTTCCAGTTCTGTGATTCTTCGTGCTAGGATTGATGAACATGTTTGATTTTGGATAGTATTTTTTTAATGCGAATCTCTGTTCTCTTGGTTCTGGATGAGACCTCTTATGTATTGGAAATAGCTTTGTCTGTGCTTGGTTATCTCCTGTCCCCATTATACTCCACTATCATCTCAACTTTGGTACTTCTAATGTCGTTCCCCTTTAATCCATCTAAACTTTCTGGACAGAATATATTCCTTACTTGCTGCTTTGACCATGTTGCTTCCCTTTTTTAATCCTCCTTTGGCTTCCTTTTAGTTTTCATTGTCCTCTTAGAACTCTGCACCTGGATTCTTTTTCTCACTTCTCAAGATTAATAATGTGCAAGCCATCCAATATCCGAGTTCATACCATTATCATGAGAATTCATACCATTAGAATTCTCATGCTAATTGTATGAATCATGATATCTGACGGCTCACACATTATCAGCCAACCCAACAATGAAGGTGCTAATGGTTTTTGATGTCTGTGTAGAATGTGGTGTTGGTCATCTTCCTTTCCAAGTGCAAACTAATGGTTCTTATCAGCCTCTTGTAAATATTTAGTCTTTAAAGAGCTACTAGACTATTTGATGTTTTTTAGTCTTTCCTGTTACAGACTAACTCAGCTATCTCTATGAAGCTTACTCAGTCTTTTTTTCCCCTCCCCTCCATTTTTTTTCTTCTCTCCTGCCCCCTTTCCTTATTTATTCTTGGATCTGGACTTCCAGCACTCTGGTCATCTGAAGAAGTGGGTTGTGCCCACGAAAGCTCATGATACCATCTACATCAGTGGTTCCCAAACTTTTCGGCATCACGCCCCCTTTTTGATTTTTGAGAACCCCCCCCCCCAGCAGCAAAACTTAGGGGAGAAGATGGGGCGGGGAGTAGGTTGCCTCTTGCCCCTGCTGGAATTTCTTCATGCCCTCCCTCCCCCCAGGGTGCATGCCCCCCCCCAGGTTGGGAACCCATGATCTACATATTTTGTTAGTCTTTAAGATGCTACTAGACTATTTGTTGTTTAAGTTTTTCCTGTTACAGACTAACTCAGCTACCCCCTGAAGCTTTTGAACATAAAATAAGAGTTAGTGCACAATGCTCAGAAAATGATAGAGTGAGAGAACTAGAATTTAAGATGTAGTTGCAAGCAGTAATGTTAATTTTAAAAGTTTTGTCAATGCTTAGTAAACAAGATTAGTCTACAGTTAAATATGTTAAGAGGCCAGAGGCCAAACAAGTTATTTTCCTTGAGAACTACATCAGCTGTTCTCAGTGTCTGCGAAACTTTTTGTTCAACCTTCAATCACTTTTAGAGTACTTGATTTATTATCACAATTCAGGGTTATATTCCTCAGAACAGTAATATATTGAGGGTGACATTGCAGCCAAAAAACAATCTTTTTATTGAGAAATTGAGCAAATTAATTTTGAAAGACAAATGCAGAACCCTAGTATAGTTTTTACTAGGGATGTAAAATCCTCTTTAACCAGCTAACTGGTTAAACATTATGTTTAATCAGTTAGGCTCTTAAATGGGTGGAGGTGAGATGCTGGCTGGACTGGAGTGCACCCCACCGGTAGAAAAGCTACCTCATTCAGGGTACAGCTACACTGCCACTTTTTTTTTCGATCCTTTTATCTGAAGAGACTTTTCCGACATTTGGTCCATCTAGACTGGGCCAAATGTCAGAAAAAAACCCCTCTTTCAGAAGCCCCCTTATTCCTCGTAGAACGAGAAATACAGGGGCTTTTGAAAGTGCTCATTTGCTCTTTCAGAAAAAAAAAACCAGAAGAGCAAACACGTCCCTGGATGCGGAAGAGCTTTTCTGGGATAGGAAAAACTCTTATATTCTAACCTACCTCCTGTGTGTAGGATGGATGGTGCTCATTTAGTCAACTGTTCGATTTTTTTTTTTTTTTTTGATGTGTGGCCCTGGGCCTTATTTAATGCATGCTGCTCAAATGAGGAAGATGTTCATCACTGAAGTGTTTGAATGCTTCAGAAATGTTAACTGTATTCTCTCCAGGCCTGGGAGGAAATAAGGATAGTATTATCTCCATTTTATAGGTGGGAAGCTGAGACATTGTGACCATTATATAGGCAGCCTTACTGTTGACATGACCTAACTTTAAGTGCTTGACTTGGAAACTTCAGTAATTCTTTTATTAATGTAGTTTTTTTGTGTCAAATAACTTTGCTTTTAAAGGAAATGCTAAAACATAAATTTCATCATGTGGCATATTGTCACCCACATGGGTCTCAGAAATGTTGAAAGCTTAGATCCACTGCACAGACCTTTGCCACGTGAGTAGCTCAAGTAAAAGAGTAACTGATAGCAACAGTAGATTGTCATTGTCTATGTGAACTAGCATTAGACAGAGATTGTGCTAGTGAGTTCCATGGATATTTGCTGATATCAGAGAAATTGAGACACTGAGGAATATAGGGTACTGCTACAAGCTGGGGAGTGAGCTGTAGTTGGCAGAGACCCTTCTACCCTATCCCCTGCAATCTGTTTGTCCCAGGCAAGTTTTTTCCTCAACCCTGGCTTCTTTTCTCAGTTCCAATTTCCTTTCCAATCAGTCTGCCTCTGCTCCTGAGTCTTCTCATCCCAGTTTCCTGCCCAGCCAGCCCTTGTTTCCTTTTCCTGTAGAACTTCTTTTGTCCAGCATCCTAGCTGTGCAGATGACATAGCATAAGAAGCATGGACCCCACTCAGCTGCACACTGCTATGGCAATAATGGCAAACCCCTCTGAGCAGGGGTCTGTGCTTGCTGTGCTGAGGAAAAAGACAAAATTATTATTTTCCATTGTTTTCAGGGAAGGAAGGAAAGAGGAGGTAAGTGCATCATGGGAGGCTAACAACATGTACCCATACCACCTTCAACAATGCTTTTGTCCCATTAGGCATTGGGAGGCTAACCCAGAATTCAAATGGGCTGCAGGAATTGTGAGCTGATTGTAGCCACGGTAGTGGGGATACACTCCATCAACTGAATGTGTGTAATGAGGACATGCACCTTCGACTTTATAAAATATAGGAGTCAGTTGGAAAAGGCAGAGCCACACTGGAGAGATTGCCACTGGTAAGGAACTTAGACTCCTGTTCAGTATCTTATCCAGCAAGGAGTTCTACAGGAAGGGGAAATGTGGGTTAGTTGGTCAGGAGACTGGAATGAGAAACTTCAAAGAATGTGAGGAAGCCATGCACACAGATGTGCAGGAACTCATTGAATGGAAAAAAATGGCATACGCTATTGGCAGTCAGGCATGTTGATACAATGGAACATCAATTCTAGTCCCAGGAAACAAGGTCCGATTGGTGGGACCATATAGTTATGCACTTTTGGGCTGGTAGCTGTAAAGCTTTCGCATGCATAAGGGAACTTTCATGAAACTTTGAATTGCTTTCCCCCACCCTGAAGGGCAGTTATACCAAAATGAGACCTGCTGTTGTAATTGAGAAGCGAGGGGTGAGACCTCTGTAGAAGCTTGCAACACTAGTCTGCTACTGGTCAGTTGGCAATCAATGTGGAGGGGGTAAATCTACAGTGGAGGCTGTTGTGATCCAAGTAGCCCAGGCAATCAATATCCTTCTTCTAGGAAGGTAATCAATAACCTTCTTCTAGGAAGGATAGTGATTCTGGGGAATGTTCTAGACATAGTGGATGGGTTTGCTGCAATAGGATTCCCAATACCTGTGGTAGGTTGATAGATGGAATGTATATTCCTATCTTGGCACCAGACCAACTTGCCACAGAGTACATAATCCACAAGTGCTGGTGGATCACAAGGGCCACTTCACTGATATCAATGTGGGATGGTTGGGAAAGGTGCCTGTGTATCTTTAGAAACTCTGGTCTCTTCAGAAATCTGCAAGATGAAACTTTCTTCCCAATCTGGAAAATTACCATTGGTGATATTGAAATGTCAATAGTTATCCTTGGATATAGCTCCCCCTTGCTCCCATGGCTCATGAAGCCACAAACAAATGGCCTAGAGAGCAGTAAAGAACAGTTCAACTACAGGTTGAGCAAGTGCAGAATGGTGGTAGAATGTGTCTTTGTACATTTAAAAGGCCACTCACTGTAGCAGTTTACTGACTAGGTTAGTAGTATTTCCATTGTTGTTGCTGCTTGCTGTGTACTGCCTAATATCTGGGGAAGAACAAGAGTAGATTTACAAATACATTGTTTAAAAGAGAAGGTTAACTTGTTTACAGCAAATGAAGTACTTCATTGCACAAAGTACAAGGTACAAGGCCAAGTTTTTCATTTTAAACTAAGCGCCTACCACACAGCAGAGCGCTGGGCAGCCAAAACTCAGTTTGCAGCCAAGCATGGTAAGCAACATGTTAGGAGGAGTCTTTTTCTCTGCTTTGAAAACAGGTGAGAAAGGGTACTTGCAAACTAATAGTCCGCACTTCCCACATCAATTTGGATGGATTGCATTTGGAAAGGGGGAGCTGCAGGTTGGTGCAGAGGTTCACAGATGTGCACAGTCACCCTGGGATCACCACCCTCCAGCATAGAATTCTTGCAAACTGCAACCTTCATTTGCCACATCAATCTGGAGGAAGAGGGAGGGGGCTGAGGGTTTGGAGTGAAGGAGCTCAGATGTGCAGAGTCAGCATGAGATTACCTTCCTCCCACACAGCATGTCTGTTCTCTGTGATGATCCCTTCAAGACGATCACAAACAGGGCAGCACATCTAGGGACATAATGTGTTGGGGATCAGCAAACAGAGGTGGATCAATCAGTGCTGTCCATTACAAAACTTGCTTCATTTCACTCAGGTGATCATGCATGATATCAGTCTTCTCTGAATCAGAAAGCATGATAGGGAACAGATACTGCATGAATGTGCCCGAAGACCTGGATCTTATGTTACACTGCTTTGTGCTGCAACAATGTCAAATCACTTACTGCTGCTTTGGTGCGGTAAGGTGTCCTACCACGGAGGATGGAATAAGGCAGCCATCCCAGGTAACCTTCTGAGAAGAATTGCAGAGTGCTCCATCTCTAGGCACGTAAACAAACTCTTCTAAGGAACACCTGCTGGGCTTCTGGACTGGCCCCCACTGTGTCCCAGATGTTCAGGGCAGATCATGTATTAAAACCAATTACCTTTTACCACGGTAGCCTGATTACAAATGTGCACTCACCAGAGGTGCCTTCTCTGCCATCAAGGTCTAGCAACACTAGGTCCTGGGACGGTGCTGAGAAGCTCTAGAGTTAGGAAAAGATCCTGGCTCTTGGTAAGAATGGATCTCCAGTTGCCTGCTATGTATTCTTTTCTTCTTCTTTATCTGCACTATCATCCTCATTGTTGCCTGAGACTGCCTGAAGAATTAGAGGGATAATTTTTAGATACTCCCCTAAAATCCCATACTGCAGCTCATAGAAGTGACATGTGTGCATGTGGAGGCTCTGACCAGGAGTGATTGTTTGTCTCCTTTGTCTTCTGGTTTGCTTGTCTAAGCTCCTTTATTTTCACCTGGTGCTGCTGGTGGTTCCTGAAGTAGCTTTTCCCCACCACGCCCTCTGCAACTTTAGCATAGATGTCAGTGTTTCTTTCATTTGTTCAGAGTTCTGCCTTCACAGATTCCTCTCCCCACACAGCAATCAGATCCAGGATCTCCTTCACACTCCATGCTGGAGCTTGTTTGCAACCTTGGGCATGCTGACCAAACTGGAAATGAAATTCAAAACTTCCCAGGACTCAAGCAGTCCCCGGCTACCCCTGCACTCCCTACTTTTGAAATGTACAAGAGCCCCAGGGAGCCTGCTGGCTCTTGCTACATTTCATAGGCAGAAGCGCGCAGGGAGTACAGGGCCAGCAGGGGACTGCTTGAGTCCCCCACTGACCCCATGTTCCCCGTGTGAGCTTTGCTTTTGAAAAATACAAGAGCTCGAAGGGGACTATCTGATTTCTCCCTCTTGCCCCCTGCTCCCACGGCACTTCTGCTTTTGAAATGTAGAAAGAGACCCACATGTGATTATCAGATAGTCGACTAGTTGCTTAATTTAAGTCTCTACTGAGCATGTGCAAAAGTGTAGTATTTCAAAGTCTTAAAACTTGGCAAATTTGGATGGATTTTTCACTAAGTTGGCAAAAGGTATGGATTTGATTCATAGGACACCCTCCATCAAATTTCAACCCCCTACTCCAATGTGTAGGCACATTAAACATACTGCAGTATTTGAGGAAAAAAGTGTCAGGAATCTGTTATGGTCAAAACACTGTTTTTCACTAGCCTTGTTGTTGAAGACAACTGAACTAGTCTGATTAGAATTTAAAAAAAAATGAATTCAGCTGGAGGCAGACATCCAACATGAAAAATTTTAAGTGGAATGTAAGTTTGTGAAAAGTGCTTTGGTGTCTTTAATAACTAGGACTTTTGTTTTGAGCAAGGAATGGAGAATTTGGTTTTATGAAACCTGTAAAACTTTTGTAGTTTAAGGATTCACAGAACATTTTTGTAGTTTCACAAAAGCTTTTTTCTTTTTTTATTATAAGAGAATTTCAAGACTAAAACAGATTGTCTAGGTTAAATAGAAGTCAGTTTTGTGCAAGCAAAAGATTAATGTATGAAAGTAGTTCCTGCCCTTTTTCTAGGACTGTCAGGGGAATATTGCTAACAAAACAAATATATATAATTTCTAAACTTGAATTTTCTTAGAGCCAAAAGGAACTGAAACTTCAGAATATTTGAATTCTATTCTAAATCTGTTACCCAAGAACTTTGGCAGATTCTACATTTAGCAAAAGAAATTCTCTCAGACCTACTTTTAAGTCTTATACAAAATATTTATAATGTACTTTGACATTTTAAAACTATAAACTTGCTATAGGAATGATGAGAACTGAGTGTCTCGTAATAAAAATATTTTCTCTCAACCTTTTATTTCTCATTAATGAGAGTTATACATGAGTATTGAGTATATGTGGTTGTGTACATCTTTTTCTGTACTATAAAATGAAATTTAGGGAAAAGTTAAAAATTGCCTTTAAACCACTTTAGAATAACAAGCTATTATAATGGCAAAATAAACATTTTTAATAGATTGTAGAAACATTATCTCTTTCCCTCCTGACACACAAATATTTTTCTAAAAAAAGCAGGAAACATAAGAGAGAATGCTTCAGTGTTGTAAGGAAAGAAGTATATTCAGTCCTCATGTAATAAAGCATTTAAATGTGTTATTTTCTTGTCATACAGGTTCATACCAAGTTCCACTGCAGGCAAGCACATGCTCCTGGTACTGATACTTCATGCTTGACGTTTTCCTATGATGGTACTGTCCTTGCTAGTCGAGGAGGTATGTGAGTAAAAAAGCTCTTTGATGTATGTTGGTTAATGAAACATTAGGATTATGCTAGCTGCTAACTAATGTGGAAAAAAATTCTGACCCTTTTAAATCATATCACCTACAGGTAATTCTTCATACTTGGCAAATAATACATTGAAATCAGAAGTTTCTCTGGACTTTTTTATAAGTCTGAAATGCTTCACAAATCGTATCTTTCATTGCCATACTTTACTCTGAAATTGTGCTTCATCAGTAGTTCTGAACAGGGAGAACAGCAAGTCATCTTGCTCACCAGGTCACATCATCACTGCTATCCCTGTCATGAATAAATTTGAGTGAGTGACTTTGTGGCCTGTTCCATGTGGATGTGATGGCACTCAAATTTGTTCCAGGCACCCTTACATCATGATGGAGTGGTATTGTAGCCTCTACACTGTGACACAATGATCACTTGGTGCAGGGCTACTCAACTTTGGAAGCCCCTGGGGGCCAAAATGATAGTCACCGCACATGACGAGGGCTGCAACTTAAATGTGGTTGCATATACATGGAAATATACATGCAAATAGCTTCTTTCACACTGATGGGCATGAATACAAAGATTAAAGCAAGACTACACAACACATAGGCACCATTTATGACGGTTCTGCTGATATTAATAAAATGCAATATTTACCTGATTTCCACCTATGTGACAGCTGCGGGCCACGTATTAAGTAGACCTGACTTAATTTCAGCACTGAAGAGCCCTAAAGAGGACTGCCCTGAAAACTTAGTGAATGTTAAGATATGTGCTTTAAAATGTTTCCTGGTCTATGCACAGCAGAATCAAAGAACTGGTTTATTTAAAGTAGAAGCTCTTTTATTAGAATCAATGTATTAATGGCTTCAGGTTCATATAGATTACTTTGGGATGACCTGTTTTGTAAGGTGAAGGAAGGGCATAAGTCAAAACATGTTGAGAACACTTGTGGTACATTTATGGGGAAATATTTAAAAAATAATTCAGGGAAATTGTCAAAGAAAATTATTTATTTTACTATGTCTTACTATACAAATTCCAATCTTTTTAACCCTGACTAGCAATAATCCACCAAGATAAAAAAATTTAAATTTGACTAAAATAACAAACAAAATTATCTAATAAGAAATGTTCAAAATTAAATAAAATATTCAAAACTTTTTTTAATTTGTCCTTTGTGGAAAAGCCTCCATCTCTTGAGCAGTATTCACTTCAAATAAATATTATAGGTAATGAAATATTTATAAAAGTTCTGAGATCCCTCCTGATGTTATAGGGTGAGGTTTTCAAAGATGCCTATAGTGCTCTAATCAGATTTTTTCCTCATTTCTCCTTCTCTCTCTGAGCCTTTTCATGTAGGTGAAATAAATTAGAGTACCCGGGGGGGGGGGGGGGGGAAATATGATAGTTGTTTCTGTAGGATCTGTGAGAAAAGAGTTGGATGTGGGAGAGCCAAGTTTGCCCTCACCTGCAGTGCTAGCTGTGTTCTCTTTTGGTCACTCTACCTCCAAAAAGATGTAGCAGACATGGAAAATATTGATTTCCATGTCTGCTACATTATTATTTATTCACTAGCCAATTAGCCCGTCATAAGACGGGATTTTCAGGTCTCTCCTCCACGTTAGTTTTCTCTCCTGAGCCTCCAGTCTCTCTCTCTCTCTCTCTCTCCTTCTCCTACTGCCTTCCCCCTCTCTCTTTCAACTCTCTTCCACCTCCTGCCTCTCTCTCTCTTTCTCTTCTCCTCCCCCTCCTGCCTCATATTCGGGGGACCGTGGAGCCCAAATGGCCATTTGGGCACCACACTCCCCGTGCTGCATGAGGGGTGTAGAACCCAAACGGTCGCTTGTGCCACTTGCTCCCATGCAGTGGCCTGGCTGAGCAGCGCAGAAATCAGCTGAGTGCCACGGCGGGAGGCGAAGGGGGGCTGGGCGGTGATGTTCACGGCCAGAGGGCAGGGCCTGCAGCCGCTGTCACGCCACATGTTACCACCCTGCCCTCCTTCGTCTACCGCCATGGTGCTCGGCTGACTGCTGCGCCGCTCAGCTGGGCCACCACGGGGGATCAAGCTGCACAAGCGGCCGTTTGGGCCCCGCACTCTCCATGCAGCACAGGCCGCCCAGAGGGAACAGCCAGCATTTCAGGCAACAGCACCTCCCAGAGGGAACAGCCAGCATTTCAGCATTACAGACTCTCAGACATTGGGCTACTATCTATGGGTATGTCTACACTACCCCGCTAGTTCGAACTAGCGGGGTAATGTATGCATACCGCACTTGCTAATGAAGCCCGGGATTTGAATTTCCCGGGCTTCATTAGCATAAGCGGGGAGCCGCCATTTTTAAATCCCCGCTGCTTCGAACCCCGTGCAGCGCGGCTACACGGGGCTCGAACTAGGTAGTTCGGACTAGGTTCCTATTCCGAACTACCGTTACTCCTCGTGAAATGAGGTGTACCGGTAGTTCGGAATAGGCACCCTAGTCCGAACTACCTAGTTCGAGCCCCGTGTAGCCGCGCTGCACGGGGTTCGAAGCAATGGGGATTTAAAAATGGCGGCTCCCCACTTATGCTAATGAAGTCCGGGAAATTCAAATCCCGGGCTTCATTAGCAAGTGCGGTATGCATACATTACCCCGCTAGTTCGAACTAGCGGGGTAGTGTAGACATACCCTATATGATTAGTGTATTAGGAATGTCAGAATAGCTTGTTGACCTAGCTTAAAAATGCTTTAGCTATGCATTTCCATTCTTTAAAAGTGTTTGCATTTACTTTAAGTTTAATCAGAACTCTGTTTCCTGCATTTTAATGGCTATTGTTTTACAATTATGATTTCTTATAAGTATTGATGGGTAGTCTGAACCTTAACTTTAGCTTAACCAAGTTTTCTGGCTGAGCAAATGTTTGTTTGCTATTTTAACGTATTAGTTGTATTGTGGTAGTGATCTATGCTCTTACTTCATGTCCCAGAGAGCTTGCAGTCTAACGTGCTTAAGGAAAACTTTCCTAAAACGCATTGATCACACAGTTGGGGAAAAGAATGCTTTGTAGCTATGTATGTCTAGTAGAAAGCTATATTGCTCAGATAGCTCTTTGAAATCATAGTACAATTATCAAGTGTTTTGTATGAAGAGATAGAATCCTAGAATAATAGGACTGGAAGGGACCTCAAGAGGTCATCGAGTCTAGTCCCCCGCCCTCAAGGCAGGACCAAGCTCTGTCTACACCATCCCGGACAGATGTCTATCTAACCTGTTCTTAAATATCTCCAGAGAGGGAGATTCCACCACCTCCCTTGGCAATTTATTCCAATATTTGACCACCCTGACAGTTAGGAATTTTTTCCTAATGTCCAATCTAAACCTCCCCCGCTGCACTTTAAGCCCATTACTCCTTGTCCTGTCCTCAGAAACCAAGAGGAACAAATTTTCTCCTTCCTCCTTGTGACACCCTTTTAGATATTTGAAAACCGCTATCATGTCCCCCCTTAATCTTCTTGGCTTAGGAAAACAAAGTATGAAACTCTACCTTGTACTAAAATCTGAAGTTCTAAGAGCTCAACTAAACTTTTTGTTGTTTTCAATTAAATCTTTCATTTACATGTGGCTCAGAGCTACCTTATTCTGGCCAGAGCCAGCAGATAAAGATGCTGAAACACAATATGAGGGACTGTTCAACTGATACTTGAATCCTCATGATCAACCCTGTTCAACTTAGTTTTCCAGCCTTTTTTTTCAATGATCTCCAACCTTTTTAAGCACAAGACTGCTTTTTTAATTTAAGTGCAATCCAAGATCTACCTCAAACCCAAATACCTTTGCCCTGCCTCCTTTGTGCCCCTTCTCTGAGGCCCCACCCCTGCTCACTCCATCCTCCCTTTCTTCCCTTCCCTCCCTCCCTGTCACCAGGCTGGGGCAGAGGGTTGGGGTGCAGGCTCCGGTCTTGGATTAAGGGATGTGGAGTGTAAGAGGGGCTCTGTTTAGCTTGGGGAAGGCAGTTTGGGTGCCGGAGGGGATCCTAGGTGCAGGCTCTGGGAGGGTGTTTGGATGCAGGGGTACTCAGGGCTAGGGCAGGGACTTGGGGTGCAGCAGGAGGTTCATGACTGGGGTAGGGGTTTGGGATGTGGGCTCCAGTTGGGCATTGGTTACCTCAGGTGGCTCCTGGTTGGTGGTGCAGTGGGGCTAAGGCAGGCTCACCCCGTTCTCATTTGGCACCACTCCCAAAAGCAGCCAGCAAACACCATTCCAAATCCTGTTGTGCCCCCTCTCTGTTCAGTGGAGGTAGGATTCAGGTTGGGAGAGGGGGCACCTTGACATCGGCCCCCCTCTTCTCCCTCCTCTGCCCTGCACAGAAAGCGGGAGGTTCCTGAGGAGACAGCTTCAAGGCAAAAGGGCAGGAGGTACAGAGCAGTGGGGGGAGGGGCAGCTGAAGTGGTGGTAGTTGATAGCCTCTTGGCCAAACCAGTCAAGATCACATGTCAGAGGTGCCAAGATCTACCAGTAGATGCCGATCTACTGGTTGGTGACCACTGTTCTAGTTCATTTGAAGTCCACCCATTAGTCATTGTAAGACCACCTTCCACTTAATTACCTTCCTTCTGAGAACACTTGAAGTTCTGTATTTGTGAATTTATAGAACGTGTTCAGTAGACTTTTGCATCTTTTTAGTATTGTGTTGCACTTCCTTTCCTAGTGTTTTTCCCACACTTATATGTCCCCAGAATGTGTATCCAGATGATCAGACATCCAGATGACTGGTCAGACTCTGTCTAACTTACTTAATTATCAGTCTATGAGATTTCATTCTAAATTGTATAAAAACGTGATGTATAGAATGCAGGATTTAAGCACAAGAAATGGGTCCATAGTATGTTTAAAACTGTTACCTAAATATATGTTATTTGAGTGGTAAGATTATTTTTAAACTCACTATATATGCTATATTAAACACCAAGAAGGATTAATGCTTTATTTTAACTTCCTTGGTTAATGTTTTAATGCAAGTATTGTTTTGGATCTGTACCAATGAAAGCAGATGTGGATCCAGCAGTCATAGATTAGCACACCTGCCAAGTGCTGAGGATCAAAGAGAGGATCATTGTTTGGGGGAATGGGGACTTTCACTGAAAAGCCTGATTGCCTCCCTTGCATCTGATGTAGATTCTGAGTTGGAGATGAGGGAGGTGAGGCAGAGCTCAGCTGCAGGCACAAGGGAAAAGTAACAGCAAAGGAGTTGCTTATGGGAGTTCCTGGTTTCATTCTTGTCAGCTATTAGCTAAGAACCTGACAGAAATTTAAGAAAGTGAGATTTACATACATTTGTGATCATGAACATTATTTTAAAAAGACATATTTGGGAATGTTTCTTAACAAGAAAGAGTGATTCAGTAGTGTAGCTACCAATCTATTACAAAAATAAAACTTAGACAACTAAGTTTATATTCTGGTGTTATATAGAGTTTACAATGAACTTCTCCTGTTGTTTATAAGATAAAAATCTCTGAAAAGTCATGTGTTGGTTCAATATGCTTCTTTCTAAATAGTCAACTTACAAGTGAAAATCCATGCATCATGACACCATGTGGCTAAATTAAATTAAAACTTTGAGCTCTCAGAGATAGCATTTGCAAATATGTGCTACCTATATGTCTCAGAGATGAATATAGCTTTTATTTTCTTCTGAAAACTAACTCCATCTCCGATTTAAAATATTTAGAAGGAAAAACTGTTTAATATAAGATTTCATAATGAAACAGTTTCCAGGTACACTATTTCTGATTAATACATATAGCGTGTGTAACAACACATATTGGCCATGATTTTTTAAAATATTGCTCTATATGGACTCTTTTTTTTAAGGAACAGCAAGATGAGTTGTTCCTTAAGGTAAATATTAACTTTGGATTTTCTTCTGTCGGTATGTGCTTAAGTAAATAAACTTGCCAATATTTATTGGCATTAATGGATGTTAAATAGCTATGTGACCTGTTTTTAAAATCCCATTTAAAATCAAGATTGGATGTTTTTCTAAAAATGGCCTCTAGTTCAAACAGATATTAACTTAGGGAAGTTTTACAGTGTGTTACACAGGAGGTCAAACTAGATGATCATGGTTTCCTTCTTGCCTTATAATCTGTGAATTTATGGAGGTCATGTGGCTTCCTGGAAGGATTGCATTATAACAGCCATAGTTTATTCATGAATAGAGAAACTAATATAATTAAACACAATGTCAAGTGGGAAGGTCTGGTAGAAGTTAAAATCTGGAGAACCATGTCATCCTGAGAGACATACAATATGATGTAAGTACAGAATGCAGAATAATAATTTATCTCCCAGTTCCAGGTTCTGTCATTTAGTTTTTGGTCCGTAGGGGTAGTGATGAGCAGCTCTTATCTGTAGGTAGTTCCAGCTTGGTGTGCATAAGCCACTTCTTCCTGGGTGAATTCTGTGCTACTGCTCACAGGCATAATTGAGCCATGCATATTTTAAATGTTTTGCACAGAACAAAGCTGCTGTTGAAAAGTTGCTGCAGTTCTGCATTTTACCCACCAGAGGCTACAGTGATGCTAGAACACAACAGCCGCCTCCAGCAGAAAATAGCCTCTGCAGTTCCTCTTTTTGCCCATTGAGAGTGTGTTGTGGCAGAACATAGTAGTGACTCCCAGACAGCTAGGGAGGAAAAAGAGCTTGCCTTCTTCACAGTGTCTGTCAGGCCAAGTCAGGAAACAGGGGCTATAGAGGAGACAGACAGCATGTGGTGCTGGAGGATTAGACAGCGGCACTTAAGGTCTAGTGGAAGAAGACAGACTAGGGGTTGAATGGGAGTGAAGATGCAGGGCCACATGGGCAGGGGCAAGGGACAGGATGCAGAGCTTCAGGGGTAAGGTGGTGGTTGCCGGGGCACAGAAATGTATGGAGGGGTACAGTGCCACTGTGATATGGGGGAGTAGGCGCC
Organism: Pelodiscus sinensis; assembly: GCF_052426305.1. NCBI lineage: Eukaryota > Metazoa > Chordata > Testudines > Trionychidae > Pelodiscus > Pelodiscus sinensis. The sequence continues at coordinate 105,993,638 of NC_143057.1, read as the reverse complement.
TGAGTGGAGGTGGAGGGACACATGTAAAGGGTGTTCAAGGACATGTGATAGTGCACATGGGGACAGGGGAGATGTATCTGACTGAATGGAAGAGGCAAGGGGTCAGCCAAAGTCTGCATGGAAGAAGCTTCTTCACAGTCCCTCCCCAACTTCTAAAAAAACCTGTTCCATACTTTTCCTAGCCACACTCATCAACCCTCTAAGTTCACACCCAGGCTCCTTTCCAGCAATTATTTTCCTCTCCCTCAGCTCCTCCATTACCCCTGATTCCCCCAGCCTTTGAGCTGTTTCTGGGAGAAGGGGAGATCTATTAGCTCTATTAGATCTATTAGACTCTGTTGTGTTTTAAATAAATTATTACTGCAGAAGTATATGGCTGTGACCTTGCCCTCTTTGAAGTGATGTACATGATAAGGATGCAACAGCATCAAAGCCCTTGAATAGCTAAAGAGAAAATGGACCTTCACTGAGTGATTATGATGCGCGCTGTGCCTGGATACTCACAGCACTTTCCTTCCATTTGTCACACATGTAAGAGTTAGAAAATATCTAGGCAGTGTTAAAGATATGTTTTTGTTTTCATACATTCAATATTATGATGTTCTTTTATGTTAACCTTATTATGTAAATAGCTTTCCTGGGTATGTTAAATAATTTTCTCTCATTCTGTAAACTTTGCTGTTAGTACAGAAAAACCAGTCTTTTCCAGTGATCTTTGTGATGATTCAGTGATCATTCTTGCTTCTGTGCATTCAGCATGAAACTTGTGGGAAGTGGTCACAGCTCAAAATTGTTGAACTTTTTAGGGGAGCCATATGTCACACTCATGTTGTGATTTAGACTGGGGCGCACATTTTTAGGTCAGTTGATCTCCTAGCTCTTGTCAGTAGTGGAGCTCTCTGGAGATTATTACATGGTTCACTTTCCAATTTATGGTGGAACTCTTGCTTCACGGTATCTCCATCATATACCTATACTTTCTAACGTCTTCCTAATCAGCATTTTCTCCTGTCCAGTCAGCATGTTGGTTATGCCTTGACTAAATGCTGTTTGCAAATCTTGGCTCAACAGAAATAAAGACATTATATTGGTAGCTCTGTTAACTCTGACAACTTTGGGTCCAAACCCTAGTAGGAGAGGCAGGGGCTGATCCCATCATGCTGCTAAAAGTCTGGCCACAAATAATTACAAGGATCCGGGCACTTGTTTGAACTCCCATACTGGGATCCTTGTGCTGCTTATTGTCATGAAAGAAGATAGAATTGGAGGCTTTGTGTTTTTCAGCAAGTACTGGTATATAAAATCATCCCTGCTTCTCAGGAGAAATGTGCCATAAGGACTAACAACTTTAAGTGGAGGGGAAAAAAACTGTGCTATGGTATGCTCAGGCCTAATGTGAACTCTACTGAATGTCCATTTAAAAACTTGACTGCCTTCTTTATTTGTTTGAGGTTAAATTTAAAAACTTATTCTGTACGGTTTCATCTCTGTTATTTTAGACTGTCATGAATTAGTTAAATATAGACCAGTGTTGCTCCAGCCTAATAGGAACTGATGTATTTAAAAAGCGTTATTAAATAAACCCTGGTATGGGGGGATAATAATACAGTATTTTTTTAGGTGGCAGCGACTACAGCTTCAACTGTGAGTTTGGGGCATCTCACTGTTTGAGCTACATTAATAATACATTTTCATTGATAAGGTTATGGATGCATCCTAAATTTACTCAAAAGAATTCTGTCTTAATGACCAAGTCATTCTAATAACATTTCTCCCTCATTTCTTAATGCCCATCCCAACAGGGATCTCGCCACAAATTGAATATGAAAATTGCATTGGACATTTATCTGGAGCTGATCAAGGCCCTGCAAAAATCTTTCTAGTCTTGTCTTTCTTTTCACACCAGTACAGATTTTGCTGTTGGCAAGAGAACTATGTCTAGACTGTCTGATTGCATATGTTACAGCCTGGCGGGTGTGGAGCTTAAAGATCATGTCAAAGCTCATTCCATTAGGGACAGTGCAGCCTTGGATACTAACCTCATATCTATTCCTATTCAAGAAATTTGCAAAACAACCAAACATTATTCTTTGAACACATTAACAGAGCACCAGTGCTTTAGTTTTAGAATATTTTAGACAATAATTATTGTGTTTCATGTTACAGAAGTAAACACTTTGGTAGTGCTGGAATGTTTACTATTAGAAAACTCAAATAAACAGACATTCCCAAGATAAGGGATTCAAAATCCTTGCTTCTCCCTTCTGTTCCCCCTCCCACTCTGCCTTCCCAACCAACAGATTTATTCTTCGTCAAAATATTTATATCCTTTCAACAAGCGTTCATGTTAAAGAGGTATCTTAGTACTTCCCATATTTTATTTACACATTTACACACACACACTGCTGTCTTCATTCACCTAACCTGCCCCCCATCAGAATTCAATGAAATTCTATCATTTGTTATCTAGACTTAGTCTTGTACTTTAAAATTGACTTTTATTTGCAAGTTCCTCTTCTCACCTTTGTAAGGCACTGACCTGGAATGCAGAGAGGTCAGCTAGTTGCCTGAGTGAAACTTGTGTAATATGGAGGCATCTGTTGGTGCCTCAGAGACTAAAAATTGTAGACTGAGTGAATTTCTTCCTCATCTCATGCTGGAAATATGGCCCCCAGAGTATTCATCCATAGGTATGCACATGTCTCTACACACAAGAATTACAGGTAACTAATCTCTTTTAACATGTAGTTTATATGGTGTAACAACTACTAAAAGGGAATAAATAGCATCATTTTGATTGACCTACTGATTCATACCACATTTATCAAAGACACGTGGCAGCTACTATAAATGATGTGGCGGAGTGGCACTGTATGTGAAAGATAATGTAGAATCAAATGAAATAAAAATCTTAAATGAATCAACATGTTCAATAGAATCATTATGGATAGTAATTCCATGTTCCAATAATAAGAATTTAGCAATGGGGATATATTATCAACCACCTGACCAGGACAGAGATATTGACATTGAAATGCTGAGGGAGATTAGAGAGGCTACCAAAATTAAAAAATCTATAATAATGGGGGATTTTAATTATCCCCATATTGACTGGGTACATGTCACCTCAGGAAGAGAAGCAGAGAGAAAATTTCTCAATGGCTTAAATGATTGCTTCTTGGAGCAGCTGGTACAGGAACCCACAAGGGGAGAGGCAATTCTCGATTTAGTCCTGAGTGGAGTTCAGGATCAGGTCCAAGAGATAACAATTACAGGACCACTTTGTAATAGTGACCATAATATAATAACATTTAACATTCCTGTGGTGGGAAGAACACCTCCGCAGTCCAGCACTCTGGCATTTAATTTCAAAAAGGGGAATTACACAAAAATGAGGAGGTTAGTTAAACAGAAATTAAAAGGCACAGTGACTAGAGCCAAATCCCTGCAAGCTGCATGGACATTTTTTAAAGACACCATAATAGAGGCCCAACTTAAATGTATACCCCAAATTAAAAAACATAGTAAGAGACCTAAAAAAGAGTCATCGTGGCTTAACCACCATATAAAAGATGTAGTGAGGGGCAAAAGGGCATCTTTCAAGAAGTGGAAGTCAAATCTTAGTGAGATAAATAGAAAGGAATATAAACACTGTCAAATCAAGTGTAAAAACGTCATAAGAAAAGTAAAACAAGATTTTGAGGACCGGCTAGCCAAAAGCTCAAAAAGAAATAACAAAATGTTTTTAAGTACATTAGAAGCAGGAAGCCTGCTAAAAAACCAGTGGGGCCCCTAGATGATCAAGATATAAAAGGAGCAATCAAGGATGATAAAACCATTTCAGAGAAACTAAATGATTTCTTTGCTTCAGTCTTCATGGCTGAGGATGTTAGGGAGATTCCCAAATCTGCACTGTCCTTTGTGGGTGATGAATCTGAGGAGCTGTCCTGGATTGAAGTGCCATTAGAGGAGGTTTTGGAACAAATAGAAAAACTTTGTTAACAAATCACCGGGACCGGATGGCATTCGTCCAAGGGTTCTAAAAGAACTCAAATGGGAAATTTCTGAACTATTATCTGTAGTTTGTAACCTATTCTTTAAATCAGCTTCTGTACCTAATGACTGGAAGATAGCTAACGTGACACCAATATTTAAAAAGGGCTCTAGAGGTGATCCTGGCAATTACAGACCAGTAAGTCTAACTTAAGTAGCGGGCAAATTAGTCGAAACAATAGTAAAGAATAAAATTGTCAGGCATGTAGAAGAACATAATTTGTTGGACAAAAGTCAACATGGTTTCTCTAAAGGGAAATCATGTCTTACTAATCTATTAGAGTTCTTTGAAGGGGTTAACAAACATGCAGACAAGGGGGATCCAGTAGATACAGTATACTTAGATTTTCAGAAAGCCTTTGACAAGGTCCTCACCAAAGGCTCTTGTGTAAATTACATTGTCATGGGATAAGAGGGAAGGTCCTTTCATGGGTTGAGAACTGGTTAAAAGACAGGAAACAAAGGGTAGAAATAAATGGTAAATTTTCAGAATGCAGAGCGGTATCTAGTGGTGTCCCCTAAGGGTCAGTTCTGGAACCAATTCTGTTCAACTTATTCATAAATGATCTGGAGAAAGGGGTAAGCAGTGAGGTGGTAAAGATTGCAGATGAAACCAAACTGTTTAGGATAGTCAAGACTGAAGCAGACTGTGAGGGACTCCAAGAAGATCTCACCAAAATGAGTGATTGGGCAACAAAATGTGGATAAGTGTAAAGTAATGCACATCGGGAAAAATAACCTCAACTATACGTGCAGTATGATGGGGGCTAATTTGGCTACAACAAATTAGGAAAGAGATCTTGGAGTTACCATGGACAGTTCTCTGAAAACTTCCACACAGCGTGCAGCGGCAGTCAAAAAGGCAAATAGGATGCTAGGAATTATTAAGAAAGGGATAGAAAATAAGACCCAGAATATCTTACTGCCCTTGTATGAAACTATGGTACGCCCACATCTTGAATACTGTGTACAGATGTGGTCTCCTCACCTCAAAAAAGATATTTTGGCCTTGGAAAGGGTTCAGAAAAGGGCAACTAAAATGATTAGGGGTTTGGAATTGGTCCCATATGAGGAGAGGTTAAAGCGACTGGGACTTTTCAGTTTAGAAAAGAGGATACTGAGGGGGGATATGATAGAGGTATATAAAATCATGAGTGGTGTGGAGAGGGCCGATAAAGAAAAGTTATTTATTAGTTCCCTAAATAGAAGAACTAGAGAACACCAAATGAAATTAATGGGTAGCAGGTTTAAAACTAATACAAGAAAGTTCTTCTTCACACAGCGTGTAGTCAACCTGTAGAACTCCTTGCCAGAGGAGGCTGTGAAGGCTAGGACTATAATACAGTTTAAAGAGAAGCTAGATATCATACTGGGCTAGATGGACCTTTGGTCTGACCCAGTACGGCCATTCTTATGTTCTTACATTCTTATGAAATGTGACCATCCGAAATTGGTCAGTTCACTGGTGTAGAAAATGGGCTGGATGTTGTGCCTACTTTGTCTACCTTTCTTTGCTCCCTGTCGAGTAACTGATGCCTGCACTCTATGCTTGGCAACTATGGGCTCGTCTAGACTACGCTAGAGTGTCGAATGAGTAAATTCTGTGGAAATTTGCAAATCATCTTCTAATCTCACTTTTGAAAGCAGAAAGTTTAGGCTTTGTTTGGTGAAACTTCCGCCCCCCCTCCCCTTGTCAAAAAGCTGCTCTTCCTCAAAAAATGAGGTGTATGTGGCATTTCAACAAAGGGAGGGGGGATTCGCTGAAAAACTCGCACCTAAACTACTTTCACTTTCGAAAGCTCTGCTTTCGAAAAGTGATAGAAATGTAGCCGTGTTAGTCTGGTGTAGCTGAAACAAAATACAGGACTATGTAGCACTTTAAAGACTAACAAGATGGTTTATTAGATGATGAGCTTTCGTGGGCCAGACCCACTTCCTCAGATCAAATAGTGGAAGAAAATAGTCACAGCCATATATACCAAAGGATACAATTTAAAAAAATGAACACATATGAAAAGGACAAATCACATTTCAGAACAGAAGGGAGTGTCCGTCTGCTATGTACATGGGACAAACATCTCAGACACTTTGCCAAAGAATCAATGTCCACAAAACAGACATTAGACAGTATCACAAAGAAAAAACAGATGCTTGCCATTTCAACCAGAAAGGACACTGTCTCAATGACCTACTCACCTGCATCCTACTTCAGAAGACATTCAAATCTGCACTTGAAAGGGAATCCTCTGAACTGGCATTCATGCTAAAATTTGACACTCTCCGCGGGGGGTTGAACAAAGACCCCAGCTATCTTACCCATTACAAAGATAGCTTCCCCAATTATCACCTCTAATACTATTAACTCACAGACATCTACCCTTCCCCACCTCTAATATCATTAACTCACAGGCATCCCCCTTCTGTTCTGAAATTTGATTTGTCCTTTTCATAGGTGTTAATTTTTTTTAATTGTATCCTTTGGTATATATGGCTGTGACTATTTTCTTCCACTATTTGATCTAAGGAAGTGGGTCTGGCCCATGAAAGCTCATCATCTAATAAACCATCTTGTTAGTCTTTAAAGTGCTACATAGTCCTGTATTTTGTTTCTGCTTTCGAAAGTGAGATTGGAATTCCTTGGAATTTGCATATACTCTTTTGACACTAGCGTAGTCTAGATGAGCCTTATATGTCTGTGAAAGAAAAGGGAAGAGGGCCTAGTGCTCTCTCTTCCTCCTTTGAACTCATATAGAATGAGTTGTAATCTGGCTCTATATATCTTAGGTAACTTTTGAACCGTTCCTTTCATTTTAACCTTTGTGATTTAGCTTCTGAAAATTCAGTAAAAATTAAGTTTATAACCCACCCTCCTCCCCCCACAGAAATCCCTGTAGCCCCAAAACCCCATAAGTACAGGAAGGATTAGTGTTTAAGGTGTTTCTGTTTTTCTAGAAACTGCTAAAAGTCATAAAGTGGATGTTGGGAGGATTCTGTCACTGACGAAATGTCCATGAGAGTCTCATTGAAGCATACAATAAGGAACGCTACATGTGATATTTCTCATCATTGAACTTTAAGCCCACAACCATTTTTTCATGTAGCATTCCCTCCCCTTTAACCATGCTGGGATTTTTTTCTGCTTTTCTTTTATTGATTTATTTAGCTTTTGGATGCTGGACAAAAATAAAGTTCCTACAAATACGTAATTCTTTACTCTTATGTGCTAACTTTTGTTTGTTTCATAGGAGATGATACATTAAAAACATGGGATATCAGACAATTTAAGAAACCTCTAAACTCAGTTGAAGGTCTGTCCAGCTTCTTCCCAATGTAAGTACTTTATTCATTTATTCCAGCAAATAGAAGGGGCTGCAGAAACAGCCAAGGAGGGACTGCTGTAGTGGAAGGTAGGAGGGAAAAATGGGTCGCTGCTCCTTTGTGTCCCCCCACCTTTCAGTTTTCTTTTCATGTGTTTTATTGCCTCCTAACTAAATCCAGCCACCTCCAAAACTATGGGAATTGTGCAGGTAATGTGATTGCTGTCATCACATAGTTCACTCTGTATGAGTGTTTTGCTTCCTTCCCCAAAAAGGGCTGGATTAACTCTTCTGGGGGCCTGGGACCAGTAGATTTTGTAGAGCCCCCTAGACTCTGGGATGGAACGAAAAATGAGGGATTCATTATGTAGGAGGAGTCTGCCAAGGGGTGGGGTGGAGGTCTGTTTGGGAGGTAGGGTTTAGGAGCAGACTGGGGGAGTAGGGTCTGGAAGGGAGGTAAGGTACAGTAGTGGGGTGGGGATGCAGCATCTAGGGGAGTGTGGAGGGGGTAGGGAATTGGGGTACTTACCTGGTGTAGCTCCCGATGGGGAGCTGGTAGCTCTGCACTACCTTTCACCTGCAGACACTGCTGCCATCACTCCCATTGGCTGTGATTCCCTACATGCAAATGCCTCAAGCAATGATGCACACAGTTCCAGGCCGTGGGGGCAGAGAGGGAATGGCAGCATGCGTAGCTGCAGCCCAGGGTCCCTGGGGAAGGGAGGCCTGTAGGCTCAGTCAGTTACAACTCTCAAGGAAGAGTTTTATAATTTTCAAATGAAAGCTAGGAAATAAGCCAAAAACAGGCTCAGTTTTGGACTTGGACTTCTTTCCTTGTTTCTAGCATTGAACAAAAGGAAGGAGTATGATATAAAACAGTTTTGTACATCTATTGTAAGTGACCAGGGTGTAGGTCATCTGGCCTGGAAGGTATGACTGAGTGGAGGCCTACCCATCAGGGATGGGAGTCACCTGACAGGGTTTGGAATAAATGCATGGCCAGAGACCATTAACAAAAGTCAGGGTCAAAGTCAGGCCAGGTTTGGACACCGGAAATTGGAAGTAGTATCAAATTAGAATCAAGAAGCAGGGTCAGTGTCGCACTGAAGTCGATGAAGTTGAAGGGAATACCAAGCTAGAATCAAAAAGTAGGAATCAAGGTCGAAGTCAAGCTGGAGTCAGAGACTGGAGAACAGAGGATGAGACAAAGTCTGGCTTTGCTGCAAACCAAAGTCTATGTGGCTGCCCAGACAACTTCCTGAGGTAATCTCTGAGTTAAGTAGGGTCACTGGCTTGACCCATCAGAGGGCTGCATGGAACTTTCACTCTACATCTCTTAGATGGAGCTTCATGTGGTGCCTAATCTCTACAGGGCTCCCTGATTGTGCCTCTGTATGGCCTTCTGGTGGTAGTGTGTGAATGTCAACTGTTCCAGGCTCTGCTGAGCTGGATTTTAGTTCCTAGGTTTTTCAATTGCTGTTAGGGATGCAAAATCTCTATTAATCAGTTAACTGCAAGTGGCTGGCCACTGGCTCCCAGACCCTGGCTCCTGGCCCTGCATGGGGGCCTAGTGGGGCTGGAGCAGCACTCTGCCTATGGCAGCAACAGACGGGGAGCTACTCTCAGGGAACCAGTTTTGTAAGCATCACCCTTACCCATTTGCATCCCTAATTGCATTTGGAATTCATGTGGTAGATATTTCCAAACAGATTTCTGACTCCTTTATTTATTCATTAATTTGGAAACTGCTGATGGTTTGCTTTCTGTGCTGAAATTTTGACAAGACTTCTGTTAGAAATGCCAAATTTGGATGTTTTGTACACAGATTTACTTGTATGTATGATTTTAGTTGTCAGATGTAGTAAAGCCTTTGGCAATAGGTTTTAAAAACCTTCTGTATTAACTTTAACAGATAAAAGGGATTGCTTTGAAGATTTGTTTAACTGTATTTGAAATGATGTTCCCATAAACATCATACAGATATGCTCATTGTGATGATGATTTATTTGATCAATAGGACAGATTGCTGTTTCAGTCCAGATGATAAGCTAGTTGTCACGGGGACCTCTGTTAAGAAAGGCGGTGGCAATGGAAAGCTTATTTTTTTTGAACGGGAGACATTCCAGAAGATGTATGAAATAGAAGTCACAGATGCTGTATGTATTTTATTTTTCTTATATGATAAATTCAAAATGTAAATTATATCAAGTGATCTTATTTTTTGCATTTCATGCATGAAAAATAATGTAGCACATCTCCCTTTTATGTGCCTATAATTCCCATTAACATTCACATAACCTTAATCCCATTTTTGAAGGCATTCCTGAATGAAGATGATGTAAAATTCTCTGGAAAAAACCATCCTTTATTTATTCATTTAAATGTTGGATGTCTTTGAAACGGAAGGAAAGTGTCTACTTTGATAGCCACGCCTCTACTAAATGTGCTTCCGAAGGAACTTATTTCATACACTCTCCAGATTTGAAACCATGAAGAAGTTCTAAAATTCTGACACGTGTCTGTGCCATTGAATCTACCAGTTTTCATGTTAAAAGATTTAGCTCTTTTGGGGAGGGGAACTCGTATTTGACCCCAATAGTTGGAGGTATCAGTGCTATGAGTAACTGTAGAACCCCTCACACTCTTCTGTTAAAATGTAAGTCACCAATCTGACACCCTTGAACAAGTAATACCCTTTGTTAGCGGAAATATGCAGTCCTAAGATGCTTGAACCTGTAATACAAGACGGTATGACTTGAACAGCCCAACTATTTCTTAATACAATAGTGGAGACTATGTCATATAAAGCAATTGCCGGCAAGAAGGTAGTGTGATGGAGTGCAGTCATAGAAAACCCTTTGGGAGTGTGTCCCGGACTGTTGACAAAGCCACTGACACTCACCTCTTTGCTTTCTGGGGCTTCTCACCACCCTGTCCTGCTGGGCTAGCTCACCTGGTCTCCCCCAGCCAAGGCACAGAGCTGAGCTTACCGTCCCTCTGAGGAGCAATATGGGCACTGAAACACTTCAGGTCTGAGGAAAATGCAGATTTGGAGCCAGCTTCCAGGGAAACAACTCCCCAAATGGGATCAGAACCCCAAATGAATTATTAGATAAGCCCCCTTTAACAATGAAAAGTGGATGTACACACTTATTACTCCCCCCAGGAAACAATTATTTAACCAGGCTTGATGGTAAATACAAGTGATTTTATTAAGTACAAGAAGTAGGATTTAAGAGGTTGAAAGCGAAAACAGGCAGAGCAAAGTGAATTACAAATTTTAAATAACGAACGCAAACCTAATTTTTAGACATACTAAAGTTTATTACAAACTCACCCTAAAACTGTTCTTATTCCAGCTAAGCCTCCAGCTAAGTTCCCTGGCATCTCTGGTTCATGCCCTTGGGAGTGCCATGCCAGCCAAAGACAAAGAACTGAAAAACTTTGCATCTTAAATAGCCTCCCTTTCAGGTGGGAATTCTCAGTGTTACATTCTCTGCTTTCATGGAAAATTACCTGGTCAGCCTCTGGCAGTCACATGACTTCCTAAGACCAACCACTGCTAAGACTTAAAGGACAAACAGGGCTGTTTATAGGTGATCACTCAGACATTGAAGGAAACATCCTTGATGGCTTTGATTTGCACATTGAAAACCATAAACCATTCCGTACTCCATATATCTAACTTTATGCACAAGAACAATACAGGCACCAAAATAAGATCTACAGATCCAGCAGACTGAGATATTAAAATTAATAGGTTACATGAGGTATTTTGTCCAAAGAATCTTTGAGATGTACATAGTTGTGTCCATAAGTCAATTTCATAAAGCATGGTGGGGCGGGGGATAAAACTGCCACATGTAGATTGTAGAAGTCAGGGAGAGGAGCAGAGATGTGGATGTCTGTGCATCAAATATGAAGCATCCACTATAGCTGATGAGGCAGAATATCAGGTGGCCAATTAAATGTCTTACTGGGCTTACTAAGTCAGCTCATTGATTCCCCTTTTATGACATGAGAACCTCCTATTGACCCACCTGTTGAAACGTATCAGTCTTCACTGAGGGTATGTCTACACTACCACCCTAGGAAGCCTAGTCCGAACTACCTAGTCCGTGCCGCGTGTAGCCGCGCGGCACGGAGTCCGCACTAACGGACATTTAAAAATGGCGGCGCCAGGCTTTATGCAAATGAAGCCCGGGAAATTCAAATCCCAGGCTTCATTTGCAACTCCGGTTGCCTACATACCACCCTAGTTCGAACTAGGATGGTAGTGTAGACATACCTTGAGGCAGCAGCATGAAGTAATGGGGGCTCCTTGGGAGAGGCGTCGGAGTGCACTGGCTGCCAGCCCCACTAGACTATAGAATAGACTAGTAACCAATAAGAATTCATGAGGTTAATCAACTATTAAATTAACCATTATTTAACATCCCTACACAGGAGTGAGAGCTGGGAACTGGTCATAATGGCTGCATCTCCTCCTGGCAGGTGGAGAGAGGCTCATTTTATAATTGCAGTCAGAAGAGATTTGTAGAGACTCATCTTGAGTGGTAATCCAGTCAGTATGATGTCTTTTATAGTAGAGTAATTCCTCATCTATTAATCTGTTTCTCTGAAAATGTCGTTTAATTGTATTTCTACTCACCCATCCAAGTTCTCTGAGTTAGGAAGGGAAATAGCTTTTTTAATTACTGACTTTTGTTTTGGTTGATAGTCTTGTCCTAACATAACAGTTCTTTAGAATTACTGGAAATGTCCAAATGCTTGCAATTTGGGGAATGATCTACTTCTCACTTGTCGAGGCGCTGAAGCAAGATGTCTTTCTAGACGGTACTGGGGCACTGACAGCTGTTTTCAGAATTGAGAGGGGGGTGAACTACTGTTGCCTCAGAGGACCAAATACGTGAGAAGTGTCGAGAGGATTTTAGCCCATCTCTTCTAAGGAGCTGAGACCCGAGAGTATCTAAAAAGTCCTTTTTAAAAACCGTAATAAGAGACTTTTGTCCATAACCTTTAGTACTTCTACTTTTCCTAATTTGTACCTTTAAAATTTAAGATTGATAATCAGTGGATGAAATGGAGCAGCAATGGAATTACTAAATGAAGAATTAAGATTTACAAAAACTAGTCTCATGACATAATTTTCTATTGGCCAGTACTAATAATACTTCTGAAATTGGTCTGTCTAGAATCCAACTTCATTGCACATCTAAGAAAAACACTGTTCAACATATTAGCATTCATCTAAAAAGAAAAGGATAATTTATTTAAAAAGCTGTAATAAAATAAAATTAACCTGTTTTCTCAGTGCATTTCAGTTTCTTGCACAATTCAGCTTTTTCATTAGTATTTTCTTTTTCTTGTTTTTCTCAAATTGCAATGTAAGGTAAAGTGTAAACAAATCGAGGAAAGTTGAAAAATGAATGGATTTTAAGGGCAAACAGAGTTTTTGCAGTTTACAAATTGTTCATACTGTTTGCTGGAAAGATCACTGACTTACAAAGAGATTAATATCTTGTATGTGGTTTACAAAAAGATTCTTTCAGCAGTTTGGTACAAATTATTTATGTGCTTGCTTCTAAAAGATTTCATGGGGTTTTTTTTCTCTATGGTCACTTAAAATGTAAATAGAACACTTATTGTAATTGAAGATGGACATGTTCTTAGAGTGATTAAACATGTCCATTTCACTTTAGGCACAGTTGTCATAGAGATTTCCCTTAGCGGTTTCCATCAGGGGCCACACAGGTGCCCTCTGCTTCCACACACACCATACTCAGGCATAAATGGCTGAGCTGCCCCAACCTTCCTCAATTCCTTCCTCCCATCTATAGTGGTTGGTGGAACTCCATGTCTTTGTTTCTGCAAGTCTTTAAGCAAATCCTGCAAATAGTAGCCTTTGTTAGTTCATAAATATGTTTTAAAAATGTGTTGTTTTGTGTGGTTCCAGCCCTCGATGTGGTGCATCCCTCTTACACAGTATTCCTTTCAGACAAAGTTATGCTTAGGTTACATCCAAAAATAACCTTCCTGTTTCACATGAATCAATTGAATAGTAATAGAGATGTAGCCGTGTTAGTCTGATCTTGCTAAAACAAAAGGAAAAATTATGTATCATTTTAAAGACTAACAAGATGGTTTAATAGGTGATGAGCTTTCGTGGGCCAGACCTCAGATCATATTCTGGAAGAGAATTGGCATGAACATATATACCAAAGGAATACAATGAAAAAAGTGAAGACATTATTAAACTAACAAATCAGATTTAGTACAAAAGGTGGGGTGAGGGAGAGGGAGGATGGGAGGGAATAGCTATTTGAGTCAATGAATGGCTAATCAAGGGTGATAAGTGGGGAAGCTATCTTTGTAATGGTTAAGGTAATTAGCATCTTTGTTAAGACCCATTCGTAAAGTGTCAAATTTAAGCATGAATGAAAGTTCTGAAGTTTCCCTCTGTAATCTGGTGTTAAAGTCTCTTTGAAGTAAGCTGCGTGTAGTAAGGTCATTAAGAGTATGTCAAGGTAGGTTGAAATGAAAAGCAACTGGTTTTTCCTTATGAAGATGTCTGATGTCTGATTTGTGGGCATTAATTCTTTGGCGAAGTGTCTGAGAAGTCTGTCCAATATACATAGCAGAAGGACACTGTTGGCACATGATGGCATAAATTATATTTCTGGATCAACAGGAATATGTGTTCTTGATCATATAACTGACATGGTTAGGTCTAGTGATGGTGTCACCAGAGTAAATATGTGGACAAAGTTAGCAATGGGGTTTGTTGCAAGGGAAAGTTCCAGGGTTGGTATTAATGTGGTATGTCCTGTGGTTGTTGGTAAGAATCTCCCACACTTTTAAGAACACTATGCAATCACGGGGCCTCTGCCTCTGAGGCCATCTTTGGATCCACATCCATAACTTTGGATCTGACATCCATAACTGACCAGACACTGAAGTCTCCACCCTTTGGAAAACTGGTGAAGTTCGAATAGTGTCTGAACCCACTTTTAGTTGGAACTACTTGTGAGTCATCAATGGTAGAATGGACATGTGTAATCATTTGAAAAAGAAAAAAATGGTTACTAACTTTTTTGTAACTGCTGTTCTTCAAGATGTGTTGCACATGTTCATTCCATGATCCACCCACCTTTTCCTCTCTATTAAACTCTGTATGCTAGGAATGAACTGAGGGTAATTGGGGCAGCGTGGCCCTGCAAGCCTGTGTGTAATGCATGAAACAGCAGAGGGCACTCTGTTACCCTGTAGTAGAATGGACACATTTAACACATCTTAGAAAAACAAGTTACAGAAAAGTTAGTAACCATTTTTACTGTTGCTTGAAGCAGTTTGTCTCGTTCTCTCTCTTTCTCTGTACAGGTAGGTAGTTATATAGAAAAAATGTGGTAAAAGAGAGAGTGTCAGTACACAAATATATATTAGTTGGTGAAGAAGGACCACATCTGTTCAACAGGCTCATGCACGTAGTCTTGGTGGCTTGAAGCAGGAGTTAATCCAAATTCTTAAGGAAAACATGCATCACTAGCCATTTATTTCAATAATGAAAAGAAAATAAAGTGATTTATTAAGCACAATTATAAACCAGCTCTGGTGGTAAAGTGTATGTATTGGGAAGAAAAATATAATAACACTACTGTGTAGAAAGTTTAAACTATGCAGATAGTACAGTTTTTATAGCTGTTTTGTTTTGCTTCCATGTTTTTATTGCATTCCAACAATATACATAGATAATTCAGAAATGCTAATGGGCAGTAAACTTAATCTTAAACCTGCTTGGTAAATAGCCAGTGCATTTGGCCTGTAAATGAACCATGTGGGTAATGGGAATAAATTGAATGGGAATGTCTGATTAAAGTAGTGCCTGACATTCCTTTCCATCATACCAACCAAACCTTTTTTTCACCTCTTCTTTTAAGTTTTCATGGGAAAGTGCATTATTGCTTCAAAGCTGCTAGAATGAAACTATTTGGTTTTACTAATGGGTCAGCAGTGTGTTTGCCTCTTTGTTTTGACATATGCATTTTAATGCATCTACAATTTCTTTTAAGAGCTACTCTGCACTACAAGCACTATAGTGGTGCAGATGCATTGTAGTGCATCTGGAGAAGATGCTCTGTGCCAGTGGGAGAGCTATCCCATGCGCATAATAAAACCACTTCTTTGAGAGATGATAGTTGTATTAGCGAGAGAAACGCTCTTGCTGACATAGCACTGTCCACACTGGCACTTGGGTTAAGGTAATTTACATTGCTATGGGGCAAAGGTTTAGAGAACATGACCTATGAAGCCAGGCTTCATGAACTGGGCTTGTTTAGTTTGGAAAAAAGAAGATTAAGGGGGGACATGATAGCGGTTTTCAAATATCTAAAAGGGTGTCACAAGGAGGAAGGAGAAAATTTGTTCCTCTTGGTTTCTGAGGACAGGACAAGGAGTAATGGGCTTAAAGTGCAGCAGGGGAGGTTTAGATTGGACATTAGGAAAAAATTCCTAACTGTCAGGGTAGTCAAATATTGGAAGGGAGGTGGCCAAGGGAGGTGGTGGAATCTCCCTCTCTGGAGATATTTAAGAACAGGTTAGATAGACATCTGTCAGGGATGGTGTAGACGGAGCTTGGTCCTGCCTTGAGGGCGGGGGGCTGGACTCGATGACCTCTTGAGGTCCCTTCCAGTCCTATTATTCTATGATTCTATGATTCTATGGTTTATTCAAACTCCTGAGCATCATAAGTTATGCCAATATAAGCAGTAGAGGTTGAACCTCTCTAGACTGGTACCCTCTGGTTCTTACCAATGCCAAATCAGAGAATTTGCTGGACTATGGTAGGTTAATATTGTCTAGGAACATTACCAACATTTCCCCTGCACTGGGCTCTTAGAAGCAGCTCTGATTTAGGGATAAATTAGAGCTAAATTACAGAACAGAACACTGAGAGCCAGGACTGGTGCTTTAAACAAACTTCATGGGATCACAGACAAACAAACTTCTTGGCCACGTCCATGATAAGCGGACATCCGGCTAACTAAAATAATGCTGGACCATGGGTGTTGCCGGACCAGAGAATACCAGATCAGAGAAGTTCAACCTGTAGTGTGTAAAAATCCTAAGATACTTTCTAAGACTAAATGCTGTTGTTCATATTTCTGAACATCATGCCACCATGAAGAAACTGGGACTAAGAATAAAGCTTATTCAACAATAAATTCTTGCTGAATTAGAACTAAGAATTTGTAAATATGTAAGGTATATATGCAGGCATTTTAAAATCATGGCAGGACGTCTACTTGCTCCCGATCAGAACCCTTAGTTCCTCTACTCACAAATAGATAAAGTGACCTATAGTCCTACTCTGGTCCAGCATCTGCAAAATTGGGCCCTTGTATTGGTTGAACTTCACTAGTCTAGCACCTTTGGGACCTGACTAGTGGAAAACAAGAGAATTTGCCAAACCATGGGAGGTCAAAATTGTCTAGCAGTATTACCAACACTGCCATTGTTTACTGGGCTCTTAAAAGATATTTAGGGGTAAATTAGAGGAAAATAATAACACAGAACACTAAGTCCCTGGACTGATGGTTGTATACCAGCTATATGGGACTGCTGGAAATTTAGTCACACCCATGATAAGTAGACATTCAGCTAACTAAAATTATGCCAGACCATGGATATTTCAGGACCAGAGTGTGCTGGACTAGAGACGTTCAACCTGTACACTCTGCCCCTTCTGTAGGAAATGATTAGGGCTTTATCTTGTGACTCTTAATCATGTTAAGCCTCCAATTTGTATACAGCTTAAAAAGGATGGTCAGCCAAAGAATAATGTTCTTCAGATGTTCTAGATTAGATTCTACCTCTAGTGGCAACAACTACTATCTCAGCTGTAGAAAAATAAGTCTGGTCTTACCTAGCTGATACAGATGTTCCTCAGTTGTCTCCCATTTCTATCGTGACACAATAATACTAAAAACAGTTTTCCTCTTTTTTGCCCTAATTTCAAATCTCCAAAAGTAAAGCAATTATACTCTTTAAATGGGGTAGGAGCTTTATGATGCTGATGTCACATAACTAAGGAGCTGAAAGACATTCTCAAGGCTTGTCCTCTCTGCAAGGCTAGAGAAAGGGGAAAAGAGCTTCTTGTACTTTAGTAAACTTTGATTCCATTAGTCTCGGAGCAGCGAAAGACTTTATACAAAAAACAGTGTTCCGTTTTAGACAAATTGTTATTTAAACATGAAAGGACAAGTAACTAACAATCTGGAATTAATAGGAAAGTTTGACAGTAGATGGTACAACCATTTTAACTAGTGAATGGAATGCAAAGTAGACAGTGAGCAACAATTTAAATAAGAATTAATAAGGTATGTGCTGATTATAATGAAAAATGTCTAGTATAAAAATTTGAGATGTAGTAATGCTGTTACTACCAGATTAGTTTTAAAAGAAATTTTGAACTTTTTCAGTTTTGCATACAATATATTTTGGAATACAAGCCGTCTTCGCTATAAATCCAAGATACGTTCCAAAAGACTTGGACTTAGAGTGAAACAATTTAAAGTGGGGATTTTTTTCCCACGGCTGACTTCCATTTGCACAAATTGTGGGTTTGGGTTTTTTTCCGCAACTTAAGGAAGGGGACTAGGAGGACTTATAATGCATCAGCTCCTACAAGAATCAACGACTTTAGTGCGGAATGGATGTGTAACGGGGTGACTTATAGTGGGGACGCTCTGTAACTGTCATCAGCTCATAAGCCCCTGTCGTGGAAGGAGGGAAGAAAGCTAATTAAAAATACAGCTGTTCTCTAAGAGCCATGGAATCTGCATTCTCTCCCTCCTCTGGTCTGTAGGAAAAGTGGGGGACAGACCACCCCTTCCTAGCCATAGCAGCATGGTAGATCTGCCATTGGCGTCTATCTCAACACTCTACTCTAAAACACCAATAAAGAGAGATTACACAATGTGTAGTGGAAATTAATATCGTCACAAGCAGCATTAACTTTCTGTGATTTCTTAATGCTGGTCTTCTGCTGTTCTTGGATGGGAGCATACTAATAAATGCAGCTGTTGGGCATGCAGATATTTTGCAGAGGGAGGAAAGTGGCTAAGGGAGGGGATGAAAGGGGCTCACTGCCTGTATCTGCTTTTTCTCTTAGGGTACGTCTACACTACAGCGTTATTTCAAAATAGAATAGTAATAGAAATGTAGCCGTGTTAGTCTGGTGTAGCTGAAACAAAATACAGGACTATGTAGCACTTTAAAGACTAACAAGATGGTTTATTAGATGATGAGCTTTCATGGGCCAGACCCACTTCATCAGATCAAATAGTGGAAGAAAATAGTCACTACCATATATACCAAAGGATACAATTAAAAAAAAGAGCACATATGAAAAAGACAAATCAAATTTCAGAACAGAAGGGGTATGCGAAGGGGGGGGGGAAGGTAAATGTCTGAGAGCGAATGGTATTAGAGGTAGGGAAAGGTAAATGTCTGTGAGCTAATGGTATTAGAGGTGATAATTGGGGAAGCTATCTTTGTAATGGGGTCTTTGTTGAGACCCACGCGTAGAGTGTCGAATTTTAGCATGAATGACAGTTCAGAGGATTCCCTTTCAAGTGCTGATTTAAAAAGGCTTCTGAAGCAGGATGCAGGTAATTAAGTCATTGAGACAGTGTCCTTTATGGTTGAAATGGCAAGAAACTGTTTTTTCTTTCTGATCCTGTCTAATATCCGTTTTGTGGGCATTGAGAATGATCAGTGTTCTTGGTTGAGGCTAGAATGGCCACCAGGGCATCCTGGGAAGGCTGGAGGCCTCCTATTTCAAAATAAGTATCTATACAGGACTTATTTTGAAATAGCTATTTCGAATTTGGCATTATTCCTCATGGAATGAGGTATACCAAATTTGAAATAAGCGCTCCGCTATTTCGAATTAATTTCGAAATAGCAGTTTGGCCGTGTAGACGCTAGTAAAGTTATTTTGAAATAACGGCTGTTATTTCGAAATAACTTTACTGTGTAGACATACCCTTTCTTATCTAACTAGACCATGATTTCTTTGTAGTTTTGTTCCCCTCTGTGCATACAGACCTTAATTATTGTTCCCTAATAACATCTTACAACCTTGCATTTTAATTTATAGTGTCAACAGTTAATCCAAAATTAAAACTAGCTCCAATTAGATGTTTGACTTTCTAGCCACCCTCAGTGCCCCAAGAAATATGTGAATGCCTTCTGAAATTTCATAGCCACATCTCATCCAAGGAAACATTTATTCTAGGATGGTTGGGAAAATCAGAAAAAGGTTTTTAACATTATAGTCTCTGATTCTGAGCTTGGTGCAATACAGGAGGTATGGGGTGCAAAGGTGTATTTACATCACCTTTTCACCCTGGAGGTAGTCAGAAATCATTTTGCTCCTCTGTGAAAATTAGAACAGTCCCAACCATTGCAGCAACCCAGAGCATCCAGTTTAGTACACTCAGACACAATCCTTCCTGTTGATGTTTTGTAATGAGTAATCTTGTGGTATATGTTGGCACATAGTGGGATTTTATATGTCCTAAAATCGTTGGGCTTTTGTGTGTGTGTGTGTGTGTGTGTGTGTGTGTGTGTGTGTACACGCATGCAAACTGTAGGAGTTAAATGTAAGTGTTGTGAGTAGTGTAAATCAGATGGCTGGAGAGTCAGGATTAAAAGATTTTGTGCTATCGAGGGACTTGACTGAATGCCTTAAGCATTAATTTCCAAAGTTTTAAATGTATTATTTAAGGGTATAAAATTGTTTTCAAGAAAGTGTAATATTTTGGAGGTGGGCGAGTGAGAGGAAAGACTCCACTAAAACATACCTTCAAAGTGAACTCTTATTAATACAAACTAAAGGCCCAATTCTGAAAAGATGTACTCCTGTCATCTGAGTCAGTTGAACTCTCTGTAAAACTAAACCCATATAAATCTTTTCAGGACTGGGCCCTTACTGAATATTTTTAACTTGAAGAATAGGGCTTTGCTTTTAGTTTCCTGCTTTTGTCAGTTTGTTTCAAATTTTACATTGAAGAAAATTTTCCATGAAATTCCAGTAAACCACATTAAATATGTCTCAGAGGGGTAGCTATGTTAGTCTGTAACTTTTAAAAACAATGAGTAGTCCTATGGTTTGGGCACTAACAAAAAATAAATAATCTCATGAGCTTTCTTGGGCAAAACCTGCTTCTTCAGATGATATGATTTTGAGGCATTTCCTCATCTTTAATTCATTATATTGTGAAAAATTAAGCAGCCAAGTACTGTGAATTAGGTATTTTTTTAATTTTTACATTTGATTATTGAAATTTCATCTCAAGCACCAAACTTCAAAGGCTACGTCTACACTGGCCCCTTTTCCGAAAGGGGCATGCTAATTTTCCAGGTCGTAATAGAGAAATCCGCGGGGGATTTAAATAAAAATGTCCACCGCTTTTTTCCGGCTTTTAGAAAAGCCGGAAAAAAGCGTCTACACTGGCCCTGATCCTCCGGAAAAAAGCCCTTTTCTGGAGGATCTCTTATTCCTACTTTGAAGGAAGCTGGGGGTCCATCAACAATGCTGACATAAAAATTACCATTTAGACAAACACTCTGCCAGGAGAGCCTACTTGTCTGCTGTTATGGTGGCCTGTAAATATGGAGCCTGACTACCACTGTCAAAATGTCTTTTTATGCATTTCAGTATCTCTTTTGCTGACAGGCTGTTTATCTTGCTGTATGGGTGGCCAAGTGCAGCAAATCAAAATGACACAATTCAAACAGATCCCAGCACACATTGTCATGGCCACTGAGGCAGAAAATAATTGGCACTTTTGAAAGAGAAGTTTTTGCTTTTTTAACAAAAATATTTTTATCAGCAACTCCTGCTGTCACTGTTTTATAGGCTGAAAACAGAACCTGAAACCGTATTATAGAGGGTTTTTTTTTATCTTCAGTCAGTTTCAAGTACCTCTTGAGCTGACTATTTGACCTTTCAAATTGAGGCCACACAGATTAGCAGGACGCTTTAATAAATGTGAAGTTGTTGGGTTTTTTTATCTTCTTTACTTGTTGCATACTGTTATAGTTTAATTCAGTCTTCTAAATCAGAAATTCTGTGTTCAGCCTTGGTGACCTTATCTATGAATTACAAACATCATGTACTATCTGATTGGTCCTGCTCAGAGTTTGTTTTGTAATTGTTATTCCTCTAGCTTTTCTGCTGTTTTCACTGACTACTTGTAAAACGCATGCCATTGTAGATAATAAGTTCCAGTGAGATTGACTTTTTCTGGTTGCTGAACCAGAAGATTTCACCTGTTTTGCTTTACATCTAGCTGAAAGCAAAGTGGGAAAGAGTAAGCTGATTTTGTACTGTTTTTTTTTTTATTAAATTAAGATTTTAAGATGATTGTCAAGTTTAAGGAATATAGTGGAATAAAGCTGTTCCCTAAAAAATTAGGATGACAGTACCTGATAGGAAACCTCACGTGAACTCTGTGGGTACGTCTACACTGCAACCCTATTTCAAAATAACCAACACTATTCCGAAATAACTTAGTCCGTGACTACACAGCCGGCAGAAAAAGTGTCAAAATACTGTCACTCTGGAGGACTTCTTACTCCGACTCCTGTAACTCTCATTGTATGAGGAATAAGGGAAGTTGGAGAAAGAATGCTCTATTTTGAAATAAGTGCTGTGTAGATTCTCCCTATTTTGAAATAAGCTATTTCAAAATAAGCTACACAATTGACATAGCTGAGTTTGCATAGCTCATTTCAAGTTAAGCCCTGCAGTGTACAATCATACAGCTGGAAGAGACCTCAGGAGGTCATCAAGTCCAGTCCTCTGCTCAAGGGAGGACCAATCCCAACTAAATCAATGTAGCTAGGGCTTTGTCAAACTGAGACTTAAAAACCTCTAGGGATGGAGATTCCACCACCTCCTTAAGTAACCCATTCCAGTACTTCACCACCCTCCCAGTGAAATAGTTTTTCCTAATATCCAACGTAGCCCACTCCCACTGTAACTTGAGACCATTGCTCCTTGTTCTGCCATCTGTCACTACTGAGAACAGCCTCTCTCCATCCTCTTTGGAACCTCCCTTCAGGAAGTTGAAGGCTGCTATCAAACCCCCCCCCACACACACACTCTTCTGCAGACTAAACAAACCCAAATCCCTCAGTCCCTCCTCAAAAGACATGTGCTCCAGCCCCCTAATCATTTTGGTCACCCTTCGCTGGACCCTCTCCAATGCATCTACATCCTTTCTATAGTGGGGGGCCCAGAACTGGACACAGTACTCCAGGTATGGCCTCACCAGGTGTCCGGTATTCACGTGGACAGTCCAATATTTTCGCCTCCTGTCTGGTAAAAAAAAAAATTCAGAAAATACTGGACACCTAAGATGTCTGGTATTTTCTGATTATTTTCCCCAGCCAGGAGGCGAAAATGCCAGGCACCCGGCAATGCTACAAACACTCAGCACCCGGCCTCCCTCCCTTCCTTCCCTCCCCCCCCCCCGAGCACCTCACGGTCCCCAACGCTCCCAGACCCCATGCTTACCTGGTTTTGCAAGACTTCTGGCACAAATTGGTTGCCAGCATAAAGACCAAGGGGAAGCAATGACTCCCCTGGGTCTTAGTGCTCAACCGTTCCCCTGTTCCTATCACTGCACTCACTCTTAAAGGGGACATGCTGTTTTGTTTTTTTGCTCAATAAGTCTTGGGGTCCTTTTTTTCCCCCCCTCAACAATTTTGGGTGTCCCCCCCTCTTTTTTTCCTTCAACAGAATTTTCCCCCGGTGGGGTAGGGGGGTGTGTGTGTGTGTGTTTGTTTTTTTGCGGCGTGGCAGGGCAGATGTTCAGTATTTTTGTTTCAACCATCTGGCAACCCTACTGTGGACTCAGGCTCAAGTTACGTTTTCAAGCTTTTCTTTAGAGGCATGAGTGCTAGAAAATTAGGATGTTGGGATTTTTTAAAATGAAAGCTGAAGTACTGACTTCATCATGTGACTTCAGTATTAAAACTGAAGTCACATGATGCCTAAATCCATTCATAGTTTAGGTTGCTCACTAAAAACCCTGAGTTGTCCATATTTGCACAATTTGAGTTCCATGGGACTACTTGTATGAAGATTTATCAATATTTTAGTCTTTCAGGATGGAGTATATTTCTGATATGATCCTAAAAATCTGAGTATTTTTATCACCTGTTGTAAATGTATACACCATCGATATAGTAAAGTTACTTGACTCTTCAGATCTTGTAACTACTCAGTTTTGAATAAATTACATTCTGGGAACATTTTGCTGTTTCAGAAGATTTATAATGCTGTGTTCTATGGCATTTTCTTCTGCCTGCTCTGAAGCACGTGCCACAGTGTTTTTAAGTCTGCTGTGTATGTTTAACAAGTTAGAATTGTAGCAATTCCCATCAGTACATGAGCCACAATGTCTCAAGATTTGTTTTTGTTGGCTGGTATCCAGTACCATGCTATAAAATACATTTACTTGACAGAAGAAAGTGGTGAACTGCATTAACTACAAAGTTTTTAAAGGCTGGTTAAACACATGCAATAAATATTAATAAATGAAAAGGCCACATGCCTTTAACCTTGAATTCTGCTGTTAGCTATGTGTGTTTTAGATTTTTTTGTA
This sequence comes from Pelodiscus sinensis, assembly GCF_052426305.1. Classification (NCBI taxonomy): domain Eukaryota; kingdom Metazoa; phylum Chordata; order Testudines; family Trionychidae; genus Pelodiscus; species Pelodiscus sinensis. Next base: position 105,969,589 of record NC_143057.1, on the reverse strand, counting down.
GCACTTAAGTAATAACTGCTTTCCAACAAATAAGAATTGTTTCTTTAAAATAAACAGCTCATTAATAGGCCTACATTAACTGTGTTGGTAACTAGTCATAGTAGATAAAATGGATCATAGAGTTGCTGGACTTCAAGAAAATTAACATTACATCGCTACCTGTAAAATAAGCTTTGACCTTTAATATGGTTGCATACTTAACATTGCATACCTGAGAGAGCATAGCGAGGTGACTTTTTTTTAACTATTGTGTCTGTGTGATGTGTGGGATGAGACTTATATGACCTGTCACGTTTTAGTTCAGGCTTAGCTCTGTGAAAGCTATTTATCAATAAATAATTAGAAAAAAAGCCTGTATTTATTTTATAGCCAAAAGAAGGTCCAACTGATTAGATCTTAACAGATTTATAGTTTTTCTGAATCAGGCATTCCACTAGCATATTAGCATGTTGCTCATGTTTAACGTACAAACAAAACTATAATAATGCTAGGCCAGGAATAGGAAAGAAAGCTGGGATTGGGAAGGAATGGAAGGCTTGAAAATTGTCAATGGGGGACAAGTAGCCATTCACTTCTAGGTCACCAAAGTAAATATCCTAATTCCCTAAAATATATCCTGTCTCCAAATTCATAGTATTATATTTTCATTCACACGCTATTATAATTTAAATCATTACTAGGGGACTGCGCCCGCTGCTCGCTATGCTTGCCAAACACATACACATATACACAGCCCCGGCGGGTTTCATGGCTAGAGAGCATCAATCATCTTGACCATTCAAAGAGATTTTTCATTTTGGTTTTGTAATTCAAATTGAACCTAGTTTTCATAGTTTCATAGATTATTAAACCAAAGATCCTATTGTGATTATGTAGTCTGACCTCCTATATAATACTGGCCATATGACTTAACTGAATTAATTTCTGTTTGAACTCGGAGCATGTCTGGTGATATGTCATATGGAGGAACATATTGTGCGTGTGTACAAGCTACGAAGGCTCTGACAGTCTAAAATCAGTTTGTGTACTGATCAAAAGAAGGGCAGAAGTATCATCCCAGGAGTACAGGCTGAGGCACACTGACTTCAGACAGAGTGAAATCGGATTAGCTCTTTAGGACATCCTGGGGAAAAAAGAAATCAGAATGAAAACTGACTGTTTAAGTTGTCAGTGAGTGAGTGTATAGCATTATGTATGAAAATTTTAGTTCAATAGGGAAGAAAGATTATATGGGTATGTCTATACATACCTCTGGTATCCCAAAATAGCTACCCCTCATCTTTTGAATGCATCTGCTATTTTGAAATACAGCAGGCCCACTATTTGGCCATCCCTGTAAACCTCATTGTACAGGGAGTAAGGGATGGCTCGAAATAGCGCTGTATTTTGAAATTGGGTGCTGAGTAGACAGCTCCAAATGATTAAATAAGCTATTTCTAAATAGACTCGAAATAAGCTACGCAATTTGCATAGTGCAAATTACGTATCTTATTTCGAGTTTCAGGTGCTGTGTAGACGCACCCTATGAAGTAAGAATCAGAGGGCAAGAGCTTCATTTATTACATAAAAAAACTCACAAAATTACCTGATTTCAAGAGCTAAATGGTTTGAAAGACAAAAACACTGATATGTAATTTTATTTCAGAGTGTTGTGCGTTGTCTTTGGCATCCCAAGCTAAACCAGATCATGGTTGGAACAGGAAATGGATTGGCTAAAGTATACTATGATCCCATCAAAAGCCAGAGGTATTTAATAATTACATTATTGTGATTAAAACGTGTTTTTTCTCAAACTGAGACTGCTCATATTAAAAAGTGAGGAACTTAGTTTCTAATAATTTATGTTGCAATGAGTTAAAATATAGTAACTTATAATTTTCAGAAGTAATTCATTTTCCTTTGAGCCCTCAGTTCCACAGTGTACTTGGATATTAAAATTTTGAACTTTATCTGAGGCTCTGAATATTTCTCATGAGGTTCCATCAGTGTACAATGTAGAAACTGCATTAGGAATATCTGACTAGCATCTCCCTTCCAGTTCCAAAAGTGGTGTTTGCAAAGACTGTTAATATAGTTATATTTGTTTTTTCTGAAGTAGAATTTTGTTTAGGAGTCCAGCTCTTACTTTGAATTGCAGTGGTCTGTGTAATTTTGTTGAAAACCCACATTTGCGAAGGGGTTAAGAAATCGAATGAGAGAATTTCTGATCTGTTTCACTTTGACTGCCTACTTAAAGGTTGGAAAGGCAGAAGCAATTAATGGAAAGGGAAGCTAGCAGTTGAGAGTGGCAAGGTGAATTTAAAGACTTGGTTGGTAATTAATGTCCTCTTGTAATGGTTTTTCTGCTACTCCATATATACTTTCTCCCTGCTTGCGGACAGAGAACACACAGACAAAAACACTTGTGTGATTTTTTTTGCGTGGCACTGTTCCCTCCTGTATGTAAAAACACTTGTTCATTTGCATGCTCAGATGCTTCTCTCTCTAGCAGCCAAAGGAATATTAGACTCTTAAATTTCAAGCTGTGTTTGATGTTGGATGCTGATTGTAACTTTAATGCTTGATTATGGGGACAAGCTCAGGTTTTCAAGATTTCTGGGACCAAGTTTAAATTTTGTTGTGATTTGACATCAGAGCTTGGGTTCCCTGAATAGTTGAAAACTGTGTGGTGTTTTTTGGGATGCAGACAAGCAAAGTATAAGAAAGAAACTACCAAATTCATTTCCACCTCTGATGTCACATTATAACAAATGCACCAACCCCTTATACACAGATGCATATACTCAAATTTGTAAAAGTACTAATCAACCTGTGTATAAATTTTATCTTGAACAAACACTTTGTACTTTTGTTATAAAGAAATAAATTGAGCCACTTTATTTTTTCTCTTAGGGGAGCAAAATTATGTGTGGTGAAAACAAAAAGAAAGGCCAGACAGGCTGAGACTCTTACACAGGATTACATTATAACACGTAAGTAATTTAAGCATATATGTATATGGGGATCTTGATTCGTTTCTTGGGACTTTTACCTTTATATTTCCCCATCTCAAAAAGTCAAACTATCTACCATATTTGCACATTGGTTTCAAATGTTAACACTTCATAGGAGACTGGGTATAACCCAGAAGCTAGTCCAGGTTACTACCCATCAAATGAAAATATTATTGCATGTACCCTGTATAATTATTAATATTTTGTTATGTACAAGGTGCAAATACAAACTTGAGCTGATGACATTCTGCATGGTCTAAAGTTTCCCTTCAAAGAGTTAAGATGGCCTTTTAAAGTGTGTGTAATATATTTCATACAAAAAAAAAACCTCCATCAAAAATTCCTTAAGATTGCAAAGATTAAAAACTTAGACACCAGGAAAAGACAGGTTTAGGTTGGTCTGTTCAATTTGATGCAGATCCCTGACATTTGGGAGCATACACTATGCCTATGAGATGTTCCCAGACTTAAGGGACAAGTGCAAGTGGTGATTTTCCAAATCTTAGAACTCAGCCAAAGATACATGGAATTTTTATATGAACAGATAAAATAACACTCAGAACTACCTACCTGCAAAATTTCAAGTTTCTACTAAAAACTGTGTTGATGCTAGGGGCTGTTCAAAGAAGTGGTCAAAAAATTTTAACATTGACAAAATTACTTGTTCCTGAACTTCACTCTCAGAAGCACCTAGTTGCAAAGCACATGAATAGACAAGCTTTATAACAGGTAATTTTAGGCAACCTTAATTATAAAATTGAACAGCTTATAATATAAACAGAAATAGTGTGCATAATTTCATTAATTAATGTTTGTATTGTAAAATGATTTGTTTATGCAAGTTTTAAAAAAATGGAGCCTAAAATTCAGTGGGATCAGTCTGTCTGAGTCACTTATGGCCTTTTAGAAATCTCATCATTAGATACATAAATATGGATATCTCTAATTTTTTAAAACATTAACTTTATCATGAGGATATGTCTGGTTCTTTCTTGCACATAATTATGGAAACATTAGAAGAATAGCTCTATACAGAGCAATGCGCTGTAATTGTTTCTAAATTGATACATTTAGGAGTTTCACTTAACAGTTTTTAGTAGGTTTGTTGCTTGTTTGAAAACTTTTCAGAAGCTCCTTTCATTATAGGGAACATAAAGCATCTTTTTACCAAGAAAGCATAACAAACCATATTTGAATGTCAGAATTGCATATACTGATTGCTTAAAATACAAAATCGTCACTTGAGGGATTAGGCGTTACTTTTAAAATACAGCATATTATTACTCAGCTGAACTTTCCTAAAACTCCACATGTGGCAAAATCTTGGATCTGTATATTAGTCAGCTCAAATACCCAGTGCAAACTGATCAAGCTTGCCACTTGCCAACAGACTGTTCAGACTTTTCATACTTCATGAAGTCTGCAAAAATAAACTCTAAACATTTATTCTTAAAGATCCACAGCCATATCATCTGGGTTGTGATTTCATTAAATCTAATAAATTAAGAAGACCTGCTAGAATAACTCGGAATGTGATAATGATGATTCATTGGATAGTTCTGAGTCAATATAGAGCCAGTTGCTCCATATTAGAGTCCACTGTACTGCTGAAGATACTGTCTTTTTGTTAAAGGTTAACAGCAACACATTGGCAGTTTGTAGCCATTAAAAATACCAGGGCAACTTTCTCAAGAGGTGTTAAATCCCAGTGTCCTAGCCAAATTCTGACTGCAGACTTAGGTCCTGCCAACCTAAATTTGCCTCATTGCTGGAGGCGAATTGATTCTGGCAGCATATGCAGAAGTATATCAAATCTTGGATCAGGGAGGAGATAATCCCCCATCTGTCACTTTGCTGTAAAACTATGTCTGGATTTTTGATGTTTCAGCACCTCAGTATTAGAATGATGTAGAAAAAATGGAAGCTCAAAAAAGAGCAACTGGTTGGTAAGGAATGAGCTAAATAAGTCTAAATTGCCCAGGTAATTTATTAGACTAGGGAATAATTTCTGGAGAAGTTATGGAGAACAGGTTGCTTTGGACTTTAAAAAAAAAAATAGAACAGAGCCCTATATGATAAACCAATATGAAGGTATGCAAATATGACAGCCCTGGTATCATACACAATCAATCTGGCCCCATTAGGTTAGAGAAGTAAACGTAAATATGGTTGTTAAGATTTAGAATTGTTTTCCCAAACTGTGAATCTTCTCTTTAGCTCATGCCCTTCCAATGTTTCGTGAACCACGGCAACGAAGTACCAGGAAACAGCTGGAAAAGGATAGGCTGGATCCCTTGAAATCTCACAAACCAGAACCTCCAGTAGCAGGACCAGGTAATGCAGATTTAGTCTTTTCATATTGTTATAAGTAAATTAGAAACCTACTTCAGAGTTCTGTAAGTAGTTTTGCTCATGAAGTTATATTTGCATTGTAATTTGTTTGGGGCAGGGACTGCTCTCTTCATTATGTGCGTGTACGATATCTGGAGTGCTACTGCCATACAAATAAATAATGAGTATCTTTTTACTTAGGTCCATAAAATATTCAGTACAACACTACTGTTAATACAACTCTAAATGCTATTTTCTTTTCCTCCCCATGTCTCTTTTCTTACTAGTAACATTTAACTTCATTACACTTCTAGATAAATATTAGATGCACAGTACTTCACATTTTGCCTATGTGTTCATTTCTTTACTTTCTAAAATATTTTCTCTTTTCTATTATAGGTCGGGGAGGCCGTGTTGGAACTCATGGAGGTACATTGTCATCATACATAGTCAAGAATATTGCACTGGATAAGACTGATGATAGCAACCCCCGAGAGGCCATTTTACGACATGCAAGGGAAGCTGAGGATAATCCCTACTGGGTTGCTCCAGCCTATTCTAAGTAAGGAAACTTTTTAATAATAAAAGCAATATTTGTTAAAGACTTTAGGAGTTTGGTTTTAACTGTAAATACACATTTTTAACAGCATTCTCTGCCCTTTTTGAGTTACTGTCATTAATATGTTAACTAAGTATGTGTCAGAGCTTTGATGGCAGTGTGTAAAACGCATCAAATTCTTAAAAGTATAAATTTCTAAAATTTCCATTTTTAAAAACTAACTTTTCAGTGCTAGAATACTATTTTTAAAGCTTTCTAAAATGTATCGTTCTTACTGTTTCTCATGGTGTAAAATCTGTTACAGTTAAACTTCAAGGTACTATGTAATCATAGCTTTATAGATGGAGGATTACAGAAGCATCAATACATATTTTTAAAATCTCTAGCACTTTCTAAAATAGATGTTCTGACATAAATAGCATGGTATGATGTGGATGTATTAACATTTTCAAGATTTTTAAAGATTCACACTACAGCGTCATACAAGTATTTATACATGCTAAAAATCAGACCCATGTTAAAGGATCTGTGCATCTATTTAAGTCAACTTGGCTTTATAGTTGGCAGGATACTAAAACTAGTACTAATAAAGCTTTTCCCTCCTCCCCCCTCAAATAAGGCTGCTCCAAAATGGGGCACAAACAAAAACATGAGTATGTTTAGTTGTATAATGATTTAACTGACAGGAGTCTGGATTGACTTATAAAATACAGGTGGCCCTGGACTTGTGACACGATTGGTTCTCGGGGAAGCATCGCAAATCGGGGGCATCGTAACTCAAATCCTCATTTATGGTAGGCTTCGTGTGCCATTGTAAATGCAGGCTGAGGATATAAGTCTGGGGTTTTTGGTCCCTTCCACACTTACAAAAATGGTTAGAAGTGCATGTTGGGGGTTTCCTGTATAATTTTGCCATTTATGAATTAAATTGCCATATCTAATTCTTGCTCATAAACTTTTATACCCATATTATTCAATGTATAATATATGTGTCTGGTGCATATACATTATATATAAGGGTATTTTAACTTTGGACTAAATTCTCTCAATCCTTTGCTTCCTTGTACGATTCTAAAACAGTATCCCACATTTTCTAATTTTTTCACAGCTGCCTTTTTTTATTATAAAAAATGGCACAGTAAAAGGGGAATTTTTCAAATAATTATTATGTATTATTATTATTTAACTCTTAACTCTCACTTTTTTCTGTAAGTGTATGCAAGTGACACAAAAGAAGGTAAGTATCAATAATCCAGTTTTACAACTAGAGAAAGTGAGGTAGAGAAAAATGAAATTACTTGCTCAAGATTACATAACCCGCAGAGCCAAAGGCAGAAGCTATGTTTTTTGACTCCCAGTTCAACGCTCTAACTTTTATACACTGTCACTATGTATTGTTTTATTTCTGTAATGAGAAAATAATTAAGAAAAACAGAGTTTGAATGTTACCCAAGGTATGTTAGTAGTGATAGGCTTTTTTGTGGTCCTCTGAATTCAGTACCGCTTCTTCACTCAGTCCATTCAACAGCTTTCACCAGACAATAGTTCTTGGTCACCACTGGCTTAGGATGGCTTTGAACTGGAAAATATTAACTTTTATAGCACCTTAGACAGTGTTACAAAATACTTAAAATAAATGAATAATGCAATGCTACCTATATTTACCAGTCCAAAAGAACTACTGTTTAAAAGAATAATTCTGTTAAAGGTTATTGTAATGGACATGCTAAGTATGTGGTTGTTCGTTGTTTCCCCCACCCTCTATTTGGAGATTCACATATTCTCAGTTTAAATTCAGATAGTTTTACTTAAAATGTATAAATATCTCTTCATGGATAAATATCCCTTCATGGTTAAGTAGATGTGACTACTCAGACCATCAGATAGGTAGGTACTCCAGTGTATATTTGGCTAAGTAACTTCATTGATGAGACATTAGGTTTCATTCCTAACACCTGTAATGTAATAGAAATGAAAGTTTGAAAATGTAGTACTATAGCTCACTATGTCAGGTGGGCAGATCCTGTTCCTTTTACAGTTTATTATTTAAAAATGTAGCTGCAGGAGAAGAAAAGAGGTGAGAAGTAGGAAGGATGCAAAGCCAGAATGCAATTAGCTTGTACAGCAGACGGTGATGTGGGGGAAAAGGGAAGAGCTTGGACGATAACCAGTGGTATGCTGGCTTGAATGCTTAGTCAATGATAAATTTCATTTCAAAGAAAGTGCCATTATCCCTGCTTTAAAAACGTAATTTTTAGAGGTATGTTATGGTGAATACATTTTAAAGTATTTTTTATTTATTTGTACACAGACAAAATTGTGGACCTTTCTTTCTATCATATTCTATTTCTGATGACCCTTTGCCTAATTAGCATGCATAACTTTTCTAGACAGGTGTATTGCTAATCAGTTGAGCACACAAATAGCCAATGCAACAGTTGTGATAATTATGTATGTACATAGCAAGATCAAACATATATATATTTCTTATTTATAGAACATTTTACAACTGTTTCCCAGAATATGTTTAATAAAATGTAATATATGTTTGTCATAAATTATCTAACTTTTTAGCACACTTTATAATATACTAGCAGACTTTCCTGGCATTCCTCAGGTCATTAACTCAATATTTTTTTAAATAAAAGGAAAATGTACGTGCTTTATTTAAATGATTGTATTTTTCAAAAACACAGTGTTACTGTTATTAAGTTAATTTTTATTTTGGATTTGTTTAAAAAAAGATTGTTGACATTTTTCTGTTTAATTTTTTTTAGTAAATTTTTTAAATGGGAATTTTGTCAAGTGTATAAACTATTACATTTTCTATGCTTTAACAAAAAAGGACTATAGTCTGTTTGGTTTCCAGTAACATTTTCTTCTCATTTTCAAACCTTAAGCATTGCTTTAGCTGTGCCAAAACAGAGCACTACAGGTATTCCAAATGTCTTTTCTGTAAGGTTTATTGAGAGCAATCCTATTCCAGGTTCATCCTCTGTTTCTGGCTCATCTTGGTTCAGTTTTTTCAACATTTGCTCATTTATGTCAATCTCAAGAACTCTGTTCCAAAACCTTCTTCTAATGACACCTCAATCTGGGACAGTTCCTCGGATTTCTCACGTAAAGAGAATGGCTCAGGTTTGGAAATCTCCCTCTCATGCTTAGCTGTGAAAACCAATTCAAATAATTCATGTGGTTTCTCCACAGTGTTCTTCTCATCTTTGAGTGCTTCTTTAGCATCTTGATCATCCAGTGGCTCCACTGGTTGTTTAGCAGGCTTCCTACTTCTGATATACTTTTTTTTAAAATTTCTATTACTTTTTGAGTCTTTGGCTAGCTGTTGTTTGAACATCTTCAAAAAGCTGTTGTCCAGACTTTTTAGAAATATATATTTGCCTAGTGGTGATGATGCACTTAATGAGAAAAATAGAAAATTCTTTGCATTAGCTAAAATATCCCTCACTACATATTTAATCCTTTCCCCATTCCTGGTTTTTTAAATAATTTTAAACAGAGAAGACTACTAGGTCCAAGTCTTTTTGCTGATTCCTTTCTTTAAATTTCTTATTTCTGTAACTGTGATGACTGGGTTAGAGTTCAACTGGTCCTCACTTGTAGTAGGGTTAAGAAGTGTGTCAGATTATCAAGTTATGGCTATAATAGACACCGCACTTCTGAGGTTTTCCTTTATAATAAACAATGGGCAAAGAGCCAAGAACGTTGTGGTTTACCCTTATAGTCTTAGTCAGAAATAATACAAGTGATGTCTCCTCATAGGCTTTTGCCTGAAGCCAGCTTTATTCTTTAGTGAATGAATCATATCTGATAAGTAGCAATAGTTTAAAAGAATTGGCTTATTAACTTCAAATTACAATGAAAACATTTGGGATGCTCTACTCTGGTTTTAAGTACGAGTGCTTTAACTTGTTTTCTGCAGTCAGAAGTGGACGAAGTCCTTTTTATAAGGCTTTCCTGAATCACACACAGCCAGTTGCATCACCTGGGAACTGCACCCAGTTAGGTGCCCAAATCCCCTGCCCTTCTCGCCCAGATCCCCCCACGCCAAACCTGCTCCTACACTGTTCCTCCTACCCAGGCTCCTCATACCCAGCACGCTTCTGCACCCTCCCTCCTGCCTAGACCCCACGCCCCCTCACTGCTCCTGCACCCTCCCTCCCCCCAGATCCCACACTTCCAGCTCACTCCTGCTCCCTGCCTCCTGCCCAGACACCACATCCCCAGTGCTCTCCCTCACAGCCCCGTCCTGTACACAGAATCCCTCATTTTCTGCCCCACCCCAGGGCTACAGGCTCCCTAGGCTCTGGGGTGGAACTTGAGGATACTGAAGTGAATGTCTTCTACTTCTTAGTTGGGGGGGGCTACATCTGTGAGGGTTTTTTTTTGTTTCTTTAGTTGGGAGCTAGGTCAATGAGGGGTTTGGTTGGTTGTTTAGGGTTTTGTGGGGAGGGGGTTTCCAATTGATTTTTTTCTGTGGGTCCAGTGGCCCTGGCCCAAGAAAGGCTCCCCACTCCTGTGTTAAGTGGTGAATAAAATCGTCATCCTCCAGCCTCTCTGCTAGATGTGGGAGATGTGGAGCTTTTACATGAGCCACTGTGGTAATACACACAACTTTTTTTTCCCTGTTGTGTTTTTATTTATATATATATATCTTCAAGCAGTCTAGATGTGCATCAGGATCATGGTGGCACTTCTTTGGCATCAAGCTCGTGATGCTTGATTTTATGACAGTCAGTAAATGAAAATTGACAAGAAGGCTGAAGAAAGTGTATCATAACTTCATATAGCATGGAGCTCTCGGAAATCAAAACATGTTAAAGTAATAAGCCTGTTCTGATAAAAAAAAATTCTACAAATGTTAGTCATGCAGCAAACTCCTACTGCCACTGGCAATTTCTAGCTAGTGGAAAGATTTTTTTTTTTTTTTGTTTAAGCTAAATTATTTCTGCTAGTAATGACTTAACAAAAATGTTTTTATCCTTTGCTTATGTCTTTACAATGATCAGATGAATGAGTCACTCTAGGTATTCCAAATCAGTTATATATTCTGTGGGGGTGAGAGAGTTTATACACAAGCTGAATCAAGGCCAGTAAGGAAAGGGATGTATAATAAAAGAAAATATAGTGTTGCTATATAAATACATGTAATACTCATGCCTTTAATATTGTATGCCATTCTGGTGGCCTCAGATCAAAAAAAGTTGTATTGGAATTAGAAAAGCTTCAGAGAAGGGCAACAGAAATGATTAGGGGCATAGAATGGCTTCCATATGAGGAAAGATTAAAAAGACTGGAACCACTTAGTTTAGAAAAGAGACAACTAATGGGGAGGAATATAATAGAGGTCTATAAAACAATGAATGGTATGGAGAAAATGAATAGGTAAGTGTCATTTAATCTTCACATAACACTCAATTTGGGGATTATCTAACTACATTAATAGGCAGCAGGGTTGAAACAATCATAAGGAAATATTTTTTCACACGACGTAGTCAGTCTGATGAGTTCATTGCCGAAGGATGTTGTGAGGCCAAAAGTACAATTCAATTAGAGAAATAATAAGATAAGTTTGTGGAGGATACATCCATCAATGGCTGTTCGCCAAGATGGTCAGTGATGCAACCCCATGCTCTGGTTGTGCGTTCTTCTTATGTTCTTGATGACTATCTCCAACTCAAATTATTATCTTCACAGACTTTGATATGAGAAATATTAGTTATCACAGGCCAACTGTGTTGCACTGGCACTGTTTTCAACCAATAAAATTAAGATAGCAGAAGGGAATAATTGAAAACAACCTGATATTGACCTAACTTGATACCGTATGACACTCAAATGCCTAGGTACACAGATACATAAACTTGGAAAGCTAGCTAAATACATTTCCATCAACAAGATTTGGAGAGACAAAGGACTTGATACCGTATGACACTCAAATGCCTAGGTACACAGATACATAAACTTGGAAAGCTAGCTAAATACATTTCCATCAACAAGATTTGGAGAGACAAAGGAGAGTCCATAAATTCTATTTCTTCAACATCTAATAATTTGTTTTAGCCAGCGAAGCCTTCATCCCAGGTGACCGTGTTAACTGAAATATTGCTGCTAATGCTGCTTTTTTCCCTCCTGAAGAAGTGGAATTTACAAAACTGTCTTCAAATTAATTAATATCTCTAACTACTCTTGAACTGCTTTAATCTGGCAACCCTAGAAAAAGAGAGGATGCAGGATTAAAGAATTTTCTGGGCTAGGAAGGGCACTGCAGGGACTGGGCCATGAGGGTATAAGGGTTTAACTTATCTGGCACCCCACTCCTGGGGACACATGTGGCTCTGCGCCCCATGTCACTACTAGACAGAGCCCACCCTCGTTGCTACAGGAGTGGCAGGGAAAAGCTCAGGAGAATCATATTACTGATCAATGGGAGTTGCAGGAGCAGTGTCTGCAGGCAAGGACAGCACATGGATGCCCCCTGTGCTGACCCTCCCAGGGACTTCAGGGACATGCCAACCACCTCCAGGACAGCTATTCTGCCAGTTGACGGGGAGGAGGAGTGGCAGCAGTCAGAGCCATTTCCTCCTCTCCGGCCAGCGCCTGTGCCATGGGTGTTTCCGGATTAGGGATACCCAGAACATGAAGGTTCTAGTGTATTTTCATTTTTTTGAAGTGTTTAATTTGATATCGAATTAATTTCACACACTATGAAGTGTATTCTCTTTATGCCTTATGCTGTCTTATTGGGACAGATCCCAAACTGCGTAAATGCAGTGAGGTAGCGGGATAGTTAGTTTGGCCTTATCTATGATGAAACTTTAGTCTGCAACAGGCCAGGGCAGGAATGTACAATGCTTTACCCTGCATTCACTAGGTACACCAGTGGTGGATGCTCCATTTGACATGTTCATTCCAACTGAAACACCCCCAGCTCCTCATCCCTATGTTGTTAGTGAAAGGAATGGCTGGCATAGGGGGCAGCTGTCCCTGGTGGAGAGCCCCTGCAAAAGGGAATTCTTCACCCTTGCTTTTTTAAGGGAATATCTCTTGCTTTTTTAAATCCATGTTGTGCCACATACTTAAGAGACTGGTCAGTCTAACCTATCAATATTAATAGGTATGTTATACACATTAGCTCTGGCTCCCAGTGAAGTCAATGGCAACTTTATTATGCCTGTTATTTAAGTAAGTTAAGCAGAGTTTTGTTAGGGTTTATGCATTTTGCAGACTTTGAGAAGTAACAGTTGTAATAATAACAATACATAGCAGTTATGTAGCACTTTTAATCTTCAAAGTGCTCTAAAACATTAGTTAATATGCTAATAAGCCAAAAGCTCTGTTGGCTGCATTTTGCACTTTACACTTTGTTGTAGCTTGGAAATAATGAGTCTTTGTTGTAGCCAATTCTAAAAAGTTGATGGTTTCACTAGCAGTGCTTGATGATTCTGTGGTTATTTTTAAACATTAGATCGTGAAAAAGTAGACTAAACTGACATTAACGTGCCAAACTGCAGAATTGAACATACAAGCAGTTTGCTGAAAAACTATTTGATACCGTTTTAGATTAAAAAGTAGTCCATGAATAGTTTGCAAAGATTTTAAGGCTGTTCTTTAAATTAGCACATAATGTCAGGATAGATAGGCTCAAGATTACTTGCAGGATATAGTATGTTGAGATACGAGTATCATTAGTTGCATTATGTAGTGCTATATGGTCTCTGTGGAGAAGAGCTGTTTAGGCTTAGAAACTGTGCTATTCTTGTTTTCGTTTGATGACAGCTGTCAAACTACAGTGTTTGAAAGATTTATTTTTAAAAAATCCATGAAATGTGAAAATGTATAACTCAGTTTTTGTATCTTTATTTTAAACTCTCTTTATTCCCTTCTGATATCTTAATTTTTATTAATTGAAATCACACACACATTACAGTACCAGCTGAAGAACAAACTGTACTTGCCAGGAATGCGTATTTTTCATTAGTCTGCTCTTTCATTAATATTTTTATCTTACAATGGCAAGTTTTTCTGATTTGCTCACAATCAAAATATAATAATTAAGCCCAGGACATTTTTTTTCTTTTGTGGGAATAACAGAAGAAAGTGTACATTTCTGCATAGAAGTGCTAAAGTTTAATCATTATTCTGCTTTTTCTTAATATTTTCTAGGACCCAACCAAAAGCTGTTTTTGCAGAAGTGGAATTAGAGGAAGATGAAACAGACGACAAGCCAGAGTGGAAAAAACGTAAAATATGAAGAATTTTATTTGGGAGAGAGTGGTGGCATTCAAAACAAAGTAGAGAGTTTTTTCATTATGCAATAAAAGGCTGAAATCTTCACAAAGAAAAATTCTATGAATGCAATGCACAATTTACAACAATCCAAAGATGATTGTTACACAAAAGTGGACTAGAATTGTTAATCTGTCTTTTGTAAAAAGGAGTTAAAACTCCTGTGTAATTTTCTTAACTTTTGATTTTGAAAAAGTATTTTTGTTTGTAATTTTTAACCAGAACACATCAGTGTTTGAAGAGAAAGTCGCATTTAACTGTAATATTCCATCTGAGGATTTTAAGTAAGAATATAAAAACTAGTTTTTCAGGCTTCTTTTACCCATAATATCTGTCATGCTGTTGAAAAAAGTCATGATTTCATGTTTTTTAGGATAATTGTTAGGCATTGGATTTGTTTAGCTAGTAAACCATCAAATATTGTCTAGTATTTATGGTTTATCTGAATCTGTTTCTTTTGAATTGTACAATATCTCACATTACTGGTAAAGTTTTTATTTTATAAGCCATGTGGAGTAAGAATATACAATTCTGTACAATTGTCTGAATTAAAATATTGTTTACTTGTTACGTTTTAATTTTCTAATTTTGTATGTCTTATTTGGTTAAACAGATTTTGTTCAAGCCTCCTAACTCTATGGTTGTGTATTGGAAAGCAATAACACTTGACAATGTGTGTTTGTTAATCAATATACACATATATTTGGGCTTGCTAAGGTGTATAGCTGAACTGTTAAATATATCAGCTAACAAAAGTTACTTTCTAAAGTGTGATACTGTCCTTTATAAAATGGTGGTATTTACCACCAAGTTGCTATGGTAAATGTCATTAAGTGAAATGAAAGGGAAAGATTAAAAAAACAAAACAAAAACATTAAACAACAAAAACAAGGCAAATAAAGAGAAAGCAAGATCTCTTGTGGGCTTGTATATTTTGGTTACAATATTTGCTGGGCATTCAGATACCACTGTGATGACCCTGACATGTGCGAAGTACCTTCCATCCCCAGTGATATCATTAGGAATGGAGGGTAGTCCGCTCCTGTTAGGACTGAGCTCTTAAAAGTTTACTAGAATTGGAGGTAAAGGGGACTTTAATTTACTGAGTTGAAGCCAAAATTCAGCAAAGAACTTAAGCACGTGTTTCAGAATATAGTTATGTCCAATTGAAATCAATGGCATTTAAACACTTGCTTAAGGGTTTTGCTCAATTAGGACCTAATTTAAATGTGTTTTCCCCTCCGCTCTTTGCTGTTATCCTTCCATGTCCTGTCTTTCCCCTTTCTATCACCTGCACTTTTGGGACAAGCAGGACAGTTCTCAAAACTGTTTCCTGAATATATGGCCTTAGATGCTAACACCAGATCATCTCCACTTATGCTGTCACAACTTCGCCCTTTGATAGTGACGTGATTATACTATGGCATTAGTGAGGATAAACCATTGTACTAAAAAAGGGAAGCATAACTTGTTTAAAATAAATTACCGGTTTCCCATATTTCTGCTGCCAAGAGATAATGTCAGTATCAAAGGCCCTAAGCAGGTGGTGCAATAGTGACTTCTTGCCAAAAGTATAGCTATGGAAAAGAGGAGAGGACAGAGAAAGGAGAGAAGCAGAGAATAGAGAGATGAACTCAAAGTAAACCTCACGCTTAACAGGATCCATCAAAGTGCTCCCCACAGTGTCCAAGTTTGCTAATACAGTAATATCAGTTTTTAAAAGTTAAACATTAAAAATTAAAACATTTTATTAATATGATTGCCATTCCTATGAACAGACCATTTAAGATTCAGTTAGTCCTCCTAATTTTATAACATTGAACATATGACAACCTCTTGCTTTAAAACACTGGAAGTTCTTCACCGTGCCCGTGTGGATTCCTAGAATGTAAAGAGCTAGAAAGGAAAGATATGATTAAAAAATGCTAGTGCTGACATTCTCTCATCGTGCAGACGTATGGCATAATTCAAGCAAAGTATCCTGCTTTTATGTTATTTCATCAGGTTAGTAGCCCATATAATAGTATCTTAATTAAAATTATGTTTATTTTTTCAGGTGTTGCTTGATATTAAGATTTTTAATTATTATTTTATTTACATTTAATCTTAAATCTGATTCTCATTTGGTTTTAATCTCTGCCAAAGCTGCTATCACATATGCTCACAAGTCACATCACACATGAGATGACTCCATGCTTTTAAACCTAAACTGGCTCTTTCTGAAGATAACTGTTTACAGAGCTGCTGCATCTCCAGCTAGCATTCCAACTATGTGCTTGCCGAGTGGCTTCATGGTACCTCCTCTAAAATCTTTCCTCCTTCATCCTTGGCTAGCTGGTCCTCAAAATCTTGTTTTTCTTTTCTTATTACAGTTTTATACTTAATAATTTGACAGTGTTTATGTTCCTTTCTATTTATTTACATGGTGGCTAAGCCACAGTGACTCTTTTTTAGATCTCTTACTATGTTTTTTTAATTTGGGGCATACATTTAAATTGGGCCTCTATTATGGTGTCTTTAAAAAGTTTCCATGCAGCTTGCAGGGATTTGGCTTTCGTCACTGTGCCTTTTAATTTCTGTTTAACTAACCTTCTCATTTTTGTGTACCAGCTGCTCCAAGAAGCAGTCATTTAAGCCATTGAGAAATTTTATTTCTGTATCTCTTCCTGAGGTGACATGTACCCAGTCAATATGGGGATAATTGAAATCCCCCATTATTATGGAGTCTTTTGTTTTGGTAGCCTCTCTAATCTCGCTTAGCATTTCAATATCACTATCACTGTCCTGGTCAGGTGGTCGATAATATATCCCTAATGCTATATTTTTATTGTTGGAGCATGGAATTACTATCCATAATGATTCTATTGAACATATTGATTCATTTAAGATTTTTATTTCATTGGATTCATTTGACGTTATCTTTTACATATAGTGCCACTCTGCCACCCACACGGCCTGTTCTGTCCTTCCGATATATTTTATATCCCGGTATGATTGTGTCCCACAGATTTTCCTCATTCTACCAGGTTTCTGTGATGCCTATTATGTCAATCTCCTCCTTTAATACTAGTTCACCCATCTTAGCATTTATGTAGAAGCACTTTAAAAATTTGCTACTGTTTATATGTCTGCCTTTTCCTTACGCATTAGATTCCTTTGTATGTGGTTGTTTGACTGCTCTGGCCCCTTGTTTGTCCTCTCCCCTCGTCTCTTTCTGACTACAGCCTAGAGAATCCTTTTAACAGTTCTTGTTATTATGTGTCTTGTGCAAGCATTGTTGATCTTCTGGGGCCAGAATTTACTCATACATAGCTCACTGTTGGCTCTCCAGATGTTCTAGCCCTCTGCTGCTGTTATATATCTGTGACGGTGTTATCTTTACTACTGTCCTGATTTACTCGTGTAACTTACTCGTGTTTTCTGTGATCCACAGCAGCTTAGCCAGTTGCACTTGCCCTTGCTATTTGTTGACCAGACCTGCTCACCTCTAGATATTGGCCTCAGTTCTTGGCTCCTTCCAGGCTGCCTGATTTGCTGGGCATTCTGTTAACCAATTCTGTGTCTCATCTATCATCCCTATGGAAAACTGAGTTTTGGTTCTTCAGCCCCTGTACTGGAATACTATATTGTCCCTAGGAGGGTATTTTTGAGTTTGCAAGGGTTCAGCATTGGATCCATTCCTGTCTACATGCGTTTTCTATCTGTCTGTCTACAACTTTACTGCTGACTCTGCCTTTTTGTTGCTGTGCATGGGTTCTCAGGGGAAGATATTGCATTAAGTCTAACATTCTGCTCCTGACACCAGTTTAGGAGTTGCCTAAATTGATCATGGGGATAAACTATTTCTTCCTTAACATCTCCTGCTACAATAAAAACTTCATTAGCTACATCTCCCTTCTCTCTCAAGTTGAGGATATTTTGGTGGTGTACTGCAGTCACATGCATGGCTTGGCCTTCTCTGCTGCCCGGAGTGGTGATAAAACTATTACAAACTCTGAGCAATAACGTTACTTGTTTTGTGAGGTTCTTATCAACAGCCTATATTTGCCCAGTGGTTTTATTTTATATCACCTATACTTGGTAACTTTTCTCTAATGTTGCTACTTATCATTGCAGCTGGCTTCACAATACAGCTAGAATTGAATTGACCTTTGATCTAATGGCATAGCTGCAAATGTGGTAAAACTTCTTTTGCAGAGTGCCTATGTTGAATGTCTTTGGATCTGCTAAAGTCACAGGGCAGATAACACTGCAGATATCCTCATCTTCATTGAAAGTTTCTGCATCTTGAGCCATAGCATTTACTGCTGCTATTTTTTTTCTTCCTGGGTTGCTGTAGCATTAGGACATAAATGAGTCCTCTTTCTCACACCCCTGGCACCATTGCCTTTAGGTTATATATTTTTCTTTCTTGTCATTTGTTTTGCTGTGTGTGTGTGTGTGTGTGTGTGTGTCTTTTCCCAACACAATTCTGCAGGCCTTGCTATTTGGAGGTATTTTTCTAGAGTTAGATCTGTTTCAACAATCTTTACTCTGAGCTGAATAACACATTGCATAAATGATCCTGTCTTTAATTAGGAAATCTTTAATATCTCTCAAGTTGTGTGTGAATGCTCTGTAATGCTCTATTTCCTCTTTGCTTTTTGGTTTTGGGCAGAAAATCCAGTATCTCTATACAGTCTCATTTTTTCTGGGGTCACAAAACTCGTCAGACATTATTAGCTAGCTATTCCAGTGTTTTGGACATTTTTCCTGGCTATTTTCATTTTTTCATCTTTTTATCCCCATGATCAATTAAGTATACATATTCAGTTCATGCATCCACTGTTTACATGATTGTGCCAAAGTTTTGTGTGAGGAAATCCAGCATTGCTGGTGGTTTGAGCTCCTTCCTGCCTCCTTTTTTCTTTATTTCTAAGTACTGTGTCTTTCCCTAGATTGATTGCTGTCACCACATTACATAAAGCTTATGCTGGGTAATAATATTGGAGGATTCCATGTTAAGAACATAAGAACATAAGAATGGATGTACTGGCTCAGACCAAAGTTCCATCTAGCCCACCAGGTGCCCCAGAGGGGGTGGACCGAAGACAATGATCAAGCGATTTGTCTCCTGCTATCCTTCTCCAGCCTCTGAAAACAGAGGCCAGGGACACCATTTCTATCCCCTGACTAATAGCCTTTTATGGACCTAACCTCCATGAAATATCTAGCTTCTCTTTAAACTCTGTTATAGTCCTAGCCTGCATAGCCTTCTCTGGCAAGGAGTTCCACAGGTTGACTATGTGCTGTGTGAAGAAGAACTTTCTTTTATTAGTTTTAAACCTGCTACCCATTAACTTCATTTGGTGTCCTCTAATTCTTTTATTATGGGAACTTATAAATAACTTTTCTTTATTCACCCTCTCCACACCACTCATGGTTTTATATACTTCTATCATATCCCCCCTTAGTCTCCTCTTTTCTAAACTGAAAAGTCCCAGTTCCTTTAACCTCTCTTCATATGGGACCTGTTCCAAACCCCTAATCATTTTAGTTGCCCTTTTCTGAACCCTTTCTAAGGCCAAAATATCTTTTTTGAGGTGAGTAGACCACATCTGTACATGGTATTCAAGATGTAGGCAAACCATAGTTTCATACAGAGGCAGTAAGATATTCTGGGTCTTATTTTCTATCCCTTTCTTAATAATTCCTAACATCCTATTTATCTTTTTGACCGCCGCTGCACATTGTGTGGAAGTTTTCAGAGAACTGTCCACGATAACTCCAAGATCTCTTTCCTGATTTGTGGTAGCCAAATTAGCCCCCATCATATTGTATGTATAGTTGGGGCTATTTTTTCCAACATGCATTACTTTACACTTATCCACATTCAATTTCATTTGCCATGTTGTTGCCCAATCACTCAGTTTGGTGAGATCTTTTTGAAGTTCTTCACAATCTGCTTCTGTCTTGACTATCTTAAACAGTTTAGTATTATCCACAAACTTTACCACCTTGCTGCTTATCACTTTCTCCAGATCATTTATGAATAAGTTGAACAGGATTGGTCCCAGGACTGACCTTTAGGTGACACAACTAGTTACCCCTCTCTATTCTGAAAATTTACCATTTATTCCTACCCTTTGTTTCCTGTCTTTTAACCAGTTCTCTATCCAAGAAAGGACCTTTCCTCTTATCCCATGACAATGTAATGTTTTTGAAACTAAACTCGTTCTTTATTAAGAGAACTATATACAGATGTGCTATAAGTGCAGCTAGCATTCCAGCCATGTGCACAGACTGACTTCCTGGTGCATCCTCCAAACTCTTCCCTCCTGTACCTTGTGCTCCTCTGAGTTCTGTGTAGTTTGCTACACTCTCAGTGTATGTCTAGACTACATGCCTCTGCCGGCACACAATCAGCTGAGCCGGCACAATGCGGCGGCCATTTTATTTTAATGACACGGGGGATATTTAAATCCCCGCTTCATTGACTATGTCGGATAGTCTAATTTTCATGCTTCTGCCAGCAGAGGCATGTAGTCTAGACATACCCTCATACACAGATAGTAATAGAGGGAATTTCATTTAAAATAATGGAAGATTCCATTTCTTTTTTGGGGGGTTGATCAAGACTTGGTCCAGTCGACCCAGTCAGACACTTACACTAAGAGTTCACCTACAGGCTGGGACTTCTGGCTACAATATCCAGCAGCTCTCTAACAGCAAATTTCTACTAATTGTACCTTCAGATTACTGTAATAAAGGACAGGGGGAGAAATTGTTCTTCAGAAATAATGTAACGAACTTGACAATTATAGTAGGGTAAATCTAACCTCAATCTGACAAAATAATAGTACAGCTAAAAGAAAACTATAAACATTACAGTCATAAAATTGGAAGTAATAAGAGAGACAGATTTATAAAGAAATGCCATTGGTAAAGCACTTAGGTGCAGTGAATCAGGAAAGTGTAGTCGAATGATTAAGTGAATATGAGCCTGGATCGAAAACCAGCTGAGGATGTTAAGAAATGGGTAATGAAAAATAGCAATGTGTTGAGGTGAGTGGGAGGTGACGAGTGGGATGCTGCCGGAATAGGAGTTATGTCCGGTCTTATATAACATGATCTTAAACTCCCCCCCCCCTTCCAGATCATTAAACATCATGTTAATGAAATTAACAGATGATACTGAGTAGAAGACTGCTGCAAACACCATTGAAATGAGAGAGACAGGAAATAACAAAGGGAGTGATTCTTGACATGCAAAATAATACAGCTAGAGAAGAATGATTCAAAATGCAGATTTTTTTTCTTCATGGGAGGGAGGCATGTGATAATATCTGTATACTAGAGCTTGTTGATGGCAACTGAGATATGAATTTGCATTCTGATAAAAAGTAGAATAAAAAACAAATGCAATTTTGGGCTGCCTTTGCAAAACCACTGTTCCTGACTTGATGGCTTAAGTGACACATGCCCTGGAATGTTGCATAGTCTCCACCTCAGCCCCAGAAGAGTGCCAAAAGTAATAATTATGGGTCTAATCTGAAAAAGTGATAGTAAAAAATGTTCCAGAGGGGATTATTTTTATTAGTACCTAATGTTGATATCAAAAGTATTCCATTTTTAAGCAGAAAGTATTCCTTTCTATTAACCATCTGCAAATTTAGCTGGGCTCTGAAAGTCAAGCCAGGTTATTTCATAGAAGATTAAGGTTGGAAGAGACCTCAGGAGGTGATTTAGTCTAGTGGTCCTCAACCTTTTGGGGTTGTCGGGCGCCCGGGGGTGGGGCCTTTCACGCACCAGGCACGAGGCCGTACACGCACCGCATGCCCAGTGCCGGCGCCACCCATGCGCTGCACTCCCGGGGCCGGCACCACTCCTGTGCCGCACGCCCAGGGGTGGAGCCGCCAGTATGCCATGCCCCCGGGGCTGACACCGCTCCTGTGCTGCGTGCCCACATTTCTTAAACAAGCCAGCCTCACTTAACTTGTTGACTCTGTGATCTAAAAGGCATTTTATTTTTATATAGCATTTTAAGTACATAATATTATAAACCCTATTTCAGTGAATGAGTGGTGTAAAGATGTGGTATTTTTCAAAAGGGACATTCTGCAGACCAATGATAAAAATCATGATGTACACAGCAACTGACAACCACATTTTTCCTTCAGATCAAACTTTTACATGTTAAATTTACCATGATCTAATTATTCTTGAATATGTGAGACAAATGTTTACAAATTCTGCTGTGTCCAAGAAGTAATTAATTATAAAATCTCAATCTGCTTCAAATATCTGTCTGTAGTTGATTAGGCTAAGTATTATGTGTCTATTGACTTAAAGTCCAGTTCTGCACAAGACTGAGCTCAGCATCTTGCATAATCTGGCCCACAGAAGAATGAGATGCCAATCAGTTGTTAGAACCTTTTTCTCATTTGTATAAATACAGCACTAGAGAGGTAGCTAAAGAGATGGTGTCAAAGTTTCTCTTCTCTTTTCTGCTTAATGCAGATGGCTAACATTAGGTTGGCCTCAACTCTAAAGCTGCAGTTTAAGAGCCATAGCTGTGTTGAATTTCACTTTTATTGAAGACTGCAACATAGATTTCAGTAGCCTTTGAAGTTAGTGGATAATAACTTTTGAGACGTCACCCAACAGAGACCAGACAATAAAAATAAGTATTTTATCAACATGCCTGTGTGTCAAACCTTTCTGATGACAGAGAAAGTTTAATAGCCGGATCTTAAGTTATGAGAACCATAACAATTTCTAAACGTAATACAGAGAAAATCATCACACAATGCAAGAAAGATCTTGGACCACAGATCTTTTAATGAATACAATTGTCAAATAGGCTTCCACATTTTCTCTCAAATGTGGTTTGAGATTTTGCCAATTACAAGCTTTATCTTTTTTATAAGACTATAAAATGTCCATTTGTGAGGTTGTTTTATTAATTTTACTAGCTTTTAACTATTGTTTACACTAAAGAATATAAACATGAAATTTAAGTCGTAGTGAGATAAGCATAAAAATGGTTCTTTCTTTGTGCCTTAACCGCTCAATCTAATCTTGTGTAAAAATCCCTCAGTCTCAAACACGCAGCTTTGTGGTAATCAGTTGTAGAATGAGAGAGAGGGAGAGAGAGACTAAACAGTCCTCCTTTTCTTTGAAAAAAAAAAAAAAGTCTAATCCAGTACTGGAGAGCAGAGCCCATTTTTACATACATACAAAATCTTATTGAAGTAGCTGAAGACCCCAACTGAGATCAAGCCTTCATTGTGCTAGGCTCTGTACAATACATACATCCTTACGATCTAAATTAACAAGACAGACCAAGGATGGGCAGGGGAATATAGGTACACCAATATTGAATCACTGATTTCATGTTCCATGCTTTACTTGTTTACTGAGCATGATCATAACACAGTCCTTCAGTTATATCTTTAAGCTTTTCTTTTTGGACTAATTATGTATTTCTTTCTCACTTTTGCATCTTTTTCTGGATCCTTCCCCTCCTTTTGTGAATTGTCTGTCCTGTTTCTACTATGCCCAGGCACAAATCACCTCAGACTTGAGAATGATAGAAGGCAGAATTCCCTCCTGCCTTCCCCCACCCTTTCCCTGTCCCTCTTCAGGGACACTTCTCACAAGCAACTTCTAATGGAGTGTTGTGAGCAAGACACAATAAGTCATTCTTCCACTCTACTCTGTGCTGATTAGGCCTCAGTTAGAGTATTGTGTCCAGTTCTGGGCACTACATTTTCAAGAAAGATGTGGAGAAATTGGAGAAGGTCCAGAGAAGAGAAGCAAGAATGATTAAAGGTCTAGAGAACATGAGCTGTGAGGGAAGACTGAAAGAATTAGGCTTGTTTAGTTTGGAAAAAAGAAGATTGAGAGGGGACATGATAGCAATTTTCAAGTATCTAAAAGGGTGTCATAAGCAAGCGAGTGAAAAATTGTTCTCCTTCGCCTCTGATGATAGGACAAGAAGCAATGGGCTTAAACTGCAGCAAGGGAGGTTTAGGTTGGACTTTAGGAAAAACTTCCTAACTGTCAGGGTGGTTAAACACTGGAATAAGTTGTCTAGGGAGGTTGTGGAAGCTCCATCTCTGGAGATATTTAAGAGCAGGTTAGATAGACATCTATCAGGGATGGTCTTCTAGACGGTGCTTGGTCCTGCGGTGAGGGCAGGGGACTGGATTTGATGACCTCTCAAGGTCCCTTCCATTTCTAGTATTCTATGATTCTAATGCAGGAGGTGCAAATAGTACCATAATTCTCCCCTTTGGCCTCTTGATGCCTTCCTGCAGATGTGGCAGGTGCAAATATTTCCATACCTACACAACTGGCTAATCAAGGGCTGCTCTTGGGCCCAGGGGGAGGAGCATGTGAATCTGCTTCAGACAACATTTGACAAGCTTAGCCTGATACTGAACGTGGTGAAATGAACTCTAACCTCTACTCAGAGGATAAAGTTCTTTAGTGCTCTCCTAGTCCCCAATCAAGCCAGGGCAATCCTTTTGGAAACATGCTTTCTTATCATGGGCACTGTCATAGAGCAACTCAGGCAATACTCCGCTACTATAGTGCAAAATTGCCTGAAGCTTCTTGGTCATATGGCCATCAGGTTGAAGCTGGCTTCAAGTTTGGCTTGCCTTAGTATTCAGGCAGCAGAAAACTGTTTGCTTGAGCCACTTATTTGGTTAAATGAAAGAGATTCTCAATTTGGACACTGCTAAAGGACATCAGTCATTACAGTCATCGATTCTCTTCATCCTACACTATTTACTGTACCCTGAAACAGCAAGACTTGGTTGTGGTGTCAGTAAAGGTGAACCTGGCTTCCATCTCAGCTTTCCACACCGATTCTGCCAGCCAGTAAGTATTCACTAACCCTATGGATGGCTGCTTCCCCAAGAGACTTGATAGACTGTTCTACCCTCAAGCAAGGGTATGTCTACACTACTAAATTAGGTCAAATTCATTAAGGTCGATTTTTAGCACCCACTTCTACAAAGTCCAAGGTGCATATTCTCACTGAGCCATCAAGTCAACGGAATACATCATCAGTAGCTTGCCTACTTTAGTGTTTGTCAGCAAGCACTGTGGGTAGCCATCACACAGTTCCTGCCACCTCTTTGCATTCTGGGTTAGGCTCCCAGTGCCTAGTGGGACAAAAATGTTGCAGTGGGTAGTTCTGGGTATGTCATCCGCTTGCCATTATGCACTTATGTTCTCCCTCCTCCCTTCTTGAAAGAAATGGCAAACAATTTTTTTGCCCTTTTTTCCTTGGTTATCTGTGCAGCACCTCTACACAACTTCGGTTATCTGTGCCGAGAGAGCATAGCAAGCATGGACCTCATTCAGCTTCAAACTTCTATGGCAAGCATTGCAAAGATCTCATGCATTATGCTGTGGTTTGTCCAATGCCTAGCCAGGAGACGCAAGAGCAAAGAAGAATGCGAGGAGGCCACTAACAAACATGCATGAAACCATTGAGTGGAGCATTTGGTATATACCTGCAGCAATCAATCCTGCTGACATGGTGGAACACCGATTCTGGTACTGAGACACAAGCGTAGACTGGTGGGACTGCATAGTTATGCAGTTATGGGACAATCACCAGTCGCTGCAAACGACTCACATGCGTAAGGCCACTTTCATTAAACTTTGCGAATTGCTTTTCTCTGGTCTTAAGCACAGTAGTACCAGAATGAGATCTGTTCTGACAGTTGAGAAGCGAGTAACAATAGCCCTGTAGAAGTTTGCAATGCCAGACTGCTACTGTTCAGTCGGGTATCAATTCAGAGTAGGTAAATCTACAGTGGGAGCTGCCATGATCCAAGTAGCTAGGACAATCAATACCCATCTGCTAGGAAAGATAGTGACTCTGGGAATGTGCAGAACATAGTAGATGGCTGTGCTGCATTCTGGGGCACCAAGGAGAGGAGGCTATTGAACTTGGTAAGAAGGGCAAGTGGTTCAGCATAGGGTGCAGGGGGACTCTGTGCTCCAGATGATTTTCCTGCTCCTCTATCAGGTGCCACAGCAGCTCTGTTTACTTCCCCATGAGCCTGAAGGTCTTATCCTGGGTCTTGCATTTGTGTTCCCTGCACACTCTCCTCTCCTCATGCTTCATTCTTATGATCGGTAATATTGTTGTCTTCCATGCATTTCATTGCATCCTCTTGATGTGGGCAGATTGCATTTGCTCATTAAACATGTACTTTTGGTCTATGGTAGACTAAGTGCTGGATGACCAGTTGGACTGGGTAGCAGACTTGCTGTTGCAGCTGCATTGAGGAAAACAAAGAAGAGTAGACTTTAGAGAAGATACATTGTAGAACAGAGGCTAATCTTTTACCCTGAATGAAATGCTCCACATGAGGCATGTGTTATGTACAAAGCCAAAGAAGTGCAGGGAGAATTGCCGCTTCATCTTCAGACATGTTAGCAAACTTTTCCAGGGAGCCCCGGCTGTGTAGGCAGAGTGCCCACCACAGATAAAACCCAGCTATGTTAACTATCTTGTAGCATGATTACAAATGTAAACTCACCAGAAGTGCCCTCCCTGCCATTAGGATCCAGCAGAAATAAATCCTGGGATTGGCTCCAAAGTTTTAAAAGAAAAAGCTCCTGGCTGTTGGTGAGATCAGATTCTCCGCTTGCTGGCTGAGCATTCTCCTCCTCCTCTACAATGTCCTCCTCATTGTTGCCCAAGGCTGCCTAAAGAGTCACTTTGGAGGTATCCAGGGACAGCTTTGGAACCCTGGTTGGGTTCCCCCTCCAAATCCCATGCAGCTGTTCCTAGAAGCGGCATGTTTGCAGTTCTGACCTGGACTGACTTTTTGCCTCCTAAGCAGGATAGAATGAAATAGTTTCAAATCCTCAGTGAGGGTAAATTAATTCTATCAAGCTAAGCTGATTTACACCACTTGAGGTTGTGGCCTTGGATTTATAGTTTATTTTTCATGAACTTATTGTGTTAGACAGACACTAGTTTTGTTTAAACTAGAAACTGATGGGAATTTGGGCCAGTGTTCTGTCTGCAGGTTTGCAGTGCTATAAACTGGAAGAATTGTGTGTGGGCCAACAGAATGTGAGCATATCTCTGAGGTGAGATAGTTGATTACACAAGGGAATGGAACTGATCACTAGTTCTCTCATCTGGAGAATAGTTCTGGGTGGCAGCAAGTAAGAGAGGCAGAAGGGGGGAAAATCAAATTAATTATATATAGGGTAAGGATAGATAAAACTAAGTAGTTTGAGATAATAAAATTTAGTTACACTGTTGTTCTTAAGTGCAATTAAACCTTTTAAATGCTATTTTTTTAAAATTCCTGACAGACAATGTGTATAGGCTTGAGTTTGTCTTTCTTGTTACTGCAGAAATCCACTAGCTTTTGTTCAACATGTCTTTGTGGGCTCAGGCAGTTTAAATTATCATTTAGGTTTTTTAACATATACCTTTGGTAAAGCATTTTAAGTTATTTACATGAAAAGTACTATACAAATGCCAAATTATATTTATAACCAGAATGTACAGTTTTCAAATTGCACTGATGTAAAAATCATGCACTAAGATTCATATGAATGATATAAAATAGGATAATTTTAAGAATTTTGTGCATGTGGTACACTATATAAAGTGTGTTTGTGTGTGTGAGTGTATTATATAATACAAATACACAGGGCATGTGTAGTATTTTATATAACACTGTATAAAAACACACATAAAATGCTCAAAGTTAAGAGCCTAATTTTCAAAAGGGCCACAATTTATCCTCTTTTTAAAATTAATAAATGCCCATATGCACACTTTTCTTAATACCTGCACACACTGAAGATAGAATTTACACATGCACATTTTTCATGTACATTCCTGATCCTTTTCATGCTGGTTTATTATTTGTATTGCAATACTGCCTAGAAGTTCCAACTCCATTGAGATAAGAGAAGGTTCTTTCGTAGATTGATAACTGGTTGAAAGACAGGAAACAAAGGGTAGGAATAAATGGTAAGTTTTCTGAGTGGAGAAGAGGTAACTAGTGGGGTCCCCAAGGGTCTGCCTGGGACCCATCCTATTCAATGTATTTATAAATGATCTAGAGAAGAGGGAAAACAGTGAGGTGGCAAAATTTGCTGCTGATACCAAACTGCTCAAGATAGTTAAGACCAAAGTAGACTGTGAAGAGCTTCAAAAAGATTTCACCAAACTAAGTGACTGGGCAACAAAATGGCAAATGAAATTTAATGTTGATAAATGTAATGCACATTGCAAGAAATAATCCCAACTATATATACAATATAATGGGAGTCATAGTGGATAGTTCTCTGAAAACATCCACTCAGTGTGCAGCAATCAAAAAAAGCAAATAGAATGTTAGGAGTCATTAAAAAAGGGATAGCGAATAAGACAGAAAATATATTTTTGCCTGTATTTAAAACCATGGTATGCCCACATCTTGGATACTGCATACAGATATGGTCACCTCATCTCAAAA
This sequence comes from Pelodiscus sinensis, assembly GCF_052426305.1. Classification (NCBI taxonomy): domain Eukaryota; kingdom Metazoa; phylum Chordata; order Testudines; family Trionychidae; genus Pelodiscus; species Pelodiscus sinensis. The sequence continues at coordinate 105,940,907 of NC_143057.1, read as the reverse complement.
AAGACATAGTGGCATTGAAAAAGGCAACAAAAATGATTAGGGGTGTGGACCAGGTCCCATATAAAGAGAGATTAAAAAAACTGGGACTTTTCAGCTTAGAAAAGAGGACACTAAGGGGAGGTCTATAAAATCATGACTGGTGTGGGAAAAGTGAATAAGGAAAAGTTATTTACTTATTCCCACAATATAAGAACTAGGGGTCACCAAATGAAATTAATAGGCAGCAGGTTTAAAACAAATGAAAGGAAGTTTTTCTTTATTCAGCGCAGAGTCAACCTCTGGAATTCCTTGCCAGAGGATGCAGTGAAGGCTAGAACTTTAACAGGGTTAAAAAAAGAGCTAGAGAGATTCATGGAGGTTAGGGCCATCAATGGCTATTAGCCAGGATGGGTAGGAATGGTGCCCCTAGCCTCTGTTTCCTTTGGAGGTAGGTGATGGGAGGGATCACGTGAGGATTTCCTGTTGTGGTCCCTCCCTCTGGGGCATCAGGTATTAGCCACTGTCAGCAGACAGGATACTGGGCTAGATGGACCTTTGGTCTCATCAAGTACGGCAGTTCTTATGCTTCAGGGGATAGCCAAGTTAGTCTGTAAAGGATAAACTTAATAGACAACAAATAGTCTGGTAGAACATTAAAGACTAACAAAACATGTAGATGGTATCATGAGCTTTTGTGAAGCTCATGATACCATCTACATGTTTTGTTAGCCTTTAAAGTGCTACCAGACTATTTATTGTTACTTATGTTCTTATTGTCTAGGCAGTGGACAAATACAAAATAAAAGGAAGCCTTTGCCACAAAGAACTTCTCATTGAAAAGAACACTTGGCAGATATTTATGCATGTGCACAAGGAGGCTACAGTTAGTGAACAGGTTCTTTTTACTGGTTTATGTTTTAGATAGATTTACATGACTCTTTGGCTATGTTTACACAGCAGTGTTATTGACATTATTCTGAAATAACAAAGAGCACGTCTACACTGTAAGCCATTATTCCGAAATAATGCTGAGCTGGAGGACGTCTTCCTCTGACTCCTGTAACCCTCATTTTACAAGGAGAAAGAGAAGTCGAAAGAAGAGTGTTCTTCTTTCCACTTTCTGCTGTGTACACAGTGCCAAAAGCCGAATTAAGCCATTTTGATTTAAGCTATGCAATTGACACTGCTTGACTTTTGCCCTGCTGTATATATGTGCCCTAAATTACTGTCCTTTTAGCTTTGTTTTTGTTGTCAGACATAACAAGGCCATGAGGTCATGTAGTGTGTGTGAATAGTGTGAGCAACACATGATTGGGATAATCCAGGATTTCCAAAATGACTAATTATGTGCAAAAATGATAAGAAGCAGATGGGAAGGGGTAGTGACTATGTGCATTGCATGCACTGTAGTAAAGATTTGTGACATGGTTTACCTATCTACCAGAACTGGAAGGGACCTAGAGAGGTCATTGAGTCCAGTCCCCTGCCCTCATGGCAGGACCAAGTACCATCCCTGACAGATTTGCCCTAGATCCCTAAGTGGCCCACTCAAGGATTGAGCTCACAACCCTCCAATTAACAAGCCAATGTGCAAACCACTGAGCTATCCCTCCCTCTGTAATTCAAACGAAAATAATAACTGCACTTTAAATGAGTTATTTGAAATTAGGAAAGTAAAGTTAAATAGAGGACAATTACTGGCAGTTGGCAGAGCGTGTAATACAGAGAATTGTTGTATAATATTCACTCAGCACCTATAATTAGGTGATTATGTAAGGAGACCACAGTGTACATTTGAATAGCTACTGTATTGGGTTAATGATGTCACTCAAATTTACTGAGCCCTAAATTATTATGGCTTAACTAGAGGGGCAGTGTGAATTTAATAGGTATGAAATCATAGCCAAATAAAACTTTAGTGAGGTAAACAGAAGACAGAGCTATTACAAGGGTAAGCAATGACACTATCCCTTTGAATCAAAGGTCTCCCAACTTGACTGATCCCATATGGAATAGCTGGTAGTTGTCATTCTATAGCTACGTAATGTTGCAGAAAACTGTGATTATATTTTTGAAACCACTATTCATAGGAATTCAGTAGTTAATTTTACCAGTACTATAATTCAGTGGAAGTTATCAGATCTGCTGTTGGCTTTTACCTTTTGCATATTTTTATATAAATCAGTCATATTTAACATTCTAAAACTATAGTGAGGGTATTTATTAACTTCATTTCAATATAAATGACAACAAATATGATAAAAAGTTTAGAAAACCTGATCTATGAGGATAGGTTAAGAAAATACAGCCTGTTGAATCTTGAGAAAAGAAAACTGATCTGAGAACTAGTGACAGTCTTCAGATATGCTGTAGGTTGTTATAAAGAAGATGATGATCACTTCTCCATATCCAGTGACATATTTGTCTCCATTTACTGCAAGGAAGATTTAGGATTGGATATTAGGAAAAGCTTTTCAACTATAAAGCTAGTTTAAACTCTGGAATCGAATTCTGTGGGATGTTGTCTAATCTATATTATAGGAGATTTTTAAAAACAGGTTAGATAAACATCTGTTAGGAATCATGTAGATATACTTGATCCTGTCTCAGCACAGAGGGCTGGACTAAATGACCGCTCAAGCCTCACCATTTCTGTAGATGACCTCCCTTCCAGCCTCACCATTTCTGTACACATATGAAAGAGAAAATGAGAGTTCATGTACATGAAGACATGCACAAAATAAACCTTGATTTTCACACCTGCAATAGTACAAACCCAAACAATAAGATACACCACATGTCCTTGAAATGGTTGTATTTGATCCAGGAATTTCTAAATTACACTATATCACATATGCTTTTCATAGCTAGCAATATGTAGCTATGTGTACTACATTCCTCTGCCTATTAAATTTCTGGGTGGCACTAAATTTTGTCTCAGAATTAACTTTTGTGAATCTCAGAGCAGGGATAGGCACGCAGGCAACCATATACATTTGCTCAAAATCTACATAGTTAAATCACTCCAAGCTGTTCAATTCTTTTGAATTCATGATTCTGCTTCCTTGAATTGAAACATCATTGTTTAGATGAGCTTTCAGGACTCATGTAGCAGGGGCAACCACAGGGATACTGTTTTGGTTCAAACTTATTTCCTGGTTAACTCCTCAAATGACCTAAGACTTAGAATATCAGGGTATGTATATGCTGCAATAAAAAATTGTGGTTGTCCTGGATCAGCTGACTGAGATTCGTGGAACTCAAGTTATGGGGGATAAAATTGCAGTGTAGGTATTCAGGCTTGGACTGAAGCCCAAGCTCCTCCCAGATCTCAAGCATTTGGTATTTTATTAAGTGTAGACATGCCTATAGTCTCTGCCTAGGTTCCAGTGGGATGATGTCAGTAGCAAGATATTAAAATCTTTGGCACAAAAGCAGAAGAGAGTCTGTCTCTTTTCTAGCATGCATCTAAATGTGGGGTAACTGGAGTTCTGCCTGCACACAGCCTCCTGAATCAGCTAGGTATCAGCCATAAACCTTGTTGGTATGCTGTTCAATTGAGCCCATATCTATGTAGGAGCACTTGGAAAAGTTAAGGCAAATGTGAAGTTGAACATTAAATGTTGAAATGTGAAGTTAAACATTAATTTAAGGATTAAGTTACAGAGAACTAATGGCACGTTACTTCTGAATGAGAGCATCCACACAAGGTTTAATATGCATTAACTGACAGTATGTCTACTTTTAGAAGTGCTACAGTGGTAACGCTGCAGCTATGCTTCTGTAGCACTCTAGTGCAGACTTCACAGTGCGGAAAGGGTGATTATGTCACAGTAGTAAATCCATGCCCTCAAGTGGCAGTAGTTAGGTCAACAAAAGAATTCTTCCATTGACTTACCTAGGTGTACAGTGGGGGTTAGGTTGAACTAATTAGATCACATACGATGTGAAATTTTTCATGGCTCTAAGCAATGTAACTAGGTCAACCTAAATTTTAGATGTAGACAGGCCTTATGTTTATGACTTCATACCTTTTGCTCATTCACCTTTCATGAGTGTCCCCATGCAGACAAGCCCTGAGAACCAGAAGTAGTAGTTCTGAAATAGACAGCCAGCTTCTGTCTGAGGGCATTCAGGTTTTAACTATGGTATGTCACGCTGGTAGGGCATAACAAGTGGAGTTCTGGAGGGGTCTGTTTTGGGACTGGTTCTGTTCAATATCTTCATCAATGATTTAGATGATGGCATAGAGGGTATGCTTATTAAATTTGTAGATGATACCAAGCTAGGAGTGGTTGCAACTGCTTTGCAGAATAGGGTCATAATTCCAAATAATCTGGATAAAAGGTCTGAGATAAGTAGGATGAAGCTTAATAAGGACAAATGCAAAGAACTGCACTTACGGAGGAATAATCAGTTTCACACATACAGAATAGGAATCAGCTGTCTAGGAAGGAGTGCTGCAGAAAGCTATCTAGGGGTCATAGTGGACCACAGCTAAATATGAGTCTACAGTGTGGCACTGTGGCAAAAAACAAACAAACATGATTCTGGGATGTATTAACAGGAGTGTTGTGAGCAAGACACAAGAAGTCATTCTTCTGCTCTACTCTGCACTGATTAGGCCTCAATTGGAGTATTGTGTCCAGTTCTGGGCACCACATTTCAAGAAAGATGTAGAGAAATTGGAAAAAATCCAGAGAAGAGCAACAGAAATGGTTAAAGGTCTAGAGAACTTGAGCTATGAGGCAAGGCTTAAGGAATTGGGTTTGTTTAGTTTGGAAAAGAGAAGACTGAGAGGGGACATGTTAGTGGTTTTCAGGTATCTAAAAGGGTGTCACAGGGAGGATGGGGGGAGGGGAAATTGTTCTCCTTGGCCTCTGATGATAGGACAAGAAGCAAGGGGAGGTTTAGGTTGGACATTAGGAAAAACTTCCTAACTGTCAGGGTGGTTAAACACTGGAATAAATTGCTTAGGGAGGTTGTGGAATCTCCATTACTGGAGATATTTAAGAGTAAGATAGGCAGACATCTATCAGGGATGATCTAGACAGTGCTTGGTCCTGCTGTGAGGGCAGGGGACTGGACTTGATGATCTCTCAAGATCCCTTCCAGTTCTGGTAGGCTATGATTCTATGAGCATAGCTGGTGCAGAAATCCATTGCATATGCAGCATGTTAAGCATGCATATTAGTCCCTGAGTAGTTCTATTATTTTATCCCTATTATATCAGAGCACTATGTAAATACAATCTGCCATTTCTCTAGCATGCCGTGGTATGTCTTTGAAATGGCAATCCCTGTGTGTTTTCTGTCAAAAGCTTCCCAGGGCTGCACACTTGTTTCTCTCCTGAAGGCTGCTTAATGTAAGAAAGAGGATGCAGTGTTGCTCTCCATCCACATGTTTCCTGTGAAAAGTAACATTTGTCATTTTTATCAGAATCAAAATGTGTTCAGTTGCATAGATATGTGGGACAGTCTGCAGAAAGAAAGTTGGCAACAAGGCTTCTGGAATTTGTACATTTTCAGTAATTAAAATTGCTTCACACTTTATTATTACACTTTATTATTATTTATTATTGGAGGATTCCTCCAAAAAAATCAGATTCTGTTTTTGTTACATCTGTCATATGCTCCCTACTTGCTTTTAAGAGCTAGGAAATATGCCAGAGAGCAGATATCGCTACCTAAAAAGACCTTCATTGTAAGGTATAAGCATATAAAGTATGTCATTGTTTGCAACACAATACCTAGCATTTATGCATTGCTTACTTTTAGATAAATGCCAGATATTAAACACTAGTAGAATTTAAAATGATTTAACTGGAATAAAATATAAATAATAAAATCAGACACCTAATTTTAGTTATACACAATGTTTTAGGGACATATAATGAAATGTGTGTGGTTTTTTAACTAAATGAAAAGATTAATCATAATTTGAACTGAACAGCTGTTCCGTGAGGCAAACAAGCATGTTTTATAAGGGATTTCTTACACAGAAGAAAGAGCAGAATATTATGTAATTGTGAAGAAGGTGAAAAAATTAGCTCTAACCTCAGGAGCAAATTAAGCCTGGGATCGTCAGATGAGCCTAAGGGAATTAGGCACCTAACTCCCTGCAGGAGTTGGACAGTCAATTTCTATATACTCATTTAAAAATCAGAGACTGATAGTATAGTTTCAAAAAGGCAAGTTCCGGAAGATATCAGCCAGCACTTTTGCACTAGCACTGTGGCTGGGCTCTATAAAAAGACCTGAGAGACGTAACAAAATAAGTGATATAACAGATAGAGCAATATCAAAACACATGGGAAAAAAACAAGTGGCAAAAACGTGGAGAAATTCCAAAAAAAAATCTTTCTCAAACACCCACATTTGCTGGTCTCCCTGCTGGAATTTTGGCATGCTGTTCTCATTGTATGGGCAGTCTAGTGGCCTGGTCCATTTGTGTGCTCAGGATGCAGGACTCTGCCTGCTGATTGAAATTGGCTGATTTGAACACTAGATTGGTGAGGCCCTTTGGAAAGGGAGTAGTAAGGGGCCAACCTAGGCAAGGAGCAATCTCACTTTGCAGTTGGCTACCTAAGGGCTTGTAGCAATCCCTTTACCCCACCACCATCTCAGCTCCCAGGTTACTGAGTTATTCCAAAGGTGCCAGGAACTGGAGACCGGAGTCAGTCTGTTCCAACCTTTATCGCCTTAGGCAATACAAGAGCAGACATGCAGACTGCTGAGCAATACTGCTTTGAAAAGCTTCAGCTTCAGGCGCATGGCATATGCACATAACCCTAACTGGAATTCAGATAGGGATCACACACCTCAAAGAACCTCCAGTTATAGGTGTAAGTAACCTTATCTTGCCATTACAGACCATACATGACTGTAACTTGTGTTCATGGCATTTCCTATATTTAACACGGCTAGTACCTGGAAGTGTTAATATCCTATAGGAAAACAAATGATGAAGGCAAATGATTAATATAGGTGGTCAAAAAATGGAGTTTCTAACCCACGTGAAATTCTGAGAATTTTGTCTTGTCCTGAATTGGTATGAAAAGTTGAGATCTTGGAATGTTTCAAGAAATAAAATATTCCAAAAATATTTTGAACTCATCAGAATATTTTGTTTGATTAGGTACTTATTTTTACTTTAGTGTTTTATGTTATATTATATTCACTGGAAGCAAGATATTTGATCTTATTGAAACAAAATGTTTTGATAATTTGTCATTGAAAATTTTTACAAAATGTATATAATCTCACTAGATATTTTGATTTTCATCAAATCACAATCTTTTGCTGGAAAACTGTTTGAAAATTTTCATCTGCTCCAGTGATTAATACAGGCAAAAACCAGCTTGGAAACTACTGAAAAGTTCAGGAACATAAAATTGTCTGCAACACAAATTAACGTGCACTATTCTTGTTGAAAGTTTTGTATATGGAAATGGACAGGAAAAGTAGAATGTCTGTCTGGTTCCTGCTTGTAAGCATCTTGGGAATTAGTGTCATGACATGCTGTTCATTAAGACTAATCAAGGCCTGTAACTGTTAAATCGTTTCCCTTGCCTTCTGACAGACTCTTCCTCCCATTTTTATTCAGCACAGAATCCTAAATGTTTCTCCCCTAAATAGATTCTTCTTCTTCTTGCCTCGGCATTCTTTGTGGTTGAAGCTTGAAAGAAGACTACACATCTGTATAAATAATGTGAGTGCGTGTGTGTCTGTGTGTGCGCGCGCATGTCTACTACATGTGCATGCACAATGGAAACCATGAAACATTAAATAATTGAGCAGCAAATTTATAGTATTAGTCCATTACTGGCATCCTGATAAATTTACTATTGGAGGTTAAGATCTTCAATGAATGGGTATTTACACATGTACATACTACTATATGCACCATAGTGTGGTATTATTTACACTTATGGTATTCATGCTGATAGTGGGATGCCAACTGCCTGCTGAGTCAGATACAGACACAGGTACTTGCTATGAAAGGACCTCGATTGGTCTTGGCTGATCTGAAGAAGAGTCAGCAGCACACCAGTGTGTATGCTTGTCTTGCACCTCTCTACAACTGGGCAGAAGAGAGAGGCTACATCTAGACTGCAGGCTTCTTTCAGAAGAAGCTTTTCCAGAAGAGATCTTCCAGAAAAATTTCTTTAGAGAGAGAGCATCTACACAGCAAAAGCACAACAAAAAAACGATGTGCTTTTTTGAAATAGAGCGTTCACATTCATTGGACCCTATCTCACATTTAAGTTCTGATTGCTGTGGATGGAGTGGCCACCGGGGCACCTGTGCTTTTTCCTGGAGGCCTCTTCTTTTGAAAAAATACCCTCTTCCCTATCCATACATGCCTTTTTCTGAAAGAGCTCTTTTGGAAAAAGGCTTCTTCCTTGTAGAAAGAGGTTTAAGCTGTTGGAAAATCCCCTGCATTCTTTTGACTTTCTGTCAAAAGAACGCAATTACAGTGTGGACATAAGTGTAGTTTTTTCAGAAAAACAGGCATTTTTCCGGAAAAACTCTGCAGTTTAGACATACCCAAACAGTTTTCTGTGGAGCCCCATTAAATAAGTGGAAATTCTGTGTTTAGGGGAAGATTCCATGGCTGTATCCCTTAGATATGCGTGGATTTAAAGAGCAACACGTCATCTGGACTTTTTTCAGTATGTTGGAAATGTTTCAGTTAAAGTATTAAAAGTGGGAAAGAGGCCCCATTTTAAATCTGTGATTTCTTGGGAAAGCATCAATAAAATGTCATCAGCAGCCTGCAGGAAAAAAAAAATCAATGATCCCAAATCAAGAATACAGGGGAAACCCTCTGTTACAAAAAACAGGTCTTCAGTTCCTAATGAACAACATTTGACAGTTTAAAGAATTGTCAATAAAACACATGATTAAATGAGTGCCAGAAAGTGGTTATTCTATTTAATTGGTGGTAATATTTATTGAGTTGTAACATCGGAAGAGACAAATAAGCATGACTGAGACCAAGTGGGCTCAAGGGATTAATGACCTTTGTTTTTAAGATAAACTTTATCATATTTCCTCAAAAATCTTCACACTCAGTAATTTTAAAGTATAAATTTCTAAGTTAAACAGTGACTGAAGACAATATGAAACATTTAGCATGGGGCAAGAGAGTAAATGAAACCCATATGATTATTTTTAATTAACTTAATTGCCCTAATTACTGCTGGAATTCAGTACTGCATTGTGTTTTGTCCTTCATGTGGTTAAGGATGCTTATATCCTAAATGTTTTATGGGCTGTGCATTATGTATTATGGGCTGTGCATTATTACCTAATCATGAAGCCAAGGAAAAATCTAAGCTGTTTATATAAAATGTAACAAGTGTGATTTCTCTTCCAATTAAATGAATAACAATGCAACAAAGTAGGAGTGAGACTATGATAACATTATCTCCCTGTAACAGATAACACCCCAGTTGCTGCTAAATATAAAACAAGGCCTTATTGCTGTAGTGGATGTAGGAACCAATTTGTATTTTGTGTATGTATTACCAGTATTACTGAAAAGAGACTAACGTATTCCCAAGAAATTCTTAATATATTGACACAATAGATTCCTATTTCCCTGAAATGTGTGTGTCTTTTCTTTATGCAAACTTGCGTTCTTAATTATTCAGTTCTAGGAACAGCCCAAATTTTGTTTTAGCCAATGTTCAGAATCAGGTGTTTTCTGCAAATATATTATATATATTTTATTAAATTTGTATTTGGTAGGTGAGAGATAACAATGAATAGTGAAATCCAGATCCGCCAATGGGAGGATTAAGGGGACAACTTCCCCCCAGGCCCAGCTGTTCAAGGGGCCTGGTGCTCCCTTCTGTAGCTGTTGCTACTGTGGCGGCAGCAGTGCCCAGAGCCCTGGGCCCTTTAAATTGCTGCTGGAGCACTGCACACAGTGCACCAGAGCCCCGGGCAGTGCCCTCTGCATGGCCTGAGGGCTGGGGGAGGGGCGCGGCACAGTCTGGGTAGTGCTAAAGGCTGGCTGCCTCCATCCAGCCCCTTCCACCCAAGACCCTGCCCCTTCCAAGAGCACAGAGCCGGCCTCTCTTCCACCTTGCCCAGGGTCCCAGAGAGGCTATCAGCTTCCCTGGTGAAGCCTAAATAAAATTAGAGCTACAAGGGGCTCCTATACATAGCCAGAGTGATCTAGCTGTGGAAAAGTATCACTTAACAGAAGAAAAGTAATTTTAGCCTTTTTTTTTTAAACTCAAGCGGTTAACCAAAATGTGGGATCCTGTGAGTTGTTTAGACTAGGAGGAGAAACTGATGATGTAGCCAGGTATCTGATTCAGTCCTGTTCATTTAGTGAATACAAGCAGAGAGAGGGTAAGTTTAGAAGATAGGATACACAAAGAACAAGTTAAAAATCACTTAGGAAAGTTAGATGTCAGCAAGTCACCAGGTCCTGATGAAATGCATCCCAGGATACTCAAGGAGCTGATAGAGGAGGTATCTGAGCCTTTAGCTATGATCTTTGAAAAATCATGGCAGACAGGGGAGATTCCAGAAGACTGGAAAAGGGCAAATATTGTGCCCATCTATAAAAAGGGGAATAAGAACAACCCAGGAAACTACAGACCGGTCAGTTTAACGTCTGTCCCAGGGAAGATAATGGAGCAGGTAATTAAGGAAATCGTATGCAAACACTTGGAAGGTAATAAAGTGATAGGGAATAGCCAGCATGGGTTTGTGAAGAACAAGTCATGCCAAACTAATCTGATAGCTTTCTTTGATAGGATAACGAGCCTTGTGGCTAAGGGAGAAGTGGTGGATGTCATATACCTAGACTTTAGTAAGGCATTTGATACGGTCTCGCATGATATTCTTATTGATAAACTAGGCAAATATAACTTAGATAGGGCCACGATAAGGTGGGTGCATAATTGGCTGGATAACCGTAGCCAGAGAGTTGTTGTTAACGGTTCTAAATCCTGCTGGAAAGGGATAACAAGTGGAGTTCCTCAAGGGTCTGTTTTGGGATCCGTACTGTTCAATATCTTCATCAATGATGTAGATATTGGGATAGAGTACGCTTATTAAGTTTGCAGATGATACCACACTGGGTGGGGTTGCAACTTCTTTGGAGGATAGGGACATAATTCAAAATGACCTTAGCAAGTTAGAGAAATGGTCAGAGGTAAACAGGATGAGGTTTAATAAAGAGAAATGCAAAGTGCTCCACTTAGGAAGGAACAATCAGTTCCATACATACAAGATGGGAAGCGACTGTCTAGGAAGGAGCATGGCGGAAAGGGATCTAGGGGTCATAGTGGACCACAAGTTGAATATGAGTCAACAGTGTGAAGCTGTTGCAAAAAAAGCAAATATGATTCTAGGTTGTATCAACAGGTGTGTTGTAAGCAAAACTCGTGAAGTCATTCTGCCGCTCTACTCTGCACTAGTTAGGCCTCAGCTGGTGTACTGTGTCCAGTTCTGGGCACCACATTTCAAGAAAGATGTGGAGAAATTGGAAAGGGTACAGAGAAGAGCAACAAGAATGATTAAAGGTTTAGAGAACATGACCTATGAAGCCAGGCTTCATGAACTGGGCTTGTTTAGTTTGGAAAAAAGAAGATTAAGTGGGGACATGATAGCGGTTTTCAAATATCTAAAAGGGTGTCACAAGGAGGAAGGCGAAAATTTGTTCCTCTTGGTTTCTGAGGACAGGACAAGGAGTAATGGGCTTAAAGTGCAGCAGGGGAGGTTTAGATTGGACATTAGGAAAAAATTCCTAACTGTCAGAGTCGTCAAATATTGGAATAAATTGCCAAGGGAGGTGGTGGAATCTCCCTCTCTGGAGATATTTAAGAACAGGTTAGATAGACATCTGTCAGGGATGGTGTAGACGGAGCTTGATCCTGCCTTGAGGGCGGGGAGCTGGACTCGATGACCTCTCGAGGTCCCTTCCAGTCCTATTATTCTATGATTCTATAAGTGGGTTTTACCCATAAAGCTCCTTATAAAGCTGACATTTCACCCATCCCTCTTAACAATTGTGTACCGATATCCACCTAATTAAGAGGGTGTGTGACAGGTCTATCAATCCCACACTGGTTCTGAAAGGGTTAACCTGGCTGAGGAGGCCCCGCCCTCACAGCCCTGCAGGGCATGCTCCATCTGGAGGCTTTCTAGAAAGCTGTTTAGTCAGGGCTGACTGCTGCAGAGGAAGGAGGTGCCGCTGGAGCTCAAGGGGAGAAAGCACTGGCCAAGCCATAGTGGCTAGGCTGAGAGGAAGCCTCCAGACTGGAGCAAAGGGATGGACAGGACTATCTACTAGAGACTGCTAGGATGTAGCCCAGGGTGGGGAATTGGGCCCCAGGAACTTGGCGTGTTGTGGTGGGATTCCTTGCTGAGCTAGCAGTGAACCACTCCACTGCTGACAGGGCCCTGGGCTGGGACTCGGTGGAGAGGGAGGGCCCCGGTCCCCAATCCCTTCCTTACCAACCCCACGCAGGGAGCTTTGCCTATTGTTCTGCCTCTGGCTATTAGGCAGAACTACCTCAACCAGAGGGGAATTGTATTGATCCTTTGGCTGCTAGGCCGTGCTGCCCTAACCACAGGGGAGTTGTACTGACTTGGCCACTGGGCCATACTGTATCTTTAGTCTGTGGCCACTAGGCCATATGTGACGGCGCGTTGGGGGTTCCCCGTCTCCTGCACCCCGAAATGGCACAAACAGACTTCACCAGCCGGTGGAATAGAGGAAGTTTATTGCCTCTCCAGGATACAGCACAGCACAGATGTAGTCTGGTCACAGAGCTGGGCTAGGATGCCTCAGGCCCCCTTGAGATGGGGGAGACTGGGCCCCTAAACTCCAGCCCTTCTCCTAGGCTCTCCTCCATGCTCTCCCACAGTAACTAACTAAATTCCCTTGCAGCCCTGCCCCCCAGTCAGGGCAGCATTCCACCTTCCTTTGTTCCTCTCCATGGGGGGTGTCTGGCCACTGGTTCAACAAGTTTGGCATTACCTCTGCCTAGCGAGGTTTTCCCTGCTGGGTCTTGCTCCAGACAGCAGGGGTCACCACAGCCCAGCAAGTACCCCCACTACGTCACACCATACTACTTTGACAACCTGGGAATTGTACTGACTATGGCTGCTAGGCATACTACTCTCACTACAGAGAGATTGTATTGACTTTTGGGCCAGTAGGCCTTGTTGCCCTGAGAGGGAGTCACATTATTGGACTCTGGTTGTTAGGTCACACAACCTCAAGAGAGAGTCTGAGGGGTCACCGAGGGCCCGTTGCCACCCTCACAGAGGGACAGATAAAGTGCACCATGACCGGGTGCTGCAAGGCACTCTCTTAGTCTCTTGAGGTGACTACCTGTATCACAAATAGCGGCATGAGAGGCACAGAAGGGAAGGACCAGCAAGACCAGAACAAGGGTCCTCGTGCTGCTACTGTCCCTCCACACACATGGAGGCAACTGACTGAACCTTGGCTTCAGCCTTACAAAGTACTATCCAGCATAGTTGAGGTGGCACACTGAGGAAAGCAATCCGTGCCAGGTATAGGAGTGATATAAATTGCTTTCCTCTGCTACAGAAGAAGAACCAGTCATGTCCTGCTCCTGAGATAGTGCAACTATACACATGCACTTACTCAGGGCTTGTGGCACTTTCATAGAATCATAGATTACAGTGGGTCAATAAAGGTATGAACAAAAGTTACTGAAATATATTGTTTAAAATTGATTTACTGTCCTATAAATATACCAACATAGATTGTATATTATCTTATGGAAAGTCTGCAATGGAAGCCAGTGGCAATTTTGAGAAGTGTGGGACTGGGTCCCAATTTAGTATTTCCTTCCACTGCATAACATTAAATGTTTCATTATGATGATATATTTCCATATAAACAAACTTATCAATATGTATTATGGAGCTATTTCAGTCTATCTCAATTTGGAACTAAACCCCTTTGTCCAGCTATACATGTCATCTGAAGATCTATTCCTATAATATGTCAGTTTCATTTATTTTTCATCCTGATATTTTCTTCTATATTTTAATTCTACATCAGTAGCAATAATAACTGGTTTCCCAGTCTCTTATAGAACTTTGCCTTGTTTGGGGTTAGGGATTTTTGGTTTTGATGGTTTTTGGTTGGTTGGTTTGGTGAACAAATGTGGAAGGGCCAGTGTTTAAAATCATCTTTATTATCATCTCTAAAAGATATGGGCTACTGAATAATTACACTGTAGAATGCAGGTATAGTATACCAAATTCCAGAGAAAAATGTTTAATGTAGATTTTATTCTAGATTTCCATTCAGGAGAACAAAGTAGAAAGAACATAAGAACGGCCATGCTGAGTCAGACCAAAGGTCCATCTAGCCCAGTAAACTCTCTGCCGACTGTAGCCAATACCAGATGCCCCAGAGGGAGGGATCACAACAGATAATCCTCACATGATCCGTCTCCCACTTCCAGAGAAACAGAGGGTAGGGATATCATTCCTATCCACCCTGGCTAATAGCCATTGATGGACTGACCTAACCTCCATGAATCTCCCTAGCTCTTTTTGAACCCCGTTAAAGTTCTAGTATTCACTGCATCCTCTAGCAAGGAATTCCACAGGCTGACTGTGTACTGAGTGAAGAAAAACTTACTTTTGTTTTAAACCTACTGCCTATTCATTTCATTTGGTGACCTTCAGTTCTTATATTGTGGGAATGAGGCTACATTTAAACTACACCCCTCTGTCGGCAGAGGGATGTAAATTAGATGTATCGAAAGTGCAAATAAAGCTGGGATTTAAATATCCGGTGCCTCATTTGCATAATGGCAGCTGCTGCTTTTTTTTCAAAACAGGGCTTTTCGAAAAAACCCCGTCATTTTAGACAGGGCATTTTTGATAGAAATGCTCCATTTCGAAAGATCCTGTACTCCTCGAGCTTGGATCTTTCTAAACTGCCAGGTTTTTTTTGAAAAAAAAGTGGAGGATGCCATTATGCAAATGAAGCACAGGATAGTTAAATCCTGGCTTCATTTGCTCTTTCAATATGTCTAATTTACATCCCTCTCCTGACAAAGGGGTGTTGTTTAGATGTAGCCTAAGTAAATAACTTTTCCTTATTCACTTTTTCCAGACCAGTCATGATTTTATAGTCCTCCCCTTAGTGTCCTCTTTTCTAAGCTGAAAAGTCCAAGTCCTTTTAATTTGTCTTTATAAGGGACCCGTTCCAAACCGCTAATCATTTTTGTTGCCCTTTTCTTAACCTTTTCCAATGCCAATTTATCTTTTTTGTGATGAGGCAACCATATCTGTATGCAGTATTCAAGATGTGGGCATACCATGGTTTTATATAGAGGCAATAAGATATTTTCTGTCTTATTCTCTATTGCTTTTTTAATGAAAAAAGAAAAGAAGAAAGCTTCTTATTGCCCCTTTTGAATCTGAGCTTTTCTCTCAGTCTGCCATAGGCTTGCTTGAGTAGCCCTGTCTGTGTAGCCTTGTAGAAGTACTCCTGGGCTGTGTCTACACTGACAGGTTCTTGTGCAAGAATGGTCATTCTTGCACAAGAACCTGCAGAGTGTCCACGCTGCCCGCCCGCTCTTGCACAAGATGATTTACAGTACAGTGTGGGAAGAGAGGGCTTCTTGTGCAAGAGCTACGCTCTTTTCTAACAGGTGTAAGCCCTCTTGCATGGGAGCTCTTGTGCAAAAAGGCAGTGTGGATGCACGGCAGGGGTTTCTTGCACAAGAGAGTGTCCACACTGCCATGGATGCTCTTGCGCAAAAGCACATGGCAGTGTGGATGTGTTCTTCCACAAGAACCCTTGCACAAGGTGTTCTTGTGCAAGAACCCACCAGTGTAGACATAGCCCTGTT
This sequence comes from Pelodiscus sinensis, assembly GCF_052426305.1. NCBI lineage: Eukaryota > Metazoa > Chordata > Testudines > Trionychidae > Pelodiscus > Pelodiscus sinensis. The sequence goes on along the minus strand of NC_143057.1, from coordinate 105,925,051 downwards.
TCCCAGGGAAGAAGCTGCCATTGACAGGCCATCCAGGTACTAAATCTCCAAAGCAGTCTCTTCAAGCACATTTTGGTTTCAGTTATTTGTTCCTGCTTATAAAACTTCTGGCTAACCCCTGGTCACATTTCCGTTAAGTACATGTCAGAAATCATGATGGGAATTGTCAGACTAGTGCTCAGAGTCAGGTTCACAGCTGGAATCAGGAGTGTACAGCATGTTCGAACAAGACACGAGTAAGAGCAGACTAAGGCTTGTGACTCTCTGGCTATGTCTAAACTGTGGGCGGGGGGGGGAGGGGAAGGGAAAGGAAGAAGTTTCGGAAAAAGATATGCAAATTGCAAAGCGAAATTTACGTACCTTTTTCCGCTTGTTCTTTCAAAGAGGCTTTTGCGACATTTGGCCTCACTACGGGTGTGTCTAAACTACATGTCTCTGTCGATGAAGCCATGTAGATTAGGCTGATCGGCAGAGAGAAATGAAGCCACGATTTAAATAATCGCGGCTTCATTTAAATTTAAATGGCTGCCGCGCTCTGCCGACAGCTGATGATCAGCTGTTTGTCGGCAGATCGGGGCAGTCTGGACGCGCCGCTGTCGACAAGGAAGCCTTTGTTGACCGGTGCAGATATGCCTTGTGAAACGAGGTTTACCTGCGTCGGTCGAAAAAGGCTTCCTTGTCAACAGCGGCGCGTCCAGACTGCCCTGATCTGCCGACAAACAGCTGATCATCAGCTGGTCGGCAGAGCGCAGCAGCCATTTAAATTTAAATGAAGCCGCGATTATTTAAATCGTGGCTTCATTTCCCTCTGCCGGGTAGCCTAATCTACATGGCTCCATCGACGGAGGCATGTAGTTTAGACACACCCTACATGGGGCAAAATGACAGAAAAACCTCCTTTTTCGGAACATCCCTTATTTCTCATAAAATGAGGAATATGGGGATGCTGAAAGAATGCGCCCGCTTTTTCGAAAACTATTCCGAAAAAGTGGACGCGTTCCCTGGACACAGCAGAGTTTTTCTGGGATAGTCTAGACATAGCCTCTGTTACCATGATCAGACAAAGGAGAGTCCCAAGCCATGAACTAACAATGAGCAACCTCTCCTGGGAGGCTTATTATATGCCCAGTTCCTGGTTTGTGGATTGGCTGGAATCTAACATAAGAATTGACTTATCAATGTATGCGACTTAATCAGGCTGTCGTTCAGGGATGACTTATCACCTCAAAGTGCCAAAACTATTAACACTGTGTCAATCAGCCCAATATTAACTAATGCAAACAGCTAAGGTTCCTATAAACTAAATGAGCCCTGAAATCCAACCTCTCTTAGATAATCCCTGTAGTAAAAGATGGGATAAAAAGACTTGCATTCTCTTGATTTTTATGGCCAGAGCAAGCTAAAATAGTTACTTTATGGTGTTTATTTCCCCACAAGTGAGTTAACTTAGCTAAATACCTATTTTCTATCCTTTATATCTATTTCCAAAAATCACCATTGCTACTTTTTTGCTCCTACCTAAAAATCTATTTGCCCTTCTGGTGTTGGTAATAAGTAGTAATGGTTGCATGTTTAGTCATTATTATTTAAAATCCCATGTACTTTTACACAGTCTTTCGTTCAAAGATTTCAAAGGGCTTTTTCCCACCTAACTTACAGAGATGTAAGTAAACATTTGTATTCTCATTTTAACAAATGAGATGTTAAGTGACATCAAATCAGTGGCAAGGCCAAGAATAGAACTTAGAGGAGTCTTGGCTTCCAGTTCTTTGTTCTAAATGGCAGTACAATTCATTTTTTATGTAGTTCTGTCATGCTTTTTATAGTTTCCCAGAATGAATTCTGTCTGGCTCAGGCCACTGAGACCAGCTATGCTGGAGCAACACTGGCTCCAATACCTCCAGCAGGATGACTGATCTCTTCACTGGTAAGAGTGGGAAAAGTCTACTGAACTGCCCTGTACATTTTGCAATTACAAATCAACTAATTCCAGTCACTTAATGATCAGCTGTCAACCCCTGCTAAAGTCAAACATAGGACTTCAGCATTGCCCTAATCATGCTTCCACATCCATGGGAAGATGTCCTAGACTGATAACAGTCAATGATTCATTTTTGTAATATCTAAGGGCTACATTGTACCCTGACAACTGCACTCCAGATCTTGGGAAAGTGCATGATCTCTGTTGAATGTAGATCTGCCAGCAGTCTCTGTGCCAAGCAGTTAATCTCCCTTTCTGCCTGGCTAATGACAAAACACTGGGAAGTGGCAAGGCTTACAAGCATTTAATTTCAGATATACAATATCTTTGAATACTATGCATTTAAAATGGAGATCTCTGCTTGCTACAATCCTACTTACAACTAATATCACTTGTGTCCTAGAGACTGTACTGATATATATACACCACCAGAGACACACAAAGGCCACTGCTGTTTGTGAAATGAGACTGGAATATTGGATATGAAGAGAATGTGTGTGTGTGTGTGTTGTTTTGATTTGATCTTTTAAAATGATCTGTGCACTTTTCAAGTAGTAGGACCCCCCTTCATCTGATGGTTTTCACCAGTGCTTTATATAAAATACTTTAATTGTCCAAATATTATTCATTGTGGTAGTGGCTAAGACCAATCAAACATGCAACCCTTTTGTGCTAGGAACTGTCCAAACATAGAACAGTAGATGATTCCTGCCACAAAAAAGTTTATAATTTAAATTGACAAGATAGGTACAGGGTGGGAAAAAAAGTCTAACGCAAGCAGAGTGAACAATTTAATGGCAGCTAATGTCATGTTTATGCCACAGTTTGGGGGGAGGGTATTTATTTAGTAGGAGATAAACTAAATAGAAAGAAAAGGGAAGGAAAAGAGGACACTGAAGGGCTGGGGAGTGAGGGAAACAGGGCAGGTGAAGAGGAAGATAAAAAGGGCATGTAGAAAGTGAAGCTGAGATAAAGAGACTGAGGGAGGAGGAATTGTGCCAACAGCCAGTGAGCACAGGGATAGCAAGTCCAGTTAAAACTGTAGAAAGTTCTCTATTCAAAGGTAAGAAGGATTTTTAAAAAACAAAACAAACAAACAAACAAACAAAGTAACAACCCTGCCCAAACAGCTCCAAAAAGGCAGAGGGAAGGGACTTGCCTTTGTGCATCATGATGCTGGCTGGAGTTTGAGTCAAAACAGCATTGTGCTGTGCAAGACATGGTCAAAGAAAAAAAGTGGGGCTACAAAGAAAAGCAGAAAAAAAAACCCTCCACAGGCCACAACAGTATGAAAAATCCCACCCATCTGCAAAACAAATCCCAAGTCTAAAGTCACTTATTTACCATTAATATGGCAACCTGTTCTCTGTGGTTTTCTCTCAAGGACACATGTTGGTGGGGTTGGAGAGGGATGCACCATTTACATCAAGAATGGGGAACCTCAGGTCAGCTTATCTGGATCCAGCTCCTGAGGTTCCCAAATGATTTTTCTGTGGGCCAGCTACCCCTAATCCAAAAAAGTCTCCCCACCCCTGATTTAGAGACTAGACCCCCAAGTGTAAGGTGATTTCCTCTATACAATTCTGTATCCAGATAGAATTGGGCAGGGGGAAAAGTTGTTCTGAGGTTGGCCCCTTTTTACTCTTTCCTCCCAATGCAGCAGTCCCTGCTTTGGCTGCTTCAGTTCACAGATATTGGGGAGAAGTTTAGCGTTTAATGTGAACTAGGCAAAGTGCTGTGAACATTTACCAGCCCAGTCACCAAATCTATTCCTGTCCTTTATTTTTCCTTTGATGGTTGAAGACAATGAAAAAATCATCGTATTTTCCCAACAAGAACAAGAAAAATTACTTGTTTATGGTGAATGGAATCTTGCAAGGCTGATTTAATAGCATATCAGTAAAGCAAAAGGCAAGTCACATATTAGTACTGATCTGTAGCAGGTTGCATAGATGGGCTATGCCACATAGACTGGTTTGGCAAGAAACAGTTTGAGTAACATGTAGCAAAAGAGATGTGATACATTTCCGTTTCCTGCTGTGTGTGCCATAAGTCACAAATGCTCAAGCTTCTGTGCTTGCTTTATTGAAGCTAGAGTGAGATTAGTTTATCTCAGTGTGTTTGACTAATGTGTATTTGGCATCCCCTTCAATGTCTAATCTGCGGTGCAGAATGAGTACAATGAATGAGATCTCCACAAAACATTTGGGATTTCCCCTTTGGATTGTAACAAGGAGAAGATTATAGCTCTCTGAGAAGGCAAGTTGTGCAAGAAGTATAAAGCACATCACTTAAACATGTACAGTAGAAATGAGTTTTATTTTGTAAAAAGTTATAAAATGAATATTGTACAAAAATAAAGTCTGTAGAGAACTTTGGTTGATTAACACAAATGATTGAGACGTAAGTTGTAGGTGAAGTAAAAACCTTCAGAGAAGCAGACTCCTGTTTTTGATAAGTTTTTTAAAAAATCACAAACTTTACCCTTTTGTAGTTTGAACATAATGACCTGCTAAGCCTATTAGGCTGTTGCTTGAGGCAAGCTGTCAACCACCAATGAAGTACCCATAGTAAGTGATAAAGTACTTACAACTTCTGTGCTCAAAACTAGCCTAAGCTAACACACTGTTGCTGAGTTTTGACTCATCACACAGTCAGGAGTTTACTATGCAAATAATGCAGATGATGCTTTCTCTGCTGTTTGCTGCCCAACACAGTGGGTAATCCCCAAATCAAGCACAGCATTTAAACACGTGCTTAATGGCTTCAATGGGACTATTCATGATTTTGAGAGCTTTGCTGGAGTAGGCGCGTAGACTCTAATCCTTCAATTGATTTCATGTGGTGGATTAAGGAGAATTCAGAGCCCATGACTGTGTTCACTTACCAACAATTACGTGGTTGGGATTTTAGTGAAGAAACTTGACACATGACACATGATGGTGAATCTTTGTGTTTTCCTTTCTCTTCGTCTCCCTCCCCCTGCCATTGGACCTTCCCCATTGGTATAAGTGCAGTCAGTTTCTGTGCACTTTAAAGGGACAGAATAAGTATGAAGCCATTGCATTGATTGGATAAGTGGTGGTTCTAACAGTTGTTGTTAAGTAGATTCTTTGTTAGATATTTTTATGAGTCAATTGTCTGTTACTTCTAATATATGTACACTCCTGCTGATCTTTAATAAACAAACCTCTAAGTTCATAACTTGTGCTAATCCTCTAGATACAGAACCTCCTTCACTTTAAAGCAGTGTCTTAGATGAAAACTTAAAATAGTTGAATCCTGTAATGTTTCAGCAAATTGTACAAAAAACTTTGGTTATTTAACAAAATAGTTTGCTTACTTTCAGTCTACATTAAATCCAGGACTAACTACAAAAAGGGATTTAATCTTTTTATATGGAAATATGGAAAGAAAAAACAAATAAATATAACATGAAATTAAAATGATAAAAGTGTGATTAATCTTCATTTGTCAATCATAGTTATGAGGTCAGTTGGTAGAAGAAGAGTTTGTGAGAGCAACTGCATCAACATTATAATACGAATATAATTTTTTTCTAAAAATAAAAAGATAATAATGACCCCCATTCTGCAATCTGCACTCATGTGGAGTGTCACTCGTTCATGTGGGTAGTAATGGAGATACTCACATGTATGTTATCAACATGAATATGGGTTGCAGACTTTGACCCTCTATTTTGAAATTTTAAACAGGGTTTTGTTAAAAAAGGTAAAGTAAGTGATTTTTTGCTTTCAAGTTAACTGTTAATACTTTTAAAAGCATGGCCCCTTGTTCCCAGCTTAACTGTTTTTGTATCTTTCCGCTTTGGCACCTTTGAAAAAAACTTTAATAAATAAGGAACGGAAACTCATTATTGAACGTTAATAAATAACAATAACTTAAATCTCAATAAATATTTTCTGTAAATGTATGTCTTTGAATGGATGCATTGCATCAAGTAGTTTGTTCACTCACAATGACCAAATATAAGAGGAGTTATGTAAGTGACATTAGTCCTTTGTAAACCAAAAGAAACACATTTTGCATTTGTATAGGCCAGGCTCACTGTTTCTATTATTCTATTAGGAGTGAGTGCTTAAAAACACACCTTGTTTTCAGAGGTAATAGAAGAATTAAATCTGATACTTAACTATTTTGAAGAAATGTGAGTTGGATATAACCTAAATCAAACAGTAACTGAAACTTTTTTGTGTTGATTTTCCCCAGATGAACTTTGGCTGGTTCATTTTGACACTTGCCTGATTTAACATTACACAATGACTATGTAATAAAAAATTTAAATCCAGTGTTTTGGAATAACCTTGTAACAAGCAATATTACAGTGTATCTTGGAGTCAAGTTAACAACACTTGAGCTTGCAATTATTAATGCTACCCCAGATTTTATACCTAAATTTAAAAGTAAGAACAAAGCGTGATATTTAATAGGCTGTGTTTTTAAGCACATTCCTTGCTGATACAACTCTCATTCATGGTGGACCATGTCAAATGAAATGGTGATAGCAACCTCCACCCATCCATTGCAAAACTCCACCCCTGAGCTTTGATGCCTTTTATTTGCTTTTATGTAGAAATTAAAAATTTCAACTTTTCCATCCTGTCCGCTTTCCTCTGCCAGAACTTGTCCTACCGGGCTCCCATGACATACGTTTTCCAATATCCTTGGTCCTCTCTCTCAGTTCTGAACAGACATTTCCTTGGGAACCGTGGTCCTGTTCTTTGCATTGTAGCAGGAATGCAATATTGTGATCATCTCAATAAAAAAATTAGACACATCCACATCTTTTAGCGGAATGTTTTTTCAATATATGGTAAACCAAGTTATCATCCAAAAAGGAAAGGTCATCGTCGTAGGCAGTGGGTCTGCAGCAAGCTTGCCTTACTTTGTCATTGACCAGCTTTTTCTTTCTGGTTAAATTTTTTAAAATTTTGTCATATGTGGTCTCAGCCGCATCACAAGATCCACTGCAGTAACGAAAAATCAGCTCTTCTTTGGTTTCATATCCCAAATCCAAGTCAGTCACATTTAAATGAATTTCTGTTAAGACACAACCACGATTTTTGCCCTTTTGACCTCTCCGGCCCTTTTTACTGGAATTCTCTGTATTAACTGCTGCATTTTGCCGACTTCTCTCCCGCTTAGAAAAAATTGGAGTTTGTTTATCTGGTGACCTTCTCAGTCTTTTTATAGTGGCTTGAATAAAGTCCACTACACTGTCAAACTGATCTGGATAATCCTCTGGCATGTTAGCTATTTGAAAGAGAAAGAGAGAAAAAGTTTTATTAGATATGAATGGTCATTTTTATTTCTCCTGGGAGTTTTAATCAAAGGCCACTAGAACTTGACCAATACTAGAACTCAAAAAAATTTCAGGTCTATGCAAGTTAGTCTATCAGTTGTGTATTTCAGAAAATATACATAGCATGTCCAAAAACTGGGAAAGAAACATGTGACAAGGTATAAATGTCATGCAGACTTTCCTGATCTACTGTTAAGTGGTCCTTCTGATTATCATTCTGATTAGAAAGACTAACAATGAGTAAATATTCCCTGAATGATGGGAATGCTGGAAAGGAGCTGTCTGTAGCTAACTCAGTGATCACCAACCAGTAGCTCGGGATCTACTGGTAGATCTTGGAGCCTCTGACAGGTGATCCTGACTGGTTTGGCCAAGAGGCTATCAATTGCCACCACTTCAGCTGCCCTTCCCCCTTACCGCCGCACATCTCCTGCCCTTTGCCTTTGAGCTGTCTCACCCCACCCATGGGAATCTCCTGCTTGCTGTGCAGGGCAGGGGAAGGAGAAGAGGGGTTGCTGATGTCAAGGTGCCCCCTTCCACTCTGTATTCTATCTCTACAGAACAGAATGAGGGGCACAACAGGACTTGGGAGGGAGTTTGCTGGCTGCCTTTGGGAGCAGTGCAGGGCCACGGCAGGGGTGAGCCAGCCTTAGCCCCACTAAACCACAACCCAGAAGCCACCTGAGGTAAGCAGTGCCCAGTCAGAGCCCACATCCTACAGCCCAATCCCGGTCATGAACCCGCTCCTGCAGCCCAAGTCCCTGCCCTAGCCTTGAGCACCTCTGCATCCAAACACCCTCGCAGAGCCTGCACCTAGAACCCCCTCTGGCATCCCAACTGCCTGCTGCAAGCTCCTGCCCCTCTCACACTCCAGATCCCTTAATCCAAAACCAGAGCCTGCACCCCAACCTGCTGCCCCTCCTGGTGAAAGTGAGGAAGGATGGGGGAGGGAGGGCAGATGGAGAGAGCAGGGGGTGGGGCCTCAGAGGAGGGGCACAAAGGAGGCGGGGCAAGGGTATTTGGGTTTGAGGTAGATCTTGGATTGTGCTTAAATTTAAAAAGTGATCTCATGCTTAAAAAGGTTGGAAACCACTGGAATAACTGATTGACCAAGCTGAGTTATGTCCATGGCAAAATGCTTGTTTTTGATGCAGCTGAGGATGCCGTTAAAGCGGGTTAAAATTGTCACATTGAACAGTTTTCTATCAGAGAATACTAATTAGCCAAAATTGAAACATTTCACAGGAATGTACCAATTTTGTTAAAATTTTCATGGCAAATTATTGAAAAATTTCATTTTTACTTTTATGTTCTCATATGCTATAATACAGGATATCAAAATGAAACATTTTGATAGGCTGAAACAAAATATTTTTAGAATATTTGATTTCATGACAAATTCTGAGATTTCAACTTTTCATTACAATTGGAAACAAAACCAAATTTAAAATTCTGGCATTTCTTGTGGGATAGAAATACTGACTTAAAACAAGCTCAAGTTATTATGCTGTAAGCTTAAATAAGTGAAATAAGTGGAGCCATTGAACGGGAATCATTTTATTATTTAATCTAAATACACAAATATACCACAGGATTGAGAATGTTTGTGCCTTGTGCACAGTGCCAGAACTTTGGTCATTGAAGGCATTCATTCTTTGCAAGTATCAGAGGGAAGATATTTGTGTATTTGCTCCTCAGTAGCTGGATGATATGCAGTATATGGTAGGGGACTGTGTTGACAAAATGTTCACAGATGCCAGAGGAGCAGACCTGTGAAGTTTCAGAGGGTCAGATCCTTAAACACATACACAGCTGTAAACTTCCCTTTTCCAACACAGGACCACATCATCACCATGAAGGTGACCCAGTGTTTGGATGGAATCAGTTTATGGATGAAATACATCTGGCTAAAGGTGAGCATGACAGAGGTGTTGCTGGTGGGCAGGGAAAAGCATTTTGAAGCGTTTGTAGCCACAGTGCAGTTTCCTTTGGTTGAAGCTACACACCCACAATTGGTCAATTCAGCCCATAGTTTAAACATGCTCCTAGATGCCTCACTGACCCAAGTTCTCACATAGCAATATCTGTGATTAATTCTTTCTACTCTCTTTGTTTGGCCAGGAGATTCAGTCCTGTCCTAGCAAATAAAGCCTTGGCCTCAGTTATCCATCTCTTGGCTGAACTACAGCAGTGCAATACATCTGGGCACAAATACTTCAGCACTTAGGAAATTCCAACTAATAAGAACGTTGCAGCACAGCTCCTCCTCAACACAGGCTACCACAAACATACCAGACCTATCCTCCACACTGGCTCCCTACAGAATACTGTATCAAGTTCAAGTTCTCAGTCTTTATCCTCATGGATATGGGCCCAGGATATCGAACAGACTTCCTAAAGAGCTGGGATAAAGACCATAGTTGAAAACGCCGCTCTGTGGCATAATAAAGTTCATTTTGGGGTTTTTTTTGGTGCCTTTTGTTTTTTGAGACTTTAAGGCACACCCGGATAATTCTTTTACCCCTACAAAATGCTGCACCAGCCAGCAGAGAGAAGCAATAGAGGGGAGATAGTCAAGAGAACATGTATCCATGGTTTAGAAATGTACATTTAAAAAAGATATGAAACCTGAGATTTTCATCTAATCAACTGTCACCAGGAGCTGGGGTTTTGACATATGCATCAGATATCAAAGCACTCATGATAAAGTTGTGAGAGTTGGCAACAATGATAGCCACACAGTCCCTCAGCCAAACAACGACCCCACTCACTTTCCTATGTAGAGAGCCACCAAAGAGTTCTGCTCCATGGCTCTCAGAGGGTCATCGTGTTCTCTGGGCAAGTTCTTCACTACATTCCCCAAGTCTGCATTTCCAGTTGATTAGAGGCATCAAGTGCCAGAGAGGATTGGATTTGGCCCAGAGCCCTGTTTAAGAAACAATTTATACTGCATATAAGAAGAATTTATAAATAAAGCAGGTCCAAATGTCATTTTGGAACAGCAGACTCCAACACGGCCATGTTCCAAAGAAGACAGAAACTAAATTGTCCCATCTGTCTTTAGCGGGAAACTATCAGCAATTCTGGCACACAACTTACGTTTTATAAAGCTAATCTTTTAATTCCACTGTCAACAGATTTTTTTTAAAAATTCCCCTGCAGTGGTGACAACCCAGACAAGAGTGTTAGTACACGCAACCCTCAAAGCAAAACTGACCAGAAATTGATATCATTAGGACAAGCTAGATTTTCAGCACTGTGTGTAATTACTGGTGTAGAAACATAACTTAGGTGCTCACTTCTGAAAATCTTGGCCATCAGGTTTTAGAGAAAAGGCTTAAATCCAACTAATTGCATAATAGTTATTTGTAAAAGATGCCTTTTCACTAAAATTGCAATATGGTGAAACAATTATTTCTGTTCCATATAATTATTCTAGGCAAGGAGTAATTTTGCATACTTATCTGCAATAGAACCCCAGAGTTATGAAAACTTCCTGAATGGAGGTTGTTCATAGCTCTGAAATATCTAATTCTAGTCCAAAAGTTTACAGCTGAACATTAGTTTAATGCAGCTTTGAAATTTTACTATGCAGAAGAAAAATGCTGCTTTCTCTTTATTTCTTTAGTAGTTTAACACCATGCTGTACTGTATTTGCTTTTTTTTTGGTCTTGTCTCTGTTGCTGTCTTTTTGCATACTTCTAGTTCCGAATGAACTGTGTCATTGACTGGTCAGTTCGTAACTCTGGTGTTTGTAACTCTGAGGATCTACTATATATATTTTTTTATTTTCTATGTAACTGGCACGGTGCCCAACATTTTAATGTATCTTAAATGATGTACAGATTATGTTATCATGTCTAAACATGAAAACACCATTCATACTATGACACCCAAAGTCCAGAGGGGGGAGCTTGATTCTGCCCATTATAATGATAGAGGTTATATACAAATTTCAGTTCCATACCTGGGGGGTTTGGCTGAAAGGCTCCTTTATTCTAAAATAAGGTCCTATGTTTTAGTTGAGACCCATTTCAATTAAGGCCTTGTCTATACCTACATGGAGATCAATGCTTTGGGGATCAATCTTCCAGGGTTTGATTTATCAGATCTAATAAGGACCCGCTAAATTGAATGCTGATGGCAGCCCCATTGATCCTGGTACTCTACAGGGTTGCAAAGACTAAGGGAAGTCAACATGAAAGTTTCTCCCATCAACTCCCCACTGTGGTACCATTGGAGAAATTTGATTTAAGGTACGTTGACTCCAGCTAGGCTATTCTCATAGATGGAGCTGTGTTTCTTAAATCAAATTGCTCACACAGTGTAGATCTGGCCTTAAACTCTACTTCCATTTTGACCATGGTGAACCCAAGAGGGTTTGATAGTTCTGCCATTAGCATTTCTAGCATTTTGATGATTCTGTTGTATACATATGTAAGTGTGAAGAAAATGGGTTGTGAGAGGGGGAAATATTTTTCTGTAATAAGACTATCAAGCAGAAATTAGAATTGAATCCCTAGAAATAATCTCTCTTATCACATATGCTGTAAACTAGCGGTACTGAAAAATTAATCATGATTTAAACAATTAATTAATATGTGCCTGCAGACTGACTCTGCTTTCATGCTTTGCATGGACATGTGTGGGGTGAGAGGTGAAACAGAAATGTGTCAGTTGTATTCATTAAAAAAATATAACAAAGACACCAAGATTAACTTGTCTTTAAACGATTAATACTGTTCTGGTTCATTACCTTATTCACTGACTTGCTAGCTCACAAAGAGACAAGACATTCTTTCCTGGAACTTAGAATTCCCATAGAAACTGACATTGTTGTTGGTGTCTTGTCAAGGTGAAGTGTTAAGTATCCTGATGCATCTGACTTTTTAATGTCAGATACAATGAGCCAGTGCTAGAAAAAAACACTGAATGAAAATAGCTTTTATAATTTTTCCTTTTGTGGTTACAAAGATTTTCTGTTAATAGCTCATTAACTTGAAGCCCATCGTATGCCAGCCTATGAGCCATAAATCATTTGATAATTATGGCTAATCTGCGTTGTAATTCATATTTTTAAATTTGTGTCCAGCCTTTCACAGGGTTTGCATTTATTTCCTGCTATCTTTCTATCTCCTCAACTGTGCTTCTTAGTTCACAGTAGTTGAAAGAAAATCAGACTCCATCTGTTTCCAATAAAGAAGGAAACAAAGAGAAGTGACAGAAAAATCCCATTTGCTAAACTTCATTTGCTGTCATCTGTGGCTTTACTAGGGAAAAACGTGCTCAGAAGAGTTGGGTGAAGTAGATACAAATTTGTTTTAGGTGAGAGATCTACAGTACAGGTCTTCTTGGGAATAAGTTTGAGGCCCAATGTGGAAACAAACTAGATTAATTCCTACCCAGCCCAAGCCTAGGATTATGCTTCAACCCAACCATGAACCTGAATCAGATTTGATGTCACCCGCTGCCCATGGGGTTGGTGCTGCAGCAACTGCATATGTTGGTGGCTGCATGCCCTGTTCCTCTTGAGCATGGTGTTCACTGGGCTGCACGTGAACTGTAGAATGGCACTGAGATTTCTCTGGCAGAGTCACTCTGCAATACACACAGCACACTGAGGTAACAGAAGGTGGCAAAAATGAGGCACAGAGCTTGCCCCCCTCCAGGCAAGAGGTGGAGAGCCATCCCTCCCCGAACCTGAGCCTGAGAAAATCCAGTTGTTTTACCATCCCTGTGACTCAGCGTCGGGATCAGAACAGGTTGCAGGGCTCTAATCTTTGGGAATTAACTTACCAGTTGACAATTAGTTGACCAATCTAAGTGACTAATAGTACTCAAACCATTCACAAAATCACCATTGACTTCAGTAAAAGCAAAACAGCACTGGGGAAGGGGACCCCGTTTTGACAGCTGCAGAGCCTAAGATTGATATTGGTATGTGATAATGGTTAGTTCAAGTGGAAAAAATACTTCTTCTTCATCGCATCCCAGGACATCTTTGCAGATGCAGGCCACAGTACAATGTCATCATTTATTTTTGTCCAGGGACTTGTTTCTCCATTAAGCCCAGCCCGTTCATATTCCTGAGTAAAGGTCAGTGATCAGCCTCTGGGTCAGATTGCATTTGCATTATCTTCTTTGACATCCTATCATCTGTTTGTCTTCTGCAGTGTTCCCATCATAATCTCTCTCAATTGCCACTAATCACATTGTCACACAATTAAGTGTGGATTTTAGTGGTCAGAACAGAATCTGAGAGAATAACTGGAATTGTGGTATGAATACAAACCAATGGTCAGAGCCAGGAGTTAGGAACCAAAAACAGAACCAGACCCCGGGTCAGGAGACAATCTAATGATCAGAGAGAGGAGTTAGAAGTTCAGAGGTAGGCAGGGTCTAGGACTGAAAGCAGGTCTGGCACAGCTGCAAGTATGGACACCACAGAATAGTCACTAGGCTGCTGTTCCTGCAAGGCTTAAATGTGATCTGTTGGTGGTTCTGCCCAACCGGGAAGCACAGTCACATAGTTAGGGTTTATTGGGCCCAGCAGCGCTCACGTGGATGCTAAGCAACCAACTCCAGAGGCAGCTGAGTACCTGACAGCCATATTCTGATTTCACATCCTACTCTTCTAACCTCTCTATTTGTCTAACATTATTTCATCTTACATTTGCCATCTTCCAAATAATTCTCATTTCTACTACCTTGAGCCTTCTCATGTCTTTTGCCTTTTAATGCAGCTGCCTCCATGATAAAGTAATACTGTTAGTATGCTGGTTTTATACATTGTCACTTTTGGTACTAAACATATTTTTATTGGTCATAATTTCATCATAGAATCATAAGGCTGGAAGAGATCTCAGGAGGTCATCAAGTCCAGCTCCCTTGTGCAAAGCAGGACCAACCCTAATTAAATCATCATCTTGTGGGCATCCACTTCTCTGTAGTACTTGAATCTAAACTTCATTCTTGGTAGCACCATCGGCAGTAATCAAGCTTCCTAAATATACATAACATTTTACTTGTTCTAAGACTTCACTGGCTGCTGCATTTCAACAATTCTTCTGTTGCCCCTTATTCAAAATACAAGCACTTTGTCATCTTGGCATATATTGTAAATCCAAGTCAATGATACCAATTTTCCAAAGTAGATTATCATCATTAATTCAAATGTTTGCCAATTGCACAGTATTAGCTACATAAACAAAAGAGCTTAACTCTAGATCATCCAACGTTATACCCTCCAAATCCGCTATCATTCTTGCTGTCTAATTTAAGAACATGATGAAAAGAAAGGTTAATCTTGGTGCCCTTGCTTTACACACATCTTTGATTTGAAACAATTGCTTAATTTTCCACTAGCTTTTATGGCACTAGATAGGAATCTTTGTACATAACTTTTATAATTCTAGTTATCCAATCTGGAATACTATATGATTTTACTACTCTCCACAATGTTTCCCTCTGAACTGAATCAAATGCTTTTGTGAAGTCAATGAAAACAACAAACTTCTTTAAACCCATTCTCACTGTTTTTCCATTATCTGTCAGACTATGAATATCAGCTCAATGCTACTTCAGCCTGATCGGAAACCAAACAGTGCTTAGGCTACTGCTGTCTTAAAACTGGCCATAATCTGGTGACAATTACTTTCATTATAATTTTTCTCAATACTGAGCATAATCTTACAGCATTACATAATGTGATGAAGAAATCACAAAGATTGGATAAGCAAAAGTTTTGGGAGGAAGACACTCAGCAACTAAAGGGACCATCAAGAGAAGAAGCTATAAAAATAACATACAGTAAGGTTAAGTTATATGGAGAAATAATGCTATGGGAAGAGAGGCTAATTTGTTCAACTGATGACTAGTCCTGAAGTGGATCTGGAAGTATAGAAAGATATTTCTGACAAAGTGCTGAACCTTATATTCATCCAGGTGCATGCACTTTGGACATCTAGATAAACAGGGCAGAATACAAGGTCATATGGATAGCACCACTGAACCAATGTCAGAAGAAGATATAGAACAGGAAAGCAGTTAAAAAAGGGAAAGCTGCAGGAATACATGATATAACAGCCAAGCTCCTAAAAGTCAAAAGGGGAAGTGCTATCAAAGCATTAGGAAATATACATAAGGCGGCATGGGAGCAACAGGCATTACCAGATGACTGTCTAAAGGCAACAGTTGTACCAATCTTGAGGAAAGTACATCCTGCCAGTCCAAACAAGTAGAAATACGTATAGATTTTTATTAAGGCTTATTGAATCAAAAAGTGTTACTTTCAACTAATTTATAATGTGGCAGGGTTTTGGTTCAGAGAAATCATTATTATGTATTTTATAGATCTATTGTAGTAGCACCTAGAAGCCACATCTGAAATCAAGGTCCCATATACTAAGACAGTTTTTTCCCTTCAGAGCCTACAATGTGACTAGGCAAGATAAATGAAGGGAGAGAGACAAAACAGCAGTGAGGTGACTTGTTTTACGTCACACAGCAGGTTATTGATAGAGCTGGGAACAGATCCCCAATTCATTGCCCTAATCACTGGACCATACCTAATCTCTAAACCTTTGTACTATTCTAAAACAGGTATGGGAATCTGTACCTGTGAAGTATATGTCTACTGTCATGCAGGATCACATGTCTGTGAGTTGAATATTCTGTTCTATCATAGTTCTTGTATCAGTATCACTGTTGTATTTGAGAACCTTCAGTAGGTTTTTATTACTCTAACAGTACCTGAAACCTATTAGCAAGCACTCATAGCAACGAGCCATGAAGCCAGCTAACAGATACAGTACTGAGGTTTATGGGAGAGTAGTCTGTGATAGCTATACAAAGAATTTTATCTGGGATTTCTGGTACCAAAGTCCTCCAGCAGTTCAGCTCTCGAGTAATGTTACCAAAGCCCCAAACTAGAGCAACCTGACTGCCAATCTACTACTGGTAACATAAGCAAGGTGAAAAATGTATTGGCCAAAAAAAAAAAAAAAAAATCCAAATCCAATTAAATGCCTCTGTCCCACGGGTGGATGCTCTGGCTTTTTAAGACATATTTGTAACAAACAGGTACAAAGAACCTGTAGACAGATTTCATAAACTACTCTCAAGCTGCTTTAGGAGCAATATGGCACCATATTTCACCAGCCACAAGGCCTGTGGTAAAGCCTTGACTCACTCCTGAAATGTGGTTTTGCATTATGAATAATACATGTTTTTCAATGATGCTCTTTTACTTCCCAAATTTCAGCATTTTAGAGTATGTATCTAAAAAATGAATATGTCTGTTAACATGAATGTTTCTCAGTATGAAAACTGTTAGCATACAAGCTGATAAAGTTTTTATACTATTACAGTTATTGGTACATTGCACTAAAACAGGTGCCACATATTCTATTGCAAGGTATCCCAAACTGTGATCCATGGGCCACTGGTAGCCCATGGAGCACTTGATAGTGATCTGCAGAGGATGGCTCTTCTCCTTTCCCAGATGCCAAATGGCATTAAAATATGGCCAAACATGCGTATCTAATATAACTGTTCCAGGCAGTCAACTGCTGTTATTACCAAACAGTTATGTGATTGTGAATGGGAGGTGGTCCTCACATTTTTCAGTGGGAGGGAATCAAAGCAGATATGTACACAAATCTAAGATGTGCATTATAAAAATGTTTGGGAATCCCTGCTATTCTGCAGCCATGCCCAGATTCAGCAAAGCAGTTATCAAATGTTCATTTTTAAACATGTACTTAAATCCATCCCTATTCAGTAAAGCATTATGCATATTCTTAAATTCCATTGACTTCAAAGAAACTTAAGTTACAGTCTTCAGTTAAGCACATGGATTTGTGTTATGTTGTAAAGAGAGCTATTTAAGCAATTGGGTTGAGATGTTCCCTGTAAGCTGAGCGCTTGGGCGGCTGCCCAGGAGAAATTCAGGTCTGGCCTAGTTGATTGGCAGAGTGCCCACAGTTGGAAGCATGTGTTTCTACTGGTGGTGCACATCTGCACATTCTGGATGCACACAACAAAATTTATTCTGTACATGGATAGAAAATATTAGCGGGAACATTGGCTGGGACCTCAGATTCTTTTAAAAATCCTTACTGAAATTTGTAATAAAATCTATCATTACTGAGGTTCATAAAGAATATTCAGTTGTGCACAATATTACAGAAGACTTGGTGTGTTTTAAATGAAAATGAACTATCTCAAGTATAGCAGCCTGTTTACCCTTGTTTTCCATCTGTATACGTAGGAAATGGTGTCCATGTTTCATTGAAACCTTCTCTTTTATTCTGCTTGCCATACTCACTTTGAATCATTTACATCTAAGAAAGTCCAAAGACCTGATATATCTTTCTAGTGTCAAGGATTAACTGCTTTTGCCACCACTAAACATTTTGAAGCCCACTGTATTTTAATGTCTGAGGATTCATATAACTGCATTATTTAATATTTCAACCTTACTGATTCCTAGGAGGGTACTATCTCAGAATTATGAGATTCCTGTACAACTCTACATCTTTGGTGAGCAGGTCAAGCAGAGATGATTATTTCTGAATTCTAGTTTCTGCAGTCCTAATGAGGATTGGAACAGTTTATACAATATTTTAACCTGCTTCCTTTTGAGGATTACACTGTAGTAGTTAAATAGCTTCTTTCCTATGTTTTTAGTCCATGGTCATCTGAACAGCTGAACTCCAAGAATTCTCCCTGGGTATGTTTTAATTAAATACATACCTTTAAAATATCAGTAAAGAGAAAAATACATATTCTTACATGTATTTCCTTTTGAAAGACTCAATCATTTTAATGTTAACTCTTTGAGCACCCTCCATGGGAATGTATTTATTAGGCGCTATAGTTGACAGATGATGGAGTATTAGGTATTGCATGCATCTAACAAGTGGTATATAGAATAACATCTACCATTTGTTTAGCACTGATAATGTGCTCATCTCCATATAGCATCAAAATATAAAGACAGGCCTTATCTTGAAGACCTTGCATTCCAACACTATATCCTGGCTATTCCATCTTTCCTCTGTATTTATAATATAGTAAATAAGAATGCTTCAGCTCACAGGCACTGACTTTTGTTTTTGTGGGTGGATACTCTCCACCCACAATCCCTCATGCAAGTGATGAGCAGGTCCTTTGGGTGGAGAGACCAAGTGGGACTGGGGCCATGATCTGGGTGCCAGGGCTCACATGATTAACCCAGTCTTACAGGTGCTGAGTCACCCCCCCCCCCTTTAAATGTTTGGTAGATGCTTGAACCTTGGAGTACCTATGACAACGCCTATGCCCCAGCTAAAGATGTTAAATGACCTAAACTTATTCTCTTTTAAAATGAAACAAACATAACAAGCCCCTGGCATCAGTTTACCATTAAACAATAAATCATCTTGCTGTGCCTCAGAAACTGCAATTTATAAAAAACTTAAAAAAACAACAATGGTCCAGTAACATCTTACAGATTAACAAAAATATATAAATAGCATCACGAGCTTTCATGAGCACAACACACTTCTTCAGATGACTAATTTGTCATCTGAAGAAGTGAGTTGTGCCCATGAAATCTCATGATGCTATTTATATATTTTTGTTAGCCTCTAAGGTGCTACTGGACCATCGTTCTTTTAGTTACAGACTAACACGGCTACCCTCTGAAACTTTTTTGCAATTTTGCTTGAGTTCCCCCATTGCCACTGTAGGCCTTTCTGACATGGGATACTATATTCCCATTTACATTACACTTATAGCTATGTTGGGGTTCCCAGTTACAACATTTACAGGCCTAAAGTAAGGTTTGCTTTCATAGGTAGGGCCAAACTACATAATAATAACCATTTGATCACAATTTGTATCCAATTATATAGTTCTGTTTATAATATGTTTTGTGTTCCCATAGTGTACAGTATCTACAGTAGCGAACTGAGTGCCACCCATGCGTATACAGGACCCTTTGTCCATGTAATTAGGATGGCTTCCTCTCAGTTTCTATAACATAATATTCCACACTGCATTGTGTTATGTAGTGCATGAGCCATTAGGCAACTCTATCCTCCATTACAAGCTATCCCATATTGCTCTGCTGGTTACATGATCAAGAAACAGGAGACTCATTTAAAATGTTCAGCTATTAGTGTGGAGATTGAGCTTGCTGGTATCTACTTTTTTAATTGTATAGTTAGAGGCTGCACATTACTCTCTGACCACTGATCTGAAATGGAGGTCATCCCAATCCACCTGGTCTTAATCTGGAGCAAAGGAAACTTTCAGGCCAATCTGAATTTGGTGCTACATAATCATGTGACCACCAGAGCACTATCAGCACTTCTCAGAGCATCCTGTGGAGAACATAACGCAGTGAAATTTAAAAGATCTAAGTGTGAAAGGTCTGGTACAATTGAGCTGACAACACAAGTATGTTGGATAAGGAAACTGGACCAGAATTTCACAATCAGGCTAACCACTGCTCCAGGTAGCATACTGGAGAGCTATACAGATATCAGGGTATGTCTACACTACCCTCCTAATTCGAAGTAGGAGGGTAATGTAGGCATACCGCACTTGCAAATGAAGCCCGGGAATTTCAAATCCCGGGCTTCACTTGCATGAAGCCGGCCGGCGCCATTTTTAAATGCCAGCAGTTCGAACCCCATGCCGCGCGGCTACACGCGGCACGGAGTAGCTAGTTCGGATTAGGCTTCCGTGCCGCGTGTAGCTACTCCGTGCCGCGTGTAGCCGCGCGGCACGGGGTTTGAACTGCCGGCATTTAAAAATGGCGCCGGCCGGCTTTATGCAAATGAAGCCCGGGAAATTCAAATCCCGGGCTTCATTTGCAAGTGCGGTATGCCTACATTACCCTCCTAGTTCGAATTAGGAGGGTAGTGTAGACATACCCTCAAAGAGGAGAGGAAGGATGCAGAATCAAAGAAGAAGAAAAGCCATTGAATCCCATTACAGGTGATGTTCAACCTATTGTGTTGGAATGCATGTTTGTGTGTGTATTAGGAATGTTAGATGTTGATTAATTGAATAATTGTGTAACCACATCAAATTTTAACAGTTATATAATAATTTAGAAGCTTCAGGGGGTAGCCGAGTTAGTCTGTTACAGGAAAAAAAAAACAACAAATGGTCTAGTAGTACTTTATAGACTAACAAAACATGTAGATGGTATCATGAGCTTTTGTGAGCACAGCCCACTTCTTCAGATGACCGGAGTTATGAGTTTGGGCTGTGTAAACCCAAAATAAATAGGAGAGGGGAAGGGAAAGGGGTAGGGAAGAAACAGAGAAGGGGGTGGGAGACAAAGCATCGGTAAGTATCTGAAGACTGGATAGTTAAACCGAAGCAGATGAAAGTCAAAGTCAATAGATAGACTCCCATGTCAGGAAGGATACATCTATTGACTTTGATTTTCATCTGCTTCAGTTTAACAATTCAGCCTTCAGATACTTACTGATGCTCTGTCCCCAATCCCCATCCTTTTTCTTCCCTTCCTCTTCCCCTCTCCTATTTATTTTGGGTGTACACATCCCATACTCATAATTCTGGTCATCTGAAGAAGTGGGCTGTGCCCATGAAAGCTCATGATACCATCTACATGTTTTGTTAGTCTATAAAGTGCTACCAGGCCATATATAATTATTTGATAGTCTCCAGGAGCAGGGGCAGTAGCCAATGAATTCCCTGGCCCCAGTCGTGGAGAGCCCCCTACTACTCCATGTTACTCCCTCTGATACAGAGGCAGCAGCCCTTGTCTGCAGGGAGCCTGAGGTTCCCATGGATAGAAGCTGCGATGGCATCCTACAGAGCATCCTCTGTTCGCAGCGAGCCTGAGCCTGCTGCTGACACAGGCTGCTCCACAGCAGCTCCTACCCGCCCATGCTGCTACCTCTGATACAGAGGCAGCAAGGGTGGGGAGAGTGTGTGTAGTTGACCTGATTAACCGATAAGCCCATCTTTTCAGTTAATTGTGTAGTCAATTACATGCTGACATCCCTAGTGTGCCTGAGAGAGAGACTAACTGATTTGTGGAAAAGAATGACCAGAGTATGATGAGAGTAGCTAGAAGAATCCAACTGTGGAAGGGGAACCAGTTAAAAGTGCCTATTTGATACTCTCTCTCTTTCTGCTTTGTATTTGCATACATAAAATCAATAGCAATGGTGAAACCTCTAGTGGACAAGTTTCAGAGAGGTAGTTGTGTTGGTCTTTTTTCGGGAAAAGCAACAAGGAGTGCAGTGGCCTTTCTTTTCTTACTGTACAGGCAGTCCCCGGGTTACATGGATCCGACTTACATCGGATCCCTACTTACAAATGGGGTGAGGCAACCCCGCACTAGCTGCTTCCCCCCAGCAGACCAGGGAGACGCGAAGCTAGCGCTCCCCCCCCCCCCGCAGACCAGGGAGACGCGAAGCTAGCGCCCCCGCCCCAGCAGACCAGGGAGACACAGAGCGGCTTTTCTCAGCAGACACCTCAGCTTGAGAATAAAGGACTGAGGGAAGTGAGGTGTGGGAGAATAAAACTGAGCTCTGGAGAAATGTTTGGCTAGAGTTTCCCCTACAATATGTACCAGTTCTGACTTACATACAAATTCAACTTAAGAACAAACCTACAGTCCCTATCTTGTACGTAACCTGGGGACTGCCTGTATTGGTGAAACAGATCTCAGTGAACTGGAAATCCCCAACATGCCCTCTGTCTACACACTAATGCAGGACAATGTAGCACTTTAAAGACTAACAAGATGGTTTATTAGATGATGAGCTTTCGTGGGCCAGACCCACTTCCTCAGATCAAAAAGTGGGTCTGGCCCACGAAAGCTCATCATCTAATAAACCATCTTATTAGTCTTTAAAGTGCTACATTGTCCTGCATTTTGCTTCAGCTACCCCAGACTAACACAGCTACATTTCTATCACTATTCTACACACTAATGGCATTCATCTCATAATCACACACATATGGTGCCCCAGACACCCTCAGGCCCTGCTGTCAAAATACAGTCCGCGAGTTAAATGCCAGTTACAGTACTTTGAGTTCTGCCTACTCCCTTTCTTCCTATGGTGGAACCACAGCAGCTGGAAATGCAATGACACATCTTGGCTATTGTTAGCTTCTTAGGCCTGGTGTTTTCAGAATGGCGTCCAGATGTCACACATTTTTAAACAGAGACAGTAATAACATGAATCAAGGCATTTAATTAATTTGGCTGGGATGTCAGTATATAACCAGCTAGCTCAGGAACCCCCTGCAATTTATCCGGCTCCCTGATGTAGCCAAGACAGGAGTTTCTCTGAGCATTAATATTTCACCTGTCTGGAGGAACACAAAAATGTCTGAGACTCATTTCTCTAGCTTTAGGCCCAGATGAATTGCAATGCTCATCTTTCCTTTTCAACCTGGCCCAACTTTCTGTAATTGCCATTATAGATTGAACATAGCAAAAGCACATTCCTCAGATTTCTGCCCATAGTTTCCCTACCAGGAACATAGGAACTGATGTACTGGATCAGACCCATGATCCATCTCCGCTTGGCTCTAAACCTACCGCTAGAAGAGACTGCCCATTCACCCTGCCACGATTCACCTGAAACACAAGGCCCACGTATGATGGACATCTCACCCTTAAGTCTACAAAATAACCAGATGAGAAGATGAGAAGTTTGGTTAGCCTCATACTGGAAATAGACTAAATTTAGTGAGTACATGATTAATGCTATCTGTCTAGCTCATCGGCTTGCTGTGGAGAGAATGGTTTATGTGGAAAAATATTTTTAAAACATGTTTTGTTAGAGGGGTAGTTATAAAAAATAGTTCTAGGCTTCGTTTGTAGGACCCAGAACAATGGAACCCTGACATCTCATCACTCTGCACTGACAACTTGTCATTGTTGTGAAAGCACAAGTACTTTTTAAACCCTTTTTATTTCCACAGATCGACAATGGCTGCTAGTCAAAGTAGGGGAGACTGGCACTAATGCCAGCAAAGCACATTTTGAGATTTTGTGGAATCTCCCCCTCCACTCACACCCTCTTTTCTATGTCCCACAATGCAGAGGAAGATCACTGCATTATAAAGCATCAGCAATCTGTACAAGGGAAAAAAAGTTATTTTGGTCAACTTGCATCTGATGTGGGACTGAGATAGGATGCTGTCATTCATGGAACAGTGAGAGGTTCAGCTCAAAAGAGGAGAGTGATGCTTGGGAGAGATTCCAATGGGAGGAAATTGTGAGAAGAGAGAGGACTAAGGAAGGCAGGCTACAGCTATATATGACGAGGAACAAGAAAGAGGAGGCTTGAAGCCAAAGTAGTGGAGACAGAGAACAGAGTGTTGGTTCTAAAGAATAACTGCAATGAGGGCAACTTTTCACCCAGGAGCAGTGCTGCAGCACAATTCGATCCCAGCTACACAGGCAATCTCAAGATGTGTTATATCGGTGTTTCCCAACATGTTTGTAAATATAATGAGGACAGAAGGTAAAAGTATACTCCAGATCAATAAGTACTCAGAGTGTTAGCTACACCCTTGTACCCTATAAACTACAGTATCTAAGCGGCGAAGATAGTTGGTTAAAGACAAAGTGGGCAGTCTCAATTCTGGATCTTCATTTTTATGGGTTTAGGACAAGGCCCTTCGTATTAAGTGAATGTTTCTAAGATTAACTTGTGTGTGTTGCTGCTGTTTATTGAGGCATGTTAACACCAACGTTAAAGAGCATTACTGTGAATTTAAAAATCATACTGCTCTCTGAAAATGCTTTTCTTTCAGATTTTGTTATTTAGATATTATTATTTTATTATTACCACCTAGAAATTAGATGGTAAACTGTCTCATATTGTGAACTGGTCTACAGACAGGCTCGCACTGATTTAACTACATCAATTTCCTAAAACATTTGTTATTTCAGTGTAAGGTCTTGTCTCCACTTCCTGGGAGATCAACATTGCAGAAATTGTTCTGCTAGGGGGTCTATTTAGCAAGTTTAGTAAGGACCCACTAAACTGACTGTTGATTGTGTCCCTATTGACTTCAGTAATTTACTACTGGGTTGCAAGGAGTAAGGGAAGTCAATGGGGGTATGTCTACACGGCAGTGTTATTTCAGAATAATTGATGTTATTTCGAAATAAAGTGCATGTCTACACAGCAGCATTATTTTGAAAAAATGTCAAGATGAAGGACTTCTTATTGACTCCTTTAACCCCAATTTCATGAGGAGTAAGGAAAGTCAGAGGAAGAGTGCTCTTCCTGCTGTGGAGACAGCGACAAAAGCTGAAATAAGCTATTTTGACTTCAGCTATGCAATTGACATAGCTGAAGTTGTGTATCTTAATTTGACTTTTGCCCAGCTGCATAGACATGACCAGAAAGAGTTAATTCCATCAACCCCCCACAGTGGGGATGCCCGGAAATTCAAACTAAGGTACAGAGACTCCAGCTATGCTATTCCCATAGCTGGAGTTGCATATCTTAGTTTAACTTTGTCCCATAGTGTAGACCAAGCATATGTTTGAGTGAGGACAATCTTATTTTAAAATACATGTGGCTTTGTTGATGGTCAGTAGTAGCCCTGTGTGTTTACCCACTGCTCTGTTGGGAGGCGCTCCCATTCTTGGCTGAAGGGTGTGAGTGCTGCTGTCACACAAATAATAAATACCAATGGGGTTTTTTAGAGCTGAAAGTAGGGGAGAGGAAAAGAGGGTGAGAGGTTTATTCTAAGAGGGGTGGTTGAGATTCTGTGGCCTGCACTGTGCAGGGGGTCAGACTAGATGATCATAATGGTCCCTTCTGACCTTAAAGTCTATGAGTCTATGAGGGGAAAACCCTTAGGATCAGTCCAGCGTTTTCCATTCTCCTTTTCATAGGGGAGCAAAGATTGGGAAATCAGGTTTTAAACAGGACTCCCGGGGCACATTAACACAAACGAAGCGGGTGTAGGACCTTCACCTCAATTTGTCTGACCCTGACTGGAGCCCCCCACCTACCCTGCCCCACCCCGCGGGACAGCGTGTGGGCGCCCACCCCGCAGAGGCGCGCCGGGGTCAGGCCCGGGAGCGGTGTAGTGAGACAGACAGCGGTGACTACGAAGGGGAACGTTTCTTACAGGCAATTCGCACAGCATAGGGAGGCGGCAGGCTGATGGGGGAGTGATCGTCTTCAGGCCCCTCTACCACTGAACGGGGCCCCTCGGGAGGCGTCTTACCGGCGGGCAGCGGGGAGGTGGAGACTGTGCTGAGCAGCACCACGCAGACAGCCACAACATCCCATAACTTCATCTTAGAGTCCCTTCCGACGCAGGCCCCTGGCGGAGAGGAGACACGAGGTTAGGGCCGCGCAGGCTGCGCGCTAGCTGCGCGCCGGGTTCCCCACGGTGCCTGCGCCGCCTGGGGAAGGGATGGCTCAGAAACCTTCCAGCAGGGCAGGTGCTGGCGTGAAAGCTCCCGCGGGGAGCGGAGGAGGAGGGATCGCTCCAGCCTCCTGTGTGGGGCACTCTCCTCTACACCCCCCGCTGTGCCAGCCGCTCATTGTCACCAGGAGGCTCCCACCAGCTCAATCCCTGCTCTCCCGCCGAGGGCCTGCGTCTCGTGGGGCCTTTTAATAAATCGCAGAGGGCTGGGGAGCGGCGGGGGTTGTTGCGAAACGCACAAGGTCCAGGAGGGGCGCTTCTTAGTCCCGCGGATCGGGCAGCAGGCAAAGGGGGAACATCTGCCACGCGGCCTCCTTGCAATGGATCGGGCAGGGCAACCCCCCCCCCACTCGCTCCTCCCCCGCGGCGGTCCCCGCCACACCCTGCCGGGCTGGGGGCAGGCGACTGGGAGCCAGAAGCGCGCGATGAAGTCAAACAGGCGCTGAAATGTTGCCCCGGCTCCGCGCGCGGCACGGGGAGGCGGCGAGGTGGGGCGCTCGAAAGGCGAACCCTGTTGACACGGCTCGTTGTGGCTCCTCAGGGGCAACCGGGGTCAGGCGGGTTTTCCTCAAACCAGTCGCGCTGTAACTGAAGCCCATCGCACTGCTCGATCAAAGACAGGACTTGGCCACTTTCAGGGTTTTGCTAGTAAAATGTTATGGGCACCTGGAGGGCGTTAGGGGGCTTCGTCCTGAGAGGAGCGAGAAATCTGTTCCTGCTTTATTTACATCCTCCCCGCTCCACCCTGCTCTCCGCTTTTCGCAGACACCTAGGCCTGGGCAGATTCGTGCATTTTCCTGGGCTAGCAGACGTCAGCGTTCGCTTGTTTGTAATTTTGGCTTTGAGACGAAACTCGCTGAAACTGGTTTATTCGGATCTGGTGAACGCGGGGCCGGATTTTACTTTGACCTCTCTGCGGACAGACTTTGCTTCAGTAAAGACAGTTGGATTTAGCCCTTGCTAGCCAGGGAGGTTGACTGTAATATAAGCAAGAAATGAATGTGGCACCTTCCGCGGTCCTGAAAATGTATTTAAGCACACACAGAAAAAGAACTAAAGGAGGCCTTTCCCTTCCCTGAATATGTGGGACTAATCGAGAGGAGTGGGATCCAGACAGCTCCTCGTGGGAGGATCAAACTGTCCGGAATAAAGAACGACACGAGCTGTGTAAATCTATCAACTCCAAGGTCGCGGTACGTTTGAAAGCCAAGTACCACCGAAAACACCCAGCGTCCCTGAATCTTCTCCCCGCCCCACTACCTCCATGTAACTGCAACTGATTTCCCTTCTGGCTCGAGAAGAATGTCCCAGTTAAGAGTTTTCTTTTCTGCACGTTGGAGGAGGGGGAGCGGGGTGGGATGGGTGTTAACTGGATGTACATTCTGCACTCATGTTTTGTACAGCGGGGTTTGGAATGGGGGATATTTAACCAAGAAAGGTCCAGTTCGTTCTTCCCCCATTAGACAGAATCCCTTCTGAGCCCAGAGATGTCATCTCGGGTGGTATGAGGCATTAGGGACATTAGCCCCAATCTCGCGTTCAGAACGGGGCTACCTTATCGGAAGCCTTCCTCTGCCCTGAAGTATCCTTAGAGCATGAACAAGGCCCTTCATGCCTGTCTGTCCTGGGCAGTTCTTAGCGGAGTCTTTATTATGCGGGAGTTTTAGGGAGAGATTTGCAGATCACGGCCGCTCTGAAATTTGTGGTAAATTTTCAGTTGAGTTTCATGTGGGTCTAGAATCTCATCCTTGATTTCAGTTATTGCTGCCAGCGAAGACTGGCCAAGCCACATCTCCTGTGCAGCTTGCCTTTCACGACAGAGCCATTCCTGAAGGTCCACGTTCAACTCACGTTTTCTCTACCATTGGCAAAATCTGGGTCTCTTTCTTGCGGCTTTGCTCAAAACAAGCCCTCCCCCTCCCCCTTTTTTGGAATTTGTTTTCAAAAGAGAGAAGAAACCAGGAATTCGGCACCGTGAACTCTCCTGAAATAATCCAACCGTGGAGAAGAACTTGCAGCAAGGAAAGCGATTCCGGTTTCCTTAAGCGGGGAGTTAAAGGGATGGGGAATTCTTGATGAGTTTTCCCCAAATGGGAAGACACAAATGGGGTTGGAGCGCTAGAGGGCAGTGTAAACCGGCCGCTTGATCTGCGACAGTGTGTACCCACCCATCGCAGTACGGAGACTTTACTATGTTTGTGTAGCCCAGCATGGTGCGTGCAGAGAGACATTTGTATGTTGATGCTACTCTTTGGGAAGCAACAGGAGTGAATGGGATCCCGCGTGGACGGCTGGTGGAAAATTCCGCCACCAAGTTTCAGTCCGACCCACCTGGTAGCAAAAATAATTTGTAACTGAGAACTTGGCATGCGGGGCTCCCAGCCAGCATATGCGGCACCTTTAGAGACTGGCGCTGTGGCCTCTTCAGCATCCCTCCTAACTTAGACCTCGATTTCAAAAGTTTTGCTTTGCTCTTAAAAGCTCTGATCCCTACTTAATAGCTTGGCAGAAACTGACCTGCAGAGCTACGCCTCGAGGAAGTTCTGAAGAGCAGTCTGGTCAATAACTTTATACGCGGAGGTGGCATCTGTCAGCCCTTTGGAAACATCCCTCAGTGCGGGCCGAATCAGAGCCAATAAACTCTTCCTGGCGTCCCCAGCGCTCTGTTCATGCTCAGTGCACCCAAAGTAGCAAATTCTGAGAAGTTAGTGTTTTGCTCGCTACACCGGCGGGCTGCGGAGCTCTGCGTGGGAGACGCTGCAGGCTGGTGAGGGCAGCAAGCGGCTCCCCCGCCGCAGGCGCCTGCCTTGCGGGGGGGTGGGGGGGGGGCTTGTGACTCAGTTTCCCGTTGCGGCTTCTGCATCGCGCAGCCAGCAGCAACTGCCGGGTCAGGCCGCGTCTGTGGCGGCGAAAGGAGCCCTCCCCCATCGCCAGGCGGGGAGCGAGCCCCGCGGTGCTCGGCGCTGCCGCACAGGGTGCAGCTGGCTAGAGGCTCTGGGGAGACACCGCGTCTCCACCCCCAAGTCTTAGCCCTACCTCGGGGGCTCAGGGGCCCGCGCTTCTGATTGGAAATTCATTCCCGGCCCCTCGCTCCGGGCTGGGCAGGGCGCCCTAGGCGCAGAGGTTTGCACGGACCCAAGTGATCTAAGCAGACTCTCCAGCTACTTCCCAAATCCGGGGGAGCCCCTTGGCCCTGTGCATTTACCACGAGTGCTCTGGCTCCTCCCGTGTCCCACAGGAGCAGCGATCCAGGGCCCTGGCCGGCAA
The DNA here is from genome assembly GCF_052426305.1 of Pelodiscus sinensis. Taxonomy (NCBI): domain Eukaryota; kingdom Metazoa; phylum Chordata; order Testudines; family Trionychidae; genus Pelodiscus; species Pelodiscus sinensis. Next base: position 105,896,039 of record NC_143057.1, on the reverse strand, counting down.
CCTTTCCCCGCCTGCCCTGCGCCACCCCCAGCGCCGCGCCACGGGCCGAAACGTCCCCTCACCTTTGAGACGGTCTCGTCGGACCCCGCACGGACATTAACTCCAGGAAGCCCGGCTGGCCGCCAAGGGCTGCATGTGGCTCAGCTCGGGGAAAGTTCACGATTCCGGGACAGGGGAAGGGGCCGCCCCGTGCGCCCTGCCCCGCCGCCGCAGGTGCGCGGTCCCCGCGGAGAGCAGAGGCCGCGCCCGGCTCTCGCTGGTCCTTGCCCTGCAGCCGAGTCCCGGCTCAGCAAAGGCAGCTGCCCGCGCCGCCTGGCAGCGGGAACTGGCGGTGGAGGCTGCTGCTGCGCTCCTGCCTGGAAACCTGAGCGAGACACCCCATCAACAGCTGCGGGAAGACACAGGCAGGCATCGGGGCGCCTGGGACGCCAGCGGGGCCTGGGGCAAAGGGGCAGCGCCGCATGCAGCGCGCACAGGAAAGGAGCCGCCCGCGGGAGAGGCTGTGGCTGGAGCCGGGGTTTGTAACCGAGCAGCAGCAGCAAGTCTTGCTCCGGCTGGCAGGGATCGCGTCACGCTGCAAGATTAGATCCAAGAGGGACGTGGAGAGTAAGAGCGACCACTCCTGCAATCCAGACTTGAGAGCATCCAGCGCCTCCCGACAGCAACATGCGCGGGGCCCTCTTCACTCCGCTGGCCGCAGCGCGCCGGGTGGGAGCGAGCCGCCTTGGGGGGACCTGCCACCGGAGGGGGTCTCCCACGAGGGCTGAGGTGAGCGCGCAGTCCAAAGCGCGAAGCAATCGATTTGCCAGGGCGAAGCCGCAATGGAGATGGATTTATAGGCCCGCTTCTCGTGACGCGCCCTCCGCTGCCTCCTCTGATTCGCTTTCGGATCTAAACACACGTTAGCCCCCAACACTGGATCCTACAGAGTTTCCAAATATCTCTTGGCTGAAGTCAGCGGCTCGACATATCGTGTATTACATAGCAAGCAAGGAAGAAGGCTTCTGAAGTTGGCCGGCATCTTAGGCTACATTTTCAAGCGGATGTAACATAACACCACACTTTGGTCCAAGCCCTCGCACTCAGAATCTCAATTCCAAAGCTGTCACACCATTGCCAAAGGAACAGGTCAGAGAAGGCTGCGGGAAAACGGATTTCACCGCAGGTCCCCGCTCCCCCGCCCCGCAGAATGCCCTTATCCCGCGTAGCAGGTGAGCATAACCCTAGGCAAAAGGCGCGGGGGTTCGAAGAACAGCGTAAGGAGACTAGATCCAGGGAACTAGACCGAGCTGAATCCCTTTTTTTTTTTTTGCATAGCGGTGGAAAGAGCAGCACGAGCTTGGTAGTGCTTAGCTTCGCTGCTGATTTCTAAGGCACTATTAGGCAGATCGCCGTCGTAAAAGGAAATACGGTCTGTCTCATTCACTTAGCATATCAGCTTTCTCCCAGACGTAGACTGCCTATTCAATGTGTTGTAACTCTTTACACTGTGTGACCAAGATATCGCCTTCGATTTAAAAGCTGAGCTGAAGATGCAAACGGGTTTCGCGAGAAGGACGGTGTCTACTATTTCACTAGCTGGAGGCCTAAGCAAGTGTAAACGTGTATTTCTTGTGTTCTCGACTCTGCCAGTCGTTGTGAATTAGGAAGTCCTCTGCAGCCGATGGATTGAAATTAAAGGGAAGAGGGCTTGGAAAACAGGAGAAGGGCTCAAGGAAATGTGGAAACAAACCACTTTTGATTAAAAATTAAGGCCGACCAGTTTAGAAGGACTGGCAGCAAAAGCGTGCCAAAGCCCGTGACTTTCCTGACCGTAGAAGGGAATGAAAACATAACTTTTTGTGTCGCACCTTGGGTGAGCGTGGACTGCCTCACAAGCTCTTTCTGGCCAATGCAACAGACCCTGACCGCCCTCTTATTTAACTTCAATTAGATCCACAGTGTACGCATAGAAATAATGTCTGTTAGACGGAGGCTTTGAAAGGAGTGACCAGTAACTAACTAATCGATCACTCGATCGGGCGAAGACATTCCTCCAGATTTTACTTGATATTTTTCATCCTTTCCTTCACAGAAAAATAGGAACACCCTCCTCGAACAAAACAAAAAAACCTCTTGCTGGAGACCCACTGGAACATTTGCTTTTGAGTTTTGAATCTGTTTCTGTACAGTATCAGTTGATAAGGAAACTAGTCAGAACTTTACCAATAGCTCTGATGACGCAGAGGAGTAGAGGCGAAAGCCCAGTTTCAGTCAATTCAGTTTAAAAAGAGAGAGTAAAAAAATCAAGGTTATCTAAATGGAAAAAGATTCAGCTAATAGGATATTACCAACAATTCTTAGTTCTTGGAAAGCCCTTAGCAAGTTGCGCTTATAATCGAGACTTTGGTTCTGTGCTACGCAGGAGCTGGAAAGGAAGCGACAAAGCCGCTTTAGAAAACGGAAGATGAGATGAAGGGAGCACAGTGAACTCTCAAAAAGGAGTTTCTGAATAGATTACCACCATGCCAGGTTCAAGCAATGAGATATGCTAACTACAGGCAGCACAAATGATTTCTAGTGACTTCCTCACCTGACAGAGTAAAGGGGAAACAATAGAAATAGGGTAAAATGTAAGTGCTGGGACGTTATTAAAAGACTTTATTGAAAGTCAATTCTCCGAATATACTCCAGGTAAAAGGATACTTTAAAATACTGTATGCCTTCCATTAGGGATTTGTAAAGGGGGAAAATGTGTTCTCGATCAATTTGTTCCTTTTCAGTTAACTAGACATCGGGGCTTTTTAAAGCCAATTTCCCGATTAAAGGAAATGGGGCATTTTGTTTGGAAAACAGTATCAATATGCCATTGTTTTCCACTGGCCTTAGCAAGTGGCTTTGATTCTTTCTTGTGCAGACCAATCGCCTGAGATGTCAGCCCAGCTCTATCTAGTACCAGTAATGTTGTTAAGTTTTATAGGGGAGGCTAGGATTGGGAAGGACTTACTGGCAGAAGTTTGGAATGGCTGCATTATTCATGAGCAAAGATGAAAAGTAGGACAATTAATTGTGACATTAAAAAGTTGTGATTAATCATGGTTCTAATCACACTGTTAAACAATAATATAATATCAATTTATTTGAATCTAATATTTTTGTATGTTTTTCTACATTTTCAAGTATATCAATTTTGATTACAAAACAATACAAATTGTACAGTGCTCACTTTATATTATTTTGATTACAAATATTTGTACTGTTCAGAGAGAAATAAATCATATTTTCCAGTTGCCTCTTTCACATACTGTAATGTAATCTCTTTATCCTGAAAGTACAATTTACAAATATAGAATTATTATATTTTTACATAACTATGCTCAAAACCAAAACAATTGAAAATTTTAGAGCTTACAGGTGAAAGCAGGAAGGAGCATATGAATGTTTAGCATATGTGGCATGTAAATACCTTGAAATGCTGGCTACAACAGTGCCATGGGAACGCCTGTTTTGAATTTCAGGGGACATTGTACAAAAAGCAGGCAGCATTGTCTTCTATAAATGTAAACAAACTTGTTTGTCTTAGTGATTGGCTGAACAAGATGTAGGGCTGAGTGGACTTGTATGAGATGAGCTAAAATATTGTTTCTTTTGTTCACCTTTCCTACAGAGCAAATATTTGTAATACAAATAATACTATAAAGTGAGCATAGTACACTTTGTATTCTATGGTGTAATTGAAATCAATATAGCTGAAAATGTAGAAAACATCCAAAATATTCATAATACATTTAAATGTGTATTCTATTATTTAACATTGTGATTAAAACTACATTTGTCACTATTTTTTAAACCTGGGTGGTCAAAGGTGCCTGGTACAAGCCCTTTTACAATTTACCATGTGGATATCACCCTCCACATATGCACTCTGAATAGCTGTGTATGTGTGTGAAGAATATGTGAATATAACATACTACATGAGACTGTCTTAATTTATGTGCACTTCCTTCCTGCACTGTGGGTTCCCTTTTCTGTGTCCATGAAATGGGGCAGTGTGTAATTTGCCTCCTCTCCTCACTGCACAGTGTTGGAAACAGGCATTTGTGAAAAAATGTTCCCATTTTCCAGCCATCTTTAACTTATGCTCTTTGGGGCACAGACGCTGTCATAGACAGTCTATTTGTACAAGGCTTAGCACAATGGAGCTCTTACCAGACCGAGGCCTCTAGATGTGACCACAATAAAATGTTGAATGTTAGATGTTACTTTGCAGTAAAATAGTAAAACTTGAAGTGTCATGGTGATGTGCCTGACAGTCCAACAGGCTCAATAGAGTGTCAGTGGAAGCCCCTTGTACGGTGCATGAATTTTAATATTTCCACCGATGCATCTCAGTGTGATGGAAGGAAAAAGCCAATAGCCCAACATATTAGTGGAAGGTATCTCTCTAACCCCTGCCTGCCTGCCTGCCTGCCTTATAAACATAAATGATATTTAGATGCATCCACATATCCATTTACTGAAACCCATTTGGCCAGTAGGTGATCGTTTTCACAGGAGCAACCAGGGCCAAACTGCTAAATGTTATGGGACTTTGTGGACATATTTTTAGGCCAGCAACCTGGTGCCACTATGGTGAGGCTAGTGAATAGAATAAGGCTACTATTCTGTTTTTTTTCTTCAGATGAAATTATTTTTGTGATCTAGATTAATTCTAATGGATTTTTCTTGCAAATATATTTTGAAAGTTTAAGATCATAAGTGTTTCAGATTAATCTGTCCTTCAGTGTTACCAATTCTGCAATTCTGTAAGTATGTTGGGATGAAATGTTTCAAATCCATCTTCAACTAATGTCCAACCAGTTCTGAAGCGGTAGCCACTATAGTGGCTACTGCTATAGCAAACTAGCCACACTCAACCAGCTAAATAGCCCCATTGTTCTAGCCAAATAACCACACTCAGCTGGTCAAATAGCCACATATGGCTAGTGTGTTGGACACCACGGAACTAAACTTACTGATTTATAATGTAATTGGCTACATTCCATAGCAACAATTTTGCCATTCAATGGGAATAACAGCTAGCTACTCTGAAATAACGTTCAGATAAATAACTCGATTAGAAGTTTTTTTTAACTTCAGACTGCTTATTACCATAGCTGTTCCACTTGATTAGAGATGAATTTGTACAATACAGATTTAACATGGGAACATCAGAGTAAATATGTTATTCTCTACTGCAAGTTTTCCAAAAATGTGTAGGAATATTCACTTAAAAGTCTAAACTATTTCAAGTAAAGACATTTCACTAATGGGCAGCTGAGATAATCTTCAAAGTTCAGGTTTTTTGTGGACAACAGCAAATCAATGTGATCTATTCGAATGAAATTATGTGTTTGGCATCTGTATTCTAAAGTGATGGACACCTGAGAATTATGTCTACTAATCTATCTATGTGCTTTAAAACAGAAAGAAGGTGCTTACAGGATAAAGACACAAGAGAAAGGATGGAACAAAGGAAGTATGTCCCCTTTTTATAGATGAGGAATTGAGGCACATTGGAAATAAATGACTTGCCCAGGCAACAAAATAAGCATATGGCAGAGCTAGCAGTTGAAACCTGATCTCCAGGGCCTTAGTTGAATGCCTTAACCACAAGTCCATCTTTACTAATTAAACCTGTACTGTAAATATTGACTACACTAAGTTTAATTTTCTACTCAGTTGCATTGCTTTTATGTTGGTGTAACTCTATTGATTCTCATGGAATTACACAAGTGTAATGAGGTGAAGTCTGAGGTCTAATATTTGCAACACTTTTGAAGTTCACTCTTTATTATTAGAAGTCATGCATTTCTTGTTGTTAAAAATAATAACAAAAGGAAAACATTATACATGTCTGTAATGAGCCTGGGACAGCAACATGTCCGCCTGCTGACCCAGAAGAGAAAGCGCCCTCTATGACCCCTTGGTGGGCAGGTCTAGCCACACCTAGCCCCGCCTACAGGAAGCCAGAGGATGGGTCTGGGACTATAAGAGCCATGGGCTCAGTCACAGCTAGGCAGCTGAGCTGAGCAGATGCCTGGTCCCAGCTCTCGCAGCGAAGGCCTTGGCTGCACTGCCCCGGCCAGAGAACTGGGTTGAGATGCCTAAACTCCTGCCAAGCCTGGGCCTGGACTGCGGAGACACCAGCCATCACGTGAAGCCACACTGACCCCACTGGGATCCTCTCCAGGCACCAATGACTAGGCCGGCCCACCTGGAGCCCTGCCTGTATTGGAGCCTATGGACACCCTGCCAGCTGCGCTGTCACCTGAGAACTTACCAGAGCATTGCCAGAATCGGGTAGGCCCTCAAGGGTGGTTGGAAAGTGGCCCAGGGATAGCCAACCTCGGGGCAGCTGAGGACATGGAGGTTGGGCGGGCAGAGCATTGCCACCTGGACCCCTGCTGACCCTTGACCTCGTTGGCATGTAACGGACTGGATCCCCGCCAACCTAGTGGCTGCAAGGCCACCACGATCAGAGCCCTGGGCTGGCACATGGTGGAGTAGGGAGGGCCTGGGTCCCCCTCCTGCCACCCCTCTCTCTGGGTGGCAGGTTCCCCCTGTGGGACAAAAAACCCCTGCACTTGTCAGCTGTCCTGAAGTGAGGAGACCCAACCCCCTGCCCAGCTGGGACCCAGACAGAGCGTTAACTGCTGAATAACTGGTGATAGACACTTGTCACCCTGACCCAGGGCTGCATCTTAAATTGTTAACTGTGGACTATTTGTATTAACCCCTTGTCTGTCCGCCTGCCCTGGCCCCAGGCTGGGCCTCACAAACTGTCATTCGGCCAATGACGAGGCCCAGGTGTGCCTCACGGATTTGTGGGCACTCTAGGGAGTCAGCCGTGCCCCACCCGCTGACGAGGGATTCTTTACAATGTCCTTTCCGCTTTGTCAGTGCGTTACTCTCTAAGGGCACGTCTACACAGCAACATTATTTTGAAATAACGAGTGTTATTTCAAAATAATGTCAAAATACTGTCCAGCTGGAGGACTTCTTACTCCGACTCCTGTAACGCTCCTTGTATGAGGAGTCAGATGAAGAGTGCTCTATTTTGAAATAAGTGCCGTGTAGATGCTCCCAATTTCTAAATAAGCCATTTCAAAATAAGCTACATAATTGACGTACCTCAATTTGCGTAGCTTATTTCAAGTTAAGCCCTGCTGTGTAGATACACCCTAAATGAATGTAATTTAATTAGCTGATTCTGATTTTTAGACTCTGGCTTTTGACAACAGGCTGAACCAAAAGGGAGAGCAAATCTAGTGTGCTGTGTTTATCACTTTTATGTCACCAAGTGAACACAGAATTCAGCATGGAAAATCTCATTGCAAGGACCTTTCCTTAGGTTGTTGCACTTTCTGTGCCATTCATTTAACAGATCATTTCCAAAATGTTGAAATAAAGTTAATAGTCATTGAAATTTTCTAGGTTAACCTCCTTCTGAAAATGGATTTTTTTTTTTAAGTTTTCAGTAACCCATTTTTTGTTTTTTTAACTGAAAAAGTCCAGTTTTGAACAAAATAAATGTGGGAAAATGTAAAAACTTTTAAAAATATTCAAGTTTGTCAGTTCATATGTGGAATAAAAATATTTCCTGTCCAAATTTAAATAAAGTGCACCTTTCCACTGAAAAGGTTGTCCCTCTAAAAATAAGTTAAAAATCTGCTTGGTATAATGCAGCATGGTCTCATTTTTCAGTTCGTTTGTGTAATCCTCCAAGGCCAACATAATATATATAACTGATTACGTCAAGCTATTCACAGTGAAGTTTCCAGGTAATTTTTGAAATATAAAACATTGTTTTCCGTCCTCCATGTGTTCATCCATTTTACAATCAGTTTTCTTTTTTGTATGAGAAAATAATCAGATCACATTGTTGGTGAAATTAGTTTCTCCATAAATAACCCTGAATCTCAGTAAATGTACCAAGTAAAGTCTCATGAGGTAGGTTGTGCCCTATTTACTCCCTTCTTCAGCGTACAGCTGAAGGTTGTATGATGTGATATTGAAAGACGTTGAATGTTTTTTCTTCCCACTAGCATTTATAGTAGTTGAAGTTTCTCAGCACATTGGAGGACTGAACCCTTAAGAAGAACTTTGGATGGAGGGATTTATTCCCTTTCTCTGAATTGGGATAATTAAATTTTATATGGATTTGTAAGCACTTTGTGTGCAGATATTGATCTTTTTGTGTTTGTATGGTCCCTAGCATAACAGTTCTGAGGATTCTAGAGTCTATAGGAATATAAATAAGTCAAACAGTACACAGGGGTAAAATCTTACTACCAGGTAAAAGGGCCAGAATGACCCTAACACCCCCAAATCTGGATGGTGGAGAATTTCGCTACTACAAAACACGAGGAAAACAATTACAGGTAATCCCTGGCATCAGGGCATGGTTGAGAGTGAGAGTCACACAGCAGTGTTATTTTAGAATAACTGATGTTATTCCGAAATAACAAAGAGCGCATCTACACTATAAGCCTTTATTTTGAAATAATGTCAAGCTGGAGAACTTCTTACTCTGACTCATGGTATGAGGAGTAAGGGAAGTTGGAAGAAGAATGTTCTTTCTTTGACTTCCTGCTGTGTAGACAGTGCCAAAAGCTGAATTAAGCTATTTTGACTTAAGCTACTCAATGGACGTAGCTGAAGCTGTATAGTTTAATTTGACTTTAGCCCTGCTGTGTAGATGTAACTCGTGGGGCTACAGCATATAACACTGAAGTGATTCTGGGCAGCACCAAGGCCCTCTGGGCATTCCCAAGAAGCAGCGGTAATTTAGACAGGCCCCCAGAGCTGTCTAAATTAAGCTTGGCATTGCATAGGCCAGGATTATGCGCTCCCCTTCCCCTGAGCTGTGAACTCTGCATTGTGTCACTTACAGGAACTACACAGAATCTCACCTGAGATGTTTTATTGTAGATGTTGACTTTCATCCTCTGAGAAATACATTTCAAAGCATCACAATGTGATCCTAGAACCCTTAGGTGACATATCCCTTCCTCACAGGAGCTGTTCTTCTGAAGTCAGCAAGACAACTCCTGAGAGCAAAGGTTTGTAGGCTCAGACTTTACTCTAGTAACACACTTCAAAGAGGATCCTAGAAACAGATTGTGTAAAGCTTGTTAAATAAATGTAATTGCAAACAGTTGCCACAAGCAGCTACTGTTTTAGTTGGCACTCACCAACGCTGCATCTTTTTTGCATCCCACATTCATAGTAGGGTTCTGGTGCATGTGCTTTCATCTCAGAAGTTGTCAGAGACTGAGATCATAAATAAAAACATGGGGACAACATGTGCATCAGAGTTGAAGGTCATTAGCCTGAGCTCAAAAACAAGAGAATCATGCTGATGGCTGATCGGAATCTAGAGAAAATTTGCAAACTCTTTAGGATTTCCATCCCAACTCTGTCTCTGTCTCTCTCTCCCTCCCCCAGCCCTCTTTTTGTGCCTACATTTAATGGCAGAGGTCCCTCTAAGGCAGAGAGAAGGCCATTAAAATATTCATTAGCATATTAAACTTGAAATGTGCTGGTCTAAGTTTTGTCCAAAAATCACTGAAATTTACAGGATGCACAGTGGGAGCCCAGTTCTCTTCAGCTGATCATTTTACCCTGTTAGTTAAGGAGAGGAAAAACTATCTTATGTGTCTGAATAACAGAAAGAATATGCAGTAAATATGTAGCTGTGGCACATCCTAGGCTTGCACAGTAATTTCACTGTCCTTGCAAATTGATGGAACGTCAGATAGGGTGTGTCTAGATTTCACCTCTCTGTCGACAGAGAGATGTAGATTAGGCACGTCAAAATTGCTAATGAAGCAGGGATTTAAATAACCTATGCTTCATTAGCATAAACATGGCCACCGCTTTTTTTGAAACGGAGCTTTTTCGAAAAAAACCCCCAAAAACGGCAGTCTAGACGCGTATCTGTCAAAAATAAACCCTTTTTCGACAGATCCTGTAAACCTCATTTCTTGAGGAATACAGGATCTGTTGAAAAGGGTTTATTTTTGACAGTTCCCCATCTAGACTGCCGTTTTTTTTGAAAAAGCTCTGTTTCTAAAAAAGCAGTGGCCATGTTTATGCTAATGAAGCACAGGATATTTAAATCCCTGCTTCATTAGCAATTTCGATATGCTTGATTTGCATCCCTCTGTCGACAGAGGGATGCAGTCTAGATATAGCCATAGTGACAGATATTCAAGGGTGCTGTAATTAAGGGTGCAGGGGTGCAGAAGCAACCCCTGGCTTGAAATGGCTGCTGTTATATAGAGGATTTAATTGTTCCACAGCAGATACCCCATTAGCTGAATGGTTCTGATGTGATGACCAGCGACATAACACTCAACAACTGTTACATATAAGGCTGAATTTTGAAACCTTCAGCTCCTTTTTTTTCTGTTATTTGGACATTTAAGTGGTATTCATTTCACCTGCAAATCATTGTAAGTGCACAAATATGGCAACATTTCTTCATAACAACTAATTAGAAGGAAGGTCATGTTGAATCTCTTCTGATAACCAGGCTCTGAGGCTTGGTCTACATTTAAAATTTAGGTCCACATTGCTACAGCACTCAGGAGTGTTAAAAATCCCACCCTAGCTATGCCCACCCAACCCCCCAGAGTAGACTTAGCTAGATCACTAGAGAACTGTCGACATAGCTACTGTCTCTTGGAAATGTGATATTTCCAGGGACAGATTTTCAGTTAGGCACATGTCTAATTGCACCGGTGGTCTAAGTGCACCTAAAAGTTAAGAGTGGCTTAAAAGTTTCATTTCTCTTTTATGGAAAACATGAACGTCAGTGGTAGACACATGGAATGCTGAAGATGCTGTGTCTAGAGGCATGTAAAATATAAATCCAGCCCAGCAAGGCCAGTCCTAACCAACTGGTGGCTCTGGGCCCCCCCCCAAAAAAAAAAAAGCTGGGGAAAATTTGTCAAGGGAAAAAAAAGAAAAGAAAAAAGTCTCAGAGTAACCAGGAAAACCTGGGGGGAGGATTTGGGAGGTCTGGCCGAAATGTGGTCGCGTCTTCTAAGACCGGCTCTGTCGGCGGCCCCTTGAAAATGGCGGTCCCGGCTGACCACCCGGCTCGCCTGCCCCTAAGATCGGCTCTGCAGCCCAGGATATTCCTGTGTCAACAGAGAAACCTCATCTGTCTCTCTAGGCTGTGTGTATGGTAAGGAGTTATGGCAGCATAGCTATAGCACTGTAGCTCTTTTGCTGCAGTCCCCATCGTGTAGATATAGCCTTAATGTTTAAACCAGTGTCTGAATGGTTTGCATTCAGAAGCCTATAATATCATGACTAGAACTGTTTTTTTTGTTTCTATATTCAGAAGAGACCGTCTTTGAAAAATGCATATGTAAATAGATCTCTTTGCCTGAGGATCAAATAAAATAGTACAGTAACAACATAACTATTAGAAATATTTATTATCTTGACCATAAAATCCTCACCTGAGTCTCATGCACTCATCATCACCCATCTCCTTAACAATAAAGGAGAAAAGAGGGGCTTTTCAGTGCACCTTAAAGACCTTGGGAAGTTGTGAATCAAAGGGAAAAATAAGTGCCCAAGGCTCGGTCCCTAATGTAGGACAAAATCATGAAATGACTATTTCTGTTTATTTTGGTTGACTTTTTAAAAACATCACTCAATAGGTGCCAATTTCAAGTGCCTTGGTTATCTGCAACCACTGCACTTCATTAATGTATTGGCAAATCTCCCAGAGGAGATAGTCGTGAAGCTGTCTGTCTCCTTTAGGAACACAATATGGAGTGTTGTTATCTGGGCAAAACATCAAAGTGAACCTCTCCTGTGTACCCAGTATATGGCTGAAGAGATTTAGATTTTACATGAAGAAGAAATCAGAATAGTTTAAAAGATAATGAGATTTTCAGGGCTGCTGCTCTTATCACCAACTTTCTTAAACCTTCCCTTATCTAAACCACCTTCTCGTGTCTTGTCTTGCTTTGTTTTTTTTCTCTCCAAAGATGAAACTCACCTCTGTGCAGAAGGTCATCTGAGATGTATGCACCCTCACAGTAGGAATTTGTGACAACTGGCAGAACACGCAGAGACTCAAAGGTGCCATTTTGGGTGCGTGGGTGGCGGGAGGGAGAGAGGCAGCAGCCATGTGCTCCAGGATGTGGCTAGCTTTTCATCCTGTTCTTTGGATGCTAAGGGAGTGAGGGAAAGTGTGTGCCTTCCGTACATGCCTCTCACACCTAGCTGAAGAGAGCTCACCAGCCAGGTGTGAGAGGACTGCATGGAAGGCAAGCACTTTTCCCTCGCTCCCTTAGTGTCCCAGGAATGGGATGAAAAGCTAGCTGCGTCCCAGACCACATGGCTGCTGCTCCCACTACGTACCCGAAATGGTGCCTGCACAAAGACTATGGAATGTTTTATAGGGTTGGATAATTTCAGAATAATTTACCAAAGGGCAGCACGTAAGGTCAGCCACTAACCCCGTAGTCATCATACTTGTTGTGAAACATATATATGTATGTATAATATTTAAGTAGTTATGTATCTGTATTTAAACTTATGTTCTTAAATCTTGGTGTTAAGGTAGGTCACCAGGAGATCACATGCCTCAGACATGTTCCTTTCAGGCAGGAACTAACAGATGCTTATCTGCCTGTCTGACCATACATGTATTGTCTGCTTCATAACGAAGGCCTATTTGCATACTGAACCAGGCAAGGTTGAGAGACTGTAAAATCTAAAAGAAAGCATGCACACAGGAAACAGGAGTGCTGCAGCATCCCCAGTTTTTGCACCCAGCATCCCTGTACCCAGGGGCCAGCCCCATTGCCAGCTCTGCTAGCCCTGGATCCTGGCCTCTGGGTAGCCCCTGTTTGCTCACCATCCTCCTAGGGTCCCATTGCCTGCTGTCCTCGAGGTCCAGGCCACCAGCCCTGGAGGCTCCACTGCTTTTTGGGGTCCTGCTGCCAGCCTGGGGCTCTCCAGCCATCTCCAGCGGTGGCTAGGTTGCCAACTCTCCTGGACCAGAAGGACCATTTGTGGCAATGGCGTCTGGTCTGGGAGAGTTGAGAACTCTAGGTGTGACCCCTCGCCTGGGCAGGTGAGGGACATGAACAGATGGTGGGAGGGGGAGCACAGCCCAGCACACCCACCCCAAATATAGTTCCAGTGCCACTGAAAGAAAGAAAACAAACAAAGAGAAACAAACCAGTTGGGGAAGAAGGGAGGTTTCTGTTTATGCATGAAGTTGGATGGTGCATGTACATCTGGGGGGGGGGGGGCAGGGCAAAGGACCACATTAGGTCTTTCATCCAGGAGGCACGCTGACAAGGTACTTGTATTATGAAAGGACACTCACAGTCAAGCCTGGCTGAAAAGATTTTGGGTGAGTCATCCTCTGCAATACATGAGAGTAGGGCCATGTGGAGGGTTTTGTTTGACCACTTTTAGGGGGGTGTAGTAAACACACACACATGAAAGGTTCATTATTCCTCATGCCCCTCAGCTTGCTTGGGACAGCTCTGGCTGGGGCATCCAGCAGCGAGGAGGCAGAGGTTCCCCTGGAAGTGGCACACTCCGACTCTCCATGTCCCTGCAGCCTGAGGAGGGAGGAAGCAGTAGCGAGCAGCAGAGCATCTTCTCCTCCCACCCTTACATCTACCCCTGCTCCTTCCCTGCTACTGATGTCCTGGCACTGCTGCCAGACTGTCTGCTGAGATGAATTAGGGGTTGGAGGCAGAGGACATGGACTCAACTTATCAGAGAAAGAGAAGCAGCAGCTGTACGGCTAGGGGAGGAGCTCACCTGGCAGTCAGCTGTCCTGCTGCTTCCTCCATCCCTCCGCTTCAGGGACATAGAGATGACAACTGCTTCTCCCCACCCCTGCCATGCTTAACCCTGTATGTAAGTGTCTTGAAAGTTAAGTACAGAGTCTAGATTGTGTAACCCACACACCTTCTGGGTGTGACCTACTGTCCCATCTAATGGCACTGAGATCACTTACAAAGAGAATAATGAGTCTTCTGAACAGCCTTAGCTGAGAGCTGGCTGGCTTTTAGCTCATAAGGTAGAGGCTTATGCACTAAGCTCCAGAGTTCCCTAGTTTGGTCCTGCCTGTTGATTTTACAAACGGACGTTATGATTTTATATGTAACCATTGTTTCCAATACTTATGTGTTATTATTTGAATCTTTGTGCTTTGTTATATAAATGAATACTTGACTTTACTATAAACATACCAGAGTGCTGTGTGTTGAGCGGAGTGGTGATCTAGGCTAGAACTGATAAGCTGGGGTTTACAGCTTCTTTGGGAGCAGCAAATCCATAAATACTGGCTACGTCTACACTGGCCCCTTTTTTGAAAGGGGCATGCTAATTTTCAACTTCAGAATAGGGAAATCCGTGGGGGATATTTAAATATCCCCCGCGGGATTTAAATAAAGATGTCTGCCGCTTTTTTCCGGCTTGGGGAAAAGCTGGAAAAAAGCGTCTAGACTGGCGCGATCCTCCGGAATAAAGCCCTTTTCCGGAGGATCTCTTATTCGTACTTTCAAGTACGGAGGATCTTTTATTCGTACTTCTCCATCAGACACCTGCCCTCATTGCCACTAATTACATTTTCAGACAAGCACCTTTATGTTTTCTCTCATGTTGCTAGCCCTCTGCAATGCACGGGAAGAGTTACTCATAAACATCAATGGCAACTTGTAATTTTCCTGGCTCATGAGGCACAAGTCACAAAACAGTCATTTCCACCCCTTACCAATGCATTAATTAATAACTATTATGATAAGATTATTTTTCAATGCATGGAAAAGAATCCAAATTAATCAATTAGGTTAGAGACAAAGAAGAAGAAGAAAAGTAATTGTAAAGTAAGCAAACAAAAAAGTCACACCACTATATATTAACTTAACTATTAGGCCAATTTACATTAAATTATATATTAACTTAACTATTAGGCCAATTTACAATTGACATTGTACAGGAAATTTCATATGCCTCCGCTTAGAGCATTTTCATGCATTCAAATAATAGACTGCAGTTGCTATGTAACTATACCCCTCATCAATTAAAAAATAAAAGGCGATGCTGTCATTTAAACACAAAAATGACGAAGTTGGAAATATAGAAATCAGAAGCAATTTGGAAATTTAAACCTCAGAATCACATATAATTTAGCGGAATAGTCACAAGAAAGACACAGAAACAATATCAAAATATTATTAAAACAAACAAGGCAGTTTGTCATGTCCTGGCAAGAAATTGTATGCATTGTTGTTGTAGCGTTGTCAGTCTCTAGTATTCTGGAACTGACACAGCTATAGCCACATTGCTTGTCCGGCTAATGGTAAGAAACTGATAAGTTTACATTCATTAAAGGAGATATTGGCTTGCCTTATTTATAGTGCAGATCAATCAGTCCTTCTGTCTTTAAAGCAAAGCATGCCATAATATCATTATACTAGATCAGTTGCTTTTCCAGGAAAGACCACAGTTATTTTCCAGTGAATGGTGTTGGTGGCACACTGAGATGACCCTGATCAAGTATGCCCTGATATTTTTAAGGCAAGAAAAACATCTACTGTTGTTGGCATAGTGGCATCTAAGTACCTTGCAGAGCCCAGTTTCATTAACTGCAACATGTTGCTAAAAGAATGCTTCTGAGACTGCTTGTCTTTGGTGATGCATGAAGCTTGTGCTTGAGATGACCTAAATACCTGTGTCAGAGCTGGAGAGTGAGAAAAAGGCTTCTTTAGGGAACTGTTTGCTGAAAATTGGAAATCTTGATGTATATGACAGCTCAAAAAGTGGAGGGCAAACCTGAGAGAACTGCTCAAACAGTATTATCAGTGATTTTACTGTCTAGCTGTAAGTACATTTTCTGATCATCTTCAGGAAGGTCTGTCTTCCAGGTCCAAGCCCAGCTTATAGCCTTCTGGAGGTGAATGTAAGTCAGCAAGGGAGCGGCTGCAGAAGTAAACACCTCTTTGAGTGCTCTTCTTTAAACAGTCCAGCAGTTTACTGGATTTGCTTGTGTGTAAAAACATGTGAGAAGCTGTACAAGGATGAGAAAAAGCCATGCATTTCTTCAATACACTGTGCCCCTTGTTGGAAAATTAGATTTAGTCTGTGACAAAATAGAGTACAAACAGAGCTTGAGGAGTCTCTTTTGTAATTAGGACTTTCACCCATTCCAGCTCACTCACCACTACTGCAGCACAATCATGCAACTGAGACACACATTTTCCTTTGTAGTCATATTTTCTTATAAATCCACAATTTGCTTCAAAGCGATTTTCAGTCTGTGCTAGCATCTTTAAAACCTATGAACCTCTCTTGTATTTGCCTTTTTCTTGACTATGTAGCAAGACTGCCTGGTCATTGCTCTATCTACCTGGTAAGTGAAAAAGCTGCATTCTTCAATTTCACGGTCACCATAGGAAGTTATTTCTTCAGTCACATATTCAATCAATTTGTTTTGATATGTCTTGGACTGGCAGAAAAATGAGTATTCTTTTCCATTTTATCAACCTTCAACCCCTCGTTGTGATGAAAAAGAAATCAAAAGGTCCCTGAAATCACCATGGTTGACAGATTCCTCCGTGTCACCGTGGCCATGGAATGTAAGTTCTTGATGAGAGAAAACAACTGGAATATCAATTAGTCACTTCAAAATCTCTGTGTTCTTGACTTTCTCATTGTGCTCTAAGATCAAGGCGCCTTTGCTCACTAAGCCTGTATGAGGGCTTTCCTGATCTAAGAGTTTCAAGGAAAAATCATTTTTAGGTACTCTTCTGACGAGCTGTGTGTTGACATTCTTTGTGGCAGATTTTTCCAGTAACAGTAAATTTTATTGACCCACATGATGATTTGAGTTGAAAGAGAAAGCAGAGCCAACAATGTAATTTGTTACTCTCAACACTGCCTGTTAGCCAATTAATGATTCCTGTGTGCTGTTGCTCCAATGTTTCAGCACTCACTTTTGATCAGTCAGGGCCTTGTGCAGAATCTGCTCAGACTGCCGGAGCAGTCAGTTCACCCCTCTTGTCTGAGTCTCTACAGTCCTAGTCTGGAGGCAAGGATGCTAATTGTCTTTCCCACTGGTGTATGGACTTTTTATGTTTGGTAGGGATTGTTCAGTTCTTGTCACCAATGGGCTTGGGACCCCACTTAAGTCTCTGTTAAAGGATAGGTACGGGAGCCTAGGCCATCCACTCCACCATATTCCAGCTCAGAGCCTGTAACTCAGAGGCAGAATCTGCCATTGGCAATTCTGCTGTTCCCTGAGCTCCTTCCTACCTCCTTTGGTTTTATAGGATTCTGCAAGACTTTTGATGAGTTAGTAGGCTGGTTTCCCAAGGTTCCTTGACCAGATCTAATAAACCCCGGGGAAGAAGCCAGCAGACACCTAGGCTATGTCTACACTCGCGGCTTCTTGCGCGAGTAATATGCAAATGAGGCTAAGCATGGAATATCACCGAGCCTCATTTGCATACCTAATGAGCCACCATTTTTTTCAGAAGAGGCTCTTGTGCAAGAAGGAGCATCTACATTGTCCCTTCTTGTGCAAGAAAAACCCTCTTGCGCAATGCTGTTTTTCCTGAAAAGTAATAGGTATAACAGCATTGCGCAGGAGGGTTTTTCTTGCACAAGAAGGGGCAGTGTAGACTCTCCTTCTTGCGCAAGAGCCACTTCTGAAAAAAATAGTGGCTCATTAGGTATGCAAATGAGGCTCAGCGATATTCCATGCTTTGCCTCATTTGCATATTACTCGCGCAAAAAGCCGCGAGTGTAGACATAGCCTTAGTGTATTTCTCATGCCACTAATAAAAAATAGAACAGAAACTGATTCCAGTCTCTGGCTTCTGCTCTACAAACTATTCAGCATTGACTTAAGGGTTTCATTAAACTGTTTTACTCATCCCTTGGTTACAGAATACTCTACCACTGTCTAGAGCAGTTGCACTTTTAAGAGGGGACCAGACCTGCTGAAACACCTGGGATATAAAGTTTGTCAGTATCTGAAGGGAAGCTTTCCCTGGAAAAAGTCTGCAGTAATTCCAATGTTAGGGTGGGAAGTGAAGGTGTTCCACAAGAGAATAGGCTCTGCATGACATAGTTGACTAGCACTAAAATAAATTTGTGCCCCCAGACTGTAATGGGTCCTACAATGTCAATCTCCACACATTGAATGCGATTGTTTAAGGTGGAGGGGAATGAAGGGAGCACAGCCTCATCCCTCAGCCTGGGCAGAACAGACAAAAGCTTGCTACTTTCTGAAATACATTTGTTGGGATTTGTTCCAAGAACTTTTCCACTTGGCTTATCCAGTTCTGGTAGAATACTTCACCTAGTTCTCTGGGCTCTAAGGCTATATCTACACTGCAGCGTTATTTTGGGATACCAGAGTATCCCAAATAGCTATCCCGTGTCTTCACAGCAAGCCCGTTATTTCAAAATGTAACAGGCTTGCTGTTCCAATGTCCCTGTAAATCTCATTCCACGAGGAGTAAGGGCTATTTCGGAATAGAGTGTTATTTTGAAATTAAACTATTGCAAAATAAGATTGAAATAAAAGATGCAATTTGCATAGCTCAAATTGTGTATCTTATTTGGAGCTATGGTTCAGTGTAGACATAGCTGGAAACACTCAGTTCAGCTCTGATTCAGGTTCATTTATTTGTCATAGCAAAATTATGCCTAATAGATCAGACAAAAGCATAGGGAATGAGTGTAAGGCTTTCCACACAGCCAAAATCACACAGAGAATTTCTTCCTTTATATATATTTACACATTACATTGCATTTACTATACATTACACCACTATACATGTCCACCATTTTTGGACTGGCTTGGTTACAATCCCTGTACAGCATGCTCTGTCCATGTGTTGTACACTGGGACCTGATCTTTACATTCCAGGTTTCTCTTGTTCATAGTCCCAAGCATCAAGGTGTTGCTGTTTATCTTAGCTAGAGCAGGCATCCTGACTTTGGCATACTTTTTGTCAAAAGAATTGGGCCAGTAGTTTTTCAAGTCTTTGCATTACCAAGATGTGAATGGCATATCCTGAACTGTCTTCCCCATTGATTGCAGCCACCTGATTGACACATTCTTGGAGAGGTTGATCCTTGTGCTGAGCAGAGGTGAGATCAAAGATGTCATCTATAGAATGGTAGTCCAGGGTGGATGGGGTCTTCTCATTCATGGGTGAAGGTTCATCCAGAGCCTTTCAGGAGTCCTCTTTCTGGGACAGACCATCTGAAGAGCCTGGGGGTGCACCCCCATATGCCTAAGATTGGGATACTCAGAGCTAGTTGCTTTGATTAGAAGATCATGGGAGAGCCCCAGCAGGGAACACCCTTGCAGTGCACTCAGTGGACTTTCTGCAAACAACCTGGCTATCTTGACGGAGAACTGCTGATTCTATTCCTGTTTGCAGGCCCCACCCTTAATGAAGCCTTCTCCACCAGCTTCAGAACAGCATGGTGGACAACTTCCTGCACTCCCTCATCGGTGCTGAAATGGTAACTATTTCTTTGCAGTTGCTAAAGATGCTACTACCACTTTGTCACAGAGGCAGTAGAAACAACAGCTGCAATAACACCAATTTGTGGTTTTGGCTGAACACAATGAGATAAGAAAAAAATGGAGCAACAACTATTTCCAAAATGCTTGAAATGTGAATATTTTAACATTGTTTTGTAAAGGTTAGTTAAGTTTTCATACTTTAAAAAAATATTAAAGTGCTAACATTTGGACTATTTTTGAGTAAATATGTTTTAATTACAAAATGTGAATTGACCACTTTTTTTTTTTTTTTTTGCAAATTATTGTTTTTTTTAAATGAAAACAAGAAATGTTGATGGGCAAGTAGAAAAATGTTTGAAATTAAATTGTGAAATGGCATTGATCTTTAAGAAAAACTGCATTGTCTCCCAAGTGTTTGTTGGGCAATCGAGAGGGGCTCAGTAAATAAATCCAAAGAAAAAAAATTAAAGCCTGAAACTCTCGTTCTCTCTCAGTTAACTAGGTTTCATTCCCATAATATTAGGATAATTATTTGTGAAGGGTGTAAGCTCTTTCAGGCAGAGGTTGTCTTTCATTATGGAATTGTACAAAACCTAGTGCAATGGGACTCCAGCCTTGGTGGGTCCCTTTGGCACTATTGTGATACTACTGCTAATATGATTAATATTAGTCGGCCAAAAGGGGTCACCAGGGAACAGCACGGTGAGCGGCAAACCTCTGCCGCTTTCAAGGAGGCAGAGGAAGTCCCGGGCAGCTGCGCGAGGCTTCCTCTGCCTCCTTACAAAGTGGCGGAGGTTTGTCGCTCACCACACAATTCCTGGGTGACCCCCTCTGGTCAGATGCCTTGCGTCCGGCTAGAGGGGGTCACTGAGGAACAGCGCTGCGAGCGGCAAACCTCTGCCTCTTTGCAGGGAGGCATGGGAAGCCTCGCGCAGCTGCTGGCCACTGGCTGGCCCTATGGGAAATCGTGTTATTGTGGGAATGGGGTTGTGTTTGAAAAATGTTCCCTTAAAAAACAATCGTGCTATCGTGAAAATGTGTTAAGTGGGCACGTGTTAAGTGAGGAATTACTGTATTATATAGAATGAGAAAAGTTTCCTCAAGCAGGAATGTTTGTTAAATTTTTCTACTGAGCATTAGTGAATCTTTGCATATCCTTACAACACAAGGGACAACTGCTTGGTCTAAGCAGTGTCTTCATTCAAAGTCTTAATGCCAGGGTGAGGTGCTGTTGGCCATTTAGAATGGCAGACTGTGAACAGCTGACCTAACATCTTCATTCAGAATAGTCAGAGATTGGCTTTTTCTGTCTCGAAAGCAGGTATAAAATATGACCCTGAGTTCACGCCCTGTGTGTTGATACTGTATGGGTTGTGTGTATCTGATCTGACTGTTCAGCTTGGTAGGGCAGGAACTTTCTCCCATCTTTATTTGTACAGCTTTTAGATCTTTGTCAGCAATTAGAAAATAAACAATAACCATTAAAAAGCCCAGCGCAATAGTACATTTTCTACAGAACATTTTCTTCAAGCCCCTCTCTCAATGGAAATGATAAAAATCCCTATAAAATATCCATTTTTAGTACACGAACAGGGTCATTTTATGATTTTATTTTCCTAATTTTTTAAGTTTAGTTGAAACATTTGATCTGATGGTTTGGGGCCTCATTCTGCCTCCTTAGTTACAGCAAATAGTACATTTCTTTGTGAAGAGTCCATTGAAATAGATGCAGAGTAAGATGCTCCGGGTATAGTAACCAAGAGGTGTTGATTGCAGCATGTATGACTCAAAGCCAGCTGAAGAAACAACACCAGTGAAGTCACAGCAGCACAGATAGCTGCCCTGGTGAACCTGTCCCCAGGGCCTTGGGGACATATTTGAGCTCCAAGTGTCCATGCTGCCAAAGCTTCCTTGCTCTTGGTATGTGACCTAACTTTGACATAGCTAGAGCAAAGCTAGGTCAGGTCTGTCTTTGCCTGCGGCAGTCATACCTCCCAGTAGCAGCGTGACCATACCTATGGGTACATCTACCTTTGAGCTGCACTGAAGTTTCCATGCTAGTTCCCCGTGAGCTAGTGTGTGAATTATGAGGTAACATGAGGGGCAACTTGGGCTAGTGACTCAGGTATGTACCTGCCCAGAACCCTTTGGCTACATACCAAGCTGCTAGCTCAAGCTGCTGCACATGGTACTCAGACAACACTGCAGTTAGTTTGGTAGCTCAGACAAGGTTAGTGTGGGTGAACCCATGTGAGCTGGGAAACGCATTTCCTAGCTCAAATGTAGATGTACCGTATATGAAGCGAGCACAGATGGCAGAATCTGGACTTTGATGCTTTGAATATATGTCATGAAGAAGGCCCATAGGGGTATTTTTAGACTTGCGCACAGGGAATTTGTTTTTAGATCCTGCTCAAGTTAAAATAAATTCAACTTGCACCCCTACAAAAGCTCCTTCTCCACTCACATATGTGAGGCTGACACTCATCAGGGGTATCTCAGCACCTCAGTTGCCATCGCAGGGGTCTTGACCCATCACCAGGTGCACACATTGTTTTCGGGGATGCTAAAGACAGAGGCCCAAGAGCTGGTGTTTGACTCACTGGGGCTCATGGCAGAAACTAAGGAGTGTCCCCTGCTTCCTCCGCCTGCCTTACCTACTCCCACATTTCTGAAACCGAATCCCAAATTCTGCTGCATGGGCCTGAAGCCCAAGCCCTGCCATGATTGGCTCCCTGCGATGTGGGGCCTTGGACAATTTCCCTGCTTGTTAGCCTCAAGCAGGGCCCTTTTTGACAGAGAGCAGTATCTGAACCTCTAATTAGCTTATTGAGCTACTCTCAGAGGCTACATCTAGACTGCAGGCTTCTTTCAGAAGAAGCTTTTCTGGAAGATATTTCCAAAAAAACTTCTTCCAAAAGAGAGTGTTCACACTGCCAAAGTGCATCCAAAAAGTGATCCGCTTTTTTGAAAGACAAATGCTTAAATCCGCATTTAAGCTGTGATTACTATGAACCGAGTGGCCACCAGGGCATCTGTGTTTTTTCCTTTCCTCTTCTTTTGAAAGAACTCTCTCTTCCCCATCCACACACGCTTTTTTCCGAAAGAGTTCTTTCGGAAAAAGGCTTTTTCCTCATAGAAAGAGGTTTACCAATGTCGGAAAAACCCCTCTGTTCTTTTTATTTTTTTTTGGAAAGAACATGATTGCAGTGTGGACGTAAGTGAAGTTTTTTCGGAAAAACTCTATAGTGTAGACATAGCCATAGTAAGGTGCAGTGCAACCTGCGGAGAAAAGCAGGCGCTGTCCTAACTCACTAGCACTGAGGAAAAACTAGAGAGGGAAATCCTCTAATTAAACACATTGAGCATAGTAGCAAATATTTAAGAATTTCAGGTTTTTAATGAATTATTGCCAAACTGATGGGATCTTAAAAGGAAACTACAACAGCTATGAGATCAAGTGTGTGAAAACTGGTTTCACACACTTACACAGTGTCTATAGATGCCAGCTCCTAATTGCCTGGAAAGAGAAACAAAAGTGTATCCTGCCAACAGTGGCTGCTGTCTTGATAATAAACTGTATCAAAATTGAAGCTGAAATGAGATCACCATCATATCTATGTCTGCTCTCCATGTATCTGATGTAGCTTATGCCAGAGAGAAAATGGAAAACACGTGGGCTAAATCCTTCTGCCTTTAGGTTAAATCACATTTATTTCAGCTTTCCCAGCAGATTTAAAGTTAACTCAGCCTGCTCAATTGTAACAAACTTGAAATATAACACACGCAACATTTTGCTTGTTGAGGTCAAACACTTAGACTCATAGGGTGTGTCTACACTGTACCCAGAGCTCAAAATAAGCTATGCAATTTGAGCTACACAGATTGAATAGCTTATTTTGAGTCAGTTTTGAAATTTGACGCTGTCTACACAGCACTCATTTTGAAATAAATCTCTGTTCTGAAACATCCCTTACTCCTTATGGAATGAGGTTTACAGGGACATTGGAATAGTGAGCCCGTTATATTTCAAAATAACAGGCATGCTCAAAAGACACAGAGTAGCTATTTTGGGATACCTCTGGTATCCTGAAATAGCACTGCAATGTAGACGTAGCCATAGGCACGTAGAGCTGGAAGGACCTTAGAAGTCATCGAGTCCAACACCCTGTACACCGGCAGGACCACATAACCTTGACCATCCCTGACAAGTATTTATCCCACTTGTTTGGAAAAACAACATCCAGTAATAGGGAAGCCACAGCCTCCATGGGAAGCCTATTCAAGAGCTGAACTACCTTTATAGTTAGAAAGTTCTCCCTAATATCTAACTTACATCTCCCTTGCTGGAGATTAAACTTGTTACTACTTGTCCTATCATGAGTGGACATGGAAACAATTGATCACTGTCCTCTTTATAACAGCCCTTAACCTATTTGAAGACTGTCATCAGGTCCCCCCGTAACCTTCTTTTCTCAAAATTAAACATGTCCAGTTTTTTAACCTTTATTCACAGCCCAGGTTTTCCAAGCCCATTATCATTGTTGCTGTCCTCTGGACTCTCTAATTTGTCCACATCTTTCCTAAAGTACCCAGAATGGGACACAATACTCCAGATAATACCTTACAAGAGGGCTACGTCTAGACCGGCATGATTTTCCGGAAATGCTTTTAACGGAAAAGTTTTCCGTTAAAAGCATTTTCGGAAAAGAGCGTCTAGATTGGCACAGACGCTCTTCTGCAAAAGCACTTTTTGCAGAAAAGCGTCTGTGGCCAATCTAGATGCGCTTTTGCGCAAAAAGCCCCGATCGCCATTTTTGCGATCGGGGCTTTTTTGCACAAAAATCTCAGCTGTCTACACTGGCCCTTTTGCGCAAAAGTTTTGTGAAAAAGGAACTTTTGCCCGAACGGGAGCAGCATAGTATTTCCGCAAAAAGCACTGATTTCTTACAGTAGGAAGGCAGTGCTTTTATGGAAATTCAAGCAGCCAATGTAGACTGCTGGCAAGTTTTTCCGGAAAAGCGGCTGATTTTTCCGGAAAAACTGGCCAGTCTAGACACAGCCGAGCTGATTATAGAGGGAAAATTACCTCCCGTGTCCAGGCCCACCAGTGGAGGGGGGACAACTGGGGCAGTTGCCTCAAGGCCCAAAACTCGCAGCTGCCAACACTGCAACTGTGCCAGCAGCAGTAGCCAGAACCCCAGGCCCTTTAAATTGTGGCTGGAGCATCGTGCCATGCACTCTATGCTGCTCTCAGGGCTGGAAGGGGGGCAGTGAGAGGGTGTGCTGTGCTCCAGACAGCATAGAGGGCTAGCTGGCCGTCCAATGTCCTGCCCCTTCTGAGAGCACAGAGCTGCTCCCCTCCACCTTGCCCAGAGCCTTGCAGAGGTTGTCAGCGCCTCTGTCCATGTCTTATATATGATGGTCCTGTTAATACACCTGGTGAAGAGACACACCCTCACACTGGGCAGGAAAAGACTAACAAGCTCTTCTGCACTTCAGTGCTAACAAGCCACAACTGCAAGGCTTCTTCATCCTGGAGCAAGAGGAACTTAAAAGTGGAAAGGTATTACAGGGCACAGGAACAAGGCTGCTCCATCCAGAGAGTAAGAGTAACAAAGGCAGTCAAACTGAGGAGAAGACTATCATGGGACCTGCCATTCCTGGAGCCACCTTACCTGTCAGAAAAGTACTATGGCCCAAGAAGAGAGGTGGGAGGTAAACCCCCACAAAGGGGCAATAGATTTTGATGAAGCCAAATATCCAGAGGTTGTCAGAGACTGGTCCTTGTTCCAGCCTCCCTCCTCCACTGTTGCCAACTGAAGTAGAAGAGAGGGTAAATGACAGACATTGGGACCCAAAGCTCTCAAGAGAGCCCTGCCTTCCAAGCACCCCAGAGTTGTGTCATATTGCTGATTCAAATGCAATTTATAATCCACTATAACTCCCAAAGATGTTTCAGCAGTTTTACCACCCAGCCATTTATTTCTGATTTTGTAGCTCTGCATTTGATCTTTCCTTCCTAAGTGAGGACATGGAAAAATGAAGCTTGTTGGGACACTTTGCACTTGTCTTTATTGAATTTCATCTTGTTGCATTCAGATGACCACTTCTACAAGTCGTTATGGTCATTTTCCATCCTAATCCAAGCCTCCAAAGGGCTTACAACCCCTCTCAACTTGATGTCACCTGCAAATTTTATAAGGACACTTTCCATTCAGTGATTCAAATAATTAATATAAACATTGAATAATACTGGGCCCGATCACCAGATACATCCTCCCAGTCTGGGAGTGAACCAATTGTAACTACTCTTTGAGTGTGGTCTTTCAACCAGTTGTGCACCTACTGCTCGTTGTTGCTCTCCTCTAGACTCTTTCCAATTTGTCTACTTCTTTCCTAACGCGTGGGACCTGTAATTGGCCACATTTCTCCAGATCAGATAAATCTGGAGGGCTTTAAGGCAACACTTTGAAGATGTAAGCCAGTAACGTATGTTACCATGCTCGGAACTGCATTGTTTCATGAAGCTGAATTTTGCTGGGAAGTACTTGTGATTTTTGTGGCCTAGTATTCCAGTAAGCAAACGATTAAACTGCTTGTGTATATTTTGTTGCCACTTGTTATCATAATTTTCAGCAAACAAATAATGATTACTCATCATTCAAAAATGTTGCTTTTATGGCACAGAAAACAACACCCAGTCCCTAGGCTGCTTGCCTGTGTGCTTCTTTGGTCCCTGAACAAGTGATTGTGGAATGGCATAGGAATTAGAAAAGTTTCTTTTAATGGGGGAAAGAACAAAGCAGCTCTGCCAAGGAATCTATGGCAAGGCATAGATCTATGGCAAGGCAATATCTCTGCAGGATTCCCATAAAATCTTGGTGTGCAGCAACACTCTGTTCCACTGTACTACTTAGTTGCACAGGGAAATGTCCAACACACAGATTCACAGCCAGCCTTGACCATTTCTATGTCCTCAACCTACTTTCACACTCCGCAAATCAAAACCACTTACCAGGGATCTCCTTGCCTACAGGTGTGTGACTGCCATACCTGGCTGGACACCTTTGGAGTGGAGAGCAGCTCCTGAATGCATGCACCACCATGCATGAACCAGCCATGAACTCACATCATTGTATAGCTCCATCTCTCCATCAATGGTTTTGTCTGCTGTGTTAGGTCCACTTTCTGCCTGCTCCAGCCCTGCCAAAGTATCCACAGGGATACTTGCAATGGAGATGGGGTCACTGTTAAGGAGAGCATCTACCTCCTTATGGAAATAATAGGTCTTTGACAGAGCATTAGAGCTATGGTTTTGCTTCAACAGTTTCCCTTCTTGCCTTTTAGTACGCCTGCCCCAGCTTCTTGTCCTTGCTTTACACTACACTGATCATAGCCCTTTTGGCACAAGCCTTGAGAAATTTGCCTGTAAGTATCAAAATTCCTATGGCTGGAGTACAGCCTTCTCTTAATACAGAATGGATCCAGCAGCCCTGCAGTGTTCCTAGTAGGAAAGCATCTGTTGTATGGAGCCACCACTGTCAGCTGGGAAGATGCAAGGTGAGCTCTTTACCCTAAGCAAACAGGAAGTGAAATTTCCAAAATTCCTGGGACTTTAAAGGGGGAAGGGTGGATGGTTGTTTTTCCAGGTCAGGGTAGCAGATTTGGAACTGCTGAACAGAGTAATTAGGATGGGCAATATGGGGCATGTTTTGGAAGTCAATTAAAGCAAGAAAAATCAGCCAAGGTGTCTACACTGTGAAAACTTTTGTACAAAAAAAGCATGTCTCTTGCGGAGAGGTTTTTATTTTGTCATGAAAACTGAAGAGTTTTGTTACCAAAAATGGCACTGCAGTATGTAAACCTTCATTGTTTTGCCACTAACAGCTGCCTTTTGGCAGCAGAAGTCTGTAGTGTAGACAAGGCTTTGGACAGGCAGAATTTCAGGATCTCAATGCAGTGATGAGACTATAGTGTAGGGAGAAAGAGTTTCCATATATTAGCAATGGAGAAACCTTTTGGGAAAGGAGCCTCTACTGGAAGGCTCCACCTAAATCAAAATGGAACCAGATTGCTGGCATGTAAAATTAAAAAGGTTGCAATTTTTTTAAACTAACCACAGGGGGGAAACATATGTATGAAAGAGCACATGGTTTGGATAGAGACCTTCCTAAGGGAAGGATCTATTAATGGGGATTCTCTGTATCCTAGTAAAGAGGACAGAAGCTGATAAAGCACAGGTGGAAATGGAAGAGAAACAGTCAAGTGAAAAAGAGTTCCATTCAAATACATCATGTAATGGCAGACAGCTAAAAAGTGACAGATTTTTAAGTGGTTGTATAGAAATGCTAGAAGTCTAAATACTAAAATGGGTAAATATGAGCATATTAAATGAGGATATTGATATAATGGGCATCACAGAAACTTTGTGGAATGATGATAATAATGGGACACAGTAATATCAGGATACAAAATATATAGAAATGACAGAATAGGTCATGCTGTTGAAGGAGTGGCACTATATGTGAAAGAAAGCATAGAAGCTACTGGTTGGTGACCACTGGCCTATATGGATCATTGGTATGGCCCAGTATGGCTGTTCTTATGTTCAGCTTATAGTAATTTTGTCTAGACTGTATTGCTCTAGTTTGTTTATGAGAATGTTATGTGGGACTATGTCAAAAGCCTTACTGAAATCAAGACTGATCACATGCACTGCTTTTCCTCTGTCTACTTGATCTACTACAGGGGTGGGCAAAAGGGCCTCCGTGGGCAGGATCCGGCCCACCAAGCGGGTGGATCCAGCCCGCAGAGGCCCTGCTGCTCTCCCGCCCCCAGACCAATTAGGGCCTCGGGGCAGGGGAGAGCCCGAAACCTCCTCCCGCCCTTTTAGGAGCACGTGGCACTTTGAAGTGCTGTGCGCTGCCTGCAAGGTGTGTGTGTGTGTGAGAGCGGAGGAGGCTTCACGCGCTCCCCCACTCCCAGGCCAATTGGGTTCTGGGGGCGGGGGAGCTGTGTGAAGCTTCCTTCACCCTGCCCTGGGCCTGCAAGGAGCCTGTGGCACTTCAAAGTGCCATGCGCTCCTTGTAGGGTGGGAGGAGTCTTCCCACGCTCCCCCGCCCCCAAGCCCTGACTGACCTGGGGGTGGAGGAGCGTGCCAAGCCTTTTGCTAGCATGGGTGCTTAGTGGGAAGGAGGGGGGGGGCAAATGGGCTCCCCCATCCCCAGACCAATCATGGTTTGGGGGTGGGTAGCCCTGTCCCCTTCCCATTTAGGCCTCGCCCCTTCCCACTTAGGCTCCACCCCGTCTGGGGTGGCCCGGGACTACTTCAAAAATTTTTGAAGTGGCCCCCAGGCAAAAATTATTGTCCACCCCTGATCTACTATCTATCCTGTCAAATAAGGAATTTAAGTTGGTTTGACATGTTTTGTTCTTGAGAAATTCATGCTGGCTATTCCTTATAATCCTACCTCTTAGGTGTTTATAAACTGGTTAATAATTTGTTCCAGTAATTTTTCCACATATCAAAGTTTTGCTGAGTGGTCTATAATTCTCCAGGTCCAATTAGTTCCCCTTTTTAAAGATAGGTACTAGGTTTGTCCTTCTTCAGTCCTCTGGGATCTCACCTATCCTTCATGAGTTCTTGAAGATCTGTTTGATGATTGCTTCAATTAGCTTCTTAAGTACCCTAAAAAGAAATACATGAGGGCATGATGACTTGACTCCATCTAACTTAGCTAAATATTCTTCAACATGGTGGCATGGAATGATCATTTTAACATGATGATTAGTCTATAACAGTGACCTGGAAGAGTTTCTAATAGCTAAGTCCTGAGTTTCACTTGCAGCAGTTAATGACAAGACTAACTCTTGCTATAAAACATGGTAGGAAGCTGTTTTCCTATTCTCCTTCAGGAGTAAGGGGCCCAGCCTGGCTACTATTGGAGTCAATGGCAAAACTCCCATGGACTTCAGAGGAAAGAAGAGTAGACTTATAGGCCGTGTCCACACTCAGGGGTTCTTTCGAAAAAAGTACCCTTTTTTCGAAAGAACTTCCCTGCGTCCAGACTCAAGCCGCGTTCTTTCGAAATTAAATCGAAAGAACGCGGCTTTTCTTTCGACGGCGGTAAACCTCGTTTCACGAGGAAGAACGCCTTTTTCGAGGGAGATCCATCGAAAGAACGTGAGTCTGGACGGGGGAGCCCTTTCTTTCGAAAGAATTGGCCTCCAGGAACAAGCCCTGGTGGACAATCTGGGCCATGGGTTGCACGTCTGTGGTTCCTGGCTGCAGCCATTCCTTAAAGGGACAGGCGCACCCTCACAGCCACTTGTTGCAGACAAGGAGCCAGAGCACACGGCGACCTTGCTGCAGCATGTCACAGCCCCAAGAGCGTCCTGGCCCTTCCTCCGAGCCTTCTGGGGACCCAGCCAAGGGCTCCAAGCGCCGGGCACCATCCTGGTCCGGCGCAGAGATCAAGAGCCTGCTGGAGCTGTGGGGAGAGGAGGAGGCCTTACAGGCCCTCAAAAGCCGGCGGCGAAATGCCGACATTTATGGCCGCATGGCTGAAGCCCTGGCCCAGAAGGGCCACTACCCCCGCACCCAGGACCAGGTGCGCTCCAAAGTGAAGGAGCTGCGGCAGGGCTACGCCAAAGCCAGGGAGGAGAGCTCCCGGTCTGGGGCAGCCCCCCACTACTGCCCCTACTACCCAGAGCTGGACCAGATCCTGGGTGGCAGTGCAGAAGCACGCACACCACGAAGGTTCGTGCAGTCCGGACTGGCAGACCCGGTGGTGGACGCTCCAGAGCGGGAGCTACAGCACTCTGGAGACGGGGACATGGGCCCAGAGGAGGAGGACACCGAGGAGACGGCAACCCTCACCCTGGAGCCAGTGACCCAGACCTCTGAGGCCTCCCAGGCGTCATCTGGCGCGGGAGAGGAAGCAGCAGGTGAGTACAGTGAGGTTGTGTCACACCCGGGGGGGGGGAGGTAGGTGGGTGGGTGCACAGTGGGTGATGCACAAGGGAAACCTGTCATGCTCAGGCTGATGCCCAGGTCACACACACACACACACACACACACACAGTGTGACCTTCAGAATGTGTGCTTCCCCTGTCTCAAGGGAGAGGGCATGCCCTTTTGGACAGCTGTTGCACACATGACTGATTGTGATAGAAATGTAGCCGTGTCACTCTGATCTGAAGAAGTGGGTCTGGCCCTGGAAAGCTCATCCCCTAATAAACCATCCTGTTAGTATTGTAAGTGCTACAGAGTCCAGTTTATAGGACTGATTGTGTCTTCTTCTTTTCCTCCACAGCCGGACCAGCCGTGGAAGAGGGCCGCAGCACCCCAGCCCCACCTCCATCTCCATCTCCACCTCAGAGACATGGGAGCCGCAGACACAGGCGTGTCTACGCCGACATCCTCCGGCAGCACGTCGAGGCTGTGCAGGAGCAGAATGCCATCCTGCTACGGAGGGCGGAGGCAGAGGAGCGGTGGCGTGATCGGCTCATGAATGAGCTGGTCCTGCAGCGCACGGTGCTGTACGCCACCCTGAGGGAGGTCAGCGGCTTGCCTGCTGCTGTGCCAGGTCCTGCTCCTCCAGCACCCCATGACCCCACCCCACCAAACCCCCCTTCCACAACAGCAGCCCTTTCCCCCCTTGGACCTCCCTCTCCCCCAGCCCCCCCAGCTCCCCAGCCCCTCTCTCCCCCTGGCCCTCCTCTCCCCCAGGCTTCCACGTCCCAAGAGCCCCCCAGCAGCCAGCCAACCGACAGGTACATCACCCGATCCCGTAGCCGGGGAGCACCCCAAACACGAGGCCCAGGCAGGAAAGGGAAATCTGCCAAGCCCCGTTCAACCTGATCCCCTTCCCCCCTCCAGGTTTCCAGTCCCCTTCCCCCCTCCAGGTTTCAATGACCCCCATCACCCCACTTATTAAGCACACACAAAGGGTTAAAGGAACTGTTTGTTTATTGTATATAGTTTGGCAACAACAAAAATGAAAAAAATTTTTGTTCTTTTGCCACATTGTTGGATAATATGTACAAAATTTTAAATAAGTAAAGAGAACATTTTATTTTGAAACACACCCTGGTGTAAGTGATGTGTCCAAACTGGGTCAGGAGATGGGTTGTGGAGGGAAGCTTCTATTGGGGGCCAGGGCCCAGTCCCCAGGCAGAAGCCCCTCAGTGCACTCAGTGGCCTCCACTGGAGAATTGCTCCCGGAGGGCCTCCCGGATGCCAACTGCAGACCGGTGAGCCTGGCGGATGGCAGCTGTCCGGGGCTGGGCAAAGAGCCTCTCCTGGCCATCAGCAGCTCTCCCCCACCCTGGTAGGAAGGCCTCCCCTTTCCTCTCCACGAGGTTATGGAGGACGCAACACGCGGCCACCACCTCGGGGATGTTGGTCTCCCCCATGTCGAGGCGTGTGAGCAAGCACCGGAATCTGCCCTTTAAACGTCCAAACGCACATTCCACCTGGTTGCGAGCCCGGTTAAGGCGAGCATTAAACTGCTCCTTGCTCACATCCAGGTGGCCGGTGTAGGGCTTCATCAGCCACGGCATCAGGGGATAGGCGGCATCGGCCACTATGCACACCGGCATGTGCACATCCCCAACCGCAAACTGGCGATGGGGGAAAAGTGTTCCTGCCTGAAGCCTCCGGTACAGGTACGAGTTTCTGAAGATGCGGGCATCGTGTGCCCGCCCTGACCACCCAACACAAATGTCTGAAAACTGTCCACGATGGTCGACCAGGGCCTGGAGGACCATAGAAAAGTAGCCCTTTCGATTGATGAATTGGGCTGCTCGATGGGGCGGTGCACGGATGGCAATGTGTGTCCCATCGAGCGCTCCTCCGCAATTGGGGAAGCCGAGGGCAGCAAAGCCGGCCATGACGCTGTCCAGATCCGGTAGACAGATGAGCCTGTTGAGCAGCTCCGAATTGATGGCCCTCACCACCTGCAGAACGAGACAGACAACAAAGTGTTAGAAGGGGTGCCTTATGTCTTAGGAGGAGAACCCACCGCCCACCTTCCCTCTCAAACAGCCCGGGAATCCCCTCCTCAGAACCCCCCCCCCCACAATTCAGGGTGAGTGGAGGAGCTCCCTCCCACTCCCACTCCCACTCCACTTGGCCCTTCCTGACAGTCTCCCTTCCCCCCACCCCAAACTGTGACTGTCCCCAGACATTGACTTACCTCCATCAAGACGGCCCCGACAGTAGATCTCCCCACGCCAAATTGGTGTCCCACGGAGCGGTAGCTGTCGGGGGTTGCCAGCTTCCAGAGGGCAATGGCGACCCTCTTTTCCAGGGGGATGGCGGGCCGCAGGTGGGTGTCTTGCCGTTGCAGAGCAGGGGCGAGCCAGGTACAGAGCTCCTGGAAAGTGGTCTTTCTCATGCGGAAGTTCCGTAGCCAGTCTTGGTCATCCCAGATCTCCATCACGAGCCGGTCCCACCATTCAGAGCTGGTGTCAAACCTCCAAACACGCCTGTCCACGAAAAAGTTCGGAGGCAAGGGCAGTGTGGCTGCTGGACGGGGGAACCCCTCGTCCCTCTGGTCTGGGTCCAGCTCGGGAAGGAGCCTCATGATTGTCTCACGAAGATGCAGCAACAGCTGCAGTATGGTGGTGTGGGGCCATCGCCTGCCCAGGGGCAGCTCTGGCTCCATGCCACAAATAAGGGTCTGCAAGCAGAAAAACCTCAAAAGAAAAAAGCTGCTGGGGTGTCCCAGGAAGCTGAGCACTCCAAACAAGCACTGCAATGCCTTGCAAAATTCCTCAAGGGACAGCAAAGGCAGCTGCAGGAGCAGAGCAACGGGTGTTCAGGAGTGTCCCTCTCACCACGCGTCTCTGCAAAGGGCAGGCAGGCAGCACCCGGAAGGAAATGCTGCCCCCATGCCCTGGCAGAAGCAGTTCCGGGTGGCTTTCAATTTCGAAAGAGCGTCCGGCAGTCTGGACGCTCTTTTTCGAAATAGCGGATCGATCTTTCGATCCGCGCATTGTAGTCTAGACGCGCTCTTTCGAAAGAGCCTCTTTCGAAAGATGCTTTCGAAAGAGGCTCTTTCGAAAGAAGCCTGCAGTCTAGACATAGCCATAGTGAGGACATTCTTTGCACTGGGGTGAACACAGAACTAGTTTTTGGCTCTTGCAGCCAGAAGAAGACTGGATGGGGTACTGAGATGCTGTGCTTCAGTCAGGATTCCCCAGAGGAATTTTGTATGTCTCAATTTAGGTCTGCCTGGAATCTGGCTCCTTTTAGGTTATATAGTTGTATGGGATAGATCACTGGAAAAGCTTCCTGCTTTTTATCGACTTTCCCGTACAATGTCCTGAGAGAGCTGCTTTTGAATTCTGTGTCAACGACTCAAAGCATCTTGGCCGATTATTCTCAAAGCCCCTGAGGCCTTTGTCAGTTTGAGGAGAAGTTCTCTTCTTTGGTTCACCTCTGCATCTAAAGAAGTTTGCGTCCTATGATGGTTCCATTAAATCTGCTGTCTCTATTCTAAGGATTCTGTCCTCAGACCCCTATTATTCATGCTTCATCCTAGGAAATTTTATTTGTCACCATGGAAAAATGTCTATGGTGGAGCAACTGCCCAATACTAGCCAGAAGGGGTTAAAGCCATCAGAGGGTCCCTGGGTTAGGAGCCAGAGTAGTGGTGGGCCTGGGTCCCATCTTTCCCCCTTATACCACATCTTGCCAGCAAGGTGTGGCCAGTACAGGCTGTGGCTTGCCCCTGAGATAAGGGACTAAACTTTGGGGCCTCAATTGGCCACTGAAACTGTGAACTGCTGATACCCACCTGGGAGGAGGTCATGGCCCACACAGACTGGCTTGTCCCTGAAGCGATGGGATAGCATCAGGCTGCAGTTGGCCATGGTGGCAGGTGCTAGATGAAGGACTGATGATAACCCCAGAAGGGGGATGAGAGATCACTTTAGTGGGCACTGCCAGAGGGCAGTGTCCTGAAGAGGATGCCATAGTCTGGAAGTGACACAGGTCCAGAGTCCAAACATGGTCGGAGCAGGGTGATGGGTGAGACTCCAGCCAGAGGGAGACGCCTTGCTAACAACAGAGCTAGTTCTCAGGGCTACCATCAGGAGGCACCACAGTGGTGAATCAACCTGGTGACAATGTCATTCATATGTTTATTTTAAAGTTAGGTCTCTTCTTCTTTCTCTCTCTGCACTGTGTCAAAGACTAGAGAATCTAGAAACTTTCAGCTTATTATGTATCAAAATGACCAACACAATGAATGATCTACAGGGATCTGCAGCCACCTGCTCAGTCCTATTTTATGGGAGCTGTTTCTTACCCAGCTTTAGTGTAGAAGAACAGCTGTTGGATCCAGGTTCAACATTTGACTTGAATTTCTCTTCTGTGATGAATTCTGCCTGCAAACTTGACCTCCATCTCTGTCTTTCTCTCTTCTGATTTATGCATTGTAAGACCTTCTGGGCTAACTTCTGTTTTATAATACGTAACATACTTCATCTTTCACAAATTGCTGCTCGTATGGGTCCATCTGACCACCTGTGAGTGAACACAGTCCTAGTGCTTTGCTTGCAGGTCAGTTTCCTGTATTCTGTTACAGGTGTTTCCACTGACTCTATAAAGCCCTTCAGAGTCTGAGTATGAACTCCTTCCCGCTCTCTCTCTCTGATCTGACCACACCTTCCTGCCTTACAAGTGCCAGCTGAGATCACTGGTAATAGCTTGCTTGTTTTGCCAGTTCATAAATTTACATAGACTGGGCAGCTGCTGTTTCAGACATTTAGCAACTTCTCCCTGAAAGTCCCAGTCCAAAGATGCCACAGATGCTGCTGCTCTTTCACACTTTAAATCAATACTGAAGGCTTCACTCCCGCTGTGCTCTCAATTATCAGCTTGGCATGGAAGGATGAGCTATTGTACTGGGTATATTTTGTGAAGCACTTTATTGGCTATGATCCTATGAGAGGCTGAGTGCTCTTAACTCCTATTGACTTCATTTGGGATTGAGGGGATTTAGCACTTGACAGGATCAAACCATATGTACCTTGTAGCTGAATCTGTTCCCGCTGGAGTCAGTAACACATTTTCCACTGACTTAAAGAGGAACAGGACTAAACTGTTATACTCGATACAACTTAAGATATAAAAGTCAGTTGTGACTGTGATGTATTGAGAGACATCCCTAATTTATGGGAAAATGTTTATTTACTGATGAAAAGATAATTCAGTGTCAACTTGATTTCTCCTTGTAAAACAGCTTACTTTTAAAGATAGTATGTCTGTCTTTTTGTGTGTGAGGTACCTGCATTGGTCTGGACAGGGTTAACTCCATATGGTAGGCTGAGGAAGTCACACCATCCTCACTCCAGCTGGGTATGCTCCAGCTGGAACCACAGTAAGCAAGGGAGCAGCTCAGCTCTGTCTGGGCTTACCACTGAGAAGCAAGGATGTGTGTTGCATACTTTCACCTGGGAGCAGCCAGACATCCAGACAGTGGAGAACAGGTGTGCCAAGACTCAGGCAAATACCTGGCTGCCTGTGGAAGCCCAGAAGAGGAAGAAGTCGTCATGTGCTTCACTGGTCAACTACCCCAGAGTCCCAGGGGACTTCTGGAGTACAGCACAGGGAGATGGGGTAGGAAGTAGCCCGAGAAATTATACATTGTTTCAGTTGTGGACCTGCAAACGGAGTCAGTGTGATTTGGATGAATCTCTGCTGACCACAGCCTTGGGCTGGGACCCAGTAGAGTAGGGAGGATCTGGGTCCTCCTATCCTGGCCAGCAACTCAGTTCTGAGTGGCAGCTCACCTGCCCCCTCCCCCACCTTGGGCTGTTAGGCCACACTGCCCTGCCTCTAATGGCAATCCTATTAACTCAGATCCCTGGGCCTCACTGCCCTGCATTGAAAGGCAGTCCTATGGGCTCTGACCATTAGGTAGTACTTCCCTGAGAAAAAAGGGTAGTTATTTGGACTCAGTTGCAAGGTTACAATGTCCTCTCCTGTAGCCAAAATTTATATTTTAGTATTGGCTATAAGAATATAAGTATGATGCATAATGATTTGATGTATAGTGACTTGCTTAAAAGTTCTGTGTGCTTCCATTTCACCCAATCTCTCATGATTAGATGAAGGGACTATAAGGTCCCTGTTAGCATTACAAATTAAGTTGTATCTCATGTCTGTATTGTAAACTAAGTTGTGTCTTCTAGTGTAATCATTATTTGGAATGTGTGTACATTGTTTGGTGTGGGTGGAGAATGTGTGTGAAAGTCATCAGGAAAGTCATCAAAAAAGACCTGAGACACTTGGAGATTATGAGAGAACATCCATAGTGCCTGAGGCTGGATGAAGGCTGGAGAAATTAGCAGACTAGCTGAGCACTGGAGATAGACAGACACTCCTGAAAGTGAGATCAAAACAAAAAAAAAAAAAAAAGGAAGCCTGATCAGAGGCATCAAAGAATAACTGTGGAAAACACAGAGGGTACGTCTAGACTACATGGCTCCGTCGACAGAGCCATGTAAAATAATTTACTCGGTATAGTCAATAAAGCAGGGATTTAAATAATCCCCGCTTCATTAAAATAAAAATGGCCACCGTGCTGTGCTGACAATCAGCTGATCCGGCACAGCGCGGCAGTCTAGATGCGGTGCAGTCAACAAGGGAAGCCTTTGTTTGTCAACAAGGGAAGCGAGGTTTACAGGAGTGGTCGACAAAGGCTTCCCTTGTCAACCACGCCACGTCTAGACTGCCCCGCTGTGCCTGATCAGCTGATTGTTGGCATAGCGTGGTGGCCATTTTTATTTTAATGAAGCGGGGATTATTTGAATCCCCGCTTCATTGACTATGTTGAGTAAACTATTTTACATGGCTCCATCAACGGAGCCATGTAGTCTAGACGTATCCAGTGATCAACACCTTTTAAGGATGAGTGATTGCAGCATGACACTGCAAACCCCATAGACTCAAATGGAAACTTACATGTAAAATAAGGAGAGCTGTAGCCAGTAAAACTGGTTCAGTACTGCAAGCCAAGTCTCAGAGGAACCCCCATCTCTCACTCAGTTAGCCTTTCTTGGCCAGTAAGACTGACTTGAGCCACAACAGACTGGTAACTATGTACCATCTACAAGACCTGTGTATGTATGTGTGTGTGTGTGTGTGTGTGTGTGTGTACGTGTGTGTACTTATCTTTATGAAGCATAAGCTCACTGCTTCGCCACTGAATTCTTAATAAATGTGGCAGCTTGTCTTTCCCCTAAAAAGATCCCATGTGCTTCTTAAAAGCATAACACTCCCCCCCCCCCCCGCACCTCCTAAGGGGAGAGAGAATATATACCTGTCCTGGGACAGGGACAAACGACTGAAAACATTTCAGTGCAGAGTAGGAATCTGAATTCAGTCTTCTTGGTCATGTGCCAGTAACAGCTACAGTTCTCATATGGCATCATTGAGACAAACTCAACCTTCTTTG
This sequence comes from Pelodiscus sinensis, assembly GCF_052426305.1. Taxonomy (NCBI): domain Eukaryota; kingdom Metazoa; phylum Chordata; order Testudines; family Trionychidae; genus Pelodiscus; species Pelodiscus sinensis. The sequence continues at coordinate 105,858,005 of NC_143057.1, read as the reverse complement.
GCCTAAGTTTATTAGTTTTTACAGAAAATTTTGAGAATTGTATTTCTGCTTATGAAATACAAAAACTGATGCGAATTGAACATTACAGTTGTATACAGGAACCCTGGCAAGAGCTGAATTTCTAATGATAATGTAAATTGCATATTACATTCTGTATTTGAGCTTGTCACAGTGCATGCACACCCTTTCTCATGAGAAGGGAGGTCACAGGGATGGGTAGACATCACCTGCACTTCTGTCAGTCACCTGAGGCAGTCCATCACCTGAAGCAACGAGGCATAATAGCTCAAGTCTATCTAGTAGCTCTTGGATGCAGGGCAGCCCAGCCTAATGGCTAGAGTCTATGTAGTAGCCCTTAAGTCGTAAGATAGTGTGGCCTATTGGCTGGGCTTGGAGTCTATATAGTAGTCCTTAAGTCACAGGGCTAGGTCTATGAAGAAGCCCATATGCTGCAGAGCAGCACAGCCCAATGGCCAGAGTCTCTAAAGTTCTGGGACTCCTGCAACAGGTCCTTCCTCTCCTGCGTCCAGCCTAGACTGAGCTGAGCTGCTCCCTTTTATACTATCCCAGCATTTGGATCATGCCCAGTGCGGCTGGAGGGCGGGACTTCTTCTGCCCACAGAGCTTTAATCCCTTCTGGTCCAGTGCAGAGTATTTATATCCTGTCACAGAGTCCAATCAGTAGTTGAAACTGCTTTGCACATGTGATATATCTAAGTAAATTTGTTTACTGATACTTATCTTTTTTGCATTTCCTTCTTGTGCTTCTGCACATGTCCAAGGAGGACAATGGATATAAAGAGCTTCTTCATTCAAGAACAGTACAAGTGAGACAGGCCTGCAAATGGGATTCTGCCATACTGCACAAAAGTACTCTGCTAATGCAATAGGATGTGCGCAAGGGATCTGATTAGAGGGAAAAAGACATGGCTGACACAGAATCCAGTAAGCATAATTTGTTTCCATCTGCAACAAAAACATGATGGTTCTAACAGCATTGTCAGAATGTTGCTCTTGAAGTTAGCAGAAGTAAACAGCACCTGGAACTGCACAGAGCAAATCTTACATGCAGTATTCTGCCTTGTAATGTCAGGTTATAATTATTTATGTTATTGTTTGGGTTGCAAAAATGCCTAGGAGCCCCAGTCATGGACCAGAACTCCACTGTGGCAGGCACTGTACAAACATATAACAGAGAGCTATGTTTGACGGTATATCTGGTTTTATGTTGTTGCATATATGTCAGTGGATTTGCTGGTGTCCTGCCAAGACTTTGCCTTAACTTTAAAATATAGATATTGGCATTCCATTTCTTGTTTCTAACAGGGGAAAAGAAAGCAGCACTGCCGGTTTCAAATAGTCAAAAATTACAAGTCAGGCTCTCTAAAATCATGATATTGTCTTTAAAATATGATGTGATGTAAAAATAATAATAATTGTGGCGTTCTTTTTATTTGCTTTCTGACTTTTAAACATTTAGGGTGCACTCAGATCACATTTTCAGCTTTTCTCTGAAATAAGGAAGTCTAGAAACTTCCTTTTTTAAACAATGAAAGCTGAGATTCTTATGTATTCACACAGCTCTAGGAATTGGGAATTTAAGATAAATATTAAAAATCACAAGCCTGGCAATCTTATACTGTATCAGTCAATCATATCTCAATATGGTGACACTGGGAAAGAGGCAGAAGAAATAAGTGTTAAAAATTAAGTCCTGACTGAGTCACTATAGAATTTCATACCTTCATATTGTTCTGTACGTCCTCTATGTACCGATTTTTTAAAAAAATATACAACCTTGTATTTAAATTCCCCTCTTCCAAATTAATCAGAAGTCTAATCCTCACTAAGTTGCAGCAGATGCAGACTTTGCAACAACTCTTACATTTACAAAAGTGGATGTCAGTATCTGAAAACTTGATCCCTAATGAAATTCAGCAATAATTAGAAGTATATATATGCTTTTTAAAATGTCCTTCTCTATACATATCTATATCTATGGGAAAATATAATTGTGTTACTCATCTAACTGAAAAATAGCAGAACAGATGTTGCTCAAAGTTACAGATCATAAACTTCATGTTCTGACTGTGTTCAAGCATGGAACATATCAATCCAAAAGGAGAATTTCGGAGACATTTTTGAGTGAGTGAGAATATGCTTTTATAATAATGATGGTGAAGTTTTTGAACCCTTACAATAGATTTAATTGCCACTAATGATATAGTTAAGGCTACATGATTTATTCTTTCATGGAAAAAATTGTATTGTCACGACAGTTATTCCAAATCTCCTTAAATGCAGCGTCTGGTTACAGTGTGACAGCTTTGTTTCCAATAATTATTTCAGAATAGGCTGATGTGCCCCAGAATGCTATAGTGCTGACTACATGCATGTTTTTTCTATCTCTTCTTATATTTCATTGTTTTCTTTCTCTAGCTCTGCCGGGAAAATCTGCTTTTGTTGTTATATTTCTTACTGTAGTTTTTAAGGATTAACCATGATCAGAGCGCCATTGTGCCAGCCGCTGCCCAAAGACGGTAGCACATAGTCCCTGCCCTGAAGTGTTTACAATCTAAAGAGGTAAGACAGATACTGGGGGGAAGGTGATGAGGCTAAAACATAAAAGTGGAGTGAATGACTAACAAATGTCATGTTAGTTCCAAGATTCTTTTTGGAAAGTGGGCTGAGATTTAGTTATGAGAAATTGGCTAAAAGCAGAAACAAGGGAAGGGAGATGGGTAATGTGGGGAGGGACAGCTGATGAAGGGAGGGACAGCTGAGGGGCTGGTGTGGAGCATGGCTGTGGTGAAGGGGCTTGAGACAGAGAGCGGGAGGAGTGAGGACTTGGAGCAAACAGCCAATCAGCACAGGGCAGAGAACATCCAAAACAATAAACTATATTGTCACTGATCATCAGTCCTCGACTACCCCTCTTCTGTAGTTTCTTTTGTAATGCTGATGGACCCTGGTTATCAGCAGATGGGAATGAACCTGGGACCAAAGCCATGAGCCTCTACCTCATGAGCTAAAAGCCAACTGGCTCTTAGCTAAGGCTGTACTCTCCCTTTAGTGGTCTCAGTGCCTCTGGGTTACACTTTCCCAAAGGCTAGATGGCTAGGAGGAGAAAGGATACAATGCTGAGCCTAGTGGTTCGAGAGAGGCGTCCTCTGCACAGTGTGGGATCTGTGAGTGCAGTGGTGGGGGTGGAGGTTGGGGTGTCCCCAGCTGGTCCTGCTGCTTTAATTGTTTCTGCTACCTGGCCTGTTTTGTTTTGTGGTTATGACCTCAAATGTCATAGCAATGTGCACAGAAACTGGTAGATGGGTTAGATACAGTAGATACTGGAGCGGGACAGTGACTGCTTGGTGCCTTGAGGAGAAACTGAACTATAACTTCAGATGAAGCAGAGTCTGAAGCAGTTCGTGGCCTGAATGTAAGGTGGGTAAAGGGACTGTGACACCCCTCCCTAACCAATGCCACAGTTAGAGACAAGGCAGGCACTGGGCAAGCCAGATTACTTGAATGGTATAAAACCTGGTTACTACAAATGGAAGATCTTGAAACAAAGCCCAGTGGGGGGAGGAGAGGCAGATCCTAGCCAAGATTTCAAAAATGCATTTTCCTAAACTCTGGCTTCAGAAAAGCCGCTTTCACTTTGGATTTCTCTGAAGGTTACTCTTGTCACACATTGCCAAGGATCTGCTTTCACAAACCCAGAATTGCCAGTGAACCTCAGTGTTGTGCTCAACCAGCTGAGCCACGTTTGTTTACTTCACATTGGGCCAACCACTTCAGTCCACCCTCTGAGTGACCTTTTGTTTGTTGGCTAAAAGGAGCAGTTATGTAATAGCTGCAGCAAGAGATAAACAGAATCCCAACTTCAAACAATAGAAAAATCCCTTGACCTTTCAAACTATATATTTTGTTAGTTTATATATAAGCAATTGCCGACTGCTGTAATACTTGACCACAATATGGAAATCGGATGGATGGTTTGGAAATTTCTCATGTCAAGGCACTATCACTACTAAAGCTGGTGGTGGAATTTCCATTAGAATGCATTCTAAACCACGAGAAACAAGGATCAACCGTTATAAAAGTGCCCACAGTATTCTAGCATTCTAAATAAAAGTGGTAGGGAGGACTTTCAGACTAAAATATTACTTCAGGCTTATGCAGGAGTGCCAAATTCTGCCCACATCTATCACCCCTTTAGCTTCAGACGCTAAATTGCACCAATAGGACGTAAACAATCTTGTATAGTTATTTGATCAAAACTGGAAGAAAGTTTAAAATATTAGTGTAGCTGAAGAGCTGAATTTGATGGGGAATCAGTTTGGGCAATGCTAAACACTATGGCTACGTCTAGACTGGCTCCTTCTTCGGAAGAGGCATGCTAATTTCTAACTTTGGAATAAAGCCCTTTTCCGGAGGATCTCTACTTCAGGTAGGAATAAGAGATCCTCCAGAAAAGGGCTTTATTCCGGAGGATCGCGCTAGTCTGGACGCTCTTTTCGGCTTTTCCCCAAGCCGGAAAAAAGTGGTGGCCATGTTTATTTAAATCCCGCGGGGGATATTTAAATCCCCCGCGGATTTCCCTATTCCAAAGTTAGAAATTAGCATGCCTCTTCCGAAGAAGGGGCCAGTGTAGACACAGCCTATGGGCCTAATTCTTATTTACACTAAGACCCATTTACACCAGTCTGGCAGTGTAAAACATTCTTAAGGAAGGTGTAACTATAACTTACACCTACTTGACAGCCCGTTTACACTTCCAGAGTGGAGTAAAAGGACCTTCTTGTTAATGAGAATCAGATCCAGTGATTTAATCCTGTTTTTGATTAACAGACCACCACTGCAATAATTTTAATTTATGGAGAAATACATATCTAAATGAAGATTAATGTGCATTCTGTTTAAATTTCTGACATTTATAATTGAAGAACAAAAACATACAATCAGTTAATGTAGTCTCCCATATTTGGTTCTCTTAATAAATCATAAATGAGCTGAAGAAGCATTAGGTATTATTCACGTGGCTGCTCTAAGGTGCCCACAAAAAATAAAGCACACAAAGAAAATTAAACATTTAAAGTAGGTGTTGAAATGATCAATATTAATAATCTAAATGAACTTGCAATGAGCACTGAAATTATCTAAATCCACTTTCTTACATACAACAAGGTAATGAAAACAAGCATGCTGACTACAATACACCACACACTGTTTAGGTCATTGTGGAAAACATATTAAATATATATGTGGCTCCTAATGATGGTCTGGATGAGTTATTTTACTTGTGATTAATCAAAAGTGTCTGTCATCTGTTACAAGGCTGGATTACGCTTAAGTGTTACCAGTATAACTAGATAACCAGTATGTCCATTGAGCCGAAGGAAAACTCTGTGTAACCTCAAAAGTTTTTTCTTTCTCTCACTGACCAACAAAAGTTGGTCCAATAAAAGATGTTACTTCTCACATCTTGTCTCTTTAATATCCTGTGACCAACAAGGCTACAACAACACTGCATACAGTTAACTATGTCAGGGTATGTCTACACTACAAAGTTAGTTCGAACTAACAGACGTTAGTTCGAACTAACTTTAATAGGTGCTACACTAGCGCTCCGCTAGTTCGATTTTAATTCGAACTAGCGGAGCGCTTAGTTCAAACTAGGAAAACCTCATTTTACGAGGATTAAGCCTAGTTCGAACTAGCTAGTTCGAATTAAGGGGTGTGTAGCCCCTTAATTCGAACTAGTGGGAGGCTAGCCCTCCCCAGCTTTCCCTGGTGGCCACTCTGGCCAACACCAGGGAAACTCGTCTGCCCCTCTCCCGGCCCCGGACCCCTTAAAGGAGCACGGGCTGGCTACAGTGCCCGTGCCAGGTGCAAGCCTGCCAGCACCCAGCCAGCAGATCCTGCACCTGGCACAGATCGAGCCACCCACCTGATGCCCCCCAGCCCTCCCCCTCTTCCCGGGACCAGGCTGGCAGCTTCTGGGAGCCTGCCCGGGACCGCAAGAGGCGGGCACCCGTCTGGGCTAGTGCGGACATCGTGGACCTCGTCCACGACCTCCGCACTAGGCACAGGAAAGTGGCTGGCTAGGGCAGGAGAGCTGCCAGCCTGGCCACCCAGGAGCAGGTGTGCATGAAAATCAAGGTGGTCCACTGAGACCCCCGACCCTGAGCCCTGAGCTTACAATGGCCGTCCTGGGTCAGACCAAAGGTCCATCTAGCCCAGTAGCCTGTCTGCCGACAGCGGCCAACCCTAGGGACCCTGGAGGGGATGGATCAAAGACAGTGACCAAGCCATTTGTCTCGTGACATCCCTCTCCAGCCTTCCACAAACCTTGGGCAGGGACACCACTCCTACCCCCTGGCTAATAGCATGCCATGGACCCAACCTCCATAACTTGATCTCACTTCCCTTTAAACTCTGTTCTAGTTGTAGCCTTCACAGCCTCCTGCAGCAAGGAGTTCCACAGGTTGACTCTTTGCTTTGTGAAGAACAACTTTCTGTTACTAGTTTGAAGCCTGCTACCCATTCCTTTCCTTTGGTGTCCTCTAGTCCTTCTTTATGGGAACTAATGAAGAACTTTTCTGTATGCATCCTCTCCACCCAAGTCCTGATTTTAGAGACCTCTATCCTGTCCCCCCTCCGTCTCCTCTTTTCTAAACTGAAAAGTCCCAGTCTCTTTAGCCTCTCTCCATATGGGACCTGTTCCCAACCCCTGATCATTTTAGTTGCCCTCCCCTCTCCCAGCCTCTCTCTTCCCCTCTCCCACCTCCTTTTCCCAGTCTCCCCCAGTTTTATTCAATAAAGACAGATTCCATTTTTGAACACAATTGTCCTTTATTTTGTACATCAAGAAGAGGGGCTAGGGAAGGGTAAATGGAAGGAGGTGAGGGAGGAATGGGGTAAACGCCCCCGATGGGGAGGACTGGGCTGGCTCTGCAGGCTTCTGGGGGTGGAAACTCTCCTGCAGCCCCCAATTGCCCCCTCTCCCCAGATGGCAGCCTGCGGCAAGTGCAGCCAGTCTGATAGCCAAGTGCTGTGATGTGCCCAGTGTGGGTACTCCGGGCAATCCAAGCCAGGACTGCTTTGCAAGCGGGACACCCCTGAGAACTGTCTGTCCGGGGTGGGGGTCGGGACCCTTTAAGCACAGCCCTCGGCTAGCCTGAGACAGCATCTCCACGCTCTAAGTCCTCCTCTGATGCCCTGCCGGCACTGCTTCCGGCCATCCTTAAGCCTGGTTCAGGGTCCACTTAATGTGGACATGCTAGTTTGAATTAGCAAAACGCTAATTCGAACTAGTTTTTTAGTCTGGATCCGTTAGTTCGAATTAGCTTAGTTCGAATTAACTAATTTGAACTAAGTTAGTTCGAATTAACGTTGTAGTGTAGACGTACCCTCAGTTAGTTAAGAGTTTGCCAAAATAGTTATACTGGTAAAAGCCTTAGTGTAGATCCAGTTAGACCTGGATAGTTTATTTCAGTTTCCAATCCAGAATAACATATACAACAGGTTGAACCTCTCTGGTCCAGGAACATCTGTGGTTCAGCATGATTTTAGTTAGCCGGATGTCTGCTTATTATGGGAATGGCTAAGTTTCCCACAGTCCCATAAGGTTTTACTGTTCTATGTGGTTATTAAGCTCTAATTTACCCCTCAATGTCTTCTAAGAGCCATGCAAGCAGTGGAAGTGTAGGTAATTCTGCTAAGTGTAAGCATGGTATTAATGATTTATCTACTTATTTCCTTGTGGCAATACAATAAAATTATGTAACACTGCTAACACTTTGTTATGAAGAAAGCTGATAAGCTGTGGCTAAGCATACATTTATATAGGGTACAATCAGACATTATTGAGCAGCACTGCAAGCATTGTTCCATTTTTTCACCTCAGCAAAATAAAAATAAAGACCCACTTGCTACAATATTGAATTCCCGGGGTTTGGCAAATTCATTGGTTTGGGACTGATCAGGTCCCAAGGATTCCAGTCTAGAGAGGTTCAGCCTGTAGTATAAGGCACCATTGCTGTGCTCACTGCACAGAAGAAAGCAAGAACACATCATATTGGTTTTAATGAGGCTGCAACTTTATTAGTCAAATTACTTCCAGGATTCTCACTGGGGGACAGCCCAGCATAGTCACTTGCACGACATTGCTGCTTTGAGAATTCTTGAAGAGTCTCACAACAGGAAAGTCAATCATCACACTAGGAGGTTCTCTGGATGCCTCCACTAGCATCCCTGCTCCTGATGGTGGGGTGTCTTTCATGATAGTGCCCCAACCCTGTTTTGTGCTTGTTCCCCATGGGAAATAGACACCATGCCCGTCTCATGACGAGATGTCTTGGGTGTGATGTCCTCTCCCTTTAATGTTTGAGCACTCCCTCACCCCCAATGCAAAGTCCCATTTTCGTGCTGTTTTCTGTTTTGCTGCCAGAACAATAAAGTCTCCACAGCAGGCAACTGGGTTTCTCTCAGCTCCTTCTGTGTCTAACTATCTCCTACTCTGCTGGGTCCATATAACACTCAGGATGGCTATGATGTTCCCTTTCTATTTAAAATTTTTAATTATTTTTTCAAATACAAAAAATATCAGCTCCGTCATGATTCACAAAAGAAAGAGGGTTAGGACAAAAGCAGGAGAGGGGAAGTGACATATCTATCTTCAGGAACTATGTTAATCATAGATTTCTAAAAAGTCAGTCCAAATTACTTTGAATTTTCCAGGCATTCCCTTTTTGCGGAATGCCAGTTATTCATTAGCTCCAACGTCATTTCCATATTTGCAGGATTAAGTTTTTAGCTGCACGTTGGAACTATACCACCTTGTTACCAGCTAATTTCCAGCTAAGTTCCAATGAATGAAAACTTCAGGAGAAGTTTCAATGTAGGTTCCAGTATCAAATTTGTCCCTTTGCCTTCTCATAACAGAAACTTGTAATACAGGGACACCCTGAAAACATAAACGCTAATGTAGCATCAAGAGTTACTTTTTCAAGAGCAGACAGCATTTATAAAGCCCATTATCATGAGTTTATGTGGGGATCTGTATATTTAAAAAAGTGTTTTCTGGTGACTAAGTCATAGTCTCAGGTTTATAGTTGCTTTTTGAACATTAGATATAAGTATATTCCATTGGACTGAAGGTAGTTGTGTATCCAAATAGCTGTTGAAAGCAACTCTTAAATTATTGATCTTTGGCAAGTTTCTTAGGCGAGAAAACCATAAAAGGTTATACCACTGCCAGAGTAAATTCAGAAAGTTTCCTTTAAAATAAACATTCTGGAGGTTTTGGAGCTCTCAATGTATCTGGTCCAAATATATTAATAATTAAATGCTTTAAATAGAGATACTTCTATGCTCTGGAGAAGAGAAAGCCAATTTGTTGCTGAAGATCTACAAATGGTTTACATTTATTATTGCCAATTAGCTACAGCACAGTTTCAATTCCTTTCTTCACCCAGTCCCTCACATCAATGTTTTGGCACTAATTTTAATCATAGCGTCATGTCAAAAGATTGCGTCTACATGGGAAAATAGATGGAAGCAGGACTTTCTAGCCATGTTTGATCAAGCTGCCTTAAAACTGTTATTGCTGGGAAGGGGGAGTGGTGGGAGGTGGAGGGCTCTGGAGCTACCACCTCTATAATAATTTGATCCCATAATGCCTGAAAGGGAGTGAGGGTATTCCAATTCTTGTTCAACCTGTAGCAAAGATGGGATTAGTGTGGTCACATCAAACAGCCACATTGATGCCTGGCTTAACCACAAGGAGATGTGATAATTTTCCTAATTATGAAAATATAATCCTTCCAGAGATATGGGAAACTGTAAGCTGTTTACAGTCGGTCTAGCTTTCTTTCCTGTGTCCCAAAAAACATTCTAAAAATATTACTGAATTTCTTAAAATAAGTTTGAGGAATAGAAAGAGGGAGGCGTCTCAGGATGCAAAAAATTCTGGAAAGGACATTCATTTTCAATATATTAATTTTACCCCATATGTTACCTTTTTGGAGCTGGAGCCTAAATCAGCAAGTTTCTGCACTAGGCACCTACCAACTAAATGACTCTCATATATGTCCAAACTGGGACCATCAGGAGGGGAGGAATTCCAGCCTTCCAGTAGCCCAAACCCAACACCTAGATTTGATTGTGAGGAGGAAAGACTCCAATGAGTCCAGGCCAGCCCGGTGGAATAGGGAAAAATTCTTTCCCTGCCCCAAAAAGGTGACTAGCCTCACTTCCAGAGATTTAGATAATGGAGGAATGGCAGTCTGATTGCTGGAAACCAGCCAGCATGGCTCCAAATCACCGTCCAAATCCTACCAAATCTCAGGCCTGTTCTGTATGTCCTGGGTGCTGGAAGTCTCGTGGAACCCAGCCCATCCTGTCCTTTTTTGCCTTCTCCCATAGTGGGAACTACCAAAACACATCCCTTTTGCCCCTCTTATGCTGGTATAACTTCATTCATGCTAGTTGGGTTTTCCCACTTTCACTATATTGGTATACTTAAAGTAGCAAAACTTTCTAGTATAGACAAGCCCACAGTTTCTCCATAGTAATGGAACCACAGTATACACTGCTACTCGTGATAGCTCTTCTGCAGATGCATTCTGAACTTGAAATTCAGAGTGCAGCTGCAGGTGAGATAGTGATTGAAGATTTTAGGAAATAACTCCCTTCCCAAATGCAACCCATCCCCAAGCCTTAGTGTGGAACCGTGGCTTGGGCAACGAAGGAGGGGGTGTTTCTCTTGCCCATTTTTTTAGGGGTAGATGAAAGGGATAATCTTTAGACCTCATGATGTCTTTCTTCACTCTTTCTAATTTACTTAAAAATCTTCCAATTAGGAAGATCCTACCATGCGCAGCCCAGGAGTTTTAAAATTACTCTCTAACTGATGATACATCATTTCTCAGACTTTGCTTCCATGTCATTTGTCATTTCCAAATACCCAATAGCCATACCCAATACACAGGCACAGCAGTATCCTCAACCACCCCTTGGTTATGGAGTGGGTGTATGTGAATGCATAAAGCTCCCAGTGCAGCATTCTGTACTTACTACCAAGAATTAGAATTGGATGGGTGCAGTTTGGGATACTAATGGAAGTTCCTGTGAGCCAACAGCTGCAGAAACTCATTTGGACTGGATAGGGCCAAAAGCAATTCAGACATAAGGGTTCCATTGTTTGTTCAACTTGCCTCACTGTGGAGTGCAGCCTGTGTTTAATTTTTAGTTAATATGGCATGCACAGATAATAGGCCATGTTAAATGTCTACAACCAGCTTCTATTGTAATCTGCTAGAAGATTCTTTCTGTGGTTTAAACTTTGACATATGAAAAGCTCCAGTACTTTACATATACAAAATGTCAGTTATGTGCCCCAAGGCAAAAATGTAAGAATTATACCAACGCGCTGATTGATCTGGCTCTAGATAATTTATCTGCAGAAGTGTATTTCATAATTTATGCTCAAAAGAGGGCTACAGAGCTCGCTTGTTTTAAGAAGAAATTGCAGTCATTAATTTTTCATTAATTGCAAAATGTCTAGATTCTACAGCATAAGAACAATCTAATAGGGAACTGTATTTAATAGGAGCCAATAATATGGAAGAGTGATGCTTTATTCACTCACAAGAGTAGGGCAAGGGAAACTATCTGGGGTAAATTCTCTGCTGATTTAAGGTCCCATTGACTTTGGTGAAACAGAAGCTGGAGCATTCTGTGCAACATCCCTGATTTCAGTGCAGACTATAGTATGTAAAATCAGTTAGCCTGATCTTTGCAGCTCTTACTGCAGCAAAATTCCCACTGGTTTCAAAGGGAATTTTGCATGAGTGAGAACTGCATGATCAGACCCTTTGCATGCATTTATCATGCAACATCATACCAGCTATAGACTAAAGGAGGGAACAGTTAGGAGCACTTATTTTAAAAATCTGAGTAACAAAAAACCCAAATACCATACACATATGCTGGTCTAATCCCTGAATGAAGAGAATTTTTTTTACGACACAAGAGGTTTGCTAGCAACAGACAGTAAATTAAAATACTAGAGGAGCTGATTCTCATTTACATTGGGCCTCTCTTATTTTGCTCTGGCACTGTAAATGGGCCTTAAAGAGAGAGTACTAAAGTGCTGTACACCAAACTAGTGTGAGAATTAGATCCACAGCAAATAACACTGTGCTGAATTTAAAACATCTTGGACATTTAGAATTTGCTCACTTGATTAAAGCAATCTAGATCAGGGCTACTCAACACATGGCCCATGGGCCACATGTGGCCCACGGCCTGTTTGTTTGCAGCCCACAGGTGGGAGCCAAAACAAAAAAGTAGTCAATACAATGGTCTTCTGTTACTATGTATTTTTGTAGTTAAATTCCTGGCCTGTCATTGCTCATTAAAAGTGCTGTCATATGGGTGGAAATCAGGTAAATATTGCATTTTATTAATATCAGCAGAACTGACTTTAATGGGCCTGTGTGTTGTGTAGTCTTGCTTAATCTTTTGTATTCATGCCTTTCAGTGTGGAAAAATCTATTTGCATATATTTGCATGAATATGCACCCACACTTAAGTTGTGGCTCTCAGCATGTGCTGGGAGTATTATTGTGGCCCCAGGGGCTTTGAAAGTTGAGTAGCCTTGATCTAGATGGTGCTTGGTCCTGCCATGCATGCAGGGGACTGGACTCAATGACTTCTCAAGGCCCCTTCCAGTTCTAGTGTTCTATGATTCTATGAATCTATTGAAACTGTAAAAAATTTAAATTGTTGAATGGACTTTGGGGTTGTCATATGAAGTGTCTGTAGTAAACAGAAGCTTCCAGGGATAGACAAGCTAAAGTTCTATAGCTGCAAAGGGATATGGAATGTAACTGTTAAAAGTTAGAAGTCCTGTATCCAGTATGTGAGAGCTAGTCAAATTATTGGCAGCCAGAGTTGTGTGGGAGGTAAATCTACAGTGAAATAAAAAAATAGAAACTCCAGCCGAGTTTTTAATTTCTGTGACACCAATTTGAATGCAGTCAAGTTGCCCTGAAATAGATGTTGTTCCAGTTTTACAGCATGTAATCATGCTCAGAATCTGATCTTCTGGCTTGGGATATAAGGTATTCTCTGAATAGAGAATCTGGACAATTATTCAAATTCCCATCAGTGAATGGAGGATTTTTCTAGTAATAACCACACCAGCCAGATCAGGAGAGAAAGGAAGAGAAGGGAGACACAGGAAAAGAATCATCAAAGAATTTCAAGGACTGAGCTAGAACAAAGCAAGGTATAATGCATCCCATATTGGGACAAACACACTCCCAAAGAGTACAGCCCAGAAAGGTATGGAAAGCAACATTATACACCAAACTGGTAAAACATCAATAAGTGTGCTACCTATTCATGTTTTCACTCAACTGGGCACAGTGCATTTATGTGCCAAAATAAAAAGATTTGAGCCTCCATTGATATCAATGTGGCTCGCTTGAGTTTAATGCAGTTTTGTTGATTTACATCAGCTGACAATCAGCCCCCAAATTCTCCAGTATGACCATAAAACAAAGATTATTTGATCACTGAAAAGATCATAAACTCTTATGTTCATTTACAAATTAATAGGCTAGTCTCTCTTTCTCCCCCCTACCTGTTAGAACACCTAATGCCACAGTATCTAAGTTTAACATTGCTCCTTAAATAAGAAAATAAATAATTAACAGGATATACTGTGATGTATTAAAATATACCAAGTGCAAGATCTAAAAATACATCATGAAATATAAGTTATATTTTGTCTAACTACATAGTAATGTATGAACTATTTTCATAGTATTTTATTTCACTTTGCAGGGGAGGATGTGAGTAAAACAGTACTTCCAGTAAAATACATGCTATTCGGATTCATAAAGCAATTCTTCCCGTGCATGTAAGTAGCCAGCTCCCTCATGTTCATTAACTGATATTCTCTGCATCTGTCACCTCTCCTCCAAACAAAGAAGAGGATAAAATGAAAGTTGGCAAGAGCAGATGCATTTGGGGACTATTCTCTGGGATACCTATTACCTACTACATTGTGAATTTCTTAGAAGACAGTCCTTGCCTGTATAGCCAAACTCTTCAAGGGTATTTTGAAGAATGGATCACGCATCTATAAAGATGAATGTTGACAGGACCAGTGTTTATTCCCATTGATATTTTCTCAGGGCAAAATGTTACACAAGTAGTTGTCTCCTTCCTCCACCCCAGTTTATATTGCCCCTCCCCCACTAACTGCATGTTGCTCACATAGGCTATATCTAGACCAGTGGTCCCCAACCATTTGGGGTTGCCGGGCTCCAGCGGGCGGGGCCCCCCCGGCGCGCCTGGGGGCGGGGCCCCCCCCGAGTGCCCGGGGGCGGGGCCCCCCCATAGCCGCATTCCCGGGGCCGGCGCTCTCCCCTCAAGCGCCGCGCGCCCGGGGCCAGCGTTGGCGCTCGCTCTCTCCCCTCCTCCCCCAAGCACCGTGCGCCCGGGGGCCGGCGCTCTCCAAGTGCCGAACGCCCGGGGCTAGCGCTGGCGTTCCCCGCCAAGCACCGCGCGCCCGGGGCCTGCACTCCCCCCATGCGCTGTGTGCCCAGAGAGCGGGCGGTCAATCCGCGGCGCCCCCGGGGCTGGTGCTCACCGTGCGCCATGCGCCTGGGGCCGGCTCCGGCACCACGCATGCGCCACATGCCCTGGGCCAGGCCAGCCCTGAGCACTTGGCGGGCGCAGACAAATGCCCCCGCGGGCACCATAGCGCCTGCGGGCACCGTGTTGGGGACCACTGGTCTAGACTACAAGCCTCTTTCGAAAGAGGGTTTTTTGAAAGAGAGTGTCTAGACTGCAACCACTTCTTTCGAAAAAGCGAGCCACTTTTTCAAAAGAGAGTACCCAGGCAGTCTGGATGCTCTCTTTTGAAAAAGCCCTGTTTGCATTCAAGAATGCCTTTTTTTTAAAAGAGCACTTTTGAAAGTAAAATGAGGTTTACCATGGTTGAAAAAACCGCCGTGTTCTTTCGATTTAATTTTGAAAGAACGCGGCGGCAGTCTAGATGCAGGGGAAGTTTTTTTGAAAAAAGGCCACTTTTTTTCGAAAAAACCCTGTAGTCTAGATACGCCCATAGAAAAGCTGTTGGGGGTGAGAGAAAAAGGAACATTATGCTGCTTCCCCTTTTGCCCATTTGAGCAGGTTTTCCTGCTTCTTTTTTCATTTTGCTGCTCGCATTGGAAGGAGATGACCTGAATACAAATTTTAAATCCTTTGAATGAAGATTAGTTTTTCTTTACTCAGGATGACTGTGAAGACTGATAAAAGGGTTGAAAACATGTTCCCCTTGTGTTCTGTAGTGAAACATTCTTCTATATTTTCACAGCAATAATTGTCAATGAATCACAGTTGATCCCTGTGACCTCTACAAATGCAGCATGCTAATTCTACTTTTGAATGGTATGTTTTTAATTGACTTCGCATGTAAAGATAAACTAGAAGTGATAAAAAAAGGAACCTACATTTTACTTTATAATATTTTGAAATTTTCTTCTCCTTTTTTGAAGTAAGCAATTTTGTTGAAATTTCAGAATTTGAAAAAAATATCCCCAGCAAATAATTATCTCACTATCTGTGAACAAATCATTTTTAGATTCAGGCTATTGTGTGTTTTTGCCTTCCTATTCCCTTCTGTCTACAGTAGGTGTAAAATAACCTCTTTATAGTGAAACTCCAACTCATTATTTACAAATTATATATGCGAGATCAGTTAAATATGTTTTTTATAAGAGAGGTTCTCCTTGGAAAGCAATATTTGGGCAAATTTTCAAAGGGTTTCCAAAACTATTTTTGAGTAACATTTTATACATGCAAACCTCTATGTTTCCATGTGTAAACCCATTCATATCTCAGTGAGGAAATCACACACAATATTTAGAATATCACAGCAAGTGATAAAATATTGCAGGTGTACGTTACAAACCAGTTATTCCATTATAATGGTTGTCCCCATGAAAAGACAGACATAAAAGACATCTAAAACTAATTTTTTCTCTTTTTTAATGTTGTTGCTTTATATGCATTAGAAAATCTTAGTACAGTTTGGTGGTGCATGCTTACATGACTGACACATAATGATAGCTACCTGTATCACTGTTGCAATGTTAAAATTATGGTTGGAAAGATTCTTCAAAGTTGCTTTAAAACTAATGAAGATCTGATTTGACAATTTCTGATTGTGCTTTCGAGTTCATGTATGCACCTGAAGGATCTGAGGTTTATAGTGGATCACCAACTGAATATAAGTCAACAATATGATGTAGTTGCAAATAATGCTAATATCATTCTGGGGTATTTTAGCAGAAGTGTTGTATGTAACACATGGAAAGTAATTGTCCTTCTTTTTGTGGCATTGGTTGAAGTCTCATCTGGAGTACTGTGTCTATACCTGGGTAACATTCTTTAGGAAAGATGTGGACAAATTGGAAAGAGAGCAACAACAAAGATAAAAAGTGTAGAAAATCTGACTAATGAAGAAAAGTTTAAAAACTGGGCATGTTTAGTCTTGAGAAAAGAAGATTGAAAGGAGACCAGATAGCAGTCTTTAAGTATCAGAGGGGCAGCTGGAATAGTCTTTAGCTTTAAAAACAACCAGCAGTCTTGTCGCACCTTAGAAACTAACACATTTATTTGGTCATGAGCTTTCATGGGGAAAACCCACTTCATCAGATGAGTTGCAGTAACTATTAGAATAAACTTTCTAATTAGAAGGGTAGTTAAACTCTGGACTAGGCTTTCAAGGTCAATTGTGGGAGCCCCATTACTGGAGGTTTTTCAGAACACGTTGAACAAATACCTAGAAGGTATGGCCAAGTTTACTGGATCCTGCCTTAGGGATGGGCTTGATGACTTCTCAAGATTTCTCCCAGCAAAACATTTGAATGATTCTAGGGAAAAAAAAACCCCAAACCAAAACTATTTCCTTCCATGAAAAGGAACCCCATTGAAATGTTATTGTCAGAATGACATTCAGCCCTCAAAACTTTTCCATCATAACTAGCATTTGTACAAGTCAGGCAGAAGATTTTAATGTATGCACTGTTTGAAAACACATTAAATAAAGATTGCATTTTTCAAGATCCGAGGCATTTCTAAAGATGGCAAAACAGCTGGCAGCAGCCTACACATATGACAGACTTGGAGGTAAGACCAGGGCTCACGTTACACAGTTAGGAATTTTGTTAAGGAGTCAGACATCACTGGTGGAGAATATTATTCACCTCTTGGAGAAGCTATAGGATTGATAAGGTGTGTGGTCAAGCTTATTAGCAGGGAAGACAAAGTGGAAGAGAGAAGAGTAATTGTTTTCTTTATATGATTTAGGTGACATTCAGCTATGAGCACCGGGGCAAATCCTCAGCTGGTGTAAATTGTTTGTGAAGGAAAGATGAGACGACAGTCCTAACCAATTTAAATTTGTTCAAAGAAGTACTGAGAGTGAATGAGAAGAGCAGAGGTTTGGCTGGTGGATAATTAATTTTTGTGGACTTTTAGAATCCTTCTGTTGATGCCATGTGGCATTCTCTGTCTATTTCTTCCACATGGGAAGGCTGAGGGCAGCTTCTTCAAACCTGGCCTCACATTTTTCTGATTTTGAAATCTGGGGTTTATTGCAACAATTTATGTTTTAAGGAAACTTCTGGCTTAAGCAGGACTCCCAAATTGAGGCTTAGGTCAGGACTTGCCCACCTCAACATGACTGGGCCATGTTGTCTATATCAGGGTATATTTCACACTTGATTTGACAAGAGACTCCACAAGACGTGTTTACAAGGATAAGTGAGAGTCATCATCAACCGCAAAGATGAAGAGAAGGCTCTGCTCTTTGGATCAGCAAGCTGTCTCAGAAAGACTGATGTTCCGGAGCCCATGAGACTGATCATGTCTGAGGAAGGACTTCATGATGTCACCCCAGCTATCTAGCCCGGACCATCTCCTTGTATCAGAGAACACTTGCCTACAATCATTGCCTGGGCCTTAACTGCAACTCCTCCTCCTTTTATATGTGAGTCCCAGGACTATGTGAGCTGAAGAGCCTGAACCACTTTTTATTTTAAGTATCTTATTTTTCCTTTTTCTGTTTCCCCTTTTTGTTTTTATTAAGTGGGAGATACCCTAGCTTTCTATTATTTTAGGATGTGAATATGTGGTTGGGTGAATTCATATGCATAGGAGTTCCTGCAATGACCACACAGGCAGATGCCAAAGAAAAATCCTTTAAATTTAAATGTCCTAAAGTCTGCCTTAAGATCACCAAATCTGTTTCTAATTTTGTGAAAGGGCCCAAAGAAATTAAGCCATCAACTATTTGTAATGCTAAATGAGAGAGCTACTAAACATCCAGCTAAAAGAGTGTCTGACTGAAACAAGCAATTTGTACTGGAGTGTGAAGGTGTGTATGTGGATGGGTCATGAAACAAATTAGCCACCTCACAATAGTAAAATTTGAGGAAACTTCAATTCTCCTGGAAATTGGGATCAAGACATAAACAATCATTTGGTTTAAACATCTAAATATTCACCCAGGTAAAAGTTGATTTTACCCTGTCATGGGTAAAAATTCTGTAATTGTGGCTAAGCAAATGGTGACCTCTGTGAACTTCCTGTTTCAGGATTTATAAGGATTGATTCTTTGCTGGTTTAATTTGATGATCTGGTTAAACTGATGATTTAATTTTAATATTGCTGCTAACTTGTTCATTTGATCAGATTTTCACCTCAATTTGAAAATCCTATTTTTTAATTCTTAGTTTAATTATGTTTATAGTAGTTTAGCCTTAGTGACGTGTTGAGTCATGTTTCTCTCAATAAAGCTATGTCTACACTACAGGGATCTATTGGAAAAAGGTATGCAAAGTGCACTCCGCAATTTGCATACCTTTTTCCGATAGTTTTTTCGAAAGAGGTGTTTCCGAAATTTGGTCTGTCTACACTGGGCCAAACTTCAGAAAAGCCTCCCCTTTCAGAAGAGCCCATCTTTCTCATGGAAGGAGGAAGACAGGGCTTCCAAAAGAGCACGTCTGCTTTCCCTCAAATAAAAGTGGAAGAGCAGACACGTTCCCTGGACGTGGCGGAGTTTTTCTAGTATGCTGGAAAAACCCCGTAGTGTAGACATAGCCTGAGCAACTGGGGTCAGAACTACTGAGAATCTTTGGTAGATATTAATCAGTCCACCTGGAAGCCTAACTAGCTCCCTCTCAATTAATCTTTTGGTTCTCACAAAAACCACTAAAAGTGTGGGTCAGATTATAACATCCTTGCTCACATCAAGTAATACGTTAGTCGGATTACAGTAGGGCTAGTCAATTGAGTAAGGTACCTCTCAAAATAAAGTGCTGGATCAGAATTTGGTCCTGGATTACTAAGGCCACATAGTTATCTCTTTGGATTAGATTAGCTATTAGCAGTAACACAGACAAACTGACATCACTTTGGCCATACTCCTCAATAAATGATAAAGCTAATGTATAAGCAAATACAATTAATAAGAAAAACATAATTAAGACTGATGAAAATAATTCTGAAGAGCGTAAGGTTTAAAAAGACTGTTTAAAAAACCTAAAGACTGATGAAATAATGAGCTTGATGGGAAAATAACCAACCCCCTTTTTATACTTGAAGTGGAAGGAAAAGGTTATAATGGTTATCGTAGCCACTGTTCCGATAAACTAAAAAACTAAGAACTTGATTTAGGCTTAGAAATGAATCTCAAAAAGTAGAAAAATGTCTAGATTCCATTCCTTATTAGTCCAGTTGTCTTGGCCCTGGTCTACACTAGGGAGTTATTTCAAAATAACCCCCCTTAGGTAAAAATAATAAGCAGAGCGTCCACACTACCAAGACTGTTATTTTGAAATAATGGGCTGGTTATTTTAAAATCTGTATTCCCGCTTTCTTC
Organism: Pelodiscus sinensis; assembly: GCF_052426305.1. Classification (NCBI taxonomy): domain Eukaryota; kingdom Metazoa; phylum Chordata; order Testudines; family Trionychidae; genus Pelodiscus; species Pelodiscus sinensis. Next base: position 105,838,036 of record NC_143057.1, on the reverse strand, counting down.
GGGGATTAACACTAATTTTGAAATAGTTATTTTGAAATAGTGTTAATGTGGATGCTCAGCTGCTGCTAATTTGAAATAATTGGTCAATGGCAGTTCTGATCACTCTGGCCACACCTGGCATCTCCACTGCTACCATTCTCCTGCGGAGTTTAATACTTTAGGCAGCAGGAGAAGGGCTTGTCTCTTGTGCCGAGCTGTGAAAGCCCCGTGTGACACAACATCATCCGAGGGATCTCGCACACTGACCCCAACACTTCCTCAGAGCCTCCCATGACTGCCAGCACCCCTGCTGCTCCCTCGGCTGCCACTGACCAGGTCTGGGGGGAGGAGATCAACCTCTAGGATCGCCATATCAGAAAGAGTAATGCAGAAGTGTACAGCTGGATCGCCGCCAGACTGGCCAACAAAGTCCACAACTGGACCCTGGACCACTCATCTCCTCCAGTGGGCAGGGAGAGGAGTTCTAGCTGCGCGATGCCACCAGTCCCAGACCCGGCGTGTGCAGGATTATAGTAAATCAGCCTAGCTAAGACTCCTCGGTGGGCTCTACCTAAGACTTCTTGGTGGGCTGTGCCAGAGCAACCCAGCCCCACACACAGGAAGCAGAAAGGGTGGAAGTATAAAAGGCCGACCTCAGAGCTCAGTTGGAGCCTGGCTGCTGAGCAAGCTAGACGCTGGCCCAAGCTCTGCCAGGCCCCCCAGGACCCTTGCCATGCACTGAGGACTGGGGGTCGGTCTACCTTGACCCATACATGAGCCTGACCTGGAGCCCATGGGCATGCTGCCATCACCTTCATCCCCAGCAGACCACACGGAACAGTTTTGGAGCCAGGTAGGCCCCCAGGGGGAACTAGGAAGCAGCCCAGGGGTAGCCGACCTCAGGTCAGTGGAGGAAATGGAGGTCAGTTGGGCAGCTCGTTGCGGTCAGGATCCTCGCTGACCCAGTGGCAGCCTCTGCTAGGGCCCTGTTAGGGCCCTGGGATGGGATGCAGTGAAGTGGGTGGGCCTGCAACCTGCCTGCCACTCCTCACCATGGGTGGCAGGTTCCCCTGGTAGGGGTGAAACCCCCTGTGCTTGTTGGCTCTTGGCCAGTGAGGAGACCTGATCCCAGCTCTGCCTGTAAACTGCACTGAGCCTTAAGCTGGTGAATTGTTTGTACTGTTTGTTGCCTCGCCCTGACTAAGGGCTGGGCCTTCTAAACTGTTGCTCGGCCTGCTGCCAGATCTGAGCCTTATTTGTTCTTCTTATGATCTGGGTGATCAGGGCCTCTGGTCTGAGCTGGTCCTTATCCTGCTGGAGCAGCATACAGGCAGTCTGGATAAACTGCGGTACGAGGCACACGAGCCTAGCACAGCTTTGCAGTAGCTCTGGCTCCATGTTGTGAATGCTGTGACATCCACAAGTGTAACCAGAGCAGACTGCAACCCTTTTGTGTCCCACAAAGGGGGAGGCAGTGGAGGAGTGGCATGAGAGACGCAGCCATAAAGAGGAGCCTCTGAAACGTGGCACAGCTTGCCTGAGCAAGCAGCCACAGGAAGTGTCCACCCTCCTGGTACCCTCTCTGGAGTGCTTCCGGGGGCTCTAAGTCTGAGGCAGACTCCAATCAGTGTGGATGTGTGGGACACGCTATTTCGATTTTGTTAAATCGGGAGTTATGATATCAAATTTTGTTATTTTGAAATAATTTTCTAGTGTAGACATGGAGTAGTAGCCTCTCTTGGCAGTCTCAGGATCCTGACTCCTCTTTGGCCCTTCCCCTTTCTCCATGCCCCGTCACATCAAGATCAGGAGGTTTGATACTGGGTGAGACTTGTAGGTTTTTTTCGGTCTTGGCTGAACTATTACATGTCTGAAAGAAGAGGGGAAGATTCCTTTTCTAAATGATGTGTTGGCTATTTTGGTCAGGAGTGGCACCAGTTGCTCATACCTCTCCTTTACAAATTAGGAAGGGCATGGGTTGTGTTCACAAGTCTTGGGTCGTGACTTCTGGATATACACTAGATCTGACATAAGCTCATCTGCCATGCCTCAGATGTCTCTATTTAATATCCAGAGAGGAGCTGGACTCCTGTCAGACTGCATGAGACAGGAATCTCAGATTCCAGTTCATGCAGGACATGTCAGAGGCAGACTGGCATGTTTAGCCATCAATTTTATGACTGTCTCAGCTATGGATTTCTGGTCTTAGTTATTGTATTTTGTAAGTGATCTATATGATCTGGGATTAACTTTAATACCAGTGAGAGTAATTATCAAAGCATGTGGCATGCTGATGACACACTTACAGCTTCACATAAACTGGTAAACATTCTGTTACCAATGGCCAAGAAGTTTAAATCCCGGCCAGCTGGAAACATACTTCCTGGATCTCCTATCCTGACATGTTTGCTTTGTTTGTAAATTTGAAAAATGAGTGGCTAGGAAAATATGGAAGCAGAAGATTTCATCTGAAGTTTCAGACATGGCATGATCACTTCTTATATTTCTTTCTCCTGGTTAGGAGAACTTCTGCATGCCCTCAGCTGCCATTGGGCCCCAGTCCTGCTCTCACTGACCTAGTTACAAAACTTGTCAATTTCAATGAGAGCAAGGTCAAGCCCATGGAGTTCAGTGACAGCTGAAGGTGCTCAGCACTTCACGATCATTTTTAATTAATGTTTTTTGAAGTGAATTAAAGGTTCCATCCTGCAAATCCCTGATTCTGATGAGATTGCTTGTGTGACTAAGGACTGGTCTTGTGAGTAAGGACTTGGAAGTGGGCTAATTTGTGTTATTTAATGCCCACCCTATGCTATGATCCATGCAGAGCCTTATGGCCTCAGGGAAAGGTTTTTTTGAAGGGAGGGAGGCAGTCCCAAGCTGAGATTCTCAGTGCACACGGAGAGTACACAGACTGTATCCTCCTATAGGATAGTGACTTCTGCTCTGTCTGGTGCTCGCAGCTCTCTCGAAGGATGGGTGTGTATGTGGAGCAGGAGGCCTGGCTTAGAAAGGGGTTCATTGAGCTTCTTGGAAACAAATGTTGCAGAATGGAGCCAGATTTGCACATTGGCCACACTGTGAAAGTGAAAGGAATAGAGCAGCAAACCTTGAAGCATAAAACATGCCAGAGATCACACCCACATGAACACATACAGGCAAAAGGGTTAAATCAGTCATGAATCACCAGAAATAATTCTCAGTTTAGAGCCTGAGCCCAAGCCTAGTGAAGTCAATGGGAGAATTCTTGCAGCATAGGAGCAGCATTAGATGGATGTAAGTAGCCCTACATTGCCCTTCCTTCTTGTAGAGAGACCATATGGGGAGCAGGGGTTGGGCACCTGGTCAGGGATGTACCTGGGGTGCTGAGAAGATTCTTGAGAGGTGCAGGAGGCTGCTGTCAATGAAATAGGGCCAAGCCCCGGCCCACTTTAACGTATGTTTAACTTGCATTAGTCTGGAATCGGTGTTGTAAAACTAAAATTGTCCATTCTGGACTGTATCACCTATGCTGTACTTATCAGGAGGCTCAGCACAGAATCTAACCCTTTGACTTCAATCACATTCAACCCAAGGAAGTTTTCTGTGATGCACTGAACGTTAGGAGAATGGAGATACAGAAAAAATAATTGAGTATCAATAGCTTATAAATGATCCTCAAACATGCCAGGTCTAGTCACTTTGTCTAGGGAAAAGAAGTACAATACACTCAAAAAACATACTGTGGAACACAGAAGTGAATCCTGAAGAAAACTTAAACCACTGCTGGGAAAAAAGTATTTTCTTCAGAACTTAAGGGATGGGGGTAAATGACTAGACTGACAGGAGTTAGAGCAAATGAAAGAATAGGACCCTAAGACCAAAGACTGAGGGAAAATGTTGAATAAGAACATCACAGGCAACAATGCTGAATGAAGCATGTAATGCTAGAAAAATGAGGAATGAGAAACTTTGGGACCAAGCAACAACCATTAAAATCCATCAGTGACGCCATTTCTACAATCTTCACTGCAAAACTCTGATTGATGGGGATCCAGTAAAGCAATGTGGTTAGAGTTATAACAGAGATGAATCTGTCCCATTCAGTCAAAAAAGGAATAACTTGGCTCGAAACAGAAATAGAAGCAAAGAAAGTCACTGAAAGTTTCTGAGAAACTGTGGTTAGAAGGGCAGTTTTTCATGGGAACAATTTAGAAGTATTTTAAGAATCGATTGAAAAAATGTTCCTGGATAGCTAATGATCCACCTAACAAAGAGAGCCACACTTTGCTGTTTTGGAAGGTGAATACTTTTTGCATTGGTGTGGAAACAAATTGTACTTTAACCCTCTAAGTTGCAGATATTTTAAATGGTCATTAAATGCCTTTTAATTTTTTAACTGGTTAATTGAAAACAACAACAACTCGGATAGCAAATATTTTTCTGTTCAGGCCAGAAAAGGGCCAGAGTCTCTTCCACTAGTGACTAATACTGACAATGTGTAAAGAATCTTTTTTTCCTGAGGCAGGGTGGGGGGATATCAGACCCCTGGGTGAGACAGAGGCTGGGGGCAAGAGGACAGCAGGCCCAGAAGTTGGTGCCTCATGTGTGGTAGGGGCTGGAGGAAAGCACAGCAGAGTGGGTGAGGGAGGGGGATCTGGTCTCTTAAGTGAGGCAGGAGCTGGGGACAAGAGCACATTGGGGTGTGGAGGGGTTGGTCCCCAGAGTGAGGCAGGGGCACAAGGTCAGGACAGGAAGCATGTCAGCAAGTTAGGGGGCCAGAGACAAATATAGCAGGGCAAGGAGGGGCAGACAAGTTTCTCCCCTCCCAGGGCAGCACAGACCCAGTACCTACCTCTGCTTGCCAGTCAGGTGCTTGGGTGCCAGCTTTCTCTCTCTGTCTCTCTCTCTGTCTCCTGTTGAGCTGCAGCTCCTCCAGGCAGCATCAGCTGTTTTCTTGCCCTCCTGGTGGAGAGGCTGATTGCATGTAACTTAACTTTCAATGTCCAGTCTGTAGTGCTGACAGGACGCTGCCTGGTCTGCTTTTCAGCTGGAAAGTCCAGTTGAAAACCAGAAACCTGGCAACCATCATGGGTCCTTCCAAGTATGGGCCTGGCAGATCGGTGCCATTAGTGCCACAATAAACCCAGTACGGGTGGCAGAAAGGAACTGCTTTTGCTAGTATAAAATATTCCTTAATGTTATATGTAGCACTCCCATTAATGGAAGACACTTCTATTACCAGTGAAGACACTTCAGGTCAGTGCTCCATTTAACTTATATGGAGCCTATGCCTGTCAACAGTTTGGTAGGGTTTTGCTTGAATTTACAGTTGTGTCATGGTGCACAGAAGTTTTTATGTTGCAATTACTGGATTATTTTTATGTAATTCAACTGAAACTTCATTAAAAAAATACAAGCCATGCAGAATAGACTGTTAATTCTACATTCCGTATGAAACACAGAATGTATTCATTGTCACTGATCTATTTGGTTTGAAATAGTGACAAAATAGTGAATATTTCAATAGGTTATAATTTCCACCTACCAGCAGTTAACTTAGACATGAGAGCGTGATCTTACACTTGCTAAGAGTGCTAGCTCTGTGAGGAATTCCTAGCTGGCTATTGTTCTCATGCTCAGTTCATCTCCTCATGGGCTTTAAAGGTATAAATATAGACTACAGAGGACACTGGCAGATTTCTCTTTCTGCCCTTCTAAGCTTCCCAAATGGATGACTCCTCCCCCCCCCAACCACTTTGTTGCAATAGAAAGGTCTAGTCAGGGCATTCAAGCAGCAGGACACCAGCATCATTAGGAAAGACTCACTGGCTCACTGTTTGTCAGCTCAAAAGGCTCGTAAAACATGTCTTTTGGGGCAATTTAAATGAAGCCTCATCTTCTACCTCTGTATCAGAGAAGGGAGAAGCTTAAAGATATTGTAGGGCATGCTCTTGATGTCTCGGGGATCACTGTTGTCACCTCTTCCATTCAATTTCAAGACTCTCCAACCCTATTACCAGACCCTCCTCCATTTTGAACTGCCACCTGGAGTGATTTAAGGCATTTTAATTTCTTGTGTACAAAAATCTAAAATCACACCATGCTGTAATAGCCAAGGACTTGAAATGTCTTCTCATGAGTCTTTATTGAATTTTAACTGAGAGGCAATACTTATGTTAATACTACTGGCGTGGAATTCTCGCCCCATTGAAATGAATGGGAAATGTGCTGTTCACCTCAGTGGAGCCAGGTTTTCAGTCATCTCTCTCCCCATATTGTCATCAAGTCCGGCCAAGACACACCTGGCCTCAGCCTCCACAAAGGCAGCTTGCATGGGAGAAGGAGGAAGAGGAAGAAGAAGAGCAGATGAGCCAGGCCACCATGCCCCCCAGCCAGAAGCTGCTCCCAACCCTCGTGCCAATCCTCCCTCCCAGGAGGTCTCCCAGGCCTCACACTTCAGGTGAGTTCTATAACTTTTCATATACATATGTGGGGTCAGGCGGCGGACTGGAAGGGGCTGCATGGTCCTCATTTGGCCTATTCAGCCTGGGGGTCACAAAACAGCCTGTGCATGTGGGTGCACATGGCGCACCAGTCTGGAGCACTCAGCTCCATGATGCTTTCACACAGGAACCCCTAATTCCTTCTCACAAAGTTCTTGGAGAAGCCTGTCTTACTCCAGCCTCTGTGATGGGACACGTTCCCATGACAAGGCACCACTAAGGAGTCTGGGGTCATGGAACCACACAGCAGTGCCACACACAGCATAAGCTCATGCCCACGTTTGAGGTGGAAAGTGAGGGCAGGAAAAGGAGGGTGTGGGAGTAAAGACACACAGAAAGAATGCAGGAGCCCCTTATGGAAAGACACAGGGGAGAGTCTCACAGGTGATTTTGGCTGAAACTCTTGCCTCAAGGTCTCCTGGATGAGCACAGCTCCTTGATGTGCTTGTTGAATGGCACTGATGTCATGCTGCTTGTAAGCCCTGCCCAGCTGTTCAGCCTTTGCTCTCCACCCTGGCAGGTAGTTTCCTTCTTCCTTTCACATAGGCTGTGGAACACACAGCAGGCCAACACCACTCTTAGGAGATGTTGCACTCACTCATGTCCAGGTGGATGAGGAGACTCTTGAACCTTCCCTTTAGGTGGCCAAAGGCACCTACTCTGCCTGGAATTGAAATTGTCTTTTGGTGGGGTTCAGGTTGCCTGCATAGGGCTTCTTGAACCAGGGGACCATGGGGTAAGCTGTGTCACCCAGGATGAAGATTGGCATGTCCACATCCCTGATCCTGTGGTCCAGGGGAAAAGTGCCAGCATGCATCTTCTAGAACAGGCAGGAGTTCCAGAAGATGTGGGCGGCATGCATTTTCCTGATCAGCCAACGTTAATGACCATGAACCGTCCCTTGTGATCCAACAGGGCCTGCTGCACCATAGAGAAGTGTTACTTTCTGTTTGTATAGTCTTAGGCATGGTGGTCAGGGGCCAGGATGGGGATATGGGTGTTGTCTATGGCCCTGCCACAGTTGGGGAAGCCCATGGCGACAAAGCTATCTACGATGGTGTCGATGTTTCCCAGAGTGAAGACCCTTTGCCACAAAATGTTGTTGATGGCCTTGGCTACCTGCAGGAGCACGGCCCTGGCCATGGACTTCCCCATGCCAAACTGGTTCCCAATGGAGAAGTAGTTGTCTGGCTTGGCAAGCTTCCTGAGTGCAATGGGGATGTGCTTCTGTGAGGGAATGTTGGGTCACAGTTGGGTGTCCTGTCACCTGAGGGCAGGGGTGAGCCACTCACTGAGCTTGAGGCAGGTGGCCTTCTGCATACTGAAGTTCTGGAATCACTGCCGGTCATCCCATCACTGCAGGACGATGTGGTCCCACCCAGGGCTGGCCCGAGGCATCCTGGTGCCCCGGGCATGGGCGTGCGGCACCGCCCCCAGGCTCCCAGCACATGGATGGGGCCGCCCGTGGGGAGCGGGCCCACCCCCCTAGGGGGTGCAGGCCCACCCTCGGGGTGCACAGTGCAAGAGTGGCCCAGTCTGGCCCGGCTAGCGCTGCTGGCACGTGCGCCGGGCCGTGTAGGGCCCCGCGGCCATGGGGCAAAGGGCGTTGCTGGCCGGCGTCGTGGAGATGCGGGCAGGGCCAGCACTGCGGGAGCCGGGCACGTGGTGCCTGATGGCAGCTATAAGGGATGCTGTGCACCCCTTACAGCTGCCATCAGGCACGCCTCCATTGATTGGTGCCCTGGGCAGCTGCCCGGCTCGCCCATGCCTCCGTCCATCCCTGGTCCCACCAGTCAGAACTAGTCTCCCACTGACAGAAGTGGCGTTCCGTGGTGTCCAGGGAACTGAGGATCAATTGCTGCTGTAAGAGCACCAAGACCTGGGTGAAGAGGTCCTCTGGTTTGGGCTGCTCATCATCGTGCTGAAACAGCATGTGAGCAGTTTGGATCAACTGAGTAATGAGGTGCAGCAAGAGGCCCATGAGCCTTTGCAGCAGCTCCGGCTCCATAATGTCAGTGCTGTGGTGCCCACAAGGGCAACCAGAGCACACAGCGAGAGTTTGGTGTCCCAGGAGGGGGTAGGCACTAAAGGAGGGGTGTGTGAGGCATGACTGTAGAGAGGAACCCCTGTAAACATGTCTCAGCCTATCCTCAGCAAGCAGCCACAGGAAGTGTCTGCCCTCCTGGTGCTCTCCCTGAAGTGCTTCTGGGGGCTCTAAATCTGATGCAGGCTCCAATCAGTGTGGATGTGCTATTTTGAAATAATTCGGAGTTATTTTGAAGATGCCTTGTAGTGTGGACGTGCTATTTTGATTTTGTTATTTTGGGAGTTATTATTTCGATGTTGCTTATTTCAAAATTATTTCATAGTGTAGATATGCCCTTAGTTACCTCCGCCATTCAGTTCACAGTGCTGGAAATAGCACTGTAGCATACTAGTGGCTCACTAGCCCTGTGCTGCACATGAGAGCAGCTTTATTTATATTCATACAAATAAAAAATCTTAGAAGCCACAATCTTGGTTAATACAAGCTGTCCTTTGCCAGTTGATGCATTTGTCTGAGAGTTACAGCTCTTCCATTCAGGACTTTCCCTCATCATTACAACTGTGTGAACAGAAAAGCTTTTTGAAGTGCTCTTATTTACATCCTGAAAAAAGGAGTGCTGCGATCAACACATAAGGTCACCAAATGCCTAGGGAAAATAGTAAGGATTATTTCCAGGGGCAACATAGTGGCATAGCTTTTTGCTCACTTACAAATTGCATGTGACACTGTAATATAAAATGCATTCTCTGATCTAGCTGGAGCTGGTTATTAATGTCAAATATCTGCTCTTTAATCAGGGTTAATTGTTCACACATTTTGTAGATTGTAAATTGTTATTTGTATTGTGACAGCATCTGAAGGTCTCACTAACTAACTCACTAAGTGCTTGGAAAGAATAGATATTGGACTCCCTTAATTTGACAGTAAGTTTGTCTAGTCCATAAAAGATACACTGATTTCTGCAGGAGGTAGTTAAAAGGAGTGTGGGGATATATATATAATATTTCCTCACATATATAGTATTTCCCAGTTGTGACAATGCCACTGAAGAAAACATGGATGAAAATTAAGGGCCCAGACATGGCAACCTTCACTCATGTGGGGAATTTTTACTTAAATAAATAATTCCATTTACCTTAAGGGGATTATTTATGTGAGTAAGGGTAACTTGATTGCTCTTGAAAAGATTTCAGAATCAGGCCCTATAACAATGATTCTCAACCAGGATACTTGTACCCGTAGGGGTACTAGCAGTCTTCCAGGGGGTACATCAACTCATCTAGATATTTGCCTTTTACAACAGGCTACATAAAAAGTGCTAGTGAAGTCAATGCAAACTAAAATTTCATACAATGACTGATTGTACACTATACGGCGAGATATAAGCACAGTATTTGTATTCCAATTGACTTATTTTATGGTAAAATGAGAAAGTAAGCTATTTTTCAGTAATAGTGTACTGTAACACTTTTGTATTTTTATGTCTGATTTTTGTTTTTAAGTGAGCTGAAACTTGGGGGTACACTAGACAAATCAGTCTCCTGAAACAGATACAGTGGTCTGGAAAGGTTGAGAGCCACTGCCTTAAAATATCTACTTGCATTTCCTCATCTAGTAAGTTGCCACCAGTATAGAGCGATATACAAAAGTGCATTTTACTCTTAGCCTAAGACTGTAATAAAAAAGTTTCATGGATCTAGAAAGCAGGGCCTATATCTTTGGCTGGTGTAAATTGACATTGTTCCGCTGACTTGATTTACATCACCTGAGGATACTGCATCCCAATGATAGCTGCTCTATTAAAATGTACATAAGGGGGAGTCAATAGAATATAAACTGTGACAGCGCAATGTATGCTTTATTTAGGCAAGCACAAAATAAGTGTTTTATATGTTTAATGAAACATGTCTATATTTTTATGGATAAAACATTAAAATAATGTTGTCAGGCAAATATAATATGGAGTTATGTAGATATTATGATACTGAGCTAAATTTGTCCAGAACACAGAGTTGTTGACTTCAGTGAGTTGATATTAGAAATAAATGTGACTATCAAAAATGATATGCATGTTGGCATTGCTGGCTGTGAAACATACTTGAAAAATACATGATTATTATGCACAGTATTCCATAGCCTGTTGGACACCTGGCTACTACAGCATGATCTCTTGAGGGGGGAAAGCCTGCAATTCCTGTTCCATAGCAGGTGGACTTCATGTTAAGGATTTCAGTCAGGTTGATGCTTCATTTATTTGCAAAGTGAACAAACAGTCTTGTCTGTAGAACTCTGTGTGAATGACATTATGAAGTAGTGGTAGCTGAATGAGAAAAGCCTACGTTGATTGTCTTGTGCTGAAGGAACCTTCCTGGCTGGAAGTGTTCATTCCCGTGGCTTAGTACTGCTTGCTTTTATTTTTGGTCTTTCTAGGAGATGTGATGCATATTTAGAGATCAGGCCCAATCCTGCTTCCACTGACATCTGTGAGAATGTTGGCCCTGATCCAACAAAGCACTTACGGTCTGATCCTGATCACATAAAAGTTAATAGCAAAAGTTCCACTGAGATCAATAAGTGCAGGATTAGCACTTACGCATTGGGAACACTCAGATGCTTAAAGTTATGTATACATTTTAGTGCATTTTTCTTTGGAGGCTTTAGTGACCAATAAAAGCCATTAAAGTTACAGACTAACACGCCTACCCCTTTGAGAAAATAAAAACAGGTTTGAGAGCCTTCATTTCTTTGGGGATGATTGTTAAATTTTGATAAATACTTTTTTCTCTCAAGATTAAAAATTTGAATTGTGTAAAACATTTTGGTGAAATCAATGACTAGTCAATAGAGGCCTGCCAAACCCATGGCTTGCTGTAGCATTGCTTGAAAGTTTCAGGTACCTTTTGACTAAAGCCCTAGTTTCAAAATGATGTGGGGTTATATATGGTTTGGCATAAAAAAAAGGTGAAACTTGTCATTCTGTATGATCTGGATGCAAAAAGAAGCTAGAAAGTTCACTCTGAATATAGAGTTTCTTTGAACCTGAAGCTCCAAGTAAAACTATGCACTATGACCTGGGATAAATGGAAAGTGTAGGAAACATTAGCACAACCCCACTGTTACGGGCACATCTACATAGCAGAGCTAAAGCCGAAATAAGCTTTGTAACATCAGCTATGTCAATTGTGTAGCTTAAGTCAAAATAGCTTACTTCGCCTTTTGGCGCTGTCTACACAGCAGTAAGTCTAAGAAAGAGCACTCTTCTTCCGACTTTCCTTACTCATTGTAAAATGAGGGTTACAGGAGTCAGAGTAAGAAGTCCTCCAGCTCGACATTATTTCGACATTATGATTATTGTGTAGATGTGGACTATGTTATTTTGGAATAACGTTAGTTATTCTGAAATAATGCTGCTGTTTAGACATAGTCTTACAGTACAACTGTCTATTTTCCCCTGGCATCTCTGACAACATTTGGATTCTCTTATTTTAATGACACCAAACTAAGCAAGGAGACAAACTAATTTGTCAGTAGCATTTTCATTTATTTTGTCTCCTCTTTTTTCAGACTCCCTAGATTAGACATATGTGACTTTTGTTTGTTAAAAGATCAAGACCCAATTATATACACCTTAGTAGTCTAGTAAAGGTGGTAGAGTGAAAATTTTGAGTGTTGATTTCACTGTATTGAATTGCGACCTTGGGTAAGGTGGTGAACTTTTCCCTCATGTCAAAAACTGGCCCCAGCTGTCTCACATTGTAGTCTGTCTGCCTTTGCTACTGTTGGAATGTCTGTGTATTCAGGTAGCAGTTTCATATCAAGCATTCATTCAGATGCATGGGATACCAGCACATGCTGGGCATATCTAGTTGCATTATATGAATGCATTTATTTGGATCTAGAGAACCTTACACTTCAATAGGAAGCAGCACTGGTAACATTGTTTACATTTCTGTGGCTGAAATTTTTACCTCTGAATATAAAGCCCCATTAAGATGAATGAGGAAAATTCACATCTGTCTCAATGAAATTATATTATTTTGTTTGCATCCCCATTTTAATTTTAATATAATAAAAAAATTATATTATTTTGTTTGAGGCCCACAAATGGAGAGGGGAGAAAAGTGGGCAATTGACCTAGGGCCCAGTGATTCAAAGAGGTCTGGCGCTCCAGCCACCACCACTTTCATAGGAGCTGTGGCAGTAGTTAGAGCTCCACACCCCTTTGAATTGCTACCAGAATGCTGCTCCACTGTTCCATGCAGCTTTGAAGGCTGGTGGTGGTGGTGCAGGGTGCACTGTGGTCTTTGTGGCAGTGAGGGCTAGCTGTCCTAAATTTGCCCTTTCCACCTGAGACCCTGCATGGAGCGCCACTCCCCCCCCCCCCGCCTTGCCTCAGGGCCTGCAGTAGCTGTTGGCTCTGCTGGTCCCCATTAAAATAGTAAATTATTATCACTGTAAATTTATTCAGCTCTTTTTCGGAACCAATTTATATTTCTAGCCATCACAACATTCCATGGCAAGGAGTTCCACATATTAGTTGTGCATTGTGTGACAAAGTATTTCTTTTTGTTTGTATTAATCCTACTGTCTATTCATTTCATTGGATATGCCCTAGGTTTAGTACTGTGTGAAAGGGTAAATAATACATCTCCGTTCACTTTTTCCACTTCAGTCATGATTTTGTAGACTTCAATAATGTCCCACCTTAGTTGTCTCTTTTCTAAGCTGAATAGCTGTAACCATTTTAGTTACATTTTATATGCATTTTAGTCTCTACTTGCATATAAACAATTCCATACCTGTGGTCATCTTTGTTGATCTTCTCTGAACATTTTTCACTTCCACTACATTCTTTTTTGGAATGATGGCGGGTGACCAGAACTGCACACAGTATTCAACATGTGGGTAAACTGTGGGTTTATATACTAACATTATACTTTCTGTCTTATTTTCTATCTCTTTCCTTATATTTCCTAACATGTTTGAGCCTTTTAGACCACCACTCATCTTAACTTCTGGATTAGTGGTCCGGAACATAGGGGCGGAGGTTCTAAGTTTAGGTAAGGTGTTTGTGCTGTTACAAGGCTGACCCTGGAACGGGATTAACATTGAATGGTTTTGAGTATTTCTATAGGAAATAATTATACTTTACTTACCTGAGGCATTGAATTCCTAGAAGTCATTCTGTCTTATGTATACACATACAACAATAAACCAATATTTTTAAATATTTTTAGCAAAATCAAACTATTTACAAAGCACTAACATATTAAACTGGGATCTCCAGAAAGGTGGACAAAGGGGAATAGCTAGTTAAGAGGAAATGTTGGGCAAACTTGATAACGGAGAGATACATAGCACCTCATTTTATCAAATGTTCCTTTCCACGTTCCTTTCCTTTGACTTTCCTTGTCCTTTGTGGAATCACGTGGTGAAAATGAACCTAAGAGGTTTCTTAGCACAGAGACAGACTAGTACATAAATTATCGGTGCTAATATATTGTGCAGTTCCCCCTCCTCTGCCTCATAACATCCATAATCACCCAACGGGACACACAGTGTCTTTCAACTGAATACGATACCTCCCTTATTTAAACCAACACTTTGCACTACTTTACTATTCATAATGGCCACAGTGCTACATGACAACTAACAGCTGAAAGAATAAATCAAGGACACTGGCCCTTAGAAGCACTCACTTGACCTTACTTGACGTGACCTGTAATATCTCATTGGCTGAGGTGGGGAGTAGCCTTTCTCTAGGGAAAGTAATCACATCCTCCCTAATTTTTCTTTTCTGAGTATGTGTGAGTGTGTTTGGGGGAGGGGGATTGTCAGAGAGGAAATACCCCCTACCCCTACTCCCCCAGATGTTATTCTCAGGAAACCACAATATAAATCTTTATTCTACAGGGAAGTATATGTCATGTGAAAAATGCTAATACTAATCCTGTATCACACTGAATGGAAAGGGGCGGGAGGGATGGCTCAATGTTTATTTTTTGGCATGGCCAGAGTTGCACAGGGGAGCAGTTGAGGGAGTTGTAAATTTTTACAACTACATTTCCAAATATTGTCAAAGGGGCCTAGAGCTGTGCTTTTAAATACATTATTGCATCTAAATCAAAATATAGCCAGAATCTTATACACATTCTAATGTGTCTAGGAAAATGGGTTATATTTTCAGAAAATGCACATAGCCAACTCTTCCTGCACAAACACCTGTATGTGCAGGCATGGGAATCCATCACCTGCACGCACAGGTGTTAGGTCATGTCTACATTGCACTTGCTTTATTAAAACTTTTGTTGCTCAGGGATGTGAAGTTCCCCCTCCCACAATGATAATTTTTTTAATGAGGAAAAGTGTTCGGGTGGTCAGTGCTTTGTCAGAGAGAGAAGAACCTACTGTCCTTGGCTCTCTCCTGGCAATCAAGAGTGGCTGCACTGTGGACCTTACAATGGTGCTGCTTCAGCAGTATAGCCATGCCACTGTAAAGTGCACGGTGCAGACACAGGTCTAGTGTTCCAAAAAGGCAGGCACAGGGGTTTGCTTGACAAAACTTTGTGAGCCAAAATGACAATCAGGGAGAAGCCCCTTTGAAAATTTGGCCCATTTTGAATCAATTTCTAGCTGGCATCAGAAATTTAAAGAGCTAGATCTCAAATTGATAAAAATGGACAGAATGATAACTAGCTGCTCAGAGTGAGTCATTAAATTAAATTGATATAAACCAGTTAATGAATTAAATTAAATTGATATAAACCAGTTGTAAAACCAATTGTTAATATATATAAAAACTAGATACTAATAGTGATGGACTTTTCTGGGCATAAGAAATTGTTATATTGTCAGCTCCTTTTGATGCAACCTGACTCATGAAGATAGTAGTTTGAGTTTTCTTGGAATGAATTAGAATGTCAGTTTCATGTCATCCTGAGAAACCTATCTTTGCCAATTCAGTTTTGGATTGTGTGACAGTCATTTAATGTTGTCTATGCGTGAGAAAAGAAATGGAGTCTTAACAAGTGTCATGTGTACATTGTTATGAATTGGGTGCATCTTGGTATGGCATGAGTTAAAATCCAATGGAGTCTGATAAGACCTCCCTGACACCTGCCTCATCAGAGTGGAGGGTCTATACATCCTCTCACATGGGGATTTTGTGAATACTGGTGGTGCCTAAATCTGGCAATTAGGTAACCAAAGTACTAGGTAGGCACTTAAGTTCCTCTATGAATCCAGCCTAGGGTCTCATTCTTTCAGTTTTTTTGCTTTTTATTAACTTTTTAGTTACGTGTATCTTAAAAATTCAGATTACACCCAAGAGTGCTGTCTTAGTTTTGGAGTGTAGAGATGGACTAGAATTTTAGGTGGCATAAATTGTCATGGCTCCAGTGAAACTTTGCTGATTTATACCAGCTGAGAATTTGGCTCTGCGCCTAACCACAAGAAAAAAAAGTTATCTGTCTTCTCTCACTTTTCAGGAAGTGCCCTCTTGTGATATATGTTTTCTTCTTTTGTGCTCTCTAAATCAGACAGCCCTTCAAATAAGAAAATACTAGCAATTGTGAATACTGGAAATCATTTACTAGATACTTCTTCACTAGGAGCTACCTTATAAGGACTAACTGGAAAGCTCTTTATCGTGGCACAATGGTTAAACAATACTGATAAATGGCTTGCTAACGTGGAACAATAGTTGCTCAGATATCATGAGCTTGTCTAGCAAAAAGTGCTTTGATGTTTATGTCTAGTAGATTGGGAGGAATAAGACAGTACAGTTATCTCCTGAAAATAGTATTTTTTCATCCCTAATAATATATAGTAGTTACATGTCAGTAACAGTTTGAGTTATGTACATGCGAGATCTGCTTCAGGACTTCTTTTCTCCATGGCAAATCTGCCAAGGGGTTCATTTTTTGAACATGCCTTCAAGCTTTCAGAAATGTGAAAGTTTTTTTGTAGGAATCAGTATTATAAATCAGCATCTGTTGCTTAATTATTCAAATTCTTCCATGGGTTGCCATTCTCTCCTCAATTTTTATAGATAAAAGTCTGATCCTGCACCCCTTCTTCAAGTAAGTAATCTTGACTTGTGTGAATAGGTCCATGTGAGTAAGGGTTTATCGATTTGTTGCCCCAGAATCTTTTGTGACATATTAGGAAACCTATTTTGTATCATTTAGTTTCCATAACCTTAGGTATGTCTACACGAAGAAATTATATCAAAATAACTAATTTTGAAATAATAACTCATGAAATAACTATTTTGAAATAAGCTTATTCACTCAGGAAAGCAGTAGTATAGATTTTGAAATAACCAGCCTGTTATTTTGAAATAACATGCTTGATATTGTGGACTCTCTGCTTATTATTTCGAAATAGGCGGGGTTATTTCAAAATAATTCCCTAGTGCAGACCAGGTCTTAGAGTCTAACCAAAATATATAGAATCATGAGCTTTTTTGGGCAAAACCCACCTGATTCTATATATTTGGGTTAGTCTTTAAGATGCCACAGAACTACCCATTGTTTTTAAAGTTACAGATTAACATGGCTACCCTGCTGAGATTTAGTTTCCATGTAACATATGCTATAAAGACATGTCGATGATTTCTTGTTTTTAGTGCTCTTGCAGTGTAAATCATAACTCATTTGCTAGGTGTTTTTTTAGATTGAGTAAAAATATAGCATTTAAAATATTTTGTGCAAATATATAAGTTCTCTTGAAACTGCAGTTGGTGTTTTAAGATTTTGAAAGGCTTATTTGCTTGTTTGTGTAGAGTGGTTCAGTATTAGTAATATTTATTATTTTTCTTCATGTGCTCTGAATTTCAGTATTTTTCCTGACAGCCTAGAAATACTAAACTGCCAAATTATATTAATCTCATTGCATTATATTATGGGAAATTTGGACCCAAGTATTCATAGCACAGGACAGAAAAATTACACTATCATAGGTAACTGTTAGAGTTACTTTAAAGTAATCCTTATGTTTTTGATTTTTAACTTTTATCAGTCATGTGAAGAGACTGCAATTCTCAATGCAATGAAGTAAGACCCAGATCCAGAAACAGTGATACATTTTAAAGTAGATAACGTCTGACAATACACATGCATGTTAAATATGTGCTTCTTTTTACACTGGAGGCTGTGACAGTCTAACTTTAATCTCACACTGTTCACAACATAAAATGTATCCTCTACTGCAAAACTAATGAAGATAACTATGCAGCTGAGTTTGCAGTTATGAAATAATAAAATTAACAGTTAAAATTAAAATTAAAAGAACTGGCAGTTGGAGAAAGGATAGTAGAAAAAGAATGACAAGATAGCTTCTCCAAAGTTATAAGCAATTAAACAATAAATATAGCCTTCCATACAAAGGGATAAAGTCTAGGCTGCCATTAGGGTTGGTAACCCTCCAGGGTTGGCCTGGAGTCTCTTAGAATTGGCATGGATCTCCTGGTGACTATTGAAAGCAATCATGTTGGGAATAAACATCTTTGAGAATAGCTTCAGTCAGAATTGGCAACCCTAGCCACTCTGAAGTGATCTAGACCTGTCAATGGAAAAGATCTGCAGGTGGGATGCATATTGGCATACAGGGGTCAAAGGAAAGCCTGGAACATTGCATCTTGCTGGCAGGTGGAGGTGATATTAGGTCTGATACTGTGAAGTGCTGAGCTCTATGCACTCACGCTACAATCTAGCAGTGTAGGAGGTGCACCACACCTGACAAAATGGCTGTGTCTACACTGGGCCACTTATTCCGGAAAATCAGCCGCTTTTCCGGAATAAGCTGCGAGCTGTCTACACTGGCCCTTGAATTTCCGGAAAAGCAACGATGCTCTACTGTACAAAATCAGCCGCTATTCCGGAAAAACTATTCTGCTCCCGCTCGGGCATAAGTCCTTATTCCGGAACACTGTTCCTGAAAAGGGCCAGTGTAGACAGCCCAGTAGTCTTTTCCGGAAAAAAGCCCCGATCGTGAAAATGGCGATCGGGGCTCTTTTCCGGAAAAGCGCGTCTAAATTGGCCACAGATGCTTATCCGGAAAAAGGGCTTTTTCGGAAAAGCAGCCTGCCAATGTAGACGCTCCTTTTCCGGAAAAACTGAAAACGGAATAGTATTCCGTTTTAAGCAGTTCCGGAAATTCATGCCAGTGTAGACACAGCCTCTTTGTATATACAGGGATTGAACCTAGCTGAGCATTGGTCCCTGAACAGTTATGAGGTGCTTGTGAGGCCAAATGCAAAATTAATTGTACATAATAAGCTCCCTTTACCTCCAATAGGGAGGGGTAGACTGATGGAAATATTTCATTTCCCTTTGCTTTAATTTTGAGTCCACAAATGTAGAGTAGGAAGGACGGAGATGAAATTCCAGTCATACCTGATTCGTCTTTTCACTAGATTTCACCTCGTGACCATCCACTCCTTTGTGTTCTAAAATGAATGTAATGATACTTTCCCTTCAATACTGTCAGATCCAGCTAACAGAATGTAACTATAGAATGGGGACTGAACAACAAAGATTCTTCCCTCACTGTGTGACTTTCTGCTCATCCACTTACACAAAGAGACAACTATAAAAACGAGAGTCATTAAACTTGCTCCTAATTTCTGCAGTTGTCATACTGTATGTATTCAATATACCATCAGGGCTTTTAATGTCAGTTTTTCTGAGAGCCCAATCCTGAGGTGATTGACGTGGATGAGTTTGTTGCAATAGGCATTAAGACACTTCCTACATCTGTAAGTTGAGTTCAGTAAAATGCAGATCCTACTACTACAAAGAGGGAGCCTTTTCAGCATCTCATTACTGCAAGGAGGGGGCTTTGTCCACAATGAATGATCAATGAGCATAGAAAAGTATGGAGTCCAATTCCAATCACTTTGTTCACAGTGAGACAGAAAAGCAGAATTTGACCTATAAGGAAATATATATGAAATATACACTTCCATATCTGTCATGATGACAACATGTCCAATTTTCTTCTTTTGTTCATGCATAGTAGTGCCACCAGACTCTAATCTGACATCTAATTAGAATGAGGGGCTCTATCATGGCTCTCGGCCTATGCCTGTATGTGCTGTCTCTCCCTTTCCTAATGGGGATAGCAATCAGCTTCCATGTCCCATTGGCTCCTCTTTCCCTAGATCCCACAGTGGGTTATCCAGGGTCTTGGGTATCTATGTAGGGAAAATGATGGTACTGGACAGGCTAGCTTGTCTTGAAGGCAGGACACAGATTGCCCTTCATGGAGATCACTGTGGAAAATCAAACTGCTGAGGGCTCTTTTATCTTGCCAGTGAAGTTGTGCTGTCAGGAATTGAGAGGGTAGGACAAAGGGTCCAGAGCTGGTGCAGTGATACAAGGATTTCCTGCAGATGATACTAACCTCCTTTAGCTTCTATGCAATCCATTGGTTGTGGAGCTGGACTCATGGTTCACTGTGTAGAGAGGGAACGCACCCTGTCAGTTTTCCTCTTCCTTAGCCAGTAATCAGGCACATTGCTTTTTATGCGAGGGCTTCATTACAAAACCAAAACATATTATTACATATACAGCACTTATATTGCCAAACAGAATGCAGATAAAATGATGGAGGAGCGGAAAGGATATTTTATTGGAAATATCCTTCTCATAAACTAACTGTTGCATGAAAACAATATAAGTAACCAACCCCCCAAATGGTGCATTAGATTTAGGGTAAATTAGGTAAGGTAAGTGAGGAAGGGGGTCTAATTTCTAAAATGTTTGCTCTGGCAAAAGGCTATGGGAAACAATCTCATTTTCCTGAGTGAGAACTATAGAATCAGCTTCAAAGTCAAATTTCATGATAGGCTAATTTTGCTGCAAAATTCACTTTATTATAATATTATTTGTTAGACTTGGTCTTTACCGCTATTTCAAGAGGGAACATAGAGAGTTCCTGACTTAAAAACTTAACCTGTCAAATATAAATGCTATCATTGTAATAATTCTTTCAACATTGAGAAGTGCTAGGAATGTTGTTAAATTAGAGCATGTATTTTTCAGGGGAAGATTATATAAAACGATTAAAGAGAGTCACAAATTTAACAATGTAAAACCATATTTCATTGAACATTTTGAAACAATATTTGGCTGAGCATTTTCTAGAAACATTTTTATAGATTTGAATATATGAAGCAGTGGATATTCTGGGAATTTATTTGGAGATGATTCAACCCAACACAATTAAAACGTGTGCCAGACTCTAGGGCCTATGTTGAGATATCTGACTCTTCCTGATAGCCTGCTCAGTTGGGTATCATTAGCTCCAGCCAAGGAATATAAAAGGATTTGCGTGTCTCTCTGAGTCAAAGGAACTAGGGTTTGAGATGGAAATCAGGGTGACTAAAATAGAATCCAGGGTCAGGGTATAGCACTGAATTCTATAATGGAATTAGAATGTTTTGAGTATTTTTATCCCCCTTTGCTTCCTAGACTGCTGCTACTCATTGACTAGCGATCACTGCATTGAGCTTTTGGCAACGACGCTCAGGGCTTTTCCCTCAGTGATTACAGTTACTTTAGAATTTAGCACTTGTGTAGGAATTTCTTACACTATTCCTTCCAATATGGAGCACATTGCATGAATTGCCATTGAATTTCATCTGCCATCTTGTTGTTCTGTTATACAGCTTCATTAGGTCCCACTTAAATCATCCGTGGTCTCTGGGTTTGTTCAAGCAGGGGGCTTTTAACCTGGATTGATTTGACTTTCATTATTTCACTTGCAGTACATAAGCTTCAGTAATAGCAGGATGCTATGCCTTCTTTCTATTTGCGTCATTGCACCCGTTGTACCTTTGACGACTGCTTGGTGCCTAGGATGGGGTGTTCTCAGAGAGTATTTTGTGGTTCTTTGCTTCACAGCTCAGCAGTATGCATTCTGGGAATTTTTTTTGTTTGTATTGTGCATTGTGTAACAGAAGCCAGGCAGGTTCAAAGTTTTAAAATCCCCATGTCTCCATTGTCTCAAGCCATGCTGCCTTTCTGAGTGTGCTAGTACCATTTTCAAATTGCTGTGGCTAGCTTGGTCCAACAATGGTCTGTGCTGCTGTGCAGGCAGCAGAATTTCATCATTCAAGGCTGGATGAATTCAGATTTAGACTTTGCCTAGTGCACCACCAATCAGGTTGCATTAAACAGACCACCCCTTATAAATCCTGCAGCAGTTCCTGCAGCAGCACCAGCAGACTCAGCAGCAGCAGTGGAAGCAGGATGAGGATGAGGAAGAAAAGCAGGACTCTGAAAATATATACAAAGGGAGTGGTTCTTGGAGCAGCTTCACATAATGCAGTGCTATTTCTGGGCTCTGGAAACTGGTGTGAATTGGTGGGAAAAGCTTATTCTGCAGACTTGAGATGACCAGCAGGGGTGAGAGAATTTCAGGGTGGGAAAGGTAACCTTTTTGTGATAGGTGTTAAACTGACCCCGGAGCTGCAGTGCTAGTGTACCAGCATTCAGGGCCCCAGACCTATGGGGAAGTGCATTGCCATTACCATGTGGAAGGTGGCCTCCTCCGAATGCTACCGCTCCATAGCCAATCAATTTGGTATGGGGAGAGTATCTGGGGCCATTGTCATGCAAGTGTGTGATGACATGGAAAAGGTGTTGTTGTACCAGGTTGTAAAGTTTGATAATACTCAGGAGATTATTGATGGCTTTGGCTTTGCACACATCAGGTTCTGAAACTGTACTGGGGCAATTGAAGTAATCCATGTGCCTATTACTTACCCTTTCTCCACAAGGGTGCAGAATTTATAAGGGAGGTTCTAGATAATGCTTAGTCCTGCCTTGTATGCAGGGACCTAGACTAAATGACCTCTTGAAGGAAAGGGATATTTCTCCATAATATTCCATTGTGGTGGGTGTAAAGACATAAATGCAGGAAAGGTCCATGATGCTAGGATTTTTCAGAACTCAACTATGTTTACCTTAATGGAGAACAGACTATTTGTCTCCAGGATCCCTATAAACATTAATGGGGAGGAGAACATAAGAATGGCCATACTGGGTCAGACCAAAGGTCCATCTAGCCCAGTATCCTGTCTGCCAACAGTGGACAATACCAGATGCCCCAGAGGCAGTGAATAGAACAGGTAATCCTCACGTGATCCCTCTCCTGTCACCAGGATTACTCTGGTAGTTTTGGGAGAGTTGGCTTATCCTCTGAGGGTATGTCTACACTACCCCACTAGTTCGAACTAGCGGGGTAATGTAGGCATACCGCACTTGCAAATGAAGCCCGGGATTTGAATTTCCCGGGCTTCATTTGCATAAGCAGGGAGCCGCCATTTTTAAAACCCCGCTGGTTCGAACCCCATGCAGCGCGGCTACACGGGGCTCGAACTAGGTAGTTCGGACTAGGCTTCCTATTCCGAACTACCGGTACACCTTCCGAACTTCCACGAGGTGTACCGGTAGTTCGGAGTAGGAAGCCTAGTCCGAACTACCTAGTTCGAGCCCCGTGTATCCGCGCTGCACGGGGTTCGAACCAGCGGGGTTTTAAAAATGGTGGCTCCCCGCTTATGCAAATGAAGCCCGGGAAATTCAAATCCCGGGCTTCATTTGCAAGTGCGGTATGCCTACATTACCCTCCTAGTCCGAACTACCTAGTCCGTGCCGCGTGTAGCTGTGCGGCACGGAGTCCTCACTAGCAGACATTTAAAAATGGCGGCGACCGGAGAGATGCAAATGAAGCCCGGGAAATTCAAATCCCGGGCTTCATTTGCAACTCCGGTTGCCTACATTACCACCTTAGTTCGAACTAGGGTGGTAGTGTAGACATACCCTAAGATAATAGGAACATGTTGTATTTTGAACTACAGTTGTGAGAGTAAGGGAGAAAGCTTTAGTGAATGGGTGGAAGGCTGAGGTGCACAGGCTTATGATTTGACTAGATGGCATGGCATCCAACACAATATGCAAACAGCTAGGGCAATACTGTCAAGGATGCCTATTGCTCATACTTTGAGGCTCAGGCACGAAAATATACAGCTAATATCCAACTGCTAACCTGCAGAATTGGTGGGTAGATAGATTGTGAACAGTGCAGTCTTATTTATAGGTAGTGGGAGTGGAACATTGTGACAATTCTCATTTTATCTCATGCATGTGCCAAGATACTTTTGAAGAACCCTATGAAATATTTAGAATTGATGTGCTTTCTGTGTAAAATGCATTGAAGATGCTTTATAAAGTAATGTTTTAAGTTTATATTATTAAGCAATGTATTAGAGAGCAAACACTAAAAATTCAACATGGCCCAGTGCAACAGAGAGCTTAATGCAACAGGAGGAACTGGGATTCAAGTCACAGGTGAGTATCTGCCTGGCCTCTGTTATCCCTTTGCCAATCTGCAAGTTTATCATTTGTTCTCACGCCTTGTTCTCTGGCTCTTACCCAGCTTCTAGTCCATATCTGAGCTTTACCTTGCACTCCATGACTAATTGGAGGAAGATAGGGAGGGGAGGACCTCAGGAAATTTTCTTTCTCTGTCAACCACCTTACTCATTGGTGTTCCTCACTTCCCTCTTTTGTCCTTGGAGAATTAGCATGTGCAGAGGTAGGGCTGATGGTACCGATGCTGGGAGAAAGTTGTTGATTCTTCTGCCATGCTTCTCTCACTGCCACCCTCTCTGCTTGCTGCTTCCTTGCTGTGGTGCAATGAAGAGGGAGTGGTGAATAGGGAGGTAGCAGACAGAGCAGTGGCTGTCTGGGAGGAAGAATGTGTGGCTGCTGTTAGTGGTTGTTCTGTGTCTAGCAGAGAGTTCCCTAAAGGATAGAGATCACAAATACAGACGAATACAGACAAAGGTTTTAATTGCCTTTGGCTCCACATATGGGACAGATCAGTAGGGCTGTGGGACATCACAGGGAAATTACGGTTGTTTGGCAAATCAGATTAAAGGAAGAGTTTGTTGCTAGCTGCAAAGCAATTTGTGGATGGTCTTTTTTTTTGGTGGGGGGCTGGGGAGGGGAGAATGTCTCTCTTAAGTTTCAAAACAATAACCGTATTCCTATGCACAACTCTTCTTTTAAAGAACTGCTGCATATAATTCCAGTGGCAACAGCCAGTGAGAATACAGTCTTTGAATACTCAATCTTATACCACACACTAAATCTGCGTAATTAGAATCTGAGACTGATAAACTGGCTGAAATGCTGAGAAGCAGCAGGAATGAAAGGAGAAGAGGAGAGAAATCAAAGGAGCAAAATGAAGTGGATATGCCTCAGATGGTGATGAAAGGAGAAATGGGGAAAGGGAAGCTATGAAAACTCCAGAGGAATATGTTCCCATCCGATCCTAGAACAGAAGGAAAAGAGGGCTATAAGAAAGGAGTGGAGAAAAGTGCTTTTGGAAAGAACACCTTTTTTTTTTTTGCAAGGTGCTCACAATGACAGCTGATCCAGAAAGCATCTATGGAAGGCTTAAGTGGTTCAGGGAGTGAACTGATTCTCTGTTGGTGGAGGACCGGGGCCCTCTATAGACACTATCCCCGATGGAGAGCAATAGCACAAAGGGACAGCTAGTCAAGGGTAGAATTTTGGGAGGGGAGGGGGCAGCAGCCGTGCACTCCAGGATGCGGTTTGCTTTTCATCCCATTCCCTGGATTCCTATTCAAGGAGTGAGGGGAAAGTACTTGCATTCTGTGCCTGCCTCTCATACCTGGCTGCTGAAGGGAGTTCAGTGAGCTCCATTGCAATCTCCCCCATCAGGAACAAATCAAGTCCAGTAGATAGAACTATGACAGGGAAGATTCACTGTATCCGAAAGGTGTTATGCGACAAGCTTAGCGCAGAATAGGCTCTACGGCCTTCCTCAGGCAGTGCCTCTATTGCACGAGGCTGCATTTTCCCAATATTAAAATATTTGAGCCATTGTTTTTGGTGTCCCTTCTGTCAGTGTATTTGCCCCAATCTGACAATGAAACCAAAATGGCCAGACAATAAAAGCTAAAGAATTTAAAGAGTGTTTTTGGCAGTTTCTGCTATCACGTTGTGGATGTTATGGGAATAAATATTACATTTGCTCAGGGGCTCTTCAAATTCCAATTGTTAACCAGGTGAGGATTCCTTTAAGATACAAAACTTGGTTACTTTCATATGCAATTTTAAATGCATGTTCATAAATCTCAGCTCATCCATTTCCCTCCTCCCACAGATTTCTGTTTAGGTAATACCTGAAGGATTTTTTTTTTTTACTTTAATTTTTCCCGGTTGCATCTGATTTGTGTGTAAAAATGTTCAGGGAATGATTTCTGTTTTTTTAAAAAACCTCTGCTAGCTTGTAGTTTATGATCCATGTAATAACTTTCAAGAACTCTGAATCATGACAGTTATGATCTGAATGTTATATGGAATTTTCAATTATTTATAGTCTAGCTTTTCATGGCGATAACTATCTAAAGGCCTCTTCATCTGATTAAAGCGCAGTATAGTAACTGTTGCCATTAATATAAACGTTTCTGCTGGGTATTTTCTATGGTTATTGCCTGGGGTTTTGCTGGGGTATTTGCCTGGACTTTCCTTTGGACTTTTTAATTGTAAACGACATTGATTTATGATTGTGAAAACATGTCAGTGTCTCTGAACAGATCTAGGTGTGTGGTGGCCCAGTTTGGCTAAAATGAGTATTTTTGATTGTCTGATACCACGCCCAGTTAATGTTTCCTGCCATCTTAGGTGACACTTTTGCTTCTCTATCACTAACGTAAAGTCAATGTAGTACATATTTACACCAGATCTGAATCTAGCCCTTTATGGTACCCATATTAATGATGGCATTTCCAGAAATACTTCCTTTGGAGTAGATCCAAAGCCCTGATGTAGTCAGTGGATAGAATCTCATTGACTTCATCAGGTTATATAGATCAGGCTCTTTTTTCTCTTTCAAGTTTTTAGAGACTGACATAAAAACATCAGTAATAACACCTTGACCCCTCACAGGCTGGACAATTTGGAGGCATCAGTTGACAAATAGGTATCAAAACGTATCCTTCTCTTCTTCTTGGCTTTGTGCATCTCGATTTAATACAAAGACATATCTACATATTAATTTTCATCTCTGTTCCTTGGGAAGATTTAGTTTTAACATGGTGCTAATACGTGGGACAGCACAAAGTTGCTCATATTATGGAACACTGGTGGTCTGATTTTTGAAATGTGATATATTTTTCACATATCAAGTATCAGGGGTTAGCCGTGTTAGTCTGAATCTGCAAAAGCGGCGAGGAGTCCTGTGGCACCTTATAGACTAACTGAAGTGTAGGAGCATAAGCTTTTGTGGGCAAAGACCCACTTCGTCAGATGCCTGTCACAATTTTTCACACAATTTTTCACAGAATTAATCTTAATGACGGATTCCAGATGTTTCTGGAAAATGTAGAAATTAAGCTTTCTAATTTTTCATTATGTAATGATATTTGCAAAACAAGACCAGAGGGTATAAAAATGGAAAATTATCTAATATTTTGACGTATAATTTTATAACAACAACAACAACAAAAAGATAAAGGGCCTGACAGTTCACTCCATTACACCAATGAAACTTGTTTTGTCTTCGGTGGAATTTCACCAATGGAAAACTGGCATAAAAAACTAGAAAATCAAGCCCAAAGATTAATGAACAGCACCAACAACAAAAGGTAAATATAGTGTTTGTGGAAAGTGTAAGATTGACAGCCTTGGGAAATGAAGATCTTTATTTACAGAACAGTCCTATTAATACACAGAACAGGTGTAAAAGAGCTGCGATCCACCAATATTCCATAACCCAAAATGCATGGTTAGGAATAGTTCATTCTTCATGCTTTTCACTTCCTGTCATTTCTGAGAGGATGACAACAAACACGATGGCTCAAAATAAAGGGTATAATTCCATTTTAAATTCAACTTTAATCTCTAATAATTTCCAGATTAGCATTTTCCCCTAATGGTAAAACAGCAGGAAAGAGTATTTTATACTGACTGTATATTTATCTGCATAGTTCCATTATTCCATAGCTATACAATGTGAAATATTTATGGATGCAGTTCTCCCCAGTATTATGAGCTATTTCATCTCTATTGTCCTTGCTTTGGTGCTGTTCCTTTTCACAGGGATAAATTTAATCCATTGCAAGTACTGAATCTAAGTTCAGGGGACCCTTCTTTGCAAAATATATAGAATGTAGGTGGTTTGGACCCTCTCTGAGTCACCCAAGCACAGATTTCTGGGACCATGTCATTCTAGTGCTTTGCTATCTGATGTAGCTCTGCATTCAGGGGCGGATACAGGGCAGGGCGAATGGGGCGGCCGCCCCGGGCCCCGCACATCAAAAAGCCCTGCGCATGCGCCGTGGCGCCACCGCGAATGCGCATGGCGTTACTGCGCATGCGCCGTGGCATGGGGGGACCCCACGGAATTATGCTGCCTGGGGCCCCGCAAAATGGTCATCTGCCCCTGTCTGCATTGAATGCACAGTTCAGCTCCAGAGTTCTGTTTCAATTTTCAAAGCCCTGCCTGAAAGTAATCCAAGGGTACATCTACACTGCATGCTGTTTTGGGATACCAGAGGTATCCTGAAATAGCTACCTCATGTCCAAGGAATGCGCACGTTATTTCAAAATATTTTTCCGAATAATGGACATGCATGCTATTTTGCTATCCCTGTAAACCTTGTTGAACGAGAGTTAAGGGATGGCTCGAAATAGTGCTTTATTTCAAATTTTGGTGCCGTGTAGATGTGCCAAATTTTGAAACAGCTTATTTTGAAATAAAATCAAAATAAGATACACAATTTGTGTAATGCAAATTTTGTATCTTATTTTGAGTTTATGGTGCAGTCTCGACACAACCCTAGTTACATAAGTCCCTCTGGGTATGTCTACACTACCACCCTAGTTCGAACTAGGTGGTTAATGTAGTCATACGAACTTGCAAATGAAGCCCGGGATTTGAATTTCCCGGGCTTCATTTGCATGTTGTTGGGCGCCGCCATTTTTAAATGTCCGCTAGTGCAGACTCCGTGCCCACGGCTACACGTGGCATGAACTAGATAGTTTGGACTAGGCTTCCTATTCCGAACTATCTGTACGCCTCGTGGAACGGAATAGGAAACCTAGTCCGAACTATCTAGTTCGTGTCGCGTGTAGCCGCGGGCATGGAGTCCGCACTAGCGGACATTTAAAAATGGCGGCGCCCGGCAACATGCAAATGAAGCCTGGGAAATTCAAATCCCAGGCTTCATTTGCTAGTTCGTATGACTACATTAAGCACTCTTGTTCGAACTAGGGTGGTAGTGTAGACATACCCTCTATGTCTACATATGTTCATGAACTTCTAAGACACCAATGATCCACAGGAATGATTAAAATATTGACGAATGAGAGATCCTCAAGACCAGTGGACAGAATATTTATGGACCTAGTGTTTGAAACACA
Source organism: Pelodiscus sinensis (assembly GCF_052426305.1). NCBI lineage: Eukaryota > Metazoa > Chordata > Testudines > Trionychidae > Pelodiscus > Pelodiscus sinensis. Next base: position 105,809,063 of record NC_143057.1, on the reverse strand, counting down.
ATGCCGACTGAAATAAGAATGACCACTAATCTCACTACATAGACAGACATTCTACTTTTAGCTGATTATCTATCTATCTCTAATATGCTGACTGGTGTAGAAGACAGATCATTGGTGGCACTCAGATACTGCAGTGATGGGGTGCAATAGAAAAACCGAGATGGAGGAAAATAAGGTAATCATAAGCCAATATGGATTTGTTACAAATGAATCATTGCAAAGTAAGTTATTTCTTTGATGCTTTCTTGCCATTTAGGGTATGTCTACACTACCCCACTAGTTCGAACTAGCGGGGTAGTGTAGACATACCCTTAGTGAAGAAAGGAAATTGACTGCCAATGTTAATTCTAGATTGTATTTTATCTTTTAAAAATGTGATCATGAAAAGTTACAATAAACATGAACATGAACACACTACATTGTATATACTACTTATTCAGAAGGATGACGTTAATATTCTAGGAGCCAAGCTAAAGATTCTGAGTGGGTGGGTGGATGGGTTGGAAACCTTATCCTTGGAGGCTGAGCACACTGAAAATGGTGACCACATTTTGAAATGCCTGTTCTCCTTTTGATGCTTCTCTTTTGCATAGATTTGGTATGCCTGCTTTTCCATTACAAGAACAGTCCATATTTTACTATACTCAGTCATTTCCATTGGAGGAGAAGTCACATTTTTCCAGTAATGTGAAATACAAAGTCTTAACTGCTAACAATAAAAAAAGAAATTAATTTGTCATTCTTTTAAAAATGTCAGTCATTGCCTGGAGCATTAAGTAAGCAAGACAGGCGATCTCTAAGAAGTTAGCATTTTGTCATAAGATGAATCTATTCAATAATTTCCTCCCCAAAGTAATTCCTGGACATAGCCACCACATGTGCATGTATGTTCCCATGTCCCCGGAACCTTCCAGCAAAGTGCCTCCATAGTAGCAAAAATATGATGAATCTTAACTGGAGTCAATTGCCATATGTACAGTAATTTATAATTTTTTCTTTATGAGCTAAACAAATACAAAATGTGTGTTCCATTTCCCATATAGAGAGCTACTCATCCAGATCAGTTTCTTTGTCCAAACCCCTCTCCCATCTGGGTTCTTCTGTTATATATCTTTTCCAGTCAGAATTGTATATATCTTTAAAATTATGTTTGAGCTTGCTCCTGGGACAACCCCTCATGTGTTGTTAAAGGTCTAGATATTTTACTATGAAATGTTTAACATATAAATATTGGAAATAAGGGATATTGGCATTATTTACATTTTTACATATCTCATGGTATGATTTCGAACTGGGACCTAGGAACATCTGTCCCAAAATGAGTATCTCAACTATTACCCACAATGAATAGTCACTTCGATATTTCCTAGGGATAAATTCCTGATTATCAGTAAAAGTAGTTAAGGGAGTGGCCTTTTGTAGCAGGGATTTTAAAAATGTGACCAAAGCTGTTAAGATGGTCTGAGTGAATATATGTTTATTTAGTTTTTGGTGAGCTAAATGGGTTTTTTTTAGCCCAACAATGACTATAAATTGCTATACTTGAGATCCAGTCTTGTCTGAATTTTAACTAGTGTTTATATGCTCTATTGTTAACTAAGCTGGCCACATGTTTTAATTGTGATGCTCCATAAAAAGTTAGGTTCTGTGAGCCTAGGGAAAGCTAATCTACCCCACTTAAACAGAACTTTAGATCTCACCCTTTGCCTTTTATATTTCTGCATTAATTTTAATTGCACTTCCTGACATGTTGTTAATGTTCTCTCAGGAATACTGTGACAGAGCCCTGGAAGCTAGTAGGCCAGCCAGAAATCTGAACATCAGGTGCCAGTCATTTCCCCTGGAGAAGGCTGATTGGGAAGGTGTAGCAAATTAGCTGATCAGGCTGGGAAGACTGATGAACCAATTAGCTGTCAGTTGAGGAATGTAAAAGAAGAGACAGGAAGAAAGTGTGGGTGGGAGGAAACCAGGTGTTGCTGAGCCTTAAATGGTCTGTGTCCTGAAGGAAAGACAGACATTCCTTCCTTGTACAATCCACACCCCCTACTGGGTGTGGTTTGCTGTCCTGTGTAGTGGCACTTAGAGCACTTACAAAGAGAGAATGAGTTTGTTCTACAGCCTTAGCTGAGACCTAGCTGGCTTTATAGCTCAAGCTGTAGAGTCTCATGCACTAAGCTCCAGAGGTCCCATATTTTGTTCTGCCTGTTATTGTTACAAGTAGGGGCTTGTTTGGGATTTTAATTGGGTCTCTGAAGCTTGAAATGTGCTACTTCAGCTAGGGGAAGTATGTAACCCACACACTTACTGGGTGTGGTTCACTGTCCCATATAGTGCCACTTAGACCACGTACAGAGAAAGAATGAAGCAGAAGAGCCTGGGGGTGCTTCATCAGGGAACAAATGCCAGGGGAGCAGCTGTTGCTTCAGAAACAAGTAAGTCCTAGTATGGTATGAAAGTATAACAGGCTTCAAAATTGTAAAGTGGCTAAAAAAAGTCCTTGGAAGATAGCTGAAGCAAAATGCAGGACAATGTAGCACTTTAAAGACTAACAAGATGGTTTATTAGATGATGAGCTTTCATGGGCCAGACCCACTTCCCCACGAAAGCTCATCATCTAATAAACCATCTTGTTAGTCTTTAAAGTGCTACATTGTCCTGCATTTTGCTTCAGCTACCCCAGACTAACATGGCTACATTTCTATCCCTTGGAAGATAGGTCCATCATGGCCAGGGATTCAACCCCTCTAGCCTCTGACTGTCAGAAGCTAGGGGTGGACCACTAGAGATGGATCACTGCATGACTGCCTGCTCTGTTCATTCCCTCTGAGGCACTTGGCATGGGCCACTGTTGGAAGACCCGATTGTGGGCTTGATGGACCATTGCTTTGACCCTGTATGCCTGTTCTGTGTTGACCCGAACACCACTTGGACACAGGGGCCAGTCTGTGTAAAACGTGGACTGCTGATGATCCTAGTGCCTTGCTATTGACATTTGAAAGGATAGCAATGGAAGCCAGCAGGGAGAGAGATGTGTAGCCTCCAGTTAGCACCCTACTTGGTGGGAGGAGTGGGATGGGAGGCTCAAGCCTACATGGCCCTTAGTGACAAATGGTACTGTGAAGAAAGCCACAACAGAATGGGCTTGTCTACTGAGAAGAACCAGCAGAAGTTTCAGGCCATTAGAAGGGCTGGAGATGTACAGTTCATGGCATTTTCCCAAAGGCTAATGGGGCTACCCATTACTGAAAAGCCAGATACAAAGAGAATGGGAGCAGTTATGAACTCCCCAATGAAAGATCAATTGCTGCAAAGCCTGCCTAAATGCACCTGTGTATGGGGTAGGAGCGGGCATGCTGATGGGAGGGGGCATAGGGACAACTTCCCTATGATGATTTAAAAAGATCAAGAGTTCCCTGCTGCTGCTCCTATGGCAGCAGCAGTGGCCAAAGCCCTGGGTGCTTGAAATCACCGCCTGGGTGGTGGGCTCCAGACAGCATTAAGGGCTAGCTAGGAAGGGTGTGTGGAATTAATGATGCAATTAGTACGAGTAAAATCCCAACAGCATGGACAATTTACCTGAGGAGTGAATGCGTGTCCATTAGGCCTGTCCAAAGGCACAGGCTATATCAATCCAGGCACTATATGCAGGCAGTTCAGTTTCCATTTGTAATGCATTAGCCCCTTGTATGGCTCGGGCTCTCAGGATTTGCGCTTGACATTGTTTAGCTTGGAGCTGCTTAAAAGGGTGTGTCAGTGTTCCAATTTATCAGGTAGATTCAGGTACTGCTTTAGTCCAATTAGTTGGCACCATTAGGTGTCTGGTCAGATTAAATTGTTTCTTCTCTGTTTTTCCACTGAGTCCCGATCTTTGAATTTAATCTATGCATACTAAATTATAACTCCCAGATTAGCTATCTTTTGATTAAATTAGCCAAACTTCTATTAACAAAACTCATATCTTGAATGGGTGGCAGAATAGTGTGTCTATTAAATCAAAATACGCGTATGGTATATTTCTTGACATGTAGATTCATCTCTTGCTGGACATCCAACCTATTTTTTAAAGTCTCAGAGTGGTAGCCATGTTAGTCTGTAACTTTAAAAACAATGAATAGTCCTGTGGCAACTTAGAGACTAACAGAAATGTATATAGTATCATGAGCTTTTGTGGGTAAAACCCACTTCTTCATATGAGCTGGAATGGAAATGACAGGAACACAGAATTTATAACAGGAAAAAAACGGTACTTGTCAAATGCAATTCTGGTGCTAGTGAGGCTAATTGAGTGGGCTGGAAGTGTCCCATACTTAGCTTTTGATGTAAATGAGGCATTAAATGCATGGAAGGCTGGCTTTATAATGTGATATCCAGTTAATGTCTTTGTTCAAACCAGGAGAGACCGTATCAAATTTGCATATGAAGGTCAATTCTGCACTCTCTCTTTGTAATTGGCTTGTGAAATTCCTTTGCAGAAGAATGGCTACTTTTAAATACATTAAGTACCCAGGCAGGTTAAAATGTTCCCCTACAGGTTTATATGTGTTCCCATTTCTGATTTCACACTTGTGTCCATTTATTCTGTGTTGTAGAGACTGTTCAGTTTGGCTAATACACATGGAAGAGAGGCACTGCTTGCATATTTCACATTAGAGGATGTAGAGTTGTATGAGCCCGTGATGATGTGGTTTATGTGATTAGGTCCTGTGATGGTGTTGCTTGTTTAGATGTGTGGACAGAGTTGGCAACAGGGTTTACTGCAGGGGTAGGTTCCTGGGTAAGAGTATCTGTTGTGCGGTGTGTGGCTCCGGGAAAGAATTTGCTTCAGGTTAATTGCATTTGGTTTTATTACCAAGAATATTGTGCACACACAGAGCAAGTATAATGATTCTGCTAAACTCAATGTACCATTAGCAGTCCTATATTCAGTTCTGGGCACCACTTTTAAAAAAGACCAAGACAAGTTGGAGAGAGTTCAAAGGAGAGCAGAAAAAATGACAAATGTTTTGGAAAATAAGATCTATGTGGAAAATGTTATGAGAAGTGAGAATGTTTAATGTAGAGATGACTGATGGAGACATGGGAACTGACTACAATACATCAAAGGGTGTCATGATGAGAGCTGGTATCACTTGTTCATATTAGTCACTGAGGACAGAAGTGGTAATGGGCAGTGCTGCAAGGAAAATGTAAGTTAAGTGTGAAAGGTTTATAAGCAGAACAATGCGACGGAGTAAGCTGCCAAGGGAGGCTGTGGGATTATTTTAGCTTTGAATCCCTTCTCTGCAAGTAGATGCCCATCTACTAGAGAGAGTTTGAGTTTTTAAAACATTCCTTCTAAGAGGCAGGTGGATTGTTTTCATGATCAGTTCCTGCCAAATTTTAGGATTTGTTTTGAGGTGGCTTTTCACCTCTAGTCATATAGCCTCATTCTTTACTTCCCCTTCCTCACTTTCATTCACTAATAGATCCGAAGAGCAGAAGGGACTATTGTGGTTATCTAGTATGACTTTCTGGATAGAAGGTCTCCCAAATAATTCCTACACTGGATATTTTTCTAAAAGATACAATCTTGGTTTAAAAATTGTCAATGATGGAGAACCCACAAAACTCTTGAGACATTGTCCAAATTACTTTCATGGCTAAAAATCTATGCCTTAGTTCCATTCTGAATTGAATTTCTGCTTCCATCATCTCAGCTGACACTCCGCACAGTCTCAAGCCCCAATTCGGCAAAAGACTTGAGCACATCCCAAACTTAAGCATGTGGATAGTTGTGGGACTGCTTGTGCTTAAAATTAAGCATGAGCTTGAGAGCCTGGCTGTATCTAGGTATGGATGCTTAAAACATTAAGCCGTTCTCTCATCCACCATAAACCTGATCTCCAGGAAACAGGAGTCCAGAGCAAGGTTCCCTCTAATTTTTTTCATCCACAGACGCAATAAATTATGATATGTGCACTGAGGCATGTGCAGATGTGCACCACCAATAGAAACACATACTGAGCACTGTGAACAGATATGGGCGCTCTGCCAATCAGCTGGGTGGCACCTGAATCTCTCCTGGGTGGCCACCCAAGTGCTCAGCATACAGGGAACACTGGTCCTGAGGCCTCTCCCGCCTTTATAACATCATGGTCTACTGCCATCACATGACAGGACTGGCTCAGATGTGCTAATCTAACATTTTATAGGACTAGTCCAGTATTACTTAAATTCCCTATGGAATAAAGTCACAAGGATTGGGTCCTGGCTTATCACATGATTATCATATACAGGCAGTCCCCAGGTTAAGTACAAGATAGGGACTGTAGGTTTGTTCTTAAGTTGAATCTGTATGTAAGTCGGAACTGGCGTCCAGATTCAGCCTCTGCTGAAACTGACCGCCAGTTCCGACTTACATACAGAATCAACTTAAGAACCCCAAGCGTCCTCAAGTCAGCTGCTGCTGAAACTGATCAGCGTCTGATTCCAGGAAGCCTGGGGCAGAGTAACTCTGCCTCGGGCTTCCTGCAGTCAGCCGCTGGTCAGTTTCAGCAGCGGCTGACTTGGGGATGCCTGGGGCAGAGCAGCTGGGGTGCTGCTGGGTTGGTCCAGTAGTGCCCAGAGCGGCGCTGTGGGACCAACTGGCAGCGCCCCAGCTGCTCTGCCACAGGCATCCGGAGAAAAGCCTAGTCTGCTGGAGGGGGAGGGGCGTACTAGCTGCGCCCCCCCCCCCCAGCAGACCAGGAAGACGCAGGCGGCGGACCGAGACGCACCGCGGTCCCGCCGCCCGGGTCCTCCGCGGCTTTGCTCCCCGTCTCCCTGGTCTGCTGGAGACCTGCAGACCAGGGAGACGGGGAGCAAAGCCTCTGAGGACGCCGGCAGAGGGACAGCTCCTTGGTTGTGCTGAGACTGTTAGGGTGCATCTACACTGCACCCATAGATTGAAATAAGAATGCAATTTGAGCAACGCAAATTGTGTATCTTATTTTGATCTAATTTCCAAAAACTTATTTTGAAATTTGGTGCTGTCTACACAAATTTCAAAATAAACCACTATTCCCAAATGTCCCTTAACCCTCATGGAATGAGGGTTACAGGGATGTCAGAATAGCAAGCCTGTTATTTCAAAATCTATTTTGAAATAATGGGCTGGTTCAGAAGATGTGGAATAGCTATTTCGGTATATCTTCGGTATCCGGAAATAGCTCTTCAGTCTAGCCATACCCTGAGATTGCACCTTTCCTGATCAATGATCACTCCAAGAAAATAAAAAATCTAGTCCGAAAGGATTTTGGGCTAAATCCTTACCTGTTGTCAGTCAACAAGGCAATAGCAAAAGGCTGATATTTTTTTCATTAGCTCAGGATCTTGTCCTTTATTTGGAGCATTATAGTTTAGAGATGAGGTCCCCTTTCCCTCCTTTACAAGACAAGAAACATTATCCTGTAGCAGCACACCCTCAGCCCCATACTTCTGTCAGTTTTTCCATTTTTAACTGAACCGTAAAATGTACTCTCGGGTGAAATTTAGCATTCGGCATTTGAGCCCAGGAAGGGGATATTTCTGGAGGAAATTTGAAACGAGCTATTTGATTTTAGAGATAGAATAATGCAAATAATAAGAAACAGTCAAGTTTTAAAAAGCCTTCTTCACGGACTAATACAACTTCAAAAGAGTGTTCTTTTAAAATTCAAATTTGATGGTCAACAGTCATGAGAGTGAATTAAGTACTTTGGAAATATTAAAATAAAAACCAAAGGCGGGAGTTAAAACAAAATATTGGAAGCTGTTCATGAGCATGTGCAGACATATTTAAATTACCCCCAAAGTTCTGAGTGTTTTTTTGGCCTGCTCTCACTATATATCTGTGCCAGCAGTGGTGCAGTCTAAACACCATAAATTGTCTTCTGTTCAGCATTATTAAAGTCACTTTACTATAGCTTTACCCAGATTTCTTTGCTTTGCAGCATTTTTAACCTTCAAATTCAAGGATATATTATTGTCTTAATCACAGTGATTGCCTGGACACCAAGAGTATGTCTACACTAGCCCCCTAATTCGAACTAGGGTGGCTAATGTAGGCATTCGAACTTGCAAATGAAGCCCGGGATTTAAATATCCCGGGCTTCATTGGTATGTTCCCATCCGGCCGCCATTTTTAAAGCCCCTTAGTTCAAACGAACTGCCCATGGCTACACACGGCTACACCTCATTCCACAAGGAGTAACAGTTAATCGGAACTACGGATTTAGTTCGGATTAACTTTAAACTGCCTTGTGTAGCCGTGGGCATTTCGTTCGAACTAAGGAGATTTAAAAACGACGGCCGGACGGGAACATGCAAATAAAGCCCAGGATATTTAAATCCCGGGCTTCATTTGCAACTCCGGTTGCCTGATTTGCCTACCTAGCTCGAATTAATGAGCTAGTGTAGACATACCCCAAGAGAAGAGTGTTAATGCCTGATTTGACTGACACTTGATGCCTGATCCTCTTTCACACTATCAAGATAGCAGCTAATAATTGTGAGTATAAATTATGTAATATATTTGGGTACTGGATTGTGCCCAGATGTCAGGTATCTAGATATGAAATATCATAAGCTACACTTGCATGTATGCAACAGTTCATGTTTTCACCAGCAATTGTTACTGCAAATAGTGGGTGCAAAAAATCAGGTCACGTGAAATAAATTCATACACTAAAGAGCACACTGAAATGATCAGTGTTTGTGATAGAAGATAGGGAAGGAAAGAAAAATGGACATTTCAAGAAGTACAGTATGTTTGTCACCTCCATTGAATTAGTACATTCTAGCGCCCCTCAAGACTTTTAGAACAGGTCCTTTGCAGATTGATATGGGAAATGTCTAGGGCAAAAACCTGGCCTTTCTCACGGGAGGTATCCTAGGTTTCAGCTCGCAGGACAGGATGGCTCAGTTTGGCATAGAAGAAAATACTCCGCTCGGCCCATCTTATTGTTCCTTCATAAGAGAGCATGTTAGTAGCAGCCTTAACATGCGTAGTACATCATGTGGTCTAGGTGGCTGCTTGCATGGTTACACCCCATGAACAGCAGACCATGCTCATATCTGGCAGTTCTGCACTGATTGGTGTGGCAGCTAGGCCCACTCTGGTGTAAATTGGAGTACTAGGAGAAAATCCTACTCCACTGTCACAAGGTGTGCTATGGGTATGGCGATACATTCAGCTGGAGGTATAAATTCCAACTCCGAGACATGCCCACATTAGCTTAAATTAAGCTAGCATTCTAAAAATAGACTCTAGCATATTGTTTCAGCGTTATCGTGTTCTTTATAAAAAAAATTGGAATTCTTTTAAAGAGGTTTTTGGACCAGATGCTGACCCAGGCACCCCGGCTGCTTCACCTTGCTCTACCCTATATCTGGCTCATGGAAGATGCCATTTGGTCTCTCTTCCTAGCCCACACCACTCCAGTGATGCAGAGGTGTGGGAATGGCTTTATAAATCTGTGAGGCATTTTTGGGCAGACCTTGGTGTGCTAACACCTATGAAGAGAATGGGTCCCTGGGCCGCTCAGGGTGGGATGGGAGCATAAAACCATCTTCCTCCTTCCTGCCCCAGATCTTGAGCTGTGCTGAGTGCTGTTAACCTGTAATACAGTACCTCTGGCTCTTCTGTGTAAGAACTCTCACCTGAAAAGTAATCGATAAGATTAATAGAATGAAATAGTGACAGAAGTTCTCCCATCCAAAGCTTGGAATACTACACAGGGTGCTGGATTAGGAGGATCTTTCTCATTCTGCTGTCATTGTGCTGAGCTGTTATACTGCCCTGGATGAGAAAAATGTTATCTCACACATTGACATGCTCGCCACGCAGGCACACAAGAAATCTTTTGTAGTTGGCTTAAATCGAGCAGTTAGAAAAAGCTGCAGTTTACTTGTTGGAAAGAAAGTTATCCTCATAAAAGTGAAATGCTAATAATAACCATTTGTAGTGTGTGTATGTGTGTGGGGGGGGGGAGGGGGGGAGGAGGGTTATTTTTCATTGTAGTCACTGGTTAGCAAAACAGACCTCTGCCTCCCAAGAAACATTTTATTCATTTTCTAGCTGCATTTTTGTCAGCAACCCAGTTCAGCATGGAGATTTGTACCGATGGTAATTAGTTTCAGCTGATACTTACTGGCAGTCATTTCCCAAAATCAATGAAAATAAACACAAATATAATAGCATTTTTAAATGATGCAGTGTTCCCTTTTTAGAGAACGAAAACAAGCATACTTCCTGACAACACTGCAACAAGACATCCGATCAGTGAGTCAAGTACTATAAAGAAAAACAGGAAAATATTGCAAAGATAATGTTTCCAACCTTAACTAGCAGACTGCTAAGGATTCTATCATTTGCATGAATACCTTTTGATGGGTTTAAAAAAATCCTTGCACAATGGGGACTGTATGTAGCTGACAGCTTAACGCTTTTGCAATGGAAACTAAGAAAAGTTCTGGATGCTAATAGAAGCTTTTACTGATAATGGATTTAAGCTCCTGAATGCTAGAAGTGTGTTATTTCTGGTGTTAGGTTAAAAAGATCATAATATGGTATTCATTAAATTGTACAGCCAAAAATAACATCTGTCTCTCATGAATAAGGGATAAGGTCTCGTTTTTATCTCTCTCCTTATTTGAAAACAATATTTTTGCTTGAAAATTATAGTTTTGTCCCATTTGGAGGAATAACATTAAATATTACAGTCACTTCATCACACCATTTTAGCAAAACTGGAATCTGCTTAATAAAATAATAAAAAAAACCAATTGTGGCACTTGGTTACAATAACTTTGGAAAGCATAACCATGTTTCTGTGTGGGGCTACCTTAATTCCTTTGTTTGATCATTTTTTCATTAGAGCCCTCAGGCATCTACCACATGAATTAGGGGAAGTACTGGATCACTTCATCTCTGGTATGTTTGGTTACAATTCTGTGAAAATGCAGCATATGCACCAGGATATAAAGCTGATATTAGCATTCCGGATACTACTGTAAAGACCTGTGTGGATGGATCGATTGCTTCTTGGGTGGCGCTGAGCACTTGTTGTTTCCTCTGAATATTTTCATGGGACTAATCACATGAATAAGAATCATAGGTGCAAATGTTTCATGTCCAACTGTTCAAGTCCTGCAGTGTGATCAATTTGGGCATACCTTTGCATGCAACTGCTTGGCAATAAAGTAACTGAAGTCAGTGTGGCTCTGGACAATTACACACGTCCACCCATTTGGAATAGCTGGCAGGATTAGGGCCTTTCACTGTAAGCTCTTCAGAGAAGGGGTTGTCTTTCTGTTGGGTGTGTCTATGGTGCTGTAGATGGGAGAATGACACCTGCTAGCTCTGCTCAAACACTTAAATATAGCAGTGTGACCACATAGGTGGTGGCTCAGGCTAGTTGCTTGAGTGCAAACTTGTCTGATCTCCTGGGTACACACTTGGGTGGCCAAGTCAAGCAGCCTGGGCTGCTGCAGTCACACTACAATTTTTATCATGTTAGCTCAAGCAGAGCTAGTGGATCTGTTTACCCATGCTGGGAAGCATGCTCTCAGCTGCTTGTGTGGACATAGCCTTTTCAGAGGGCCCAATACACTGAACCTGAAAAATAAATGAGGAATGATAATAACATGATGAACACTAAAGATCTGCATGTCTATTATAAGTTTGTATTTTCAGGGCTTCACGGCAGATCATGAAGATGCACTAATCCCTTTTCAGTTCACGATACTTTTTACCATTATTTGTGAATATTGGTTGGGCTGTTTATTTGTTTGACTTTATATGGGAACAAAAGGTATAGATTTGCAACCTGCTGCTTACTTTAGTGCCACAAAAATACTTTAAACTAAAGTTTGCAGGCTGCACAGCAAGTCCATAATGCACACCAGTAAATTTGGCTGTTCTGGGAAAAATATTTGAGGAACTAATGATTTTGATTTTGATTTTTTTTTAGTTCACAAACAATATTTCTAAGCGCATTTCTCTGCACTTCCGATAGTGTTGGAAGCAACTGTTGCAAATTTGTCATGTCACAGTGTATGTGTGTTGGGAAGGGTATTTCTGTAATTTCTGATGGTTCTGTAACAACCATGTAACTATTAAAGAATTTGTATTTAAAAATGCATGTCACCAATTCTGCAACGGCAACACTAGTGTTCTGGGCCTGAGCACCCTTCGTTCTAAAGAATTCTCCCCTGCTCAGAGTTATGTCCTAATGCATTTTGAGGGTTGCAATGTGTTAGGGTCTATATGAGATCAACATGCCATTGAAATATTTCCCTTCTTTCCTCTTTGCCTTGCTCCATTTATCTCTTTTACCATTCAGGACATATATAATCACAGAACCATAAAGGGGAGCACAAGGATTATCTAGTCTAACTCCTACCCACATATAATGAATTCGGTATCTAAACCATCCAAGATAGGTGGCTCCCAGTCTCCTTTTGAAAACCTCCAGTGAAGAAGCTTCCATAACCTCCCTAGCCAGTCTTGGTTGGAAAAAAGAAGTTACTCATGCCCCTAGAGTATCAGACACACCTGGGACATCTCCGTGCATAGCACCATGGACTGCAGATGCCTGGAAGACTGTCACCATTGGGGACTCCATCAACATGAGCGCTGGGCAAATATATATTTTTTTAAGTTCAGTGGCCAGACGGAAACATTTTTTAAAAAGTCATTTCAGGTTAAACCAAAATGACAATTTTTTCATTTTCTATGCCAAAACAAAACTAAATAAAATGCTGAATAGCCACTTTTTAATTTTATGTGAAAAGTCTGGACATTTAAACATTAAGATGATAGCTTGCCTTATTAATATTTTGACTAGCTTGCAGGTATTGAAACTAAAATTGCCTTGTTTACACTAGGATTTTAATACACCTTTTTCTCCCATGAAGCCATGGTCTGAATGATTGAACTACATGCGTGGAGAATGTACAACTTTCTCTCCCTTAGTTATGATTCCTGAAGAAAAGGTTGAGGCATGTCGACATGAACTGTACGCAAGTTTGTCCTGATGCTGACACCTGTGTGATGATCGCTGCCATGTCAAGAAATAAAGGCTTAGCCCTGAGTGCTGTTAATTCATAAACACTCAGGGTATGTCTACACTACCCCGCTAGTTCGAACTAGCGGGGTAATGTATGCATACCGCACTTGCTAATGAAGCCCGGGATTTGAATTTCCCGGGCTTCATTAGCATAAGCGGGGAGCCGCCATTTTTAAATCCCCGCTGCTTCGAACCCCGTGTAGCGCAGCTACACGGGGCTTGAACTAGGTAGTTCGGACTAGGGTGCCTATTCCGAACTACCGGTACACCTCGTTTCACGAGGAGTAACGGTAGTTCGGAATAGGACCCTAGTCCGAACTACCTAGTTCGAGCCCCGTGTAGCCACGCTACACGGGGTTCGAAGCAGCGGGGATTTAAAAATGGCGGCTCCCCGCTTATGCTAATGAAGCCCGGGAAATTCAAATCCCGGGCTTCATTAGCAAGTGCGGTATGCATACATTACCCCGCTAGTTCGAACTAGCGGGGTAGTGTAGACATACCCTCAGAGAGGTCCAGGCGGGTGAGGAAGCATATAAAACTGGCCTTCAGATGGCCAAAGGCACCCTCCACCATGATGCGGGCCCTGCCAAGCCTGGCATTAAATGACTGTCGGGGAGGGTTGAGGTGTCCGGCATAGGGCTTCATGGGCCAGAGTTGTAGGGGATAGGCTGCATCCCCCACCAGGCACACAGGCATGTCCACGTCCCTGACCCTGATGTGGAGGTCGAGGAAGAAAGTCCCGGCGTGCAGCCTCTGGCAAATGGAGGAGTTGCAGTACACATGTGCGTCGTACTTTGCTGGACCAGCTCACGTTGATGTCCACAAAGTGGCCCAGGTGGTCAGACACAGCCTGCAGGATCATAGAATCATAGAATACTAGGACTGGAAGGGACCTCAAGAGGTCATTTAGTCCAGTCCCCTGCCCTCATGGCAGGACCAAGTACTGACTAGACCATCCCTGATAGACATTTATCTAACCTTCTCTTAAACATTTCCAGAAATGGAGATTCCACAACCTTCCTGGGCAATTTATTCAAGTGTTTGACCACCCCGACAGTTAGGAACTTTTTCCTAATGTCCAACGTAAACCTCCCTTGCTGCAGTTTAAGCCCATTGTTTATTGTTCTATCCTTAGAGGCCAAAATGAACAAGTTTTCTCCCTCCTCCTTATGACACACGACCCTTTTAGATACCTGAAAATTGCTATCATGTCCCCCCTCAATCTTCTCTTTTCTAAACTAAACAAACCCAGTTCTTTCAGCCTTCCTTCACAGGTCATGTTCTCTAGCCTTTTAATCATTCTTGTGGCTCTTCTCTGGACCCTCTCCAATTTCTCCACATCTTTCTTGAAATGTGATGCCTAGAACTTGACACAATACTCCAACTGAGGCCTAACTAGCGCAGAGTAGAGTGGAAGAGTGACTTCTCGTGTCTTGCTCACAACACACCTGTTATGTGGATGACAGAAAAGTGTCCCTTACAGTTGATATAGAGAGAGGCCTGGTGTTCCAGGGCACGGATGGGGATGTGTGTCCCGTCTATAGCCCCCTTGCAGTTGGGGAAGCCCAGGGCGCCAAACCCCTCAATGACCATGTTGACATTGGCAAGGTGGATGACTCTGCTGAGCAGCACTTTGTTGATGGCCTTGACCCCCTGCAGAGGGACACACAAAACCAAGAGTCATTGAGGTGCCAGGGTGGCTGAGAGTGCTCCTTCCCCACCACTGCCTCATGCCCCTACTCCCCAGGAGCAACCCATCCTGCAATCCTGGCCCCCCGCAAGCAGTCCTTAGTGTGGGTGGGAAAGAACAAACCCTCCCATGGAGAGGATTGCACCACCTGCCCCCCAAGGCAGCCCATCCCCTCCTTCTACCCCCCTTCTGGCACAGTGGCCGGAGATTGCCATACCTGCATGAGCACTGCTCCGACGGTGGATCTCCCCATGCTGAACTGGTTCCCCATGGATTGGTAGCTATCTGGCGGGGAGAGCTTCCAGAGGGTGATGGCCACACACTTCTGGAGGGGAATGGCAGGCCTCATGTGCGTGTCCCGTCACTGCACAATGTGGTCCCACCAGTCGTTGCTGGTGTCCAGATGCCGGATGCGGCAGGGCACGCTGGCATCCAGAAGTTGCAGCTGCTCCTCCACATACCCCAGGAGAGTCCGGATGATGGCCTGGGGGTTGGGCTGCAGCAGATGCTGTGAGGCAGCCTCCAGAAAGTGCTGCCAGGCTTGTAGCAACACATTCAAAAGAAGCACCAGAATGCCCAGGGGCAGCTCCAGCTCCATGGTGCAGAGTGCTGTGGTGTCCTGAGTCAGGGCAACCAGAGAACACCGAGAAAAATGCTTTGCTGTCCCTCAGCAAGGTAGGTAAGCAAGCAGGGAAACCTGAGAACCGGCTGTCTGGGGGGAGGGGGGGGTCCCTTTAAGCACAAGCCTCAGATAGCCTCAGGCAGCAGCTACACAAAGTAACTCCTGACCTGATGCCCTGCCAGAACCGGTTTCAGCCGGCCTTAAATGTGATTCAGCATCCAATCAGCGTGGACACACTATTTTGACATTGCAAAACACTATTTAAAATGCATTTTGTGTGTAGATGTGTTATTTCGAAATAAGATATTTTGAAATAACTATTTTGAAATTAGATATTTCGAAATAACACTGTACTGTAGATGTACCCTAAGTGACTTGCCCAAGCTCAAACAGGAAGTCTGTGACAGAACAGAGGCTAGAATCCATGTCTCCAGCCCTAAACAAACACTGGACAATATTTCCTCTCCTACAAGTGAGAGGCAATTTGAATAACTAAGGAGAAAATGTCAAGCTTCACTTTGAATTTTCTCATATTTTTCTGAGATTGTCACAGCTTTAATGTTAGCCAAGGATAGCATTTGTGTTGGATATTTATGTTAGGATACTTAATATTTTACTTGGTATCATTGTGCCGAATTAGAGCACATACAGCTGACTCTGTGCTGTGGCTTTTGGTCTGTTAAGTTCTTCATTTCAAAATTGATTTAATAAAGATGGGTCAATTTCAGTAGCTGATATAGAACTGAAGTTCCACAGGAAAAGTTTTGGGGAGGTAATCACTAAAATACTGTGCATGGAACATGCACCTGTTTTTAATCTACCTCATGACTAGTTTACATGTTTTGTTTAAATTATAACTTGAACTGGAGAAGCATTAGTTGTTAAGGAAAAATAGTTTTTTCAGCATATTTTCCTTCTGATTAGATTAATGTACTCATGCACAAAATGGACTTCATATATCATAGTTCTAAAAATTCAATCATAACCAATAAGATGCTATAGTAAGTTAATTGGGAAGGATGTGCATACCTAGAAAAGATAGTAAACCATCCGCATGCTTCTGAAGAAATAGCCATTTCTGTCTTAATTCATTTGTCTTCATTCAGAACAGATAGGAATACTCTCTGGAGCTACTGACTGAAGCAGAGTATACTGTAGTGAATAACAAACAAACAAACAAACAAAAAAAACCACAACCCTCTCTTCCCCATGATTGGGGTGATGAATGAAAGATGATGGAATAGAAGTATGGGGAGTTAAAATGGGGAATTAAAAAATATCCTATAATTAATTAACTTGGCAGAGAGGGGGATCAAACCAACTTCAAGTGTTGCCAACCTTGAGCAGTGAAAAATCACGAGACAGATTCAGAAAAATAATTTGCTTAGATTTTTTAAAAGTCTTATTTTTATTTGCCTTCTATTTTTGAGCTTTTAAACTTCATGTTTTCAAGCTTTTCTCTGCAACAATGAGGTTTAGAAAGTTACTCTTAAAAATCTAAAAAAGTTCAGATTCTCAGGTAATCCCACAACTTCTGGAACAGGAACTTTAGGACAAACACATTTCTCAGGATGGGAATGGATTAAGATGGCCAGGCAGGTGACCAATTAACTCCACAGGCTGTACCTAGAGGAGGAGCTGGGGGCAGGCAATTGATTGGAAGCAGGTTCATCTGGAGTGATCCAGGGAGCTGGGAACAAAAGGGCTACGGTAGACTGGGATGATTTTCCGGAAATGCTTTTAACGGAAAAGTTTTCAGTTAAAAGCATTTTCGGAACAGAGCGTCTAAATTGGCACGGATGCTTTTCCGCAAAAGCACTTTTTGCGGAAAAGCGTCCGTGCCAATCTAGACGCGCTTTTCCACAAAAAAGCCCCAATCGCCATTTTCGCGATCGGGGCTTTTTTGCGGAAAACAAATCTGGGCTGTCTACACTGGCCCTTTTGCACAAAAGTTTTGCGCAAAAGGACTTTTGCCTGAATGGGAGCAGCATAGTATTTCCTCATACTTGAGCAAAATTCAAGGCTCTTTTAGTTTTATTAAAATTAAAACAGAAAACCTCAAAAAGAATCATAAATCTGATTGAACTGGTAATCCAACTGACCAGGGTATGAAAGGAAGCTATGCATGTTTATTTGTATTGCAGGTGTATTTTTCGTTGCCTGATACAATAGGTACAGTGTTAACTAGAAATGCAAAGGACTGTTTGGTTGTTGGAAACTGGAAACTGATACAGACACAATAAGGCCATGTTTTTCTTATCTTTATCTGGGTGTGAAAATATCAGGAGAAGTGGCTCTGGCCGTACTTTTATCCTGACTGGAACCAGGAAGTAAAGAAAACTTTACAAGATGGTTTTGTGTGCTGTAATGATGCAGATAAGTGTTCATCCCAATTCTGTGGACTGCAAAGCAAATGTCTTTTCTGGAATTGATGTTATTGAGAAATAACTGTAAAGCGAAGGGACAGATGACATGATCATCATCACTGTAGCATGACTCAAAAGGAAACAAATGATCCAGGACTATGAGATTATAGTAGATCCAAGTAAAATTTTAGCAGTTTTTGATTAGTTTTTCCTTTGGAACACTGCTGAGAATGGACTGCATACAGCTTTCTGGCTCACAATTATAGTGTCGCTGGCAGAAAAATATTTAAATCTTAAAAATATGTTTACTCTATTGTGCCTATATCTTTACAAAGCTTTATTTGATCTTGGCAGGGCAAGCCTCTTTTGAGAACAATTGAAAACATATTTTTAAAGCTGTTATATCTACAAACTGCTCATGAAAACTAAATAGCCACAATCCCAATTAAGGCAGTCTTACAATTATTGCACATCAAATCTCAGAGTTAGTTCAGGGTCTAAGCTAGTTAGGTTGCTAGTATTTTATTCCATTCTGATATGATGAGCAAAATATTTGATGGTTGCTTATAAAGGAAGAGTGTTATTGATGCAATGTGCTTGTAATAGTGTGTCTGACACTTTTAAGTCTTTTTTGTAGCTTGGCTCAATGTTGTTAAAGTAGTAAAGCATTCTGGGACTTGTAGGATTGTTAGTAAAGCATGCTGGGAAATGCATGTTTTCTCTTTGTTTGAATGAGACCAGTCCTTTTGTGGAGCACTTTATAGAGCCTGAGAGATTTGGAAGATCAGTATCTCTACATGGATGTTTCTTGGATGGGGATGGGAAAGAATCTTCGATGTGACCGGAGCTAACTCAGAGAAAGAGAGAAAGCCAAAAGAGACTTGGGGGAAGGAGAATCCCTGATCAGGGAAGTTTTTTTTTAAGCATTTAGGTGCTTTGTGTCGGGAATTCTTTTTGGGTGACAGTCATGGCTCTGGACATTAAAACATAGCTTGTGGAAACCTAGGACCACACTGCCCTTAGTTGAATAAGAGTGGTAGGACTTTAGTAGATTTCAAATATATGTAGAAGATTAAAATTGTACATAGCATACTTAGACCAGTGGTCCCCAACGCGGTGCCCGCGGGCGCCATGGCGCCCACCGGGCCATTCCTGTGCGCCCGCTGAGTGATTGGGGCCGGCCCTGCCCCTGCCCCCGGACGCACAGCAAAGGGGCAGTGCCAGCCCCGGGCACGCAGCGTATGGGCGTCCCTGCCCCTGGGCACAAGGCACAGGAGCGGTGCCGGCTCCAGGTGCGCGGTGCCTGGGTGCTGCCGACTCCTGGGCGTGTGGCGTATGGGCGTCCCCGCCCCTGGGCACACGGCACAGGAGTGGCACTGGCCCCGGGAGTGTGGCGCATGGGCGGCCCCACCCCCGCATGCATGTGCGGCCTGCCCCCGCGCCCAGCACGTGAGTGGCCCCACTCCCAGGCGCCCGGCAGCCCCAAAAGGTTGGGGACCACTGACTTAGACTAAGACAACCAAATATTAAAGAATAGTCTAATTCATTCTAACTCTAGATCAGGACACACACCGTACCATAGGAAAGCTAGAGCAGGGACAAATTTTCAAAATGCATTTTTGTTTTTGTGCAGGCAGCTTCATGGATAGTTTTATTCACACTATTGATACATTTGCCAATAGCATTTTTATGCACAAACTGAGCATAGGTGAGTTTTAATCCTGTAAATGCATATTTTGCATGGGTATATCTGGGTGCACTAGGAACACAGGGCAGAACACTGAGCATTCAAATTATGTATTCAAGCAGAGGGAGGATTACATCTATTTCAATTCTCCATCCTAAGTGTATCAACATAAAAATATACATCGTCACTAATAGTACAATTTAGGCTCTAATCCTGCAATGTGGTCCTTATTTATTCAATTGGAGACGAATGACAATGGAAATAAGGACAGTCTTGTAAAAGAGGTATTTATTGCCATCAGACAGACTGATGAGGTAAAAAAGGTAAATTACATTTTTATCATATCCCACACAATGGGTTCTTATTTGAGCTGAACTTTAAGTACTAATGTAGTGTAAAAAATAAATAATTATGGGTCCTGCAAGAAGTGGCTGAAGCCTCTTCCCTGGTGCTTATAACTGAGACCAAGTGTGCTATCCCTTTGGAAAAGGGAAAATGTTACCATTGCTGACAAGGCATATAAAGCCCAGTGCACAAGAAATAATAAAGTCATCAGCACAAACCCCAGCAAAGGAGTAGCACAGCCAAAAACAACAATATAACAAAGTGGGACTTTACTGGGAACAGAATAATAGATCTGAGTAAGGAAAAAACTTGAATTACCCAATAAGCACTAAAACTTCTACAAGTTTCCCATCATCCAACATACAACTTTTCACAACCCCACCTCCTCTCTGGCACATTCCCAGGCAGATGGTAGGCCAGAGGTCATCCAGAGCCAAGTGCTGCAGCACTCTAAACAATGGCCAGCATTAAACAGAACAAAAATAAAAAGGAGATCCTCTTATAGCATCTTCGTCCCTGTGTGAAGCAGGGTCTTCTCCTGGCTCCCTGGTTAGGGTTCCTGTGGAGGTCTCAGTAGCTGGCTCTGGGTTGGATTTCTGCCACTCTGGACATTGGTCTCTACACGGCTGGTACTGCCTGACCCATGCACTATTCCCATAGCAATTCAAAGACTGTCTTTGGCGGATGGGGGGGAGAGAGTGAAAGTGGTAATCAGAGTGTCCATGAGTTGTTCTGTTTCTCTCTGTGCTCCAATTCAAAGCGCAAAACTAAAAACTCAAAATTGTCTTTCTCAGAGTCAGGCTGTCCCCTCCCACTGGACTCATCATTGGCCCAGCATACTGGTCATCCATACAGTCTCCATAAAGGCCTCATCAGGAGTTTCTAATCTGCACTTTGAGAACACACTAGAAACTGGTATCGGAGGGCTCTAATACCCATTATTCTTATATTCCATAGCATTGGACCCCCCAGGCTAGAGGCTCAGTCCAGAGTTCCAGGAGCTACAAACTCCAAGCTATACTTACTAATGATGATCATTGTAAACCTCTATGATCCACTCAGAACCTGCTTTTTAAATACTTAGTGCTTAACCATAAACATACATAATTGAATCCAGGTAGAATTTGATAGTTTAAGGATGGGGAGGAAAAAGATATGGGTCTCTCCAAACATGCCTCCTTGTGGTGTGGTGTGCATGGCAGTCCCCTGCCTTACTTTCCCTTTAAGTTCCTGGAAGTAATCCACTCTCCACCAAAAGTCTTCAAAAGCAATATTTTTCTCTCACTTTGAGGGGTTAATTTATTATAGTCCAGCTCCCAGAACAGCACCCACTTTCTTACATCTCTAAGTTCTGAGCTTCTGAACCTTTCATTCTGGCTTCTCTGATTTGCAAACGTAGATTCTTCTGCATATGTCCTCTCTCTCTTTCTCTCTCTGCCTCTCCGTGTATCTAGACATGCAGCTGTGCCACCCACCTGCCTCAACAGTGGGAATCTTGATGGGGCTGGCAACAACTAGGATTGTCCCAGAAGTAAGTGAGGGAGCAGCTTCTGGGTGAATGCAGCGGGGAACCCTCCTTCTTTAGAGGCACTAACCACCCATCCACCCATTGGCCAGATGGAGGAAGAGAAGAACTGATTGGCTCGGTTCTCCACTTCCATTAATTTAAACTCTGTTGTGCCATTTCAGCAGCTCCACCCCCTACCTGCATGTGTAGTATAGGTACTGTGTTTTGCAGATGCTATGGATCTGATTGCCTGTTTTGGGGATTGGGAAGAATTTTTTTTTTTGTCCCATGGAGGACAAATTGGCAGGTGTCTGGTGGGACTTTCACCTTCCTTACGGCATCTTGGATAGTTAGGTTAAATAGCAGTACAACTTAATAATTAATGGCAGTACTTGGTACAGATTCATGATAACCAGTGAGATTAAAAGAGTCACTTCCCTGAAGTAAGTGACCTGGGATTTTGTTGGTGACTCTTGTACATATGGATTTTGTGGCCTTGTGGGAACAGGGACAAAAAGATTGAGAGAGCTGAGTCACAGGGATAAACTAAAGGTAGTTTACCCTGAGTTATAGGCTATATGGTGGGAGCTATTAATAACCCCTATCTTGGTGCCTCTTAAGATATCTGGTATGAACAAGTCTGGATGACTGAATGGGTAACCCCCCTTTATTTATGTCTAATTTAATAAAGTTGTGGATTGCCACTTAAAATCTATCCCTGTGTGTGTCCTCATTTGCTGCTATGTCTAGATGAAGAGTTTTCAGCATTAAGGGACAGCTGTGTTAGTGACTGGTTGGAGCCCAAATGAAGCGCTCAGTTTACAGGAAGTGGGGCAGATTGCAGTTGCCCTCATCTTCAGTTAAACAAAACAGATCAGGGAAACACTGAGCACCATCTGAATGCGACAATTCATTTTCATCAAAGTAGCATAGTCAAGAAAGGCCTGGGTAGAACCCACATCTGTTAGAGCATTCCACAGGGCTCTACAACCAGGACAGCACAAGGATGCCCAGTATTTAGGAATGCCATTTCTTTTCAGAGGTGTTTTAACCTCTCTCTTTTCCACTGAAAGTGAAACCAACTCTCTCAACCTTTCCTCATGCAACAACCTGCTGTCTTGAAGCCCACTCTCCACTCAGTGATGAGAGGCTGAGAGACAGAATCCAACAAGCAACTGGACAGTACTACCTCTTTTATTTTGTATTCTTTGGGCAAGACTCAGAAGCAAGGATTTCCCGTGGTTTCCCTTAGAAATGCCTGTACTGAAGGACTCAGCTAAGTGTAAGAATATACTATTGCAATCAGAAGTTTGACAGCAATACATGGTAAGCCCAAAACTATTTTGTGTCCTGACCTTGACAAGATTTTGAAAAGAGGGGTAACCAAGGTAGTGGTGCTATAAACATAAACAGGGCCTTGGGATGTTTTGCCACTGGGAGGCATTCAGGGACAGAGGGCTGTTCTCATGGGATGGATCTCATCTGAGTAGGGAGGGAAATAACTTCTAGGGTAGTCTTTTTGGCACCACTGATTAAAAGAGCCTCAATTTAGGAATCCAGAGGAGATGGTTAGATGTTCATGTAATTTCCATGCCTGATTCTAATAGTGAATGTGAGGAAAATCAAGTAAAAGAGGATATAGCAATGGAGAAGGAAACAACTGAGGGTAGGAGAATGGACAACCAGAAGAAAGTTACAGACAGTTGTACTGGCCTTAACAGTCAAGTCAAGTAGGTAATACTGGCATTAAAATGACTAAACCTAATGGAGCTGGGAATCTGGGTGAACTCAAGAAGAAACAACTAAGATGTCTGTACAGTAGTATAAAGAGCCTAGGTATCAAAAAGCAGATGCTAGAATGACTGGTACAGAAAGTGAAATCAACTATTATAGAGATGATGGAAACATAGTGGAATAGAAGTCATGACTGGAATACAGGACAAACTGCTGAGAGCTAGGGGAGACTCACCCCAGACTGGTGATTATTCTACAATGTTTATGTCAATTTGTCTTTATTAGCATGTGACCAGACTGTTTTTAAAATATTATCTTGAACATACATCTTATTCAACCATTCAACATTTAGCTTTTCTTAAAAAGAGAGAGAGAGGATTCCGTTAGGAGCAAGGGTGAAATCTTTGGACCCAGTGAAGACAGAGGCAAAATTCCCATAGACTACAACAGGGCCAGAATTTCACTTTGGGCTTTCTTCCCATCCAGTATAAAATGCCAAATAATGGCATGAAGTTTGACAACATCATCTTTTCTGAAGTTATTTTTTAACCTGGTTTGAAAACCTACCTCTTGTTGTGTGCAGTCATTAGTTTCTGTTTCTATATTTTTTAGGTCCTGAATAATGGTCTTTGTGTATTATAAAGCAGTCTTCTGTGCATTATTCCTATCTCTGATTCAAAAGTCTGCATAAATACAAGTGGATAGGGTTAGACTGAAAAATCTCATGCTAGCATTGTAAACCAATGTGTACATGTAAAACACTGCATTAGTGTGTATTATCTTCCCAAGAGACACGGAAGATAATACACATATATGGAACACAATGAAGATGGTGCCACATAAAGATTCTGATGCATCTGCTGTATCTAATCTAGCAACTTTCTGTAGTTTTGTTTTATAGAATTAGAAATTGAGTAGAAAAATGAAGCTTTTGCCAAAGTTAACATGCAGAGAGATAGCTTGGACAAACAGTTTCTAAATGTATATGCATATACAATGGCCCTGATCCTTTGTAATGGCTGAAGAATTACTTAGTGGATGGTGTATATATGCAAAGATTTCTGGTATAAATTATAGCATCTGGAAATCAGCTGCCAATAGACTACCCATTCTTTTTTTTAATGAAATCTTATTAATTAAAATGGTAAGAAATTGGCTGAAATA
This sequence comes from Pelodiscus sinensis, assembly GCF_052426305.1. Lineage (NCBI taxonomy): Eukaryota > Metazoa > Chordata > Testudines > Trionychidae > Pelodiscus > Pelodiscus sinensis. The sequence goes on along the minus strand of NC_143057.1, from coordinate 105,784,881 downwards.
TTTAACATGAACAGTCTTTTTAGTTTATTCTGTCAATAAAAAAAATTTGTCCAACCGTTCCATCTGTTATATCAACCTAATGTACAGTATTAGAATGATCCTTTCTATATATTCTGATTTAAATACATTTTGCAAGCTATTCAGTCCATTCCTTTTGATACATTCAGTTGTGATACTTCTGGGAAAAGACATTTCTCTGTTAATATATCCAAAATACATGTTATAGCATAGGTCAGCATTATGTGTGCATAGCACATTGCTTCTATAAGACAGAAAATATAGATAAAGAAAGGACTCAAGCATATAATAGAAAGGTTACAATCATGCTCTGTAAAGGTCAAGGCTCAATTGACTTTGCATCCCTTTAATTGTTCATTCTGATTTTGAAGAGTGGTTTTATTGACTTTTGGCCTTGCATCTTGTCGATTGCAGCCCAGTCTTGGTATTTAGACAGATGTGAAAAGCAACAGGGACTTGGGCAGACATTTAAGACAGCCAGAAAGATGCAGACATTCTTGGAAACTGATGCAATGAAATCATTAGGCTAGATTGCAAGACCCAAAAGACCTTGTGATCTCTTTCTTTCTTCCCTAGGATTGTATGTGTAGTTGTCAGAAGTAAAGAAACCATATCTTTATGCGTTGATGAATTTTTAGTCCTAGGTAGACTCAAAGATAAAACCCATCAAGATGCACTGAATTTTAATTTAGACTTTCTGCTTTTTCTTACAATGTGAAGAAAAACAATCATGGGTTCCATTTTTCTACCTGTGGTAGAAGATTATTCTCTAATGGTTTCATATATTCATGTAATTCCTTAGTGTGCAGATTTCATAACATATCTTCAGGATGTAAACAGCTAAACAAAACTACTAAAATGGATCAAATACATAACTGTGACTGACATTTTGAAGAGAAGTGAACTGGTCATTATTTTATATTAGCCACTATTATACTGGTAGAAACAGAGTAAGGGACAGTTCCCTGAAGACTTTGGCTAGGTCTATACTGCATTGTTAAATCAGAGAAAGAAACACAAGTTGAGGAACGTAAATTGCGTATCTTTTTCTGGTTTTCTTTTGAAAGAGGCTCTTTTGAAATTTGGTACATCTGTACAGTGCTAAATGTCGAAAGAAAGTGCTCTTTCAACACATCCCTTCTTCCTTGTAGAACGAGGTTTACAGGGATAGTGAAAGAGTGCGTCCGCTTTTTCAAATTTTTTTTTTAAAGCAGACTTGTTCCTTGGACACAACGTTACTTTTCTGGGATACCTCCAGTATCCTGAAAAAGCAAAGCAGTCTAGATGCAGCTTTGAACTCTAAATAGATAAGACAAAAAAGAGGTGGGGAGAAAGGGATATAAAGGAATATAATACAGAGTGATGGTTTGTAAACATGTTCTGATTTGTGTGTTGGGGGGGCGGTTTAGAATGGTTTTGGATGGGATTTTGTTTTTAAGACATTTAGTAGAAGGTTTTTATTAAGGCTTGAAGGCTTAGGATAACAGTGTTTTAAAAGAAACAGAGGGACCTGGTTTTTGTAAACACACTGCTTAAAAGACCTTATTAAAATTTGTAGACTTAAGGCCAACATTTACATTAGATTTTTTCCCATTTTTTGGCTCATTACTTCATCATTTTCTTCTGTTCCTTGCTAACAGGTCCCTGATATGTAACATTCTTCAAATACAATGTGCCTTTTTCCTCTACAACCTAAACCAATACTACTTTAGAAGTCCCTATAGACTTCTAGTATTCTCTTTATTCATCAGGTATGCCTAATGAAATACAATATGATAGAACGTGATGAAAATCCTCCTTCAAGTAAAGGCTTTTCTAGGAGACTCCATATTTCCTAAACCCAGATACATTCTTCTTGTGGTTTGTGGCCATTTATTTACACTCTGAAATGTGAGGCTCTACATTTAATATTCCAATTGAATCATTGTTATTCTTCTTACAAAAGACATCACATAGCTGTCACGGTGACAAAGTATGCTTCTTGTCTCTTGTTCTGCTTTTATTAAAACTGTGCATGTCTGTGTTAACAGGAGAGGGGTTCCTCTTGGGGAGACAGCTGCACGTCTATACAACATTAGTCAGCTGTGTTGAGGGTAGAATTAAGGACAGAAAGGAACATCCAGAACAATCATACAGAAGTGGAAAGGAGCCATAAAATATTTTAAATGGGTGAAACAGCAAAGAGAAGGTGCTGTTTGAAGCCTGGTTACATGGAACAAGTAATCTGCTTTTTTAAAAATAATCCATGGTATGAAGTAGCTTTGTGCAATTTTTTTTTCTTTTTAAGGAAGCACAAAATATGATGTACTGAGGGTACAGTGTTCAAACCTGCAGGCTATTAGTCTTTTAAATATAAGTACCTTAATATGATTTTTTCCCAATATTCAGAACCTGCAGCTCTCATTGGTATCAATCCTCAGCAGATGTTAATCACTTTTGTTCTATTGAAGTCAATTCCAGTATAAAGCTCAGATAAAGCTTCATTTTTGTTAATAGCACTTGGGCATCCTTTAATCCTTGTTCAATATAAAAAAGTGCTGATTTAAAAAAATAGTGTTATGGTTCAGGACACCAATGAAAGTCATTCACCGATGGGTTCACTGCTAGAGGTTTGTATGTTCATATTTTTGGTTGAGTCAGTGTAATCTAACCTAATTCTTGCTGCATAGTTTTGGATATGACCTATATAAGTGTTTATAAAGCACAATGAGCTAGCGAGATGGCAGTCCAAAGGTGGGATGTGTACATTGTGGGCTGACCAGATTGAACTGTTGTCCATTTCTAACCTTTTTTTAAAAAAGTATTTCTATGCTTGTTAAAGATTCAGACTTAATTCTGTGCAATAAAAAGGCACATTGAGGGTTGGTGACGTTCATGAAAAGGATTACAATAAAGTAGCAGAAAATCAGAAAGGACTGGTGTCTCAAAACACATATATATTATTGAAAACCACAATTCTTTGTCAGTCACAACCACACCTAGTCTTTTTCTTGCCAGTATTTGCAATATGCAGTTACACTAGGTATGCCAGCAGATACTGCATAGAGCCACGTTCTATCTGTAGAAATCATGCCACCTAATACACAAATTCAGTCACATCTTTGCAGGAGAAACAACAGCCTTTTATCCAGAATATTGGAGAATTTAAGGCCTGTCTCTGGTACAAATGTTTTAACAATTAATGCTCCTTTAAATCTTAGAGAGAAACACTCACTAAATTATAAAAGATTATAAATGAACCATATTGTATTACTCAATTCAGACAGTTACAAAATAAATTGCTCTTCAATGATGCCAAACTAGAAAATGTAGCTATTCTGTTCAGTGCTGATTGTATTAAATATTCCTGGACTAGAAGGCAGTTACATAATTTAAATATTTAATTTAACCATTACATTTAATACACGATTGCTGTTAAACCAACTTTGACTTTCTAATGGGTACAACCAAACATTTCACTGTTTTTCTCAGGAAATTAATTGTCCTGGGATTTCTTTTTGATGAAGCATTTTTTGAATAAAAATAGCTTCCTTCCAAAATTTCCCTTGTTTGTTTTTAGGAAGTACCAGGCCTTATGTGTTCCACACTGCCCACTTTCCATAAAGCTGTGGTTAGAAAATTTTTGGCTAGTGCTACTTAGCTAAAGGCTGTAACTAGTTACATTCTTGACTCACCTTATTATTTACATCCTTTATAACCTCCTGAAACTTAAATAGCCCATAACTTTACATGTCACCGAGGCGATACTAAAGTACTTTGAACCATTTATGTGCAATCAATGCTTGAATTAATTCTCCCCTGACAATGAGCTTGGGGGGAGGACTTCAGGAAGAGACCATATTTGCATAAACACACCCACCCTTCCTACGTACTCAGCAGACAGAGCTGCACAATTTTAACTGGTGTTGGCTTACAAATCACTTGAATGCAGGGATAATAAATGTTCTTTTCATTGTATGAGTAAAGGGCAACATAACTGTGCTTAGCATACCCTGACTGAGGGGTCACCCTCAATATATCAATATTCACTAAGCAAGGGGTAGGGCTGCCAAACTTTAGTGAAAGGAGCGAGTATAGATGTTTTTACTTGGAAGTGTGGACTCTGTTTAAGAGTCTTAGCTATCATTTGTCTCTTCTTTTCTGTTAGTTCTGTCTTTGTTTTAAGTAGTCATTAGTGCTGCTATCAGTGATAGCCAGGTCTTACTACTGAGCTTTTCATCTGGTGTAGGGTAGTGTTGTAGTGAAAAAACCTGAACTAGCAGTAAGGTTCCCCCCTGAAGTCATTGAGTACTGGATTAAGTGGTGGAGCAGCACTGGCTGTTGGTGCTAGAGTGAATGACTGCAGCAGCAGATGATGGTGGCAGAGCAAATGGTGGAAATGGTGAGTCAGTTGGTGAGAATGCAACAGCAGTTGGAGCATGCTTGGTGCTTCCCGCCAGGGGTGAGAGGAACCCATTATTGTGAGCAGGGTGCAGTGGAGGGAGAAGGGAGTTGTATGCAAAAGGGAAATTCATCCTTTGGACTTTGCCTCAGTTTCTTACCTTAAGGTGGGAAAGGACACTGCCTAACACACTGTAGGATCAGGCTGGCTTATGATCACGTTTTCTTTTCACACTAATGCTTAGCTCCCTTTCCCTTTCAGTAAAAGTTCTTTTGTTGTTCACACAGAGCTTGTGAGTGGGGAAATGTTGCGTTGGAGAGGAATCCAGAGGTGGTGTTTAGTTTTTCCAGATTATTGGGTGGGAGGTTGAGCTGGTTTTGCATTGCTAAGAGGAAACCTTAGATACTGAACATGGTTCTGTTGCTGCTGACTCCATTTGGCAGAAGGATTTTATGCATAAAATTCTGTTTTTTATATCCTGGGTAATGAAAATGGCTACAACAGTTCCTAAGGCTGCAATTCACAGTGCCAGATGATTTAGAGACAGCAGAGTGCATATGCACAAGGTTGTCAGCCTGCTCCACTGTATATTCAGATCAGAGAACCCATTCTCAAGCTCCTCCTCCCCTCCCAGTGAGCAATCTGAATTGTGGTGACTGAAATGCATGAGCACACACTTTTTAATAGGTGTGCTCAGGGGACCAATTGTGTGGGTGTACTTTTTTCATGTGGCTTAGGGGTTCATTTTTGTCTGTATGCCTGTAGTTGGAAAACGTTTGTGCACGCAGCAACTCTGCAGTTCAGAGCTCACCGTATAGAATCAAGTTTGTCCAGATACACACTGAGGCTATGTCTACACTGGCGGGTTGTTGCGCCAGAAGTATGCAAATGAGGCTGTGTGGAATATTGCCGAGCCTCATTTGCATACCTAATGAGCCGCCATTTTTGCGGAAGCGGCTCTTGCTCCAGAAGGAGCTGTCTACACTGCCCCTTCTTGCGCAAGAAAAAACCTCTTGCGCAATGCCACTATGCTGATTATTTTCAGGAATAACAGCATTGTGCAAGTGGGCTTTTCTTGCGCAAGAAGGGGCAGTGTAGATGCTCCTTCTGGCGCAAGAGCCTCTTCCGCAAAATGGCGGCTCATTAGGTATGCAAATGAGGCTCAGTGATATTCCACGATTAGCCTCATTTGCATACTTCTTGTGCAACAACCCGCCAGTGTAGACATAGCCTGAAGGTTCAAAGAACCCCAGGTTTAGTAGACCAGATATCCCTCTTCTCCCCAGTCTAGTGCTTGTGCTTTTGTGAGAAGTAAGTTGCTGTAAATCCAAGAAGAGTTAAAGGCTTAGAGCAGGGGTAGGGAACCTGTGGGCCAGATCTAGCCCCCTGCTTAATTTGATCTGGCCTATGGCGCAGAGACTCACATGGCCCATGGGAGCTGTGGGGACAGAGTGGTGCATATGGGAAGCAGACAGCTTTGCTGTGAAAGCTTCCAGGAATGACATGGGGTGGGGGAAGCAACTTGCCTTAGTCCTGCTGTGCTATTGACTAGGAGCTGCCTGAGGTAAATAGCACATGACCAGAGCTGGCACCCTGATTTCTCCCCCACCCCCAACACACAAACAAAGCCAAAGCTCTGAGTCCTCTCCTATTGCCTGCACACCCACCCTAAAACCCTGCCCAAGGTCAGAACCTCCTCCTGCACCTTCCGTGCCCAAGGCCAGAACACGTTCATGCACCCCATCTCCCTGCCCAGTCATGAGCCCACTCCTGCACCGTGCCACTTTGGGGCACGTATTCACAGCAGGGCTAAAGCTGAATTAAGCTACACAACTTGAGCTACGCCAATTGCTTAGCGTAAGTTGAAATAGCTTATTTCAGCATCTGGTGCTGTCTACGCAGCAGGAAGTCCAAGAAAAAGCACTCTTCTTCTGACTTCCCTTACTCCTATACAATGAGCATTACAGGAGTCGGAATAAGAAGTCCTCCATCTCGACATTATGTTGACATTATGTCGAAATAACTGCTTGCTGTGTGGACACACAATATGTTATTTCAGAATAATGCCAGTTATTCTGAAATAACGCGGCTGTGTAGACATAGCATGGTAGGGTAGGGGAAGCCATGAGCCTCCTCACTCCCCTTCAGGGTTATACATGGCACATGACTAATTCTCCCTCTGCCCCTCCCGGTTAGAGGGTTGGAGCTGTCTACTCCTTTCTGAAAGGTGGGGGAGGGTAGAGAAGCCATCTCTGGCCATCCTCACTTACAGGAGCTATAATATTCCTTTCATATGCTGTATTTTGCAGTTTCAGTTGAAATCTGTTCATACTGTATAAAAGATAGTTACGGTAAGTGTATCCCTTTAGGGTCACTCTTTCACAAGTGTAAATGAGCCATGCTAAGTGTGCAGATGTTGAATTCTAGTTTGAGAATGGGATTCAAGTTTAACCAGGAAAGGACAGAGGGCTCTGTCCTAGAGACCAGGAGTTCTATACCAGGCAAGGGGACTCAGCTCAAAAGTCTTGTTTGGTTCTGTGTTCCTCTTCTTGATGTTCTGGAACTGGGGTGGAGTGATTCTGTGGGGCTGGGCCAGTAGCACACACAGCTGACTTCCTAGAAAGGGACTTGACCAGTAGAGGTGGCTGCACAGAGCTGAGGATCTGACTGAACCAGCAGCAGTGTAGAGCTAATTCCACAATGAGGCTTTCCCAGCAGTGTCAGAAATGATATTATGGCCCTGGGACAGGTAGCTGCCTTTTGGAGCAGGACCTGGTGATATGGACTTCTCTGGAGTGGAGCAGAGCTTACCTCTGGTGCCCCCAATTACCAGTAAGTCTAACTAGACCTCTGAGTATAGATTGAGATGGGGGAGGATTATTGTGTGATTAAGAATTCTGGGCTTCAATAAGACAGAAAGCGCATACCTGGGACTGTGGGGCTCAACATAATTTTGATACTCTGGTGTGTGTTTCTCCATTTTCTTCTTCCACCTTGTAGTTCTATGACACGAAGCATGCTTGAGAACTTCTGAGTGGAGAAAAACCACCTGCCAATGTGACCATAGTGGCTTTATTTTAATTTTCCAGAGCCAGAAGTGGGAGTCTGACTGCATGGGGATTCAAGCCATTGCTCCACTTATTTTAGAAATCATGTTGGTGTCCTGCAGTTGGCCAGCAGCACGGTATAAAAATAGGAGGTACTGGCCAGGGAGAGGAAGTGTTTAGGCCAGTAATGGGATGGTGCTATGTTTCTCTTGGCAAAACTAATACATTGATTAGCTGCCTTTGTGAACAGCATTGAGAAATGAGGAGGTGATGGAGGCTGTGAACTAGATAGTATCTCTGGTGCACCGAATTGTTCTTTGAAAGGAGCCTGCAGCTGGGATACCAGATGAGGCTGTGACCTTGGCCGCTGCCATTTTCTGACTATTGTGTCTGTCTCTCTTGGTCACCTTTTAATATAGATAGGATTGATAGTTTGCTTATCAAACACTTTCTCCTCTCCATGAGCCTTAGAAAGTTTCATGTCCTCCTGCATTCCACTCTGCTCTCTCATTTGCCTCTGTACAAACATGTTGAACTCTTTTCCCTCTGATTAAGAACATCAGCCTCTTGTTTCCCATTTCTGGAGAGTGAAAAGATCACCCCAGCCAAAAATATGACTTTACTATTATAGTCCAGCAATTCTACATGAAACAAATCAAGGTTGCATGTCCTGGATGAATCCCAGAATACTTAACCACTGCTGAAATGTTCACAAATCACAAACAAGCCACCCATTACATGATTCAAAAAGGAGTCACTGTTTAGGCAAGATTTCAGTGACTCTTTTTTTTCATAAAAACTAACAAAACAGCCTTGGTTAGTCTATGGGTATGTCTAGACTACATGGCTCCATCGACAGAGCCATGTAGATTAGGGTTGTAGACATAGCAAAATGAAGCGGCGATATAAATATCGCCTCTTCATTTAAATTTAAACGGCTGCCGTGCTGTGCCAATCAGCTGTTTGTCAGCACAGCGCTGTAGTCTGGATGCTCTGCGGTCGACATCAAAGCCCTTTGTCGACCGCCCCGGTAAACCTCATCCCACGAGGAATAACGGGATGGTCGACAAAGGGCTTTGATGCCGACCGCGGAGCATCCAGACTACAGCACTGTGCCGACAAACAGCTGATTGGCACAGCACGGCAGCCATTTAAATTTAAATGAAGTGTCGATTATTTAAATCACCACTTCATTTTGCTATGTCTACAACCCTAATCTACATGGCTCTGTCGATGGAGCCATGTAGTCTAGACATACCCATACAGTCCTGGTTCCTGTGCCCACCATCAGTGTGGCATCTTTGCTCCAGTTCAAAGGAGGGAATGCATAATGTTTTGTGAGGCCCTGTCAGAGAAGAAATAACAAAGAAAATAGCATCCGTATCCCTACAAGAATCAGTACTTGAGCCAAAACTTCTACTTTCACTTTGTCTGGGGCTATCATCAGATTCAGGGCCCTTCACCATAACTGGACCAGCATGTTAGATTGCTGGCAGTTGTATTTGCTACAAATCTTCACATTCTCTGTATTATGCATCCTCCTGTCCTGATCAAAGGCTTTAAGAGGGCTTTTTGTTACCTGCTTTCAAGCCCTCCTGTACAGCTGGTTGAAAGGAATATTTTTGTTTGGAGGGATAGGGGCAAAAATGCAGATGAATATGTTAATTTGTGTCAGTTCTGCCAACTTGTTTTAGCCTAAATAGTTTAACTTCAACATTTTGAAAACAATCCTTCAATTTCAGTCCAAAGTGATGTTTTGTGCAGCAATTTTCTTAAAGTCTAGAATGCTCCAATTATGCACAATGGTGTATGGTTTCATGTTTGGTTCCTGTGAGCTGGAGTGCTAATGTGACATGGCCCCCTCCGTCCTGATGGAACACTGCATAGAGCCCGGTTGGCCTGGCAGGACAGTCAGTCAGCTCCTTTCGCAAGTGTGTCTATGGTAGCCCCATTCTGGACTATAAAGGGTGTTAATTTAAGTCTCACTGGGGTGTACAGGGTTTTTCCTTTCAGCAGGGTTAGCTCAGGGGTTAGTTCTTAAGTCTGAGGCATCGGTAGGGGAACCCCGTGAAGTGATTAGGCCTGGGTTCCAACTCAGGGACCTTAGACCAGGCCAGTGGAATAAAGCCTCAGCAATTCATCCTGCTGTGTCCTGAGCCCCTTCCTATCTCCTCTGGTTCTGGAGGTTTCTCCAGCCTGTGGATCTGTTCATCTCTTCACTTGGGTGTTGTCTCTGGGCAGTTTCTCACAAGTTTACTAGCAGGATTTTCCTTCTCCAGATTGGTTGCTCATCTGGCAACCAGCTACCCACTCTGCCTCTTCTATTCCCCCAAATGTTGTGAGGCTGACAATCAGCAATGTCTGGTATTTGTTGTATTCATTCCATGGTTGCCAGGCCAGCATGGGGTCTCTACATCCCACTGCAGTTACCTTAAAGGGGCTCTCACTTGGGATATCAAAAAACTCTTTGTCCATGGGGAAAGGGTAGGATTTTTGGCCACAGGTTCCTTGAGACAATATTCAAAATAGCATAATACTATTTACACTTCACAGATGGGAAAACTGAATCACAGAGGCTGTTGTTTGGTCAAAGTTACATTGCAAGTCTGTAGCAGTGCCAAGAATACTGCTCAGATCTTCTGTCTCAAAGTCCTGTGACATAATCATAGGCTCCTCTTCTTAGTTTTTGCAGGCAAAATATTTAGGCACACACTTAACTTCAAACATATGAATAGTCCGGTTGGCTTCAGTGGGAGTATTCACATGCTTGCATTTAAGCTCATAGACATTTTTGCTGGATTAGGTCACTGTGCACCTTGTAGGATGGAACCCTGGCCTCAGACTTCCATTTCCTAACTGTATAGTCAATGACACATCTAAGAATAAATCAAATATCTTTGTCTCCAGATCCAGTTCTAATGGAAACTGATTTGTGGAGTTTTTGGTAAGGAAGACTTATGGATTGGGTATTAAGAAAGCTGTTATTCTCCTGAGAAGGTAGTAACTTTATGAACTCTGATACTAAATACAGGCAGTCCCCGAGTTATGCTGATCCGACTTAAGTCGGATCCGCAGTTACGAACGGGGCCCTCTCCCTGGTCTCCAGCAGACCAGGGAGAGGAAGCAAAGCGGCGGAGCACGCGGGCAGCGGACAGCCCAGACGCGTCTGGGCTGTCCGCTGCCCGCGTGCTCCGCCGCTTTGCTCTGCTTTGCTCCCCGTCCCCCTGGTCTGCAGACCAGAAGGATGGGGAGCAAAGCGGCGGAACACGGGGGCAGCAGACAGCCCAGACGCGCGTCTGGGCTGTCCGCTGCCCACGTGTTCAGCCACTTTGCTGTGCTTTGCTCCCGGTCCCCCTGGTCTGCACTTTGCTCCCGGTCCTCCTGGTCCGCCGCTTTGCTCCCCGTCCTTCTGGTCTGCAGACCAGGGGGACGGGGAGCAAAGCAGAGCAAAGCCGCGGAGCCCGAGGGCAGCAGGACAGCCACGGCGCGTCTGGGCTGTCCGCTGCCCACGTGTTCAGCCACTTTGCTGTGCTTTGCTCCCGGTCCCCCTGGTCTGCACTTTGCTCCCGGTCCTCCTGGTCCGCCGCTTTGCTCCCCGTCCTTCTGGTCTGCAGACCAGGGGGACGGGGAGCAAAGCAGAGCAAAGCCGCGGAGCCCGAGGGCAGCAGGACAGCCACGGCGCGTCTGGGCTGTCCCGCTGCCCCCGTGCTCCGCGGCTTTGCTCCAGACGCCTGTGGTACAGCAGCTGGGGCGCTGCCAGTTGGTCCTGTAGTGCCGCTTTGGGCGCTACTGGACCAACCCGGCAGCACTGCAGCTGCTCTGCCCCAGGCGTCCTGATTCAGCCACTGCTGGTCAGTTTCAGCAGCAGCTGAATCAGGACGCCTGGGGCAGAGCAGCTTGGGTGCTGCTGGGTTGATCCAGTAGCGCTGAGGAGCGGCAGCGCTACTGGACCAACCCAGCAGCACCCCAGCTGCTCTGCCCCAGGCATCCCCAAGTCAGCCGCTGCTGAAACTGACCAGTGGCTGACTACAGGAAGCCCCTGCCCCGGGCTTCCTGGAATCAGCCGCTGATCAGTTTCAGCAGCAGCTGACTTGGGGATGCCTGGGGTTCTTAAGTTGAATCTGTATGTAAGTCAGAACTGGCATCCAGATTCAGCCGCTGTTGAAACTGATCAGTTTCAGCAGCGGCTGAATCTGGACGCCAGTTCCAACTTACATACAGATTCAACTTAAGAACAAACCTACAGTCCCTATCTTGTACGTAACGCGGGGACTGCCTGTACACTTTTTCACTTTCAAAGATATTTAAATTGTGATTCTATATTTTGGGGGAACATCCTGTAACCACCATATTCCTCATTTGTCTAAATTGTGATGTTGCGTATAGAGTATCAGGGAAAGGCTATGAACCACTGTAACTCACTGTTCCATCTAAACTTGTAATCTTTAATGCATATGAAGTTATGAGATTATGTTGTATGGTTGTCACTAAAATGTAAGTTTGGAAATCAGCCAGCTATTTGCTCCCCAGAGAAAAGGAGAGTAACCAGTGCCCAGGTGGGGTTGTCAAACCTTTATGGCAGGGGGAAGGGGCAACTCTCCCAGGGCACAACACTCTTGGCCACCATTGCTACCATGGGAACAGTGGTGGCCAGAGCCCCTGGCCTTTTAATCACCAACAGAGTGCTGTGTGGCATGCTCCAGGCAGCTCTCAGGTTGCCTGAGGGGGTCGCTAAGGGATGGTTGCTCCAGCTCCATCGCTTCCACCTGAGGCCCCATACTATCCTGGAGCACAGAGGCAATTTCCTCACGCACACACACCTTGCTAAGGGTCCCAGCAAGTCTGTTAGCCTCCCTGATGAGGCCACAACAGGGGAATTGCTCAACCCTGCATGGGGACTCAGCAATGCCTACCAGACATGCCTGGATTTGTGTTCTCCAAGCACATGGGAAGGAGGGCATAAAATAGAACACAGGCACCTCATGTTTAGCCTTTTTCCTGTGCCCACCTCTGCTGCAAGCAGTAGGGACTGTAATAAAGAAGACTGAAGATTCCAACAATCTGACTCAGATTTAAAGGAAAACCTGTATATTAAGGTCTGCAATAACCAATGAAATGAGGAAAAAAAACCCTGCTTAATCTAGATGTTGCTCAATCCAATAGCACTGACAATTTACACAGCATCTTTTTCCTTTTCCTTTTCCTTTTCCTTTTCCTTTTCCTTTTCCTTTTCCTTTTCCTTTTTCTTTTCTTTTACTCTGTGACTTTTTTCCTATCACTTATTTTCACTCAAACAAATTTATTAACTATAAACAATTCATTGTAACTCTTTACTTGACCAGTGAGTTTGCCTGAAGCGTAGGAAATTGCTCAGGTTCACAAAGAAGCTATTGATGAAGTGGTGAACCAATTAATAAATTTGCCTTACCGTCCTTGAGCAGTGAAAAATGATATATTCCTGAGGTGCAGTGCTGGGAGCTGGGGGGGATGTGGCTGGTGATTCATGAGTAACTTTGGGAGCATTGATACAATCTGGCTGACTGAGAGGCTTCTCATGCAGTTGTAATGAGTGGTAACAGCACTTGAAAGGCTTTGCTGCTTGTTACCAGCAAAGAATAGAGAGAAATTTGGAGAGTTAATGGGACATTGGTGCACCTTGAGAATCCCATCGCCGTGGTAGTCCTGTAAATCCTAGGGTGTGATATCCTTGACTAGCCTTCTCCAAGTGTGCTTAAAAAAAAAGTAAGAACATCAGAGGTCTTAATTTTGGTCTTTTAGAGATGTCTCAAAGATAGCACTTTTGAGTTTATGACTCAGCAGAGGACCTACCACTGTATAATATCTTTAGAGTACAGTTGACTTTTGGCCTCAAACAACTATATAATTTCCCTGCCAATTAGGGGTTACATTTGTGGCTATTTACATTGGAGATAGAAAGGTGGAAAGGGGATGACCTAAGAATTACTTTGTGGGAAAGCTACAGGACTCCTAGATTAGTCTTTGTATAGAACCAAATCTGGAAAAGGAACTTGCATGGATCTGAGGAGGTGGGAAAATAATCTCTCTCACTCCCTCCCCCTCATAATCATCTATATAAAAGCATATGTTACTAATTCACATATTCTGCTTTCTATAATAGAGATTTTAGTTCTTCTGGGATGCTGGGAGGGACAAATAACATAGATCCATTTGTTTTATTGGTATGTCCTTCAAGTCATCACAAAGGGCCTGGTCCCTGAAGCTAGCTGTCATGTCAAATTCACTAGAACACCCCACAGCATTCTAAGAAATGTTGTCACAAGGTTAACTTGAGTTGTATTGCTTCACATGAAATAAGAGGAACAGAAATTGCAAGCTGATACTGGATAGGCCCAGACTTACTATTTATTTTACATCAACTGACACAACCAGTTAAAAATCAAGCTACTCTGCAATGCCATCTCTCTTGAAATATAAGGTAAATGAGAGCATAACTCAATTGTTTTTTTGAGAATTTTAGTTATTTGTCTAGTGAGTAATGACTATGATACTTGTCATGCAGAACATATTCCAAAGACACCCAACAGGGCTGTAAAATGATCTGTGCTTAAATGATTCAGCTGAGATAAACTGGAATAGTGTCAACTGAAAAGGCACGTATTTTATATATGAAATGTATGTGTATGTATATTTAAGAAGGACATAATAAATGCAGCCATAGTGATTACATAATAATGTCTGACACTGATATCTACTGTACAGGTGTACTATTAAATTACACAAAGCAAAAATAATGTACTGTGGATTAACTTGAACCATACAAGTAACTTTATATTTAGTCATATGTTACAGAGCTAGTTCAAGTGAATTGCTATTTATATGTATTGTATGAGGGAAATAAGCAGAATATATAAAATCAAAATGTGTTTATATTCAATAGTACAGCATAAGACAGATTAAATTGTTGGGTACCAATACCAAAGAAAGTTGGTAGAGATAATAAAGATCATATTTTGGTGATTCAACTATACTATATTGATCATGAATAGAGTTCACTTCTGTGACTCTGAATCTGCAGTGTGATATTCCTGCCCTGCAACATTTTTATTAAAAAAAGGAAATTAGGCTGCAGAGACCTTGTTAAAATTAACTGATTGTAATTGGTAATTGTTTTATACAAAGGCATTGGAGCAGCATAACCTTTCTATGGAACAACGTACTTAAGCCTCCGTCTATTGTAAGAGACACCTGAAATGAAAGCAGATTTTCATGAATAGCCCCTTCAACCAGAGGTTACAATAAAATGGCTTAACGGAGCAAGTTAGCTATTGATGCCTAATTCAATTTATTTTCTACAGAAAAGCATTCTTGGTCATGGGTAAGGGCAAGAAACTAAATATTCTACTCACATTTAATTTCTGTTTCTTAATTACATTATTTTTTATTGTGGAAGTAGTATAACACTAAGAAAATATATATTTGGATTTTAATATGTACCATTAATATAAACTCCATACAGTTCCTTTTGTCTTGAGTGTTTTTAAGATTAAATACCTGAGTAGGCTGAACATGTTCTCTACAAATATTTATTTTGAGTTTTGATTGAAGGTACAATTGGTGGCCTAAATGCTGGCATTTCCTAACCTTTTGAGTTATTGACTTTTCAACCTTAATATTCTTTCATTGGTGTATGTGTTTATGTGTGTATGTGTGTGCTTCATTTTCCTAGCTTTAAAAAACAAACTCTATTGTGTGGTACCATATATACAACCACATGGTTAATGAGCAGGTGGAACCTTTAGATCCATTGTACAGACTTCTGTCATTTGTGCTAATGGAGTCCTCTGTGTGGACCTGCACTAGGTGTGGACTGGACACTTTGGTATTGGGTTCCATAGACATTTGCTGAAAGCAGAAGAATAAGATTCTGGAACTTTTTGTTCTATTTTATACTTTTGGAGGGGCGTTACCACTATAGGGTACAGACTCTTCTCCCATTTTACCTAAGAATGACCTCTTATGTTCTGTTCCTGTCCCAATTCCAATCTCTTCATCTAGTCAGTCTCACTCTCCACTGTTCATGCTTCTCATTACAATTCTAGTCTCCTCTCAAACGCTTCACAATAGTTTGTGTCCACCCACCCCACACACACCAACTTGCATTAACAGTTTCCTTCCCCTCTCTGCCAGTCCTCAGTCCCACTCTTTCCTCTCCTGAACTCCCCACCGGGTTTTGTTTCCTAGTCTACTCTTCCTGTGTTCCTGCAGATATGGCTCTTGTTACCTTTGTTTTTGAATCAGGTACCTTCTTCCTCCATGCTAGGTGAGCCTAGTTGGGAGTAGAGGGGGTTAGGGTCAATGACAGCACAGATAAAACAGCCTGGAGCATATCCATCACAGATGGAATCTTCAGGGTATTGAGCTTTTGAAATTTAAGTCTCCTTCAGAAATTAAGCAAATTACTTTTTTCAAAGGCTCATAAATTGACCAAACTTGAGTGCTTTTCGTAGGGATGGCAAAAGTCACATCCCTGACACACAGATTGGCCACCTCACCTCTTTCCCTCCCAAGCTAAATTTCATGTTCCTGCCCCAGAGGATGAGGGAGATAGGGTTTTTTTCAAAGGAAACCTCACCAGAATGTTTTAACATAGCTTTGTTCTTAAATGGCTGAATCATTTTGGCTGAGGTTTTAAAAAAGTGATTACCTGTTGGCTACGTCTAGATTGCATCCCTTTTTCATAAAAGGGATGAAAATTAGACGTATCGCAATTGCTAATGAAGCGGGGATTTAAATCTACCCCGCTTCATTAGCATAAAAATTATTTTATTTTATTTTATTTTATTTTATTTTATTTTATTTTATTTTATTTTATTTTAAGAGGGATAAGGGATCTTTCAGAAAAGGCTTTAATTTCCGAAAGATCCGCGTCTAGACTGGTGCTTTTTTCCGGCAAAGCTCCGTGCCGAAAAAAGCGGCAGCCATTTTTATGCTAATGAAGCAGGGGAGATTTAAATCCCCGCTTCATTAGCAATTGCGATACATCTAATTTGTATCCCTTTTACGAAAAAGGGATGCAATCTAGATGTAGCCGTTCTGTTTATTTCCTGAAACACCTGGCATTGGCTACTGTCAGATGACAAGAGGCTGAGAAATTGATCATGCAAAGACAATAATTTTTGATGGGGGGCGGCACTCGAAGAATTTGGAAAGTGGTCAAGGGCCACACTTTTCCATATTATTGAAGGAGGTGTGGGGTCTGGAATGGAGGTTGGGTGCAGAAGGGAGCTTGCAGGAAGGGATGATGGTGTTGAATCTGGGAGGGAGTTTGGGTGAAGGAGGCAGTTGTGACCTGGGTTAAGGGAATAGGGTGGGTTGTGTAAGAGGGGGTTGTGAACTGAGGGAAGGGAACTAAGGTACTGGAGAGGGTGGGGGTGAGGGGGGGGGGTTGGGCTATGACCTAGAGTAGGAGGGGGTTGTGATTTGGGGCAGGGGTTTGGGTTGTGACCTGGGACAGAGGATTGAAAAGCAGGTTCTGGGAGGGGATATCGGGGCAGGAGGGGGACAGGGTCTGGGTTATGTGGGGTAGGGGAGCAAAGGTTTGGGATGTCAGAGGCAGGCTCTGGCAAGGAGACTTATCTGCTTGACTTCCAGCCAACAGCCATCTCAAGCAGACTCCCTGCCCGCCCTGCCCCAGCACTGGCTACAGGGGCCATATGGTTTTTGAACAGCTACGAGCCTGAAGGAGGAGGATGCTTTGCAAGCTGCCTCTTGATAGAAACCAACCAATGGGATTGTGCTGGGGGTGGGGGCAGTACATAAGTGTCTCTTCCCTCCCCTGGTTTCACAGCTGTTCAAACTGAGTTCCACAACGGCTACTTTTCTCAGCAGTGTCCGTGGGTGGGGGAGGGCAGGCAGGGAATCTGCCTGAGGCTCCCTGCTACATCCATGAGCCAGATCTGGTGGCTTGGTGGGCCAGATCCGGCCTGTAGAGGGTATTTTGCCCAGGCCTGACGTGGATGGACCATTGGTCTGACCTAGGAGGGCCATTCTTACAAAGCAGATGCCTGGCATAGACAGCTTCAAATAGTTAAAGTTTGGGAAAATTATAAGCAACTGAAAACAGTTTTGTTATGTGAAGTGTCAGGCAATTTAATAATAGATGGTGCTATCAATACTGTAAACTTTCACACATTTTCAAATGAGCAGTTCCCAAATCAATGCTTAGGAACCGTGGAAGGCAGCACCTCTGAATGTGTATATATGTGTTCTTACGGCTAGAATGACAAGACTCTTGTTTGAACAGACTAGGATTTTCAAAGCAGACTGAGGGAGGGAGATGCATAAATCCCATTGAAAAATCTCTTCACTAGACATGATGCAGTTGCACTGCTGCAGTGCTGCATGTGGAGACAAGCCCATAGGTACAACACTCTAGGCACATGTAGACATGAATGTGGCAGCTATTACAGCTGTTTCTGAAACTGTGCAGAAGGTTTCTGTTGAGGGCAAATAGGCCTGCAGGTTCCACGCATTTACTCTGAGAGCTGAGCCAATTATAGATTGGGAATGGGGGAAGAGTGGGAAGGTTATAAATATGGGGACTACATAGGATCAAAAGAATGTGTGTGCTATGAAGACAGCATCCTAATACCTATACTGCTTTGGATACAGACTGCAGATTCCCATATTTGGCTGTAAAACTGTTGGCTTGAAAAGAAAATTGGCTATTGGATCAAAGTGGCTGACAATGGTGTTTGCTGAGAGGGTATTTAGCTGTTTTCTGGGAAGATTCTGGGGTCCGATGGGACTAATAGCCTGCTATTCTCCTCAGGCCCTGGAGAATGCATGTCTTGCTCACTTGCACACACACAATTTAGGCCTCTTTATAAAGGCTAAGAATCATCACTGAGATCAGAGGGAAATAGATCTATATGTGTGATTCAGTACAGAGCGTTTATGTCCTGATAAAACTTGCACTGAAAGATATTTAAAAACAGCAAAGTGGTGTTACACAGATTTCCCCGAAAGACGTGTTGTCTAATAGTTTTGTTGAAGGAATGTTGTTGTAGTTCTTTTGATCCTAGGATATTCGAGAGATGAGGTAGGTGAGGTAATATTTCTTATTACTTCTGTTGGTGAAAGACAAATTTTCAGTTTTCAGAGCTCTTCTACAGGGCTGGGAAAGGATTTCAGAGTGGTAAGTTAAATAGAAGGCTGGAATTGGTTAGGAGTTAAACACATGTTGCAAGAGATCTCTCTAATAATCTGGAACTTATGGGGCTACAATAACACTACAAATGAAATTGATGTCTTTCCACTGTTTCCTTCTAAAATGGAGGCTCCACAACATTAAGCAAAAGGAATCCAAACATTAAAGTAACATCTATAGATGTTGCTAACTGCTCACTTCCTCTTGAATGGTCTCTTGAAGAATATTAACTCCTTATCTCTTCTGTACTTGTATTTAGCTGAGTAACTTTCCTGGCCCTGAAAAAGAGCTCTGTGTAACTCACAAGCATGGCTCTTTTACCAACTGAAGTTGGTTCAATAAAAGATATTACCAGCCCCCCTAGTTTGTTTAAGAAAGTTATTCAAAATATTCCCAATAATGTTTGCAAATGTGTTTGTATTAGAAGTTCACTAAAAAATGGTATGGTACGTTCTTCAATGCTGACTGGCAGCTATTATGCAAATCCCAGGAAGTTGGTGGTACTCTCATAGCTCTGGGGTTTTAAATATGCAATGTTCTTTTCTTCCTGGAAGGACTGCTCTTTGGTTTGTGGCTCAGCAGAGAGGTAAGCAAACATTCAGGAAAAAAAAGGAACTATGATAGTAATCATAGAACACTAGAACTGGAAGGGACTTCAGGAGGTCATCAAGTCCAATCTACTGCCTTCACGGCAGGACCCAGTACCGTCTAGACCATCCCTGATAGATGTCTGTCTAACTGGCTTGTAAATATCTCCAGAGATGGAGATTCCACAACCTCCCTAGGCACCTTATTTCAGTGTTTAACCACCCTGACAGTTAGGAAGCTTTTCCTAATGTCCAACCTAAACCTCCCTTGTTGCAGTTTAAGCCCATTGCTTCTTGTCCTATCCTCAGAGGCCAAGGAGAACAATTTTTCTCCCTCTTCCTTGTGACACCCTTTTAATACTTGAAAACCACTTTCATGTCCCTCCTCAGTCTTCTCCTTTCCAAACTAAACAAGCCCAGTTCTTTCAGTCTTCCTTCATAAGTCATTTTCTCTAGACCTTTAATCATTCTTGTTGCTCTTTTCTGGACCTTCTCCAGTTTCTCCACATCTTTCTTGGAATGTGGTGTCCAGAACTAGACACAATACTCCAATTGAGGCTTAATCAGTGCAGAGTGGAGCAGAAGAATTACTACTTGTGTCTTGCTCACAACACTCTTGTCAATGCATCCCAGAATCATGTTTGTTTTTGCGACAGCATCACACTGTTGGTTCATATTTAGTTTGTGGTCCACTATGATCCCTAAATCCCTTTCTGCAGTACTCCTTCCTAGACAGTTGTTTCCCAATCTGTATGTGTGAAAAGGATTATTCCTTCCTAAATGGAGTACTTCGTAGTTGTTCCTATTAAACTTCATCCTATTTACCTCAGACCATTTCTCCAGTTTGTCCAGATCATTTTGAATTATGACCCTATCCTCCAAAGCAGTTGCAGCCCCTCCCAGCTTCATATCATCTGCAAACTTAATAACCGTACTCTCTATGCCAATATCTAAACTGTTGATGAAGATATTGAACAGAACCAGTCCCAAAAAAGACCCCTGCGGAACCTCACTTGTTATGCCCTTCCAGCAGGATTGTGAACCATTAATATCTACTCTCTGAGAACAGTTATCCAGCCAGTTATGCACGCACCTTATAGTAGCCCCATCTAAGTTGTATTTTCTTAGTTTATTGATAAAGAGATCATGCGAGACAGTATGAAATGCCTTACTAAAGTCTAGGTATACCACATCCCCTGCTTCTCCTTTATCCAAAATACTTGTTATCCTATCAAAGAAAGCTATCAGATTAGTTTGCCATGATTTGTTCTTTACAAATCCATGCTGGCTGTTACCTATCACCTTTTCTTCCAGGTGTTTGCAGAAGAATTCCTTAATTACTTGTTCCATTATTTTTCCTGGAACAGGAGTTAAACTGACTGGTCTGTAGTTTCCTGGGTTGTTCTTATTTCCCTTTTTATAGACAGGCACTGCATTTGCCTTTTTCCAGTCTTCTGGAATCTCTCTATATTTATATATTTAACATTCTCTCAGCACACCCCTATACCGTGATCAACATAT
Organism: Pelodiscus sinensis; assembly: GCF_052426305.1. Classification (NCBI taxonomy): domain Eukaryota; kingdom Metazoa; phylum Chordata; order Testudines; family Trionychidae; genus Pelodiscus; species Pelodiscus sinensis. The sequence goes on along the minus strand of NC_143057.1, from coordinate 105,764,136 downwards.
TTGGTCTATTTCGGACCAAAGGAGAAGAAAATGTGCCTGCCTTCCAGCAGGCCCCTTTTTATTCTTAGGGCAGTCCAGCGCAAGTGCTCTGATCTAGCATGTGGCAGACAGGTGATCTCTCCAATAGGGAGACCCTCGCTCCAGCTATAGTTTTAGGTGCCTAATTTGAGAAACTCACATTGGTCCCAAATGATTTGCTCAAGGTCACAACACATCACTAGAAGTTTTGAGAATAGAACTCAAATCCCCTCACTCCTTAGCCCCTGCTCTATCACTTACCTCTCATTGCACCCACTGTTCTAAAATCTCTGCTGGGACAGGCACAAACTTTTTGTGGGTTTGCCAGGCATAGAACAGCCATTTAAGTAAGATATTTTATATTTTTAATTTAGTTTTAAAAAAAGAAAGGCATGAAAATTGAGGCAGAAAAATAAGTATATTTAATAGAACTTGAGGCCAAATCAGCCTTCATATGTAGTCATGGGTTCTAATGGCTTCCGTAAGAACTGCCTGACTTCAACAAAGAGCAACCACAGGCAGAACTGGGACCATGCTCTGCGCTGATTATCAGAAGCTTTGAAGCTGTTGAATCATGCCAGTCTAAGGTATGGCTCTATCTTGATGTTTTAAGGACTGTGCATTTTTAAAATAGTTCTCATGTGCATACAGTACCCAGTTTTCAAATGTTAAGAACGTTCAGCTTTTTACACCATCCAAACCAGCTGAAACGACTTCACAGACAGAGAAGCTGGGCCTTTATATTTTAGCAAGTCTCTCTTTGGCCGGGTAAAGTCCTTACCTTTTCCTTTCTCTCCAATCTAAGCAAAGCAAGACAAATTATTTTGAACAAAGGAAGCTATTTCTGTAATGCCACCTTTCAATTAAGGTAAATTTCTATGGTTCAATATCTAATCTGCACAGTAACATCACATAGCTGTTCTTCTAGAATCACGTCATACATCACATTTTCTGAAATTTATAATGTAACTATATGTGAGTTCTCTGTATAACATCTAGCAAAACATAAGAAAGGCAGGACAGCCTGTTATCATGGTGTGCTTTTTAGTGGTTTTACACAGTACTCCAAAGAGCTTTCTCCGTATTGGTTTCATACCTTCCATGGGGTTGGTAGCATTGACACTGAGTACTGCAATGTTTGACATGTATGAAATTACTATAGCTTTGTGAATGACCTAATTAACACATGCTGAGTTGCAGGACAGACTGACCCTGATCTTATGATAATGTGTCTTTCCATGTACTCATGGGTAAGTAGGGTTATTTAAGAACTTTAGTCAGATTTGTGGCATATCAACAGTTACAGACTGTGTCAGTTACAGCAGTCATGAGCTTACACATTTTTCTTATACTGTCTGACATTTTAGTCATTAGCTCTCATAAACGATAGCTGCAGTTTCACATGCTTAGAACATATTGGGCCAAATCCTCTGCTGGTGTAAGTGGACATTACTCCATTTTCACTAAAAATCTGATCCACTGTCCCATTAATATTGTACTTTGCTTATATCTGACATTCATTTTGTATAAAATTAGACTCTCTGAATGTAGTGTAGAGTTTTTGTGTCATGTGTTTTGAATTTCAAAGTGGTGCTGCACGGTTGAGTATTTTGCTTCCAGCTTTGTGGACTCAGCCCAGAACAATGCCAAAGATGTGAAGTATTAGCAAATTAATCTGGTTCATGTTAGTGTTTCTTGTCACTTCAGAACACAAAGTCTTTACTGTAGAATAATTATGTAAAACTAATTGAATCCAGACTCTGCCTTATTTATGAAATGAGGAATTTTTGGGGGGCTGTTTCTCACTTTACAGTTCAGTGGCAACATCACCAGGGATAGGTTTTGCCCAAATTTAGGGAGCACAAATACTTTCCAAAGGTGAAGATGAGGCTTTGTCTGTCTGCCGCCTTCATGTGGATCATGGAGCTGACTAGCCATGGAGGATAGTAATAGAGAGGTAGCCGTGTTAGTCTGATCTTGCTAAAACAAAAGGAAAAACTATGTATCACTTTAAAAACTAACAAGATGGCTTAATAGGTGATGGCCCACAAAAGCTCATCACCTATTAAACCATCTTGTTAGTCTTTAAAGTGCTACATAGTTTTCCCTTTTTTTTTAAGCCATGGAGGAGGAACACTAGAAGGCACACTGGGGATTTCCCTCAGCTGTGTAATCCTGCCCCATGTAAAGTAGAGAAGAGATTAAATGCCAGAGACAAGCCTTAATAGTTAATTATACAATTTTGTTTTTCCTACATCAATTCTACAATAATTGTGATAACAATTGTATGACGATAAAAATTATGGGACAGAAACTGGGCAATCTGGGGGATGCATGGAGTGTATCTTATCTCTCCTTTGGTCCTATGAGGAGTCTCAGAAATAGGCAAGACAGCTACCAGAGCCTATATTATCATTCCACAGAGTCTCTCCTGGACTGCAGTCCTGAGGCAGCAACTGTGCAATGTGTTGGCAAAGGGCAAAGTGCTGTTAGTGAAGTAAAAGCACAGGGCCTCTACTGCAGATGTGTGATCTGTTAGGTTTGGGGATTGGCCCGTGGCTGGTTTTGAGGGTGATGAACTGAGCTAGCTGGGAACTTTATGTTGGAGGGATTTTCTGATTGGAAAAAACCTGTCCTTTTCACAAAATCTAACTCTTGGGAAAAATTCAATTATATATAATTGTTAAAATAGTTTCTGTTGTCACAATCAAAATGATGTCTGCCTGGCTGGAAGGCTGTTAACTTCCCTTTTTCAATGTTGACAAGCTGAAAATGTCCACGTAAGATATTCTAAAGTGTTTTGCCTCCCACCCCACCTGGAAATCCTTTCTTATGAAAATGTTCATGTTTTTTACATTTTATCCTAATTCAGGCTGACCCTTTTTCAAACTTATGAATTTTTTTTCAGGAAGGGATTTCCATTTTCTGGCAAGCTCTATTGGAAAGCTCCATGCCCTTTCAAGCAATAGTGGAGGACCTCCACAGGATCTTTGTGGAGATTTCTGCTGCCAAAACTCACTCCTGGGATTTCCCTATAAAAGGGATGATCCACTCCCTAACTTTCTATTCTGTTCTTGCTTTCTGTCTCATGCCATATTTGCAAACACGCTGAGCACTTTCAATGTTTACTTTGGAATTTTCTGCTTAACAAACTGAACAAAATATGATTCACACCATTACAAAATGGACATTGATCATATTGTGGCTAGAGTTTTATGCTTAAGTCAGTACCCTGCATACCTGCACATTCGTATGATTTAAAGAGGCATGGTAAAAGCCCACCTTTTAATGCTACCCACTTATTCATTTTCTCTTCAGTGTTTTATTGCAGAGCTGGATTTTTTTTTGAACAATGTCTTGAAAAGAGTAAGTGCAAATGAAAGTGTTTTTAAACAAAAATGTTTAAATTCTTTACAAGAGAAAAGCAATTGAACTGCCAGGTATCTTGAATTCTCGCATTTTCTGCTTCCTAAAAAAAGATCACAGTCAGTATGTAGACTCACCTTATTTTCTATATAAAAAAAACTTCTACTGTTTCTATCATTTAAGATCTGTCTTCTTGTCAACAAGAACAATTAGGTCTGTCTAAGTATATTTAATTAGTCCCCTTAATTTTCAAACTCTAATAGATATGAAACTAGCATACTGAAATGTTTTGCTCATAAAACCAGTTACCTAGCTCCCTCTTGAGTCACAATCCAAGTGTTCAAATCAAAGGGAAATTATTCCTTATTGTTTCATTTTGGAGGACATTTTTCTTTCTTCTTTCGTTAATTTCAGTGGAGTTATTTTCTATTTATCCTGATATAAAATGAGATCATAACCTCTCTCCCCTCACATCTTTTATATTCTTAAGAGATGCTTTCCTGTACAGATCATCCCTCATGCTTCTCCTCTTTTAACACTTAAATATCTTAGTCTAAAGTTCATACTACATTTTTATCCGCTTTCCTCAGACAAACTCTCATTGATGTCAATGGAAGTTTGTTTGAAAAGCAACTGATTAAAATCAGAGTAAAGCCATTAAGTGTGTTGGTCCTTTATTTGTCATGCCCTTGGGAAGGAGTTTTGCACATTCTCTCTCCCCTGCCCTTGTCTGATAAGTTTTTATTTTTGTGTACACCTGTTTAAATTCTCTGGAGACAAAATCGTATGGAAGAGCAACTTAGAAACTAATAGCTGTAAAAAGGTCTGACATAGAATCATAGAGCTAGAAGAGACCTCAGGATGTCATCAAGTCCAGCCCCCTGCCCAAAGCAGGACCAAAGTACAGAGTCCCACATACAGAAGTGCAAGTCACAATGCAGCCCTCTTCTCCTCTTTTGTCAGGGTTGGGGATTTGTCTGAACTTATAGTTGGAAAAAAAAACCCTTGGGTGAGGGTCAGCAGTGGATATAGCCCCCCATCCCCTGCAGTAACCTCAGTTGTAGACCTGGATTGGACAGATCATATCCCTTAGATAAAACACCTCATAGAGCTGGAAGGGACCTTAAGAGGTCATTGAGTCCAGTCCCCTGCCCTCACAGCAGGACCAAGTACCATCCCTGGCAGATTTACCCTAGATCCCTAAATGCCCCCAGATGGAACTCTCAACCCTGGGTTTAGCAAGCTAATGCTCAAACCATTGAGCTATCCCTCATATATATAATATATATATATCAAACATAAGATAAATCTGAGCATGTTATATTTTATGCTTGATAAATATAAGATTTATGTTATATGTTTCTTACTGCTTGATTTCCTGCTTCTGGGTTTTGGAACCTTGAAGGACACTTTCCACATTGCAAATTGATGGCTGTTTTTTTTTTTTTTGCCTTTTTTTGCCATACAGGCAGGACTGACAAGGGAGGGAGCCCTGTAATACTGACTGCTATTTGTCACAGCTGGATGAACATTAGTGGGTGAACATTTTAGGACAAATAGTTTATTTGTTGAATAGTGCAGTTTCACAGACCCTGAAACTATTTGTGAATTCAATCCAATTGGTTTGGCTGGTAAATGTCTTTTGGGGATTAGAAAACCAAGTATATCAATCCATTCCTTTTTAACCTTTATCCTAAAGATTAGGTTACTTGCCTGGGCTATAAGAGGTTTAAATCCTCACTGCAGAGCAGTCATTTTAACTGAGTTCTCTCTCTAGCTGTTTGAGCATCCTAACCACCATATTATAGGCAATTCTGGGGCAGGGAAAGATTTCCTGTTGAAAGAGTTCCATTGTATATGGATAGACAAATATCCATTAGGTCATTAGAGAGAGGGAGAGAACTATTCTTTAGCTTGGTGATTAAGACACTCACCTAGGAGGTAGGAAATGTGGATTCAGATCTCTCCTGAATCTTCTGAGAAGATCTTGAATTCAAGTCACTGCTGTAGTGTGGGGATTCAAACAGGCAGATGCACTAACCATTGGGCTAAAGGGGAATGCAACATTTGCTGGCCTGAAAAAGACTTTGCTGACAAGTTCTGAACACTTTTGGAATTGAACGGAATGTTTTTCTTGAATGATTTATTTAGAACTTGCTGATGGAACTGAAAAGTCAGTTTGTCGGCCAGCTGTATTCAGATAGGTGGTCTGAGGTTGCAAGGGGAACATAGTTGCCACTGCAGTTGCAAGCACTAGCTGAGAGGCACAGTGTCTAGAGCAGACAGCTGTACCCTTTGTTGAAATTGGCACAGCCCTTTCTGGATCAAAATGTTTTGGAACATGTGTTATGTGAGAACTATCAATATTTGATATTTTGTCTGATTTGGGACAAAAACAGATTTTTAAATATTGAAATTTCCTGGAGGGGGATCAGAAATTCAGATTTTTTTACACTCTGTTCTAGTAATCATTCTTGGGTGATTACTTGTAAACCAGTGGGAAGATGAAACGCTTCACGACATTTTGTTATGCTCTCAGAAGTCTCTGCACTTTTTTCTGTTTTTTTAAGCTAAGCTGTTGTGGGGTTGGAGAAAGAAAATCGAAGTGGGTAATTAATGGCACAACAGAAGCCATTCCAGAGTGGCCATTCTCTCTGGCCCCGTCATCTAATTATAGCAGATTTGTTTCATAAGACACATATGAGCCCCCATTGGATCAGGAGTTAACATGAATATAGCATCCTGCTAGCCTTGCAGATGTGCTCGTGAGTAACAGTGTATGCTGACTGTAAGCAGGTTGGGGAAGTACCTTTGGGGAAGTAGACCCTACAAATGGGCTCAGCCCCAGATTGGCAAGTCATTTGTTTTTTTCCTTTTTTAGAACACTTTTTTATTATAAAAATTATTCACCAAGGAAAAGACCTTATGGACTGGTTTTATTTTCCTTTTTCTTCTAAGCCTTTTGTCCAGTTGATGTCTATTCCTACACATTTTATCTGCATACATTGTAGTGCCATTTCATTTGTATAGGCTTAGCTGTTTCAGTTCTTCTACCCCCCTCCCCCCATGTGTTCTGTTTCTGCATTGTAAAGCCAATGACGTTTCTACTCATCCATGGCGAGTAGATTTATGGCGAGTAGATTTTAGCCAGTCGCTCCGTTCGTCCCATTCACCGGCGCTGCGTGCATGCTCAGTGCCGGTCTGGCACATGTGTGGCGCAGGGCTGGCGAGTAGATCTCGCTGCGGTTTGTTGAGTCCTATATATTACTTTACTAGTTTTCTAGCAGAGAACGAAATAGAATGAAAACTAGTCCCAGTAGATGGGAAATTGGAATGACTATTTTTGTGAGATTTAATTGTTTTTGAAGGCTGACACAATGTAGCCTAAAGTGTGCTGATTTTTTCAGCGCTATTGTGGTGTTTCAGTAACTGGTAGAAAACAAAGCAGGCTGGGTCTGTGTATTTTACATTCCCAGGAACTGAGTGTGATGAAATGGATCACATGGGTTGCCTTCAGATTGCCACCTGGTTTGCTCATCACACTGCTGAGCCTGTGAACCTGCCCTCTGGGTCACCGCACCATCCCGTCCTGCTAGGCCAGAAACTCTGGTCTTCCTCAGCCAAGGCACCAGCCTTCCAGCAGAGCAATACAGACACTAAACCAGCTCCGCTCTGGAAGGGCTCAAGTTATAGGGTTGTTGACAGCACCCAAGAACACCTCCTGCCCAGAAGAGACCAAAACCCCAATTAAATCAGTCTTACTCTGTAAAAGTTTTACACAGAGAACTCATAGAGCAGCCCTGTTTATCAATGAAAGAGAGCTATGCATATTGGTTGCTCCCCATCAGCTGACAATTATTTACACTGGGCTTAATAATAAATAAATATTTTATTAAGTATAAAAAGTAAGATTTAAGTGATTACAAGTGAAAACAGACAGATCAAAGTAAATTACTAAGCCAAAAGAAACATAACATGCCAGATAATCCTAATAAACTAAGGGTATGTCTACACAGCAAAGTTATTTCGAAATAACAGCCGTTATTTTAAAATAACTTTACTAGCATCTACACAAGCCAACCACTATTTTGAAATTAATTCAAAATAGCGGAGTGCTTATTTCAAAATGGTAAACCTCATTCCACGAGGAATAGCGCCAATTTTGAAATTGTTATTTCGAAATAAGTGCTGTGTAGACATTTATTTCGAAATAGAGGCCTCGAGCCTCCAGCCACAACCAAGAAAACTACTCTCCCTCACCCCGTCCCCAGAGCTCTTAAAGGGGTAGAGTCTGGCCACAGTGCCTGTGCCAGCTCCAAGTCTGCTGCCTCCCCAGCTACTGCTCCTCCTCCCATTCCTTCTCCCCCTCCCGCTTTTCCCTCCCCATCCCCCCGGGAACGCTGAGTTCCCCGCACCCGCGGTGCTGAGAGACAGTTGGCCCAGTGAGATCCCCACCCTGAGCCCTGAGCTTGCCCTCCCGCTTCTTCCCCTTGCTTCCCCCTTCCAGCTCCCTCCTCCCAGGTTTCTCCTTCCCCACCCTACCCTCTTTCCTTCATTCTCCCACCTCCTTTCCCAGTCTCACCAGAGTTTCATTCCCCCCCCCAGTTTTGTTAAATAAAGAGAGTTTGTGTTCATGAAAATACATGTATTTTATTTGACATTGTTGTACCAAATAAAAGCAAGCAGGATCTTCTGAGGGGGATAAGGCAAAAAGCCACATTTATTGTAAAGATAATAATAAAAAAATAAAGAAAAGATAGAAGCAAACAACGTTGTTTAACTACTTATTCCTATCACTACTAAACCCTTATACACTTTATATATATATATACACACACATTCATTCATACATCCATTCATTCAAGTTCTGTGTATAGTTACCAGCCGGGAAGTTGCTTGTGACAGAATACTGGCCAGGTACTCTGTACAGAAGTGATGGTAGTGGGGAGCGAAGTCCTGATCAGATGCGCATCTGAAACTCCTGGTAGGCTGGCAGCAGAACCTTGGACTCTGATTCCATAGTTTTTTAGTCCAGTTCTTATAGGAATTTCTTCCTATGCCAGTCTATGGATATTGCTGCATCATGCTGATGTCTCCAGGGTGGCTGCCAGGTGCTCGTCAGTGATCTCATCGGGTGGACCTCCAGTACTTGGTTTTCTCCACTTGACACCTTTTGGTTGCACTGGCACCTGACGCCTTCTTCAGCCCTTTGTTGCTGTATTCTCAGGCTGGCACCTCTTAGAACCATTCATTCATCGTCCAAGCACTCTCTCATACATTCATACAGTATTTTGTATAATAATAAAAGTTGTAGTTACAAAAGTTTCTGGGTGGTATTGCTTAAAACATTCTCTGAGTGCTGAGTAAAGTTACAATGTTTTAAAGAGAACGGGCGTCAATTATGTAACAATGCCCTTAGTCAATTACAGGGCTTGGCTCCCATAGCAGAGTTAGTGCCTTGACAATGCATTGTTACAATGTATCTCTGCAACGTCAATTTCAAGCAGCCCCTTGATTATATTCTTAACAGTTCTAAGTTACATGACCTAATACATTATATTCTAAAGGGGCAATAATAATAATAAATCTAAACATTTAATGATCTTAACAAATAATAATAATAAGAAGAAGAATTAATAATCAATCTAAACACTTTAAGTTGTGGGGAACAAATTATGGGGAGTCACTTCCATTTGGGGGAATCATTTTCAATACATTAATATGTTATCCCTACAACATCAGGAAGGGGGATTAGGGAGGGATAAGGCACAAGCCCCCAGTGGGGCAGACCAGGGAGACTGTTAATGTTCCTCAGGATGGAAGCTCTCCCGCAGGGCCTCCTGGATACTGACAGCCCCCCAATGGACCTCTTGGATGGCAGCCTGCAAAAAGTGCAGCCAGATTCGCAGCAATGCATCCAAAAGAAGCACCAGAGTGCCCAGGGGCAGCTCGGGCTCCATGCTGCAGAGTGCTATGGTGTCCAAAGTGAAGGCAATCAAAGCACGCAGAGAAAAAAATGCTTTGCTGTTCCTCATTGAGGTAGGCAAGCAAGCAGGGAAAGCTGAAAACTGGCTGTCTGCGGGAAGGGGGGGTCCCTTTAAGCACAGACCTCATATAGCATCAGGCAGCAGCCACACAAAGTAACTCCAGACCTGATGCCCTGCTGAAACTGGTTCTGGCCATCCTTAAATACGATTCAGTGTCCATTCAGTTTGGACGTGCTATTTCAAAATAGCAAAATGCTATTTCGAAATGCATTTGTGTGTAGACTCAAAATATCTTATTTTGAAATAACTATTTCGGAATTAGATATTTTGAAATAATGCTATAGTGTAGACGTACCTCAATAAACTTGTTACATGCACATTCTTACCCTAAACCATTGTTCTAATGATCTCTTTCACAAGCTATGCAACCTTGTAACTTAGGCATGATCCTTCCCCCGTTCAGATTTAGATGTTTCCAGTAGGCATCTTAGGTGGTGAGTTGAACCATGGGGGTCTTCTGGTGTTTGATGACTTTCTTCATTGTTTGGTTTCCCCCTTTTTATATCTCTTTTGATGAAGGCGGGAATTCATTATGGTCAACTCATTCTTTTTCACCTTGAGTAGAAGAGTACCAGATCCAAAGTAGATTCAAGTCATTCATGCTTAAATTTGACACTTTATGTATGGGTTTAAACAAAGACTCTAATTATCTCACCCATTACAAAGATAGCTTCCCCAGTTATCACCCCTGATGTCATTACCTCACAGAAACTTCCCCTATTATCACCCCTATGTCACTACCTCACAGAAACTTACCTTCCTCCCTCACCCCCACTCTGTTCTAAAATTTGATTTGTCAATTTCACATGCGTTCACTTTTTTTGATTGTATCACTTTGATATACATGGTTGTGCCGATTTTCTTCCACATATTGATCTGAGGAAGTGGGTCTGGCCCACGAAAGCTCATCACCTAATAAACCATCTTGTTAGTCTTTAAAGTGCTACATAGTTCTGTCTTTTATTATAAACTTGTAAGCCTAAAATGCAATTTCAGGGCTTTTTTTGAGATATTGGAGATATTGGTGTGAAAGGTGCACATCTCTTACTACATGTACTTATATGTCTAATGCCAATCATAAAGGAACCATGATTTCATTTATATGAGACTATTGAGTGCTACTGTGATATAACAAGAATCAGCAAATGTATACATAAAACTGCAAACTGAACATAGATCACATTTTGTATGTATTTTTCTCAAATTGAGTTTGTAAAAGAACTATCAGTATGTTATCAACTAAAAATAGTCTGAAGGTGTTTTCCATTCACGTTTTCTGCTATCATAATTTTTAATTGGATTAATTTACTTCTTTGTCTTAGTTCAGTGTCTGTTATGCCCACTAATTTTCAGCTTTATTTTTCAGTTCCTCCACAAATGTATTTCTGTAGTTTACTTTCACTAAAATTTTGCTGCCAATTTATTTGGTTTTCTCTTCCAAACATTTACTTTCAGAGCTAGATTTCTAAAAATAAAAGTTGCATGTAATTTTCTCATTCCGTCAGAGAGCTATTTCTTTGTTTTCTAGAAACAATTAGCTATCTCTGAGCATGGAGGCATTAGACCCTTTGGCCCTGAATACAGAAATGCCCCAGACTCTCTGAAAAAACTGAGAATCACCGCTCCATCGAAGAGATCTTCACCCTTCCTTATCTTCAGTCTCTTCTTAGGTCTGACTTCTCTGAGTAATTGTGACACCTTAGGAGGAAACTAGCACAAGCAGAAGGGAATGTTCCACTCCTGAGTCCACAGTAAGAAGATTTTACCCACCAGTACTAACTGTTCCACTGGTGAAACAGGAACCAGCCTTCTCCTTCCTTGGTGAAGTTGGAGGCTCCAGATGTTGCTTCACCCCTTACTAGGTAGGGAAGTTCAGACAGCACCTTGAAGGTTCAGGGTCTGTTCTTCACTTAGACATGGTTACCTAAGGGACCCTCAATAGTTTGACAATTTATATTGGCCCTATTGGGGTCCATGGGATCTGTATGCATGTTTTCCTGGTTCCATCCATGAAATCCACTGTACATCTCCTCCATGATACTTACTAGCTCCACCAGAGTATGGGGGAGAAATAACCAATCCAGATCTGAAAGTATTTATGAAGTGAGCTATGGAAGTGAGCAATAGTGAAAGTAGAAAATAGTAAGGACTGGTAAACCAAACATCCAGATAGCATTTGAGAGATACAGAATCTTTGTTCTTGACAATTTCTCTGTTTCTATCACTTCACATTGTAAGTCAGCAAAGAATGGAGATATAATTGTTCAGTCAAGAAATGAACACATTATATCAAGGAGTAGATCTTTATTTAAGCTGGAACTCAAAACAGTAAACAAAGATTGCTCAAGATTTAACTTAATATCCTAAGAAATTTTCTTCCAAATTCTAGGCTTAGAATTCTAGGCTGAAAGGTGGGGTTCGTATTTTAGTGCATTGTATTGGCTAATTCAAAATTTGGTTGCTTCATGAATATAAATTATTTCTTATAAAGGGAATTTAATTAAGATAGCTAAAATATAGTAAATGATTCTATGATTCTTTTAAAAGGAATAGTTTACAGTGTAACCCTAAGTATAGTTTCTGCTAAACAACTAACTCTGTTTTACTTGTGTTTATTTCCCACTTAACTGATTTTGACTTTACTACAAATGATTGAGAGAACATAATTTGGCTTCTAGTTTGCCTCTGCCTCTTCTCATTGCTCGGATTCATTTCCCCATCCATCAGGCTTATTGCACTAACTACAAAGCCTCGTTAACAAAATAGACGATCAACAATTACTCAAATAGATTAACTGCCTCGAGGATGGGTACAATTCCAGACCCTCTTGGAGGAAGGCAAACTCAAGGCCAAAGCTGCAGGGGATGTGGCTGATACTGCATGTAGAAGGACAGTCGTGAGGCATGAGTTTTGGTTATATTCCTCAGGGTCCCCAAAAGAAATTCAAAATACTCTATGGGACGTGCCTTTTGATTAGTCTAATTTCTGATGAGTCTCTGCACTTGTTGCAACACTCTAGAACAGTGTTTCTCAAACTTTTTTTTTGCTCATGGCCCCCTTCTGAGCCTTGTTTACCTCTGTGGCCCCCCTCATAGCCACTGTTAGTTGGAAAAAAAGGTAAATAATTACCTAATGTTCTGTTTTTTCCATGTGGCCCCCTAGAGGTAGAGCGTGGCCCCTGGGCAGCCATATGGACCATGGTTGAGAACCACTGCTCTAGAACAATCCTCACTCCCTGGGCACTTACATCTTGGCTTCAAAGAAAAAATAACATTAAAAAAATACAGGCGAAGACCACCTCCCCAACCATTCTACAGAAAGTGCTCATTCCAGTCACCACATACATGCCAGAGGGTGCAGCGGTCTAGATAGACAGCAACCCAGGGCAAAAGCAATTACTCAACCCTATCCACCATTCAGGGATTGTTTTGGATGGGATGATTGAGAACCACCTACCCTTCTTGATGCTATTCATCCCTATCTCTCTGGCTTCCCTCCCTCGACCTTTTTTGCTGACAGTTCACCTTCATTGCCAGCAACTGGAGAGCAATCACCACAGACAAGTGGGTATTAAAAACCATCCACTGTTGGTATTCTAGAGTGTTCCTGGTCCCTCTTTAGGGACCACTCTAAACCAAGAGACAGATTCCTTTCTCCAATCCAGGGCCGTAGAACAAATGCCACCTCAGTAACAAGGGAAAGAGTTTACTCACAATATTTCATGGTACCCAAAAAAAATGGAGGATGGAGAACTATTCTTGGCAATTGAACATTTTTATTAGAAAATCAAAATTCCAAATGATTACACTGCTTTCAACAATCCCCTCCATATAGAAAGGGATATGATTTGTGACTCTTGACATAAAAGACATAACATTCTGTGACTCTTCACATCATTTCCATGTGGACATTCATCTTACAAAAGGTTACTCAGGTTTGGGGTTGGATAAGAACACACTACCTGTTCAAAGTACTCCCGTTTAGGCTAAGAACAGGAGGCAGGGTCTTTATGAAGATCTTCTCAGTGGTGGCAGTCCAAATGAAATGTCATGGCTACACAATCGTTCTGTATCTGGGTGACTGTGTCCAAATGGCTTGTTACAGTCAAGAGGTGCAGCCAGTGATTTTATTCTTGCTCCATCTTTTGGGAATCTGTATCAATAAAGAGAAGTCCACTTTGACTCCCGCATGGACTATAGACTTCGTAGGAGCTGATCTTCCATTGGAAAGATTCTAGACAATGAACAATTTGATATGACAACCGCTTTCAGAAAATGAACCATTGTCCAGATCTGCCTTTCCCTATCAGGCCACATTGCATTATGTACTTAAGTAACACCATTCATCAGGCTTCACCTACTTTTCCTGGCTCTGGTCCATTTACTTTCCACAGCATAAACACCAGAGCAATAATTCTCACCTACATCACAGCTTCTCTTGTCTGGAGGATACACATGGAACATGTATATGGGGGAGTTCCTTTCATCACAGCCACAACTGATATGACCATTTTCTCAGACACATCCTTGACCGGATAGGGATTTCATCTGGGCAACCACATTATGCAGTGTACTTGGTCTTCTCAGTAGGCCAGAATGCTTATTAGTCTGTTTAGCTTGCGGTGCATTCTTTCCCACAGTGTCCAGATAATGTCAGATAACGGGACAACTGTCTTTCATTTAAAGAAACAAGATGCAGTGAAATTCCTTCTTCTCTATTTAAAAGCAGTGAATTTATGGAATTGGTGTATTAGAAACTCCACAGTTCTCTCAGTTACGTACCTGCCATGTGCACAGAATTCACTAGTAGACAGTCTCAGCAGGCACTTTTCCACAGACCCTGAGTGGGAAATGCACAATTCCATCCTGAACATGATCTTCATATCATGGGGCACCCCATCCTGGGATCCGTTCACATTGCAAATGAACAAGAAGTTCACCCTCTGCTGCTCCAGGGCAGCTCTGGACCCTGGTTCCTGCGGTGTTGCCTTTCTGTTATCACGGATGGACCATCTCAGATATGCCTTTCTTCCCATCCCTCTGTCACCACAAATTCTGCAGAAGATTCAACATGACAAAGTTCAAGTCATTCTCATAGCATAAAACTGGTGAAGACAGTAGTGGGTGGCTAGACTTCTTGCAAATCTTCCCATCAGCATCTAACCCTTCACTAATCTATTAATTCAGGAAAATAGCAAGATCAGATATCTCAACCAGGCTTCTTTCACCTGATATTTGGGATGGGCATCAGACCTACGCCAATCACGCTCAGTAGACATTCAATCTATTCTCTACCAGAGGGGTATCCGTGTTAGTCTGAATCTGCAAAAGTGACAAGAAGTCCTGTAGCACCTTATAGACTAACAGATTTATTGGAGCATAAGCTTTCATGGGCAAAGACCCATGTCATCAAAAAGTGGATCTTTGCCCATGAAAGCTTATGCTCCAATAAATCTGTTAGTCTGTAAGGTGTCACAGGACTCCTCATCGCTTTTGCAGTCTCTTCTCTGTCATAGTAAGAAAGACCACCTGAAAACATCATCTGGCTAAAAGAAAATGTTTCTCTTCCTGCAGATAGCCCTACTATTTTAGATTAGCTTCTGTCCTGAAAACTTCTGTCCTGAAAACTTTCCGTTAGTTCCAGTAGGTCAATCCTAATAGTAGCTGGTGCCTCCCACTCTCCGGTTGAAGGATACTCCAGTTTTACTCACCCATCAATTCCATTTCTGAAGGGTCACGTTAGGATCCTACCACTGGTAGTGAAATCTGCCCTACCATGGGACATCAACCTTATTCTATCAGTCTTTACCAGATCGCTATTTAAATCACTGGCCGTGTATTCTGTTTCCATAAAACTCATCTACGTAGTGCCATCATGTTGGACAGATGTGTGAACTGGGAGCACTCATAGCTGACCTGCCTTGCATACTTTTTCGTAAGGACAAGGTTACCCTCACCTGAAATTTTGTCCTGAAGGCAGTTTCTGAGTTTCACATAAATCAACCCCTTCACTTACCAATATTCTTCCCAAAACCTCAAACTTCCAATAGAGAGAGAAGATCTCTCTCTGGATGTCAGACAGTCTCTGATATTCTACTTGCAAAGGTTAAAATCAATGAGAAAATCACCAAGATTATTTGTCACTAAAACAGTATGGTTTCATAAGGACAGGAGTTATTTGCTTAGAGCAGTGGTCTCTAACCTTTTAACCACAAGATCACTTTTTCTATTTAAATGCAATGTAAGATCTACCTCAAACCCAAATACCCTTTCCCCGCTTCCTTCCCACCCCTTCTTTGAGGCCTGGCTTTTGTTCCATCCCTTCTCTGAGGCCTCACCCTGCTCACTCCATACCCTTCCTCCCCCACTTTGTTTGGGTGATTGTTGAATATTGACTGACCTTGCTTTGTTTCTGAGTGTGATACCAGCAGAGCCCATATATGGCAGTTTTGTTTAACATAGAGGTTACTGTCCTAAGTGACTGAGCAGTCCTTAAAGCAAAGCTCTAAGATTAGATAGGATGGTAGATAACGGAAAGCTTTATTAACCATACCTGCACTATGTTGATTAAAAAAAACATTTTTATTGTTACTCAGTACACTTTCACCAGGCCCCAGTGTCCCCTGGGCATTTCTTTGCAGGGAAAGCTCTCCGTTCTATAGCAGTGATAGCAAGGGAGAGGGGAAAGGGTACTGTCTCTTGCTGTGCAGGAACAAGCCAGCCAGAAAAGCCTTGAAAAGGAGAAGTCACGCAGAGCTGCCAGTTTCTGTGCAGCTTCATGTGTTTGACATTTTATTTAATGAATTAATTTGCACCCTACCCCAAGGACAGAGCAGCACAACACTTGCCTGCTGTGGCATCTGTATTTGCTGTGTTGAAAATCAGAGCCTAGCTCAAGGTGGGAGCTGTTCAGGGAAGCTTACTATGAATAGTGGTGGCAAATTAGGGGCTGGCAAGACCTGGCTAGGGGGACTACCCACACATACATGCACATGGGTTTTACCTGGGACAGTCCCAGGTTTACTGAATAATGTCATAGTACATGGAGGTTACTGATTTGTAATTGGAGGTTCTCCCAGATGTGTGATCCCTATCTGCAGTCCATGCATGGATACACATGCAAAACATGCAGCTGCAATTGGAGATTTCCAGCCAGTGATGTCTATGTCCTAAACAGAGGGCATAAAGAGCAGTGCAGACCAATGCCTCCCCAGTTCTTCTCTTAGGCTATGTCTAGACTGTAGGCTTCTTTCAGAAGAAGCTTTTTCAGAAGAGAGCTTCTGAAAAAATTTCTCTGAAAGAGAGCATCCATGCTGCCAAAGTGCATTGAAAAAGCCATCAACTGAATGGACGCTATCTCGCATTTAAGCTGTGATTACTATGGACAGAGTGGCCACCAGGGCACCTGTGCTTTTTCCCTCTTTCCTCTTCTTTTGAAAGAACTCCCTCTTTCCCGTCCACACATGCCTTTTTCTAGAAGAGCTCTTTCAGAAAAAGGCTTCTTCCTCATAGAAAGAGGTTTACCAATGTCGGAAAAACCCCTCTGTTCTTTTGGGTTTTTTTCCCGAAAGAATGCGTTTGCAGTGTGGACATAAGTGAAGTTTTTTTGGAAAAACAGCTGTTTTTCCAAAAAACTCTGTAGTGTAGACATAACCTTAGTGAAAATCAGAAGGGAAGGATGGGTAATAGAAAACAGAGAGAGACCACACATCTCAAAGAATCTCCCTTTCTTATTGAACTGCTGGTCCCTATGTGTATTACAGACATGAGTAATTGATAAGCACGCCTTCAACAGCAGGAGGTGTGAGGATGCAGTTGGTATTGATCTTTATTATACCGCAGCCCCAATAGCTCAATCTGCAGAATAAGTTTGAACTAATCATAATAGTTTTATGAATGAATGTTTGGAGATCCAGGTACCTGCTTTAATGGACATCTGTAAAGATACCCCTTAAAGATTGGCTGTTGAGATTGCTTGTACTCTAGAGGACTGGGCTTTCATCTCATGAGGGGGCAGAATATTTCCCAAATCATAACACAGATTTATGCAGATAGAGATCCACTTAGAGAGAGTCTTTAAGCCAGTGGTCACCAAACAGTAGATCAGGATCTACCAGTAGATCTTGGAGCCTCTGACAGGGGATCCTGACTGGTTTGGCCAGGAAGCTATCAAGCGCTTGCACTTCAGTTGCCCCTCCACCCACTCTCATGCTGCTCCAGCCCTCTGTCTTGGACCTTCCCCACTGGAAGCCTCCTGTTTACTGTGGAGTGTGTGGGAGGGAGAAGAGGGAAGGTGCTGAGGTCAGGGTGTCCTTTCTCTCCCCACTCCTGTACCCTATCCCCACACAGAGAGAAGCTCATGTTTGGATTTCCTGGCTGTTGCAATTAAAATCCCTTTTTCTTTAAAGCCATCTCCAGGCATTACTTATTTGTAAACAAAAGTCAATTAGCATAATCTAGCATTCAGGGGTTTCTAATTTTTGTCTCAAAACAACCTGTGCTTAGGGTCGAGTTGTGCTGGGCATTCTGACATTTCCATAGTAACAAATATACCACAGTAGAAGAGTAAAAAAGGACATGATGCAAACAAAACAAGTGGCATAAACAGAATCTGTGATGCTGCGAATTCTTATTGGCTCAGTCTTGGGGTGATTTTATTTCTCACAATCCATTGAATAGCAAGTGAATTGTATAAGACAGCCAAAGGAGTAGTAAAAATACTTTTTGCCAGATACACCATTACATAGCAGGTGAGCGTATCTTTATACCATATGTGGGACCATAATAAATTTAATCTTTTGGCTATCTTGCCTGTAAACTGATTATTAATTAATCTCTGGTCTATTGCTAATATGCCAAGTACTGTATCTAAACTGCTTAAGGTTACCATATTTGAACTTTCAAAAAAGAAGACATCCCTGAGAGGGAATGTATCTGTATCAGTATCTGCCAACTCACTCTGTATTAAACACATTAATGTGTTTTTTGAAAGTTCAACTGTGGTAACCGCTAGAACTGCTTAAACTGCCACGTAGAAAAAAACAAAACAACCCTCCACAAACAATCTTCCAGTTTTCCCTTCAAAATGTGGAAGGTTAAAACCAAAATTACACGTGCCCAAGTCCTAGGCCAGACAACATTCCATCCTGGTCCAGTGACTGGATTGAGCTGTTATCTTGTCTCTGATTAGAGCTATAAAGGAACTTTGCTATTCAAAATCCAAGACAAGGGTGTTAAAGCTTCTGTTTCTAAACCTAGTAGATCATGAGCCACTGTATCTTAAATTTCTGACATTATGTATGACAACGCAATTAATTAATCTTAAGAGTCTAAAAATGCATTACATTTTTCTTCTTACTCCTTTTTATTCCTCGTTGAATTCTTAAAAGTTTTTTTTTTCCAAATAACTGTTCTGTAAGACATGTAGCATGTTCAGAAAATGACTAGCATTTGTTTGTGAAGGCTGACACAGTTTACCCATAGCCTTTCCAGCAGGGTCATCCTAAATACCAGCTGATTAGCATAGAAAATCATCATGTATTCTGTATCAACTGCATAAAACATTAATCATCTGGGACTATTGTGGTCACATGACTAAAACAGTATGCACTATGACCACAGCAGGAGGGAAATGTGTCACTAAAGATATCATCAATGACATCTAATGTGATTAGCCTGTGCTAGCAGCAAAGGACTGTTGCTTTGGCCTTTGTAGTTCCTCCTGTGGAGAGAACAAATGCCTACCAGCTGGCAATATTTGTACTAGAAAGCCCTCCTATAAAAATAGTCACTATGATGAGACAGTCTGTAGCTCTGTACTCTTGGAACTATTTAATGTTTTGGCTTTGGAAGCAATAAGCAAATGTATTATCCATCAATTACTTACATGCACATTACAATATTAGCATGTTTCTTCTGTAAAAAACATCAGAATGTTGACAGCCTACATGCATGTGCTTTGGAATTTAGAAAAATGTGTTTGAAATCTCCTGTCTGTATGGAAGAAGACAAACTAGATGTTTTTTCTCAAGACAAAAGCAGTTGTTTCCTCTTGAAATAAAGAGGAAAAGCTTCTTTTCTCCCTTATCATCTTTTCACCCCTGTAATCTGATGCTAGCGACTAAAATGACAAGAAGCTTGCAAATGTTGACCTTCTAGGGTAACAGCCCTTAACTTTAATTTCCTTTCACACAATTGTTGATTGTTATACCATTTCAAGGTTAATTTTTCAGCATGATCAATAAAAATAGAGGGACTGAAAACAACAACAAAATCAACGTGAACAGGTTTGAATATCTGAAGGGTTTTTTCAAGTGAAGTTTTTACAATAAAGCAGAGCCAACAACTTATGTGCCTCTTTTGGGGAAGATGTGCATGTGTTGAAAAGCAATATAGCTGAAATAGGATAACTTTTTTCTTATATTATACAAAAATATGCATATTTGAGAGCTTTGTGCTGTCTTTTCTTTTGGCTGTTAGCTATGTACATAATCCATTCTACTCTGCTTGCTTCACTTATGTGAGTAGGCCTATAGAAGTTGTTAAGACTACTTCTACAAATAAGGCAATCAGAAAAATGTCAACTTGACAATATTAAAAACATATAATTAAAGCTACATGCACAAACTGTGGAAAGCTGATTTAACAATCATCCCAGGCTGTTTAGTAGGTTATGTTGCCTTTCAGCATTTTGAACTGAAATGTGACACCTGAGTTCTTATGCATTAAAGCAGTACTAATTGGACCTACAAACTCTCATGCAGGCCTTGCACAACGAGCAAATGACATTTGCAGATCAAGATGACACGTTATCTCCTGGTCTCAGATTCCATATGTTAAACAAATGGAAGACCTCTTTGGTGGTGTGCTGACCCTCAGCCTTTCATTTCTTGAATGGTACACCTTTGGCCTGACTCAAATTTACCTTTCATTGCTAGCAAGAGAATGGTATGTGAAATGAAAAATGTTTCTCTTTTTGCTGTTAATCACAGTTATAAGAACTACTGTATCCTAAGAATTCTGGAATTTAAAAACACAACTTTCTTTTCTGTGATATAGTGAGATTTGGCTACAAAAGGTGCATGCTCTGCAGTGAGCCATTTTGGGATTCAGTTTGATGTCCCCTTTGCCTGCAGTCAGAGGGAAAGTGGACATCTTTGGTCTAGTCTTGGTAAGTGATGTTTTCTAGTTGTAAGAGTAATGCCGACAGATGGAACGAAACTTGGGACCTCTGCAGTTGAGTGTATCAGTCTCTGCTGCCTGAATTAAATGCCAAATGGCTATTGGCTAAGGCTGCAGAGCAGACTCATTAGTCTCTGTGTAAGTGGTCTTGGTGCCACTAGCTGGGACAGTACACCACACCCAGAAGGTGTGTGGGTTATATAAACAGATGGTTTTATACATGAATGAAAAATGTCCTCAGGAAAAAACAGAATTTCCCTAAAATCAGGGGTGGAAATCTACCTTTTCCTATCACCAGCTCCAACTCTGAACTTTCAATAATTTATAGTTATTTTTTATATATATAGGGCATTTTAAATACACTACATAGTGATTTTGAAAAAAGCTTAAAAACAGCAATGGTTCTGTGGCACCTTAGAGACTAACAAAAAATATAGATGGTATGAGTTTTTGTGGGCACAACACACTTCTTCAGATGACAAATATAGAGCAAGATGTACAGAGGATCAAATATAAAGCGGAAAAAAGAGGGCGAGGAAAAAAAAGCCTGCCAATTATAGTGTCTGTGCTAAATGAGGCTAATAGAGTGGGCTGTAAGTGTCTGATACTTAGCTTTTGATGTTATTTAGGTGTAGAATATAACAGCTCATCTAAGAGATGTCTTTATTCAGTCCTTGGCTAATAGTCCTTGGCCTAGTCCTTGGCTAGGTGTCAACTTTGCATATTAAGGCCAGTTCCACAGTTTCTCTCTCTAGTTGGTTCCTGAAGTTATTCTGTAAGAGAATGGCCACTTTTAGATCCATTAGAGCCGTGGTCCCCAACACACGCCTGGCGCTTGCGGGGGGGCGGGGGAAGCGCCGGCGTGCGGCGCTTGCGGGGGGGAGGGGGGGAAGCGCCGGCCCCGGCCCCGGGCGCACGGCGCTTGCGGGGGGGAGGGGGTGAAGCGCCGGCCCCAGGCGCATGGCGCTTGCGGGGGGGGGCCCCCAGCCCCGGGCGCGCGGCTATGGGGGGGCCCCGGGCATGCGGCTATGGGGGGGGCCGCCCCCGGGCATGCGGCTATGGGGGGGCCGCCCCTGGGCTCCCGGCGGGCAAACGGCCACGCCCCCTGGCGCCCGACAGCCTCAAAAGGTTGGGGACCACTGCATTAGAGAGTGTTCAGATAAGTTAAAATGTTCCCCAACAGGTTTCTGTGTGTGACCATTTCAATTATCTGATTTGTGTCCAATAATCCTTTGTCATAGAGACTGTCCTGTTCGGCCAATATACATGGCAGAGGGGCATTGGTGGCACTTGATGGCATGTCTTAGCAGGTTTTATGTCCCCCTGGGGTCTTGTACTTTAATTTTGTATATAGATTGTGTGTTAAATATTTTGTAATCTGCTTCAAATATTTTAAATAGAGAGGCGGGGTAAAAATATTTTAAACAAATAAATAAATATATCACATTAGAGGCTGTGCACTTGTATGAGCCTCTGATGTGGTGGCTTATGTGAGTCAGTCCTGTGATGATGTCGCTTGTATAGATGTGTCGACAGAGTTAGAAATGGGGTTTATTGCAGGGGTAAGTTCCTGGATGAAAGAGTCTGAGGTGTGATGTGTGGTGGCTGAAAAGTATTTGTTTCAGGTTAGGGGGTTGTCTGTAGTTGAAGATGGGCCTGTCTCCAAAGGCCTGTGAGAGTGAGGGGTCATTTTCCAGGATAGGTTGTAGATTGCTAATGATGTGCTTGAGGGGTTTAAGTTGTGGGCTGTAGGTGATGACTGTGTTCTGTTACTTTGTGTGTTGGGCCTGTCTTGAAGAAGCTGATGCCTGGGTACTCATCTGCCTCTGTCAACCTGTTTTTTCACTTCTCTGGGTGGATATTTAAGTTTGAATGCCTGATAGAGATCCTGTAGGTGTTTGTCTCTGTCTGTGGGGATTGGAGCAAATCAGGTTGAATTTTAGGACTGACTGTAAACGATTGATAGGTAATGTGTCCAGGATGGAAGTTAGAGGCATATAGGGGTATGTCTACACTACAAAGTTAGTTCGAACTAACTTAGTTCGAATTAGTTAATTCGAACTAAGCTAGTTCGAACTAACGCGTCTAGAACTAAAAACTAGTTCGAACTAGCGTTTTGCTAGTTCGAACTAGCAAGTCCACATTGAGTGGACTCTGAACAGGGCTTAAGGATGGCCGGAAGCAGTGCCGGCAGGGCATAAAAGGAGGACTTAGAGCATGGAGATGCTGTCTCAGGCTAGCCGAGGGCTGCGCTTAAAGGGTCCCGACCCCCACCCCGGACACACAGTTCTAAGGGGTGCCCCGCTTGCAAAGAAGTTCTGGCTTGGAGTGCCCTGAGTGCCCACACTGGGCACATCACACCACTCGGCCATCAGCCCAGCTGCACTTGCCGCAGGCTGCCATCTGGGGAGAGGGAGTAATTGGGGGGCTGCAGGAGAGCTTCCACCCCCAGAAGCCCGCAGAGCCAGCCCAGTCCTCCCCATCGGGGGCTCATACCCCATTCCTCCCTCACCTCCTTCCACTTACCCTTCCTTAGCCCCCCTTCTTATTGATGTACAAAATAAAGATAACGTTTCTTCCAACATTGACTCTGTCTTTATTGAAAAAAAACTGGGGGAGACTGGGAAAAGGAGGTGGGAGAGGGGAAGAGAAAGGCTGGGAGAGGGGAGGGCAACTAACATGATCAGGGGTTGGGAACAGGTCCCAGATGAAGAGAGGCTACAGAGACTGGGACTGTTCAGCTTAGAAAAGAGGAGACGGAGGGGGGACAGGATAGAGGTCTCTAAAAGAAGGGGTTGGGTGGAGAGGGTGCATTCATAAAAGTTCTTCCTGAGTTCCCATAAAGAAGGACTAGAGGACACCAAAGGAAAGGAATGGGTAGCAGGCTTGAAACTAGTAAGAGAAAGTTGTTCTTCTTCACAAAGCAAATAGTTAACCTGTGGAACTCCTTGCTGCAGGAGGCTGTGAAGGCTACAACTAGAACAGAGTTTAAAGGGAAGTGAGATAAAGTGATGGAGGTTGGGTCCATGGAGTCCTATTAGCCAGAGGGTAGGAGTGGTGTCCCTGCCCAAAGTTTGTGGAAGGCTGGAGAGGGATGGCACGAGACAAATGGCTTGGTCATTGTCTTCGGTCCATCCCCTCCAGGGTCCCTAGGGTTGGCCTCTGTCGGCAGACAGGCTACTGGGCTAGATGGACCTTTGGTCTGACCCAGTACGGCCATTGTAAGCTCAGGGCTCAGTGTCGGGGGTCTCAGTGGACCACCTTGATTTTCATGCATACCTGGTCCTGGGTGGCCAGGCTGGCAGCTCTCCTGCCCTAGACGGCCACTTTCCTGAGCCTAGTGCGGAGATCGTGGACGAGGTCCACGATGTCCGCACTAGCCCAGGAAGGTGCCCGCCTCTTGCGGTCCAGGGCAAGCTCCCGGGAGCCGCCAGCCTGGTCCCGGCAAGAGGGGGTGGGCTGGGGGGCATCGGGTGGGTGGCTCTGTGCCGTGCCAGGTGCAGGGTCTGCTAGCTGGGTGCTGGCAGGCTTGCACCTGCACGGGCACCGTAGCCAGCCCGTGCCCCTTTAAGGGGTCCGGGGCCGGGAGGGGGGCATAGAGTTTCCCTGGTGTTGGCCAGAGTGGCCACCAGGGAAACCTGGGGAGGGCTAGCCTCCCACTAGTTCGAACTAAAGGGCTACACAGCCCTTAGTTCGAACTAGCTAGTTCGAACTAGGCGTTAGTCCTCGTAAAATGAGGTTTTCCTAGTTCGAACTAAGCGCTCCGCTAGTTCGATTCAAATTCGAACTAGCGGAGCGCTAGTGTAGCACCTATTAAAGTTAGTTCGAACTAACGTCCGTTAGTTCGAACTAACTTTGTAGTGTAGACATACCCTAGGTAAGTATAACGGTCGGTAGGTTTCCAGTATAAGGTGGTGGAAATGTGGCCATCATTTTAATTGTACTGTAGTATCACGGAAGTGGATCTTTTGCGTGGACTGGTCCAGGCTAAGGTTGATGGTGGGGTGGAAATTGTTGAAATCTCTGTGGAATTCTTCAAGGGTTTCCTTCCTGTGGATCCATATGATGAAGATGTTGTCAATGTAGCATAATAGAGTATGGGTGCTATGGGACGAGAGCTGAGAAAACTTTGTTTGAGGTCAGCCATAAAGATGTTGGCATATTGTGCGGCCATGCAGATGCCCATATCTGTGCCACCGACTTGAAGATATAAATTGTCCCCACATTGGAAATAGTTGTGGGTGAGAACAGAGCCACAAACCTCAGTCACCAGGTGTGTAGTGGCATCATCAGGGATAGCGTTCCTGACAGCCAGTGATTCATCATCATGTGGAATGCTGGTGTAAAGAGCTTCTACATCCATGGTGGCCAGAATGGTGTTTTTAGGAAGATTACTGATGTTCTGCAGTTTCTTCAGGAAGTTGGTGGTGTCTTGAAGGTAGCTAGGAGTGTTGGTAGCATAGGGTCTGAGGAGAGAGTCAACATAACCAGATAATCCTGCTGTAAATATACCAATGCCTGAGACGATGGGATGTCTGGGATTTCCAGGTTTGTGGATCTTGGGTAGCAGATACTAAGCCCCTGATTGAGGATTTGGGAGGGTGTTTATTTAAATTTGGTTCCAAGTTATAGCAGGGCGTTTCATGAGCAGATGGTGTAGTTTCTGTAGGTATTCTTTAGTGGGATCAGAGGAAAGCAGTCTGTAGAATCTGGTGTTGGTGAGTTGTCTGGCAGCCTCCTGTTCATAATCTGTTCTGTTCATGGTGGCTATTTTACTTTGTTTCCGATCCCTTGATTCAATGTTCTATTCCATTGCAGTTTCCTTCGATGGCTGGATATCTGGAGGCTTGGGCAATTCACCAACAAAAACCTTGCAGTTGAACAGTGTTGTCCTCCGCTTGCATGTATTTACATTTTGGTTGCACCTATAAGTCTTATTCAAGAGCAAGACTCCATTGTGCTAGGTGCTGTACAAACATTTGGAAAAAGATGTACTGTCAGCCCCCAAAATGTTTATCATCTAACAAGATAATATAAAATTTGAATCTCTCTGCTCCTCCTTCCCTCCAAATTTCATTATAGAATTCGTTGGCAGCCTTGGAGCATAAGTATTATATTCTGTTCTTCCTTTCTCATAGCACTAGAGCAAGGGGGCAATTGACTAAAGTGAAAGGTGGCAAATTTCAAACTGATAGAAGGAAGCAGTTGCTCTCAAATTGCAAAAATAAACTGTGGAGTTCATTGCCATACAGTGTCATTGAGGCTAAGAATTTAAAGATTCCAAGTGAGATGGAATTCCAAGGATTTAATCAAGATTTTAAAATCAAGATATAACCTTTAATTTTTTTAAAATTGATAAAATCAGGTTGAGGCTCTATAAAATTAATGTGAACATTTGTGCAGCTTTTGATTTAACATACAAAATGAGCTAAGTTATAAATTCCAGGTTTTTTAATGACATTACTATTAGGCTTTTTTACAAAACTGCTCTAAAGAGAAAACAAAATATGGAAAATGAAATCACCCAACCTGAAGACACCTAAGCAAATATGTAATTTTGCTCACTTACGCAAAGATGAGCATGGGCATAACAAGTATTTGGAGTGTGTCAGGGACTAAAGCTATATTTTTATTAAAAACTTCCTTTTAAGTGGCATAAAATCTTTGTCAAACGAAACAAAGTTGCATCAGTATTTACAGTGGAAAGCTATTTTAGTTTGGGACGTACTGGTCAAAATTTTGAAAAAAGGAGCTAAAGTTAGGCCTCTAATTTCATATTTAGGTGCCAAAAAGATGGGATTTTTCAAAAGCACCTACATGATTTAGGAGCATTCATTCCAGTGATATCAGACTAAATGTGTAACCTGAGAGAAGCATGTCAGTTTTCTTCTCTTGTTCAGTATATCAAGAAGTGGTGTTGGTTGCAAATATAGCATGGGCTGTTTGCTTATTAGTTTTGTGTCCCAATTTGTGATGTTTTCACAGTAAAGATGTTAATATGTCCCCAAATGTTACCTTTTTCAGTAAAATAGGTGACCATCTGAACTGTGAAACA
Organism: Pelodiscus sinensis; assembly: GCF_052426305.1. Lineage (NCBI taxonomy): Eukaryota > Metazoa > Chordata > Testudines > Trionychidae > Pelodiscus > Pelodiscus sinensis. Next base: position 105,737,470 of record NC_143057.1, on the reverse strand, counting down.
GTTGCACCAAGGTAGCACTGTATTATAGACTTGAGAATTATGGCCTAGACAGAATTTCTAATAGATAAATAAATAAATAAATAAATAAAGGCAACAAAGTAATCTTTAATTGAGTCTTAAGTCTCTTTTATGATTCATAAATATTTTATATATATATCCTAAGCCCAATGAAGTCAATGGCAAAACTCCCATAAATTTTGATGGCAACAGGATTTTACTTTGTGCCCTTCAAATATTTGTAGTTTGAGATCATATCCTCTCTATGTTGGCACTGGCCAACCAAGTCTTGCCCATTTCCATTTCATGGGTGGTAGGTTTGATGTGATTCTGATGTTTTTCTTAAAAAAATATTATGGTCATAAATATTACAGCAGTATGATTGCACATGCATGCAGAAATGAACATGAGAGAATCAGATTCAAGGTCCCTTTGCCTCTTAAATGTTTCCCTTGTCTTAGATTAAAAGACTAAGGTGAGATTTAAAAATAGTTTGAATTACAGCAATGGCATGTCCAAGGCAGGAAATATCTGAGGGTTTTTTTCAGTGATTTTTCACAAGTCTCATGGTAGACCACATCGTTGTGACATGCTGAGCATCTTCAAGCCTTACAGAGGCCTGCAGGATTGAAGATGCTCATCTCTCACCAAATGTTCTGCTCCTTACAGAATAAACCCCATTGTGAGACTAAATAAATAAATCAACAATTCAGCAGAATAAAAGGAACATGCCTAGGGAATAATGGTTACAGTCCATTAAATTTGCCTTCTGCATTTAGATACAATTAGATCTCTGTTGCTTTGCGTTTAATAGTCTCTTTTGAAAGGCAAAACAACTTAGTGCCCAGTATATTAGAGACCTGAACAATTCATTGCTGAATTTGTTTAGCTGCGTAAAAGACTGTGTAGAAACTGGATCAATGAAACATTAATTTAGCTCTACATTTCTTGTTTCCTCCCTCCTGCACACCTCACTGAAAGGGCAATGATTCCAGTTTAAAGTCATCTCTTGCCATTAAAGTGTTTGTCCAGAAATCTGCCATGAATTATGGCATATGCCATGGCTAATGGAAATATACCAGATGGCCAAATTCTGCCCTTGAATGTCCTTGCACTTCAAAGGAAATCCAAGTGCAGAATTTGGACATCTGAATATATTTCCACCAGCCATAATACCTGGCAGCAGGTTGCTGGAGTGCAGCCTATATGGCATGAAAGTAGAATTTAGCCTTTTGTTGAAAGGAAAAACTGAGACATAGGAAATTAGTTACCCTAGACTGAGTCAATTTTTACTCAACTTTCTAGGTGTTAAAATAAAATACTCAACAGAAAATTGTATTGGGCCAGTTATATTCTGCCATGTTTGTCATCTAGATTATTTGTTTTGGGGAGAGAAGCTATTAAACACAAATTAAACCAATCTACTGTATATTTGGGATGTTTGATTCCAGTGTGACATCATTTTTTATCGAAGCTCTTACTTATGCACTGAGAGTACATCTACACAGCAGCATTATATCAGAATAATTTATATTCTTCTGAAATAACAAAGAGTGCATCTACAGTACAAGCCTTTATTTCAAAATAATGTCGAGCTGGAGGACTTCTTACTGTGACTCCTGTAATCTTTATTTCATGAGGAGTAGGAGAAGTTGAAGGAAGAGTGTTCTTCCTTCAACTTCCTGCTGTGTAGACAGCTCCAAAAGCTGAGTTAAGCTATTTTGACTTCAGCTACGTAGCTGAAGTTGCGTAGCTTAATTCCACTCTAGCCCTGTTCCATACATGTACCCTTAGTCTATACATTGCAGATCCCAATATCTAGTCTCTTTTAATACACTTTTCCACACTCTTTTTAATATATTTTTCCAAACAACATTTATCTGGAAAATATAAATAGCTCACACCAACCTTCATCAATAATTACCTTTTCCAGGATTTAACCAATCAAACCCATGTCCTTTCTGACATGCTCCCACCTCTCACATGACTACATGTAACCCAGACTGTGAATCCTGCAGAATGCCTGTGCATACAGCAGCACAGGGTAATGGTGGCTTGACACTGTCACAATAATGGCTGCTCTAGGCTAGAGATACTACTAATAACTTGAATTGCCTGAAGGCGCTAATAGATTGTATTGGGGTTGCAAGATCAAGTTTAGTTCTGTCCCTTTGCTCTTTAACTTCCTCCACATAAAAATCATAGGTAACCCATTGGTGAGTGTGTTTAGAATATGCCTTTGTGCTAATCCAGAGAGGATACAAGTTATTACAGCACCCCAGTTATAGTAGTTTGTCTGTTTAACATCAAACATCATTTCAGTCCCCAGTGTACCTATCAAGTTGCCATAGGGTATGTCTACACAGCAACGTTATTTTGAAATAACTTAGTCCACATCTACATAGCAGGCAGTTATTTTGAAATAATGTCAAAATACTTTCAAGGTGGAGGACTTCTTACTCTGACTCCTGTAACCCTCATTATACGAGGAGTAAGGGAAGTTGGAGGAAGAGTGCTCTATTTGGAAATAAGTGCTGTGGAGAGACTCCCAATTTCAAACTAAGCTATTTAGAAAAAAGCTATGCAATTGACATAGCTCAATTTGCATAGCTTATTTCGGGTTAATCCCTGCTGTGCAGACACACCCATACTGACTTGTCCTTCTGTGCATATGTGCATTACTGTAGGGCTGAAAGTTTGGCTTCAATTTTCAGAGGTACCTAAGGCTACGTCTGGACTGCAGGCTTCTTTCAGAAGAAGCTTTCTTGGGAAGAGATCTTCCGGAAAAAACTTCTTCCAAAAGGGAGCGTCCACTCACTTTCCTGGTCCTGCATGAGCTCGACCCTGAGCTCATTCTTGGGACCCTCTCCCTGGGTGCGGGAGACACACTCTGGCAACGGCACCCCACAGTCAAGAGGAGTTTCTGGAGGCTGGACACCAGTTCTGACTAGTGAGACCAGCTGGCCATGAAGCGGTGGGACGACCAGCAGTGGCTCAAACTTCTGCATGCAGAAGGCCACTTTTTTGAAGTTATGAGCCTGGCTCACCACCACCCTTGAGAGACTTGACACCCACCTGCGGCCCACCATCTCTCGGAAGAAGCGGGTTGCAGTCGCCCTCTGGAAGCTTGTCACCCCAGACAGTGACCAGTCAGTGGGCAACCGGTTCAATGTGAGGAAGTCCACCATCGGGGCCCTCTTCATGGAGGTACAGCACTCTGGGGCTGCATGGGGGTGGGGAAATCCTGGAAAAGGGGGACCCTCAGGAAAGAGGGATTGGGGTTGTGTGGGGTGGAGTGGGGTAGGGGGGAAGCCCCATTTCTGGGGGGTTGTGCAGTCCTACCCTCAAACAGTCCTACTACTGGGGGGCTGGCCTCATAGAGGGTGGCTCCTGGGGTGTTTGAGTTGGGGGGAAGAGGATGGGATGTGGCGGGCACCCCCCAGGGACTCAGGAACTCCCTCTCTCATTCTCTGTTTTGTGTGTTTGTTTGCCGCCTCCTGCAGGTTGTGAGGGCCATCAACTTGATCCTGCTGCAGAGGGTCATCCACCTGGGAGACCTGGACCCGATCGTGGCTGGATTTGCTGTGCTGGGGTTCCCAAACTGCGCTGGAGCCATAGATGGGACCCACATCCCGATCTGAGCACCAGAACATCAAGCGGCCCAGTGTATTAATAGGAAGCGCTACTTCTTGATGGTGCTTCAGGCCCTGGTCAACCACCATGGACACTTCATGGACATTTTTGTCGGGTGGTCGGGCAGTGCACACAATGCCCGCGTCTTTAGAAACTTGAGCCACTATGGTAATCTGGAGGCAGGCACGTTTTTCCCCACCATGAACTTGCTGTTGGGGATATGCAGATGCCACTGTGCATTGTGGGGGATGTAGCCTACCCTCTCATGCCATGACTTATGAAACCCTACACCGGCACCTGGACCCCAGCAGGGACCAATTTAATGCCTGCCTGAACTGGGCCTGGATCCAGGTGGAGTGCACCTTTGGCCATCTCAAGGTGTGGTTCAGGTGCCTGCTGACCCGCCTTGACATGGAGGAGCACAACATCCCCGAGCACAACAAATTGTGTCCTTCGGAACATTATGAAAAGGAAGGGGGAGGCCTTCCTTCTGGAGTGGGGGACAGACGCCAGCTGGGAGGGGCAAGCCTTCGAGCAGCCAAGGACAACTGCCATCTGACAGGCCCATCAGGCTGGGAGGCCCTGAGGGAGAGGTTGTCTCAAGTACCCCAGTAACTCTCCCCAGGGCCTCCCTCCTAAGAGGCTCTGGCTTGCAGCCCTATCCTTTCCTCACCACCACCCCTCTCTTTGCCCATTCCCTGACCTCAGAATAAAGACATCTGTTTGATTTTGAACAAAACAAAGTCTGTATTTATCTTACATTAAAAAAGGTGGCCTGGGGGAGGGGAGCTCATAACCTGGAGGGGGAAAGGGGACAGATAGATGTTCCACCTTGGGTGTGGGGATCTCGTTGGAGTTGGATGGGTCTGGGGACCATGGGGGGTGACGGGGTGGTTGGAGGGAGGGTTGGAGTGAGGTCAGGGATGGCAGAGGGAGGGGGAATGGGCATCACATGGGGAGCAGGTGAAGGGGGAATGGGAGTAGTGGGGGGGCAGGAGTGTGGAAGCCAGGAGCAGTGACAGCAGGCATTTGTGCTATCATGCATGACAGGATGGCACACATGTTATCACACCACTTCATGAGCTGGTCCCATGTACCAATCAGAGTCCTTGTGGATCTTCTGCAGCAGAGTCTGCAGCATGTTGCACAGGATGATGACATGCTGGTGCATGAGGTCTTCCTGGACCCTGATACACTTTCGGGTCTCCTGGCCTCTGGCGGCTGGCTGTGGTGATGTAGTTTTCCCCTCAGACCCAGCTGGTCCAGCTGTGGAGAACACAAAGAGGGAGAGGCGGTCAGTCATCCACACACACATCATCTTTGAAGCTGTGCCCTCCTCTGTGAGCAGCGACCAACTGTCCTTGGGGTAGAGGAAGGGGATGTTCCGGGAGCAAGGCCATGTGTGGCCTGCATAGCAGGCCATGGCTCACAGGGGCCCCAAGGTGCCCAGGGGACCGTGCTGCCCATTTCCCACCTACCCCCTCCCGACCCATGGACAAGCAGGCAAGGAAAGTGTCCGGCCACAGTGGGATCCCCTCACAGGTGGCAGAGGAGCCAGGAGCAGCCTGTGAGTGGGTAGTGCCTTGCATGTGCATGAATGCCCATGTGGTGTGTACGGCACCCCACGGTGTGTCTGGGGTCATGCCTCCGCCCTTGTGGCTAGCCTGCTTTCAGCCGTGGCAGGTGCTGAGGCCCTCTCCCCGGGCAGGATGTGTGTGGCCACCCCTGAGCCTGGCAGCAGGATCTCACCCATGCTCAGGAGCGACAGCTGAGTCCATGTGCCACTCACTAATGCTGCACGTGATTCCACATGCATGGACTGTAGCACGATGTCCAACCTGAGCAATACTAGTACCCCAACCCTTGTGCACCTGCTTCCCCCCGCAGTGTGTGTGTGACAAACTAAGACCACTCACCTGAAGATCCCACCCTGGCATCCGACGAGACCTGGGAGACATCCTGGCTGACAGGCACTGGCTCCAGTGATAGGGTGATGGTGTCCATCTCCTCCTCCTCCTTTAGCTGTCCCTGGTCTTCCCGCTCCTCCTCCATTGTGATCTCTGGCCAGGCGACGATGGGGGGTCTGGAGGCTGGAGGCTACCACGACGGGTGGGAAAGATGTTTGCCCATCCCTCCCTCGGGATCTGGTGCAGCTCCTGGTAATAGGGGTAGGTGTGGGGTCCTGCCGCTGAGCACAAGCTATGCTCTGGCCTGGACGTATTTCTCGTGGAGGTTCTTAACTTTACTCCAGACCTGTTCCAAGGTCCAGGGTGGGTGTCCATGCTCTGCCAGGGATTCGGCCATGTGCTCATAGATGTCCGTGTTGCAGCGCTTGGAGTGGAGATCCTGCAATGTCTTCTCGCCCCACAGCTCCAGGAGAGACAGGATCTCCACTCCAGACCAGAGGGTGCCCGCCTCTTAGGGTGTGTCTAGACTACATGCCTCCTTCGACGGAGGCATGTAGATTAGCCAGATCGGAAGAGGGAAATGAAGCCGCGATTAAAATAATCGCGGCTTCATTTAAATTTAAATGGCTGCCCCGATCTGCCGATCAGCTGTTTGTCGGCAGATCGGGGCAGTCTGGACGCGATGCGCAGACAAAGAAGCCTTTCTTCATCGGCACAGGTAAACCTGGTTTCACGAGGCTTACCTGTGCCGATGAAGAAAGGCTTCTTTGTCGGCGCATCGCGTCCAGACTGCCCCGATCTGCCGACAAACAGCTGATCGGCAGATCGGGGCAGCCATTTAAATTTAAATGAAGCCGCGATTATTTTAATCGTGGCTTCATTTCCCTCTTCCGATCTGGCTAATCTACATGCCTCCGTCCAAGGAGGCATGTAGTCTAGACACACCCTTAGTTCCCCTGGGATCCCTGGGGCTGCTCCCTGTGAAGGCCAGGAGGATTTCAGGGGTCTTGTGGCTCCACCATGGGTGGCAAGGTCTTTGGCAGGGAGAGCCATGCGTTGAGGTGCTGCTCTCAGGCTGGATTCCTGCCACAAGGCTTGTCCAGGGTGCCTGCAGCTTTAAGAGGGCCCAGGAGACAAGAACTAAAGTGTTCTGATTAATTTGGATGGAGTGGGCATCAGGTCACCTGTGTTATTCCTGGAGGCCTCTTCTTTCAGGGAAAAAAACCAAAAACCCTCCTTCCCATCCACACATACCTTTTTCTGAAAGAGCGCTTTCGCAAAAAGGCTTCTTCCTCGTAGAAAGAGGATTATCAATGCCGGAAAACCCCCTTTGTTTTTTCGATTTTCTTTCCAAAGAATGCAATTGCAGTGTGGACGTAACTCAGGTTTCCTCGGAAAAACGACTGTTTTTCCGACAAAACTCTGTAGTGTAGACATGCCCTCAGTGATTCATATGAACAATTCCCATTAAAATCAATGGGAGCACTGTGTCTAAATTCCGTACTCGGCTTTCACAATCTGTGCTCACATAAATTAAACTGGTTTCAGCCATTCTAATTGCTTTTCCTGTACCTTATTTAGTCAGTCGTCATTCCTAAAACAGCTGAAAAGGGTGTTTATCTTTAGTATCATGGATCCTGTATGGACCATTGAGACTCCATTTTTTTGAGAATAAAAAAGGGGCTGGCAGTGAGAATGGCAGTGTCTATTTTATACATAGATGTAGTGAATCTTTGAGCGCTTTTCGGTTTCCTCTCTCCCTCCAGATACCATAGAAGCAAAGTGGCTGAAACACAAAGGGAGTGAATACCTATTTTTCCATTTATTTATTTAGCTGGGGTTTTCATCTAGAAATTTGCTTTTGCAGATCACTGATCCCAGCTATAAATTCAGACCCAGATTTAAAATGTGAAGAAAGAAAAAAAATCTATCAAAGCTTTTATGAAACAATATAGTAAGACAAACAGAAAGTATTCATGTCTTTTCAACATTTCTAGTGAAAATAGTTATTTTTTTGCAAACCGGAATCCTCCTTTTTCCTGTCTTTAAATTCAAACCTGGCAATAACAACAACCTGAAAGTGAAACTGACTTTGAATGTCATTGTTTAAGCTGAGGAAAAAAGCTGAAAGAAACTGAGTGCATTACCGGTGACATGTAAATTGACTGCTGCTTAGTCTCTTTCACTTTTCATAACCCAATTTCCTAGTCCAACAGTATTCATGCTTTGTCTGCAATGTTTCTCTCTGTCTTTGTTTCACCTGCCAACCTTATGAGAATTTCTTTAATTCCTGACTGTTGTTAAAGGGAATTGCTATGGTTAGCCAATCATAGAGAAGATTAGGGTACATCTACACTAGCCCCCTAGTTTGAACTAGAAAGGCTAATGAGGGTGACCGAAATTGCAAATGAAGCGCGGGATTTAAATATGCCATGCTTCATTAGCATGTTCCCGGGCAGGCACCATTTTGGAAATTGACTAGCCTGGAATAACTGCCTGTGTCTACACGCAGCAGTGAAACGGGAGTTCGAAGTAAAGCCCTTAATTCAAATGAGCTGTTAAACCTCATTCACAAGAAGCCCGATTCTGAGATAAACCCCTTAGTTCGAATTAACAGTTAAACCAATGAGGTTTATGGCGACTGCCATACAGGATGCATGATACTAAAGATAAACACCCTTTTCAGCTGTTTTAGGAATGATGACTGACTAAATAAGGTACAGGAAAACCAATGAGGTTATCAACATGCAGGGCCATATTTGAGCAGGGACTTTAGGGGCTGCAGCCCAGGGCCTTGGGCTATGGGGAGGCCCTCAGGCCTACGAGCTGACTGTGGCCCCCTGCTTTTTTTGCTCTGCCATGGGTATGGGCTGAGCCTCAACATTCCTACAAATGGGGCTGGAGACATGAGCACTGGCTCATCAGCATACCCCCGTGGCTCCTAGGTGAGGGGCATTTCGGGAATCTCTGTGAGCTGTCCCGAGAACTGCGGCCAATGGAAGCTGCATGGGCAGTGCCTGTGGGCATGGGCTCCCCTCTGCCTAGGGGCCTGACATGTTGGCTGTGTGGAGCCAGGCCAGGCTGGGATCTTGCCTTACCCCACTGCACCACCAGCCAGGAACTGACTAAAGTAAGCAGCTCCCAGCTGGAGCCTGAACCTCACACCCTCACCCTCTACTCTCCTCATAATTCCTCTCCTGTACCAAAATTCCACCCCAGACCTTGCATCTCCACCTGCACTCTAACCTCTGCCTCAGCTTGCTTCCCCCTTCTGCACTCAAACTTCCACCCAGAGCCTGCACCCTGAACCTCCTGCTGCACCCCAATCCTGCCACTTTCCTAACCCTACCCCAGAGCCCACTCCTCCAGCTGGAGTTGCATCCCTCTTGCATGCCAATCCATTAGTTACTTGTGTATCTAGAAATCTAGAGTGTCTCTGAGCCAGAAGGCACAAAATTTCTAACCCCCTATTTGTAAGTCAGGTACTTTAAATCACTGTCATCCCAACCTATCTATTTGAACAGGAGTGGAATTCTGTTTCCTGGGAGTGCTGATGCCATGTTGAGCACAGAGAAATGCTGGAGGTTGGGCCTGCAACCTATTTACTGCTGACTCTGTCCACTTTTTTAAATACTTGTTGCCAGGCTGTGGGGTCAGGTGTCCCACTGGAACTGCCTACGTGTGGTAAAATTGATATAAAATATTCCAATTTAAGAAGAGTAAAAACAAAGTCCATGGAAATGTCACCAGGAATACAATATGTGGCAGGACTTAGGATTCTCATTCAGCACCAAAAGGAAAAATGTTTACTCAAGAAGCATTCGAGGTTGTGTATCACTTTCTAATATTACCATTGGCTATGGGTTCCAAGCACAGCTTGTTTCTGCCCTGGAAACAAACTGATTGCTGTAATACAGAGAGACAATGTCTATGGCGATCGGTGCAAGAGGAAACAAAGCATCTAATATCTGGCATAAAACACTGCAAAAAATGACTTTTATGTAAAGCTCCCTGACTCCAAATCTAAAAAGTTTAAACCACTGGCTTAAAGCAAAAACTGTAAAAATATCTTTCTGGATGAATGGTCTTTGCTGTTTTTTGGTGAAGTTATAGAGAGATCTTAGTTGCCATGTAATAGATTTAACACAGCTGTGTAATCCTGGAAAATGTCCTCTCCTGAACATTCTTATTTCTTTTCTCATCAGATTTTTTGAGAAAGGACATCCGACTGTGGTACAGTAAAACTCCGGTGGTCCGGCATCCAGTGGTCCGGTACGCCTGATGGTCCGGCACCAACTGCAACCCGGAAGTGCTCCGGCAACTGCTTCAAGTTGTTAGTGTAATTGATTAACTGCGGCTGGATCCACAGCCGACAGGCTGTTAATCTACCTTTCCTCTCTACTGCCTGGAGGAGGGGGGGCAGGGGAAGGTAGGGGTTGGCGGGGGCGGGGGAGAGGGTGGGGGTATGCCAAACCCTCCCTCCTGCTGCAGGGAGGCAGAGCCTGCGAGCGGTGGAAGGGAAGAGGCGGCGACAGGCAGTAAGTGTAACTGATTAGAATGTCCTGAATGCGGCTGCTTTGGCAAACCCTCGCCCCCTCCGACCCCTACCTTCCCCTGCCCCCCCTCCTCCAGGCAGTAGAGAGGAAAGGTAGATTAACAGCCTGTCGGCTGTGGATCCAGCCGGAGTAAGTGTAACTGATTAGAACGTCCTGAATGCGGCTGGTTTGGCACACCCCCGCCCTCTCCCCCACTTCCTCTCCGACAAGACCCGCCCCTACCAGAGTACCTCTTGATAGTCCGGCATTTCTGATAATCCGGCACCACCTGGGTCCCAAGGGTGCCGGATTATCGGAAGCCTACTGTAGTTAGGAAGAGAGCTTCTGCCTAAATGAGACTTGTTCACAGTCTTTTTTCTGCTCAAATCAGTGCATGGTATGTTTTAACAGGTTTTTATCACCAAAAATGGGCCAGCCCTTTGAAGGAAATCCCTGAGAAAGTTGTCAAATATGCTACTCAAAAGAATAGCTTAAAATATGGAAAGGGTGTGTTTACATGTTGACTAACATTAACTGTTATTACCAACATACAATTTTTAACTAATACAACAATCTACAAACCCAAGGAAGTGTAGACCTCAGATACTTGGCATCTAGACAAGAGTGCTCTATGTAGAAATGCAAAGCCAACTAAAAAGGTTTATACTCCGAATGACTACACAGATGGAACACAAGGAACACTAGAGGTGAGTGGTGATGCAATCAGAAAGTATACAGGTGAATTAATTTAATGGTTAAAATGAATCTCTTATTTTTTTTAAATGACTAGATCTACTAATAAATTCTTTGCTCAATTTCACAGGAATCAAAACTATTACATGAATTGAATTCCCTTTTCTGCAGTATGTGTCTATATTATTCTTGTTATTATTTATGATTACTTAGTGTTTGTATTCTGACACAAACTTGTGTGGCTTTGCAAAACATAGTATGAAATGCATTCCATGACCCAAAAGAGCTTACTGTGGAAGAGAGACAACACAAAGATGATTATCTCACAAAGAGGGAGTAATGAGTATTTCAGGTAATGAAAATGGTTTAGTTTCCTTTATTCATCTCATCGTCTCTGGGCACAAGTTGACAAGCACTACAGTTCTGACAGCCAGTTCCTCTATAAATATTGTTACTTTATTGCCCAGAATCTCTGGCCTGTGATGAGGTACACAACTCCCACCATTTGCGCCAAGCAACTATGTTACATTGCCAGTCATCACTCAGGAAGTTGCCACTGTCAGCAGCCACTAATCACAGGTATTTAAGTTATTTCATACTTCTAAGCTCTTTGCCTATGTCCTTCATGGTGGGTCCTCCTCACTCACTTGCCTTAACTTTGGTTCTGTTCCCTGTTGCAGGCAGTTTACTGGAAGGTCTCTGCTATAGTCCCACTTGGTTTTGACTTAAATAGACACTCTATTACACATATTTGGATAAGAGGGACACATCCTTTCAGCACACCCTTCCAGCATACTAATTTTCTTAATACACCATCATACCCCTTCTCAAAACCCCCAAAAAACCCACGCTTGGTTGCCATCTCGTCTCTGAAGATCTCCATGAAGGTTCATAGAACAAATATAACATCAATTGTGCTTCTTTACACAATAAATCTGTATTGACCTTCCAAATTTCAACTCTTCAGTACAGGAGCTTCTCAATTTTCTACCATATATTCAAAGCCTGTGATGATTAGTGGTGTAATATCTCCTGTATGTTTAAAAATGGGCACCACAGAGATTTTATACCATTCATCTAGAATTTTCTTTTCAACACTATCGTTTAACAGACCAGTGAAATACTTGATGCCTTCCTTTTTTCAATGATTTCAGCACATCCACTAATAATTCATCTGCCTTTTCATTCTCCTACATGTTTCTACAACTTCTTCCATTTGGCTTACATATCTAAGTTCCTTACTTGGGTTCTCTCTTGTCAAGGCTGTTCCCCACTCCGGCATGACAAATGCAGAAGTGGGGGCCTGTAAGAGCACCCCAAAACCTTGTCTTTACCAGCTTTGGTACAAAAAAACTTCCCCCAAAATCCTAATAGCTGGACTTTGGGGAATATCCACTTCCACCACCCAAGTATTCCAAGAAAACTAGGGAAGAGATCATTTGGGAAACCTCCTCCCTAAACCTCAGGGGTACTTCAAGCTCTTTTCCCCAAAGAGCTTGAAAAGAAAAGAGAAAATAAGCTACAGTCTGTGGTAGCTGACTCGTAGTCAGACAGACCTCTCAGGACACAAAAATGAACCAATACCAGTTAGTAAGAAAAAACAAACACACTTTTATTAGCAAAACAAAACTACAGTTGCAAATATAGTTGAGTTGGCTAGATGGTAAGTGCCACCAATTGATATACTCATGGGGGACCTCCCCCCCCCCCATCAGCTCAAAACTTAGTTACAAAAGAGAGAAAAAAACAGCACAGACATCAGTTCCGAAACCCCAAACCAGAACACAATAAAACCGGATGGGCTAACTAAAATTTGCCCTATTTACACATTGTGAGAAGACATTTCTTAGAGAGAGACAGGCTTTCTCATCTCCCTATTATTTGGAAGAAACCACTCTGACTCTGGCAAAGGAGGGAAAAAATAAAAATTCCTTTGTCCCAGTTTGAAATCCCTACCTGCATTACTTTTGGCTGACCAGATACCTGACTAGGTTAACCCCTTAGCCACCAGGCTGCTGGTCAGCCCCCCTGGTTATGACATCCCTCCTCAGACTTTACCAAGGGCTTGTCTACACTTAGCTCTGGTCTACACTAGGGCATTATTTTGAAATAAACACCTGTTAGGTCAAATTTACAAGTGGAGTGTCCACACTAACAAGCCCATTATTTCAAAATAATGGGCTGCTTATTTCAAAATCTGTTCTCCTGCTTTCCTCAGGGAATAACACTAATTTCAAAATAGTTATTTCAAAACAATGGTAGTATGGATGCTCCAGTGCTGCTATTTTAAAATAATTGGCCTCTGGAGGCCTCTCATAGCTGCAGCTCTGACCACTTTGGCCACACTTGGCACCTCCCCTCCTCCTGTGGAGCTTAAAAGTCCTGGCAGCAAGAGAAAGGCTTCTCGCATGTTGCCAGCTTTGGAAGCCCCGTGCAAGACAGCAGCATGTGAGGCAGGCATGATGGACTCTAATGTTCCCTTGGACTCTCCAACGGCTGCCAGTACTCCTGCTGCTCCCTCAGCTGCCACTGCCCAGGGACACAGGAGGACTCCGGTCTGGACTGGAGCAGAGATTCTGGACCTCATAGAGATCTAGCAGGAGAAGACGAACCTCCAGGATCTGTGCACCAGTTAAAGGAATGCTGAAATCTATGGCTGGATCACCACCAGCCTGCCTGAGAGAGGGCACACCCAGGCCCTGGACCAGTGCCAGATGAAGATCAAAGAGCTCTGGCAGGCCTACCACAAGACCAGGGAGTAGAGCGGACGCTCTGGGGCAGCGCCAAACAGCTGCTGGTACAGTGACCAGCTGGATGCCATCCTGGGAGGGGGCCAGTTATGTCCCCTGCTGTTGTCGAGTCCAGCCAGGACATGTCCAGCATCAGCCTCCAGGAAGTCGGGATGGTGGAAGACAAGGAGAAGGAGGAGGAGGAAGAGGAGGCCAGCCAGGTGACCGCTGTCCTCATCCAGCTGGAACAACATGAGGGCAGACTGGAAGTACTGCTCCATGAGGTGCAGCAAGAGGCCCATGAACCTGGCACTGCTTTGCAGCATCTCTGGCTCTGTGGAGTGAGTGTTGTGGCATCCAAAAGGGCAACTAGAACTCAAGAAAGCACATGCTCACTGTGTCCCTTTTGTGTCCTGCGAGTGGGGAAGGCAGTGGAGGAGTGGCATGTGAGATGCAGCCGTAGAGAAAAGCCCCTGAAAGCACACGTCACAGCTTGCCTGACGAAGCAGCCTCGGGAAGTATCTGTCCTCCTGGTGCTCTCCCCAGAGAGTTTCCGGAGGCTCTAAGTCCGAGGCAGGTTCCAATCAGTGTGGGCGCGTTATTTCAGAGTAAATCTAACTCATTTTGATGATTCCCCATAGTGCTGATGTGCTATTTCAATTTTGTTAAATCGGGAATTAAGTTGAATTTAGTAATTTTGAAGCATTTTCTAGTGTAGACATGGCCCTGTAGTGGTGCCACTGCGCCAGTGAAGATGCTACCTATGCAAATGGGAGAGCGTCTCCCAGTGGTGTAGGTACTACACCCCCTGAGAGGTGGCACCTATGTCAGTGGAAAGACCCCTGTCTGCACCAGGATTTGCTCGTATAACTGCTTTGCTCACACAACTGCTTTTCCAAACTCCTGAACAGCATAGTTATATGACATAAGTTTATAGTGTGGACTAGGGCGTGTTGATTGTTTCTCCATTCATATGCAATATACCATGGCCCTTTTTGTGGAAGCAAACTCATTCTCATAATTTTCTCTATTGCCTTAATGGGTTTGTAGGTGGCCTCTTCTCCTTCATAGTCTCCTAATCCAGTAATAGCTCATCACAGGCCAAATTCGTTACCTGTTTCAACACTTTTTTGGCCTCCTTTTTCTGCTTTCAAGCTGCTGTCCTGGCTCTATTTAAAAGTTCCTTTTTTTCCCCTCAACAGATTATTTAACTTGAACATTCCATCACAAAGTTTCCTTTCTTATCCTTTTTTGACATTGGTTTAATCTCTCCTAGGACTTCATGTTTCATTTCCAGTAACATTAACTTTAGTTTGTACCAGTTTTCCTTCACACATCCCTGTAGTCAGGATGTTTGTGTAATTCATGAAAGCATAGGTAATAATATATAATACTGTATGTTACAACTTTTAACACCACCCAAGCAAGTGGCTAAGTTGTAAATATCCATGCAGACAATGTATACTGAAAACCTACAGTATAGTTCTGATTTATTTGTGTTTTTCCGTATTGTACAGGATTTGAGATTTCTTATAAATTGTGCTACTATAAAACAATGTTGATGGTAATCAGTTAGTGTCCACTCTCATGTAACTTCGCCGTGGTGATACAGAGATATAATACTTCCTTCAAAGAAAAACCGCATGTTTATCATTAGAACTGTAGTAAAATTTCCAGTGCTTGAAAGGAGCATGTTTAAAAAATGTATCTGTTCAGGCTAAAATTTAAATATTTGGTTTTAGACTATATTTAGGACTGACTGGCAGTTAGCCAAGTGAGTATTATTGCATATCTGAAACACTGGGTGGAAGGTCATATGACTGTTGTTCAAGAAAGTGAATATTATTGTAAAATGCTGTGCTTCTATTTTTCTTGCATGTCATCCCATTTTGGGTTTTTAGGGTGTCTGCAGAATAACACACTGTGTAATCATTTTATTGCTGCAAAAATATGAACTCTACTGTTGGGATATTTTGTAGTCCTCAGAAAACGAAACCTATTATATATTGTTGCCACAAATTATAGCTCTTTGCAGCATTTCTCTGCCCGCGTGCACATTGATAAATATCAAAGCCAATTCAGGTGGTCCTGTGATTAAGTCACTAGACAGTGACTGGGGCCAAAGCTCTGCACAGCCACAGGCTTCATGTATTCCTCTGGACAAGTCAGTGATTTTCATTGTGCCTCAGTTTCTCCACACTAGACGGGGTATTATTTTTTACCTACTTCACAAGGACAGAGTGAGATAAATACATTAAAGGCTGAAGTCCTGAGATATAGAAGCTTTGCCTCCCAGCCCATAACTGTCTCCAAATGTACAGGAAGGAAAGGGCTGGCTCTGTGCTCCAGGAAGGAGTGGGGCCTCAAGGGGAGGGGATAGGGCAGGCGCAGTCAGCCGGGAGTGCATCATGCTGCCTCTCCCATAGTCACCCAGAGTGCTCTGTGCAGTGCTCCCGAAGCAATTTAAAGGGACCAGGGCTCCAGGTACTGTCACTGCTGCAGTAGGAGCAGAAGCAGTCAGGAGCCCTGGGCTCTTTTGAATTGCCAATCCTTGAGGCAGTTGTCCCTCTTGCCCTTCCCTTCACCCCATCAGAAGGGGGCTCAATAAAAGCAAAAATACCTTAGTTTACAGAGTTCTGTGGGCTCCTGATTAAAGGATCTCTTTTGTTTGTCCTCATGCTACGATCTTAGTGTTCACTTAATCACATAGAGCAGTGTTTCTCAACTTTTTTTTATAAAGTATCCCTTTAAAAAATTATAAGTACCCCCAGTACCTACAGTTTTCAGACATACAATTTTTTTCTACCATTGCAACACATTTGTTTAAACAATTTAATTATAGCCAGGCAGGCAATAAAATTTTTGGGGTATGAAAAGTACAAAAATAATAAAGAGCTGTAAAACTTAAAACAAAAATTCAATTTTCTCCAAATTTCAGTTGTGTTGATGTACTTCCCAGACTTTTCTCAGGTATCCCTAAGGGTACTCATACCACTGGTTGAGAAACACTGACTTAGAGCATCCTTCAGGAGCTGCTCTTCACCTTGCAGGTTTATGACTACTGTGGTTGAGGAACAGCCTCTTAGCTGGGAGTCAGCAGCTCCTGGTTCTGTTCCCAGCTTTGTCAAACATTTCCTAGGCATCTTGGGTAACTGACTACATTTATCTGTGCCTCAGTTTCCCCAGGTGTGAAATAGGGGGTGATAGTGCAAACCTGTTCATTGGAGTGTAAGGCTTACTCCTCTAAAGTGCTTTGAGACTGTCAAATAGAAGAAATTATAGCAATGCAAAGAAATTATAGCAATACAAAGCATTACTATGATCAGTGCTTTTTTGCCAGTACTTCAGGGGAAAAGGTGCCGGTACTCCAGGGGAAAAGTTGTTGAGCTCTGACTGGAGGTGCTGGTACTGCGTCTGGAGGTGCCACACCATCACAAAAAAAGCACTGACTATGATTATGGCTAATCAGGAAACTAAATGCCTTAAGCCCACACTACAGGAATGCCAGAGATGTCCTCTGGAATAGAAGTCTCTGCTCCTTTTCAGGAATCAGGACCAGCCACAGAGTCAGTCTCCAAACATGCTGGCTTGAAGTAGGCTGCCTGACTGGTTGGAAGAGTCAGCAACTTGTTCTTAAGCCCAGCAGTCCAGTGACAGTTCAAAGCATTTGCTCATGTCTGCAAGGACTTCTGTGCCTACTGGCTGCCTGCCTTGCATCCAGTCATGCTCCTGCCTTGCCTCTCACCAGGTAAACTGGTTCTGACCCATGGCTCCAATTCCTGACTTCTGACTGCAGCTCTCGCCTTGGCTTTGGCACCTGCTCTCTGATTCTTGCTCTGACCCTGGGCTCCATTGCCTGACTCCTGCTCCAACCACAGAGCACAACTGTCCACATCTTGGGCACAGACAGTATGAGCAGCCCCAACACGAACAAGAAGAGGCCTAGAGCTGACACTGCAAGTGTGGGTTCTACTAAGCTAATATGTCTCTGATGGAGATCCTGGGAGCCATCCAGACGTTGCAGCTTGCAGGTGCAAAATGCAGTCTTGCGAGATCAAGGTGCATTGCTTTCAGCTCCAACCCCTGTTCCCCGTGAGCTCAAGATCATGACGGACTTCATGGATTCCTATGTCCGTGTTGACTCCTATTTCTTCAGCGTCCCACTGACCAAACATGAGTGGGACTCATTAGTCTGCTTCCTGGGGAGACCCTGGCTTGGGTATTTCCCCTCCTGGAATAATCAAGCCTGCTTCTGTGATAATTTGAGGACTTTGCTCAAGCTAGGGCAGTTTTCTTTGATGATCCAACTCAAGAGTGTCCGGCCACAGCTGCACATCCCATGTTGCTGCAGGGACACTGGCCAGCTGCTAAATGTAGAGTGGAGTTCTGATGTTTGGCAGTAAAGAGCAAGTGAAATGAGGCTTCCCAGCATTATTGCTACCAGCTCAGCCTACACAATTACATAAAAGATGAACTAGTTCGGGTGGAATCCCTTGCTGGCTTGGATGCTTTCGTGGACCTATATATCAAGATATCAACTATTGAATGCCACTGACAAAAAAGATGGTTCTCCTGACTCTTGCCAGTCCTTCTGGCTCTGCCTGCCTTTCCATCACCAGTTCCTTCTCTGTTACCTCAATCCATCAAGTCTATCCCATCCAGACCCGCCTCTCCAATGTTCAGAAGAATCAATGCCAGGTATTGGCCCTCAGCATATTCTGCAGGGAACCAGGACACTTTTCATCAAGCTGTCCTGCCAAAGTCTAACCTGTACCCTAGTCAAAAAACACCAAGCCCTGGTGAAGGAGGTCTGAGCTGGGTTGGCACCCATCTCATCTACCAACTCTTATCCACCAGTAGCCTGGTGAGGACCAATCAGCATCCAACACATCTCCAGCTCCCTCCGGATGCCTGACATCAACCTAGAGGCATAAATAGGCTTAATGTCTCAGGCAATTTCATAGAGTTGGAGTTCTGATCACACAATAGCCTCCCTTCTGACCTTTCTCCCCCAATCCAAGAATTGCCCTAAGTTAGCTGAGTCCACAGAAAGGTCACTCCTTTGGTTGGAACCGGTTATTCACCAGACAGTCCCCTAAGGAAAAATACCCACTAAGAAATTCTCCAGTTTGGATTAATTTGTGCATCGCATTCACCAGTTGCCCTTGGCCGAGACTGTTGGGTTACAGTCGTCATTGTAATTTATTTGCATAGACCAGCATGTGCTTAGCAAAACGCCCCCCACTAAAATAAAACCAATAACCCTACAGCTCAGCGCTATAGTGGTTGTGCAAGTAGCAACTTTGTAGTTATTCTGTGAAACCTCAAGATTTCATACACTTTGTAACTTTCTGAGATTATTACCTTTTGGGCTGAGATTTTTCTTGGTTGGTTTCTTCAAGCAAATGAATTTAGAGAAAATACCTCCAGCCATTATGGAATTATACAAGCATGGAGAAAAATACTTTCTTACTGTGTAAGTAATTCAGAATGCCTTTTTTTCCCTGCTTCAATCCAGATGAATCTTAAAACTTCAAAAGTAGCCTGTCAACAGGCTTTTGGGGCAGAATGTCCTATGTTCCATTTGGGAAAAACTGTGCTTCAAGTAATGAAATTATTTACATCTGAAAATATGGACCTGAGTAGCAACTATAGAAAATTATATGAAAATTTCTTTACATAGGGTGTTAGCAATTGGCATGAATTTGGGACATGCATTCTGAACATAGACGGGTGGTGCCAGGCCATTCACAAGGGCACCATTTTGGGAGGGCTGGGTAGAGGCAGCAGCCATACATTCTGGGGTACTGCTTGCTTTTCTTCCAGGTTCCCCTGACTCCCAGGGAATGAGGGGAAAGTACACAGATGTTGTGAATTACTCCTGTGTCCCCTTCTCTCCTCAGTCAGGCGTCAGAGGCATCCACCAAAGCTACTTACTTTCCCCTGTTTTACCCCCTACTTGTGCCCAGGACATGAGATCTCCAGATACCATTCTGGTTTTCTTTGTAGTAGTTGCACTCGAAAGGTGGCACATTGAGCTGTAGCTGCCTGTGGAGCGGCTGAGAGAAATGGGCATTGTTGCTGGATGTTCCTCTTCAAAATCCTGGTGGGTGAGTAGGTGTGTGTATGTATAGCCGATTTAGCTTGGATCTACTCAGAGGTTTGAACATGGGATCTTTTCCACTAATGGCATGAATTTCTATCACCTGAGCTAAAAGACTATAATGGGTAGCAGAAGCAGATTTATAAACATCTGTACATCAACTACTAAAAAGGACTATGTTATACACAATAAATCTATTTGTTACTCATGTAGTGGTTGAGTTTATGTTTGCCCTAACCATGGACTTGGTCAGTTTTAGCTTAATTTTTGTGTCTAAGTGATCAAATCTTTGAAAATAGACATTATCCTATATGTACTGATCACTATGTGCATTTAGGATTCTCTGAAAATATGAATAAATGAATTCACTAAAAATGTAATACTAAACAAATGGTACAAAATAATCAAGACCATCTATTGCATTACTTTTGAACAACTTGGAATTATCAGAATGCGTTTAAGAATTATACTGGCGTTCAAATTAAAGCTTATAAATAGAGATCAATAAATAATAGAAAACATTTTTCTTAAATTCAGTCAGAATCAAAAGTAATTCCAGTTCAACCATGTTTGCAGCCCTTTTGTGTTTACTTTCTATGATCAAACACTATTGTTGAGAAAATTCATTCAAAGTGTGTAAAGGCTTTGCTTTTGCTACTCAAATATTTACTCCATTGCAAAATTTGCATTTTATGCTGCATTATTTAGTCAAATAAGTTCACTAATTAGCCATCAGAAGAAAAACGTTTCATCTAGTGTATCTAAACACATGTATGTTCACAAGTGATCTGCAGTTCAAAAACTTTCACTGAAGAAATTCTGAAACAATGTCTCAGATTTTAAACTGATAAGCATGTAGGAGACAGGAATTTCAGAACATTCAGAGAGAGGCATTATTCAATTACTAACTAAAGTACTGTAAATTATTTACTATTTTAAGATAACTTATCCAACAGTATTCATGAGAAAGTGATTTGTAACCCGGCACTGAAGTAAGAGCTTTAAATATAAGTATTTAGATTCAGTTTTTCTCTCCCTATAAAAAAAGAACATTGCGTACAGACAACTTCAAATTATATTGCAAGAACAAAATTAAAAACCTCTATTTACCTTAGAAGAACTTTCATTTCAGAGGAGACATAAGCCATGCCTAGCTGTAGTGCCATTTATATATTTCCATATACGTGCATTTTAAGACAAATGCTTCAATACAAATTGCAACCAACATCTGCCTGTTTGTTTGTAAAGAGTGCTGGAAAATCACATTTATGAATGGCTCATCTGTCCTCAGCATGTTCGTGCTCTTGTTTATTTGCTTTTTGTGAACTTCTGTGTAAATGGATTTTGTTAACGCAAATAGTTTAGGAATGGCTTCTTTGTACAAATGAGTGGACAAGGTCAGTCATGTACAAACAAGGGGTGTTGTTTCCCTGTTTTTAAATATTCCCATCTTCCAGTCGGGGAGCAAAAACAAATGCCATGTGACTTAGGTAACCTATCACACATCATGAATAGTAGAAGTGAAAGGAATGAAAACAGCATACAGAATGACATTTTTTTATTAAACTGTTCACTGGATATTTTGTGAGCAGGGCTAAAAAGCTAGTGAATAGATTTGTGAAAAGCAAAGTCTGCATGCAATTAATTCATTAGGAGAACTAGGGGTAAATACAGTGAGTAATTAATTTGCAATGAGTACTTTAATCAGCTTTATAGCAGCTATGTGCTAGTTAGAAAGACTGATAGATTTACAGGCCAGAACTAATGGTTATGATCATAATAGAGAATAGAGGTGGAAGCACTCTGTCTAGATAATGTTTTTTTCCTGAGGCCAACCTTTTCCACACAGTCCTATGCGTTGCTTCCCAAGTGGACTTATACAGGGACATTCTACAGTTAGGCGTGGGTGGCTGGGGGCATGATCTGTGCTTCTTTGAGTCTAGATGGTGTTGTACTTTGAAAAAATTGTAGAGTAGTTATTTGAATTTCCTTGCCTACTCCAAAGCCTATTGAAGTCAATGGAAAGATCCACCTTTGGAAAAAGCTCTAAATGCTTAATTTTTATCAAACATAAAAAAATACCAAAGAGCCAGTCCTGGGAAAATGTCAGAATTGGTCCTGTAACTATTATAAACTAAGTTACATAGCTATCCAGCCCCTAATTATCTTCTAATCTGCAATGCATACAAAAGCTTTGTGAACATTAATATTTACATACCATCCGATCATGCAGTCTGATTCCTCTGTGCTGTACTTCTGTGAGTGCTATTCCTTCCAAGAAATGCCTGCTGAAGACAGGAACAAAAACACAAATGAGGGAATAAAGATAAAGTTTAGCCTCTCACAACATACAAATGCATTACTCAAATGCCAGAGCTGTGCTTGATATAAACTAGAGAACAAAATGATTTGGGGGGCAGAAAGGGAGTGTGTAATAAAGATCTTGGTTATTCATTACTGAATCTTAAAATATATTTAAACAGATGAACAGCTTCATTAAATCGCAGTGTAATTATATTGTGCTGCCTCAGAACTTTTTAAGGATGCACAGGGCCTCTCAGCCTGACAGCAGCTGTCTGTTTGGAATTCAGGCTGGTTGTGTGAGGTTTGATAGGGCTGGTTCATTGATCACATGCACCACTGGGTTTTGTGCTTTGACCTGCACTTGTTTTCTGTTATGCTTGTCACCATGATTCTTGCAAACCTGCTGTTCATCATCCTGCAGATCTGCATATCCTAGGTCAGGGGTGGGCAATAATTTTAACGGGGCGGGGGGGCACTCCAAGATTTTGGTCAAGGACCTTACTTTTCTGTGGAGGGAGGGAAGGGCAGTGTCCCTTCTAAGATTTTCTTTCCATGAGCAGCGTGAGTTTTGTCTTGTGCACCAATATTGAGTGATGCGCACTTGTCTGGATGTGTGCCACCGTGGCATGCAAGTTATTAACAAATATCTTATAGATATTTTTGTAAAATGTTATGGAAGGAAGAATACTAAAACAAGGGATAATTAACAAGTTGCATGTCTTTAAATGTTTATTTAATATGAAGTCAAATAAAAAAAATTAATACTGCAAAATTTTCAATGGCCAGCGTCCTCTGTTTATAGCCCTCTCCCAGCCTCTCTCCAGCTAGATGTAGAGTAGATGTTCTCCCTTCCAGTCCTATGATTCTATGAGTACTGTCAGAATTCAAAACACCAAAGGGAGTCTGCTACCTACACTGAGGGTAAGACCCAAGTAGGGAAGTGAGATTACTGCCTCTAGGGTACCTTTGTGCCACTGGAGTGCAAAATGGCCACACTGCATATTGCTGCACAAATAGCATGGATGCCCACTGGTACAAGAAGGCAGAATCCATGACAGGGCACACCCTTCCCCCCTCTGCAGTGGTGCTGGGAGCCTGTGGCACACTGCTGTAAGAGTCAACATCACCCCAGATTCTGGCCTTGAATGTTAGAAAATCTCTACCAAACCCCATCCTACTTACATCATGGTACCCTGACAGTACATGCTAGACCACCTCAACCATGTACATGGCTTTTGGTGTGTTCTCTTCTCCAGTGGTGAAAGTAACAACATTTCTTACAGGTACTATCCTATTGCGACCCAGGACCCTGCCAGCTCTTTAAATAGCTCCCGGCTGGCTTTTGCTGCAGCTCAGCCAGATCTTGCCAGAGCTGCACGCCATGGTGCACCTGTTTACTTTCA
Source organism: Pelodiscus sinensis (assembly GCF_052426305.1). Classification (NCBI taxonomy): domain Eukaryota; kingdom Metazoa; phylum Chordata; order Testudines; family Trionychidae; genus Pelodiscus; species Pelodiscus sinensis. The sequence goes on along the minus strand of NC_143057.1, from coordinate 105,714,166 downwards.
CCTCTGCTCTTCTCTCTAGCTGTACACTAACTGCTCAGATGGTCAGATTTTGAGGGGAAGGACCTGCTTGGTTTCTTTTCCTGTCTATAAAATGTCATGCATGCAGGGTCTCTGCGGGGTGGGCTGCTGCTGGCTGGACCATAAGACTAGGAAGGCCAGATCCGGCTTGTGGGCTGTCTTTTGCCCACTCCTGCCCTAGGGTGACCATATTTATCTATGCTGAAAATGAGACACCTGGTAAAACTATTCATATTCGAGTGAGTTCAATGGCAATCAGTTGGAACTATAATTAAAAACATTCACATTAACATCAAATTGACTGAGCCCCTGTTAAAAAGAAATATTGCATATTCTTTTAATTTACCTCCATATCTTTAAGGCTTTAGGAGTCACATGGGGAGAGGGGACTCACACACACACGCTCCCATACACCTCTCTCACACAAGGGAGTGACGGACAACCCTCCTTGGCTAATACTCTCCACCCTCCATACCTGCCTGGCTACCCAGGATGGACTCACCTCTCCTGGTACATGGCACCGCATCTTCCCAAGGCAACAAGTGGGAGAGCACACATGTGCCCTTCTCCCCTGATTTCCTCCATGGTTGACGCCAGCATGTGGCCTGCAGCAGTTTCTTGGCACTGTGTGGGAGGAAAAGGACAGGAAAAGTACAGGCAGCGGGCATGAGCCCAGGGATCCCAAGAGCCTGGGAATCCCAGGCTCATGTTTTTGTAGAGCTCATCTGTTCCCCCTTTTTTGCCCCCCTGTGGTTGGAGGCAACTTGTTCCTTCCTGCCTGCACAATGTGAAAAGTCAGCTAACACCTCCGGGCTGCTGCTGGCCATTGACATGACTTGGACACTTCCACTCCCCCAGCTACAGCGCAGGCAGAAAGGAGTTAAGCCAGAGGTTGGCAAAATACGGACTTGGGCTGAATCGAGCCCACCATCTTTCCCTGCTGCCAGCCTTCCACACCCACCTCTATTGTCAATCCTCTTCCTCCATCCCTCACGACTGGTGGATGGGCAGCTGGTGAGCAGAGCTTGGCCAGCAGCAGGACCCATCAGTACTGATGGGGAGGAAACAGAAAATTCGTGACAGTTTGCCTAATTTTAAGGAAAAGTTAGGACAGCTGTGGGAGGACTTAAATATTGGACTGTCTTTTTAAAAACAGGACATTTGGGTTATGTCTAGACTACATTCCTCTGTCGAAAAAGGAATGTAAATGAAGCAAATCAAAAGTGCAAATGAACTGCAGATTTGAATATCCTGCACTTCATTTGCATATTCACTTCCAAGCACTTTTTCGAAAAAGGGTTTTTCGAAAGTTAAAGTGTAGTCTAGATGGGGTTCTTTAGGGGGGAAAAAAACCCCTTTTTTCAAAAGAACCCGTACTCCTGAAACAATGAGTATGGGTTCTTTTGAAAAAGTTTTTTTTTTTTTAAAGAACCCCATCTAGACTGTGTTTTCACTTTCAAAAAACCCTTTTTCTAAAAAGCACCCGGAAGCGACTATGCAAATGAAGCGTGGGATATTTAAATCTGTGTTTCATTTGCACTTTTGATTTCTCTCCTTTATATTCCTCTTTTGACAGAGGAATGTAATTTAGATATTCCCTTGGTCACCTTAGCACACCCTCCACACTATATTCATGCCTTTCCACCATACAGGGCTTATTTTATCCCTTATTACACCAGGGATTAATTTGGCTCAGTAAGTTGCTTACTGAGCTCAGAGTGGGGACTACTGATAAATTATAGAAACGTAGGTCTAGAAGAGACATCAAGACACCAGGCCTATAGAGAGCTATTTAGGGCCCAAGCATATCCTCGTCACTGGGGCCCCACCTGTTCCCACTTCACTTTATTTATACAGATGATACAGATGTTTTTAGGATACCCTGGTATGTTCTTCTGTACCAGATGTGGCTTGACTACAGAACTTGCTTATACATACCAGATGTGTTCATCATAAGATCCTTTAATGTTCTGCCAGGTATGGCGGAGTTTTGTTTAAATAAGGTATTTTAACCACAGTGCCACCTAGTGGCTGAACAGTATAATAAAATTTAACCTTGCATTGCCACTCCCCCCTTTAGTTCTACATTTCTGCCATTTATACTTTCTTTGAAGTTCATTGTGTTTGTTAAGCAGTCCTTAACTGAACTTGTTTTCTAACTGTGACCTGTATGCACAACAGCTTGGGCATTTGGCTGTCCATTAGTGAAACGAAAGGCTCTGGTCAATCTATAATCTGATTTGTCGTCTTCTGCACCTGCAATCTGCAGGTTTGCTCTTTTCTTTCTGAGGAACAAACTGTTCTTTCTGAGGAACAAACAAACTCCCCACTGTTGGTCTCAATCACATATAATCAGAGCGCTGAATTAATTTTTTTATCACAGCTGAAGTTGTCCTTCCTTTTTCTCCATCCCATTTGACACGAACACACGAACCAGACCCTAAAACTTTCAGTTCTCCAAGTGTCATCTGCTATAAAAGAGTTTATAGACTCTTCTTGCCTTTTTATCCCATTTGGATTAATGGTTGGTCACATTGGACAAAGATTGTTTTTCCAAATTTGAAACGATAGTTCTGAATTGTTTTTCCATCAATTGGCTGGGCTGTTGGTAACTCAGAAGAGTAAGAAATAAATCTTCCTATGGGAGAATTTTCTTGGCTATCTGTACAGCTCTCTGTCTCTCCATTTACTTGTGGGTATTGTGGGCTTCTAGTTAATATGCTCAAAATAATATTTCATTCTGAATATCTTAAATTTTTCTGCCATGCATTGTGGTCCATTGTCTGTCACTAGTTATTCTGGAGTACCAATGTGATCAAAAGAGCTCTTCAGTTTTTGAATAACATTATTTCTATATGCATGGAAAAATAAATATTCCACGACAATCAGGTTAAGATGTGCTCTGAATTTACATTTATCTGCAGTGTGTCTCTTCCAGCTTCTTTCTAGTAGGGGTGTTTCTGCTTTGCATGATCCAGCATTATCTTGTAGGGTGATTTGTACTGGATTTCCTTTCAAAGGTCCAATATCATCACATCATCCATTGAATTCTTTTTCCTTTCTTAATAGGCCTGTCATGGCTGCCACACTGTGTTTGAGAAGGTTGTTAGACTTCGATTGTTTGATCACACACACTTAATGCATAGCTGTTGTCTTTGTTAATTTTTTTTTTGGTGAACTAGCCCATGCAGTTCAGAATACCTCCATGTCTAGTCTGAGCTGTGTCAGGTGACTTTAGCTCTGCGCGGGGTTGATGATGATTGTAAGTCCCTTATGACTGTGAAATCAGCTCCTGAGTCAATTTTAAAGTTAATAGTCTTGCCAGGAATATTCAATTTCATGGTCCAAACAAATTCTACATTGTCATAAGTGATAAATCCCCAGAAACACTGGCTCCTGATTGTCTGTAATATGAGTCAATTCCCTAACTGCTTTGGTGTGGCATATTTCATGCATGTATTACACCATGTGCCTCTTGCTGGACATGCATAATTTCTTAGGATATAATTTTTTCAACATCTTGTGCATATAGCCTGGAATTTGTCCTCCTTATCCTGGAAATTCTCTCTTCATGTCTTTCCATGATGGTGACTTTTAACATTCAAGTGTCCGATAGCATCTGAGCTATTGTTCAAGTTCTTCTGCCTTTGTTCCAATGTTTGACTAATTCTGACTGATTTTTTATCTGTATAGTTGTGGCTAGCATAAATTCTTCAGCTGTTGCTGCTGTGAAAGATTTTTATCTGTTTAATCCTATAACCAGGCTATATCTGACATTTTCATGTTTTGCATTCACAGTTTACACCTAATGTATGCAAAACTTATAAAATGTCCCCCTGGTTACTGAATTCACTGGTGAAAACAGAGTTTTTCATTAATCACGTTTCTCTGAGGTAAAAAGTATATATCAAATATTGCTGCAACTCATAGTCATCTTTGTTAATTGTCTTGAGCTAAGTCAAAAGATTTAAAGTTATGGTCTGCTTTCTTTCCCATTGCAAGAATATATCCTTGTATCGCACTTACTTTGTGAAACTTGGTAGAAATGCAAAATCTTACAAAATATTGTTTCTAATCTGGCTATTCTAACCATTTGTCAGAGTTGAAATTCTTTGGGACATTGGAGAGTGGCATGTTGTTGAGATCTTGCGATGTTTGAGACTTCTTTGTTTCAACCTTTGTTGCTCTTTTCTTTCTTTTGTCTGTTCTTTGTTGACTCCTGACACTATCTTATGTTCTTCTGTACCAGAAAAGGCCTGGCTATAGAGCTTGCTTATATACACCAGATGTCTTCATCATAAGTCCTCTCCAAGAACATAAGATCCTCTGAATGCTCTTCTAGATATGGTTGAGGTGGTTAAAATAGCTTAAAATAAACAATGCCACCTAGGGGTTGAACAGTATTGTTCAACGTTCCATTACAGCCCCTGGGTTTGGGGACCTTGTACAGATTTATATAGTTTATAAATCAATGTTACATATTTATTGCACACATTTTTCTTAATGAAGATAACAATTATATAATATCAATGGGAGCTGCTCTTTCAGGTATAAGGTAGTGCACATATAGTGTTGGTGTACTGGTCATTCAGGATGTTGATCATTTGTAGTTTTTTACTTACCAAATCTTTCCTTGTTGTTCAGAATCAGATCTCATTGTAGGGGTTTTATGGGTTAAATGTCCAGATATAGTGATGAGTGCCCTACAAGAAACTGATAGCACAGAACATGATGTTTGAACAGTTCTGTTGACTTCTATGTCTGACAAACATTGAGTTTACGTGCTGGATTAGTCACACTAATTTTCTCCTTTTTATTAGATTATTCTTCTTTACCATATTGCTGGTGGGAGTTATTTTTGTTAAGGATGGCGAGGGAAGTTTTGTTTCTCTGGTAAGCTCATCTTTCTCTAGGTGCTGCTGAATCAAGCCTGTTAGGGCTGGCTTTATCACTGAATTTGTAAATATGCTTCTCAAGTGTCAATGGTTAGCCTTAAGTCTGAAATGCATCAGGTTGCACCTAGTGGGGAGGCATTTGCAAGAAAGCGCTCGCTGGAGCAAAATGCTGCTACAAGAATTTTATTTTAAATATTGGCGCATCTGATGAAATGGTTTTTATCCACAAAAGCTTATGCTCCTATAAATATGTTAGTCTTTAAAGTGTCACAGGACTCCTAATTCTTTTGAGGAATTTTATTACTACTAGTCCCCCTACACATTCTCCCTGAACATTATTCATAAGCAGATAAGTGATCCTTCTGAGTTGCATGCAGAAATCATAAGAACTTTGAAAACATCTTTGGCAGAAGGCCAAAGGTTCATTGCAATTCTTTATGTTTTAAAAGTGTACATAACTTTTCTGAATATTGCTGTCCATGGTTTCCCCTGATTGTGAGTTTGGCCTAAATACTCTTTGTGTTCCTATGCAGCAAAGCACAATGGCAGCCCACAGCAGTTAACAGCATTCTATTGTCTTCAAGCACTGGGTGGAGAGAGGGTTTCATTTCATGCATCCTGTACAAATTGTTGCATTGATTCTAAGATGCTGACCTTTTGGTGCAGCTTTATAAATGTGTCTTGACAGCATTTAGGTATTTGAATCAATTTTCTAATTGATAGGAACATAAATTTGCAGATTAATTTCATTTGTAGCATCCCTACGTCAGTCCGTGTGGAGTTGTGCCTGCTTCCTGAGTTCTGACTCTAGCTCAGGGATGGGCAATAATAAAATGGCAGTCTCCCTGGGTTAGTCCTTGATGGGCTGCTGCTATATTTACCTGTGACTCATTTGTGGCCAATGGGAACAGCAGGAAGTGGCGTGGACTCCCATTGGCCGCAAACAGTGATCCTGGCCAATGAGAGCAGTGATCACCTGATACCTGTGGAGGTGCAGGTAAATATAGAGGTGGGGGCCCGCCAGTGACTAACCCTGGTGTTCTGGATCTGACCCGTGCTGGAATTTGTCCACCCCTGCTCTAGCTGTATTAATTTATAGGAAATATGGGAGACTGGAGATCTGGGCTCTTATTCCTTGCCTGCATTTACTGAGATACCTTGAGCAAACTAGTTCTTTGGGCCTGAGTTTCTCCATCTGTGATACAGGGGATAGTTGCTAAGGTCCCAAGAGTTTTGCAGAGTTTAATTCATTAATCCTTTGGATACATGTTGTTACATCATTGTAAAGAACATTTAACCCTGATGACTCCTTGCAAAATCTGTCTGGTTGGGGGGATTATTACAAAATGGAAATCCTGCGTACTTATGGCAATAGTGTCAAAATCATACAAAACTCAAGGTCACACATGGTTTTGTGAGGAAAGCAGGCCTAAAATGACAGTTTTGTCTGAGTTTTGCTTTGAGATTTTGGGTTTAAGTAGCGTCTGAACTGGAAAGCAAATCTCAGGGTGAGTTAAACCCCAAACGAAATAAAATATTCACACAAGCTCCTTTGAACTGAGACACCTAGACTGGGACTGGGAACCTGTGCAGGGGAAATGGTCATGGGAAGGGAGAAACACCTTATGAGGTGCTATGACAGGGCCAGAGAACTGGGACTGACTGGGGAAAGAAACTGGGACAAAGCCCGGGAGGAGTGAGATGGGGGTAAGGGTTGATAGTGGGGCAAAAATTATACTGGACGAGGAAACTGAGGAGGAAATAGACTGGGTTTGGAAGTGAATGGTAGTAGGGAAATAGGGATGGAGGGGTGCAAGACTGGGAGCTTAGGGGGAGAAAGAGATGGTTGAGGAACTGAGACCAGCTGGATGAGAAAGTGAGATGAGAAGCGTGCAAAGTGGAGACTAGGATTTTTGAATGTTTTGGAATATTGATAACCTCAGAATTTAAGATGACACAAATAATAATTAGAATTTTGTTTAATATTAACAACCAGTAAAAAGTAGAATATATTTGGGTTTGGGGATAGGAAAATTATATGTTAGCAAAAAAATAAATATGGCAAGAAGGTGGATTTAATGATAATTATCTTATTATAATTTACTAGAAATGGGTAGCTCCTAATTTATTGAGAGCTCCATGCTGCAAAATACACAGTTTAAAAGAAGGTCCCTACCTTCATTTATTTAGCAATGGACTGATCCCTCATTAGTGTTATTTCTTTTTAGAAATATGAGTATAAATGTAAAGTTAAGTTCTTATACTGTAATTCTTTTATGCATGCTTACTTTTGTTTGATCATATAATAAAACTGTGAATTTTACCACTCATTGTGTCACTCACGATTCTTAAACTGAATTAAATAAGCAATACCTATAACCAAATCAAGGATGAAACCTTGGGCTTATATTATTTTAAAATTGTACATTGTGATTAAGACAACAGAAGACTTGTCATTCAAGTAATTGAAGGATCATCAGATGATCCTGAAAACATTGCCAGGTACTCCATTTAAAGGATAAGGGGTAAAAAGAGTAGGAATATGTTCAACTTATTCATAAATAATCTTGGAAAAGTGGTAAACCACGAGGTGGCAAAATTTGTAGATGATACAAAGTTCTCAAAATAGTTAAGTCCAAAGCTGGCTGCAAAGAATTACAAAGGGATCTTTAGGAGAAAACAAAAATCATAACAATGGACAGCACAAAGGCAGATAAAATTCAGTGCTGATAAATGCAAAGTAACTCACATGGAAAAATATAATCCCAATTATACATACAGAAATGATGGGGTCTAAAATAGCTGTTACTATTTAAGAGATTTTGGAATCATTGTGAATAATTCCCTGAAAACATCTGCTCAATATGCAGCAGTAATCTAAAAAGCTAACAGAATATTTGGAATCATTAGGAAAGGAATAGATAATAAGACAGAAGATATCCTATTGCCTCTATCTAAAGTTATCACATGCCTGCATGCGTATCTTGTCACCCCATCTAAAAAAATATTGGATTTGGAAAAGGAACAGAAATGGTAACAGAAACGATAAGGGGTAAGGAACAGTTCCCATATGAGGAGAGGTTAAGAAGACTGGGACTTTTTAGCTTGGAAAAAAAATGACTAAAGGATGGGAGGGTGTGTTAGAGGTATAGAAAATGGTAAATGATGTGGAAAATAGAATAAGGTAATGTTTACTATTTCACTAACATAACACAAGCGACAAGGAGTCCTGTGGCACCTTATAGACTAACAGATGTATTGGAGCATAAGCTTTCATGGGCAAAGACCCACTTCATCAGATGCATGTAGTGGAAATTTCCAGAAGCAGGTATAAATATGCAGGCCAGAATAAGGCTAGAGATAATGAAGTTAATTCAGTCAAGGAGGGTGAGGCCCACTTCTAGCTGCTGATGTGGAGGTGTGAACACCAAGGGTATGTCTACACTGCCACCCTAGTTTGAACTAGGGTGGCTAATGTAGGCATTCGAAGTTGCAAATGAAGCCCGGGATTTAAATATCCTGGGCTTCATTAGTATCTTGCCGGGCGCCGCCATTTTTAAATCCCTGTTAATGCGGACTCCGTGCCCGCGGCTACACATGGCATGGAGTAGGTAGTTCGAATTAAGCTTTCTAATTCGAACTACTGTTATTCCTCATGGAACGTGGTGTACTGGTAGTTCGAATTAGACAGCCAAATTCAAACTACCTACTCCGTGCTGCGCGCACAAATGGGGATTTAAAAATGGCGGTGCCCGGTAAGATGCAAATGAAGCCCGGGTTATTTAAATCCCGGGCTTCATTTGCAACTTCGAATGCCTACATTAGCCACCCTAATTCGAACTAAGGTGGCAGTGTAGACATACCCCAAGAGAGGAGAAACTGCTTTTGTACTTGGCTAGCCATTCAGTCTTTGTTTAATCCTAAACTGATGGTGTCAAATTTGCAGATGAACTGTAGCTCAGCAGTTTCTCTTTAAAGTCTGGTCTTGAAGTTTTTTGCTGCAGGATCATTACCTTTAAATCTGCTACTGCGTGTCCAGGGAGATTGAAATGTTCTCCTATAGGTTTTTGTATATTGCCATTCCTAGTATCTGATTTGTGTCCATTTATTCTTTTACGTAGGGACTGTCCAGTTTGGCCGATGTATATAGCAGAGGGGCATTGCTGGCACATGATGGTTTATATTATATTGGTAGATGTGCAGGTGAATAAATCAGTGATGGTGTGGCTGATCTGGTTAGGTTCTGTGAAGGTGTTGCTGGTGTAGATATGAGGGCAGAGTTGACACCGAGGTTTGTTGCCTGGATTGGTTCCTGAGTTAGAGTTACTGTGGTGCGGTGTATAGTTGCCGGTGAGAATTTGTTTCAGGTTGGTGGGTTGTCTGTGGGCAAGGACTGGACTGCCTCCCGGGGCCTGTGAAAGTGAGGGATCATTGTTCAGGATGGGTTGTAGATCACTGATGATGCGTTGGAGAGGTTTTAGCTGAAGACTGTAGGTGATGGCCAGTGGTGTTCTGTTGGTTTCTTTCTTGGGCTTGTAATACTACAAGATTGACATTGGGTAGTAGTTGCCTATAACCAATGTATCCAGCGTGGGTTCCTCCATTGTTGGCTGGGATCACTGAGAAAGGAGAGTGAAGTCTGTTCTACAGCCTTAGCTAAGAGCCAGTTGGCATTTAACTTGTGTGGTAGAGGTTCATGACTTTAGCCCCTAAGGTTCCATGTTCAATCCCACTTGCCATTGACCAGTGTCTGTCAACTTTATACATGTTGGAGGACAGAAAGTTTCATGTCCAGCTGTAGATTCTAAGCCCCCCCCCACCTCAAAGCCACAGATCCAGGGATATAAACTGAATCCATCTTCAGATGCATCTAAAATGTCTCTTCATTAAATGATGTGAAATGAGTTTAGTGGTCTGAGTCCAGTTTCTAGTGTCCACATCACAAAAACTGGTTGCCTTGCCAGAGAAGCCAAAGACTGAATTGTCTCTGGTGACCAGATTATTATCTTGCTCATAGAATTGGTCCTTCCGGAAATGATTAAGGCATATTTGCCAGCGCGGTGTGAGAGAACTCAAACGGCTGTAGAAACTGTTGGCTATCTGGACAATGTCATTGCTCCGGGCTGCCAAATATGTTTTCATAAATATGTTTCCAAATGGAAGGAACACATTTAAATGACGTTTCACCCCATCCTCCTCTCTGAGAACCTCTCTGAGCTCCCTAATCAAACAAGCAATGGGAGAGGACCGCATCATGGTCCAAGCTTTACTTCTTCCCACCCCACCCCTATTCAAGTCCAGACTCCATTTTAAATGTGGCTTTTAATTTCTGCCACTCTATAGATTTGTATTTGCAATGAGACAGGAGGAGGGAAAGCCAGTTGGTGCAATGACACTAACGCTGCATTTTTTATCCCTGTGGTATCCTTGGCTGCTTGATTACTGCAGCTTTCTGGAAAGGCCCTCAGGCTGTGGCAGTTCCAGTTGTTAGACTGACTTTTCTCAGACCCAAAATTACTATAGTGAACCTACAATTTGTATATTGCAGCAAATACTATACTGTGGCCAGCATACAAAAAAGGACTAGTTTTATTTTAAAACTTGAGGCTATTATGTTGGCAAATTCTGTTTTTCAGCCTCCACATAAATCTTTTCTATTTGTTTTTTTCCCCTCACAAAGGGGATAGTCCAGCCTTTTTAATAGTGATTTGATTTAGGTTGATGAAATAGTGGTGTACAATCAGTAGAGCTGCTGGAGAAGATTTTCAAAAATAAGTGCTAAACATAGGCATCTAAACCTCTCATTTAGGTGCTTAAAAAAGTTGCCTGATTTTAAAAGTGAAAAGCATCTGGTTGCTTTCGTTTGCAACTTTGGGAACTGCTGAGTGCATAGCACTTCTGATTATCCAATCACTTATTTAGTTACTGACCGAAGGGCTGACGGAGTCTAACTACAAGTGCTCATTTTTTAAAATCTTATTCTTTAGTTAGCAACCAGTATAGAGATGGGCTTGACCGAAATCTCAATATCAAACACCCCTGTCCTTTAAAAGTATTCATCATCCCAGCCTTGCTTTCTATTTTGCAAATATTCCCGGTCCTTATAGCGGACTAATCCAAAATTCCAGAGCCAAGCAATCCTAAAATGTAGTTTTAAAAATCTGGATTAGAATTCTCTGGCTTGAAACCCTCTTTATTTCCTGCCCTTGACAAATTATATCCCATGAAACAAAAATCAATTGACCTAACGATGGCTTTTTCTATATGTGCTAGCTGTTTAGAAATGCTAACACTGAAATAATGACATTATCCTTTGAAGTGAACACCATCCTCAAGACAAATTGCTGATGTTAACACCTCAGTTGCTGCTATTGCTTTAGTCTGTCTGGTTGAGGTCTCCACAGGCCAAAGTGCACTGTTTTATGGGTTGGAGGTTATCTTACATCTACAAGGGCAAAACACTTCATTTCCTTTTCTTTATTTTATTTTTGTTCAGTGATGGTTTGGATTCTGGAGAATGTAGGAAAACATATGGCAAAGTCTTGAATCTGCAGAACCTCCAGAATTTCTATACCTGTCTAGGTAGGTTACAGGATTTTTGATTCATACACCCAAAATGAATTTAGGTGCTTTATCAGTATCATATAGAAAATCAGATATGAAGGGCCTCCCCACCAACTACGTTGCCTGGATTCTTTCACTTAGATCTTGAAATGATTATAAACATGCATTTAGCAGCACAACACTTCTGTGAGGGTATGTCTACACTAGCCCCCTAGTTCGAACTAGGCAGGCTAATGAGGGCGACCGAAAATTCAAAGGAAGCATGGAATTTAAATATCCCGTGCTTCATTAGCACGTTCTCGGGTGGGCGCTATTTTGGAAATTGACTAGCCCAGAATAACTGCCCGTGTCTACACGCGGCAGTGAAACGGGAGTTCGAAGTAAAGTCCTAACTCGAATTAGCTGTTATTCCTCCTGGAAAGAGGTTTAACAGCTAATTTGAATTAAGGGCTTTACTTTGAACTCCCATTTCACTGACGCGTGTAGATGTGGGCAGTTCTTCTGGGCTAGTCAATTTCCAAAATGGCGACTGCTTGGGAACATGCTAAGGAAGCACGGGATATTTAAATCCCGCGCTTCATTTGCAATTTCGGTCACCTTCATTAGCCTCCCTAGTTCGATCTAGGGGGCTAGTGTAGACATACCCTAATAGAGGTAAGTTGCTCTATGTTAGAAATGGGGCAACCAAAGCAGAGAGGGGGCATTAGCAGTGTCAAGTTGGGACCCAGACTTGAGGTGCTCCAAATCACTAAACCCTGTATCTGGTGGGTCTAGCAGGCAAGTAAAATAGCAAAGGCTGCTCTGCCCTTTCTACAGGAGCACCTCCATTATCGGGATAGACAATGGGGTCGAGTGTAATTTTAAGAAAAAATGGAGATCAGGATTTTCAAACGTGACTGATGAATTTGAATACCCTGTTTCTGGGCGGGTACACCTTAAAGGAGCATTATTCTCAGAAAGCAACAAATCAGGCCCCTTTAAGGAATCTTAGTTTAAGCCCTTGTCCTTACTAGTCACTAGTGAAAATCTTGTCATATGTAGGCAAAATGTGGAGGGATCCAACAAGGGTTTTTTTTTTTATTCTTACGCCTCACTTGCAGAAAACTATACGGTCCTGAAGTGATGAACATTATGGAAAAGCAAGGTATTTGCAAGATCACAACCCTCCAAGAGCCGTTCTCTTAGGCCTTTCCAGCAAAGCCTGAAGGAATTTGACCAATCTCACATAGATTTTGTTCTAAAAGTACTCACAGTTTAAAACTAATGTTTGTATCATGGGAGATAAGATACATGGTTCAATGTGAAGCATATACCAACTCCAAGGTTATGATTTATTTCATTGGTGTATAATAGACTAACTCACAAGCTAAATAATATTTTGCAGCAAGATGGAGAAAAACTACGCATGCCAAGATGACCCATCAAAGTAATTTACTTCTAAAGCACAAAGGAGGCCTGTGCACAACAAGTTCATCTTTTTGTAGCTCAAGAGGAATTTAAGGAGGTTTTGTGGGAATTGAGCAGCAACAAAAAGACAGAAATGCCTTAGGATATGCCTGGGATTCATTGAAGTAATTTTAGGCAAATATCTAGATCTCTGGCCAGTTAGACACATCAAAAGAACAGCATAAACCTTCCATGGAAACATCAACACATGTGAAGAAGACTATCTGAACATGGGCAATGTCTCCTGTTCTGAAACAACAGAACAAGGTAATTCTGCTTGTTCATCTGGAAATATTTGAGGGACTATAGCTTGTACAAAATCTTCTGTGGTTTTTTTGGCACTGCCAGCAACCACTCCAGTTTGTCTGCGACTGCAATGCATTGTGTTCTTGGCAATGGGTGGGAAAAATTACTTGTGACTCATGTTAAAGCTCTTATAAAATGCTTTGTTAGAGAGAGCGAGAGAGAGAGAGAAAGAGAGAGAGAAAGTTGCATTTTCTAATAGGCTTGCTCTCCCTTTCTATCTCCAGAATTGACTGTCTCTTTGCAGAGAGATCAGGTTGAAAATCTCACTCATGGTAGAAAAAAAACAGACCCTGGGACGGAACATCCCCAGGCATTGGAGTGCAGGAAATCCAGATCTTTTTGTAAATGTGTGTTTTGTTTTCTGTGCAATTAACCTGTAGATCTCATTTCCACAAAATATCACTTGTGACGAAGAGCTTTGCAAGATAGTGAAAATGAATCAAAAGTTTGAAAATGACTCAAAAGCGTTTCAGTTTAGAAGAAAACTCTTCCTTGAGGGAAGAGCCCACCATTAATAGAGTAAGAAATTTCTCCCATGTGTAGATTATTCTCTAGTTGTCAATGAAGGGGTTTCTTGCACCTTCCACTGAAGCACGTGGTCCTGAATTGGATGAATTCCTGATCCAAAAAGGTATAACAGTACCTATGATCCATTGTAAGAAAAATATATCACTGATAACATCAATCATGTGATGCACTGCTGTGTTTATTCATAGGCCATGGTAGATCTCACAGTATCTTTGTTTTGTTATAATAATTCCTTTATACAATGTCTGGCTACTTGAAACCAGGAAAGAAATTGGGAAATCTTTACTGTGACAAAAGGTGTATGGGCCTAGAAGTCACTATCTGTGCATGTTATATACTTGCAACATTGTTGTGCACCAGTGTTCCGAACACATTTTGTGGCATTTCTTCTACTGGACTATTTGTCCATTTGAAGTTCTTCCTAACTACTTAAGGAGCAATCACGCTGGGATATGCTGTATCTGACTGATGCACCTACAGTGAGACAAAATTATTGTCACCATCTTCATCATCATAATAAAATTATGTAATACTTTTTGTTTTGAATTCCAGTGAAATGGACTTTTTGACAGTCTCCATTTGCAAATTAGTAACAGTGTCCCATAAAATATACTATGTAATTGCATAACTGAATTAGCTCCTTTATTGACTCATCAAAAGAGTCAGCAAGGTACTTAAAGACAACAATCACCAAAACTTTCTATATCCCTCAGATAAAGCCACAAAAACAACTGGTCAATTCAGCAATCACAAAGTTTAAATCTTGAGAAGGATTTATTGTTGGTAGAAATCTTCTGGGTCTTCTGTACAGTCATTGTGGTGATGTCTCTTTATCGGCCTTCTTTGAACCTTTATAGAAGTGTTCATTTCTTCACCTATGCTATCTAACTGCTTTGGTAAATAGAGATATAACCACTGTTTCATGGTTATCTCATCAATTCTTGTACTCTATGGATGTGATCATTTATACTTTGACAAGATTAAGATAAGTATGCTTTGTGAGATATCATTTGAAAAATCATAATCAGCTGAATGTTATTGTCCTGGTATATCAACACTACATGTAAAGTTATGTTTCTATTATATAACACTTCTGTAACATGTTCCAGAGTTAGAAAGGCAAACTAAAACCAACTTTTCAAAGACAAACTCGTTCTCTAGTCAGATGTTAGAGCGTCATCATCCTGTGGGGCACCGGGGGAGATTAAACACAAAATTTTTCATTTAATCACAGGGATAATTCAAACCTCATCGACTGTGTTTTCCCATGACTAAGCAAAGTTATTTCTAGCAAGAAAAAGTTATAAAGGTGAAAGAAAACTTCACCTCTACCCTTCCTATCTCTCTGTTCAGGTCATAAACTCAAAAAATGGAACTAGGAGGGAGTAGTCCCAGGATGAAAGAAGACCAAACCTGTTAAATTTGGTGAGAGAAAATCTCTGCTTTTAAGTTCACTAAGCTTGTTAAGATAGGTATTAAATTGCATATTTCTCTTTTATAGTCTTTTTTTTTTTTTTTGTCACCAGTTCTGACTTCTATGCACCAATGCTCGGAATCACTTAAAATCTACCTTTCTGTAGTGTTTGGATTACAATGTGTGGGAAACTCCAAGTGTACTAGACAGTACAAGACATAGATTTCTGGGGGAACAAAGGCTGGGATTAGCGATCTTGCAGGTGTCACCCTGTAGGTAAATCATGAGTGCCTGGTCAGAGTGCTTATGTGTTTAGCCGGGAGTTAATTTACATGCTGAAGACTGTGTGTGTGTGCTGAGGGTGGCAATTCTGACAGCAAAGCAGTGTAAAAGGCACCCTAGGTTAAAGAATTAAGGGAACACCTTGGAATCCAAATTGTATCTTGGGTAATGTCACAATAGAAAATTTCTTTAATCAACTGATTAGTAGCAAAAATGTCCAGATTTGTTTTCTGTAGTACTTTGGACAAGGGCAGGACAACACTTGGAATGCTTTCCATGACAGCTTTGGAAATTAATCATGGCATAGAAGAACAATTCTGCTTTTAGTGAAGCCACTTTTAATGGCATGCTTTGTATTTCCTGGAAGGAATACACAAAATAGTTCCACAAATCTCCCCTCCCCCAGTCATGGAACTCCATTCACCAGGTTTTACAAATAAGCTTGCGTCTTGAGTGCAATATAGCTGGAGTTACCTTTTAGATTATCTTGAATAAAATATCTGATCACTGAGCAAATCTGGGTGGAGGTGGGTGGGGAAACCATACAAGTTTCCTGCATGGTGCTGAGCATTGCAGGTAATTGGAATGTCACTGCACTTAGTGATGGCCAGATCTAAAACATTATTGTGGCAGTGCATGTACATAGCTCTGACTTTTGCCTTAAACACTATTGACATAATCATTAAGCTGGCTCCATAATAGTCTTGTCCAGAGACAAATTCCATATTGGGGTCATATTTTGTTAGTTTTTCATGGGTTATGGAAACTAAGCCAGAGCTGGTTGTATCCTCAACACTGATGTTGGTTAAGAAATCCTCAGCTATGGATTCCTCACAAACATACATATTGTGAGAAACCATGGGATGGAACCCAGGTTTGTGGAGCAGGAGAAGGGGACAACTGAAAATACCCTATTACCAGCAGGGTCAAAGGGTGCAGGGCATTGTTCCCTGTAAGCTGTGGACTTGAGTAGTCTCTCAGGAGAGATTTCAATGCTGCCTAGCTGATTAGCAGAGCACCAACAGCTAGGTTTGTGTTTCTTCTGGTGGTGCACATTCGCACATGTCTTGGTGCATATACCAAAATTTATTTTACACACAGAGGGAAAAGATTAGAGGGAACATTGGTCCAGGGTCTTCTCATTGCCCATGCTCACTATTTAACCTTGTAGGGTCTCCTTGGAAGTTTTCTGAGGGAGAACTCTACGTAGCTCAAAAACTTGTCTCTCCAATGAGTGAGTTTAATACAAGATGTTACCTCGCCACTATATCTCCCTAATATCATGAGACCTAGATGGCTAAAATAACACCTTTTGAGATATATTGATGGTTTAGTCAATGAGCACTTCAAAGATTATTTGATGGCCTATAATGGTTATTATTGAATTTTGAAACTTCCTGATCATGTATGATGCATTTCTGATGACGGATGGAAAGTTTTGCTTGACATTTTTGTCTGTGGCACCTAAGTGAAGATGTAATGTAGCTTGGGCCACCCTGTTATTAACAGTCATCTGTTCTAATTGAAATGATTCATAATCAGGAGAACCCCAGAGAGGTAGCTGTTGTCTGCAAAACTCAACTATCTTGATAACACGAACAAGACGTTCCTTATTAGCTTCAATTGCCTTTTGCCTGACACTTTCAATGAGATTTTGAACACTGGTATTCTCAACAATGAATATTTTAAGGAAGTCATTGACTTTATGTGGAGTTTTTTTTATTATATGAGTATTCTTGTAATAGCTGAAAGCTTCGTTGGTGTTTTTATAGTTTGTAGGTGGGTGTATAACATGCTACCTGAATTTCTGCTTGTGTCTTGTAATGGTGGCAGGGTAAATGTCACAAAGAATTTACAAAATACACTCAGGCACGTGGTACAGCACACCAGCTCTGAATATTGCAATAGCCATCTGCACTGAAAATTGTGTTTCTTTTTGTCTGCAGGGCAAAGATATCCAGCACTCTTTCTGTATAGTCGTTTCATTGCTGTCACTCAGATTGATAATCACAAAATAAACCAATATACATTGTTCATAGAGGGTTGTTGTTTTTTCATTATTCTTATGGGGAAGAGAGGGGTTGATTTGCCCTTGCCCTTTCACTTGATTCTGTTCTTTATGGCACTGGAGACATAGCCTATTTCCGCAAAGACGCTGATATTGGTAGGAGACATTCTGTTGCTTTCTTCATATTAGTTTTTGGCTTTTAAGCTCAATTATTTAATCCTTCTTCAGCCATGTGTTCTCTAAATGTGGAAACAACATTTTCGTAGGTTCCAATATTCTTCTGTTTCCAAGATGTAGACAATTACTACATTTTGTCTGCTGTACATGTGCATGATTTTCATTGGCTGGAAGAGATGTTTCCTTTTCACTGTTTTATGTACATGTAAATGAGAATGAACAGTTGTGATTTTGTAGTAGCATTTACGGTCAATGGAGGAGTTGGTATCCAGGGTTCCCTCCTCCACGAGCCTCTGGAAAAAATACAGAAGCACAGGGCCTCTGTGTGGATGGATCTGGCTTTCAGCAATTTTGTCCTCTCTGTGCTGGCAGCTGCCATAGATGCTGGAACTGGAAGAAGGTTGAAGGTTGTATCTTTGAAAATGTGTTTGCCTATCTGTTTATCATCATGCTGATTTCCACACTGCATCATGGGCTCTATAGTTCTTGCATCTTTTAACCGAGAAACTTTCTCAATGACCAAAATTAAACAGAATCCTAAGGAAAATAATTCAGTTACTAGATGAAGTTAACAGTCTGGGGTGGGAGGAAGCTCTCATTTTTAATTCATTTTCATTTATAGACATTGCACCCACAATGAAACCTGGGTTTCACCAACAGACTCCTTTGCAGTATATATGTAAGCAGTTAGAAAAGGATGTTGGACTTTATGGCTATCCTGAATAGCCAAGCAACAAATAGGAATGTACTTCTTAATCTACTCACTATAAAATTCCAACATGAGATTCCAACATAAAGATACTAAATGGTGGTATTCAAAGAATTTTTACTTCTAAGAATGAGGTAGGATGCTATGGTTTGGTAGCCCATGCTTTTCGCCAAATCAGAGGAACACTCATCAAATATATAATTTTGAATATACCTTTCCCCCAAGCTACCTCTACTTCCCGTCACACTGACAGCTCCATATCCATGAGATCACCAGAGCACCTATGTGTTTCCTCTAATTTTTTCCAACCTTGTGCAGAGTAAATTTAATGTGCACCAGGGCAAATGTAGGTATGCACCACCGATAGAAACACATGCTTTGGGCAGCCGTGGGCACTCTGCAAATCAGCTGGGCACCACCTGAATCTCTCCTGGATGGCTTCCCAAGTGCTCAGCTTTCAGGGAGCTTTGTCCCAGAACAAGCCATCTGGTGATGATACTGGAGTTACTCTGAAGGATTTCAAGCAAGAGATAATACTTGCTTATATAGAGAAAAGTTTTGCAAGATGTTTTATTATTTGTACCCCAAACTGTACAAAATACAATTAACACTAGGATGAGCTTAATGAGCTAAAAGTATGGTTCCAAATTAAAGGAACCATGTTCATTCAGTTTCTATTTCTTTTGTCCATGTTATTTCAAATGTCCAAATCTAGAGCTTGTCAAAAGTTTCCAAGCAAATATATTTTTAAGATAGCGACTTTTTGAAATGAAAAATGTATTGAAAATATTTCATATTTCCAATTTCCTGAAAATGTATTGCATGATATTTATTGGATTTTTATGAGACTTTTTTTACATTGCCAACTTCAATTGGTCATTTTAGTGAGGAAGAAGTGAAGTTAAAAACAGAACATTAAGAATTAAAATGTTCTCCTTTGAAATAATTTTTAAAGAAAATGTTGACTTTTTAAAAACCAAAACAAAATAGGCCAATTAAAAATATATGGTAAATTTTGAAATACAGAAATCGGTCTCTCTAATAAATAGCAAAACAAAACCAAAACTTTCACTAATATTTTAAAAAACATTTTACAAAGTTTTGACCTGCACTGTCACAAAGTAAAATAATCTAGAAATTGATCCAACTCCCTTTCAAGTAAATAGATGACTCTTCTTCACTTTACTGGGAGCTGGATCAGATTCATATCTAATAAATTAGTTTTCATAATATTTTGTGGTGGTGCAAAGCAGCTTGAAATTCTCTGAACCCTATCCCTCTGGCTTTCCTTTACATAAGGGAATCCCAGTGGACACAGGTTAGCACAGTAGCCAACTCCTAGTGTGGGGGATGTTTCCAGGGAAAAGGAGGTATAGTTGAAATGACTGGTTGTCCCGGGTTGTTGGAAGGTTCTGGGGCTGTACACAGCTGGACTGGGTGTAAGAGTAGTTTGATCATTGCTTTAATTTACACCAAACCAACCTAGCACCCAAGGATTAAGGAAATGCAAAGATTTGTGTAAATTCACTTTTCCCCTTGTATTGTATGAAAATTCAGGCCATTGTCAATAAGATGAGGTCAGGCATTCTCAAGAATGGAGCAAAAATGTTTAAATATCAAAACATTTAGACTGTGAAACTGAAAACAAAGGTGAGACTGTGGAATTTACATCTGTACGTTCTGGACTGATCAGTGGAATTTTGAACACTTCAGTGTATGTTGACTTTAATGAGGGTTACCTGCTTCAAGTGCTTTGTGTCCGTGATGTGCTGGATGGGATCCTCACTAAAATTCCAACACCAAATCAAAAAGAAAGTTGGAAGTGATTTTCCTGTTTCTGAGTGAGTCCATATGTTCTCTGGCTGCTGCTCACTCACCTCTGCCAAAAATTACTCTTCTCAATCAAAGTTGTCAAATTTCTTCTGAAGAGCAACTTTTGCCTGTGAAATTCACCAGAATACACCAAATAGGAGGTAGTTACTAGATAGGTACCTGTTATTACCTGCCTAAAAATCTACAGTCGACTCAAGCCCCTTATAAATTCCATACTGACGCATTTTGAATTACACAAGCTAAACATTGTGCTGTGCCTGTCAATGTAGCCACATACACATCTACACTTAAATACACACAAGTATACCAAGTGATATTGCCAGCTGGTTTTGTGTCTTTCCTTTGTCCTAGTTTCAAGGAAGCGTTTTTATTTAAATGGAGAAAAAACATCTGAATGGATTCCCTGATCGCTCAGCTCTCATCGGGTGAGTTCTCATACAAAGTATACATATCACAGGGGAAGAAGGCCATTTTTTGTCAGAGCCTTTTGTTAAAATATTGGCAGTACATTACTGTTTTGTGCATGTCTAATGCTTAGAAAGATGGTATTTATGTCATTTAATTATATACTCAGAACATTCTCCAGTATAAAATATTTCAAAAAATGTTTATCAAATCTCATATAAAAATGCAATTCAGCTTGGTCTCAAAGTATTTCCTGATCATTTTATGTGAAGCTGCTTGGCTTCTATAGGCAATAATGAAATGAAAACTCACCCTTGTAACATCTGTTTCTACTGATAGCTATCTCAGGGATTAAGGTATTTCTGTCACTTATGACCTATACAGGGACTCAGCTTCCCCCCCTGTGTGGGTTAAGGAGAAAAAACTCAAATATGAACTCTGTGGGGGCTCTTTGTATCCCTCATTCATACAAATTTCAAATGCATCACCATGACACATAATATGATTTACTCAATAGGCTAGACATAATTTATTCAAAGGGACAATTATTTGCCTAGTTTCCTTTTGAAAAATCCCCTTCAACAACATCTTTGTGCTCAAAGAACTTTAAAGTGAAACTCCTCATATAAAAAGCAACAATTTTAAGTTCAGGAGAACTAATTTTTGGTAAAGACCTGGGAAAAGACAAAGGAAAGGTTTATGCTAAGTTTCAGTTTAGGCTCCTAAATCACTTTGAAACCATTGAAACTTTTATATCTTCTATATCGCTGTATTTATTTGTCATGGTGCATGACGATTAGACTGTTGATGTACTAGGATCAGAGTGGAATATGTTGCAGTGTATTATATCACTGTCCCACAACATTTTTGCAGAGTGTATTGCTACTGCGTGAGTTCCCCTACATGTGGTACTTAGTGGGTTAATAATAACAATATCAAGTTTCATAACAAATGGCCACAGACTTGACTGATTAATATTAGGTAACATACTGCCATGTTAAGTTAAATAACCATTGAAACTCGTGCATATCATCTAATGTCTGGCTTTATTGGAACTGAAAGGCTGCAGTTGAACTAACGAATATTACTCTGGTCTTTGCTATTTAATCTTAATAGGCTGCATGATCTGTGCACAATTTCTGGGACATTTCATTTCTTCCAGAGAATTTCACTATTGATTTTTGGCTAAAAACCAACCAAACAAAAAGAACACTGGCTATATTCTGTTGCTCTTTAAAAAACAAAGTACTCTCTTTAGAAAGCTCTTTGCCATAAGGCCACCAGTTTTAAACATGCACCATTCTGTTCATGCAAGACACCTGCCTCCTGAGAGCAGCCCTCTAGAGAAAGCACTGTGGGTAGGCAGTGTGAAAGGACATATCAGAGTACAATGATCTATGTTCATTCTCACTAGGAGATTGAATTGGATATTTGTCCTTAAGTTCCAACAGAGAACAATACAGTCTTCTCCACTTAAAACATAACAGAAGTTTAATTTAGTTTAGACAAAGAAAACTAGTACCCCTACCTGGTTCTTGGGTACAGAGGAAGCTGGATGTGTTATTCAACTGAGTCAGGCTTCCAAATATAAATTTATCCAGGGAATTTTGTTATAAAAAATCAAATGTAATTCAATTTAAAATCTATGTGGACATTTAAAGAAACAGTCTACAAAAGCTATATAATTTGTGGCATGAGTAACACAAACCCTTTGTGATAATGGGACGCTGAACCTTTACTGAACTCTAGCTTACTACTTCCAGTCCTGTTTGGACCAGTAAAAATGGAAAATAATCACCATCTCATAGTGGTTTGGTGACTAATATGTAATTAGTAGGTAATTTCAGTCTAGTTCCCATAACCACCAGCTCATTTGGCATTCATTAAGACTGTTGTTGAACAGTCAAAGCAGAAGGGCAAGGACTGAATAGACCAGGAAGACTAAAACCTTTTTTCTTCCACAAAGGTGGCTTCTCCATTCCAGGGTTTAAAGATATTTGTATAGTGGTGATAGTCTTGCCACTTCTGCGCAGTACAGCTATTGAGAGAACCACAATATCCAGGGGTAGGGCCTTCCTTATGACATCTTTCATGAACAGTAAATTCACTTATATGCTTAGATTAGTAGTTAGTAATTAAAGTTTACAGTACAGAATATTTCTCTCTTCTGAACCTGCTTTTGGACTATGGCCAGAGACCCTGGGATTCAGGAATTGTGTTTCCAGCCCTCAGTCCATTTCCATCAGTTATGAATACTGACATTGGCCTGCCTGAGAGAGATTCTTATTCCAGGGGAGGAGTCTACATCACTGTTCCAGGAGCCATCTCACCTCCAGTCATCAGGCAGGGGTGCCCTGGTATGATGCTACTACAGTTACTGATGCAGCAGATCTCAGATTTGAACGAATCAGAGGATATGACTGTTTCAATATCTCTGCAGAGGTGGTTGAGCTCCCATAGATAATCCACGGCCATTCTGCTGGGTATGCACTCCCCAGGGATTTCCGTGGGATCCCCCTAAAGTAATTGCTCCCTGTTTCTGAACGTGTTGGTTTTTGAGGGATCCTCCAGTCAGGTTTTTGGACCTCTCTCAGTGTTGTTCTGCTCCTCTCTGTCTCACCAGCCAGTTCTGTCAGTGTATGAGGAGAAGGACATGGAACTAGAACTGTGGGTGTTGACGGGTGCTTCTTCATCATTCCCGGATAAGGGGATCACTCCTTTTCACCTTCTTCACCAGATGACCACTGCCAGTACCAGGAGCTGTTACAGAGTTGCCAGTGATCTAAGTGGCATTCTTAGTAGCTGTCACCATAGCTTAGAGAGTCAGTGAGTTTGTAGCCGTGATGGCAGACTTTCCTTATATGGCGTTCTACTCTCTCCAGCTACATCCCAAGTTTCTCCCCAAGATTGTTTCTGAGTTCCATGTCAATCAAATTATATTTACCTGTATTTTTTTCTGAAACCCCACTCTTCCACTGAAGCTTTCTCTGGCTGATGGCTTCTGCCCACATGCGGAGAGTCTGATTGCATTCATACCCCATACGTGAAATGCAGATAGATGTGACACATCTGAAAGAATCTTCAGTTACAGTTAGAACAACGAGAAGTTCTGTGGTATCTTATAGATTAACAGATATAGTTTATGCTCCAATATATCTGTTAGTCTATAAGGTGCCACAGAACTTCTCATTGTTCTTGCAGATTCAGACTAACACGGCTAACCCTCTGATACAGTTATAGTTAGGAAGCTCTAATTTCCATGCTCATTCACACAGTTTATTTCCTTTAGTGCAGCATGTGAATGCTTTTTTTTATTTCCAGGAGTAACATATTTTGCCAAATACACAGAATTCACTACATATTACTGTACTTCTAGTACTCTTGACCCAAATTCTTTTGCATTAGTTAGTTAATGCAAGCATCTGTATCTGTTTTTTTTCTTTTGGTGGTTTGTATCTGACTATCTATGATATTGATCCATGGCTCCCATTGTAACATTCCTATTATGATGGAATTTTCCCACTTCCTTTTAAAGTAGGCTTCAGCTACATCTGTTCTAAAGGTGATATGATTGGTGGAAAATGTGAACATTTTTCCAGTTTGGCATCTCCTATTGATGGCTAGGATTCTGCTTAAGTGCCTAAGGTTCATCTCCACTCTCAATTTGCATCAGCTCAAGTTCCAGGAGAAATTTCAGTGTTGGTACTGACATCGTGATATAGCTTATAAAGACAGTAACGCCAAAAGTAAATGTCACCGCTGGTGAAAGAAGGTACTTTTACTAGGTGTCATTTTGAACCAATTGTTTAGAAAAAGGTCTAAGTAAACCCTAAACATTTACATTAATATAATTTAAAAGTTACAGATTAACTTACTCTGGAACAAGTAACTATTGAACATTAACTGCCCCCTTCAGCCAGCATGTTACAATACAATCTGACATGTCCACATACTATTTCTCAAAGTCAGTATGTGTGATACATGTAAAATCTTGTGCAACTGAATACTGCTGCCTTGTGTATGCCGAACAGACTCTATAAAAGTCATTTATATGAAAAA
Organism: Pelodiscus sinensis; assembly: GCF_052426305.1. Classification (NCBI taxonomy): domain Eukaryota; kingdom Metazoa; phylum Chordata; order Testudines; family Trionychidae; genus Pelodiscus; species Pelodiscus sinensis. The sequence goes on along the minus strand of NC_143057.1, from coordinate 105,689,522 downwards.
TTCCCAGAAATCCCTACTTATTGATATAATCAAAAGGATTACCACAGGCTAACAGTGAAAAGCACTATGTGCTGCTGGCATAAATGTGGGTCTGCAATCAAGTGGCAACATTAATTTGTTCACTGATCATAGAGATCAGTCTTCAGTGTGTCTCTTCAAATGACTGGAATTTCTCTGATTCTCCTGTCACAACAGCTTTTATCTATTGTAACTTGACTTCAGTGACCATTCTTCTGATTCAAACCAGTGTGAGAGGGTTTCCCCAAACCAAGCAACACTGCGACTTGTTTGTACTGGATCACAATGCCACTCACTGAAATTTGGCCAGTGGTGCTCTTCAAATCTGAATGGCGCAATGCTAAATTAAAGTGAGAGTGGTTCAGTTTCGTGGATTGTGCGAAAAAAATTCTGCGGGCTCCTCTGAGTATCAGTCACTGCAAGAACAGCTCAGAATCTAAGGACTAAGAGGTAAAATCAGTAATATTGATACATTTGAGAAGAGGTCTCAGGTGATCTTGGGAAGAGGTCAGGTCAAGGAGAGAGGCACCTAGAAAGAGCTGCAAAAATGCTGAGGTCTAGAAAAGGGGATGGAGAAGAACAGAACAGTTTGGAATATCTAGATAGGGGTTTAGAGGTGCAGATTTGGCGGGGGAGGGTCATATGAATGGATAGAAGTGAAATTATCTACTGGCAAATTTAGTAGAAGTATTCTAGGCCAATAGCAATGAGTTGCAAACTCAGTAGGGCCTTTTTATCTAAGATCACCAGTGGGGTTAACAATTTGCTACAGCTCTGCTAACTGCATCAGTTAATGGACTAATATTGATTGTCTAAAAAGCTGTATAGACCTTTTAGATATTCCGTTAGCCCAATGATTGAATCTGATCCTGGTGCCCATTTACAGATTTATTTCCAGTTCATCTCCTTTTTGGCTTTGTGTCACAAGGCTCAATCATTGCCCCTTTATTTGTTATACAGGATAGCCAATAGCTATGTGTTTAGTCATAGCTTTGCTTCAAGCCCCAAACAAGGGCAGTAAATTGTTATGCTGGCCCCTTCAGCAGACACCGAGAGATTTTGACTTTCAGATGTTTCCCACAGAAAGCATCCAGTATCAGGGAAAGGAAAAGATTCCATAGGTTCCTTGCCATATGAATCTAATTTGTCTGGGAAGCATTTAGATACTGCAGGGATGTACTCTGCAAAAACCCTAAAATAGGGGTGTGTCTGTTGCTGTGTGTGTAGTGCAGGAATCAGCGCTGCAGGTGGAGTAGAGGGCGAGGACAGCCCTGGGACCAGGTAACCTTATCTGGCCACAAAGACACTGTGGGCTGTCTGGAGGGGAGGGGGACACACTGATGCAGGGAAACTGGCAGCAGTGTTGAGAGACCCTGTGGCTTCTTCCCAGAGACTGCTGGCAGCCGATCCTTTTAGCCAGCCCCTTTAACCTGCTGTGCTGCCTCATCTGGCTGTGTGCACCTGGCCAACACCAGCCTGCAACAGCAGGAGCCCAGCTGAAAGAGAGCATTGCATGCCACCTCCCAGCCAGCTCTTTAAACAGAGCGTCCAGGGCTGGCTCTTGCTGGTGTGCAGCTGGCTCTTACTGGAGTGTTGCCCTTACTTTCACCTCTGTGTTTAACTGCAATAAACTTCTACAGAAACAAACTGAATGCCCCCTGAGATCAATGATGAAGTTTTGCTAATGCCCCATTTGGATAGTAAAAGGTTTAAGGGCATACTTGCCAACTATTCAGAATTTTTAAATCCAGCCTGGGAGCCTCTGCATCCTGGCCAATTTCCAGCGAACTCCCTGAGAATTTTATTTTTTTAAAAGGTATTCCTGTGACTCACCACAGCCTGTAGTTGAGATCCCTCCTCCTGCCCTCAGACAGCAGCAGAAGAGGCCATGACAGGGTGTGAGATGAGAGTTCTCCAGACCTTGTCACATTCTTGCTGTTTGCAGTGTGAGTACTAGCTCCCCATGTCTTTCTACCTCAGCCGCCCCCCTCCACCCACTGCTGGGACAGCCAGAGCATCCACTGCTGCAGTGCCACAATAAAAGATGGGAAGAAAAGAGCCTGAAAGGAAGGTAACCTTTGGAACCTTATCAATGCTAACCAAATTGTGGGAGCAGGAGCACAAAAAGGCAACACCAAGTGGTTCACAAGTGGGGGTACCAAAGGAGCAGCTAGGTGTGCAAGCAAATACAGGCAAAATGTAAGAAAGCACAAGGTAACAGAGAAAAAAATTGGGCTCCATAAGAAAGGACTCTCTATCATCTAGGTTCTAGGTGGCTGGCTGCCTACAAATCTCTTGCTCTTTTGCTGAGGAAACAAGGCAGTTAGTGCTCCATCTTGCCAGGTGCTGAGCGCCCTCCTCTCCCACTGATGCCAATGAGAGTTTAGGAGGGTGCTGAGTGTGTACAGGAGCTTCCTAGCACTTTGAAAGACTTACCCCATAGAGCAACACAGACTACTAGAGTTAAAACCAATATCTGGACCTCCTTATTTATGGTGAGAGAGAAAATAAATGGTGACAGGTAAGACTTGTTCATTCAGAGCAAAACATAAAAAAGACCTTGTGATGATTGAGACTAAGGGTATGTCTACACTACAGCGCTATTTCAAATTAACTTAATTCAAAATTGTTAATTCAAATTAAGATAATTCAAAATAATGCATCTATACACATTTTGCTATACATATTTTGAAATAGCACATCCACACTGAGTGGACCCTGAACCGAAGTTAAGTCTGGCCGGAACCAGTGCCAGCAGGGCATCAGGTTAGGACTTAGTGTGTGGGGCTGCTGCCCGAGGCTAACTGAGCTCCGTGCTTAAAGGGACCCTACCCCCACCCCAGACAGACAGTTTTCAGGGTTCCCCGCTTGCTTATCTACCTCGATGAGGGATAGCAAAGCAGTCCTGTCTTGGAGTGCTCTGAGTGCCTACATGGAGCCAGAGCTGCCCCTGGGCATGCCGGTGTGTCTCGTGGGGTCGTTGCCATCAGCCAAGCTGCACTTGCTGCAGGCTGCCATCCGGAGGGATCCATCGGGGGCTGTCAGGATCCAGGAGGTCCTAAGGGAGAGCATCTACCCCGAGGAGCTATCAGAGCCTCCTCGGTCCTCCCCACCGGGGGCTCGTACCTCATTCCTCCCTCACGTCCTTCCACTTACCCCTCTCTAGCCCCCCTTCCTGATGTCAAATAAAAGACACATATGTTCAAAAACAGAAACTGGGTTTATTGAACAAAACTGGGGGGGGGGAAATGAACTTCTGGGGAGACTGGGAAAAGGAGGTGGGAAAGAGGAGGAGGAAGCTGGAAGGAGGAAGCAAGGGGAAAAAGGGGGAGGGGAAGCTCAGGGCTCAGGGCTGGGGGTCTCGCCAGACCAACTTGACTTTCATGCCAACCTGCTCCTGGGTTCGTATGTGGCCTTTGGTGGCCAGGCTGGCAGCTATCCTGCCATAGAAGGCCGCATTCCTCCGTCTAGTGCGGAGATCATGGACATTGGGGGCATCCCGCCGCAAACCTGAATAAGGTCCATGATCTCCACCCTGGACCAGGAAGGCGCCCACCTTCTCCAGCCCCTGACAGGCTCCTGGGAGCTGGCAGACTGCTCCTGGGGAGCGGTGGAGGGCTGGCTGCCAGTGGCTTGCTGGCTCATGATTTGGGGCCACTGGGTCAGGGGCCCTGGTGGCCACTGCTGGCTCTGGGCTGGCAGGCTTGGAGCTGGCACAGGCACTGTGGCCAGGGTCTACCCCTTTAATGGCTCCGGGGCTGGAGGTCCCCTATTTCGAATTAAGTATCTACACAGCACATAATTCGAAATAGCTATTTCGAATTTGGTGTTACTCCTCGTAGAATGAGGTTTACCAAATTCGAAATAAGGACTCCACTATTTTGAATTTGTTTCGAAATAGCGGTTTGCCTGTGTAGACGCTATTAAAGTTAATTCAAAATAACTGCTCTTATTTCGAATTAACTTTGTAGTGTAGACATACCCTAAGAGACCAGGAGATGCATGTTTGAATTTCATGTGACCACGCTCCTAATACATCTCCATAAGCTCAGAGCTGCCAAGCGTCCTGATCACACTCTGGAATCTGAACCAAACAATGGAGAAAAATGCATCATTGCTTGAATGATTTTTTTTCCAGGACCAGCTTTCATTCTCATTCACTTTGGGATTGAATTCTTTTTTCCCCTTCAGTTGATATTTAAACTTCATTGCAAGTGTCAGCTGAATGTTCATACCCAACTCCTCTGCTGCACATCGCCTACTCGTCCCTCCCCAACCGTGACCCACCCACACTTCATCTTGTGTTATGAACACTTTTAATAGCGCTCACAAATAATGATGACTTCAAGTTGCTTGCCTGCTGTTTAGCATATTACAGAAGGCATGGTGCAAACTAGTGGGCAGAGCATAAAAAAAGCCCTAAGAATCATGAGACTGGATAAATATAGTAGGGCTGCAGCTCTAGCAAGACAGAACCCCTGTGTTCTCATCCCAGTTTACTCCTCCACTCACTGAATGACCTTGAGGAAAGTGTATTGAAACAGGCATTGACTTCATCAGCTAGTGACTCAGCCATGTCAGTTCTACAATGGCAGAAGAAGGGCCTCAGTGTCAAGCAGATACCCCCACCTCCCCACCCCATTCCCATTCAGCTTTTTTTCAGTGCTCATTGAACTTGTCTGTGAGTTTGCTTTGAAGAAACAATGCCATCCATTATGCACTCGACTAGAACAGAGGCACAGGGTTCGTCAGAAGAGAAAAATAACTTAAAACAGGCAACTGGCAAAAGACGAGCTAAGATTCAATCCAGCACTGACCAGACTACTCTAAAAGATGTTCCCCCAAATGTTACGGAGCGGTGGTCTAATATTAATTGGAACAAGAGGCAGCTAGTCGTAAGTCATGTGTTGTACTGTATCATATGTATGCATGAGCCACAAGATGTAAAAAAGATGCTAGGATCTGTAGTGTCTTGACACCTTGGATTCTGTAGTAAATATCTAACCACTCTACAGTGAGGTTTTAGCTTGAGCAGTGTCCATAGTTCAAAATAATCTCCCATCCAGCACTTTAGTTGGGAATAGTTTCAGATGGGTAGAATAGTGCATAGTTTCAGATGGGTAGAATCCCAGATCCCGCCTGACTGAACAGGCCTTGTTAACATTTGTTCTACACTTGATAAATTATTCCTTTCTTTTGAGATGCTAGTATATATATATATATATATATATATATACTAGCATCTCCCTACCTCTGTGATTTCCACTACATGAATCTGACAAAGTGATTTTTATCCATGAAAACTTATGGCCAAATAAATCTAGTCTTTAAAGTGCCACAGGACTCCTCAAAGTTTATAGTATTTAACCTATTATATTAACAATGGAAATGATGAAATCAGCAAGCATTTATCAGTGTCAAAGATTTCCATACATAAATGGCAAAGTGTTTACTCTTTAAACTCTTCATGTGGCAACAGAATACCTCCTGGCCAGGAGTCCTATTCTGCAATTATGAAGGAATGGAGTCTTAGTAAGATCTTCTTCTTAACAGAGGTAGAACTACCAAGGAATCCACGGTAGAGTAGTTCTGAGGCTACCATATTTGATCAGCCTCACCCAAACTTGTCATGCTCAGTTTTATTCCCCCAAAACAGTGTAGTTTGCTGCCCACAATTGTATCAAGGAAAAGGAGAAGGCATGTGGATTGTAATAAATCCACTATAATGTTAACCATTTCTGCTTATTTTAACCTAGTGCTCTTCCGTTTGAAATGAATGGTGAAACTAGAGTTTGATTTGGTCCCTCTAAAGTAATATTTACCACATATACTGGTTAAGATCTTCAAAGCTGAGTAGGGGAGTTAGCCAAACAACTGAACTGCAGTGACTGCATCATGAAATCCATTATACATTGTAACCTCAAATTCCAGTTACCTTTTCCCAGTTTTGAAAAAGGGGGAAGTCTTATGTGCTTAAATGCCTTCAGAACTTTAACCTGGATAACAATATTCTGTTTATCAGCAGGTAGTAGAAACATTTTCACCTGTACCTTTTAAGTCTGGAGCCAGTGAGGCTGTGCCCATCTTGGAAGCATTTGAATTTCTTCCCACTTATACAAGGTGCTCACCCCAGGCTGCCTCCCAATTCTGAGCAAATGTAAACAAGAAGCAAAGGGTGAGTCACCAATAAAAAGTACTACATGTAATTAAAAACTGGTTTTAACAACCATGTCATAATAAAACATAACATAAGGAAATCTATAAAACAGACTTTTCAGAGCTGAATCAGGAGCCAATGAAAAGGGAGGATGCTGTCCCCTACTACTATAATAGTTTATCTTTTTATTTCTTCTTAATTATGCCATAAGAAAGCCCAAAGTAGGCAGCATCCATTATGACTTGAAACAGGGAGAATGCTTTTCTATTTTAAGTTTCTGGCACTGGCCTCTCTGGATACTTCTATTCCTGAAAATTGGGGAAGATAGCCTAATGTTAGCTCCCCCAAAAGGGGGGTGTCCTCTAGTACATTCTGTGGCACACTGAGGCACGAATTAAACAATATTTAACATTTTATCTGCCATTGCCTGGGGTCAAGCTAGCCTGAACAGAAAGAGGAAAAGCCCACTCAGAAAGATCCAGCTTTCTTAGTACTATGGGGAAATCTGTTAGAAGCGGTAGGGTCGAGTGGTAGCTAGTGGCAATTGGGCCAGATATGTCATACAGAATGGCACTTTATGATTGTTTTACTAATATTTTCTAGAGCATCATATTCAATGGTGAACCTGTGATAAGTTAACTAGTTGCTGTGCCAGTGATTATGATGTTAGCTGGAGCTAAACATCTCTCTAGAAATAAAAAAATCATGTGTCCATACAAATATTCTCAAAAATAAAGTAAACAGAAGATAAACACAGAAAATCTGTTATAGAGATACGACTGGATTTTTATGTATGTATTTGTGTATACATGTGCCTGTTTATGCACATTTGTACATTTAATGTGCACTTGCAGTTACTTAAATTAACCCTTTGGTTGTAGAGTTATCTGATATATGCCTATAATAATTTGTTTGTGCAATGTCACTGTTTTTACACTGCCTTTAAAGGTCAGATCTCATATGCAAAATTGTTTGTAAGTTGCAAGTTTTCCATGAGAATTCTGCTGCTTTCAAATGGCATAGAGATCCCAGGTCTTTGCAAGTGCACTAGAATGAGAGCACTTACAGCATTAGAGAAAATACAAAGGGCTATTTATTCACTTAGCAATCTGAGAGTTCTTGTCGCCTACAATGTCAAGCAAAAATGCAACACCTCTACTTTACTCAGGTTTCCTGTGAGATAAAACTGTTCGCTGAATAGATCTTTTAAAAGCACAATCTATATTTGTAAGATATAACATTGAAAGATAGGCAGCATGTATGAAAATGACAACAGTAGTTCATGCGAGATTTTAACACTTGTTCAGTGCCTGTGTATTAACTTTACTACCTCACGGCTATTGCATTTTGCAGATATAATCATTACCATGGGTTCATTTTTGTAGTGGAAAAAATAACATTCAGTCTAGTGGACATTTTGATGTGACTTGCCCAGAGCATCTATTCAATCAGGATAAAAGCAGTGGCTGGCTGATGAACCAATGGAGAATTCAGAATGAGAAATCATTAATGCCCAGCACATCACTGTTTTGTGGGCTCAGTGTTCTCAGAATAAAAACTCACCCACAGTGATGCGTGTGCACTTTGCAGGGATTAATCTATCTACAGCTTTCCATTCTTTTATAAATACCAAGTACATGACATGTACTGTACTCATGTGATGATTAGTGTATTGTACATCTGTTAAAACTAATGATGCAAAGAATTTCCAAAGTTCAAACAGTTTCCTCGTTTCCAAAGGCAAAGAGCATTTCTGGGAAAAGGATGGGAATCTCTGGATTAAATTATGGAAAAAATTGAATTAGAGGAAAGTGGTTTTTTTCCCTTTCTCAGAAGCAGGAATTAAATGTAATGGTGTTGTTAATTCAGGACTAGGTAGTCAAATGACTTAATTTCTATTTATTTTCAAATACCCCAAATAATCTAGATCTTTGTTTGATGTAAATCAGCAGATCTCCATTTAAATGAAGGAGTTATGTCATTTTACACCAGTTAGGGATATGGCCCATTACATCCAGTTATGTCTCAAAGAATGCATGTATATATTTTTTTTAAATGGAGCAAATAATTCCTAGTTTTTTTCAATAGTAAGCCATGCCCAAACAATTTTGGAATCAAAGTCAATTCATTGAATTATACCCAGAAGAAAACAGAAAACAATTAATTGATGTAATATGGACCTCACTAGCTAACACCACCTAACAGAAGTCTAATCAGACATATATAGAAAAGTTATTTTGACTACTGATAGCATCTGAAATGTTAGGAGCAGTCAGTAAAATACAGAGGACGCAAAATGGTCTCTTGTATTATGAGGACAAACCTTCTCAATAATGGGTCAAAAGGATCCCATGTTACCTTCATTGCCCCATTTTTCCAGCATCATCTTTGCCTTGTGTGAATTGAGGTTCATCCATCTTGTTCTCATTCACTTCTCAGTCTCGGGCAAGTGCTGGAAATGCTGCACCATCTGAATCTGATGGAAAGTGGCATAGCTGCATGTCATTGACCTCCTGACGCTCCTCTATAAAACCTTCCTCAATTCATACTTCGGTCTCCTTTTGACTATAACAGTGTAAAGTAAGTAAAAAGTGAGTGTCTCATAGTGGGAGTAAGAGACTGGAAATTCAGATGCTTGGGTTTCTATGGCTAGCTCTTGCACTGACTTATTACATCACTTGCCAATTAAACTCTCTGTGTCTTATTTAACTCACCTGTAAGAAAGCAGTGGCTTTTTTTTTTTGGCATTTTGGGATTCAACTCCCATGTCTTTAAAATCTGCCTATTTTAGCAGAATATTTGTCTTCCAAGAATATATTAATATAAAAGATTAGAGATTAGCAGAATCTCTGCTTCAAAGTGCTGTTTTAATAGAGGAGACCATAAGATTTAGACTCTAAGAGGTATGTTGCATTTCCTTCCTCCACTCCTGAATTTTACCTTGTGATGAATGGGAGGGGTACTACCCTTTTCTGGACACTGCAGCCATTCAGTTAATTAAATTGCCTCAAAGGCTTAAAACCCTAGACAGTAGATCCTCATAAGTCTCCAAGAATGCTAGAGAAGCTGGAAGTGAGTTGACAGGAAGCCAGGAGAGTCAATGCAAACAGAGTGTGGGTTTTTTAATCGGAAGCACTAACCTTTCTGTGCTAGTCTTTGCGTGACCAGAGGAGAGCTGGGAGATATGAACTGAGCTAGGGAGCAGGGCATGGAGTATCCAGTGACATCCAGGCCTAGGAAAGGACTAAATCTTGGAACAACAGACATGTGAGTAGATAAGGGATTATTTAGTCAGACAAAATCAACTTATTTTCTGCATTTTTGGGTTTGTGGACTTCTCTGTGCTGAATACATGTAACTACCCCCTTACACTGTAACTCTCCAAATTGAATCCCAGTGAAGCAATTCTCTGTGTTTTAATCTTTCTTTTATTTCAATTGCTCTGTAATAGCAACCAGGTATGTTTTCTTTGTTTTTGTTAATAAAAATCACCTTTTAAGAGCATGATCTGATTCCCGTGTCCTGGAAGGCAGGAGGTTCTGTGTGCACTTACCTAAGATAGCAAAGTCATCTATAAGAAATATTACATTTTTTTCAAGCTCTCTGCAGAGGAAGGGTTAAAGAGCTTGATGATACCCTATAGGAAGAAATTCCTAAATGCAGCTTCTTGGGTTCTGAGAGGGGCTTTTTAATTTGGTTGGTGACAGCAATATCAATTCAATACCAGGAAACCCGAGGGAGTTTTTAAACAGAAGTCTTTTGTGGCAAGGTATTTTGAAGTCTCTTGCAGGCCTCTGCCTTCTGCACTCAAAGTGCCAGAGTGGGAAACAGCTTTGACAGACACCTGGACCTTACATATCAATTCTACAAAGGTGTATACAAATCTTACAATATTTTCTCCCTTAGAAATATAAAACATAGTTAAGTGAAATCCTACAAACATTTATTACTGGATTTGGTACTTAACTACAGTGAGTTGTTCCATTAACTTCAAAGGATGATTCATAGTAGCAGGAACTATGCCTGATAATAAGTATTTAGAGGACCATGCCCTACTTGCAAGTGCAGCAACATCTGGAATGAATGATGTAGTGAGATTGCCATTACACTTCAGTGGTTCTATATACAAAATTGTGTGCCTACTTGGCATATTTGAAGGGTGTGTACATTTCCAGACAGTGTGGTATTGTATGATTGGCTTAGCATCACCTTCTTCAAATTCTGCCCTTTCCACCACCACAACATATCCTAGTTCCTCCTTCAAGAGAAGATCTGGATTCAGACAAAGATCTTGTAAATAAGTCTGAGAAACTGTTTTTGACATGTCTAAGGCAAATTCCGATAATTATGGCAGGCTAACATTAGGCAGATGTGGTCATGCTCTAGAATGACAGATATATCTACATTTTGCTGTACTGTAAGCTCCCAGTCTGTTCAGCCTGTTTCTGGTGCAGACAACCACCTCTGGCTGTGGCACACAATAATTTAGTCTTCTATGGGCTTGTAATACTTTGGTCTAATTATGATTGTTGGGTTCAGTGTGGGGGTGCTGGGTGGTGTTGCTGACCTGTGATACATTGGAGGTCAGACTGATTTGATGGTTTCTTCTGTCCTTATGACTTTATATAGACAGAACAGGTGGTCACCCTGGGTAGCAATATTGTCATGTGCTGTAATTAGGAGAGTGTTAAAACACCACACAGTTCTGTTTCTTTAGTTTAGTAACTTGTAACCAGCAAAGACTGCAATTCAAATAGTTGCATAATTACAGCACAATCACATCGTGCGAGTGACTATCAGTTTGGAAGCTGGCTGGCTATAGATTTTCCTTTTCCCTGTAATACATATATTTATTTAGCACTCTCCACCAAAGCTCTGTTCCACAGAATAAAAACAAATACTATTTCATAAAAATCTATTCAAATAGCTGATACACATGAGCCAAAGAGGAGGCAATGAAATAAAGGAATGAAAAAGTTGTGAAGGAAGAGGGTAAATATAGGGCCAACTATGATTTCTCTAAAATCTCATGTAAGAAAAAAATCACACATGATTTGTAAAATGGGGATTTTCATGAGAACTGAAGCTGCACAATGTACTTCAGGACTGATCCGATAAAGAATCGGTGAGGATTTATTTCATATAGTCATAACAGAGAACAGTAACATTTAGCACTCTGGTTTAATTTAAAAAAAAACTGATTCAAATAAATGCTTGAAAATGTGATTATTGATACTCCTGAAATATGGCAAATATGGCAGGATGACATAGTATATCCATTAATGCCTTCTCCCGTCTGCTATCTCCTGCAGGTGATTTTGCCTGCCTTACCCAGTTAATATGCGTAGAATCAAGGGTGAGCTGAAGGGAGTTTTGCAGAAGCACTAAGCAGCATAGCCTCTCTCAAAGCCCTTTGATTACATGGAAAATCCAGTGCACAGGCAGCAGTTTGTGAAATTCGTCAGGGGGCCAGATGCTGCTCCCGAAAGCCAAGAAGAATCAGGGAACAACACGAAAGTGTCAGAGAAAAGAAAATGCATAAATAAGTTAGCAATATCTCAGCCTTAACCTATCAACTGCTTGTTTTACTTGTAGATATCCCAGGCTTGTGCAAAACAAATCAAGCATTAAAATTCACACCACAGCAAAAAGTTAGGCAATGAAGAGGCATTCTTAAGACTCAAACATTCTTTTCTTAAGAGTAGGCCATCCTGGCCCTTGAACATGAGGCATCCAAATCAGTTTCCTAAGATAATCCATTATAAATTATGACCAGCTTCCAAAAGCATGGTTGGAAGCTTGGCATCATCTGCTGCCTAGGTTTCACTTTTCTGTCCTGTTCATCTCAGACAAGTTCCAGGCATGACAGGTCAGGAGACTGCTGGATTCACTCTATGAATTTTTTAAATGATTTTTATTTTATTTTTAATTTCCACACAAATGCATGCCAGCTGCAGAACTCATCAGCAGTAGACATAGCTGTCTCAGCTATACTGCCCTTCCGTAGATCATGCTGCAAAACAAATTAAGGTTTAGTTACATTCAGAAGTGATTACGATCAATGAAATGGCCATGACCTCTCCTAAATTTGCTGCCCCTCAAAAGGCAAAGAGACCCCATTCATGTTCTCCTGTCTTCAAATCATACCTTTTACAATCAAAACCAGCCTTTTTATAAGATTAGGACATGCTTTATAAATATTTCATGGTTGTAAGTCTTTGTGGCGTGGTAGCTTTTCAATGTGGAAAGTACCCACGCTAGGCAATGAAAGAACAATTAGGCATTTGTTGTTTGTAGAAGGGATTCACTTGTCGTTCCATCAATCTCTCTCTTTTTTTTTTTTTTGACTGAGAGTCTTGAAATAAGTGGATTCAAAGCCTTTCCCATTTTTTCCCTTTCCACCCAGGATGGATGAAAAGATCAGATAAAATAATTTTTTCCCTCTGAGTCTTAAGGTGAATTTATGGAGAATATTCATGAATTTTAGAAACGTGGGTTAAATGTTTCTCTTGCTCTTGTTTTTAGGTTCTGGCCAGGATAAAAAGTATAAACTCCAAAATACAAAGAGGAAATCTGTTGTCACGGTATTAGTGGCCTGACAGCAATGCTGCAATCAACAGAAATTTCTCTACAAAGCCAAGATTTCCACCTGAATTTTGCATACCCAAGAGGATTGGATATTTCTGCTAACCATCCAAACAAAACTGACATTCTGAAATGTGGATGTTAGAGTTGGGAAAACATTAAAAACTCTGCACCCTGTGTTTCCTGCAAAGGTGCATTAGCTGTATGCACACAGGACCTAATTCACATCTGGTGTACACTCTAAGCTTCTTGGGATAGCCAGATGAATTTTGGCCACATGACCTTTGTTTCTCTTTGTGAATTATGTTGAAGCCCTTTGATCCTGTACCCTTTTCTGTTTCATGGAAATCATATTGCACCTCTTTATGACATCATTTTGATGCACCAACCCATTCTTTTCCAGTAAGTCTCTAGAGAGGCTAGAAGAGTGTTTTGGATCATTTGCTCACAATGTGATTAATCCTGGATTAGTTGAAGTCAGATGTAAAGGGATACAGTACCAGTCCTGAATGCAGTTATCATCTGTGCCTAGGATGTTAGACCTTACAACTGTCTCAGTTTGATCAGGACATCCGGATTTTGTAACATCATTTTATAACTGTTCCTCTCTCCCTAATTCCACCCTGTAGAATTCTGAGGCTATGTAACAAGAAGCGACCAAGTTACCAACCCTTGCCTCTGTCTGCCAGTGTCACCTGCTGTTCTGGCATCATCATCCAAGCATGTCACACTATCAATCGGAATGTCAGTTTGATGTTTCAGATTCACAACTAGCACTCAGACTGGGGAGAGGGCTGACTTTTGGAGCCAGAGCTGAGTTTGGGAGCACATAAAAGCACTGGAGTCCCTTAGCTTTTGGCAGGACTTCAAGGACTATCCCAATGAAGAGATCTTGACAGCATACTTGTAAACTCCACAGGCCCCAGGGTCTCAAACACCATGATATTTATGCTGGAGTCTGGATTGCCAAAATAGTTTTACTGTTATGCAGACATAGGTCTCTTGGTAAGAACTAGCATTTCTGACACCTGTTGATTGGCATTTGAAAGAATCAGGACTGTGTAAAGTCTGTGAAGTAGCAGAGCATGACAATGCATTGAAAGCCTATGCTTGGCACTTTTCTATGCTCTGTTTAAACTTCTCTCTTCTCCATGGGCACCACAAATATATTTGTAAAAGCCAATATCAGATGGAGGAATTGCGCAGTGTATTGTTGGCATTCCTGATATATTTAGTACGAGAAGCTTTCGCAGTTCTCTGCGTCTTTATTGTAGCCTCAGTCTCTGCAGAATTTTTTTTTAAATAACGCTTTTAAATTAAATAGGAACTAATGCCCTGATCCATCAAAGCACCTAAACATGTGCTCTTCTTTAATGACTACATGTGTGCTTTAAAGTTAATCATGACCTTAGGTACTGTGGTGTATCAGGGCCTAGCTATGTCATGGGGAATTGTTGTATCTAAGCCGTGCGCTTTGTATTATTTCACCAGGCAAAACAAATAGGTTTCCATTCCCCTGGTGAGGGGTGTCTGAATATGCTGCTCTGTGAGAGTAGAAGGACATTTATGAAGGGAAACAGATGATGATTTAAATAGAAGGGGAAAAGGAGAGAAAGAGAGAAAGAAAGTGGTAAGGAAAAGAGAAGGGAAGATAAAAATAACTTCTTTCTTCTTTCTTATTTTCCTCATTTCCCATTCTTATTTCTCTTCTCAGAACTATTTGTTCTCCCCATCTCCAGACTCACGTCCTTTCCTCTTTTTTTTCTTTTTTTTCTCTTCCATTTTATCCTTTTCCCCCCCTGTCCCTCTCACAAAACACCATCTTGCCCTCTTCTGGACAACTGTACATTTGCAGGCAACAGAGGATTTATACAGAGACTGTCTATTCAGCAGGACTATAATTGGTGAGTGACTTCTTATTTGGCACCTCTATTGCTTGTCAATAGGTGCAGATTTTGCATCATTAAATACAAATGTCCTTAGACTCTAACCTCTGCAGTACAGTAAGTACTAAGGATATTGAAACCTAACTTAACTCTATTGAGTATTCACAACTTTATTGTAATCATCCTTTGGGTTTTCCTATCTCTTCTGAAGCTGTGATCTCTCAGTTCCAGGCCTATGAAGGGGAGTAAGCAGCCTTCAGTTCATATTATGTCAATCAACAAAGCCATTTGACAGGGGATTGGAAGGTATGTATCTTAATATCCACATGGGCTTGTAAACATTGGCACACGTGGAACATCTTGTTAGACAGCTAGCTAGGCCCTTCTCCGCTTGGGCCTCACTCACTCCCAGCCTTATTTTGCTGCTTGCCTGCCTTTCATCCTGTCGGCAACATTTGCTCCCTTTTGCCCTTTCTCTCTGTTACCATTGCTCTGTCTGCCACCAGCATGGGCAACATTTCCAATTAATGTAGTCTACCATCCAGAGAGTGGTGTATTAAAGGAATTACATATCAGAATGCTGGTAAGAGACCTGTTTGCATTGCTCAGCCTCAGTTTGCTGCTGTGGGTCAGGGTTATAAAGGGTTAATGTCTCTGTCATGTGACAGGGATCAATATCCTTTGCTTTCAGTGGCTGCTATTCTAAACTCCCTGTGTGTCTCCCTCATGCTGCTATAGTTAAGATTCAGTCCTAGACCAAAGAGAGTAGCCTTAGTACCTTTAGAGGAGCCAAAGAGAAACTTCTCTCTGACCAGCCTAACTGGAGAAGTGCTACGCTTATCTCAGATAGCAGTTGCTGTTTCATTACCTCATAGTTAAATAGGATTAGTCAGATCAGAGCAGTCCTTCTCATCCTGCATCTTTCCTTGCACAGTACATAGTGCAATTGTTAACATAGTCATTTTAGCCAAGTTCACTTTATGACATAATGAGTAATAGATAAAGCTACACATGTATCTGGGAAAACAGAAATCCATATGTGCAACATATGCTAAGGTATAGAAGCTGGTGTATGCCCATTCCATTTGTGTAGGTTTAGTTGTACTCTTTTACCTTGCTTTAGTAAAAGTAGGAGTGGAAAGGAAATAAGATATAATGAGGCTAGTGCAATTCTTCCAATGATCACACCATTTCACATGCAGAAAAATGTATTATTTTATTTGTATTGTGGTAGAGTAAAGATGGCTCATTGTGCAAGGTACAATGTAAGTCCAGAAGTATACAAAAGCTCAGATTGTTAAAGGTATTTAGGCATTGCTGTACTCCGTATTGCAAGCCTAATTAATTTAGGAGCCCATGCCTCATTTTCAAAAGGGACAGTTAATGGGATTAACCTCAGTGCCCAAATCCCCTTGGAAAATTAGGCTCTGAAATCAGTTAGGCATTGCAATGCTGTGCACTACTGTGCCTAAATACCTTCCACCTTTCAGTTTTCTCTCTCACACACAGATTTTTGTATTGAAAGCAAGTAACTACATTATTAAAGTTGTTGAGGTGAAACTGGAGGTTTTAACAGTTTGAGAGGTTGCACTTTTGGTACTTTAGACAATGGTATCAGATTATGGGATGAGCACAGTAGCTAGGAAATGGCCAGCAGTGAAATTACTTAAAAAGTTAACTATCTCAACACTGAAATAACCATCATTGGGTTTCATACTCAACCAATTGAAATGAATGGAGCATTTAGCCTGCAAAAATAGTTCTGAGAGGTATTATCCACAGTCACGGGAAGACTGTCACTGACTCAGTTTACATTTGATTCACACTTTCAATTTTTTTCTCTGCAACCAGAAGCACTAGATATCGTATATTTTAAAAATGAAAGCTTGGACTTTGACACACAATTCTGTGGCAAGGAATGAATTCCCATAGCTGTGAAGTAACAAAACACACAGGGTCCTGTTTATAACTTTCTTTTTTTCAGCCAGATTTATTCAGACTGAAGAGTTGATTCTCCTTTCACATATTCCTATTTGAATCAGGAGCAACTCTGTTGGTTTCAGTGGAGTTACAACCCGGGTAAAACCAGTGATGTGGATACCTGGGTGTAAGCTTGGTCAACCTGAAGCAATGTTTGAGTTATCCATTCTCATAAAAAATTATATAAAAAATCTCAATATAAAAAATTATCATATTTAATTTAGCAAGAATTTACCAAATAAAAAGTATAAGCAACTGAACATGGAGACCTTAAAATGGATGTGCGTCACCACCAATTGAAATATTGCTATTGAAGCAATACTCCAGTTCATGATTTTTTGATGTCTGTATTTGCTTGTTTCTAAAAACAGTTAGGTGATGATACTCTGGGACAAATTCAGACTTGAAGCTACATCCACTCTGGATTTAACTCACTGACCACTTTTTACATCCTGGCTGTGGGGTTTTATTTTGTCATCTTTAGATTTTGATTCTTCCTACTTCTTTCTTTTTTTCTTTTTCAAATTGTGAATGATTCTTATTCACTCCTTCTCCACACTCAATCAGGTTTCTTCTGATTTTAGTTGTACTTCTCAGTTACGTCAAAGCATTTCTGGAGCAAAGTAAATCCTCAAACCATTAAAATAATTTCCAGTAAAATGGGGTTTTGAAAAGTAAAATTACATCTGAAATGGGAGGAATATGCCATGACAAGAGGTGACCCTGTTACAATTAAGATACAGAGTCTGATTTTCCTGCATTGCCTGCCATGGATATATTGTGGGCAAGTTGCGCCCTCTGGTGCCCAATATATATCAAGGTTCTCAAAAGTAATTAGTGGCTTTTCATCCCTTGGACCTAATTTTTAAAGGCTGAATGGCTCACTGCTGTTTGAAAATCAGCCCCCTTTAACGTGTCTCAAATTAGGTACCCAAAAATTGGAGTCCATGTTGTAATGAGAGACTTCTGAAATCTTGTCCACCGTATCTAAATCAAGCAGGTAGCACAGGTTTGAATTGTCCCTGTAATGTTTCTAAGCACTCGGCAACATTGCAATAAGCCTCTTTAATTCTAAGTTTCTGACTCTGAATGCTGTAAACCCATGTAGTTAAAAGTGACTTATACATGAATTTTAGTGAGTTAATTTATTTTAAATTTTCTTTAATGTCAAATAGATCAGATTAGTTTTAATAGATAAGTTTTATCCAATTCCAAACTAAATACTACCTAGAAAAAATGTCCACCAAATTTATCTAATAAAGCCAGAAATTAATATAAAAAATGCCAAAGAAATGTTGACTAATGTTAAACCACCATTTTAGCAGATAATATTTAAAACTCACTCTACTACATTTATTTATTCCACTTGTACCTCCACAGCGCAGCATTTCATTTTCACAGACGGAAGAAATTGAGTATATTTTATCGTTGTCACTAATAGAAGCACACCCAAATGTTGTGAATATAAATTCTGGACTGAAATCTAAATTTTTCACATGACTCCTAACTTTACAATGGACTGAACCCAAACTCTGAATTGGAGTGAAATCTTAAAAGTGAATTTTAAGATCTGAATTTTAATGGTCAGGCATTGTATTACTAATTCCTAAATTTATCCCTTTCTAATGATTCTATTACATAGTTAAGTCTTATTGATTATAAAGAGTAGGGGTTTGCAAATATTTTATTGTGTGGACCACATCTTTGCAGAGATTGTTTTAAAGGTCCTTTCCTCCAATTTGAAACCATGAGGGCCTCTTTCCTTTCCATTTGTGATTGCAGAATCTAAAAGGCTACATCTACACTGGCCCCTCTTCCGGAAGGGGCATGTAAATTTCACGAGTCGTCGTAGGGAAATCCGCGGGGGATTTAAATATCCCCCGCGGCATTTAAATAAAAATGTCCGCCGCTTTTTCCCGGCTTTTAAAAAAGCCGGAAAAGAGCGTCTAGACTGGCCCCGATCCTCCGGAAAAAGTGCCCTTTTCCGGAGGCTCTTATTCTTACTTTGAAGTAAGATATTTAAATCCCCCGCGGATTTCCCTACGACGACTCATGAAATTTACATGCCCCTTCCGGAAGAGGGGCCAGTGTAGACGTAGCCACAGTGTCTGCATTTTTAGCTGGCTTTTAATGCTGGAAATGAGGAAAAGTAAGGCTATGTCTAGACTGGCATGATTTTCCGCATATTCTTTTAACGGAAAAGTTTTCCGTTAAAAGCATTTGCGGAAAAGAGCGTCTAGATTGGCATGGACACTTTTCCGCAAAAGCACTTTTTGCGGAAAAGTGTCCGTGCCAATCTGGACGCGCTTTTCTGCAAAAAAGCCCCGATCGCCTTTTTCGTGATCGGGGTTTTTTTGCGGAAAACAAATCTGAGTTGTCTACACTGGCCCTTTTGCGCAAAAGCTTTGCACAATAGGACTTTTGCCCAAACGGGAGCAGCATAGTATTTCCGCAAGAAGCACTGATTTCAGACAGTAGGAAGTCAGTGTTCTTGCGGAAATTCAAGTGGCCAGTATAGACAGCTGGCAAGTTTTTCCGCAAAAGCAACTGCTTATGCGGAAAAACTTGCCAGTCTAGACACAGCCCATGTGTTTTCTACACTTATTAGACCAGTTCTTACTTAGACCAGTTCTCTGCAGAGTACCTGCAAGTGCTTCAAGTAAGGATCTCACTGTACTTCCTGAACTTAATTCAGGGTCAGACTAAAAAAAAAATCATGGGTTTCTTTCAATGGTGTGGAAGGAACACAGGTATTCTTGATGCTGACTAGGCGTGTGACATTGCCAGCAACTGGCCTTCATAAAGTCAGATTCAGCCATCCTTTCCTGATATAAGGAACTCTAGGATTTAACTGTACCTGGTAATCAAGCCTAAGCACAATAATGCCTCACAAGCCAATCCTGGCCCATAGTAAGAATGCTGGAGTCTTGGTTGCTATTTCTGTAAACTGTTTATTCTGCACATACTTCTGCAAATCCTATCTTGCTCTCAAATGGCTTCCCATAAACAATGTAGCATGGTTTTGAGAGATGGTGTCACGTTCTGAATTTGGCTAGCGGAAATATGATGGTATTATAGCACATTGGTGGGGTTTTTTCCTCCTGACCTCCATGCAGTGCTTCAAGAAATGCCTGCATAAATCTCTCAGTGAAATAATGATTGAATGGTAAAGACAGATCTCATGTGCCTACTTTTGTGTGTCTGCTGTCAGCGTGCAGGTGAGCACTCTTGTCAAATGGAGAAAGGGCATCTTCAGTTAAGGATTCCTGAATTCCTCTAGCAGTCCATCAAAGCCAGATGTTGTTATTTTATAGGCAAGGCCTTTTCTTAATCTCAAAACATTTTTACTTATTATTATTCTTCCACTGTTTGATCTGAGGAAGTGGGTCTGGCCCACAAAAGCTCATCATCTAATAAACCATCTTATTAGTCTTTAAAGTGCTACATAGTCCTGTATTTTGTTTCAGCTACACCAGACTAACACGGCTACATTTCTATCACTATTTTACTTATTATTGATCATCAACAGTGTACTCAATGCCATACTAGCATACATGAAAATACGAGCCCTGCCCGAAGAGGCTTGCAAACTTATGTAGACAAATAAGACAGCTCAGTTACATGTAGTATTTTGGCAGCTGGAAGCAGCCTGAGGAGGTTTAAACAATTTTACAAGGGCATATTTTGAAAGGCTTACAAGAAACTAACTGGATGTTGCTGGCCATTTGTTTAATTATTTCATTTCTGACAAAGTAATCTGTCCCTAAGTAAATGCATATTCCTCCAGCAATATTAATCACTTTTTCAGGACTTCAGAAGCCTCCCATCACACGAAGTCATATTACAAAACAGTGGGCTTAATCTTGCATGGTGCCAGTGTTGAGTGTTGCATATAAGATGAAAAGTTCTGAGCAGAATAAGGATGCAGGTGACTTCACTTATGGATTAATGAAAGCACCACAAAGTGGATGCCAAGTTATTCCTGACTAGGTGGGGTGAGGCCAAAGAAGGAAGTACACAATTTAGAATATCAATCACCTACTGAAGATTATATGTATGCCCGGCCCCTCCAAAATGCCCATTCTTCACCATGGAGTCTCCTTTCTTTTAAATGTATGCCCTCCATTCCTCCCTTTAGTTCAACACTCCAAACTTAATAATGAGTGAGAAGTTTTCAAACACATGTGAATGACAAAAGTTTTGTCACACAATTGGCACTGTTGACAAGGAGTAAGTATTTTTAGGCATCACCTCAATCCGTAGAACCATTGCTCAGCTGCCACCTTGCCCTGGAGGTTCCTAAAATCACTTAGCTTTCACATTTCTATTGTAAAAGTTCGCTAAGTACCAAAGTTTCTATCTCTGGGCATTCACACTGCCACTTCTCCCCCACATGCCCCCTACATCAAGCCTCAAACCCGGGGAAGAAATGCAGGGAAACATGCTATCCTGCCCGTGGGACCTAATCTGGTAGGTGTGTGCAAACACAAGTCCCCATTTATAACTGTCTTCAAGAGATGGTGGTAGCAGCAGCTCTCTCATAATTTTTATCCCAAATTGCTAGAGCACTTCCTCAGAATGTGGATTGAGTCCACCTGGATGCTTGATGGGGAGAAAGGACTTGACTTGAACGGGTCCCCTACCGTCCAGAAGAATGACCTATGTGCTGAGTTATGGGATAGGTCACTCTGCTGATACCCTTATTGGACCTAACCAAGTGAGTTATAAGATCAAGAACACATATTCCTGCTCATCCAGAAATATAATTTATGCTATCATGTGCCGAAAGTGTCCGTCTGCTATGTACATTGGACAAACGTCTCAGACACTTCATCAAAGAATCAATGCCCACAAAACAGATATTAGACAGGATCACAAAGAAAAAAACAGTTTCTTGCCATTTCAACCAGAAAGGACATTGTCTCAATGACTTGATTACCTGCATCCCGCTTCAAAGACCTTTTCAGACCACACTTGAAAGAGAATCCTCCGCACTGACATTCATGCTTAAATTCGACACTTTACGCCTAAGTTTAAACAAAGACATTAATTATCTTACCCATTACAAAGATAGCTTCCCCAATTATCACCTCTAATATCATTAGCTCACAGACATTTACCTCCCCCCCCCCTTCCATCCCTCTTCTGTTCTGAAATTTGATTTGTCCTTTTCATATGTGTTCATTTTTTAAATTGTATCCTTTGGTATATATGGTTGTGACAATTTTCTTCCACTATTTGATCTGAGGAAGTGGGTCTGGCCCACGAAAGCTCATCACCTAATAAACCATCTTGTTAGTCTTTAAAGTGCTACATAGTCCTATTTTTTGTTTCAGCTACACCAGACTAACACGGCTACATTTCTATAAAAATAGTGCATTATTTTGAAATTTGGTACATCTACATGGTCCCAAATTTCCAAATAAGCTGTTTCTAAATAGATATACAATAAGATATTTGCATAGTGCAAATTGCGTATCTTATTTCTGGTTTAGAGTGCTATATAGATGTACCCAGAGTCCTGTACTTGGAATGGAAGAATCACAAATACTGCTAAAGGCTGGGGACTGACTGGCTAAGCCGCAGTTCTGCAGAAAAGGACCTGGGGATTACAGAGGATGAGAAGCTGGAATGAGTCAATAGTGTGTCCTTGTAGCCAAGAAGGCTAACAGCATATTGAGGTGCATTAGTAGGAGCACTGTCAGCAGATCTAGGGAAGTGATTATTCCCTTTTATTTGGCACTGGTGAGGCCACATCTGGAGTATAGCGTCCAGTTCTGCTCCCCACCTCCCCATTACAGAAAAGATGTGGACACAGTGGAGAGAGTCCAGTGGAATGCAGCAAAAATGATTGGGGGTCTGGAGCACATGGGAGAGGCTGAGGGATTTGGGCTTATTTAATTTACACAGGAGAAACATGGGGGCAGCCTTCAACTACCGGGGGGGGGGGGGGTTCCAAAGAAGATGGAGACAGGCTGTTCTCTGTGCTGACAGATGACAGAATGAGGCGCAATGGCCTCAAGTTGCAGTGGGGGAGGTCTAGGTTGCATATTAGGAAAAATTAATTCACTTGGAGGGTGGTGAAGCACTGGAATGGGTTGTCTAGAGAGGTGGTGGAATCTCCATCCCAAGAGGTTTTTAAATCCTGGATTGACAAAGCTCTGGCTGGGTTGATTTGGTTGGGATTGGTCCTGCTTTTAGCAAGGGGCTGGGCTCAGTGACCTCCTGAGGTCTCGTCCAACCCTATGATTCTATGATTAAAGTGTGGATTAGGTCAGGCCTGCATTTCAGGAAAACTGTGATTGAACTGTTGTATCTGTGACCTTTTGAAAATGGAGCATGCTGGGATTTTTAACTTCCAAGGCCACTTGAAGTTGATCATTATGCACTGGTATTCTATTACAAAGGAAAGAAGAATGTAATCTGAATAGTACATTTGTTGTGTTTTCCCCTTGCCAGTACCCTCTTAATTTCTCTCCCCCTTTACTATTTATTATTTATCTTTGTAATTGTATTCTTTCAGTCTGCATAGCCTATTGGGATGCAGTTAGTAAGAAAGGTACTATACAAAATAATGTCTTATAGAATAAAGTATTGTTTTCAAGTGTTAGGCATATCGGCCATTGATTTCATTTTTATTGCACTCCAAACTCACAAGCCATTTTAACAGCATATTCTCATATCCTTAATAGCAAATAAACAACAAGGAAATGAATAATATATTTTATTTATGTTGTTTCCTGCAAGTTCTCTTTAAGCCCACTGGGCAATGATTTAATTTTCATTGCCTTGTATTGCTAGCAGTCGCACATCTATAATCCACCACAAAGTAAATAAGATATTTGTATTGCAACTTTTCCCCCTGGCATTGTGTGCTGATGACAGATTCAAAAACACAGAGCGGCATGCACATTGGTAAAGAGTTCATCTTATCATCCATGTTTTTTTCCACCAACGGATCATATTATACACATAAACTGAAATGAAAGGGCTAAATTTTCAACTGTAAGGGGCTAATGTTAAGGCCTAAAAGCCATATTTAGTCATCTCATTAAACCACCTATGAAAATCAGGCCACTTATTAAGTGCCCAACTTATCCCTCTTGGGGGGGCTAAATGGTTGCTTCGGTGAAACTATGTAAGTGTTGGGGTGGTGGCTCATGGATTGCACTTCTCTCCTCTTCCAATATATATATAGAGAGAGAGAGAGAGAGAGAGAGAGAGAGAGAGAGAGAGAGAGAGAGAGGAGAAAAAAAAAAACAGGCAATCTAAGCTGTTGAAAGCTGAATCTCATCCAAACACTTAAATGCTTACTCAGACATCTGAATATTATGAGGCTCCATTCCTTTCTCCTCAATATTCTTTCCAAGCCAGCCTTCTTTTCCATGAACTCTTATTCCCCCACTCTTTTTTTTTGCCAACAGACAGACATAAGTTTGATTTTGAGCTACATAATTGATGCTAATGTTCTTATTCGATGTAGCCCTAAAAATTTACACTGAAAAAGGCTTCATTGTTTTGCTTTGGTTGTTCTAAGGAATAACAAAGTAGAGAGAGAGAGAGAACAGTGTAGCATGGGGGTAGCTGAGTGCCTTTTATGGTTTGGTTGTCGGGAATGCAGAGCTGTCTGAATAATAAAGGGGTTGAAGTGAGCAACCACACTCCCCCCATTAGTAGCAGGGACACTAGTAGAAGTCTCCTCTTGCCCCCTGTACTGGCAATATGGTAGCAAGGGACACCTTCAGTAGTTTTCTTAGCAGCCAGTATGTATTGGCATGTGAGAGTTGGACTGGGGTCTACTACACTCTGTCTCTTTCAACACACACAGTCCTCTATTGGGACGCTGTTGATGGTGCCACCCAAGTAATAAGTCTGGAGTTAGCTCGTCCTTGAGTTGCAAAGGGTGCTTTAAAACTCTTGCAGCTATAGTCTCAGGCTGTCTGCAGACTCAGACAGATGACATTTCATTATGCATTTTAAATGAAAGTTGAGGGTCTTATGTAATTGCATGACTTCAGGAGATGGAGACCTAGACATTGAGCCATGTAGTCTATGTCTTAATATAGCCCCGAACCAAACATTATTAGAATGTGCTTCTGCATGCAAGAGGTCTACTGGGCAGAGATAGGGTCCATGTGACAAAGAAGGTGACAAAAAGTAGCTTCCAATGCAAACTAGCCAAGCTTTAAAGTAGGGCTTTAAACTCAGTTCAGAGGGGGTAGGTGACCAAAGTCCACAGGAACATATTAAGGAAAATGACATTGACAGAGGGCTGGAAAATGAGGGGGCAGGGGAAATGGGAAAAATACAGTAGGATCATAGGAGCAACAGGACAGAATCAATGTTTCCTCTAATTTTTTTCTATCCATGTGCAGAATAAATTTTATGTGCACCAAGGCATGTGCAGATGTACACCACCAATAGAAACACGTGCTGCTGGCTCTGGGAGACTCTGGGTGCTCTGCTAAGCATGTGGGCAGCATTTGAATCTCTCCTGGGTGATTGCTCAAGCAGTCAGTTTACAGGGAGCACTGGAGGCAATACAGTGGATGATTCTGCTCATCATCTTAGATATCCACCATACACAAATGTAAGGAATAGGGAGAATAAACAGGAATAACTGGAAGTGTTAGTACATAAGCTAAATTATGACCAAACTGGCATCACAAAGATTTCAGTCTCATTGCTAGAATATTGGTTGGTATAGTGGAGTATAACTTGTCCAGGAAGGGCAGGAAAGGAAAAAAAGAGAAAAGTTATTGCAATGTACATCACTTGTTTGAGGGCCCAGAAGGACTGGAGTGACAGACTAGCTGAAAGTCTCTGGGTGAAGATAAATGGGAAAAAACAGGGTTGATGTCATGGTAGAGGTGTACTAAAGACCACAAATCAGAAGGTAGCTAAAGCATTTATAGAAAAAATTACCAAAAATATCCAAACACAGGATCTAGTAACAATGAGCATAGTTACTAGGGGTTATAGTGGACCACAAGCTAAATATGAGTCAACAGTGTGATGCTGTTGCATAAAAAGCCAACATCATTCTAGGATTCTAGGATGCATTAACAGATGTGTTGTGAGCAAGACATGAGAAGTCATTCTTCCGCTCTACTCTGTGCTGATTAGGCCTCAGTTGGAGTATTGTGTCCAGTTCTGGGCACCACATTTCAAGAAAGATGTGGAGAAATTGGAGAAGGTTCAGAGAAGAGCAACAAGAATGATTAAAGGTCTAGAGAACATGACCTATGAAGGAAGACTGAAAGAATTGGGCTTGTTTAGTTTGGAAAAGAGAAGACTGAGAGAGGACATGATAGCGGTTTTCAGGTATCTAAAAGGGTGTCAGAAGGAGGAGGGAGAAAACTTGTTCTTCCTGGCCTCTGAGGATAGAACCAGGGCCAGATTAAGGGGTGGGGTGTGCTAGCCGGGCAGCTGCCTGGGGCGTCAACCTATGGGGGGCACCTGATTGAAGTGGTAAGGGGTGCCGTGCACCTGGGGCCGGGCTGCGCATGCACCACGCACCCTCTGCTTAGGGTGCAACTATGGCTCGGTCCAGCACTGGATAGAACAAGAAGCAATGGGCTTAAACTGAAGCAAGGGAGGTTTAGGTTGGACATTAGGAAAAAGTTCCTAACTGTCAGGGTGATTAAACACTGGAATAATTGCCTAGGGTGGTTGTGGAATCTCCATCTCTGGAGATATTTAAGAGTAGGTTAGATAAATATCTATCAGGGATGGTCTAGACAGTACTGGGTCCTGCCATGAGGGCAGGAGACTGGACTCGATGACCTCTCGAGGTCCCTTCCAGCCCTAGTATTCTATGATTTAACTACCCAGGTATCTATTGGAAACATAATATGACAAAATATAAAATTGCCAGTGAATTTTTGGAATATATTGAGGACCACACCTTGTTTCAGAAGGTGGAGAAAGTAGTCAGAGAATCAATCAGGATGGAACTGGTTGCAAGTGTGAAGGTGGAAAGCAGCTTGGATTAAAGTGATCATGAAATGATAATCTCATTTTCCTGGGGAAGGGGAGTGAGACCAACAGAACAATGGTGATGGATGTCAAAAAAGCAGACTTTAACAAATTCAGAGTTCTGGTCAGCAGGGTCCTGTGTGAAGAAAATCTAAGGAAAAACAGAGTTCAGGAGATCTGGATGTTTCTCAGTGGGACACTATTAAAGATATGACAGTAAACGGATTCAAAACAAAGATAGAAAAATCACAAGAAATCAATATGGCTGCATCAGGAGTCTTTAGTAACTTTAAATTCAAAAGGAATTCTACAATAAAAATAAATCATGACAACTGTTAAAGATGAGAACAAAAAAAAAAATACAAATCGGTAGGGACACAATCAGAAGGGCTCCGGTAAAAATGAGTTACAACTAGTAAAAGAACTAAAAAGCAGTAGGAAGAGGATCTGTAATACATTAAGGGCAAGAAGAGGATGAAGGGAAGCATGGCCCATTACTTATTAGGGACAGAGAGCTAATAACAATGACATCAAGAAGGCTGAGATGTTTAAAGCCTATTTGGCTTCAACCTTCACTGTAAATTGTGACCCAATACTGAACACAAGTAATGTAAACAACAAGGGGAAAGGAACAGAAGCCAGAACAGGGGAAGAACAGGATTAAGAATATTTAGATAAGTTAGATGTATTCAAGTCAGCAAGACCTGATGAAATTCATCCTAGCTCTTAAGACACTAGCTGAAGTAATCTGTTAGCAATTTTCTTTGAAAGCTCCAAGAATGGGTGAGCTCTCAGAGGACAGGAGAGGGACAAACATAGTACCTATCTTGAAAGAGGAATAAAGAAGACATGGGGAACTACAGACCAACCAGCCTAACTTCAGTTCCTGGAAAGATACTGGAACAAATGATCAAACAATTAGTAAGGTTTTTTTTATTGTATCCTTTGGTATATATGGTTGTGACTATTTTCTTCCACTATTTGATCTGAGGAAGTGGGTCTGGCCCACAAAAGCTCATCATCTAATAAATCATCTTGTTAGTCTTTAAAATGCTGCCTAGTTCTGTTTTTTGTTTCAGCTAGACCAGGCTAACACGGCCACATTTCTATCAGTAAGCACTAAAGAGGTTGTTCTCAAACTACCCATGATGACAAAATGGATGCAAGAGCAGACTGGGGGTAGGGCATCTGGGTGGGAGGGTGGAAGCAGGAACGGGAGAGTGCGTATGAGGGGATAAAGGTGTGGGGTCTGGGCCTGAGGAGGATGGGGGCACTTACCTTGCTCCGCACATCCCGCCACTCCCAGGCACCATCCCCTGCTGCTCCCATTGGCCATGAGAGCCAATGGGAGCAACAGGGAAAATCTCCAGGTGAGCAGTTTCCTGCACTGCCATATTCCCAGTCAGGGAGAGAGGAAGCAGCAGCACATGAGCTGCTTCCTTCATCCACAAGGTGCCTCCTCCCCCCACAGAGAGAATCTGGCACTGACACTCCAATATCACAGGGGGCCAATGAAGCTAGAGAGCCAGCACAGGCTCCCTGCTGTGAGGGTGGGGAGGGGATACTCCAAAACCATGGCCCATCTGCAAGATGGTCAGGGACCACTAGTGGTCCATGGTCCACATTTTGAGAACTCTGTACTAGAGGATAGTGGGATGATAAGTAATAGCTAATAGGAATTTGTCAAGAACAAATCATTGAAAACCAATTTAGTTTCCTTCTTTGACAGGTTTATTGAACTAACAGATGGAGGAAAGATGTAATACAACTTGATATTAGTAAGGCTTTTGACACAGTTACACATGATATTCTCATAAACTAAAGACATGTGGTCTGGCTGAAATTACTATAAGATGGATAAACAACTGATTGAAAACACACCCAAAGCTATAGCTATAATGGTTCATTATGCAACCTTTACAATATTGATGAGTTGGTATTATCAATGGTATCGTAAATCACAGTGATATATGCCAAAGATCATTCTTCCTAACTGCTAGAACATCAGAATTAGCTAGGTAAGAAACACTCTTAGTACTATGATTAGGTTTGGAGACTCCCGGAGGACCCACAAACAGGAATAGCCATGATCACAACATTCACAAGTTATCAAACATCCTTTTATTCACAATTTCATTAAGCAGATGAACAAAGCCACAAAAACTGAGGCATACACAGAGGAAGATGACTGAGCACAATCATCCCCGAGGGGACCACGGAGATAACTAAGGCCGTGTCCAGACTCAGGGTTTTTTTCGGGAAAAGTAGCCTTTTCCCGAAAAATCTTCCCCTGCGTCCAAACTCAAGCCGCGTTCTTTCGAAATTATTTCGAAAGAACGCGGCTTTTCTTTCAATGGCGGTAAACCTCGTTTCACGAGGAAGAACGCCTTCTTTTGAAAGTTCCTCTTTCGAAAGAAGGCGTTCTTCAATGTAAATAGGGCTTCTTCAAAACAGAGCATCCAGACTCGCTGGGTGCTCTCTTTCAAAAAAGCGGATTGCTCTTTCGAAAGATCCGCCTGCAGTCTAGACGCGATCTTTCGAAAGAGCCTCTTTCGAAAGAAGCCTGCAGTCTAGACATAGCCCAAATCTTTTGACAGATATTTGAGGAGGGTTTCCTGGTGGAGTCTTCCTTCTTTATTCATGCTGGAAATCCCTTTTATTCTGTGTTACACACATACACTCTTGAGCCTTATGGATATGCATGAGGGTTTCAATCCCTTTTTTTAATCTAGATTTCCACAGCCTGGAAATGTTGGGGTGTCCTGCTTTTCATAAATTACCCTGTCAGTTCCCCTTATCTTCATTAACATGTACAAGAACAAGTCCCCATTGTGATTTGTGATAATTTCCCATTATGCTACAATTGGACATCTCATGGTAGTGACAAGAACATTGTGGCATATTTTCCTAAACCATCAATTAACACATCTTTTATGATAATCTTGCCCCTTTACTAGAACATGGGTTATTCCTGGTCGGCTAGTCATTTTAAGTTCTTTCAAGCATAAGCCCGGATATGGCTAAGGTGAATTTGAAAGGCCTGTGGCCTGTAGGACTTGCTTTACTGCCTTACCTTAATTATGTACCTAACACATTCTTACCAATAATATATGCTTATTACCAGGGCTTGACAAACCGTGGTGAAATCTACTCGCCAGCCCCACGCTGCGCATGCACCAGCCCTGCATTGCGCATGCGTGCGCCGCTGGTAAATGGGGCGACTGGCTGAAATCTACTCGCCATGGGCAAGTAGATTCACTGATTTGTCGAGCCCTGCTTATTGCGTATTAATAAACCACCGCAGGTCCTGAGACAAGATGGGGAGGGGGCTGGCTTTGTGGCATTGGAAGGGATGGGGCTTCGGGTGGAAGGGGCAGCGCTGAGGTCCGCCAGCCCTCAACGCTGCTCAGACCATGGTGTCAGACACCGCTCCCCCACCCCAGCGTTCAGAACCCTGTAGAGCGTGTGCCTCAACAGAGTGCACAGCGCTGCACTCCAGTGGAAAATCAAAGGGGCAGCAGGAGTCTGGCTGCTTAGAATCATCGGGCCTCAGGGCAATGGCCCCCTTTAGTCTACCAGCCCTATCAGCAGGCCTGATCAAGCCTATACCCCTATGATGATATCTTACATATTTCTACACTTCTACCTACAACTTGAATCTATTAGGGTGTGTCTACACTGCATGGCTATTTTGGGATACCAAAGGTATCCCGAAATAGCTACCCTGCAACTATACAAGCCAACCATTCTTTTGAAATAGCTTTCTAATAATGGGTGCACTATTTCGCTATCCCTGTAAACCTTGTTGCACAAGGGATGGCTTGAAAGAATGCGTTATTTTGAAATTTGGCATGGGGTAGATGCTCCAAATTTCAAAATAAGCTATTTTGAAATGGATTCGAAATAAGATACACAATTTGCATAGTGTAAATTGCGTATCTTATTTCAAGTTTAGGGTGCTGTGTACACACAGACAAAATACCACACTGTATACATACAGATTAACCACAACAACAGAGAACTCAATTAAATGATTATATAGAATGATTCACTATAGTTATCAAATTGGGAGGATGTAACTAGTGAGGTCCTACAGGAGTCTGTCCAGTGTCTTGTAATACTCAATATTTTCATTAATGGCTTGGTTACAGAGGTGGAGAGTATGCTCATAAAATTTTTCAGTTGACACCAAGATGGGAGAGATGGCAAGCTATGATCATGATACATTGAAGAATTGGTTGGAAATCAACAAGATGAATTTCAGTACAGATAAATTAAACATACTACATTTAGGAAGGAAAATTAAATGGCACAACTACAAAATAGGGAGTAAATGGCTAGGTAGTCATGTAGCTGAAATTGAACTGGAGTTATAATTCATTTTAAATTAATTAATTATAAAATCTGATTTAGTTGCAGAAAAGGCAAGTAACATTCTGGTGGGTATTAACTGGAGTGTTGTAAGACTCAGGAAGTCCCACTCTACTCAGGTATAGGATACTGTGCCCAATTCAGGCACAGCACTTCAGAAAATGTGGACAAATTAGAGGACAGCAATCCATAGGACAGGAACCAAAATGGCAAAAGATTAGAAAACCTGATTAATGAGGAAAATTTAAAAAGCTGAGGGGCTGCGTCTAGATTGGCATGATTTTCCAGAACTGCTTTTAACGGAAAAGTTTTCCGTTAAAAGCATTTTCGGAACAGAGCGTCTAGATTGGCACGGACTCTTTTTCGCAAAAGCACTTTTTGCGGAAAAGGGTCTGTGCCAATCTAGACACGCTTTTCTGCAAAAAAGCCCCGATCGCCATTTTCGCGATCCGGGCTTTTTTGCGGAAGACAAAACTGAGCTGTCTACACTGGTCCTTTTGCGCAAAAGCTTTGCACAAAAGGGACTTTTGCCCGAAGGGGAGGAGAATAGTATTTCCACAAGAAGCACTGATTTCTTATAGTAGGAAGTCAGTGCCTTTGCGGAAATTCAAGCGGCCAGTGTAGACAGCTGGCAAGTTTTTCCGGAAAAGCGGCTGATTTTCCGGAAAAACTGGCCAGTCTAGACACAGCCAGGATGTTTAGTCATAAGAAACAAATACTTGAGGGGTACTTTAAAACAGTTTTCAAATATGTTAATGCTGTTAAAAGAGGATGCTGATAAATTATTTTCCATATCCACTGAAAGTAGGACAAGACGTAATTACTTTAATTTGTGGTAAGGATGCATTAAGCTACATATTAGGAAAAACTTCCTAACTATAAGGTTAGCTAAGCATTGGAATATATTTTCAAGAGAGGTTGTGGAATCTCCACCACTGGAGGTTTTTAAGAACAGGTTGAACATGTACCTGTCAAGTTTAGGATTCCTTGTCCTAGTCTCAGTGTTTGGGTGTGCAGGGTGGTGGGGTTAGAACTAAATGTATGTTTCTATAGTTGTATGAAGGAGGCTCAAGTTCTCATTTTCATTGACATTTTTGGTGAAGGTTTTGGTGAATATTTGTTAGCTAATCCTGTTCACCCATTCCTGATTATTCTTTGCTTCCTGATCAACCTGTGCCTCACTCTTCTGCTGCTTCCTTCTTGTCCACCACATTTAATAAACTTAAATTTCTTGCCCTGGATTTCAAAACCAGACACACATCCACCCCAGCCAATCTCTCGGACTTGGTATCTTCATCTCCTTGCCTCACCATCTCTTCAATTCTTCTTTCATCCTCATCTTTATGCTTGTGACCCTGGGAACCTTTGGTGCCACTGACAGAGACATAGTGAGTGCATAAGGTTTTACAGGTATCCCCTAGGTCAAATATTTATTTGTTTAGTAGTTACAATATTTTACCCCACCTCTCTATTTAAAAATATTCGAGGCATCTTACAACATTTTAAAAAACACAATATAAATATATATAAGAAATTAAAATACGAGACCCCCAGGGGGACATAAAACCCGCTAAGACACCTCTAGAGGAGGGACACGCATGCAGATTCAAACACCAATAAAAGTACGAGTGAAAAGGGTGGCTTCAGCCTGATGCCAAAACAATGTTAATGTTGGCGCCAATATATATGCATAATAGTTCACCAAAGGGCAGCATATGAGGTCTCTGAGAGACTGCCCATTGGTCAACCTCATCATTGCAAGGTGCACTTCTGGAATATATTTAAGGAGCGATTGGTCAATACTGAAAATTATGTTCTTAAGGTCTGGAGTTAAGGCAGCTTACCTGGAGATGCCATATCTCAAGATGTTCCTTTCAGGCAGGAGGTAACTGACCTATATCTCCCTATCTGTCCATTTATGTATTGTATGCCTACTTTCATGCTAAGCCAGCTGCAGAATGATCACAAAATCTTCCATTGAAGAACTCTACAGTATCAGACATAGCAGGTCTCATCCTGTTTAAGAACAAAACCAAAAAGCATTAGTCTGGTGGATCTTGGAGTGCAAAGAAACACATGGAATCCTTCACCTAGGAGGCAAATTGGCAGCAGGCTTGCTTTAGCTCTCTGTAAAAAGAATCCTGGCTGTAAAGCATTGCAAGGATTTGGGGTGAGTAATACTCTATGACCTATGATAGTATCTTATTGATTAAGCCTAGGCTTTAGAATGTGCATTATGATTTTTGTCTATATGTAACCATTCATTCCCAGTACTTCTACTTGCAATCACTTGAATCTCTGTGCTTTGTGTAATAAATCTACGCTTGACTTCATTACAATCCTATCTAAACATTGTGCGTGAAGTGCGGCAGTGATCTGAGTTGGAGTTGGTAAGCTAGGGTGTACTCTTTCGGTGGGAGCAGTGAATTTGTGAATGCTACGTGTGTCCAGTGGAACAGAGGCTGGACCAGTAGATGCTCAGAGGGTTGGGGTATGCCAGTCACTAACTTTAATATGACAGCGGGGACTAGAGGGCAAGACTTGTGTTGCCCACAGCTGGGTGGAGTAGGGGATCTGACTGACAGCAGGCATAGACAAGGCTTCCTCACATAAGGGCAACTGGTAGCGAGATTGCTCACAGTCTTGGGTACCCTACAAAGCACCACAATGCCTCATTGCATGCTGCCATCTCTGCAAGGATGTGTATGTGCATCAGGTCTCCAACTTCTTGTCCTAAGGAACTATTTCTTCCACGACGACGTCACACACTCAATTACATTAGCCAAATGCCTTCTCTATTCTAATGTTATATAAGAGAAGAAGAGAATTGAAACAACAAATCTGAAATCTTCTGTATATCCCCATGCATGTTGTCCTCAAAATTCCTGGATGCAGGGACTACCTCTGTACTTGTGTCTTGTACAAGTCTGTGCATACCATCAGTATTGAATTGATTGCTAATTCTCTCCAGTTTGACAAACATGTTTTCCTTTAGTATTTTTATTAGAAATTAGAACGATAGTTATAGCTTTGCAGATTCAGTAGTAATATCAATCAACAGTGGCACTATATATGATAAAATCTATTTTCCCATCAAATAATTCTGCACAGTACAATGCCTTCTCTCACAAGGCAGTGCTTATAGACATGCAGAATACAAAGTATGACTGTTAAGGAGCTGCTTAACAGAACAACACTATGCATTCTACAAACTTTAAGGGAAAGGGGGAGGGAGATGGGAGATGGAAATTCAAACTGAAAAGTAAACTTGACTCTTAGATATAGAGTCTAAGTATTAATAAAGCTGAGATCAGGGTGCAAAGATCCACTGCATGAGAGAATCTCCCAGAGAAATGCATTGCAGGAAATGCTATTCTACAAAAGAATAAGCAGCCTTCAAACTGAACACATGACAATCACCATACAGAGCCAGGGCAGGGCTTCTCTTATGAACTCTGGGATTCTTCTGAAGAGAAGAAACTGTGTCCCATAAAGGAAGATCAAGATGATGGACTTGCACTAAGTTCCCTGCTAAAGTAGCACTGGCAGTGTTGAGAGAATGTAAAATACAGGGCTATGTAGCACTTTAAAGACTAACAAGATGGTTTATTAGATGATGAGCTTTCGTGGGCCAGACCCACTTCCTCAGATCAAATAGTGGAAGAAAATAGTCACAACCATATACAAAGGATACAATGGTATATATGGTTGTGACTATTTTCTATTTGATCTGAGGAAGTGGGTCTGGCCCACGAAAGCTCATCATCTAATAAACCATCTTGTTAGTCTTTAAAGTGCTACATAGCCCTGTATTTTGCTTCAGCTACACCAGACTAACACGGCTACATTTCTATTACTATTGAGAGAATGTGACAGTGGTGCTTAGAAGTAACTTTGTCAGGGTGGTGTGAACAGTGATATAATTTCAAAATTCAGCAAGAGCCTGCCACAAAAACTTCCCTTGAAGCTTGTATACCAGAGGGACACAAATCTGAGTAGAAGTGTGGTGGATTTGGACATCTATTTATTTATTCATTTATTTTCTAGTGTGATCAAAAAAGCTTTCTTGTAACTTAAACCAAGGCACTAGGCAGCATTTCCCAAACAAAATGGTTAAGTGGCATTATGCTGGTAACACGTATAGTGCTTTTTGCCCAAAAGGGCTCATTATGGGAGGTCCAGGGTTTCATCTCTCATCCCACATGCCCAGAGTTGGCTAGGTGTTGAAGGAGTATAGGCTATCTCCACTGAAAGGATCACTGACCAAGGGCTTGTCTGTGAACAGAGTTGCACTGGTTTAACATCAGGTGGATTTTTAAATGGATGCAGTTAAACAGATGCAAAAGACCATGTGGATTTATTTAATAACTTAGCTAAGGAGTGTTTAAGCTAAACTTCAATAAGCCTGCTTGAAACAAACAGATGCATTCACACTGCCATTTGTACAGTTTTAACCACTGCAGGGAAAGTCTGTAAGTAGGCAAGGCCTGAGTCCAGTGGGGCTGACAGACTCACTGGGCCCATGGGCTAGGCAGAGGGACAGGAGCCTGCTCTGCATCCCCAGAAGGGGTGGAGCTTTAGATGGAGGGGTGAGGTTAGCCTACCCCCAAGCAGTCCTCAGCATTGCCCGGAGAATGCCGCATGGGGCTGCAGTGACGGTTTAAAGGGCCTGAGGCTCTGGCTGTTGGGAGTCCAGGAATTGCTTGGCCTTGGGGCAATTGTTTCCTTTGCCCTGTTCCATATTGGCAGTCCTGCTGGAGTCAGCTAGAATGCCTCTTGGAAGTCCTGCTGCTGTAAAGCTCTTTTACCTCCCCAGGCCCACTGATGGGGGTGGGCAATTGCACAAGGGCCTGGCATTTTCAAAGGGGTCTGGACCTTCAGGTCCCTTTGAAATGTGGGAGTGTCACTTTGTGGTGCTCTGATGGTTGGGGGGGGGGGGCGTAGGGGGGCGTGGGGAGATGCAGGACCCAGCTCTTTGCTCTGGGTGGCAGTAAGGGCTCAGTGCTCTTGGCCCCATCCCTTTAGCCCAAGGCTCCACCTCCTCTGCAGGTGCAGAGCTGGGGCCCCCCACACCTTGCCCCCAGGCCCAAGGTGGCAGTTGGCACCACTGAAACTCCCTCTTTTGAATAAAAGTTAGAATGTGCCCAATAGATTGTGAGGAGCCATGTCTCCCATGTGTCTAAAATTCCATGGAAACCTATGACACTATGAAGACATATCAAAGTGTTGCCCTTTATTTATTGGCTTTTTTCAGGTGCTCATCACCTTAGCAATGGAGTATTCAACAAACATAAATGAATTCAACTTTACAACACCTCCATGAGGCTGGAAAATGCTACAATCCCCATTTTACAGATGAGGAAACGGAGGTACAGTGAAATTAAGTGACTTGTCTAAGGTCTGTGGCAGAGCCTGGAGTAAAACAAAGATCTTTTGAGTCTGTCTAATAATGTTAACAGGCTGCCTTCCCTCCCAGGGCTCAATCCAATTCCTATTGAAGTAAATCAGTCTTTCCATTAACTCCCAACAGGATGTGAATCACTCCCATATACATTATTGTTTTATTCCTTTTCCTTTGCTTGCATCTTACATATTGCTAACCATGTAACGACACATTGGCAAACAAATTGGCAAGAGAATAGATGGGCCAAATAAATCTCTGATGTAATTCTATTGCTTAAAAGGTCATCAGGGAAGAATTTAGAAAGTTTATTTTTAATGTAGCTTTAAAAAAAACTTAGCTTGGAGATAAAATAAAACCATTCTCATTCCCTGGAAAACATCTGAACAATCTGTGAGAAAAAATATATGTTCAGGAATTCCATTTCACATCTGTTTTCTTAGCTTTTTATTTATATCGAGTATGCCACCCTCAGCTTTCTGGCCCTTTGCACTCAATGGAAGAGTTTCTGTGTAACTAGGGTTCACCCTTTCTTCTCTATCTCACCTACTGTAGGTGGGAATTGGAGACTGTAGTATATAAAACACAGTGTGATAACAAAAGAAACTACAATCAATGGTGTGAGAAAGATGAGATTTGTGCTGGATGCACATCCCAATGACAATAGAAAGAATTAGTTTGAAGGACGTGTAAGGGAGATGAAAGGAAGCAACTGTTATAATCAGCTGTGCCAGCAATTTGTTTTCGCATGATAATCTATATTGTAATCATCTAAAATAACCTGCTAACAAGAAAACATGTTTTTCTAACCATCTAAATCTTG
This sequence comes from Pelodiscus sinensis, assembly GCF_052426305.1. Lineage (NCBI taxonomy): Eukaryota > Metazoa > Chordata > Testudines > Trionychidae > Pelodiscus > Pelodiscus sinensis. The sequence goes on along the minus strand of NC_143057.1, from coordinate 105,652,323 downwards.
TGATAAACACTAAAATAATTGGCTCTCACTGACAGATTCAAACTGCATCCTAAGTTTTGAAGGAGAGGTAGGATCTGTAACATTTTTGTTCACTGGAATTTGTTCAGTGGAACAATTTGTTCTATAAGCTAAGTGATGCTAAAACATTGAACTGAATCACACTGGTAAAATAAAGCTGTAAAAGATCTGAGACTTAGGGCTTAGTCTTTCTGCCACTGAAGTGAATGGCAAAATTCCCACTGACTTTAATGAGAGCAGGTACAACCTTTATTTCTGAGACAAACTTTATAACATAAAATTAAGGTTATAACACTAAGTAATAAATGTTAGAAAAAATAAATATCCAAATGATAATGTTTCAAAAAATCGACTTGTAGAATGAGGAGTAACGGTAGTTCGAATTAGGATCTTTAATTTGAACTACCTAGTCCGTGCCATGTGTAGCCGCGGGCATGGAGTTCGGACTAAGGGAGATTTAAAAATGGCGGCACCCGGGAACATGCAAATGAAGCCGGGGATATTTAAATCCCGGGCTTCATTTGCAACTCCGCTTGCCCTCATTACCCTACCTAGCTTAACACCTAGATGTTAAGTTTAACCAAGATTTTCTTTTGGAATTTCCTTGTTGCTTTAAAGAAAGCATAGCATAGACTTTTGAAGGATTTACCCTGTCTTCATGGACTCCTGCAAATTATGCACTGTAGTTTGCAATGCTATAAACTACAGCTTGTAAAATGGTGCATTTAAAGTCTCTGAATTATCCTCTAGCTTCAAGCTCTCACATCTCCTACTGCAATGCCAATTTAAAAAAGGCAATTTGTTTTGAATTGATATTTCAACCTAAAATGTCATTACAATAACATCCTACATTGAAATGACAATTCAAAATGAAATGCTTCAGTTCAAATCGGCATTTCAAAATGAAACATTTGAGTTAGTTGCAAAATGTCACTTCCGAAAATTGAAAAATGTTATCAACATTGAATTTTTTAACAGAAAATTTCAGAGTTGTCACAACTACATTTTCTGATGTGGGAAAAAAATCATCATAAAATTTTGAGAAGCTTTGCCAGTGACCCATCTACCTCTCAGGAGCATGGAGCTGAAACAGAATGGTAGAGGGAGATTGACTTAACATGGAGAAGTAATTACAGTCCATCTACACTCCAATATAAGATTGTTCCCTGTTGAATATTTGTTACTTTTTAACCCTTTTGGACTAGGGACAGACTCTTACTATATATCTGTATGATACCTGGCACAAAACAGTCTTGATGACAGTGCTATCATAAGATAAATAATATCCATCACTGCTTTGTCCAGCCTATAATAGTTTTAAATAAACTTCCACTCTTTCTCAAGGGAGGTTATTATAAGATATTCACACTAAGTCTTAACGCTCATAATTGTTTTTTCAGATGTGTTTTATACCAATATTAACGGTTTCTGGGGTCCCCGTGGGATATTTCGCACAGCTGAAAGGCAAGCTGTATTACTCCGTCTCAAGCAGTGATGTCTTATGATTCAGACCTCACTTCTAGGTGATCACATATCAGTGCTGAGTCTGACCTGCCACAAATTCCCTTGAGCTGAAATAATTCATTCTTCAAGCTAACAAAGTCCTCCTGAGCAGGAACTAGAGCAGAAGCTAGATGCTCTAGTTCTGACATCTGATTCAGTGCTCATCCTGCTCTTATTTCATTGGCAATGGCTTTGAAATTATTCTTGGGGTAAGGGCCACAGAATCTGATTCAAATTTTAGACATAAATAATTCAAGGGCTAAATTGTGCAAATTGCACATGGCTCATAAGAAAGAGCAGAGTGCAGTAGTCCGGAGGGGTAACGACAGGTGTTGTTTCGCTAAGATTCTATTATACAGCCTTGGCTGTGGCATGTAGTGTTTTTATAGCTCTGCACCACAGTGAAAACAGGCCATGTCCATATTGCAGCATGTAGCTACGAGTCAGTGAAAGGCTCTGGTGGAGGAAGTGTAGCCCTTACCTGCAGAGTCTTTCCCTGTGGCAGGGAAGGACTCCAGCAGTGGGAAGTCTTTTCTTGTGGTGAAGAAAAGCTCTAGTGAGGGGAGGCTGTAGGAAAATTCTCCAGAATCTGGGAGCTGGCAGACCCTTTCTCGCCTCCCGGAATCTTTTCTCCCTGCATCTCGCCAGCCAGCTTCTGTGGTGACCAGAGCCTGGGGAAGTGGTCTTTGGATACCATGCAGCCCAAGGAGAGAGAGGGAGCCTTCATTCCTGTGTACCCCAGAATATAGGTGCTTCAGTGCAGCCTGACATATATCTGGGCTGAAAGGTAGACTCCTTGGCTACGTCTACATTGTGCTCTCTTGTGCAAGAACATATGCAAATGAGGTGTGGCGATGAATATCGCTGCACCTCATTTGCATACTTAATGAGCTGCCATTTTTGCACAAGGGGCTTTTGCACAAAAAACCCCTTTTGCACAAGAGCCATTCTGCTGCTTATTTTCAGGCTCTTGAGGGGGGTTTTGCACAAGAAGGAGCAGTGTAAACTGCTCCTACTTGCGCAAAAGCCCCTTGTGCAAAAATGGTGGCTCATTAAGTATGCAAATGAGGCGCAGTGATAATCATCCTTTGCATATGTTCTTGCACAAGACTGGCCAGTGTAGACATAGCCCATGTGCTCTCATTCCTCCCACTGCACACCCACAATGCAAAATGTGGACCAGTTCTGGGAAAAATTGTACTCTTGTCATACCTAGCTGTATGAGATTGGGAATGGAGTAAAAAACCTCAGCGAAGTACAAGGGCTATTTCTGAGATATTCCCTCCCTGGAAGAATAGGTGATGGAGAGAAAGTGGAGCCAGGTAGGCCAATAGAGCTAGCCAGACAGGCACTGGGGACACGAGTGCCCTCAATAAAAAGTTATTGCTAGTTACTCTTGCCTGCCCAGAGCCACAACAGACAGTTCCTCTCTGGGTGCCATTTCAGATTTTGGTTGGGGGGGGGGCAATTTTAATCATGATTTCACGGGCTATTTAGGCACTTGAAAACTCTAGTTTTCTGGCAGATAATTTAGCAGTTAGCTGACGGGAGCCCTGGGTCTAATTCCTAAATCCAAGAAATACAAATAGTAGACCCACTCAGCTCTAATAATGGACACTTATGTTTCAAATTTTAATATATATTCTGACTTTGTCACTAAGGATACATCTAGACTGCAGGCTTCTTTTGGAAGAAGCTTTTTTCGGAAGAGAACTTCCGAAAAAACTTCTTCTGAAAGAGAACGTTCACACTGCAAAGTGCATTGAAAAAGCAATCTGCTTTTTCAAGAGAACATCAAGACAGAATAGGTGCTATCTCACATGTAAGCTGCGATTGCTCTGGACAGAATGGCCACCGGGGCACCTGGGCTTTTTCCTCTTTCCTCTTCTTCCGAAAGAGCTCCCTCTTCCCCATCCACACACGCCTTTTTGCGAAAGACCTCTTTTGAAAAAAGGCTTTTTCCTCGTGAAATAAGGATTACCAATGCCAGAAAAAACCCTCTGTTTTTTCAATTTTCTTGTTGAAGAAAGCAACTGTAGTGTGGACGTTCCTCCAGTTTTATTGGGAAAATGGCTGTTTTTCTGACAAAACTCTATAGTGTAGACATACCCGCACTCTGCAGAGAGGGAAAGAGAGAGATCCTATCATAACTCCTGGGTTTCATCTAGCTCTGGGAGGAAAAACTTTAACAGCTGGTACTACTAAAATACAAGTAAATAACTAGAGCCCAGTGAATCCGCTGATATCTGCTTTACATCTACGGATATCCACAGCTCATTTTTGTGGATATGGATGCAGATGTGGATACAAAGAACCCTGCAAATTTGCGGATATCTGCTTTATATCCACGAGTATCCATGTACACAGATGCTAATGTGGATATCTGCACCTCGTTTTTGCAGATACAGACACAGATGGAGATACACATTTTGTATCCACACAGGGCTCTATAAACATCGCAGTTTTACTTCACTAGGTACTCAGCATCTCCCAGGAACAGGAAGGACCTGTTGGAGTAGAAGTAGGGCAGAAAATAAGTCTAATACATTGAAAGACTTTGGAGAGTAAACGGAATCAGCAGCCACCACCAATATTCTGAATTAGCTTTTTTTAAAAAACATCTGATAACTGAATGAAGCTTTCTTTCTAGAAGACAGTCTGACCCTCCTCTCATCATGGTCCGGCTGAAAGTTCTACTGGAGGTCCTTTCCAGTTCATGTCTTATGTTCCTAAAATTTGTAAATTGAAAACTTTAGGAAGAGTTTCCTTTCTCTCCCAATGCATTCTGAGTTTTTGTTTTAATGTGTTTTTTTGTTTGAGGGTTTTTTTTGTCTCCTCCTTCTGAAGCATCATGAATGGTCACAGCTGGAGATGAGACATTGGACAGAATGGGTTGATGCTCTGAGGTGTCACTGAGCAAGCTCTCAGGAGCTTGGCTGGCTGGTTCTGGCTCAGATGCTTACAATCAAACTGTGGGGTAGAGAGTAGGCAGAGTGAGGGCTTAATCTGGTCCTCCAGACACTTCTAGACAGACTTTAAAATATTTTTATTTACTAATTCTTCTTATTGTTATTTTATTATTATTTTCTGTGGAATCTGGACTTGACTGTACCTCGGCCAAGAAATTTGTATCTTAGCAAAAAAAGAAGAAAAAGAAAAAAAAAAGGCCATGATATGTGGGGTTGGGAAGGAATGTCCCCCAGGTCAGACTGGCAATGACAGTGGGTTTTCTTCCTTCTTCTGCAGCATGGCAGGTCACTTGCTTGGGTCATCTGCGTGTATCTCACTAATTATCTGCCATTCCAGGGTCTTTTGGAATTGATGCACCTCAGTCACTTCTGTTGTTTGCAGTGTCATGTAATAGTCTAGTCTCCTTTGATTGTAATACTTTGGTCTAATTTCAGTTTTGGGGTTTTGCGTGCAGATGCTTGATGATGTATGTGGCTTGTGATAGATAGGAGGTGACACTAATAAGCATTTATCAAAAGTGACCATGATGGTCGCATGTGGCCACTAGGGGCTTTTCTTGTGGCCACAGTTTCCTGGGCTGTGATTCAGAGGAGGGTGTATGTGCAGGGCAAAGCAGCAGATCCTCCGCCCAGAGCTGCCTGCAGAGGCTGGCCTTTACCCCCTTCCAGAGCCAGACAAACTGTAGGAGCAGGCAACCAATGTGAGTTCCCCACCTTCCTGGGTGGCTTGGACTTCAGGCATCAGCTCTGATAGAGTGAGTGGCAGACTCTGGGCATATGGTGATAGATTTTCTCCCAGCTGCAGGGTTTTGGGCTCCATCCCTGGACACACTCCCTGCCATCATCACAACCCTCACAGTCTCCTGTAGCCCTCCCAATGCACCCAGTCCTCTGCCTCCTTATGAACCTTCTCATTCAGGGCTTAATTTGTCTCTCAACATGTCAGGGCCGATTAAGTGCGCTGTGAAAATTGAGATTAATAAATATACAAATATCCATTTTCACAGTAGCAGACTTATTAACTATCAAGTTTTTTAAAAATTGAAACATGAAAACCACCTTATTTGTGTTTCTATTCTGTTTAGGTCTAGTAAATAACTATGCATTATTTTTATTACTGAGTCTTCAAAGAAAACCTACATACATGAGTTACAATGATCTGGTCATGTATATGTGCATATTTATTTGTTTTTCCTAATGTTAATTAAGTATTTTGGGAAAGATATTTATTATCAAAGTAGCTAGAAGCCAAGAGTTGGTGGCCACACTCAGAGTCTATCAAAAAATTGTTTTGAGAACCCTTGGACTAAATTAGCTGGTGGTCTTTTCTGGTCTTAAACTCTATGACATAGGAGTGAAATAGCAGCCACTGCAAGTCAGTTCATATTAGTATGCCAGAGAAATCTTCAACATACCATGATCTTTTTTTAATGTGGTTGATGAATCATAAAGATTTTCATTCTACTCCTCTCACTGGTCCCCATTATTGCACTAGAAAGACTTCTCAGATGTCCACAACTAACAAGATCAATTTCTCTTCTAGTGAGACGGAACTATCAGCACTTGAGGACAAAGGCATTATTGGCAGACTATAGCACTTACCTCTTCAATAAGTAATTTAGAATCTGAAAGTTTCTCACCTTCTTGAGGATCACAAAACTCTGTGGCTCATTCTGGCTAATGAAATGTTTTATCAGTGGAAGTTGTGTGCAGAAAAGCACAATTCTAGTATCATTTTTCCTAGTAAGAGACACTAAAGGTTTGGTTTATCTTTTTGTATAAATTTCAGTGCCCTTAAGATAGGAGTGCCAGCTGACAGATAGCCAGTATGCATATCTTGTCTGATTTTACAATGGTTATTCAGAAAAACTTCTTGATGAAATCAATGGCATTTTGCATGATTAACTACTAAGAAAGTCCAGACTAGGCCCACTCTACATAGCTCCTGTGCTGATTCCCACTTCCAGATGGCAGTTCTTGCACATGTGATTACACAACCAGCCAACAAGTGCTGTCCAGTGTTCCCATGTGAGGCAGTATGTCCTGTAATAATGAAAAAGAAAACCATGGTGACAACCACAAACTGTTCTTGCTGTCATGGGTTGCTGCTCCAAAGGTCAAATATATGCCGATCTGCCTTGGTTGAAAAAGTATTGAATTATATACTTTCCATGGTTAATGTCAGATTTCCAACAACAAAAAAATACTAGTTGTCTTAGTATTGGGGTAGGTTGTCACCATTCTGATCTGGCTGTGCAAGGGATTAAACAGCTGCAGGATTCCCCCTTGCTCTTCTTTTTGGCCCTGCACAAATTGTGAATACAGCCTCACAGGTTGGAGAGAGGTCAGGTGCTATTTGCTTGGGAGCCTTGTGAGAAAGAAGGGGGGTGAGGGGCAGGAGCTGAATAGTGAAAGGAGGTTTGGCCCCATGCCTCCTACTCAGGAGCCAGAGTAGCTGGCTGGGTGCATAGGTGGGCGAGTATGCACCATATTGCCAAGTCCGACTTTTCAAATATGACGAGATTTCAAAAATACTAAGTTTAGGATTATTTTCATTTGCCTTTTGAAGTTGGGGATGTTAGGGCTTATGATTTCAAACTTTTCTTGGCAGTCTTGAGGGTCATAAACTTACTGTTTTTAATGAAAGCTGAGATTTTTACATAATTTCTTCAATCTAGGAGATGGAGCTTGAAGAACATTCGCTAATAATGTGAGATGTGCACTAAAATAGCCAATACTGAAAGATACTTTGTAAAAATGAATTATTGCCTTCTTTCCCAGAAGTGGGTGTGAACAAGGCTGGAATTATGGCATTCTGAAGAATGGAATCATTCTCCAGTCTGTTCTTGCAGTAGTGCCTTATTCAGGGCAAATTATAAAGTCATAGTCTCGCCCTTAAAGGTTTGTAAGTTGCAAATGCCTTTGTTAGAGTAGAATGCAGGGGTGGACAATAATTTTCACGGGGGGGGGCACTTAATTAATTTTGCTATGTGGTCATGGGCTGGCTCCACCCCCAGAAGGTGGAGCCGGGTAGTGCCATGACTGCAAGCCATTTAAATAGGATCTTGCTGCCTAAGCCACCACCCCCTGAAATTCAGTAGCACAGGCAGCAGGATATGAATAGAAAGCAGGATATAAATATAAATCAAAGTGGTAGGAGGGCCATAGCCGAGCCCCGGACTCCATCTTGCCCAGACTAGAAAGGAAAATAGAAAATGCCCAGTTAATGGGGAGCTCTTCCTGCACAGTATACTTGATGGCTGCATTCAGCCTTTCACAGTGTTGAAATTCTTCCTTCAAGTGATTAATTGTTTTACCTTTACTTCTGAACAGATCTTTCTCACTCTCTTTTTCTCTCTCATCCTGCCTGATCTTAGTGCATTGTTGGAGAATGTGTAATGCTGATGGGAGAATGAACCTAGGACCACTGGAGCTTAGCTGAGAGCCAGCTGGCTTTTAGCTTATGCACTAAGACAATAGAGCAGGGGTGGACAAGGCAGCATCTGCAGACTTAATCCAGCCTGCAGCCACCCTGCCACTCCCCTGCTCCCAGGCCAATTGAGACCTGGGAATGGGGGAGTGTGCGAAGTCTCCTTCCGCCACCAGGGGCATGCAGCACCTAGAGAGAACAATCAGCTGTTCAAAATGGCTGGCGGTTCAATCTAGGCACTGTGCACCCCAGCAGTGCGGGGAGTGAGAGACTTTGCATGCTCCCCTATCCTCAGGCTCTGATTGGCCCGGGGGGCAGAGGGAGCACATGAAGTCTCCTCCTTCTGCTGGGGCATGTAGTGCCTAGAGAAAACCACCAGCTCTTTTGAACACATCCACATTCACAGATGGCAATTCCCTCTAGGTGCCCTGCATCCATTGCAGAGCAGGCACGGAGGCAAAGACTTCACATGCCCTGCAAAGTCTCCTCCCACCACCAGGAGTGCATGGTGCCTAGATGAAACCGCCAGCTGTGAAGGGGAATGTGTGAATGTGGACGTGTTTAAAACAGCTGGCAGTTATCTCTAGGCACTGCATGCCCCTGGTAGGGTGGGGGTGGAGGGGAAAGACTTCATGTGCTCTCCACCCCCAGGCCAATCAGGGTCTGTCAGCAGGGGAGCATGCAAAGTTGCCTGTCCCTGCCTCTTCCATCCAAGGTCCTACCCCTTCCAGGGCAGCCTGTGACCATTTCCAAAATTATTTAAAAAATTATTGCCCACCCTTGCAGTAGAGCATGCTCATTCTTTCTATAAGTGGTCTAAGTGCCACTACATGGGGCAGTGAACCACACCCATTAGGTGTGTGAGTTACACATGCACTATTCAATAGGTAGAGTAAGGTGGAAAATTTTAGCTAAAACTTCATAATCTTTTATGAGAAAGGGGAGAAATATTCCTGAAAAAAGAACTCCATATTGATCATGGTATTCTTTGCAGAAATGTGTTTTAATTCTATCTCTTAAAACATTTACCTGAACATTGGAGATTTAGAGCCACCCTAAATCCTTTCTCTACATTTCAGGGGATTCAGAATCTTGTAGCTTTCCAAGAAAAGTTTAGCTCACAATGTAGGGCTGAAGAATGAGATCACCTTTTTAATTAATTATATCCACCAATGATGTTTTGTAACCTCATGAACTGCAGCCCAATTTTTTGAATGGGATTTTATAAATGAAACAGTGTTAACAGTGTTAACCACTTTTGGATTAATTTGTTAGTAGTCTGTCAAAAATTGCTTTTGAAGAATCTGTTTTTGTAACTCCTTTTTAACTAAAGTTCCACATTGGAACTGAAACTCTATCAAATTTGTACTGCCTTAACTCTGTTTAAAGTGAGGCGTGTATGTAATCTCATTTAAAAGTGCAAGTGTATTTATGTGTGTGTATGTCCCCAAAGCCAGCACATTGCACGAGGAGTAACAGTTAACTCGAGGGAAGGGTTTTGGATCGGACTACCGCGACTACATGTGGCAAGTTAAATCGGGTGACTGGCATTTTAAAATGGCGACCAGCCGTGAATATGCTAATCAAGCATGGGATATTTAAATCCCGTGCTTCATTAGCAACTTTGGTATGCTTCATTTGCCTCCCTAGTTCGAACTAGGGGGCAAGTGTAGACATACCCTAAGTGAATTCTGCACTCACAATAAACATGACATAGTGCCTTTTCCCCCAAACAAGATTCTGTTAGTTCTGTTTATGTGCAACATCGGAAGCTTGAGACTATCATTATCATCTCTCATTGTGTTTCCTGGCTTCCTCTTTTTCTTTGAATATAGTTCAGAATTTACTCTCATTTTCTAAACAGTCCATAGACTTGTTCTGTGCTCTCTGACCTTTTACACACTTCACTCCTGCAATCTTGGTTTCATCTTTTTCCCCCAGAGTTTTTCTTTTTCACTTGTGTTGTCCCATTCATCTGGAATTTCCTTCCTCCAGCTCTTGAGACTTTTCCTCTTCTCTAATCTCCCTTAAAAATCTTCCTGTTTGTGTTCATAGTTCACTCTAAAGCCATCTCAGTACTGCATCCTTCCATTCTCCTCTTCTCTTCTCTCCTTGTGAACAGCTGTGCCCTACTTGCTCTATTTTCCCTATAACTTTATTTTTATTGCAATTTGCTTAATTATGCATTGCACATGCAAATGGCTGATTAAGCATGCTTGCATGCAGAGTTGTGCTAAGTGCACATACATATTTTCTTTTGCAAATCTGGTTCTTTCTATTCAATACATTAAATATCACGTTATTCAGCCTCTAGAAATTAAGTATTTCACATTTCCATGAATGGAAAATGTGTCTGTTTTTCCAAGATCCCAGAAGTGCAGCTATGTAGTTTTGCAAGGGTTGGATTGTAACTCTAAATCCAGCCTAACCAAAGTGCAGCAGGAGCTGTGATGTTCCAAGAACAGGACAGGAATCATACTGTGATTCTTAATATCATAGTCTAATTTCGACCTGCTTCCCTCATGCTCCGGAGATCTGCGCCAATTATTTTGCTAGTGCAGATGACATTCTTCTCTCCACTATCTCTAGTATGTGGTGCGTTGGGAAGGTCTGAACCAAGGCTCCATCTGCTTCCTACCTTTGTCCATCCCCTACACACCCATGGTTGTTGCTCCTCCTCCTCCTGCTCCTGTCTTTTCCTCTGAACACTGAGTCTAGTCATGCAACTAGCACATGCAAAGCTGTGAGAGGGTTCTTCCCCCATAATCCTTTGGGTGAGCACATGGGCTTACACTTCTTCCCCAAGCACTTTGTTCCATCCATAACTTGCTCATTTGCCAGTTTTTGAATTTTGCTTTTGTGTGTCATATTTAGGCTAAGAAGAGCCACAGGCAGCATGTCCCCCAAGACAACAAGACCACTCCTGTTCCAGTGCTACTCTGCCACACTGCTTGAGTGTCCTCTGCAGTATTATCATTGCTGTTAGGCTATTCCAGCCATGAAAATGGGGCCACAACTACCATAGTTGTTTTATTATTTGTGGGAAAAGGGCTAACAATGACTCTTAGGCCTGTTGACCAAGTGAGCCAAGCAGCATGATACCTTCTCCTCCCTCTCCCTGCATGAACTCCATGTTTGTAACTCCAGCAGCTGGAGCTTATCGGGGAGGGGGGAGGGAAGGAGCGAGGGAGTGGTCAATGTAGAATTGTTCCATGTAGTACACAGAGAATAAAGTCAGGAAATAATGGAAGCCAGGTCCACAGGACTCCTTAGTTTCCCACAGCTCCCAGTTCTAGAGAATAGGGGGTCAGGAACAAGTGCTGAGATACTAACCATGTCACTCCAGATGGTACTGTGGCACTGCACTCTATATTCTTCATAGCTGCATGATTATAATATGAGTATGACATAATTATGATGCTATTTGTACAAGATGAGTCATGTGAGGTGTCATTGGAAAAGTTATGATATGCTAAATATTATTCTGATTTTATTCATGTATCATTTTTTAATCTGAAATGATGAATATTGATTATGGATCTGCATTTCAAATATGCCTACTCTGAGTAATTCCCAATGCTAGCTTGCAGGTACAATAATGATGATATTAGACTGTGTTAATAACTTATCAGTAAAGACAATGTGGAAAAGCTTAGCCTCCCTGTAAGCATTTCAGCCAGCCTGTAAGCAATGGCTGCTATGACTGAGCAAGGACATGTGACCAGACCATATGATACTGAATTCTGTTTTGGTTACCTGTATTTGTCCACAAAGTGGGTGGGAACTGTTTTTGGTTCAAAGAGTTCTCACCATATGCTGATGTTACGTCTCTCCTTATATAGCATTATCTAGTGGCCTCACTCTCACACGAGAACACTCCTGGTAACATCTGAGAAACAGACAGGACTGGGGGAAGTGCTGGCCCCAGGCTAAAAGGATTTCTAACCTGTATATGGAAGCTTAGCCAACTGCTTGTATCATCAGCCAGGTGAGAAACTACTAATTCATATCCAATCTATTTAGTATTTTTGGCTTAGTATTCAGTTCTGTTTATTTGCTAATAATTCGTTTTGATCTGTTTGCTATCCCTTATAATCATATAAATCTATCTTTTGTAGTTAATAATCTTGTTTTATGCTTTATCTAAACCAGTGTGCCTTTCAGTGAAGTGTCTTGGGAAAAATCTCAGCTTGGTTAACACAGGCTTGATGCATATCTTTCCCACATTGAGGGAAGAGCAAACTATTTATGAGCTCACATTGTACAAATCCCTGCGCAGGGCAAGATGGTATAATTTTTATTTATACTCCAGTGGGATGTGCAAACATGGAGAGCTGGGAGATTGGCTACTCTCTACTATTTGCACTCAGGTAGCTCAGTGTAGGTGAGTGATGCCACCTGCTGGGTGGTAACAAGGCCTGATGAGGCTGGCTGTGTCTCCAGTCAAGCAGAGTGAGAAAGGGCTGGTCCAGGTGGCAGGTTAGAGGGCTCCCACTGTAGTGCACCCCAGGGGTAACAACCCATCACAGGTACCATGATGCCTGCAAGTAAGAGGGGGTTAGAGAGAATTGCAGACTGGATGTTCTAAGGAGTCAAGATGTTCCTGTCCTTTGCAGATGCCTTGATACACAGAATATTTCCTTGTGGCTCTTGTGCCCCATTGCCTGGTAGTCCATTGGGAGGCAAAACTCCCCATGCACCAGTGGAATTATTTCCTTTGAGTTTGACAGTCTGTTACTCTTTTGATGGTTTCTCCACTGGAAGGGTCAAGCTGAACCTTAGTATTCAGCAAAACAGAGAAGTTGAGGCATCTCCTGGGGCTAGTTTGATACTTTCCAATCCGCCCTGAGTAAGGGGCAATGTGTAGTTGCATCAATCCAGGAGGAAAGTGACCATTTGTCCCCAACTATACCCTTGCTCCATCAGGGAGAATAAGCAACCACTTTTGTGGAGAGAAGCTTATTCTCTGTGCATGATGGATCAGATACAGGGGAAGGCTAGTAAGAGTGGAAAGAGCTGTCCTTCCCTTTCAGTCCGATCATACTGGGTGGGAAGCCTCTACTCTCCTCTCCAAGTCTGGCATTGAGAGCCCACTTCTCCTTACCGCCTTGTCCAGCTGAGTCAGGACAATAGCATAGCCTTCGGACTGTACTTCATAGCCATCAATACATAAATAAAACACTCCAATCTCCTACGGCATTTACAGGCCTGCTGCCCCTTAGCATTCTGAATTCCTAGAATGCCTTGACATATCTAATTGAAATGGTATGTTGACAATTTGCCTCTAACCACTGTGGATGATGTGGTAACTGTCTTGAATATTTAAAAGCATGTGGTGCTTAATTGCTCATAACATTGGTATACACCGATGATCATTTAAAGAGAAAGCAAATCTCCTGAGCCTGTGCACCAGTGCATGGCAGCTCATCTCAGACAATTCTCTTCTTCTTTCTAAATCAGTGCATTCCACGATTCAGTGGAAATGACATAAACATACTTAAAAAAGTATTTGCCATTTGTTTCTGAAAGACACAAACCATGAAAGAGTTGTTAACAGCTAGAAAACTGATTACAGGGTAGTGTTGTTATCCTCAGGTAAGTATGTCAGTCATTATAAAATCAGTTTAGTAGTAACAATTCCATCAGACATTAAGGCCCCAGCCCCGCCAAGTAGGTACAGGTGTCCATGCTACCACCACATCTATTTTGGAAGCTCAGGGTCCAATTACATAACTGCATTCAGTATAACACACGTGTTTTTATGGAAAGTTATAAATTCACTGGTGCTGATTCTGAATTCTGTTTCACTCAATAATTTCACTGAAATCAATGCAGTTGTGAGAATTTAAAGTTAATATCGGCGATCAGAATCAAGCCCTTCTTTTCAGTTTACTTGGGGGAGTGAAGGCTATAATCTCATTTTATGGTATAAACATAGATTTATGACTAGGGATATTTAAGCAGTACAGTCACATTAGAATCCTGATTACCTGGGTGAAACCAAATATGATTGGCTAATCTAGATTTTGAATATTTGGGAGTCAATACAAGAAGAAACACTCACAGGTTGTTAAAAAGGGAGATTAATATAGTGGGGGTTGGAATAAGTGCAATTCTACTGTATATAAAGGTATAATATTGGATGGATTCAAGTGATTCTATCAGTGTAAAATAGCTGGGTTTGAGTCTAGGACTGGTACAGGAATAGAAATAATCAAAGACAAATGGTTCCCAGACAGCAACAGAACAGTGCATGGGGGGAGAGAATGTGAATATGCCAACAACAAAAAAGGGTTCAATAAGTTTCAAATTGGCCTCATCCAAGGAGCAGCATGATGTCTCACAGATGTGAGACACAGGATACGAGCCTGTATCTGTTATTTTTGTTACCAGATGCATCTGGAAAACTGCAAGGATCTGACAAGCTTTTAAAGTGTTGAAGTTTTGTTCTGCACTTTTTACTTGGAAAGCAATGTCCATTTTCCAGAGACAGCCCAAAACAAAACAAAACATATATATTGTCTCTGTGATGAGTAAAAAGTCACAATAGTTTATTACATAAGATAAAATGCTAAAATACTGTGAAATAGAAGGAGCAGATTTCTCATCATTTCCTTTCATCATGGTGAGGCGAGAAACTCAAAAATCTTCTGTTTTTTCTAAGGTCCATTCCATCTAGAAATCACAAATAATACATCAGCCTGGGAACAAATGCTCATGAACAGCCTTTTGACCTCTCCTTTCCATGATACTAAAGCCTGGTATGGTTGGCCAGATCCCCGGCTGGTGTAAATTGGCATAGCTTCTTTGAAGTTAATGACACTTCAGTGACCTATGCAGATTTACACAAACGGAGGCTCTGACCTAGTCCCTGCTAAAGGTGACACACTCAGCCTCCAAAGATGATGCATGCACAAACATTCTCATTGCTCCCCTGCCAATCAGTCTGTAGCAGCACTGATGATAATATCAGGAAAAGCTACATACACATCCTGCCTTTGTGTCCACAAAGCAAACATGGTGCTGGAATTCACTGCCAGCCCAACTCCAAAATGAAGAGGAGAGCTATAGCTTGTGCAGCAAAGAGGGGTCATCTTACCTTTTAGTGAGGGCACTGACATTTTAAATGACTTTCAATGGATGTAGGATCTGACTCTACTTGTGCAGAGGGTCTGTCAATCTTCCTCCTATAGAAAAAAGATCAATGCTATCCATTAGTAAGTAGAGTATTGGAACAATAAACCACCTTTTTTCTAGTTATTTAGCTAAATACTTATAATGTCCACCATCACTGTAGTGATTAGATACATAATGTAGATATTGGTCCTGATTCTGAACTGAGAAACAGTGGTGTAAATCCAGAGTACTACTGTTGATATGGATGGAATTTCTCTGGATTTGCACTGGTTTATCTTAGATTCGAATCTAGCCTGATGCTTATAATGACTAGAGCTTAATCCATATTGCTTTATTCATTTTGCAGTTTATATCAAAGGTCAGTGCTTTGTCCCTTCTCTATGCAATTTCTACAATTAGAACTAATCACTTACCACAACAGAAGTAATCCACAATGTTATTAGACATAATACTAATACTATTATTTGTTAAACAAATAAAATAATTTAAAAAGAGTTTAGGTGATAGCGTTCCTAATAGAATCACCTCAAAATTATACTTTATTATTTATAAAAAAGCAATTGTAAAAAATGTACAAATGAATAGTTAGGAAATTTAAATGGTTCTCTACTGCCATAATAAGGTGTGTGTACCCAGCAGGGCTTAACTTGAAATAAGCAACACAAATTGAGCTACATCAATTGTGTAGCTTATTTAAAAATTGAGAGTGTCTACACAGCACTTACTTTGAAATAGAGCACTCTTCCTCCGACTTCCTCGTACAGTGAGGGTTACAGGAGTCAGATAAGAAGTCCTCCAGCTTGACAGTATTTCAACGTTTTTTCAAAATAACTGCCTGCTGTGTAAATGCTAGTTATTTCAAAATAATGCTGTATAGATGTATATATATTTATGATAGATTTTAAAAGTAGCTGTGTTAGTTTGTTTCAGCAAAAACAAGGAGTCCGGTGGCACCTTAAAGACTAAAAATTTTATTATGACAAACTTTCGTGAGCTGTAACTCACTTCATCAGATGAATCAAGAGAAAGACAAAGGAAACAGATGGCAGGGATACAGAAATGGGAGTGTTACATCAGAGCTAATTCAATCAAGGTGGATGTGAAGGTGAGAATACCTAAAGTGGAAAATTGCTTATGGTAATGAATAAGCCATTCCTAATCACTATTCAAACCCATTCTGATGGTGTCAAATTTGAATATGAATTCCAGTTGAGCAGTTTTGCATTGCAGCCTGTTTCTGAATATTTTCTGCTTGAGGATGGCAACTTTCAAGTCAGTAACTATGTGTCCAAGGAAGTTAAAATGTTCTCCCAACAGTTTTTATGCTATTATTCTTGATGTGTGTCCTTTTATTATGTGGCATAGAGAGTCTGGTTTGTCCAAAGTACATGGCAGAGGAGCACTACTGGAACAAGATGACATATATCACATTAGTAGATGTGCACATGAATGAGCCTTTGATGGTGTGGCTGATGTCATTAGATCCTATAATGGTGTCACTAGGGTAGTTGTGTGGACAGAATTGGCAAGAGGGTTTGTTGAAAGGATGGGTTTCTGGATTAGTGTTTCTGTTGTGAGGTGTAGTTGGTGGTGGGTATGTGTTTCAGGTTATGGGGCTGTCTGTGAGTGAGAATTGGCCTGCCTCCCTTGGTCTGTGAGAGCAAGGGATGGTCATCTCGGGGTCATAGATCCCTGATGATGTGCAGGAGAAGTTTTAACTAGGGGCTATAGATAATGGCCAGTGCATTCTTTGCTTTCTTTGTTAGGTCTGTCTTATAGTAGGTGACTTCTGGGTACCTGCCTGGCTCTATCAATCTGTTTATCCATTTCCCCAGGCCTGTATTGGAGTTTTAAGAATGCTTGATGGAGATCCTATAGGAGGTGAAGTAGCAAAATTTGCAGATGATACTAAACTGCTCAAGACAGTTAAGACCAAAGCAGACTGTGAAGAGCTTCAAAAGGATCTCACAAAATTAAGGGGCTGGGTAACCAAATGGCAAATGAATTTTAATGTTGATAAATGCACAATAATGCATATTGGGAAACTTAAGCCCTATGCAACTATACATACAAAATGATGTGGTAGCTCTCCTCACTTGAGAGAGATATTGGAGTCATTGTGAATAGTTCTCTGAAAACATGCACTCGATGTGCAGCAGCAGTCAAAAAAGCAAACAGAATGTTAGGAATAATTAAAAAAGGGATAGAGAATAAAACATTTATTGCTTCTGTATAAATCCATAGTATACCCATATCTTGAATACTGTATACAGATGTGGTCTCTAATTAGGAGTTTGTAATGGCTACCATATGAAGAAAGATAATAAACCATCTTGTTAGTCTTTAAAGTGCTACATAGTCCTGTATTTTGTAAAAAGAATGGGACTTTTCAGCTTAGAAAAGAGAAGACTAAGGACGGATATGACAGGTCTATAAAATCATGACTAGTGTGGAGAAAGTAAATAAGGACAAGTTATTTACTTAAACAACGAGAAGTCCTGTGGCATCTTAGGGTACGTCTAAACTACATGGCTCCGTTGACAGAGCCATGTAGATTTGTTTGTTCAGCAAAGGGAAATGAAGCCGCGATTTAAATAATCGCGGCTTCATTTAAATTTAAATGGCTGCCCTGCTCTGCCAATCAGCTGTTTGTCGGCAGATCGGGGCAGTCTGGACGCTCCCCTGCCGACATGAAAGCCCTTTATCGACCTCCCCGGTAAACCTCATCCTATAAGGCATAACGGGGAGGTCAACAAAGGGCTTTCAGGTCAGCGCGGGCGATTTATTTAACCAATTTATTTAAATCGCAGCTTCATTTCCCTTTGCCGATCAGCCTAATCTACATGGCTCCATCAATGGAGCCATGTAGTTTAGACACACCCTTATAGACTAAAAGATTTATTAGAGCATAAGCTTTCATGAGCAAAGATCCACTTTCTCAGATGCATATAGTGGAAATTCCCAGAAGTTATTTACTTGTTCCTGTAACGTAAGAACTAGGACTCACCAAATGAAATTAATAAGTAGCAGGTTTCAAAAAACAAAAGGAAGTCCTTGCCAGAGGATTTTGTGAAGACCAGGACTTTAACAGGGTTCAAAAAAGAACTAGATAACTAGGATAGGTCCATCAATGGCTATTAGCCAGGATGGATAGGAACGGTGTCCTTAGCCTCTGCTTTTCAGAGGCTGGGAATGGGTGATAGAGGAGGGATTACTTGATGATTATCTATTCTGTTCATTCCCTCTAAGGCAGCTGGCATTGGCCACTGTCAGAAGACAGGATACTGGGCTAGATGGACCTTTGGTCTGACCCAGTATGGCCATTCTTATGTTCTTATATTTGTCTCTGAGAAATTGGAACTGAAGCAAATACAGTTGTATCTTAGGACTTGGCTATAAATAATAGATTGTGTGATGCATTCTGGATGAAAGCTGGAGGGATGTAGGTAAGTATAGTGGTCAGTAGGTATCCGGCATAGAGTGGTGTGTATGTCACCATCACTTATTTGCATTGTAGTGTCCAGGAGGTGGATCTCTTGTGTGGACTGGTCCATGCTGAGGCTGATGGTGGGGTGGAAATTGTTGAAATCCCACAGAAATTCTTCAAGGGCCTCCTTCGTGTGGGTCCAGATGATGAAGATGTCACTGATGTAGTGCAAATAGAGGAGGGGCACTTGGAACAGGATCGAGGAATTTGCCATCCTTATGCATTGGACTCCTATATATCATTATGGCTCATTATTATTACAGCTGACTTAAGATCAGTCTTAACTTTGGCTTCTTGTTTAGTTCTGCAATGGAAACTTGTTCTGGAGTGTATGCAGTTGGTTTTATAAATTTCACGTGTAGTAACAATTTTTAAAAGAATATAATCCCAGGGCGCATTAATTTATACCAGAGGTGTGTACATTATGTAATAATGTGAGGTACTGATAGTTGCTATAAACATATTTGAAATTTTTGATCCATTGGATTTGTGAAGAGTTGATTGTAAGGTGTTGGAGAGCTGTGCAGCTGTTGGTAGAACTTGTAGGTTTGTGTTTTTAACTAGATTGTGCAGTTACTATCAGGAGGGACAAAATTCTGACTCTTCTCTTGTCAATGGAATTTTTGCAGCGAGCAATGTTCCATCCATTAATGCTAAAGTGTGTGGAAAATGGAAACCCTTGGCAATAATGATAATTTCATAATATCCTACTTTGTCATTCCAAACTTAGTATATATCTTTGTACATTTTAAGATTACCTGGGCAGCCTTGCTACGTTACAATATGTGCACCTGGGTTGGTTGAATGCACTGAACATTTGTCCACTGTACAAGGAGTCAGACAACCTTAACATCTTTTAACTGAGTCTTTTGTTTTGGATTAAAAATATCATGTTTGATAACACCCTATTTCACTTTTATTTTGTAGTATGTGCAAGATTCTTTTGTAAAGGTTACATGTGAGAAGAGGGAAGACAGCATTATTATTCCTCCCATAGTCTACTTGATAACTGGCTGCATTATTCATGTCATTTTAACATTTTTATGAGAGGAAGGTTAACAGACCTCCTTTTGGATTCCTTCCAAGTATAGGTCCAGATCCTGTGCTCACTGAAGGCAGTGGGAGTTTTTGCCAGTGACCTCAATGACAGCAGCCTCATCCAAAAAATGCAAAATACCTACTCCACATCATACTATTTAGCATTGTCATCTAACTGGAAAGTCCTAAGTGCATGCAGTATAGCAAAGGCTGCCCCTGACGGCAGCTGTCCTCTGCATCTTTAGTTTTATTGAAATAGAAAATCATTCCAGACACCTTTTCCATTTGGCAGGGAGGCAATGTAAATTGCACCTAACAAACTCAAGGCATGAGGCAACGTCTGCTGATGTCAGTGGGAGATTTCCATTCACTTCACTTGCTGTGAGGCCCAGTGAGGCTATTGTGGCAGGAAGGTGTAAAGGACTAGGTGTTCATGGTTATAAACGATATATGTTACCCATATGGAACCCCTGATTGCAAATACTTAGCTAAGCTGTAACTTATTTCAAGAGACAGCCCCACATTTAAATTACAGTCTGACTGCACAGCTGCTTCTCTTGGCAAAAGGGAGTGTAAATCAGAAGACCTAGACAGAAGGAGGTGGTGGAGGAAGATGAGGGTTGGTTCATGGCTGTCCTCCCCATTTCCCTCGTTAGAGGACCACCCCTCCACAAGTACTCCATGCATTTGTGTTCTGTGAGTGAGAGGGCACAGGATGTGGATGGGAGTGTGCGGCTAGGAGGATAGCTGCACTCTGCAGGAATTCCAGAGAATGGAATGTTGAGACTACAAGTATTCATTCTACATGGGTTTCTCCACTGCACAGTCTATGCAATATACAAGATGAGGTTTCATGGCAGTGGGCAGCAGGGAAGTGATGGTAACGTAGCTGACTCAGAAATTGGAAAGTTAACCTTGAAAATGTTCCATTGAGGATGCCTAGGGTTTAGGAGTTGAACACACTGCCCCACACCCAGTGCTTAATTTTCAATGAAAGCATTGCTGGGGCTCAAGCAATTTTTTTCTTTACATTCATAACTGATGCAGCAAGCCCATATATGCTAAGGCTAAGAACTGCCAAACCTAGAGATGCGGGGGTTCATTTCCGGCAAGTCCTGGCAAAAAATAAGTACGACCCACACCTCATTCCCAAAAATGTCCTGAGTGGGACAGTCTGGCAAAAACAGGTGTGTTAAAACGCATGTCATTTCTCATGTCCTGAGCAAGAATAAACCACACAATAAATATTTGAAGCTTTATCTCAAAGATCAAGGTAAAGGAGCACAGATCTAACATTTTTAGGTCACCAGACCTAAGACTAGGGTAAATGTTTCCAAATTGCACCAAGCAAACAGTTTTTTGAACAAATATTTTCTTCCTCAGTGTTGTAGCCCCTAGCACTGCAGCAGTAAACTAGTGCATGGGAACCTGAAAGTGCATTGACTAAAATGAAAAGTGAAACTGACTGGTTTATTTCCTAGCCCCATCTCAGTAATATGCTGCACAGGCAAAGTATTCCTGAGTTGTTTTGTTTAAGAAACTTTTATCCTGTAGAATAGAAACTACAACTGTATTATAATAGGAACATCCACTAACCTAGTGTTTTGCAACACATGTAGGCAGGTAGACTTTCCTGATGGAAATGAAGGGGTTAGATTATGGCAGTTTATTCTATGAAATAAAAATAATACAACTTACCTGGATTGTTCTTGCTGAAAATGAACATTTCTTCACCATGTAATCATATCTCAGTGCTGTCAGTATCTTAATGGCCTATTGATTGGATCTTGTTAGCTCCTATTTTTCCTGTTGAAGCAAACATGAAAAACTACTTCTAAAGATCTTTTAAAAAGTTTTATGATTTTTCAAAAGCTTAATAGAAGCTTGTTGACCTAATAAAAGAGCTGGAATTAATTCTAGAGTATTTTGTGTGTGTTTCTGACTGGGAATTAATCTCTGATAGGCAGAGTTATCAATCTGTGGGACAGGAAGGAGACAGACTATGAGAGAGATATTAGTGTGGTGATTAGTTGGAAACTCTTTTACACTCATTCAGTGTGAGGATGCATGATATTGAATATCTTGTTTTTTGTGTTTAAGTGTCATAGTGATGAGGTTACCCATGATGGAACTGTATGCTGGAAGCTTCTGAAATCCAACAAGGACCTGAGTGTGAGAAACTTCTGTGGGCCCTGTTGTCCTCTCCAAGCTACATGGCTCCACTTGTGGAGTTTTCATTGCTCTTCTGTCATGGGAAGAAAACTTGCCTTTTATTGTCCATCTCTACCTCTCCCAGACTTTATCTCCTTACGGAAGAAACAGGGGGGTTGGTCCTGCAAACCAGAAGAGTCCCCTAAATTCTAAGCAGCTCTTGTGTCCCTCTACCTTTCATTGGCTCTTGGATCTCACAATCTCCTCTGGCTCCCTGGAGGTATACCTTCTCCCCTAAAAGCCATTATCCTACTGCAGGGCTACTCAACTTTGAAAGCCCTGGGGGCCACAATTATACTCACAACAAATGCCAGGGCCACAACTTAAGTGTAGTTGCATTTACATACAAATATATATGCAAATATATGCAAATAGATTCTTTCACACTGATGGGCATGAATACAAAGATTAAGGCAAGACTACACAACACACAGGCCTCATTTAAGTCAGTTCTGCTGATATTAATAAAATACAATATTTACCCGATTTCCACCCATATGACAGCACTTTTAATGAGCAATGACAGTTCAGGAATTTAACTACTAAAAGGTATTTCAACAGAAGACCGTTATATTGACTGCTTTTTTGTTTTGGCTCCCACTCATGGGCTGCAAACAAATGGGCTGTGGGCCGCATGCCGCCCATGGGCTGTATGTTGAGTAGCCCTGCCCTACAGTCCCCTTTAGGTGGAGTAGGGAGGTAGCTTGGACTATGGAATGGGAAAGAAGAAAAGTTAATTTGGACTAGCTCCACATATATTTATCCCGAAGGGAAGGTGGAAATGGTGCTGCAGACAGCATTTGTCATCTTACCCTGCCCTCCTGCTACTTGTACCTCAGCCAGTCTCCAGCCATGAATTTCAACCCTCATGGATCTTCTGAATAGGAATTTTTGCTAGGCTATTAGTATAAATGGGGGAAATGAAGCTGTGGAAATGGCCTGCTCCTTTCAGGTCTCTCCCTTCTCTCCAACAGGCAGGATCATGTTCCCTTTACTTAAGAAGTGGAGCAATGGCAGGGGACAGGGTTCAGCGGCCATGGAAATAACTTCTGGTTTATGTCTTAGGCTCCTAAAACCACATGACTTTGGGGTTTCAGCCAGCTCTCCACAGAACTCTGGAATGGATTCCTGGCCTCCCCTCCCCACCCAATCTATTTTGAGGGTTTGGGTTTTTTAGTTCCTTCCTCTGAAGCATCAGGGACTGCCATAGCTGAAGATGGGCTAGTGCTCTGAAGAGGCACCTGGCATTCTCTCTCTTGGCTGGCTAGTTCTTGCTATCCTGCGCTGGATCTAACTGATTGCCATCTGCTGCACAGGGTCAGGAAGAATTTTTTCTCCATGTCAAATTGGCAGTGAGACTGTGGGGAAGAAGGTTGCCTTCCTCTGCAGCATGTGGATGCAGGTCACTTGCCAGGATTATCTGCATGTATCTCACTTAATCCTTTCCATGTACTCCAGTCCCTCCACTTCCCCTGGCACATAATAGTCTAGTTTCCTGTGGGCTGAAATTCTTTGGTCTGATTTCGGTTTTTGGGCTTAGTGTGTGGGTCCTGGGTGATGATCGTGACCTGTGAGGTACAAAAGGTAAACTAGATGTTCTGGTAGTCCCTTCTGGCCTTAAGCTCTATGACTCTCTAACAGCCCCCCATCTCTAGTGCAAAGTTAGTCACACAAATTTATTGGAAAAGAGCCAAAATGTTGAAATTGCAACAAAAATGGTCACCATTTTTAATGTGGAAATCTCCCCAGTCTCCATTTTTTGACTTCCAGTATTCACATAGTCATAACTAAACTCACTAAATCCTGTTCTAGCATGCCTTGAGCTCACTGTAAGGCCTAGAGTGATTCTCAGTGGCCAATCTCTTTCCTTATTCTGAAGAGCTGTCAAGGAAGCTGGAGGGAATACCACCAAATAATAGAGTAGGCTACAGGTATGTATCAGTCAAAGATACTGACAGATGAGGGGAAGGGGAGGGCATCCATTTTGCATGAAGCAACAACACAATGAAAGAAGCACTTCTATGTCATTTCCCCTCCTCCCCTTCCTATTCCCCCCTCCCCCCCCCAAGACCAGCAGGAAGACTGAAATGGGAGAAGAGGATGAGAGGAGCAGTCTGAACTCCCCGAAGTGCTTTGAAGTAATTCTTTTTTCTTCATAACATCATCAGAGAGTATGAAAAGAACAAAAAAAAAGAAGGGAAGCCAGCACCAGGTAATATATTTCCCACAACTCTTCCCCAAATTGTAAATAATGTACGCATAATATCTGGGTGCAGGCAAATTTTGTGAGCTCCCAAAATAACACTTTTTTGTGAAAAGTACTATTATTTTTCTTCCCTTACCTTTAGTTCCATTTACCTGTTAAAGCTGGCAAAAAAATGAGACGCTGAAAACAAAAGCAATGATAGAATCATAGAAATGTAGGTGTGCTGAAAAAAGCTCTTAGGTCATATAATCCAGCCCCCCAGTCCTTAAGCAGAACAATGCATAGCTAGACCAGCTCTGACAAGTGTTAGTAACCTGCTCTTAAAAACTGCCGATGAGGGGAAAAAGAAGTGAGCATCCTTTGGAAGCCTATTCCTGTATTTAACTATCATTATAGGAAGTTTTTCCTAATGTCTAACATAAATCTTCCTTTCTACAGATTAAGTTAATTACTTCCTGTCCTACCTTCAGTGGACACGCAGAACAATTGATCGCCATCCTTTTTCTATCAGCCCCTCATGAAGAATGTTATCTGGTTCTCACTTTGTCTTATTTTCTCATGACTAAACATGCCAGTTATTTTTAAACCTTTGCTCACAGTTTGTTTTCTAACATTTTGTCATTTGTGTTGTTTTTTGTTGTTGTCTTCTGAACTCCATTTCATCAACATCTTTCCTGAAGTGGCACCCAAAATTGGACACAGTAATTCACCAGAAGCCTTACTGGAGCCAAGTAGAGTGGGACCTTCTGTGTCGTGCATATGATACTCTTGTTGTTAAATCCCAGTCTATATAACTCCTATTAAAATAAATGAAAAGGTCCTCAGATCAATGTAATTCTCTGTATTAGGTCAGTAGCCTATGATCATATTCAGTATCTGATATGGCAAATAGAATCTGCGCAGTAAATTAGGAAGGACTGTTGCAAGAGAAATGTTATCATTTCAGAGGTAAATGTTAAAGAGGGATCATTCTATATATTTCCCATTTGGGTTGTGATCTTGTCAGTAGGATTTTTTTCTTTTTTTTGTTTTGTTTATAAGTCCCGACTTTATAAAATGCCTAAACAGCAGGGAGAATATCATGAGGGCAGATCTGTCCAGTTTGGAAGGAGATGGAGGAAGACAGAGCTGCAAGGAAAATGATTGGTTGGCCTTGAATAAAAAAAGAGAGCTATAGAGGCATAGGACAGTCTAGAGTTGAGCTGTGAAGTTTGCAAGATCTGTAGTGTCTCTGGGTAGCATACAACATCTAGGAGAGTATGAGAGCAACTTGCGAGGTCTACCAGAGACTCTGAGGAGCTTGCATTAAAAGAAAAGAGAGATTAGGAAATTCTCAGCCAAAACTTTGTGTCAGCAGAGTTCAGACTGAGCATATATAATACCTTCCACACCCCTTCACAAGTCCCCTTAAAAAGAAAATTGCAGTTTCATTAAAATAAGCTTCCAATCCCAAAACTTCTGAAAACCTTAAAAGGCTTCAACTAAATAGAAAATAAATTCCTATTTTGGAAAGTATGAAAATACACAGATGAATTAATTTAAACTTCTTAATTCTGCCTTGTACAGTCATCCTCAGAACAATCAGAAATGTATAGAAATCTGCATTTTTCAGTGATGCCAATCATTAAGACTGCATACTACTGAAATAGTAGATTGCTACCAAGGAGGAAAGCTTGGCAGAGTAACTTAGCAGCCCTGGTAATGAAAGACTGGGTAGCGTTGCAGAGGAAAGGGACCTCAGATTAATTTGAAAAGATGTTGAAAAACTACTGATTTACTTTGTTGAGAGGAACTGAGATGTAGCTCTTCTTTCCCTTCCCTGCCTCATTCTTTCCTTGCCTTTCCTTTCCTTTCTCTTTTGCCCTGTCTTTGTTCTCCCAATTTTTTGAACCCCTCCCATACATTTAAAGAATTCATCTTATTATCTTCCTTTGTTCTTAATCTTACAATGAGTAAATTTAAATTGGCTTTCACACATGTTTATATTGCTAACTCATAGGACTTCTTCACTGGCTTACTGTGAGGCACTTGCATGCTTTTTTTTCTCTATTAATCACAATGGACAAGCCTGCTAATCCCATTGGTGAAGCAGCTGTTCTCTCAGTCTGCTCACTTAGCTGTCCAGAGAATCACACTGCCCCATTTTCATCAGACAGTTTTTTAACTAGATATCCTGTTGGATGTAATTAAAAACAAATCACTTAATGGCAAACCACTTCCTAAATTATTAATGAACAAACCAGGGGTTAGAAGTGGGAAACATTTTAAATAAGAATTAGTGAGGAGCCAGGTATCTGCTAAAACCACTTTATGTTATGAAGATACCAAATCCAAACTGTTGAATTTTACAGAATAAATCCAATATTAGGCGTTTTTAAAAGGAGCTCAAAAGCTGAAACAATCCCAACTAGTGGCTGTGTTTGAAAATCTGGCTTCATAGTTTCCATTTTTATTGTTTCAGAAAATAACAATGTTAATACAATTGCAGGACTTGCAAAATGACTTTTTATGCTCATACAATGGTTCTTAGCTTTGATATAGTTATATAGAAGGCTATGCCAAACTGAGAAAGTAAGTCAACTCATATTGTGATGGAGTGGATTAGGCCCAGAGGCCACCTGCTGCAGGCCTCAAGGTCCTGTCACGCTCATCTCAGAAAAGCAGCAGTGGAGAGGTCCTTCAATTGTGCTAGAATGGCAGCAGGGAGCAGCCAATCAAAGTCTAGGAGGGCCCTATAATACCGAACACCTCTCCCCCCTCCGGGGGAAAAACTCTGTTGAGGAAAAAAAAGGGGGAGACCAAAATTGTTGACCCCCCCCCCAAAAAAGACCCTTAGAGTTGTTAAGCTAAAAAAATTTAAAAAATTTAAAAAAATAGCATGGACCCTTTAAGAAATGCTCTTGAGACTTTTTGGCCCTAACAAGATGCTGGCAGCCATCTGCCATCTTGTCTCCCTGCTCTGGGCCGGACAGCTCCCCTGCAGAACCCAGTGAGCACCTGGGATTTTCACCTCCTGGATGGGAAAAAATCAGAAAATACCGGACATTTTAGGTGTTCAGTATTTTCTGAATTTTTTTCACCGGACAAGAGGTGAAAATACCAGGTCAATGCCAGACACCTGGCAACCCTAAAAGGAGTTATGGTGTCAGAGACAGACAGTTGCTTGCTGGAGCTAGAGGAGCGCTTGTGATTTTGGCTGGTTGGTTAAAGGGAACTGCAGGACAATGAACAGCTCAATGCAATCAGGGATGAGAAAAGGGAAGAAGAGCTCCTGGCTGGTTGCTGAGCCTGATGTTAGAAGAGCCAGGAGCTCTTCTTCCCTTTTCTCATCCCTGATTGCATTGAAAGAGGCAGCAAATGGGGAGAAGAGAAGAGGGTATTTCAAAGCAGCAGCTCCACGTGGAGCCTGGGGCCAGCTGGGTTGTGCCTAGGTTGCATGTGGTGTTTCAAAGCGGCAGTGCCGTGTGGAGCCCAGAAACAGCTGGGGACTCCCCAGCATGACCCTGGCCTCCCCGTGGCATTTCAAAGAGGCTGCGTCACATGGAGTTTGGGGTCAGAGGGGGAGTCCACAGCTGATCCCAGGCTCCACATGACGCTTTCGCCTTTGAAGCGTAGCAAAAGCCATGCTGCATCGACTATTCGATCAGTCAATTACTCGATATTTAACATCGCTAAGAGGATTAAGTTGCTTTATTTTAGTTAATTAAACAGAGGCAGTGTTGGTGGTAGAGTCTACTGTATGGGAAACTAAAAGCTGCTACAGGGAAGGAATTCAATGAACAGAGGAGACATGAAGCTAGGAAAGGGGGAGAGGGAAAAAATGAGGAAGGAAGAAGAGAAAAAGGGCAGATGTAGCAGCGGATCTAACAAAGTAGATTTTCTCATTGAGTAATGAATGTGACAATAATATACAGAATAAATAATAATTAAACTTTTAATTACTACATAAAGGCCATATGATGCCCCTGAATTCTCTACAAAGCACTGCTGATATCAGTGGTTCATGACTCTGTCCCTTACGGAAAGTGTATAGTCCTGAATTCATGCCCTGGCCCCTGGACCATAACTAAACAGAGGATTTGGCTCTTACCTCTGAGTTTGACACACCCTCCTTAGGCCCTTCCCTCTTCTTGTATGTACTAGTATCCATCTGTCTCTGTCTGGTCAGGCTCATGGGGCTGCCAAACCTACAGTTTCAGTGATTCCT
This sequence comes from Pelodiscus sinensis, assembly GCF_052426305.1. Taxonomy (NCBI): domain Eukaryota; kingdom Metazoa; phylum Chordata; order Testudines; family Trionychidae; genus Pelodiscus; species Pelodiscus sinensis. Next base: position 105,624,117 of record NC_143057.1, on the reverse strand, counting down.
GTGTGGGAGAGAGTTCAATATCTTCATCAATGATGTAGATATTGGGATAGAGAGTACGCTTATTAAGTTTGCAGATGATACCAAACTGGGTGGGGTTGCAACTTCTTTGGAGGATAGGGACATAATTCAAAATGACCTTAGCAAGTTAGAGAAATGGTCAGAGGTAAACAGGATGAGGTTTAATAAAGAGAAATGCAAAGTGCTCCACTTAGGAAGGAACAATCAGTTCCATACATACAAGATGGGAAGCGACTGTCTAGGAAGGAGCATGGCGGAAAGGGATCTAGGGGTCATAGTGGACCACAAGTTGAATATGAGTCAACAGTGTGATGCTGTTGCAAAAAAAGCAAATATGATTCTAGGTTGTATCAACAGGTGTGTTGTAAGCAAAACTCGTGAAGTCATTCTGCCGCTCTACTCTGCACTAGTTAGGCCTCAGCTGGAGTACTGTGTCCAGTTCTGGGCGCCACATTTCAAGAAAGATGTGGAGAAATTGGAAAGGGTACAGAGAAGAGCGACAAGAATGATTAAAGGTCTAGAGAACATGACCTATGAAGCCAGGCTTCATGAACTGGGCTTGTTTAGTTTGGAAAAAAGAAGATTAAGGGGGGACATGATAGCGGTTTTCAAATATCTAAAAGGGTGTCACAAGGAGGAAGGAGAAAATTTGTTCCTCTTGGTTTCTGAGGACAGGACAAGGAGTAATGGGCTTAAAGTGCAGCAGGGGAGGTTTAGATTGGACATTAGGAAAAAATTCCTAACTGTCAGGGTGGTCAAATATTGGAATAAATTGCCAAGGGAGGTGGTGGAATCTCCCTCTCTGGAGATATTTAAGAACAGGTTAGATAGACATCTGTCAGGGATGGTGTAGGTGGAGCTTGGTCCTGCCTTGGGGGCGGGGGGCTGGACTCGATGACCTCTTGAGGTCCCTTCCAGTCCTATTATTCTATGATTCTATGATTCTAAGGAAATGAAAAGAAGCTTCAGGTTGGGCTTCAGCTGAATAGTCTGCAAAGGACTTTGCATTTGCTAATAGTATCGCTCCTTTTCCCCATTGTCCCCAGGGGCTCTCTCCATGCCTGATGAAATACATCTTAGTTTACTCAGGGAGCTGACTGATGAGATATCTGAGCTAGGTGGCCAGTCATATGACTCTGTGCCTTCTCTCTGTGGCTAGCTCACTTAGAACTCTTCCCTCCAGGATATATCATTCCTCTCTCTATCCAGGACAGGTTCTCACTTCCTACCTTGTACCTCGGGAACTTCAGGTACTGTTCTCCCTCCTGTGGTGCTAGGAGGCTTTGATTCCTTTCTCTCTGTTGTACTTATGTACATGGGCTCCCTGTCCTCAGGATGCTCAAAATTTTCTGCTCCAGCCTTTCTTCAAAGGGTCTAAAGCTCCATTTCCCTAACCTCTCCTTTGGAGAGGTCAGAGTCTGTCACTGCCCCTGCATCTTCTCAAAGGGAATGGGCTCCCTCTCCCTATACTACCCAGAGTGAGCTGAAGCACAGCTCCTTCTCTCATCCTCGTTTCTCTTTTGCCAAGAGATTTGTTCTTCCCCACACAACGTGTAAGCAGATTGTAGAATTAATTGCCACTGGATGCACTGGAATCAAGAATTGAATCAGATTCAACAAAAATAATTGATAATTTTATATGCATAAAATATTGAGAGTTTTAATAATTTTGGAAGATATGTGAAACTTCAGGCAGGGTTTAAAATTCTATCAGAGGTTTAGATGATACTTAATTTCCTTCCCCCCCCCCCCCCCCTTCCCATATTTTCCGCAGATTATCCTAAACTGTCTATGTGAGGTTTTTACACTTTCCTCTGAAGGTTCTAGGTCTGGCTACTGCTGGAGATGGGACAGTGGCCTAAATGGTCTGTGGTGTCTGACCCAGGCCAGCAATTCCTAGGTTGCTATGGTAGGGTGGCTTTGGCTCCTTTCCCCTATTCCTCTCCTTTCTCCCAGGGCATTTTGACTCCCTCCTCCTGCTGCCTCTAAGCCCCATGGGAGTTTCTATATTAGTCTGAGTGGCTGGAGTGGACTCAGAATCCATCTGGGGGGGGGGGGGATTAAATCTCATTGAGCTTCTTAACTCTGCAACCGCCATCCCACCGAATCCTCCTTCTGGCCCTGCCCCAGCATAGGGGTTAGCACCCCACAGCCACTGCCTCTCCCAAAGCCAGCAGCAGAAAGGCAGTGGCAGAGAAATGGGGAGGGACTGAAAGTGGGGCTCTTGCAGAGGGGAAGGCACTAGAACCCCCTTCCTGTGGGGGCTGGGTAATGTGGAAAGGGAGCTGGGCAGGGGAATTAGCTGCGGAGGCTCACAGAAGGCGGGGGACGGCATGTGGGAGGAGGGGCCTTCCCAGTGGGGTGTGAATTGAGGGGTGGCCACAGCAAGGAAGGGGCAGGGCGTTCCTGGGGGACATGGCACCCCACACTGCAGACAGGGCACTGCCTGGGTCCCAGGTGTCTCGGAGGAGTTTGGCTGTCCCGAGGAGAGGAGGGGATGGGGTCTCTCTGCAGGGGAAGGAGCTGCCTGCTTAGATGAGGGCACCTTACACAACAGGGTGCAAGGGCCCGGAATCCCGGCAGAGCAGAGGGGGCGACAGCGCCCTCCCAAAGGGTGTGTGTGTGTGACCCCGGTCTCTTGCGGGGCGGGGGGGGGGGGGAGAGAGTGAAGGGCTGCAGGAACCTCGGGGTGGGGGGCTTCTCAGTCCCTTGCGCGAGGGAAGGGGCGGGCTGCGGGACTGTGTGTGTGTGTGTGTGTGTGTTGGGGGGGGGGGTCCTCAGTCCCTTGCGCGAGGGAAGGGGCGGGCTGCGGGACTGTGTGTGTGTGTTGGGGGGGGGGGTCCTCAGTCTCTTGCGCGGCTGCGGGAGCCTCAGCGCGGAGAGGGCGTGGGTGGGAGACGAGGGGCTGGGCTGCGCGTCCAGGGAGGTGCCCTGCCCATTGCTCCAGTCCCTGCCCGTCTGCGTTGCGGGGGATTTTGTAATCCCATCAAAGGGCCGGTCCTCGCCTCCTCCCTCCCGCGCGTGTGACAAGCCCCCTGCTCGCCGCCAGCTCCAGCCCCACTCGCTGTCTGGCTGCCGCGGACTCCGGACCGTGACTGCTCCCCCCTCCCCAGCCCAGCTGAGCCGCCGCCGAGCTGATCGCATCCGCCCTGGCCGCTTTGCAGCGGGCTCCCCTCGCGCGTTCAACTTCCCCAAACTCCTCTGCCTGCTGAACGCCGGCCGGCTCCCATGGATTTACAGCGCCTCGCCCGCTGCTTCGCGCTGCTCTTCCTGGCCTCTTGCATTGGCCACACAGCAGCTTTCCGGAGAAACATCCCCCGAAGGCAAGGTGAGAACCTCTCCCCGTCTTCCTCCTCCTCCCAGGCCTGGGAGAGGGGCAAGCAGGAAGGTTTCGGCTCGCAGAATATGCCGGGGGGAAGCCCACTTTCAAGACAAATCTGTGTATGGAGGAGAGTGGGTGGAGTGGACAAGCAAACGCGTGCAGTCCCCCGGCACAGACAGGGTTAAGTCCATATCACCCCTCTCCCCTGATGGTAAATCTGAGAGCTTTAGAATCCACTGTTTGTATTTCATTTCTCTATAGCCACAAAGAACTGTGTGAGTTGAGACAGCTTCCATGTGATCTCAATTACTGGGCACTGAGGGGAAAATCCTCCAAAGGAGGACTAGTGCCCTCCTCGTCTTTAAACCTCTATTATTTGATCCATATTGTCAAAAGCTCTCCATTTCCTGTTGTTAAGAAGGATGTTTTCCCTCCTCTGCTTAGTTATTCCTGATGTTCTGAAATTGTTGGTGCATGTGTTTTGGTCATTTACAGCATCTCTTCCTGTTTGGGCTGTCTGGCTTTCATATAAAATCATGGATTTCTTTAACTCTATGTAATCCCATATTTTAATGGCAATTTTTAGTTTTTTCTTTAGAGAGCTAATTAAGAAGTATTTAACTTGAGGTGTCTGTTTCATCTAAAAATCTTTCTAAAGAGAAGTGTCTCTAAGTACAGTGATTTTTTTCTAATTTTTTAATTTGCCTTTGTATCTGAGATATTAAGTGTTAAAGGAAATTGTGAGGGCAAGGAAAACAGTAATACATAAATTGTTAAATGGCTGCATCTGTTCTTCGTAAGTCTATTGTTAAGACTTCAAAATATGTATTTTGAATAGCAGATGTCTGTTTTGGGATTAATGATTTGCTTGAACAGTGGAAAAAGATTCCACTTTATTTCAGAATTTACAGTCTGACTCGCAAAGTACCTTCAGAAATAATGGGGAAACACTGAAATATCTGTTAGTATGAAAACAAAGCAATGCATCCAATCCTGTTCCCGCTGAAGTCTATAAGAGTTTGTCCTTCTCATATGACTATTTTATGTTTTATTGTTTCATGATGCATCCATTTGAAAATGAACTTTTGTCTCAGCTCAGAAAAGATGGACCTGCTTTACACTGTGCTTTGTATTATTGTCTGTCTGTTCCTTTTCTTGCAGTGGAGGGGTACCAGAACAATATTCTGTATTCTTGGGATGCAGATTTTCATTTCATTCATTCTGAACACAGTACAAGAGCATGCAAATACAGTATTACATTGTCTCTTATTGTGCAAAAAGTCTTGAACTCCCCATACTAGGCTACTAGAACTAACAAATGCCTCTTTGCATAAGTTTAACATGATAGCACTTCTTATTCTTAAACTTTAAATGTGTCCTCTTTTGTAAATTATAGTTATGACTAAAATACTAAGTGTAATATTTCCTATGTAGCCCCAAATATCTTGTTCAAATTCTTTCATCATATATTTTATCAATATATACTTTCCCTAGTGTTTTTTATTTTTCATGATCGGCTAGGGATTGGTGTCTGCCAAAAAGGCAAAGGGCCTCATTTTGACCTAGAGTGACCAGATGTTCCTGTTTTAGAGGAAAAACAATGAGGAGTCCTGTGGTACCTTAAAGACTAACTAATTTATTTGGGCTTAAGCTTTTGTGGGTAAACCCCACTTCATCAGATGCCTCTGACGAAGTGGGTTTTACACACAAAAGCTTAAGTCCAAATAAATCGGTTAGTCTTTAAGGTGCCACAGGACTCCTCAGTTTTTCAGATACAGACTAACACAGCTATCCCTCTTTATAAGGACAGTCTTGATATTCAGGGTTTTGTATTATTTGGGCACATATTACCCCCCACCTCATCCCAGTTTTTCACACTTACTATCTGGTCAGCATATTCTGAGCTCATATACATGAATGCACATTAAAGGAAACACCACTGAAATCAGTGATGTTACAGGATCAGAATCTGGACCATTTTCTTTTTCCTCCTCATCAGGTTCCAGTTCAAGAAACAAATCCTGCTGCCACTGAAATAATTGACAACATTTTACTTCCATTCAGAGAATAAAATCCAGGCCATAATTTGTGGCATTGCAGTGATCACAGGTAACACTCAGGTGAAGCTCCCAGTCAATGGGAGGTTTACCTGGATAGTGACTGCAAAATTGGCCAGAGTATTTCAGATAGTAGAATTACTCCCATGGCAATGAATTATGCAATGCACAGAGGGCTGGCACATCAATGAAAGAAAATGGACAGGAGCAGGCAGACAGTCACTGCATCAAAATGTAAATTGTGAACTTTTTGTAAAGCATATTTTTGTACAGTTCATTGGACCATGACACAGGGCATAGTAAGTTACAGCAAAGACTCCATTCATTCCCTAAGGGCTATATGCTACCTTTGATCTGCAGTTGAGCTCCCGCTGACGTCAATGGGATTTTTGCATGTGGATCAAGGGCAGTATATGGTCCTTGGTATTAAAAGTTAGAGGCCTAGATACTAATTGAACATTTATACCCCCAGCAAACTGCATTGTTTTCAGTTCCCTGTTGCACTCAATAAAAAAAATGTAAAATACAGAGATGAGGCAACGAAATGGTAAAGTCACTAGATTTGCCAATTTGCTAATTGTATTTGTATAATTTTATAAGATGGCAGTGATTATAGGAAATACTGCTGGCTGACAGAGGGAGTTCCAAAACATTAAACCATAATCCTGGTCCCCCTAAAGTCAGTGTAAATTTTGTCATTGGCTTTGTTTGGATTGGGATTGTGGGCCTAGTGAATCATTTTTTAAATTAATCTGACAGGCTCTATAGTATGGTAGTAGAATAAAATGTTTGCAACTTGGGAATCTATCTATCTATCTATCTATCTATCTATCTATCTATCTATCTATCTATCTATCTCACAGTTTTCTCTTTTTAATTTTTACAGTTAATTTAAAATTCATCACATCTTTGTCACTCATTATTGTGAAAAATGCCAGTACAGTTGGAAACATAATACCTAAATTCAATCTGATCTTAAAGCCTTTATTGGACAGATGGCTAATTTTACTGGTCTGACCTTGCCTCTTAGAGATCTAGTCCCATGATCCTTGTAGCTGTGACTAAGCATTGGGATAATTTAGATAGACCGGGGTCGCACTCAAAAAATTAAACGTGCAATAACAATGTCACTTCTAAAGTTTACATATGTAATTATGGCTATATTTGTGAAGCAATCACGTAGTAGTAGAAGTGTCTTTATGTCAATTTCAGGTTAATACAAAAGAGAAGAACTGACCTAGTAGAAATTTATTGATGATGTGTTCAGTTAAAGTATTTTAATTATGGAAAAAGAAAAACTTCCTTTCTTCTGATATTGTATATATAAAACTTTTTAATTGTATAATTTCTTCTGCAATATTGTATATGCAACACTTTTTTTCTGATTGCTTATATTATGTTAAGGCAGTTTCATTTTTCTGTCTTAAAGTAATCCTGTTTTATATCCAAAATTACTACTTTTCTTCCTTTTCCATTATTCAAAAAGATGCCACTCATTTGTGGCAATAATTTTACGAAACCTGTGCAGGCGTTTGAAAACCCACATTGCCACATGGTTTTAGAGACGGAAATCTCCTGGGGAGTTTGTCTGTAGCAGTATGTAATTTAAATCCCAACTACATGCTGCCCAAAACTACAGTATTGCAATTGTAGGTTTCATAGAAGCCTTAGACTGAGTCCATGCTGTGAAATGTCATTTTTCAATACACTGAGAACAGGTATAGTTCTAGGTAACATGCAGCTCTGCTTGCATCCTGCTGTTTATCATATGTTGGAAGGTTAAGAATGAAAGACAACTATCTTTTACTCTCATATCAAAAAGTAGTGGGTGAAGAAAAGATAAGATACTGAAAAGGTTTTTTTTTCTTTGCACTTTTAATACCCATAGAAAATGGGACTTGTACAAGAATTGTATCAGAGATACCACCAAAAAGGTCACATTGTGAAGCAAGTGATAAAACCAGTTCATCTTCAATAATGAGATCTGACTGAGAGGTCTTGAGGGTCAAAAGAAGAAAGGTAGTCAAACTCTCCTCAATTTTTCAAAATTTTCATTCAGAGTCTGGTTTACAAAGATCAATTTTGTAATCCCCAGAAAGTGACAGAGAGAAATTTGTTTGTGAAGTTAAAAGTAAAATAAACAATAAAAATGCTACAACTACTACAGCTTACAAAATGGAACTTCATGAATCAGAACCCTTGTGACCATAATCAAAACATCCAGGTGAGTGCAAGACTTATTTGAACATTTATTTACAGTCACATTACATATTTATTATGTAATAAGAAATAGAACATCAGGCACATTTTAAAATAGATTAGAATGAAGCTAGACACAACATATGACAATAAACTGAAAAGCCTGCAGTTCCCAAAAGTCTTGCACTTTTATGTTATTTCAAATGTCTCTCTAAAGACCAACATGGCTACAGTAACACTACATACATCTCTCTAAAGCTGTTGCTAGTGTTCAACATACAAACTGTTTTCTTTGCTTTATGCACGAACATAGATTTTTGCTCTGTGTTCTACTTTTATTCCCACCCTCAATGGACTGGTTGCTAAAATAGCTTAATCATCCCTTACTCATAATTGGTATAGTAGTAATAATAATATAATGAAGCTTAATGGTACTCTAGTTGCATGGAGGGGAGAGCAGACTCCTGAGGTTGATGTTGGCTCTCATTAGTATTTGTGGCATTAATATGCATAACAATATTCTGTGGTGTTACTTTTTTGTATTCTACAATATAGAATAAAAGTCAAAAGCCTGTACTTTATAAGACTATTTATTGAATAGAGCTGCATGCAGAGGACAAGTTATTTACTTATTCCCAAAATAGAAGAACTAGGGGGGTCACCAAATGAAATTAATAGGTGGCAGGTTTAAAACAAAGAAAAGGACATTTTTGTTCACTGAGAGCACAGTCACCCTATGGAACTCCTTGCCTGAGGATATTGTGAAGACTAGGACTTTAAAAGGGTTTTAAAAAGCAGTAGATAAAATCATGGAGGATAGGTTCATCAATGGCTATTAGCCAGGATGGGTAGGAATGATGTCACTAGTCTTGGTTTGTGTGGAGGTGGGTGACGGGAGGGATCACATGATGATTCCCAGTTGTCTTCTTTCCCTCTGGGGCATCTGGTATTGGCCACTGTCAGTAGACAGGATAAGGGGCTAGATGGACCTTTGGTCTGACCCAGTATGACTGTTCTTATGTTCTAAGTTTTGTATTTATTTCTCATGCTCTGGGATGAATTTTTTGATTCTGCCTGCAAATAAATTCAAATATTGGACTTGAATCTCATGGCTAACAGTAGTTATCCATTGATGTATTCCTTTGTCTCCACTGCTATAAGTGAAAAAAGACACCTCCTCATAACCTCTATTGACCAGATTTTCAAAAGTTTCCAATGTTCACCATCAGGGCCAGATGATCAGAAGAGCCAGATGCAGGCACTAAAATACATGGCTATATTTTACAAAGACTTTAGTTTGAAATAATTGAGTTCTTGGGAAAATAGGTGACCACAATAGGTGCTTTGTGGCAAGCACTTTTGAAAATCTGGATTTTTAGTTGTGTAAATAGCATCTGAACTACAGTAAAACTCCAATAGTCCAGCATCCAATAGTCCAGCACTCCTGATAGTCCAGCATCAAAATGGCAAGAGACTAGTGAGTGAGCTTCGGCAAAAAATGAGTCACAAGGTAACAGCAGCAGCAGCTGAACTGAACGAAAAGGGTAAAAAAGGCTTAAAAAAACTAAAACATTACAGTATACTGTATACAGTATGTACAATAAAAAGGGTTAAGAACACTTTATATACAGTATATACTGTATACATTATATACATAACCAGCTTATAGTACCTCCTGATACTCCTGCATATCTGATAATCCGGCACCACCTAGGTCCCATAGGTTCTGGATTATCGGAAGTCTACTGTATTTTGAAAATTTGAGACTCTGGAGAATGTTGTTTTCTTTGGAAAGGAAATGGCTTTCTGGTATTTTTTAATGAGTTTTGGATTCTATGGTACAACATTATAGTGTGAGCAGTCGTGGGACAGTGGGAACCCTGAGCTACCATCCCACACGCACATCCCACCAACACCCACGACCAACACCAGAGGAGCCCTAGGCCAGGCCCAGGCCAGTCCCAGACCACCCCCAAGTGTCTGACCAACATGGGCCTCAGCCCAAGTAGAAGTCCAGAGCAGTACCAGCCCTGGCCAAGAGGTTTCATACCCATTGTTTTCCAGAAGTCTCTTCTCAAGACTCAAAGGATTTGGAGGTCCGTCCAAGATATGCAGTATTTTTTAAGGCATTTCCAGAAAATAATTGGTACGGGGCCTCCCTTAAACTCTGTGGAATTTAAAGTTAGCCTAATGTGAACCGAATAGTTTGGTTTCCAACAGTGCTCTGAAGAGGAAGGATATTCTTGGAGTTCAACCATTTAGCATGGGTCTTGGGAAACATTTAACTTCCTGTTGCTGTCACAGACTTCCTCTGTGACCTGAGGAAAGTAACTTAATTCCTCTATGCCTCAGTTTCCCAGCTGAAAAATGAGGATAACAATATTTTCTTACTCCATCCTTTGTCTTGCCTTATTAGATTATAAACAGTTTGTAGGACATCCTGTTTCTAAGGGTGTGTCTAGACTACCTAGTTTTGTCGACAAAAGTGGACTTTTGTCGACAAAACAATACCAGCGTCTACACTACCGCTGAGTTCTGTCGACATAACGTCGACAGAACTCAGCAGTTTTGTCGACGCTGGTAAACCTCATTTTACAAGGCATAACACCTTCTGTCGACAGAACTCTGTCGACAGAAGGTGTTATTGCCTGTAACATTGCGTCCAGACTACAGAGTTCTGTCGACAAAGCAGCTCGCTTTGTCGACAGAACTCAATGTGTCTGGACGCTCTTTGTCGAGGGAAGTTTTGTCGACAGTATCTGTCGACAAAACTTCCGTCGACAAAACGTGGTAGTCTAGACGTACCCTAAGTATGTGTTTCTGCAGTGGCTAGCCCAAGGCGATTCTGCTAGGGCTCATGGGCACTATCATAACACAGACAATAATAATGCTTGAAGATCTCCTTATCCTCCAGGATTCCCTGAAGGATGTTCTTCACTGACAGCAGTGCCATTGTAGCATTTCAAGCATAGTCAAGCCTTGAGATAATTCTTCAGAGCCTCCCTTAGTATTTTATTTCCTGGCTTGATCTTGCATTAGGACTCAGTCTTACAAAGTGTTACATCTATAAATAACTTTAAACACGAGCCACCCTTTCGCTTTTTTTATTCAAGTGAGTAAAATTGCTTGTATAACTGTTTGCAGGATCAGGCCCCAAATAAAGAATGATTTGGCCTTTTCACAATATTTCTATCAATGAGTAACTGAAATGCTAATATGAAAAGACCATACATAGAATTACTCATCTGAGCATCTTTTAAAATCAGAAGAGTTACGTATGAAACTAAAATTACTTGCATGAGTCAATCTTTGCAGAAACGGGCCCTTAATTTGGTGTGTGTGTGTGTGTGTGTGTGTGTATATATATATATAAAGTATGCTTTAAGCATTAAAGAATACATGAGTCAATGTAGTTATGCTGATCTGAAGCATTTGCCAGCAAGAATGTAAGCATCAACCAGCACTGTGTGATCATATAATGTAAACTGTGTACATCAGAGGGACAGAACTATGTTTGTTCTGTGACCTTAATTCCAAATTTCCTGACTTTGTTTCGGGGAAAAAATTCTACTGGGAAGCTTATTCCAATTAGTAGTCCTGATTTCAGTAAGTGAACCCTCTGAAGTAAAAGAAAGCATTCCTCTGAATCAGTGTCTGGGATTGGGCCCACAGTATATTGCCTTTTCTTGAATTTTTTTTTGTCACACACACAATTTAAAAGGAAAAATATGTTTAGTTCTTTTAAAAAGAAAAATACCCGTGTTTGTTTGACTGTCCAAACCAATGAAAAAAGCTAAATATTGTTTCTTGAACTTTACAAATAACATTCACCTGTGATCTGAAACAAGGATGGGAAACATTATTCCCAAAGGTAACTGCTTCAGAAAGGTATAAAACACTGAAAATAAGGGCTTAGAATGAAAACGCTGCTTCGGTCATTAAAAAAAATTAACAAGGCACTCATAAAACCACCAAATCTTGATGTGTATAGTGTAGAATTCATACAGTGAATGTCCCCATCATGGGAAATTCCTACACATGTAAGTAGTGCCATTGAGTTACATCCATGAGTAAGGATCACAGTGAATTAAGGTTGCAGGTCCTATGTCCTGAATGAAGGATTATTCTTCCTTGTGAGGAATCCGTTCAAGCAGGATATTGATCCAGGGAGTTCTATATCCAAAAGCAGTATAGCAACTTATCAGGCTAAAGGAGTAACTTTTTTCCCTATTATCTGTGTAGTGTGATATTCAAAAGATGCAGGTACAAGCAAGGCTCCTTTTTTCTTAGGAGATCTCTTATCCAAATGTTACCAGAAGTCACTATGTCTAGTTTTCAAATCTAGATAAGATCAACTATATTATAAACAGAATAGACTTGCTTGTTAAAGCACCCAGTTACTCTCAACTTCCTGTGACTCTCAGATATTGTGGCGATAAGTGCCTTACAAAACCCTAAGACAAAAAGATAATCTCTTTGGTTCATGATGCTGTTTTATCATTATTTGAGTTTGCTTTGCAGTTAATATAACCTCTCGTAGGTGATGTTCAAAAGTGAACAAGGTTATTCTTGTAGGAAAAAAGGGTTGAGCCATAGTCAGTCTATAAATATCCAAGGTCTTAGTGTATATGCAGACTGGTGTATTAGACCCAGAAAGATTCTCGGATCTGTAAGAATTCCAGGTCTAAATTAGCCCTCATGACTCTCTTGATTTTCAGTCATCTAAAATTACTGGCACCTGTGAGAATGAGCCCCATGCGATCAAATTCACATCTGTGAACATTTAGAACATCACAGTTTGATGTGTCTTTCTAAAATTAGTGGAAATGAACACACTGTGAATGTTCAGCATGCTGTTTTCAAATACAGAAGATACTTAGTTTCTTCTGACATGTCAATGGCATTATCCAAGTGTAACCCTTCTGCCACTTGGAGCCGGCAGTGAACAGTGCTGGGTTCAATATCCAGGGGTTGCTTTTCAATGATACAACACAGACTTGGCTCGAGCCTCCACCAAGTAACCTGGAGAAATAACACCACTCTGGGTACTTCTAGACTACAAGCCTCTTTCGAAAGAGGTCATCTAAACATCCATAAGACTTTTGAAAAAGCGATTCGCTTTTTTGAAAGAGAGCATCCAAGCAATTTGGACGCTCTCTTTCGAAAAAGCCCTGTTTGTGTTCAAGAACGCCTTTTTTTGAAAGAGCTCTTTTGAAAAAAGATGTTCTTTCTTGTAAAATGAGGCTTACCGCTGTTGAAAAATCCGCCACGTTCTTTCGATTTAATTTCGCAGCAGCAGTCTAGATGCAGGGGAAGTTTTTTTTTAAAAAAGGCTACTTTTTTCGAAAAAACTGTTTAGTCTAGACATAGCCTCTGAGAGGCAATACTTGCCCACTAACAAGCACAGAGTCTGAGGCTGTGTCTACACTGGGCCACTTATTCCAGAAAATCAGCCGCTTTTCCGGAATAAGCTGCGAGCTGTCTACACTGGCCCTTGAATTTCTGGAAAAGCAACGACGCTCTACTGTACAAAATCAGCCACTATTCCGGAAAAACTATTCTGCTCCCGCTCGGGCATAAGTCCTTATTCCAGAACACTGTTCCGGAAAAGGGCCAGTGTAGATAGCCCAGTAGTCTTTTCCGGAAAAAAGCCCCGATCGCGAAAATGGCGATCGGGGCTCTTTTCCGGAAAAGCGCGTCTATATTGGCCACAGACGCTTTTCCAGAAAAGCAGCCTGCCAATGTAGACGCTCCTTTTCCAGAAAAACTGAAAACGGAATAGTATTCCGTTTTAAGCATTTCCGGAAATTCATGCCAGTGTAGACACAGCCTGAGTGTAGAAAAGAAACTTTTATTGAAAGGAGGGAAAATGTCACAAGCAGGGGTCCTAATCTCACAATGTCAGCAGGACACCCACCCGAGGGTGCGTGAGGCAGTGCTTTCTACCTTATGTTCTTGAGTTCTATAACCAAAAGTTCCTTTTCTGTGCCCCTCTCTATCCCTCACCACACCCCACTCACATAGGTTGTCCGTGGGCAATGAGGACCCAGGGTTCAGAGATGCAACTGTGTGAGTTCACCTCGCACTCACGAAAGAAGGCTTCTTGTTTGCCCTGCCATCTGAGAACTTGCTCTGGTAGCTGCTCACTAGCTGCAGTTCTTCTCTGATGGCTGCACCGCCAGCCACTCATTCCATTCATGGGTCGCCTTCTGCCCTCTGTCTCTCTGCTATCACCTCTGCACAACAGTCCCTTGTTCCACACAACTCTTTATGATTTTCAAGCTCTTAAGCTGAGCAGAAAACGCTGTCCCACCGCAAGTGAGTGTTAGCTCATTAGAGTATTTAAAATAACAGAAGACTCCCAATGGAGCTTATTTAGCTCTATCTTTTGACAGGGGAAAGGAACAGGTTAAAATAAATGGGGGACCCTTAGGAAGAGATACCACCCCTCTCTCACTTGCACAAGACTCCATTGTTCTGGGGGCTTAACTAAGCCCTTTGAGTTGAGGACGACCTTAAGGACAGATTGAGCTCAGTTTTGTTCCCCTTTATTCATACAATAAAGACAACAACACTGATAACAACATTTCACTACCTCTGCATTCAGCACTGAAGAGATTTGTAACAGACACCAGCCAAAGTTGATCACTTTGAGCGACACTGTTCTCTCTGCTAGATATCTAGGCAGAGTAGGTGTGTTGATGTAAATACTGTTTGCTCCTGAAATCTCTTCTCCTCTAGCTGTCAGGGGAGAAGTCATTCAGACCCTGCTTATATAAGTAAAAGTTTTTTTTAAAAGAGCTAGTTTTAAGTTACCTGATCTTAAAAAAATCTGAAAATATCTTTATAATTAGAGTAAACATATTTTAGGTTTGCCAAAAAAGGACACTGCTGGGAGGAGGAGCTGGATGTTGGAGAGCTGGAGTGAGGACTTTTAGTCCAAAATATTACTTTAGAAGGGGAAAAATACAGAAACAAACCCAAAGCACCATAATGATTTAAAATAGGGGTTTAGGACCAAAACGTATGTGATGTTAAAGGGAGTCCTCTGTAGAGATCAATGGCTAGAATTTGGTTCTTGGCACAGAAATGCTGTCTCTGGTTTCATGTGCCACATGCCAGGGAATAACTGGAGGGGACTCCATGAACTGACTATTTATTAGAAAACAATTTGTAGTGGTGTAGCACATGCAGCATTTTAATCATGGGCATGCAGATGGGATTCATGGTGCTGCCTCCAAACTTTTTCTCCTGCAGCTTATGCTCCTCCTTCCAAGCTCCATGAAGGTTGCTACAGTCTCCAGCTTAAACACAGTGTCATGATAGCAACCCTATAACATCATGAAATGCAATGTCAAGGAATACAATGCTGTTTCCATATGTGTCTCAGTGGATGTGACATCACCCATGAATTATAACACTGGGCCACTTGTGACTTTGGATTGAGGGCAAAGCTTCTCCAGTGATAATGAAAGAAGGAAATTGGAGAATGATAGAGGAAGACTCATCACTGTAAAAAAGGAGTTAGGCTTTGTCTGTGCTGCCAGTTGAGGGGAAAAAAACTTCTTAAAAACAAACCCTGAAAGACAAAAGTTTTGCTATGGCAAGTGGCAGGGTAAATGGCTCATTGTTGGCAGGAGTGCTCTCCCGTCGGCAGTGCAAACCCTGCTTCTATGGGCTGGCAGTATTTTGTTGGCAAAAGTGTCAGCAAACGCTGCCCAGCTTTTAGTGATATGCCTCTTGGCAGTCAGTGGCCTTTGCTAAAGTCTCAGTTCCATCTGTGCCAATCCCTTCTTCTGCAATCAGTTTATGCAAAGTATTCAATAACATCCATCATTGTTCATGCTCAAAAGGAGTGTGCATGAAAAAATTATAAAATATATATGGACTGTGGTTTTTTTGCACAATATCTTACTGTTCCTTTAGAGCAGGTTATATGTTTAGAGTCTCAATATGAATTATATTCATTATATTAAGTTAAAATGTTTCCTAAACAAGCATAATTTGGATGGAGAAGATACTTAAAAGTTAGGGTATGTCTACACTACCCCGCTAGTTCGAACTAGCGGGGTAATGTATGCATACCGCACTTGCTAATGAAGCCCGGGATTTGAATTTCCCGGGCTTCATTAGCATAAGCGGGGAGCCGCCATTTTTAATCCCAGCTGCTTCGAACCCCGTGCAGCGCGGCTACACGGGGCTCGAACTAGGTAGTTCGGACTAGGTTCCTATTCCGAACTACCGTTACTCCTCGTGAAACGGGGTTCGAAGCAGCGGGGATTTAAAAATGGCGGCTCCCCGCTTATGCTAATGAAGCCCGGGAAATTCAAATCCCGGGCTTCATTAGCAAATGCGGTATGCATACATTACCCTCCTAGTTCGAACTAGGAGGGTAGTGTAGACATACCCCCAGTGATGCCAACCTAACCCTTGGTGTAGAACCAGCTAGAATGATGGAAGAATGTTTCTGTCAACCTAGCTATCTTAGCTTTGGGAGGAGGAGTTCCTATAGGGATGGAACGCCCCTCTTTTTTTTTCACTGTGGAAAGCATCTACACTATGGCACTACAAAGGCAAAGCTATGGCAATGTAGCTGTGTTGCTATCACACAATAGTGTAGACTTGGCCTTCGTATGTTGTCAGAGGAACCCTTCTAAGGAAAAGAACATTTTGTAAAAGAACATGGAAAAACATTAAGACACAGCAAGGAGAACATTTTCCAAGTACTGGGCAACAATTTAGCCAGAAGATTCTCAATGAAGCTTCATATTAGAGATGTTAAATTGTGTGTAATTAAGTAACCATGTAACCACTGAAAATTTCGATGGCAGTCGGATTCTCGGGAATTGATGCGCGCTGCTGCCTCTGATACAGAAGCAATAGTGTGGGGTGACAAGTGGTTCCTTGGGAGCTGGTATGCACAGGGAGCTGGCTTTTAAGCCAGAACCCAGCACGTACTGGGAGCCTGCGTGTAATCATGCATGTTAACTGATGAGCCCAGGCTTATAGGTTAACCATTTACAGTACATGGATATATTTTCACATTCTCACTTCATATAGCTAAATCCTGACCAATGTGCTCCTAAGTGATGGTAGTTGATGAATAAAAGATTTGTAAGGTTATTTATTTGGAGTTATAACAATTACAATGGCACCATACACTATTGTAAAGTTGTACTTTGGTCTTTGATTTCTGTAATAACTACAAAGCCAATGAGCAATAGTTATCCTCACTGCCATACCCATAGCAGGAATATTCAGTGAATGTAGAAGTCTGATTTTTATTCATATCTTATCACTTAATTTCATAGTAGTTGTAACATCCTTCACACTGTGTGTTGCCAGGGAATAGTGCGCAAGAATCAGGTCTGCTTTAAGCATGAGATGACTGAAATCACACAAGTCTTCAGCTTTCTGCCTCTGACATACCCACTAGGTCATGTATCTTATTGCTGAATTGTTTTCACTACAGATTCCAACAACTTGAAATAAACATTTATTTCTACACCTTGGGCATCATCAGCTATTTGCAGTGTCAGGAAAGTCTGTGCTTCCAGCCAATTGTGACAAATATTGTGTGATGGGTGCCCCGACTGTACCTTAGCTAGAAGGAGGAAAAGATTGCAGAATGACATATTTTCCTTACACCTATGTTTACGAGAGCCATTATAAAAGGGGGTAATAACAAGTAATAAGCAGTTAAGTTTCAGAGAGGACATTCCTCTTTACCAGTTAATATATGGCTGGTTATAGCATATTTGTGACTTCCACTTGTTTTATACCCATAACTTGTGTTACACAAAAATAAATGCTCACCATGGTGGAGAGGAAACACTTCATTACAAATCACAGAGGAGACTGATTGTGGCATGATGCTGCAGTCATATGCTCGAGGCAGTGAGGAAGCACATGGCCCGAGGAGAGATTCCAGGCATTGTACCTAAAACGTGTGCAGAGAAGTGGCGGCAGAGCCTGGCCACTGCACTGCTCTTGAAGTGCATGCAGTGTCTGCTCCCTTCTGTGCTCCCACAGCTTTGCTCTCTGCCCTATTTTGTAGGGATGTCAATGTGTAGTTGACTATTAATGGATAAGCCTACGCTTATTGACTACACACACTTCCCACCCTTGCTGCCTCTATATCAAAGCAGCGGGGGAGGGGGGAAGGAGTGGGAGCTGGTGCCCATGAGGTGCTGGCTTTAAGCAGGCTCCCCACGAGCACTGGATCCACCTGCCCCGCACAACTCCACGCAGCTGCCTTTAATAGCACAGCGTGTGCGGGCGCAGGCTGGAGTCGATATGCACAGGGAGCTGGCTTACAAGCAGGCTCCCCAGGTGTGCCAGATCCTGAGGACCCACCTGCCCCTCCCCTCGCTCCCTCCTATAGAGGCAACTGGGGGAGGTGGGAGGCAGGAGCACACTGGCTGCTGGCCCGCCCTAGGGACTATCAAATAGTTGTGTAACTGCTAAAATGTCATGCAGTTACATGACTATTCAATTACCTGATATCTAACATCCCTATTCTTTAGAGAGGCTAGAGCTGGCAGTGAAACTTGTCCTGCATTATACGTGCGTGCTCTAAGTGCCAGGATTCCTGTTTGGATACACTGCTAGGCTTTAGTTCAGGAAAGTATCCCTGGGCAAGCGTATACTTGACTTTAAGACATGCTTAAATGATGTCAGGTGCTTAAAGTTAAGCTTGTGTATGAGTGTTTTTCTGGCCCTAACCAAGATGCCACAAGAGGTGGGACACCATGGCAGAATCAATACTGTGACACTGTGTGCTTATTTTTATGGGACTCCTTGTCTTGTATTCTAGCTTAAGTTCTAGATCACAACTCTCTTATACCTCCTACGCAGGCTATAAATACCACAGTGATATACACCTTATTTGTACCCCAGACAGATATTCTGTGCATGCCACAAGAACCCAGTATTGCCATTCTTTCGGGATTCAAGTACAGTTGAATGGCTGTTACCTCTACATTAATTCCAATTAGGTATGTCTGCATTGCCCATGTCTTTAGGTAGCATGTAGAGCTCATCACCCTAGGCTCTTTACTTGCCAAGCTGTGCCTGCTTGTCTACACTGCTGTCTTGAGCACTGTAGTATCCTGCTGCCTTCCCACGCTGGAGCCTTTCCTTCTGTGGGAAAAGACACGCCCAGTGGGGAAAGGCTCTGGCATTAGAGAGGCAGCAGGGAAAGGCTGCCAGTTCCTTGCTGCTGGGACCCTTCCCCATTGAAGACAAAGGCTGTGCCAACTCCCCACTGCTGGAGCCCTTTTCCTCCATAGGTAAAGCTGGAGAAACTCACTCAGTGAGGGAAAGAAGAGGCACGTGAAGGCAGTGGCACTGGAACATGTTCAATAGTTGGGTTCTTGAAAGCCAGCTCCCTTAATCTGGTCCACAACCTTCCCCCCTCAGCTGGACCCTGTCTCTGGGAGGGGGGACCTGGACAGAGGACAGGGGACCAAGGCTAGGGCCACAGCTGGGGGAGGGCACAGGGCAAGCAGCTGGGACCCTCAGAGCAGATCTCCAGCTGCGGGGCCCTGGTAGTAGGGCCAGTGACCAAGAAGTGGGGCACTGGGACAGTGCCTCAGGAGCAGAGCCCTGGGAGCAGCCTTTCCTGCTTTCCTGTCCCCCCACCTCTACCCCCTGCGTCCACACAAACTGCTGCCTGTGATAAAGGCAGCAGCATGGAGTGACAAGTGGCACTGTGGCTTTTAAGCTGTCTTGCCTCTGTACCGCCTCCTGATATAGAGGCAGCATGAGTGGTGGGGGAGAAGAATGTGGGTAATCGACTAACTGACTATTCTTTTATATCCCTAATGGAATACCCTGCATGTGGGGGGATCTTGGAGAATGAACTGTTTTCTTCTCTTGTGTAAATCTTTTGACACAGGGTACAGAAGGGCAGTAGCTTCCATTCTGGACTGTTGATTGGATTAGTCAGGGACAGGAGGACTGTACTGTGGTCTGCTCCAGACTCAGAGTGGGGAGGTGGGGGTAAATTCCATCTCCTTCACTCCTGCTCAGTTCCACATACAGGGCCTCAATTTCAGCTTTTGTTGTTTTCATTAGTTAACCTAAAGGTCTATCAGTACATGTGCTGAAAAAGAGAAACTGCATAGTGCTTATCATCATTTTCTAAATGCTTTAGACATCAAAAAAATGGCAGCAGAGACATCTCTTTGGTCACTGGTCTGCTGTGGTCCTGACACAATCACCCTTTGATGGTTGTGTTTGGGAGATTCCTGCTGTCTTACTCAACACTGCTCAGCAGTGGTAATTGGACCAAGTGTTGAAAAGATGCCACTTTTTTTTATTCTGGAGTTCCTGACCTTTGTTGGTTTGTCATGCAATCTAAACACACCGTTTAGTTAACCTTGTTCAGAAATTGAATAAAGAAAACTCTGACATTGTTTATTTTTGTTACAAATGATGGACCTTTTGCTGTTCACACTGAAATCAATGAAAGTTTTTTTCATTGATTTCAATGAGTCTGTGATCAGGCTTCATATATTTTAATTTAGTGAATCCTTGGCTACTTTAATGATATAGATTTGAGTGCTAGAGACATCATAAGTATACTGAGTCTCAAAACATGATTTTAAAACTCGATTCTTTCCAATAATCACTACAGTAAATCTTTGAGTCAGGGTATGTCTACACTACAGTGTTAATTCGAGTTATCTTAATTCAAAATAGTTAATTCGAATTACGCTAATTCAAATTAATGGGTCTACACACAAAATGCAGTTCGAATTAGCATTTTGCTATTTCAAAATACAGCGTCTACACTGAGTGGACACTGATTCAGATTTAAGGCTGATTGGAACCAGGTCGGGGTGGGGCATCAGTCCATGATGTCCGCACTAGCCCAGGCGGGTGCCCGCCTCTTGCGGTCCCGGGCAAGCTCCCGGGAGCCGCCAGCCTGGTCCCGGGAAGAGGGGGAGGACTGGGGGGCATCGGGTGGCTGGCTCGAGCCGTGCCAGGTGCAGGGTCTGCTGGCTGGGTGCTGGCAGGCTTGCACCTGGCACGGGCACTGTAGCCAGCCCGTGCCCCTTTAAGGGGTCCGGGGCCGGGAGGGGGGCAGACGAGTTTCCCTGGTGTTGGCCAGAGTGGCCACCAGGGAAACCTGGGGAGGGCTAGCCTCCCACTAGTTCGAATTAAGGGGCTACACACCCCTTAATTCGAACTAGCTAGTTCGAACTAGGCTTAATCCTCGTAAAATGAGGTTTACCTAGTTCGAACTAAGCGCTCCGTTAGTTCGAATTAAGTTCGAACTAGCGGAGCGCTAGTGTAGCGCCTATGAAAGTTAGTTCGAACTAACGTCTGTTAGTTCGAACTAACTCTGTAGTGTAGACATACCCTAAGAGCCTCCCTGGTCTGCCCGACTGGAGGCTTGTTCCTCATTGCTCCCTCATATCCTTCCACTTACCTCTCCCCCCAACTCCGCTTCCTGATGTCAAATAAAATACACATATTTTCATGAACACAAACTCTCTTTATTTAATAAAACCGGCGGGGGGTGGGGGGATGAAACTCTGGTGAGACTGGGGAAAGGAGGCAGGAGAGAAGAGGAGAGACGGTGAGAGAGGGGAGGGGGAAACCTGGGATAAGGGAGTTGGAAGGAGAAGAAGGGGGAGGGGAAGCTCAGGGCTCAGGGTTGGGGGTCTTGCCAGACCACCTTGATTTTCATGCGAACCTGCTCCTGGGATCGCATGTGGCCTTTGGTGGCCAGGCTGGCAGCTATCCTGCCATAGACGGCTGCATTCCTCCATCTAGTATGGAGATAATGGACATTGGGGGCATCCCCCCCAAACCTGAGTAAGGTCCACCCTGATCTCTGCACTGGACCAGGAAGGTGTCCATCTTCTCCAGGCCCTGGCAGACTCCTGGGAGCTGGCAGACTGCTCCTGGGGAGTGGTGGAGCGCT
Source organism: Pelodiscus sinensis (assembly GCF_052426305.1). Lineage (NCBI taxonomy): Eukaryota > Metazoa > Chordata > Testudines > Trionychidae > Pelodiscus > Pelodiscus sinensis. The sequence continues at coordinate 105,602,585 of NC_143057.1, read as the reverse complement.
GGCTGCCAGTGGCTTTCTGGCTCATGTTTTGGGGTCATGTTTTGGGTCAGAAACAGTGACTGCTGGCTCTGGGCCGGCAGGCTTGGAGCTGGCACAGGCACTGTGGCCATAGTTTACCCCTTTAAGGGCTCTGGGAAGGGTGGGGGAGGAAGAGGAGTGTTCTTACTTGAGGCTGGAGTGGCCACCAGGGCACCCTGGGAAGGCTGGAGGCCCCCTATCATATATATAGTAGCCCAATGTCTGTGACTCTGTAACGCTGAAACGCTGGCTGTTCCCTCTGGGCAGCTCTGTTGCCTCCCACTGTTGCACTTGGCTGACTTCTGCACTGCTCATCCGAGCCGCCGCGCAGGAGCAAGTGGCGCAAGCAGCCGTTTGGGGTCTGTGCTCCCCATGCAGCACGGGTGAGCAGTGCAGAAGTCAGCCGAGCGCCATGGTGGGAGGCAACAGCACCGCCTAGAGGGAACAGCCAGGGGGCTGGTCCTGGACGAGCGTGTGTCTCTGACATCAGGAAAGGGTGTCGGATTCAGAAGGAGGAAAGTAGAGCAGACACAGAAGATGCAGAGGAGACAGAGAGGAGAACAGAGGACAGTGGAGAGGAGGCAGAGGACAGTGAGAGAGAAAGTGAGAGAGACGCAGCAGCAGGAGAAGAAGAGAAACAGAGTGAGAGGCGGGAGGAGGAGAAGAGAAAGAGAGAGAGAAGGAGAGAGAGGCAGGAGGCAGACGAGAGTTGAGAGAGAGAGAGAGGGTGAGGCAGTAGGAGGAGAAGAGAGAGAGAGAGAGGCAATTTGCGCCGCTTGTCCCGCGTGGCAGCGTGGCTGAGCAGCGCAGAAGTCAGCCGAGCTCCATGGCGGGAGGTAAAGAGGAGTGGGGCGGTGATGTACTCACCCTGGGGGCAGGGCCTGGACGAGCATGCATCCCCGACAAAGACAGAGGAGAGCAGAGAGAGAGTGAGAGGCAGGAGGGGGAGAAGAGGAAGACAGAGACGGAGAGAGACACAGAAGGGGGAGGAGATCTGAGAGATAGGGGGGAGGCAGTAGGAGGAGGAGAGATAGAGAGAGACAGAGAGAGAGACCGGAGGCTCAGGAGAGAAGACCGACATGGAGGAGAGACCTGAAAATCCCGTCTTATGACAGGCTAATTTGCTTGTTTCAAAATAAGTGTCTACACAGCACTTATTTCGAATTAGCTAATTTGAGTTTGGTGTTACTCCTCATAGAATGAGGTTTACCAAATTCGAATTAAGTGCCCCCCTATTTAGAATTTAATTTGAAATAGTGGTTTGCCTGTGTAGACACTATTAAATGAATTTGAAATAATGACTGTTATTTTGAATTAACTTTGATATGTAGACATATCCTCAGTTTGTGGCTGGTCCAAGAGAAGGGAGCATGCTTTCCATCTGCCTTCCCGCATCTGTGCAAGAGATAACCACAGCTTTAGCTTATGTGTAGGCTGCAAACACAGGCCATGATTGCAGCTCAAGTTGACATATCTGAGCTAACTTTAATCTCAGTAGCTCAGGTACTAGATTAGTGAAGTCACCACGGAGCCATCATGGCTCAATGTGGGCTAGAGAGTCAACATAAGAACATAAGAATGGCCGTATTGGGTCGGACCAAAGGTCCATCTAGCCTGGTAGCCTGTCTGCCGACAGTGGCCAGCACCAAGTGCCGCAGAGGGGGGTGGACCGAAGACAATGATCAACCAATTTGTCTCGTGCCATCCATCTCCAGCCTCTGACAATCAGAGGCCAGAGACACCATTCCTGGGCCAATGAAGGTTGTGGGGGCAGTATCTGTGGGTGGTGAAAGTGTGCGGAGCCTCCTGGCTGTGCCTCTGCCTAGGGGCCAGGGGAAAGTTGCCACTTGAAGGGAGTTGCCCAAGGTGAGCATTGCCCAGAGCCTGCTCTCTAGACCCCAACTTTTTGCCCCAACCCTGAGCCCTCCCCCCACACCAAATCGCCTTCTGGATCTCGCAGCCCCTTCCATACCCCAACTACCTGCCCCAGCTTGGAACCCCCTACTGTGCGCAAACTCTCTCCCACAGCCTACAACCCTTCCTTTGCCCCAACCCCCAGTGATGAGTCTCCTTCCAAACCCAAACTCCCTCTTGGAGCCTGCATCACCAGCCTCTGAACCTGGCCCCTACCCCTGAGCCTGCACCCCCAGCCCAGAACCCATACGCACTCCATGCCTCAGCCCAGAGCCCCCCTACACTCCTGTATCCCAAACCCCTCAACCCAACCCCACCCGAGAGCCTGAACCCCTAGTCCAGTGCCCATACCCACTCCCACATCCCAAAGACAGATTTCCTTCAAGTCAGAGTTCCTTCCCACAGTCCTGCACCCCAAGCCCCTCATCACTGGCCCCAACCCACTGACCTCACCCCCAGATGGAGTCCTTACGCCCTCCACACACCCTGGCTACGTCTACACTGGCAAGATTTTGCGCAAATACTTTTAATGCAAGAGTTTTTGCGTTAAAGTATTTGTGCAAGAGAGCGTCTACACTGGCATGTGCTTTTGCGCAAGAGATGTGCTTTTGCACAAAAGCATCCGTGCCAGTGTAGACGCTCTCTTGCGCAAGAAAGCTCCGATGGCCATTTTAGCCATCAGGCTTTCTTGCGCGAGAAATTCATGTTGCCTGTCTACACTGGCCTCTTGTGCAAGAACAGTTGCACAAGAGGGCTTTTTCCTGAGCGGAAGCATCATAGTTCTTGTGCAAGAAGCACTGATTTCATATATTAGAATGTCAGTGTTCTTGCACAAGAACTCCCCGCCAGTGTAGACAGGCAGTATGTTTTTGCGCAAAAGCAATTGCTTTTGCGCAAAATCATGCCAATGTAGACACAGCCCCTGATTCAAACACCATCTTGAACATGATTTCTGCAAAGCAACCAAAATTAAAATAGTGATGCAAAACAGTCCTAGCCACAAATGCCTTTTTTACATTGTGATTCCCACTAGCTTTAACACGACTTCAGTGGAACTAGATTTAGAGCTAGTGGAAACTTTTTTGCAAACTTTTACCTATGTTCTTGTCCTCCTCCTGTGATTTACTAAGTATCCTGGGGGACAAAGGGAAACTCCTGGCATGCTCTGTTTCAGGAAGTTTCTTGTGATTATGTGAATCATTTATGGCCCCAGACCAAAACTCACCCCTCCCCATTCAGAGTCTGTACCCGCTCCCACACTCTAAACCCCTTGATCCCAGCCTAGGGTCCCCTCCTGTACCCCAAATGCCTAATCCCCAACCCTACTCCAGAGTCTGTAGTCTCTTCCACGTCCCAGCCCTCTGCCTCAGCCCAGAGCACCCTCTCATACTCCATACCCTTTAGCCCCAGCTGCACCCTGAATCCCTTAGCACTAGCCCTATTCCAGAGCCCCCACCCCACACCCCACCCACCCTTCCTCACCAACCCTCTGCCTCAGCCCAGTGAAAATGAGTGAGCTGAGTGAGGGTGTGAGAGCACAAGCAACAGAAGGAGAGGGGAGGAGTGAGCAGGGGTGAGATCTCAGACAGTGCAGGACCTTAAGGAAGGGGTGGGGAAAAGGTGTTTGGTTTTGAGGAATGAAAAATTTGGCAACCCTGTCTGCATCTACACCGAGGCTAAAGGCCAGCATAGTTGCAGTGCTCAATCAGGGGGTATGGATTTTTCACATCCATAAGTGCATTAGCTATGTCAACTTAAGTTTTAAATGTAGTTCTCCATCTGTTTTATCATCTGCAAACTGAAGTTACTCATAAAGTGTAGGGTTCCTGGGTAAATAATTAGTCATGGGTCTTTTGTTAAACAGTTTTGCCTCTCTTTGTCTGCAACACATCATGACTTTTTTCAAATGTACTAGTTAATTTCTGCAATCAATGTTACTGATCTGCAGCATAGTTATAATTATGAATTTTAAATACTCTTTCCAGGGATATTTTTCAAAATTGCTTAAAATTTATTGTTTCTGTATCTATTCCTTCCAGAAAACTTGTTTGGTAGAACATCCAAAAACAAGCATAAGAGGGACAAAAATACAAACTGAATTGGTTTACAAATTCTAAAAAATGTTTATGGCATACAGGCAGTCCCCGAGTTACGCATATCCAACTTACGTCGGATCCGCAGTTACGAACGGGGCCCGTCTCCCTGGTCTCCAGCAGACCAGGGAGAGGAAGTAAAGCGGCGGAGCACGTGTGCTCCGCGGCTTTGCTCTGCTTTGCTCCCCGTCTCCCTGATTTGCAGATCAGGGGGACGGGGAGCAAAGCTGTGGAACACGCGGGCAGCGGACAGCCCAGACGTGTCTGGGCTGTCCGCTGCCCGCGTGCTCCGCGGCTTTACTCTGCTTTGCTCCCCGTCTCCCTGGTCTGCAGGCCAGGGAGAAGGGGAGCAAAGCAGAGCAAAGCCGCGGAGCAGGCGGGCAGCGGACAGCCCAGACACGTCTGGGCTGTCCGCTGCCCGCGTGTTCTGCCGCTTTTCTCCCCGTCCCCCTGGTCTGCAGACCAGGGAGAGGGGGAGCAAAGCAGAGCAAAGCCGCGGAGCCCGAGGGCAGCAGGACAGCCACGGCGAGTCTGGGCTGTCCCGCTGCCCCCGTGCTCCGCGGCTTTGCTCCGGACGCCTGTGGTACAGTAGCTGGGGCGCTTCCGGTTGGTCCCGTAGCGCCGCTCTGGGCGCTACGGGACCAACCCAGCAGCACCCCAGCTGCTCTGCCCCAGGCGTCCCCAAGTCAGCCGCTGCTGAAACTGACCAGTGGCTGACTACAGGAAGCCCCTGCCCCGGGCTTCCTGGAATCAGTCGCCGATCAGTTTCAGCAGCAGCTGACTTGGGGATGTCTGGGGTTCTTAAGTTGAATCTGTATGTAAGTCAGAACTGGCGTCCAGATTCAGCCGCTGTTGAAACTGATCAGTTTCAGCAGCGGCTGAATCTGGACGCCAGTTCCGACTTACATACAGATTCAACTTAAGAACAAACCTACAGTCCCTATCTTGTACGTAACCCGGGGACTGCCTGTACATTTTCACTCTATTATTTACATAGTTCCAATTCTGATTTACCTCATTCATCTATTGTGGTGATTAGTTAAAATTCAAGAAGCACATTCTATCTGTAAAGAGCTAACGGAGTAGTATCGTTATTGTTTCCAATAACTTTAGTTTTTTTCTGAAATTCTTGCTGTTTTATTTCCAAAGGGGTTGTAAGGTTTTCTTGTTCTTGTGTATCAGAACTTTAATATGTGTCAAGCTGATGATCCTTAATGCAGGACAGAAGAGAGAGTTGGTAAAATGGACTAGAAGGTAAACTGGTAAACTGCACCAGCTGGCTACATTCTCCGTACTAGAACTCATATGCCAGTGGGAAGTAGCTAGAGTTTCCATCCATCCCTTCTGGGGCTGCAGGGAGGGAGTCTCCAGTGTATCATGCTGGTGGCATACCCAGTGAGGGAATTGCAGGAGGTTTCCATTCCCTTTGTGCTGCTTGCTTGGATTCCCATTACATTCCCAGGGGTGGACAGCCTAAGCGGAGGAGACCCTGAATCCAGGGCTCAAGTAAAGTCAAGGGATAACAAATGATAAGATGGGGACAGGAACGCTGGAATAATTGCATGGTGAACATGCTGTGATCCATGGACTCAAATTGTAAATCCTGTATATAATGGGAACCACCCTCGCATCTCTAGTTCTCTAGCACCTGCGAAGGGAGATGGAAGTGAGGGTCACAGGGTCCAAAGAAAGGAGCCAGCGCTGTTTGAGCAGTTCACAAGAAGTGGAGTGGGGATGAGAATCTGGCTCAACGTTTCCATTTCCTAAAGGTTATATTATGTAAACGTTTACTCTTTTGAATGTTCCTATGCAGTTTCTTTTGTGAGTAAGGGCTACTCATGTAAGGAAAGTTTTGTAAGATGCCCAGGGGGGAATGGCTGGTAGCAGGGGGAGCAGATATAGTACAGCAAAATCCCTCATCCAGGACCAGTCATCCTGGGAGGTCCATCTTGTATTTGAGTGCTGCACAAAATTTAGTCACCAATGCAATTGGATAAGCAAGTGTCTTGGAGTGTCTGGGAAATAGAACTCTTTAACACAAAACAAGTTCTGTTCCTCCTCCTGAGGTGTGTTTTCTTCCTCACAATGACAACAAAAGGACATAATTATTCAAAAGGAGTCCAATTAATGTAGTCCTTACACAGCTTTTAATCTGACAAAACTTCCATGGAAATCAATGAGAATTTTGTTTTGAATAAGGACTTCAGAGTTAACAACAATGTTCAGAAGTACAATTTGTACAATGAGACAGAAATCGATTTACCAGCCGCTCTCTTAAATCTTTCTGTTTGTATTATTGTGGCTTTGCCTAGCTTTTAGCCACCATAGCCAGTAGCAGATAAAAAATGGATAGACAACATAAACAGTGAAACTTACATGATTATCATAAGTGGCAGTCTTCTCACCTCAACTGCCTATCAAATAAAATAAAAAAGCATAAAACCAAAAGCTTCCTAGTAGTGGAATGTTGAAGAGTAACTTCTTAAAAGACCTAAATGTCAGCTGTACTCTTGTTTTAGCTTCTCTCCTAAAGTATCTTTGCTGATCAATTCTGGTGAGTGTATAGAAGGTGTTAAGTTTTATATTTACCTTCAATTAAATTAAGTTGGTGGAAATGACAACTGTAAATCTGATTTAGGTTTGTCTTACATCTAAAAATGACCTTTAAAATAACTTGATTTTACATGATATTTTGCTAGAACTACTTGAAAAAAATCAGGTTTTCTTAGCCTTTCCTGTCATTTATGATAGCTAAGGTCACAAAAACATTACATATAATAAAATTGCTGCCATGAAGGAAATAAAAGTTGCTATAGAAATATTTTTTCACCAGCAGTTTTTCATCAATTCTTTGTTATGCTTGTTTATGAAGTGCCTTTACCATGTGTTTTTTGGTTCCAAGAGCACTGATTGTTTGCCTTAAGGTTGCCAGGCATCCAGTTTTCAATTGGAAATCTTGGCTGAAGAAGGACCCCGGAGCTCTGGTTGGCAATGCTGACCAGACCATTAAAAGACATGTCAGTGGCACAGTAGAGGCCTGGGGTTAAGGCAAGCTCCCTATCTGTCTTGGTTCCACATGGCCCCAGAAGCAGCCGCCAGGTCCCTGTGATCCCTAAGCACAAGGAGGCTCTGTCTGCTCACTGTCCTGGCTGCAGGCACTGTCCCCATAGCTTCCATTGGTTATGACTCCCAGCCAATGGGAGCTGTGAAGATAGCACTCAAGGGCAGGGGCAGCGCAGAGTTCTATCTCCAAAGCTCCCATTGGCCAGGAACTGCGACCAATGGGAGCTACAGAGGCAACACCTATAGGCTCAAAGACAGCACAAGGAGCCTCCTTGTGCCTAGGGGCTGCAGGGATCTGGTTGTTTCTTCCTAGGAGCAGTAGTATGCGCTGCTGGGACCCTACACCCCACAACTCTCCCACATCTTACTCCTCTGACCCAGTGCAGAGCCCCCTCTGCAATCCAAACCACTCATTACCTACTCCATCCCAGAGCCTGCACCCCCTATGGAGCCCTCATCCCCCATTCTGCACCCCAACCCACTGCCCCAACTCTGTGAAAAGTGAGGGAAAGTAATGGAGAGTAAGTGTCGGAGTGAGGAGGGAATGAACAAGAGGGGGTAGAGCAGAGGTGGGGCCTCGGAGAAGGGGCAGGTGGGTTGGTTTTGTGCAGTTAGATAGTTGGCACTCCTAGTCTGGCTACTTATAGAATTTTTATTAAAAATCTTGTGTTTGATTCCATACTTCCTAGTCAAACATCCTAATGATTTCAATGGATTTGTGATCTGTGAGTTTGGGGTCCTGAGTTGTAGTGTTCTATGTTAAGGTTTCATAGACAATGAGTGCTAAAATTCCTTCACCCAGGATGGTAGCATTTGCTATCATTGTCTTTTCTCTAGGTAAATGGAGCTCATTGCATTTGCCCGAACATGTGCATGCGTACATATAAAGACCTACATCTTTTGTTTTGCTTGCAGAGCTCACTACCCGGTTGGTACTTGGATTAGAGTTACAAGAGGCGCTTGCTCAGTGCTTCATGATCCTTGCAGTTTGAGTCAGGATGACAGAGTTTCTTGTCAGTGCTTATTCAATTTACTATAGTAGTTGACTTGTGATCCTTATTATTTTACCAGATAAAGTGTCTTTGTTATTAAAGCTAATAACCTCCCTCAGATAATTGCAAGCTATTTTTTTGGCAAGACCATCAAAGAAATGTTTACAAAAATTATGAAATAAATTAAGGAATCATTTAACCCAAGTGGTGAAGAGTAATTAAATTAGTGTTTCACCATAGAATTACTCTAGTTACAGAGAAGGTAAATTCTCACCCATGTCCCTTTCTTCACATGCTCTTTATGGTTTCAGGCATGTAGCTAGGGGCATGGATTCCTGGGAATTTTCCTCTCATCTCTGCACCACTAATTTTAAGTAGATTAACAGGTGTGCTGAAGTAGTTGCAAATACAATGAAAAGAGAAGAAAATGCACTTTGATAGTTGATAGATTGACCCAAATTAATGCTGGGTCAGATTCTGCTCCACTTGTCAGGATGAGTAGGTAGGCATAGCAAGAAGCTACTCAACAGGAGTGAGAGTGGCAGAATCTAGCTGTTTAATAATTAGATCAGTCTGATTTTTGAAGGTTTTACAGAGTAGGGCAGCACACGTATGCTTCTTCAAACATATGCCCTTCAGCTGATTATGGGCAATGGAATTTTATTTCCTGAAACTTCTTACACAATATCATTTTGCTTTGAGGCAGATAGACTGGGGCCTCCTCTAGATATACTGGTGGATTCACTGAACTGTACAGCTTTCAGCATACAATGGAGAATGCCAAGGCAGCATGCAAGTACCATCACGGGATACACTGTAAGTAAACCTTTATTTTTCTGAGAAATATAGAACACCGGTTCCAAATAGGCCATATAGTCCTATGCATCACCCTCAAGGAAAGTGCAAACAGTAAGGGAGAGCAAAGAGAGTACTTTGGATCCCAGATTCAGTGCCACACACGAGAGCTGTATAGAAAGAGTTCAGTGAAAAGCTGACTTGGAACCAAGAGCACAGATAATAAGCATTTATGTTTTAGAATCAAGCTATGATGGGAATACAGGAAGTATATAATTCAAAATAATTTACATTTCTCATGTGACTTTCATCCAAGAATCTCAATAAAATAGAGAACACTCTAATAGGAGGGAGTAGAGTAAATATTATGCTTTTTTAAAAAAAACAGAGTGAAATTTATTCTGACTTCCTCAAGCCTGAGTATTTGGGCCGTGATGTAGAGCTGTTACTCTGCACTCCGCCTTCATGAATTTTACTCCAGCCTATGCACTAAAATATCACCCACAGTTCTTCCATGCTAATTGTGCTAGACTGTGGGGCCACTATATTTGCATAAATGTGAAGCCGATGTCCCAACTCTGGCCATGTCTAAAATAACCTGCATTAGTCCTGCATGAATCAACAAGGAGATTAGCTCCATCATTCATATGCAGTGCACTCTTCCCGCAGCTCCCATTGGCTGCGAGCAGCCAATGGGATCTGTGAGCCGCATTACCTGCAGACACGCAGGTAAAAAAAAGTGTCTGGTGGCCTTCCAGGGACTAACCTCAGCAAATTGCGTAGCCCATGGGCTGCTTATTGCGTACCTCTGCATTACACAGATATGCAGCTTGTCAGTTTCCCAGTGTGAGTCTTAAATATCACAAAAGGCTTTGTGTCAATTCTCCACCCTCAAACGATGAATTTGCTCTGAAAAATTTAAACAGCTTTCACAAGTTCACAGAGTGATTCAGTACCAAAGGGGGGAATAGAACCCAGCTACCCTGATTTCCAGTTCACTGCTCTAACAACAGACAGTAAAATTCAGTAGTGATTGATAAAAATAAGGAAAGGTTAAAAACTTGGCCTGTTCAGTCTTGAGAAAAGAAGACTGAGGGGGAACCTGGTAACAGTGTTAATATGTTAAGGGCTGTCATAAAGAGGAAGGTAGATCCTGAAGTAATGGGCTTAATCTACAGCCAGGGAGATTGAGGTTTGATAGTAGGAAAATATTTCTCACCATAAGGATAGTTAAGTAATGATTTAGGTTATTATCAAGGGATGTTGTGGAAGCTCCATCTTTAAGAATAGGTTGGACAAATACCTACCAGAGATGATCTAGGTACAGTTGACCTTGACACAACCCAGGAGCTTGGACTAGATGACTTTTCAAGGTGTCTTTCAGCCCTGTTGTTCTAGGATTCTGTGCTGCAGTAAGTTGTTGATAAAACAGGTGTAGGTGGCAAAGCAAAGCAGTGTAACTTTGCACCAGTCTGACATTCACTTGTATACAGTACAAATGAAAATGGAAATAATTTTGTATTCTGTAGAATCCATATTTATCCCTTAAACTGAAGTAAACAGGAGCTGATTTTGCCAGGGGTGAACTGAGAGTATGGGGGATGGTGTAGATCAGAGCTGGTCAAAAATATTTTGTTTTTCCTCCAAAAATCAAAATGCAAATTTTCAGTGTAAAAATTAAATTTCAAGGGATGAATTTAATGAAAGATGTCCATTTAATGAAAAACTCAGGTTTCAATGGGGAAAAAAAGTTATGACAGAAAATATTTGGCCTTTTCAGGTACTGATTTTAGTTGCAGCAGTGAGGGGTTGTTTCATCTTACACCTCTGTGCTCTGTCTTTTCCTCTCTTATTTGTATGTTACACTTGTCTTGCACATCTACTGAATTGTTTTTATTATTACTGAATTATTTGTATTATAGTAGCTCCCAGATACAAATCATGACTAATAATAACAATAATTGAGCAAGGCACTGTACTAAGTTTGGTACATCCTTAGATGTATAAACAGGGGAGCAATGAATAGAAATATAAGGAGTTTTATGTCTACATAAAGGAATTTTATGACCATGAGATCTTGCATGATCTAAAAAGAAAAAAGGAGTCATATAAAAATGGAAAGTAGGACAAATTACAAAGAATGAATATAGGCAAACAACACAGGAATGCAGGGGCAAGATTAGAAAGGCAAAGGCACAAAATGAGCTCAAACTAGCTACGGGAATAAAGTGAAACAAGAAGACTTTTTATAAATACATTAGAAGCAAGAGGAAGACCAAGGACAGGGTAGGCCCACTGGTCAGTGAGGAGGGAAAAACAGTAACAGGAAACTTGGAAATAGCAGAGATGCCTAATGACTTCTGTGTTTTGATCTTCACCGAGAAGTCTGAATGAATGCCTAACTTAGTGAATGCTAGTGGGAAGGGAGGAGGTTTAGAAGATAAAATAAAAAAAAGAAGTTAAAAATCACCTAGAAAAGTTAGATGCCTGCAAGTCAGCGGGGCCTGATTAAATGCATCCTAGAATACTCAAGGAGCTGATAGAGGAGGTATCTGAGCCTCTAGCTATCATCTTCGGAAAATCATGGGAGACCGGAGAGATTCCAGAAGACTGGAAAAGGGCAAATATAGTGCCCATTTATAAAAAGGGAATTAAGAACAACCCAGGAAACTACAGATCAGTTAGTTTAACTCCTGTGCCAGGGAAGATAATGGAGCACGTAATTAAGGAATTCATCTGTAAACACTTGGAAGGTGGCAAGGTGATAGGGAACAGCCAGCATGGATTTGTAAAGAATAAATCATGTCAAACCAATCCGATAGCTTTCTTTAATAGGATAACGAGTCTTGTGGATAAGGGAGAAGCGGTGGATGTGGTACTAAACCTAGACTTTAGTAAGGCGTTTGATACAGCCTCATATGATATTCTTATCAATAAACTAGGCAAATACAACTTAGATGGGGCTACTATAAGGTGGGTGCATAACTGGCTGGATAACCATACTCAGAGAGTAGTTATTAATGGTTCACAATCCTGCTGGAAAGGTATAACAAGTGGGGTTCCGCAAGGGTCTGTTTTGGGACCGTCTCTGTTCAATATCTTCATCAACGATTTAGATATTGGCATAGAAAATATGCTTATTAAGTTTGCAGATGATACCAAACTGGGAGGGGTTGCGACTGCTCTTGAGGGTACTGTCATAAATCAAAATGATCTGGACAAATTGGAGAAATGGTCGGAGGTAAACAGGATGAAGTTTAATAAAGACAAATGTAAAGTGCTCCACTTAGAAAGGAACAATCAGTTTCACACATACAGAATGGGAAGCGACTGTCTAGGAAGGAGTATGGCAGAAAGTGATCTGTGGGTTATAGTGGACCACAAGCTGAATATGAGTCAGCAGTGTGATGCTGTTGCAAAAAAAGCAAACATGATTCTGGGATGCATTAACAGATGTGTTGTGAGCAAGACACGAGAAGTCATTCTTCCGCTCTACTCTGTGCTGGTTAGGCCTCAGTTGGAGTATTGTGCCCAGTTCTGGGCATCGCATTTCAAGGAAGATGTGGAGAAATTGGATAGGGTCTAGAGAAGAGCAACAAGAATGATTAAAGGTCTAGAGAACATGACCTATGAGGGAAGGCTGAAAGAATTGGGTTTGTTTAGTTTAGAAAAGAGAAGACTGCGGGGGGACATGATAGCCGTTTTCAGGTATCTAAAAGGGTGTCATAAGGAGGAGAGAGAAAACTTGTTCATCTTGGCCTCTGAGGATAGAACAAGAAGCAATGGGCTTAAACTGCAGCAAGAGAGGTTTAGGTTGGACATTAGGAAAAAGTTCCTAACTGTCAGGGTAGTTAAACACTGGAATAAATTGTCTAGGGAGGTTGTGGAATCCCCGTCTCTGGAGATATTTAAGAGTAGGTTAGATAAATGTCTATCAGGGATGGTCTTGACAGTATTTGGTCCTGCCATGGGGGCAGGGGACTGGACTCGATGACCTCTCGAGGTCCCTTCCAGTCCTAGTATTCCATGATTCTGTGATACATACAGCATTGGCAAGCCTGGTATTATAATGTCAGCATCCACTTCTGGTGTCCACATTATACAAAAGATGCTAAACACTTAGAGTGGGTGCAGTAAAGAGCAACAAGGAGAAAAAATAACTTGTACTAAAAAGTTATTTAATTTAGTGGAGAAAGGTATAACAAGAATCAATTGTTTGTCATTGATGTCAGGCAAATTCCAATTAGAAATTTTTAACAAGGAGGGTGATGAAGCATTGGAGCAAACTACCAAGGGAAGAGTTGTACTTTCCATTTTTTATGTCTCCAAATTGAAATTGGATGCTACCTGTAAGATGTGCTTTAGCCAAACATAAGTTATTGGGCTTAATACAGAGGTGAAATTCTCTGGCCTGTGTTATATAGGAGGTCAGACTTGTATGATCCCTTCAGGACTTAAAATCTCAGAATGCATGAACAGACATAAGAAAGAGATGATACCAACTCTGAAGAGCTTGTAACTAAATAAACTGGCCAAACAGTACAAAAAAGGGATCATTTCCATTTTATATATGGAGAATAGAGCTACGGAAAGATTACATGGCTGTCCAGGGGTAAAAAATTACACTGCTTTGCAACTTCTACCAGTTTTATTTATCAATTTACACAAAACAGGAGCCAGATAGTCAATGGGTTTACACAGTTGAGGAGCCTGTCTGTGATGTATAACTTACAGTGCAATTCATGTCATTGCTAAATGCAGCACAGAAATTTCCGTGGGAATTCAACCTACCTATTTCAGGCTGCATTTCTTGAATTTATCAACTGCATTTTACTGTATCACGAAGATCACTGAATGTCAATTAATCTTGTCTGTACTGGGATATGACACATGTTAAAACACACATGGTAAATGCAAGGTTAAATGATCAATTTAGACAGGGAGTGTTGTATCAGCTGAGAATGGTTAACCTTAGGGTCCACTCTGATACAGCGTTAAATATAACAGTTCATTTCTACAACTAAGTGCTCAGTTGTGTTGTGTCTAACATTGGATCAGTTAACAAGTTATACATTATTTCATTTTGGTGTTTAGACAAGCTCTGGTAAGTCAGAAGGCTATGTCACTATATATTAATTCTCTATGTGTTTGTGGATGGGCTGGGGGCATATACGCAGTCAGTGTAAGTGACATGATGCTCATTTGCTTATTATTCTTAAACATTTGTATCACTGCTTTAACTGACTTAACTACATGTCTTCAAGGTGTTTTATTCAGAGGTTGAGGCAGATAAACCAGTAAAACAGCTTTCACATGATGTCCCCCTTAGTCTGGATATGCTGAGTATGGTGAGTATCTTGCTTTATACAGTGTCAGAATGGTCAGAGCTTCTGGAATTTTAAGAAACTTACATTTGGCATTTTCTAATAATTGGTGGTACTTCTGTAATAGGAACCAGGAACTCCAACTTCTTTGGCTGTTTAAAAGTCTCAGAGGGGTAGCCGTTTTAGTCTGTAACTTAAAAAAAACCGTAGTCCTGTAGCATCTTAGAGAATTACAAAACAATTATAAAGTATCATGAGCTTTTGTGAGCAAATCATCTGAGGAAGTGGGTGTTGCCCATGAAAACTCATGATATTATATGTATTTGTTAGTTTCTAAGATGCTACAGGACAACTTGTTATTTTCTTTGGCTGTGTGAACTACACACCAGCTTCAATTCCACAGGGGCTGTTGGGCAAAGAGGAAATCATAGCACACTGGTGTAATGTAATCAGAAGTCTGAGAGATGATTTTTTTACCTCATTCTCCTGCTAGTTTTTTACTCTCAAGTGTTGGGACTTGCCATGGGTTTTAATAGCAATTACCTGCAACATTTCTTTTAAATATTACTTTTGATATCAAGTTTACTTTTTCAATTGGGAACAGTTCATTTATGCATGCAAAAATGGAAGAGCAATTGCATGCCTCCGGTCAGCTTTCTAAACACCCAGATGGGCAATGTTGTGCCATCGTGGTAAATGTCTGAGAAGAGTTGAATTTTTGGCCATTCCTGTGTTTTCAAGTAAGGCTGCCCATTGACAATTTGAGATTAAAAGTTTAATTGTGAGCTTTAACAACTCCTACCTTAAAAAAAATATAGACATGCAAGTTCTTGTCTTCCCATGGATTTCCTGGGGTTGGAAGGTTTTTTGTTCTTCAAAAATATCTCATATTTTCTATCGCACCACCCATTTTCTTTCCCTTTTGATTTAGTCTCTTCTTTTCCTTATCTCTTGATCCCTTTTTTCATTTTTATATTTTCATTCTTCTTCTCCACCTTTTCCCCTTCTCCTAATCAGTGTCCTTCCTTCTTTTGGATCATTTCCTCTTTCCTTCACGTGGCTGAATTAGGAATGTTTCCTAGCAGTGTACAGGCTAGAAATTGGCACAGAGATAATAGCATCAAATTCAAATATTTATTGGCACAGGGGAGATTTCTTTCTCTTTTTGAAGGGCATGCTGGTGAACCTGGTGAGCATTAGCAATCCTCTTCAAAAGAAAGGGATGGAATGAAGAAGGGGGAAGAGTAGCGTCCTGGCTTTCCTGTTGCCCTATACTCACTTTCTTTGGCTACTCATGGCTTTTTCACAGGATCATGCTAAAGGAAGGATCTTATTGTCATGAGTAATTATTATTTTGCTAGACTGTTTTTTGCCCCACTTGTGTTCCTCACTTGCTTTATCCTAAAAGTATTTCTGTTGACAATAGTGCTCATTGGATATGTCTACACAGCAGCTGGTAGGTGTAATTCTCAGCTCAGAAAGATGTACATGAGCTAGCACTTGCAAATAGCAGTGTAGCTGCGATGTCCCAAGCTAGGCACCTGAGTACCTACACAAGGATTGTATGTGGGCAGCAAGCCTGAGCTGTTACTCACATAGCTGTGCTCACTCTGCTATTTTTAGGCATTACTAGTTCAAGCTGACCCAACGCATGCATATCTGCTTGAGCTGGGAATCACATGTCCCATCTGCTCTATATATTGGTCATATCTTGCTATGCTGACCCATTTCTTATGATTTGCCACCAACTTTAGGTATGCTACTTTGTTAACCAGTCCCATTCTGCTTTTTTCTCCACAGGATCAACTTGACGGACAAGCAATTTTTGTAAGTAGCAAAACTGTCACAGCTATGAGCCAAAATAAGACTGAACATTTTAGAACCTCCCTTTCCACTGATTCATATACAGTGCACTAAAATGCTCCCTAATCTACTAAAATAATTATACGATTTAGCACTTAAATAGGGCTTTTCATACTCAAAGTGCCACATACACATTAACAAATATCAGAGCAGATAGGTAAAAAAGCGTTATGATGATCTCCATTTTAGAGATGGATAATCTTCTACAATAATTATCCAAACCACATAAGACTGCCATGCTGAAGTTAGAGGAGATCAATAGATAAGAATGATCCAGGCAGTGAGGGCCACAGGAGAGCTGAGTTGTCAGCCGGTGTGGGAGGACTAAGCAGTCAGACAAAAGGGAGAGAGTGGGAGGGGGAAATACCATGTCGATAGAAAGGAAGAACAGAGCAATAAGGATGTGTGAGAAGAGACAGAAAGAGCAGATTTGGACTGAGCTAAAATGAAGATAGGACACAAAAATAAGGGAGTCAGAGAGAGCTCACAAAAAGGAGGAAAGTATGGGAGGAAAGACAATGTTGTATAGAAAAATAAACCCCCTTTTATGTCTTTGCTGCTGGTGAATTATTTCCAGGCCTGTGCTTAGTGCAATAGACCATCCTTCTTCCCATACAAATAATTGTAAAGGGTTCCATTTTAGAGATGGGCTAATGTTCATGTAGGAAGGGCTTAGGTTTGAGACTGAATCAGGAAAAGGTTATAGGCTTGGAGACAAAATTGACAGATTCTTGCAAATTGATCTTGGCTAGAAATGGTGGTAATAATGTGATATCAATGGATTTAATGAGGTTTTCACTATCTGTATTAATGGAAATTTTGCTATATCTTGGGAGAATAACTGTCCTTAGGAGATGTTTAGGATGTGTCTAAACCAGAGGAGGGAAAATTGGCTCCTTCTAGCTTTGGATCTGATCCAACAAAACTGTAGGTTTGGGTTTAGATTGGAAGATTTTGAAAGGGTTTCAGATTTGAGGTTCCAGGTTTGACTCATCTCTAGATTAGATAACTTCAGATGGTCCATTTCTTAGAGAATTAATGACTTGCTGGGATTAATCAGCTTGCAGCTGGTCATTAATCCCCAGGAAATGTTGTTGAGCTCAGACATTCTTGCTGAAATACTTTCTGTTAGACTCATACCAAAGTCAACAAAAATCTGCAATAACACTGTGGTCAAGGCTTGCATGATTTGTCTTTTTAGACAAAGAGTCCATTTCTCCTCTAATTTACAATGATATGATTCCACAGACTTTAATAGAGCTCCTTCTTGATCTATGCTGCTGTAACTGAGAACAGTCTGTAATTATAAGCATGATCAGAATGGATAGCATGTATTATATCTGGTTGTATTATTTCTTTACGTCATGGAACATATAAATAACAGGACACATCAAACATAGAAATACAGTATAAGGGCACCTCATAAGGCTCTTTTACAATTGAGTTTAGGAGGACTATTTACATAGAATCATAGAACATTGGAACTGGAGAGGTCATCAAGTCCAGTCCCCCAGCCCTCATAGCAGGACCCAGTACCATCTAGGCCATCTATAGATGTCTATCTAACCTGCTCTTAAATATCTCCAGAGATGGAGATTCTACAATGTCTGTAGGCAACTTATTCCAGTGTTTAACCATCCTGACAGTTGGGAAGTTTTTCCTAATGTCCAGCCTAAACCTCCCTTGCTGCAGTTTAAGCCCATTGCTTCTTGTTCTATCCTTCCTCCTTGTGATACTCTTTTAAATACTTGAAAACTGCTATCATGTCCCCTCTCGGTCCTCTCCTTTCCAAATTAAACAAGCCCAATTAATTCAGTCTTCCTTCATAGGTTATGTTCTCTAGACTTTTAATCATTCTTGTTTCTCTTCTCTGGACTCTCCAATTTCTCCACATCTTTTTTGAAATGTGGTGCCCAGAACTGGATACAATACTACAATTGAGGCCCAATCAGCACAGAGTAGAGCGGAAGAATGACTTCTTGTGTCTTGTTCACAACTCTCCTGTTAATGCATCCCAGAATCACGTTTGCTTTTTTTGCAACAGTGCCACACTGTTGACTCATATTAAGCTTGTGGTTCACTATGACCCCGATCCCTTTCTGTAGTATAGAAAGCACATGTGCATACGTGTGGTGGACTTAGTCCAAAAAAAGAAAAAAAGGCAGGTGGAAGATTTCTAGGTCAGGTCAAGTGTCAAATGCCTGAACTTGGAGAACAATTAATAGCTATGATCCTGTGTGCCCTGACAGGAGAAATACAATTTGCGATAGTTTCAAAATTAGGACTAGTTGATTTTCAAAGGTCATGTTTGTCCAGATCTTCAAGTGCTGTAAATAGGCATTGATTCATTGTAGTCAACAGAGCTTCTCTCATTTACATCAGTAAGGCCATAATGTTTTAATAAAACAGAAGGTCAAATTCTTCCCCATTGTATGCTATTTAAAATTTTGCAATAGTACCTGTGATGCATTGCAATAGAAATGTCAGCCTGCTGTACCTCCAGTATCACAACACAGCAAAGCTTTTAAGATGCATTAATGGTAGGTGGAACTCAGTCCAGAGCCAGATAAATATCTTAGCTTACTTTAAAAGTACTTCATATAATTTTCATTGACTTTCTATTATTTAGACTAAAACTGTGACTCAAAATGAGCTGTAGGTGGCAGGATCTCAGTCCAATCAATTGAACTGTGCATGAGCTTGTGGTGACTACCTCTCTGGGGCTCACTGCAGGACTGAGAATGGAGGTAGTAATATCAGGCAGTAAAAATATTGGACTAGAACAGTATGCAAAATGAATAAAGGAGGGGAGTTTATTAGAAAGACAAGCATCAGGAGGCTGGCAGATAATAAAGTGTTAGGATCTTTCAGTAACATGCTGCAACTGGAAATGTTATTTCTAATTGCTTGTGGCTTTAGGAGAAAAGAACTTTCTGAATTTTCCCATGTGCTGTGAGTTGTATTTTAAATATCTGCATGATTCTTAAGGTACACTTTTTCATACTGAAGACATGTATGGTAGAAACTGATATTTGTTTAAAGCATCTCTTCAGAATCAGAAACTATATTCTGGAGGTATATATAGATAAAGTTTAATATAATAAAATAATTCAGTCCAATTATTGCCTTTATATAAATACTTCCATTAATTTTTGGAACTACAGTCGAGGTGGCATTTATGGCTTCCAGTGGAACAATTGGAGAATGGGCTCAAATCAAAACCCATGTTCAAAGAGCTCCCAATTTCTTGGGTTTTTGAGATCCAAACTCTGAATTTTGCCATCTTTGTTAATATTTGGCTGAGCCAAAATATAAGATCTGAATAGTTCCAACTCCCTGGTAGTACATGTTCTGTAATGGACTAAACAGTGAGATAAATACTTGGTCATGCTGGGATTTTTAAACAGACCCTGTCAACAGTATCACACATAGCAAAATTATTACTTGCTGAGTTCAGCTATGCCCTGCATATGGCAGTTGATGGCTTTGCCTTTGGGTTAACCTGTCCTATGATGGTGGCACAGAGACAAGTAAGTCCTTGGCCTTCCATAAAAGGAGGTATTCATTTCAGGACAAGGTTGATATAATTAGAAGAGCAGCTTGGGAGGAAAATTTCAGGGACCACCTACTTCCATTACTTCCTGATCTATGTACAAAGAGGGGTCATCACTTCACAAAGCTGCCTATTTTTCACCCATAGAAGCAGCTACAGTCCCCTGAAAACAAATAATGAACTCCAGGATTTGGCTCAAAAGGGAAATGTATGTGACTTAAATTTCAGCAGCCAAAATGTGATTGTGAGCTCCATAAAAACTTTCTTCAAATTTTGGAATTATGCAGAGAAATGGGTCAAGGTCAGTTCTGTAGGTCCCTGTGGGGTTAAGCTGCAGCTTGTCAGGAAACTTATGACCTTGTTTGTGGGAGGGTTTTGTGTGTATGTGTACTGAATTGATGCTGTTGCAATTTTCCTAGGGGCCTGGATAGGGCAAAACCATGTAAAAGGATTCTCCCATCCAAGCAGCACGGCACACAATGTCATTATAAGTAATGTGAAACAAATCTGTTACTCTCTTCTATCTTCTTTTTCTTATCTCTGACAGGAAGTTGTTATTGGCAATCTAAAGCCAGGCACTCCACACCGTGTTAGCATAGGAGCTTATGGCTGGGCAGGAAAAGGACGACCCAGTATGCCCAGAGACATTACAACCTTATCCCAAGGTAAAATCTGTGTAAATAGCTTTCCATTATGAAACCATTGGGGCAGAGTTAATCCAAGACATTTCATTTTGCTGGGAGGTAAACAGAGTGAGAGTTAAAATTTCTGTTTTGCTCAGTCTCTCTCATGTCATATGGCAGAAGGTATTTGTAATGGCAAAATGGCGAGTAACATTATTAAAAGGTTTAAAAGTATAAATGCCACTTGAGGTATCAGGTGCTTTAAGAACCCTTTATAAAGCACATTTGAAGAAAGAACCCTTTTTCCACTAGTATATTTCATGCCCACATGTCAACATGTGAATCCTAGCTAAATCTAATGTATGCATGGGTATGTCTACACTACCCCGCTAGTTGGAACGAGGTGTACCGGTAGTTCGGAATAGGAATCCTAGTCCGAACTACCTAGTTCGAGCCCCGTGTAGCCGCGCTACACGGGGTTCGAACCAGCGGGGATTTAAAAATGGCGGCTCCCCGCTTATGCAAATGAAGCCCGGGAAATTCAAATCCCGGGCTTCATTTGCAAGTGCGGTATGCCTACATTACCCTCCTAGTTCGAACTAGGAGGGTAGTGTAGACATACCCCATAGTATTTACATAAGTTAGGGCATGTCTACATAGCAGGGCAAAAGTTGATGTAAGCTATGCAACTTCAGCTATGTCAATTGCATAGCTGAAGTCGAAATAGCTGAATTTGGCGTTTTGGTGCAGTCTCCTTACTCCTTGTGAAACGAGGGTTACAGGAGTCAGAATAAAAAGTCCTCCAGCTCAACATTATTTTGAAATAATGGCTTGCTGTGTAGACATGCTCTTTGTTATTTCATAATAACATCAGTTATTCCAAAATAATGCTGCTGTGTAGTCATACCCTTAGGCTATGTCTAGACTGCAAGCCTCTTTCGAAAGAGAGCGTCTAGACTGCACGCGGAACTTTCGAAAAAGCGGCTTGCTTTTTCAAAAGAAAGCACCCAGTGAGTCTGGATGCTCTCTTTCGAAGAAGCCCTATTTACATTCAAGAACGCCTTCTTTCGAAAGAGGAACTTTCGAAAGAAGGCGTTCTTCCTCGTGCAATGAGGTTTACCGCCGTCGAAAGAAAAGCCGCGTTCTTTCGATTTAATTTCGAAAGAACGCAGCTGCAGTCTAGACGCAGGTGAAGTTTTTTCGAAAAAAGGCTACTTTTTTCGAAAAACCCCCTGAGTCTGGACACAGCCTAAGAGACCTACCTGATTCTCAGTGCTGGGATGTGTGTGTTGAGTTTTGTGTCTATAAAAATCTATCTGTGTTTCTAATACTAATTACATGCCATTCTTTTGGCTTAGACAAATGCATGCCCCCTGAACCACCCTATCAGCCTCAGGTCATTGTGGTTTCTGATTCAGAGGTTGCACTGTCATGGAAACCTGGAGTCAGTGAAGGAAGTTCCCCTATCCAGTACTATACCCTGGAGTTTATCAGGTAAATATGCTATGGAATCTGAATATCAGTACATGTGCACAACATGCATTTGAAGATCATATTATTAGATTCAGTGCAGAGGCTCCTCATTATTTATTCATTCATGTTATATAGTGCATTTATTACTTTCTCATGGTGAAATGTACTGTAAAAATTTAAAATAAATAATCTCAGTGATATAAAGTCAGCAATAACTCCCATCCTTCCTTTTAAAGAAAATATCCATCCTCCAGGAAAAGCCTGACTCAACGGGTTGAAACCTTGTCTGACAGTCATCAAACTCATGCCCAAAGGGAGAAGAGAAATCCAGATAAAAGAGCCTTTCCTTGAAACCCGCCTTGTCCCTAGCCCTCAGCAAAAGAAATGCAGGGACTGTCAGCTCAGTTGTCACAGCTGATTTAAGCTGTGGTAAGAATATAAGAATCGGTGGTATCTTGAGTTCTCAAGTCTCAAACCACTATGTGGTCTTCACTTTATGGATCTTGTTTACTGTTAACTTTCCATAAAACTAAGACAGTATTTGAAAACTTCAGGGAGATTCTATCACTAATTATCTAAAATGTGCAATAGTATATAATAGAGCTAAATTTTGTAAAATTGGTTCCTGAGCAGCAGCTGTAAGAGGTATCTGAGTGGTCAGCAATGTGTAATTGCAACTGTGTATTTGCATGCAGAAACATACTGTAGTACCTTATTATTCAGCCATGTATGCAAAGTCAGATTTGTATACGAGACTACCTGTTTGTATGTGTTTGCACATATTGTTAGAGCACAGGATACTGGTATATCTTTTCATTTGGTTTGGTCCATTAAGTAAACATATGTGGATTAATTTCACTGAAATTATTAGGCAAGAAGACAGATTTGCCTCAGGACTTCTGTGTGCTGTGAGCTCAAAACATCTTTTATTCCCCCCTTGCTTCAGCTAATCATAGAAGCCACATCGAAAGATTTCTATTCTTTTTTTTTAAAAGAGCATGGTGTTGGAAAATTTTAAAAACAATCTTCAATTCCCCCCAAACATTGATTCTTCTACAGCACAATTACAGTGCAGAAAACACAGATATAATGAAAAAGAATTCCCCCTGCTGAAAGCCTGCGTCTGAATTTCTGTGACACTTTGTGTTCAAATCTGCCTGATGTTTAGTGGGTTTTAAGTGACACAATGCTTGCTGCATTCGGAGTTAGAACATGAGTGACGGATATCTAATGAGTGTTGTGTAAGTCCAGCTCTGGTTTAGAATTATCAAGAGGTTGTTTCAGTGCCTATTTCCCCAATATAATAATGATCTGAATTGATCCCTCTCTCTTCCCTTCTTTTATCTCAGCATAAAATGTTAGAAAGAGATATGGGTGAGTTCTGACTAATTATGCTTGTTTCTCCCTCATTCCTTGTCTTGGGAAGAGGAGGTTGTAGGTTTATGAGCATCTCCTCATAATATTCCCATTCCCTATGCATTATAAATACATCCTTGAATAACTTGAGTTAACTGCAGAGTACATCCTTGTATTCTCTTTAAGTCAAGAGATGTCAGTAATTGGAATTCAGTATCCAATTGTTTCCAGACTTTGGAAAATAATTCACTAACAGCACATTGTTTTGATAACATTGTTTAGTCAGAGGTTTTAAAATAAAACTCAAAATGCATTTGGTCATTTTGGAGATTATACTTTCTTACATTTGGATGCTTGAGTATGTTTGTTTGGAGAAAGTTCATGGAAACATAAGTCTCAAATAGCAATTAAAGTTAAACTTTTCACTCCAGTTTCATTTTCTTTTGGTGTAGATGATTTTAAGGCTAAATTGTACTGGGATCAATCTGGAGTACAGTAATAGAATCATACAATCATAGAAGAGATTAATGTTGGAAGAGACCTCAGGAGATTTTCTAGTCCAACCCATTTCTCTAAGCAGGACCAGTGAAGTTCCGTAGGATTATATCAACGTAAATAAAAATTAACAAATAAATTCTCAATCAGTCCCTCGTCTTAAATAAATACTTTCCTAATCCAATACTCTAATTTTGCAGAATCAGTATCTGTATTTCTGTATGCACATGTCTGATTTTTTTGGATTGTGAATCTCTTGTGCTGGTACAGCAAGCCTGCAGAAAAAATGAAATTGTTTGAATCATTTCATTCCCTCAGGGTTAACTTTCTTACCCGTATCCTAGAAAAGCAACATGGGGGAGTCTGCCACAGACAGGAAACCATACTGTCTCTCATTCTATTCAGTTGGGAGTTTGGGGATTAAAATCTCACAGAAGTTCAATAAATTAATTGCTTGAGCACATCTGAATCTGATGTAGCACTAAATTGTAAAATATCAATATACTTATTATTAGTTGTACAGTCCTTAAGGAATTTGTAACTGAAAAGTTGCTAGGCCTAAATAGACAAGTGGCTTCTTTCTTGGAAGCATGCAAGAATAATACTTTTAAATTCAAACTAAGGATTATTTTCAGAAGTAGCATATCTGTGTAAAGTAAAATATTGGGTTTCATATATTCTGGGTTTTTGTAAAGAGCTTGTCTATAGCTAACCTAATCCAGAAAATTCAGCTGGAGCTGAAAAAAATATTGGAATACTTTCCCTGGAATACTCAAAAGCTCTAAACCATTGTGCACATAAACAGAATGTCCAGGTTTAGAGGAACGAGCTAATCAGAATATACATTTCTGGCTAACCATTTTTTATAACACTAAAGGTGTTTCAGCTACATACATCCCTTAATAACTGAGCACCTGAGTCAAGTGCTTTCATTCATTCTTTGGAAAAATTGTTAATATGAATCCCCAGAGAAGGGAAAAATCAGGTCCATTTTCGTGTGGCTGGTGACAATGGAGGATCCATCAGCAGTGAACCAGGATAATTCTGCTCTTCAAATTAGGAGCAGGAGTTTATTGGAGTGTGTTGTTGGGGGGACTGTGCAGCAGGAAAACATCCATTGCTTGGTGAGAAAATGAAGTACTGCGCTGCTGGGTGTCAGCTGGCAGCAGGGGAAGGCTCTTGCTGGAGTGTCAATAGCTGGACCTTCCCCTGTTTTCCCCTTAGACATCTGTAGAAGAGAGCAGGAGGGTTGAGTGGTACAGAAAACTAGAAGCTATAGCAGCAACTATGAAAGTGGGTAGCTCCTTTCCCACTCCCCTCCCCCTCCCCCCGCCCCAGTGCATTTCTATAGTGCACAGAACAGGGTGCCGAGAAGAGTATTGGGACCAAAATGAACCTTTTTTTGGTGTTCCATTCCTTTCAAGTAGAACTGACTTCTATAAGTTATTCCATTGCACTAATGAATTATTACATCACAAAACAACCTAGATTATTTCAGTGGACATAACATGGTAAACTGAGTCCCTCAACAGCAATCCATTCTTCAGTGTAACCCTAGATGCAAAGAGAACATAATTTACAGCAAAGAAAAAATATAATGCATAGAACAGAACCTATTTTAAATTCGCTACAGGAAGTGTCTCACCTGTTTAAAACGCTGCTTAAGGAGAAATCGCCCATACTCCATATAAATTCGTAAGTTCGTCCTCTGGTGCGCAATCCAAGCAATGGGGCTTCACAGTGAGAATTTTCATGGTACAATCCTCTCTCCTGGCCTCACTGCAGCCTAACTGCCACTCTTGTGGCTGTGGCATCCCCACCCATACTTTGGGGTCAAATGGATGGAGGATCTTCATATTGCAGACATACAAATAAAACCCCTTGTAGTCACAGAGAATAGAATAGAATTTAGATTGTGAGGTCCTTGGAATGAGGACTGTGTTTGTGTAGTGTGTAGAATGCCTAGTACAGTGTTTAATGAGAGATGGCATACCACAAGAGAGTAAGATGAGGGGACATAACTATATTGTTCGGTTGTCCTCCAGAGTCTCCTCTTTCATTTTATTTTTTAAAAAGAGTAATTTTCTAGTTGCTATGGTTGTGAAGTTCAACTGGTTAGGAATTTCCCCCTGAAAATATTTGATTTGTCTTTAATATTTTCCATTCCATGCAATTGAAAACTTACAAGTAATGTTTTGGTTTTGACAAAAATATTGTCAAATATGTTAGGAAAATAAAAACAAACTATTTTATTTCCTGTCAGTTCATCCCAAGTCAAAATATATCAGTTACCCTGACCCTAAATATTTCAATATACCTCCTGCAAGTTGTAGTTCAGGTGTTTCATGCCCCCCTTCTCACCTATGGTCTAGGCTACTTGGCTGGATTACATGCATCTCTCATGGTTTCCCGTGGTTTCCTTTTACTGAGTCATGAGCTGCGCCATGGGAATGACACCACTTGGGTGCATGATGGGAGATGTCTGGCTGGAAAGCCAGTCCATAAGGTACAAGAGGTATCTGATATACAACTCCTATTAGGTACCATCACACCAAAAATGTTGCAGTGTGGTTCCCAATCAAAACAAAATGTTAATTACAAATAGAAATGTCAAAACAAAATGTTTTGGTTCTTCCAGTATTTCAGCTTTTCATCAGGGCTGTGTCCAGACTCAGGGTTTTTTTTGGGAAAAGTAGCCTTTTCCCGAAAAAACTTCCCCTGCGTCCAGACTCAAGCCGCGTTCTTTCGAAATTATTTCGAAAGAACGCGGCTTTTCTTTCGATGGCGGTAAACCTCGTTTCACGAGGAAGAATGCCTTCTTTCGAAAGTTCCTCTTTCGGAAGAAGGCGTTCTTCAATGTAAATAGGGCTTCCTCGAAAGAGAGCATCCAGACTCGCTGGGTGCTCTCTTTCGAAAAAGCGGATTGCTCTTTCGAAAGATCCGCCTGCAGTCTAGACGCGATCTTTCGAAAGAGGCTCTTTCGAAAGATGCTTTCGAAAGAGCATCTTTCGAAAGAAGCCTGCAGTCTAGACATAGCCCATGATATGTGCTGAAAATGAATGTTGAAATATTATAGTTTCCTGTGGGAGAAGAATTCTGTTTTGTTTTCCTCAGCTCCGACTTTCACATCATGACCTGTGTGTAAGCAGTGCAGCAATGACTGCTTGAGTTTGCAGAGAACCTGAAACAATAGCTCTGAATTGTGAACTGCCTCCATTCATTTCAATGCATGCTAACTAGGGATGTAAATGGATAACTGGTTTACTGGTTCTGGTTAACTGGTAGAGGCTGGAGCAAGGGGCTGCTTAAGACCCACGGGGCCCACTGCAGGCAGGGGCTGCTTCAGCTGGCCAGCTGGAGGAGCCCTTACCTGTGGCAGGCCCAGCCCGGGTGGCACATTGGAGGCAGAGGTGCTCTGGCTGGCCAAAGTAGCCCCTGTCTGTGATGGGCCTGGCTTGGTCCTCCTAATGCAGGTTACATGTTGGCTCCCTGGGAGCAGGGTTAGTAGGAGCTGCCGGCCCCACTCGCAGAGAGCTGGCTACAGAGCCTGCAGTCAAGCCTCCCATGGAGGCATCGCTGCAGGCTCTGCAATATAAAGCTTATCTATAAGCTTTATGCTGCAGAGCCCACAGTATGTGTAATAATTTAACTGCTAGGATTTTTAGTGGTTACATGGTTACATTTTTAAATTACTTTTTACATCCCTAGTGCTAACTCAAGTGCCTAAGGATAATGCTTTTAATGTCAATATTGTTAACTATGTGACTGCTCGACCATGCAGGCATGAAGAAGTATGCTACATCTTTAGAAAGTGTGCGTGTGCGTGCACATGAACACATGCACGTGTGCGTACATGCACATTCCAGGAAAAGATAGGTGTGTAGAATATATATAACGTAGGAAGGGTAAGCCTATAACAACAAATGACTGACGACATGATTGGTTTCATGCTCCTGAAGGGATCTCAGCTTTCAGATTTTTGGAAAATGCATAGTAGAGTGGGTCCCTGATTGGGGTTCTGAGGCACAGTCACAATAGAATGGAGGAGTGGGGTATGAATAATAATGCTCATGGTGAATTACCGTATATGCAGAATTATTTTTTTATGGCAAATATGGATTCCCTATAATTGTATATATTTATAGGATCATTAAACAGTAATATGTTGCAGCTCTGAGCTTGTTACTTGGGCTAAGTAAAAACATGGCTTAAAGGACTAAGAACTATAAAGTTTGGATTATTAGCAGATGTTTTATTCTGCTAAATGATTCCCAGATCTTTTAAAAAGAAAGTTCAAGTGCTTATGAATGTGTAGTTCTTTACAGTTTAAAGGTTATGTTTTTTAAAATCAATCAAACATTAGATTGTGTCATAAAGTAGTAACCCAAATGTTCTAGACACTCACTGGACAAAATTCAGCTCTTAGTGAAACCTCCCCAACTTCACAGATTTGCTTGTATGGCTTATTTTATTTTTAAACTACACTGTTTGGCTTTGTTTTTAATGTTGGCCAAATTCTACACTCAGTTACACCTTGCTTCTCCATACATTGCTTTGTAGATGCACTGCTGTAACCTAAGAGCAGAAAATGGCTCTGGAAGTCTTCCAGTTTCCTCATACACAGGTATATTGAGCGTCAGATAGGGGTCAGATTTGTACAGTGTTGCAGCACAAAGGACTATTCCCAGGGTTTCAAGGGAAAGGAAGCATAGCTATATGAAATGATTATAGAACTGAATAGTCTATCTCAGTGAGCCTTGCTGATGTTAAAGTTGATATAAACTGAACTTTTATGTGAGACATTTCTAAACCCATAGAATAAGAAAACATTGAAGCTGACACACTGAACATAGCGAACTGAGTTTATCATATATGTTTCTCAGTCCATCTGTTTGCCATTTTAAAATGCTGTACTGATTTGTTAATACAGAGGATAAACTGGGAAGTAAAGATCAAGTGATAAATCTCTGTTTTTAATTGTGTATGCTTAGTGGTATGAATACTCATTAATCTGTCTAGAAGCTAAATCTGCAAAAGACAATTAGGAAAAGTTAGCAGTAGCTTAGGATCTTTGAAGACTGAACATATCTTTGCAGTCCACTCTCAGCAAACTATGTCTTCAAATGGTCCCTCCTTTAGATGTGTTGTGATGACGTGGGGATTGTATTCACTCTGTTCACTTTGTTACATGTGATTTCTACATCCTGTACTGTTCTGTAATAACTGTGTGCCCCTCAGTTTCCCTGGGCTCTGCACTACTGTCTAGTTGGGGATGGGAATTCTGGGTGTAGCTCACTGTGGCTATGCCTGCATGGCAGCATTATTTCAGAATAACTAACATTATTCTGAAATAACACAGCCCACGTCTACACAGTAACCAGTTATTTTGACATAATGTCAAAATAATGAAGAGCTGGATGACTTCTTACTCTGACTCCTGTAGCCCTCATTTTACGAGGAGTAAGGGAAGTCAGAGGAAGAGTGCTCTAAGTCAGACTTCCTGCTGTGTAGAAAGCACCAAAAGTCGAAATAAGCTATTTCGACTTAAGCTACGCAATTGATGTTGCTCAAATTGTATAGCTTATTTCAGTTTAGCTCTGCTGTGTAGACATGCCCTTGGGAAGCATGCTTAGGCCAGCACAGTTCACAATGGCTCAGGCTCATGATACCGAGACCCTGGGAAGGGTATAATACCAGGTGGCACCTTTTGCCTGAGAAGCTGGACAAAGGAGGAGGTAGAGCTGCCTGGATGACTGGGACCTGTTGCTGAGTGTGTGAGTGAGTCTCAGCTGGCTTAAGATACAGGGAGGGAGCCCAGAGCCTGGCTCTGGGCCCCCCTCTCCCAAAGATGGATTGCACTGACTGCTTCTGGTTACTGCGCTTGCAAGTCTATTCTACGGTGTATCCCTGTGAACTAATGAACATTCTATTCTACCTGCTGGATGAGAATCATATCTGACTGCGGATGGGGCTGAGAGTCATATCTGACCCCATGATGCCCCACACCTCGTGAAATGTGTGTATCCCTATTCTGATGCACGTGGTAGCTATATCCATTATATCCATAAACTTATTTTTAATTGGCAAGAATTATTTGTATTATTATTAGATCAAATTAGACTAATACTGGAAAATTGAGATTGCTTTATAATATATATATATAGATATATATTATAAAAATATTTATATTATATTAAAAAGCATCAATACCTTTAACTGAAAAATTTTGCATGTTTTCATTTTGGGCATTTGGTGCAGGCATGAAAAGTAGAATGATGAACTGGCTATAGCTTACAAGGCTGTTCCCTGCTTCCTGATTAGGAAAGTGGGTTTAAAGCAATATTTTTAACTGAATCATCACGTTATGCATTTCTGTGAAGAGTTTGGTTTTTTTTAACTGATTTCACCTTCTTGTACCCATGGAGACAATTGAATATTCCTATTGCCAGCTGTTGGGTTATGCCTTAAGCAGAATGCAGGAAATAGGTGCAAATTCTTAATGTATTAATGTACTATCCCCGTTAGCACATAAAAAAAAGCCTGGGAGAGTCAATAAATCTTGTATTGACTAATAAAACATACATTAACTTTCTGTTCCCTCCAGCTGCAAAATACAAGAAATACAAAATGCCTGTTTGCTATAATATGCATTTGAAAACTGCTGGAGATATTTTCAGCTAGTCCTCTGTAAACAGTAGTAGATTCAGTGAACACTTGGAGGTTATTTCCTGCAATAAATATCACAAGGACATCTTAGTAAAGGACACCAGAATAATTTCATCTTAAAGGTCATTTATTTCCCTTCTTTAGTTTCCAGATACTTTAAGTTTCTTTAAGCTGGCTTCCTGTTTAAATTTCTAGGATTTTAAATTTGTTTACTTCCTTTATGTTTTCTCTTTGGTGGGGTATAAGGTAACTCTAAGTAAGAGTGAGGACTACGTCAAAATATCAGAATAGCTCTCCTAACATCATTTACAAAACAGGCAGATTCAATGTATGCTTCCCTTCAAAAAATCACTGCTTATAAATGTAAATACATCTAGTTTCTCTGGAACTTCTGTTTGGACAACAGTTGCATGTGAATGATCGCACTGATATCAGTTGGTCTGCTTTTGCGAGTAAGGCAAGCGGAATTTGGCTTTCTGTTTTCAGTATGATTAAAGGTGTAATTAGGCATCTCCCAGAACAGTGACGGGAATTCTATTACTTGTTACAGAATTGACATACCTAGGGCTTATTCTTCTCTCTCATCATTGTTACTTCAGCTTTACACTGATATAAATGAAATAAGAATTTGACCCTCAGTTTTCCAATGGAGATTTGTTAATGGATACTTAATCATCAGGCAAAACAATAGTTTTCTATTTAGATTCTGATCTTGGTTACACCAGTATGCGTCTGGAGTAACTCCATTGATTTCAATTTGCTCAGCTTTACTAAATAGATCAGAATCTTGCCTGACATACCAAAGTGCCACTCTGTAGATTCAATAAATATAGGATTTGACTGTCCTATTATGATATCCATATTTGAAAATTTTGCTCATAAAATCTACACCGAAAACTAGGAAAAGAAGGGAAAATATACAGGGTATTTGAAAGGAAAAAGATCCTCTAAATAATCTCATAATTAAAAAAAGAAAAGAAAAAGAAAACTTGTTTTCACATACAGTTATGGCTCTGATTCTATCACCCTTGCTTACAAAGAGTAGCATTACTTGATATGAATAGCCTCACTGGCTTTAATGTAGCAACTTTCATGAGTACGTGCTTTTCTGTTGTGGCGGATGGACTTGTTTCTATCTACTTTCTCACCTCACAAACAGCTTGAAGACTTTCCAGTAAAGCGTTGTGTGCAGTTTTATTTACAGTTATTATCACAAGCTAAAAATGAGTGGACAGTCAGTGTAATCACTATTGCAAAAAGCAAACATAATTTTGGGGTGCATTAGTAGGAGTGTTATAATTCTTCCATTTTTAAATCCACACTGATTAGGTCTTAGCCAGAGTATTGTGTCTAGTTCCAAGTGCCACATTTCAGGAAACATTGGGACAAATTGGAGTAAGTCAAGAGAAAAACAACAAAAATGATTAAAAGTCTAGAAAACATTGACTATGAGGAAACACTGGAAAAAATGGGGTTGTTTAGTCTGGAGAAGAAAAGATTGAGAGGAGACATGGTAGACAGTTGAAAGGTTGTTATAAGGAGGAGAGAGGAAAATTATTCTCCTTAGCCTCTGAGGACAGGACAAGAAACAATGAGTTTCAATTGCTGCTTCAGTTGGACACAAGGAAAAACTTTCTTTTGGGGTAGTTAAATACTAGAATAAATTGTGTAAAGAGGTTGTGGAATCTCCATCTTCGGTGACTTTTAAGAGCAGATTAGATAAACACCTCTCAGAAAAGTCCACTCTAGATAATACTTAGTGCTGTCATGAGTGCAGTGACCCCTCAAGGTTCCTTCTAGGTCTATGAATCTTTCCCAGCATCTCTACAGTTGCTGCTGCCTCATTCTGACAGTAGCATAGAGCCCTCAATTCCTGAAGTAGGGAGGGGAGAAGTCTCTCATGACTCTTTCTATTGGCCCTTGCTCTGCCCAGCCCATTTCTTCTGCTCTACCTACTTCCTTCCTATGCCTTTTTTCCACCTCTGTATCTGCATCTGCATCTGATCCTCAATCCGTAAAAAATGATTCATGGATATAAAGCAGATATTTGCAGATTTACAGGACTCTACTCACTATTTTATATACTTCTGGACAGTTTAAAGCCAATTAATGTGTACAACTAACTTTACTTATTTCTGATCTTGTTTTTAATCCTAGGCCAGATCTTGACAGCAATTGGACTGTAATAAAAGAGCAGATCCAGATGGAATCCATGGTTCTAAAAGGACTTATTCCAAATACTAAGTACCAGTTTGCAATCAGAGCAGCAAATTCCTATGGATCTAGCTTACGCAGCACTCCAAGCGATATTATTCGAACATTCAGTGAGTAAAACACCTTTTCTTAATTAAGGTACCCTAAAAGTACAAGTTTAAAAGGGTCAGTTATAAGGAGCTCTCATTGAGTACCAAAGCACACAAGCCTCCCAAACCGGACATTACATGTGCTTCCCTTAGAGGGTTGCAGAATTCTGTGAAAGTTAAGCCAGAGGTAAGAGTCTGTGAGGCTCCAAGCAAATACAGTTCCATGCTGTTTTCAGGCTCCAGAGGTCATTGCCAGATATTTTTGGAACACAATTTATTGGCTTTTGTGTCAACTTCATGCAGAATTGATAAGTAAATGCCACAGGCAGAAGAAAGGCGACAAACATATTGCTCACCTTTTTGTTTTTTGCAGGTCTTTAAAATTGAATTGTATATATTACATACATAATTCAAACAACTCAAAAAGACCAAAGCACATCTACACTGCTGTGTGAGAAGGGCACAGGAATTTGCACTTTTAAGTACAAATATGGGACTCTTCATATGAACAGATAAATATCCCTTTTTAATTGGAAACTGCACAAAGAAACTGTTTGTATTTCAGGCAGAGCTGCATTCAAATACCATTTAAATAGCTACCCACTATACCATCTTCCTATAATATTCAGAAGGGTAGTTGAGTTAGTCTGTAACAGGAAAAACTTAAAAAACAACAAATAGTCTAGTAGCTCCTTAAAGACTAATAAAACATGTAGACGATATCATGAGCTTTCGTGGGCACAACCCACTTCTTCAGATGACTGGATTATGAGGTGTTAATTGTACTTATCAGCCTCTTGTAACTACTGTACTTGAACCATCTGCTCACTGTCTCTCTCTCTCTTTTCCCCCCTCCTTTTTTCTCTCTCCCTACCACTTCCCTTATTTATTCTTGGATCTGGACTTCTAATGCTCCAGTAATCTAAAGAAAAATGCAGGACTATGTAGCACTTTAAAGACTAACAAGATGGTTTATTAGATGATGAGCTTTCGTGGGCCAGACCCACTTCCTCAGATCAAATAGTGGAAGCTTCCACTATTTGATCTGAGGAAGTGGGTCTGGCCCACGAAAGCTCATCATCTAATAAACCATCTTGTTAGTCTTTAAAGTGCTACATAGTCCTGCATTTTGCTTCAGCTACACCAGACTAACACGGCTACATTTCTATTACTCATCTAAAGAAGTGGGTTTCGCCCACGCAGGGGTGGCCCATTCATATAGGCGAACTATGCGGTCGCCTAGGGTGCCAAGTTAAATGGGGCGCCAAATGGTGGCGCAATATCATTGAGGGGTTTGGAGGTGGGGGCGCCGATTGCATGGTTTGCCTAGGGCACCAGTTACTGGCAGCTAGTCTAGGACCCCCTTGCGCCCACAAAACTCATGATACCATCTACATCAGGGTTTCCTAACCTATGGGTTGGGACCCAAGTATGGGTCGCCATTACATTTCAAAAGGATCACCACGTGTCTCCCCAGGTGGCTCTTAAGGAGCCATTCACACATTTTTTGAATTGCCCTGGGTCACCAAGTCTTCCTGACTTGTCAAAATGGGTCCTCATCTGGAAAAGGTTGGGAACTGCTGATCTACATGTTTTGTTAGTCTTTAAGATGTTACCAGACTATTAGTTGTTTTTTAAGTTTTTCCTATAATATTGTTTATTTGTTAGGGGAGCTTTTGAGAAGGCATTTTAATAACCCATACTCCGAGCTGCCTTTAAGCACTTAAAGTCTTCATAATCATAAGGAAGGTCTCGGAACTTCCAAGAGGAATCAAGTTTGAAATAGCTTTAAATAGCTTTCAGACCCAGTCTACACTAGGACCTTAGTCCGAAATTAGCCCCCCAAAGGTCGAATTTGTAAGCGATGTGTCCACACTACCAAGCCTGTTATTCCGGAATAAGGGGCCACAGAATTCAAATTCTGTAGTCCTGCTTTTCATAAGGAATAATGCTATTCCTGAACTTGTAGGTCTGAAATAACATTCATGTGGATGTTCCAGTGCCATTAATTCAAACTTATTGGCCTCCAGAATGCTTCCTGGGGCTCTGCGTCCAAGGTAGCGTATCCACATTAACGGAGCCTGCCTCAGGCTACATTTGATTCTTCCTCATAGTCAGGACCCAGAACTTTGAATTTGTGAAATTGGGTTCCCAGCAGTCAAGCTTAGTACATTTGGACTCATCTCCTAGTGTAGACATGCCCTCAGAGAGGTAGCTGTGTTAATCTGTTTCAGCAAAAACAAGGAGTCTGGTGGCAACTTAAAGACTAAGAGTACCTCCATATTTGCTCCCTAGTTTGGACTAGGGATGCAAATTCAGACAAGGTAATGAAGCCGGGGTTTAAATATCCTGCGCTCCATTAGCATGATCTCGCCGGCGCGCTAGTTCCAATCACAGTTTCTGTTGACAAAGAGAGTCTAGATTACATCCAGTTCTGTCGACAAAGCAAGCCGTGTTGTCGACATGAGAGTGTAGACACGAAGGACAGTGTAGATGCAATAACGCCTTCTGTCGACAGAATTCTGTCGACAAAAGGCGTTATTCCTCGTAGAATGAGATTTACCGCCGTCGACAAAACTGCTGAGTTCTGTCAACATTATGTCGACAGAACTCGATGATAGTGTAGACGCAGGTATAGTTTTGTCGACAAAAGTCCACTTTTGTTGACAAAACTCTGTAGTCTAGACAAACCCTAGGGTAGATGTGAGGACAGAGGTGACAATAGGATTTGTTGCAGGAATTGGTTAACACCCCACAACAGAAACACTAACCCAGGAGCCAATCCCTGCAACATTAAAATGCAAATTGTGAAATCA
The DNA here is from genome assembly GCF_052426305.1 of Pelodiscus sinensis. Classification (NCBI taxonomy): domain Eukaryota; kingdom Metazoa; phylum Chordata; order Testudines; family Trionychidae; genus Pelodiscus; species Pelodiscus sinensis. The sequence continues at coordinate 105,567,238 of NC_143057.1, read as the reverse complement.
CGTGTTTAAATATACACATTAAATATCTTTCAGTCAAATACTACTAATTTTGTCAAGCAGCATTTTTCCTACTTTGCTTATCTGTAATTTGGAGGATCATCAGTGGAAATATTTGTATGTGTTTGTGTGTGTATGATGAAATTGATTTTTACCAGTATTTACTGATGAAAAATCCAATCCTTCAAGGTCTATTTATAACTTACAAGGAATAAATGCCTGACAAGAATGTCCTCAAAATATATTTAGCTTCAGCATATACAATTGTTAAATCGATTAACTTTTAAAATTAGTCTTTAAAAGATTGAACCTCTTCTTGCATATGCACAGGAATGAAAATTTTCCCTAATTAAATTATCGCAAAAGGGAATTATTAGGGGGATATAGTTATATCTTTAGGTCAGGCTTGTATTTGGTGAGGCACAATAGCAGCAAACAGTTATGTGGCAGTATAAATGTAGACCTCAGCTAAGAGGTTGGACTGATTCTTGCAGACTGTATTTTTAACCCGCCGAGGATTTATTTCCAAGCCTTTGGGGTTTATATTCTTAATTGTGAGTCCTTTCATTTTATGTTGTACATTAATTATTATATTTCACTGTATTTCACTGTTAGTCTTGCTTTTCACCCTTTTGTCCTTTGCTTCCTGGTAAACTGGATCCCTTAAACAGTTTGTGCAGTGTTTATTTTCTGAGGTGGTTCTATTTTAAGGTAAACTTCTGAACTGAATGTTTATGGAAACCTCTAAGGTACAGTGTGCTCGATAGGATCCCTGGTTCTTAGATTCCAAAGGGTCAGCTTCCTCTGCTGCAGACCCATGGACCATGGACGTGCTCATCTATTTCCTGTGTATCTTTCAGCATGAATTTCTGCATTCTTTTGTAAGAAAAGATAAAGGATTTATCTCTGCTAATAAGGATAGGATTGAGTTCCTACGAGGCTTATTAATGCAGCATTCAGATAACCATCCAATTAGTAAACCTAGTAGAGGCTAATTGCCTTTACAAGTCTGAAAACTGGAAGTTGCCTGTTTTGCACAGTGGTTCTGTAGGGAATTATTTGTATCAGAAAAGTTGGGGATAACTTAATACATAGGGGTCAAAATAATTTCTGGTATAACTCCAGTGACTTTTGTGGAGTTGTTGTGGCAGGGATGAATTTATTCCACTATATTAGGAGGGCTCTGAAAAACTGAAAATTTAAACCAATAGCACATTGAACTAAGCTCACTTCATTCTGATTGCCACAAGTGGTACAAACTGCACCCCCTTAGCACTGGTCAGAGCAGCTGTTCACCCCTAGGGGAGGGCAGACAGTGTTTAGGAGTTCTGATAAGGAAGAGCACCTTTCATATGCGATGTCTAAAATTCCCGTTGCCACTGCAGCCATGTCACTTGACTGGCTAGTGCTGGACATTTTGTGGGTGTATTGGCCAACTCCAGGACTCCTGCTGAAGTTACAGTTACCCACAGAGGGAGAAGGTGGAATTAGGGGTGCTGTACCCTCTGACTTGAAGTAATAATAGCAAGTGAATGCATGGTTCCCGTCATATACAGGGTTTACAGTTTTGTTCAACATCCCCACTATATTGTTCCAGTGCCCCTGGCCCACACAGGCTGAAAAAGCTGCTGACAAAGCCAGTACATGTGAAAGCTTGCATTTATTCTCTGTACCTATGGCCAACAATGGCAGCATCCTCCTATGGGTCTGCTGGGTCAAGACTTCCAAAGGCAAAAAGGGCTCTTAGGCAACCAATTTCCATTTGAAGACCAATGAGAACTGGTTGCTTAACAGCCATTTGTGCCTTTGAAAATGTCTCCTGTGTCCTCAAGTGCCTATCAGCTCCAATGTCCAGTGCATGGCAAACAGTTCTATTAGCATCATTATGTGTTGTCCCTTGAACTGTCACCATTACAGTCATACACAAAGAGCCCTGAAAAATCCTGATTTGGGACATCCTAGATAAAATTCAAACATTTCTAAAATATGCCCTCTCCAATGTAATTAATTAAACTCCAAAACACAGAATCCCACAGTGCACATGAATTGAATTTAAAATACTTCATTATTGGGGTTTAACATGGCTAGAAGATGCATAGTAGTCTAACAAAGTCCTCCAGCAAGCTCCATTAGAAAACAGAGTAGAGATCTACAGGTAGTGAAATACCTATGTCCTTCTGTTTAGCATCTAGTCATATTTCCTCTGTCCCAACCCACTGATATAAAATATCAGCAGAAACTCTGATAGGCTGGATTAATTTAAATCAAGGCAATTTGTATCACCAAGTGTGAACCCTCAGTTTAAATCATCAATTTTAATCAACTTTTCCATTTGTGCTTCCTTTATTTTGTGAACAAAGGTACATTCTAATTGGTTGATGTAGTCATTAACACATGTTGATTTACAGCTAAAAAGAGCCTTTAAACTAGATTTCATGCATCTTTTTATTATGTACGATGGCACACTGTTTACATATATTTAAGCAATGATATAGCTTAATATTTTCAGATTCTTATGGCAGATTTTGGTATGTTAGAAAATGATGAATAATATATTGTTTATTAGATACCGTAATTACCTTTTTACTCAAGATTTATATCAAGCTGTATTAGGATGGTGACTGGAATTTAATTAAGCATGACCAATTAGCAAATGAAATTTATTTTATCAAACAATACCACCTTAGATGCATAAACTTCACTGTTTTACCATGGGCTGAAAAGTAAGTTTCCATGGTTGTTGGCTCAGTTCTCAACTTTCAGATATCTGTGACACCAATCAGAGGTCAGGTAGGGAGAAGCTATAAAAGAAGGGAATCAAGCTATCCGGGTCAGCCTCAATAGTACACAGGATCAGCCTCAATAGTACATGACCTATTGTACCACGTTTGCAAAGCTTAAACAGTTACATATTCTTCCCCTGTTTTTCTTTAAATAGAAAAACAGCCTTTAACTTACAAGTTTTTCATAGTGCATGATGGATTCAGCATCTATATTTTCTAACTGAATGTTTTAAGAGATTATAATAAGCTTAGGCCTTAACATATTTTATATTAAATTCAGATTGTGTTTTAAACAGGTTTATTTTTAAAAAGAAAACTTGCTATAATTTAAATTTAAAAAATCAGATTTAAATGAAAAGTCCATATTTTTCACCCAAAAAACCCCATTGATTTTTATCCTTCCTGAACTCTGAAGAAGACATTGTTACTGCAAAGGTTATTTCATTGCTAGCAAATTGGCAAGTCTGATATTGAAGTGTCTCTTCTCTGAAGTTTTGCATCCCAAGATGAGGTATTATTCCGAGGCGCAAATAGTAGTACCCCACCCCCATGCCAGGGACTAGTAGGTCTTGCAACAAGTACTTTCTTTGTTTCCCTCTCACCACCTTCTGTTACCAAATCCAAATTTCTCAAAGACTTTCTTGGATTTTGTCTACACTGGTGCACATACTCCATGCTTATACATGTTCCCCATCCCCATGCCATACGTCCACATAAACTGTTGTAAACGAGCAGGCGGAACTGAACCTGGGATCTCTGGAGCTTAGTGAGTGAGCCTCCACAGCTTGAGCTAAAATCCAGCTAGCTCTCAGCTAAGGGTAAAGAGGAAGCTCTTTCTTTCTCTCTGTAAGAAGTCTAAGTGCCACTAATGGGATAGTGAACCACACCTAATAGGTGTGTGGGTTACACTATTCTAGACCCAGGTAAATGTACACCCACAACACACTGATGCTATTCTGTTCCAGAGGTGGTATCTCAGGATTCTGTGTATCACACAGGGATACTCTAGGAACTGCCTTCCTGTGTGTTGCTGGTACTGTACCCAGCCAATTCCTATTTCTGATCACATCTCGCCCTGCCAAACTGAGAGGAAGACAGGAAGCAATGGAATGATGGTGTGGTTCTGCTCCTGCTGCTTATGGTGGGACAAAGGTTTATGCAGTAGAGAAGGCTGTCAGTGAGATTCTGGATAGAATTGGGGCAGAACTTCGAGACATGTCAAAGATGGCTGACACTGAAAGGGAATTAGACCTTCACACGTGGATCTTGCACCACATCTCTGAATTGCTTTAATCATGGAAGCTACACAGGTACAGAAACAGGTAGCTTATAGCCCCATGGAAGCTGTTAACACCAGACAGCAACAGGTCCACTGCAAACCACTTCAGGGGTGGAAATTTCACTGAGATCATGGTTGTGCAGGGGACTGAAGTGTTTCCTGGCAATGGGCTGGAGTTCACGCAACTACCGCCTACTCCAGACACTGTGAGGGTATGACTACACTAGCCCCCTAGTTCAAACTATGGAGGCTAATGAGGCAGACCGAAATTGCAAATGACGCGCGGGATTTAAATATCCCATGCTTCATTAGCATGTTCCTGGGTGGTCGCCATTTTGGAAATTGACTAGCCCAGAAGAACTGTCTCATTCCATGAGGTTTAACTGGTAATCCAAAGTAAGGGCTTTATTTTGGAATCACCTTTCTCTACCGTGTGTAGACGTGGGCAGTTCTTCCGGGCTAGTCAATTCCCTAAATTGCGACCGCCCGGGAACATGCTAATGAAGTGCAGGATATTTAAATCCCGTGCTTCATTTGCAATTTCGGTTGCCCTCATTAGCCTCCCTAGTTGGAACTAGGGGGCTTGTATAGACATACCCTGACATTTTTAGGTATGCGGTGGGGCTGATCCTGAGCATTACCCCCAAATGTATTTGAACGTAAATGTTTCTGTTATCATGGAGACTAACACAGAAGGAGCGCTCCACTCCTGCATGTACACCAGGCATTCATGCAGCACTCTGATCTTCTATCTCATGTTCCTACTTTATCTCAAGCTGCACTGATTATTTATTTATTTTTTTAGAGTTGAGTAGCTCCTATACTGTAAGGCACTTTACAAATCCCAGAGGAAAACATAGTTGCTGCCCTGAGAGAGTCTTAACCATCATGAATAAGGAATTGGACATTTAAGTGTCTCTGGGTTTGCTTCTGACATATGCTGAACTCTGTCTTCTTCGGCCCTGTCCCCCAGCTCCCACAGAATTCAGTAGTATTTATATGTTAGGCTGTCTCAACAAATGCACAATCACCTTAGCAAAGCTGGCTCAATGTTCACTGGAATCAATGGACAATTTTCATTGGCTCAGAGTGTTGGATCAGGTGCTTGTATTGCCCTGCAGTATCTGTATTCCAAAAACTTTAGGTACAGATGTAATTTAACAGCAGTGTTTCAACCAAAGCAGGAAACAGTTGGAATTGCTTACTAACGGTACGTCTACACTACAGAGGAAGAACAAAGCTGCCACTGTTGATCTTCCAGGGTTCGAATTAGTGGCCTAGTTAAGACACCTAATTCAAAGTGAGAGGGGCCCTCCAGTCAATGCTAGAAACCCTGCTTTCACAAGGAGTAAGGGAAGTAGAAGGAAGAGTGTAGACAGCACCAAAAGTAGAGTTAAGCTACTTCAATTTCAGCTATGCAATTAACGTGGCTAAAGTTGCATGTCTTAACTTGACTTTGTCCTGTAGTATAGACATACCCTAAGGCTATGTATACACTGCAGGCTTCTTTCACCAGAACTGTTTTACGCAAGAGTTCTTGTGCAAAAGGTCTTCCACAAGAGTGCGTCCATACTGCCATGTGCTTTTGTGGAAGAGATGTGCTTTTGCTCAAGAGCGTCCATGGCAGTGTGGATGCTCTCTTGCACAAGAAAGCTCTGACAGCCATTTTGGCCATAGGGCTTTCTTGTGTAAAAAACTCCTGTTGCCTGTCTACACTGCCTTCTTGTGGAAGAGCTCTTGTGCAAGAGGGCTTATGCCTCATGGGGAGAGGAATAACTCTTGTGCAAGAAGCCCTGTTTCTGACACTTTACTGTAAATTTACTTGCGCAAGAATGCTTGTGCAGTGTAGACACTCTGCAAGTTTTTGCACAAGAACAGCTGCCCTCAGCGTTCAGTTTGGGGGTCTGCACTATACCCACTAAATCGAACACTAGAAGATTGACCTCCAGAGGCAAGCTCTCAGGGTACATCTGCACAGCAGGGTCATTTTGGGTTAACTGACCTTATTGCAAAAGAACAAAGTGCGCGTCTACAGAGCAAGCAATTATTTTGAGATGGAGGACATCTTACTTTGACTCATGTAACCCTCATTTCATGAAGAGTAAGGGAAGTTGAAAGAACAGTGTTCTTCCTTTGACTTCCTGCTGTGTAGACAGTGCCAAAAGCTGAATTAAGCCATTTTGACTTCAGCTACACAATTGAGTAGCTGAAGTTGCATTTCTTAATTCAACTTTTGCTCTGCAGTGTAGACGTGCCCTCAGTGTTTTACAAAGTTGGACTAGTATTGTTGACCTCATTATATAGATAGGAAAAGTAAGCCAGTGTCAGGATCAAATGATTTCTCCAAGTGAATCGTTGCCAGAATAGAATTCAGTTTCCTGATCATTAGACAAAGGTGCCTTCCGTGTATTTTAATGTTAGAATTGTGTGATCCTCTGAACTGAATGAGTTTGCAGCACCTACATGTAATAAAACTTCTCTGAAGCACTTTGCAATCTAGTTTTTACATAATTCTGCTTGTGCTGGTCAATATGCCTGTGGCTACTTAATTGGCAATAAACAGTTTGTGCAGATTCCTATTTATCCTGAAAAGGTTTATTTGGTATAACATAATCCCTGATTATTTGAGAGGCTATTTTATGTCAATGACTCCCTGTAGTTTTTCAATTAATTATGGGACAGGATTACAAGGCTGATGGAGGGTCTTAGATGGGCTTCATCTCCTTGCACACTGGAGCATTGATGTAATGAAATATATGGCATGCTTTTAGTCTCTGTTGTCATTGTTTTGGTATTCACAAAGTGCCATTTGGTTTAATCATTTCTGATTTGCCACCCATTATGTGGTGAGCTCTTCACTAGAGCTATGCAGTGTTCCTAATACATCAGCCAGCATGTGATTTCTCTTTAAAACACTCCTCTGAACTTCTTTGTCTTCTCATATTTTATATTTGTGTTACCTCATATGTGAATATCATGTTACATGATATGATCCATGTTGTGAACTGAAAAGTCAGTGAGATTTAAGGTAGTCCCATCCTGATGTGTGAGAATCCACCACGGTAAATCCAAACATAGCAAGATAAGACTATACCTCTTTGTATTTGTGCTTACAACTGCATCATGCTTTATGTGAGTCATGCACAGATCAGCAGGTAGACTAATGAGTTATGCGCACTGGCTGTGACTGACCTTCTGCTGAGCTTTTCCTTTTCATATGGACAAGGCACCTCCTTTTCTTTGTAATTTTTGGTTGTTTTGAAAAACAAGTTTCTGATCATTAAGTAAAGTTTGGATCAGAGCCTGGAGTTGTCTTGGGATCCCATTAATCAGTAGGGCTACGTCTACACTGGCCCCTTTTCCGGAAGGGGCATGTTAATTTCAGCTATCGTAATAGGGAAATGCTCGGGGGATTTAAATATCCCCCGCGGCATTTACATAAAAATGTCCGCTGCTTTTTTCCGGCTTTTAGAAAAGCCGGAAAAGAGCGTCTACACTGGCCCCAATCCTCCGGAAAAAAAGCCCTTTTCCGGAGGATCTTATTCCTACTTCAAAGTTATTTAAATCCCCCGCGCATTTCCCTATTACGATAGCTGAAATTAACATGCCCCTTCCGGAAAAGGGGCCAGTGTAGACGTAGCCTTTTAGGAGTTTTTACTGAGAATTTACCCCTACATGAGTAGCAATAGGGAGTTGGGGGTAGCAGAATAATCTGAGCCAAATTAAAGACATGTAAGTACTTGGACCCCAGGATGCTCCTATCCCCATATTGCCACACACTACCACCCAGCAAGGACTTTGAAAAGGAGCATTGAAGAAACTTTTTTTTTTTTGGCAACCATAATAAGCCATATCTTCTTTGCTCTTCTTCACAGGCTTTAAATGCTGTGTGTGCTCAGTACATTGAAAAGCATTGTGAAGTTAAAATACTTCATCTCTTTTGTGCTTCACATTGACATGGAACATTCTGATCCAAAACCCAAAAAAGACACACACTGCCCTCGGAATTGGGCATCTTTTCTAAGTCAGTGACCCTGAATCTGTTCTCATTAAAACTGGTGTCACTCAGGAGTAAATTCCATTGTGGTCAGTGGAGTTACACCAGAGCAAAACTAACATGGAGTCAAAACACTATCCAGTGAATATGTAGCTGGGGGCAGAACAGGGCTCTAATATTTTTTCTATATGTCATAGTAGGAAGAAGACTGCAGTCTTTTTTAATTTTATTACAAATCAGTTTCTGCTATTCTTACTCTGCCAGAACCCCCATTAAACCCCGTGGAAGCTTTACTTGAGAAAGGAGAGAGTGTGGGATGACCTGCTCTTTAATGGATATTTCTTATGCAATATATGACCTTTGGATTAGAAAAGGTATTGTATGTGCGTTAGATACTATGAACATGGATGTGAACACATCACAAGTCACAATTGGTACCATTGGTTCCATGTTTGTTTCCACCCCTCTTCCCGGTGTTATGACCTATGAACAAATGAGAGCAGCACTGACTGAATTGGGTTGACTTTGAAACATCTACAGACAAACTATGGAAGTCCGTCCCTCTTTTAGAAAGGCAAGGTGCCCTAGTGAAATTAAAGCTCTGACATAAAAGCAAAGATATCCCAATGGACTGAGATTGCCTATTTCCAAAATGAGCTGATGAGAATATTGGCTAGCCTTATTCTCAGTTTCATTCAAACCACTCCCCATTATAATATAATTTCACTTATAATGTTGCTGAGGCTGTTATGTCCTTCGTTTCTTTTGCACACTGAGTCTTTTCCAGAAACTCATTATGTCTCATAAAACATAGTATGGCAATGGTTTAGACCGGGGAAGGGGGACATCCAGCCAGCGACTGCTCTTTATACGAGGTAAAAACAAAGTGCCTACCTAAATATGGTTAAATTCTGCTCACCCTACTAACATGATTACCCCCACTAATTACTCACTGGGGGTATGTCTACACTGCAAAGTTAATTTGAAATAACAGCCGTTATATCGAATTAACTTTAATAGCATCTATACATGCAAACCGCTATTTCTAATTAATTTTGAAATAGCGGAGCACTTAATTCAAATTTGGTAAACCTCATTCTACGAGGAGTAACGCCAAATTCAAAATAGCTATTTCGAATTAAGTGCTGTGTAGACACTTAATTCTAAATAGGGGGCCTCCAGCCCTTCCCAGGGATCCCTTGTGGCCAGTCTGGGCACAACCAGGAAAACTTACTCTCCTCTCCCCCAGCCCCAGAACCATTAAAGGGGTTGACCCTGGCCACAGTGCCTGTGCCAGCTCCAAGCCTGCCAGCCCAGAGCCAGCAGTGGCCACTGGGGCCCCTGACCCAGTGGCCCCAAAACATGAGCCAGCAAGGCACTGGCAGCCAGCCCTCCACCACTCCCCAGGAGCAGTGTGCCAGCTCCCAGGAGCTTGATAGGGGCTAGAGAAGGTGGGCACCTTCCTGGTCCAGGGTGGAGATCATGGACCTTATTCAGGTTTGGGGGGAAGCCCCCAACGTCCATGATCTCTGCACTAGATGGAGGAACGCAGCTGTCTATGGCAGGATAGCTGCCAGCCTGGCCACCAAAGGCCACATGCAAACCCAGGAGCAGGTTTGCATGAAAATCACGTTGGTCCGGTGAGACCCCTGAGCTTCCCCTCCCCCTTCTTCCCCTTGCTTCCCCCTTCCAGCTCCCTCCTCCCTGGTTTCCCCCTCCCCTCTCCCACCTTCTTTTCCCAGTCTCCTTAGAGGTTCATTTCACCTGCCCCCCCCCCCCGTTTTGTTCAATAAACCCAGTTTCTGTTTTTGAACATACGTGTCTTTTGTTTGACATCAGGAAGGGGAGCTAGGGAGGAGTAAGTGGAAGGACGTGAGGGAGGAATGGGGCACGAGCCCCCAGTGGGGAGGACCGGGGTGGCTCTGAGGGCTCCCCAGGGTGGACGCTTTCCTGCAGGGCCTCCTGGATCCTGACAGCCCCCCGATGGATCCCCCCGGATGGCAGCCTGCAGCAAGTGCAGCCAGACTGATGGCAACGACAGCATGAGATGCACCAGCATGCCCAAGGGTATCTCTGGCTCCGTGTGGCTGAGTGCTGTGGTGTCCCGAGTGTGGGCACTCAGAGCACTCCAAGACAGGACTACTTTGCTGTCACTCATCGAGGTAGACAAGCAAGCAGGGAACCCTGAGAACTGTCTTTCCGGGGTGGGGTAGGGTCCCTTTAATCACCGAGCTCAGTTAGCCTCAGGCTGCAGCCCCACACATTAAGTCCTAACCTGATGCCCTGCCAGCACTGGTTCTGGTCAGCCTTAATTTCAGTTCAGGGTCCACTCAGTGTGGACATGTTATTTTGAAATAGCAAAATGCTATTTCAAAATAGGTGTTGTGTATAGATGTGTTATTTCAAATTAGTTTAATTCAAATTTTAACTATTTTGAATTAAGTTAACTCAAATTAACGCTGTAGTAGACATACCCTGGGAGTGGAACTTTTGACAATATTTTTATAATAGATATTTTCCTACTCCCACAATGAAAGCAGGATTGTGCCTAATAGAGGTTTCTGAATCTGTTTCTGAATCTCTACTGGGGGGACACATTCTGCTCTCACTGACATCGTAAATCCAGGGTTGATACTTTTTTCAGTAATTTACATAATGCCATAGAAATCAGAATTTAGTCCTTTGAGAAGAGTCACAGGAGTGTATTCTGAGTGCCTGCATGACTAGTGAACCTTGAACTTTTACCAAACTACTGGAAGCTGAAAGTCATAATATAAACTCAGCTGAGCTACATTTGTAATTCATTGTATCACAGCATGACTCACCACTAAAGGCACCTCCTGCTGGACACTCCAGGAATTAGATTTTCAACTCTGGAGCGCCCCCTTTTGGCTGATGTCTCACCCCGTTACCTATTTTTTTCCTCTACCTCTGTGTTAGGATCCACATCTCTCCCAGAATGTGGTATCCACCCCCCGGGTACTGCCCTATGGCGGTGCTTCCACACTCTGGGCTCCTCCTTCTCAGGGAACCTCCCTTGCCTCACCTTGCCTCAGTGACCCACCAGCAATCTTTATCTAGCCCCTTGCCTAAGAGGCAAACTGCAGTGTGAAATGGCCATTCATCATTGGCAAGGGGTGGGAGTGGACCCACTGCCTTCTGCTGCCCTGGTTATGTCCCTTAGTACCCTCAGGCCTTGCTTCAGGCCGGGAGCTTGCCTGGCCAGAGCTTCCCCAGCCCTGCTTTAAGTCAGGAAGCCTCTTGGTCCCTCCTGTGCCCTAGCTACAGCAAGAGTGAATCTGTCTTCCTTCCCTCCAGGAGCCCTTATTTATGCAGCCCCAGCTGGGCCCTAATTGGCTGACTCCTGCCACAGCTGCTGGCTCCACTGCTCCAGCCCTCTCCCATGACTGGGTTTTAGCTCCTAAATGGCCAGTGCGGAGCAGATGCCCCATCACACTCATTTACACTAAATACTGCCAGTTAATATAGGGTTAATGTAATATCTTATTTATCTTACTATGTATTTTAGAAATGTGCATCTGTCTGGCTGTATGTGAGTCTGTTCAACAATGCCTCGTAAATGGTAAGAGCTAGAACCAACAAATTTGGTATGTTGCTTTCTCTTAGCATAACTTAAGGCAAGGACAGAGTTTGGTTGTGCCAGGACGATGGGATGTACCTGGAATTTGATTGTTTCTCATAAAATGGAAAGGGAGGAGTCTGGCAGGAGGGACAGTGATACTGCAGGATGACCAAGTGGGAAGGGACAGCAAGGGGCCAGAGATGGGTACTGGGGCAGATATAACCCCATTGAGCCAGAAGGGGGTAGGTGTGGGAAAAGGGAAAGCTATCTACTATATATTTAAGAAATTGTGTCTGTTTGCCTGTGTGTCTGTCTGTCCCCCAGCTGGGGGACATGCACCTCTCTGCTAACTGTGCCCATTGCAGTGGCCCATTGCAGGTACTTCTGACCTGGCCCCAGTTGTTGCAGTGAGAGAGGGCTGCGGTTGTCATCTTTCCCCCTTGCATACCGAACCCTTCATACTTATGAACGAAGAAAATTAAGAAAAACAAAATTTATCTGAGTTAAGGACCTGATCCGTACTGGGTAAATCCTCTTCTAGTAGATTGATCTAGATAGGATTGGATTAAAAGCCTCACGCCTTTTCTACAATTATTTGGGCTGGAAACAAAGTTGCCCCATTACCTCTACCAAAATTGATCCCTAATTTTGTTGAATGCTAATACAACAGCTTCTAACCCTAAATAAAACTGCAGTGCCTATCTTATTCTGGGCTGTCTTTGGATTGCTAAAATAAGAGTATGAATATGTATCTGGGGAGCATATGTTTGATTTCATAACTGTTTGCAGCCAGAGTTTCTGTGTTGGTGCAGAGACAGAGTTAATCGTTGTCTGCAGAAAGGTCTGTGTGTGCTTGAACTGGCATTTCCCCCTGCGGACTCTAGGTCACTGAGATTCTTTTGCTGTTCCCACACTGCAAGAGGAGTTTGTTAGAACTAGACAAGTACAATGTAGGTGATAATGCCGAGTGCCTTGGCTCATGCTGTGCCTACAGCAGGTCCTTTTCCAGTTATGTTATCATTGATCAATTCTGTCACTTTGCTCAGTGGTGGAAATTCAGGGCTCTGCTGTAAAGTGCTTGGTTGGGTTTTTCACATTGGCCGCTATCCTTGGTACTGTGCTCTCATTTAGCAGGGATTCTTTGGCTGGACAGGTTTTGTAGTGCTACACTTTGCACTGTAACTGGAGGGAGTACAGGTAGTTCTAGGGTGCTAAAACAAACCAGAACACGCATTCAACCCTTACAGAGACTTGGCAAAGCAGGGATCAGCAGCGGTAGCTTAAATGGCGCATTAAGAACCTGACATTATGGAGTGTGTATGAAATACATGTAAAAATGTTTCAACTGGTTGTTTTTGTGAGAAAAATATTGTATGAAAAACAGGTGATCTATGAAAACACTACTGGTGCATTAGTTAGTAAATCCTAGTAAAAACCATTGCCAAAAATAATAAGACTCATTTGTAATACCTAATGTCCATCCTGGTAAACTGTGTTGGCCCAGGTAACTTAGGGTATGTCTACACTACCCCCCTAGTTCGAACTAGGGGGGGTAATGTAGTCATACGGAGTTGCAAATGAAGCCCGGGATTTGAATTTCCCGGGCTTCATTTGAATGAAGCCGGCCGGTGCCATTTTTAAATGCCGGCTAGTTCGGACTTCGTGCTGCACGGCTACACGCGGCATGAACTAGCTAGTTCGGATTAGGCTTCCTATCCGAACTAGCTGTATGCCTCGTGGAAGCCTAATCCGAACTAGCTAGTTCATGCCGCGTGTAGCCATGCGGCACGCAGTCCGAACTAGCCGGCATTTAAAAATGGCGCCGGCCGGCTTCATACAAATGAAGCCCGGGAAATTCAAATCCCGGGCTTCATTTGCAACTCCATATGACAACATTATCCCCCCTAGTTCGAACTAGGGGGGTAGTGTAGACATACCCTTATTGTCACTGTTTAGTATCAGTAGGACTTGAGGCTATAGCGTACATGCAAGTAAAGACAGTGTCTGCCCTGAGATTGCACCATCTGCAATAATGGCCCTCATCTTGTAGTCTGGGTAACACTTCTGGTGGTCCAGAGAGCAGGTTCCTCTCATAGTGTTGGCTCACCTCATTTTCAGCTGCTAAATTGCACTTTAAAAAACTTTAGATGCATTAAAAGATGGTGTTTTCCAAAGAGGCCAAGTCTGATCGTTGAAATCAATGGGAACAGACTAAGGTCAAAGCTGAGTGCTATTGAAAATCTCATCCTAAATATCTTCCTGATTTTACTTTTCCAGGTAAGCAGTTGCTACTGTAGTTAACACAGGCCTGCTATTTGATCACCCTGAATAGGAGAGCTAGTGGATCATGCACTCGCAAATGGGGAAGAATTTGTTCTGTGAGACAGTATAGCTATCAAGAATGGGGTCCACACTGAAACTCTGGTCTAAAATAATGCTGTACAGAGCATAGTGTGCAGTGGGAAGTCCACAGAAGAGTGCCATTTGGTTTGCTTTTTATTTATTTTTGATGTATTAGCTCTACAGTATGATTTTCCATCTTGACACTGACGCATTTGCTGATGCTTTAAATTGGATGCCAGCACCTTCCTGGTTCATTGTTCTGAACAGATGAGTTAAGACCTGAACTTCTGTGCAGGAATTTATGGCTCTGGGTTGAAAAAATAAGAAAATATGTGAGCTGAATATACCAGCTTTGTCTTCACAGATTCGGAGGAGTTAGGAAGTGGAAGCTATGGGCATCGGTATATCACAGGCACCATAGTCGGTGACGATGATGGATTTGATATTGATGATTCAGACTATGACATTTATATTGAAGAGGTAAATCCAAAGGTTCCAGTTTGGCATTTCTATTTGTATTTATTTTCTAGTGGTATTTTAGATAAAGGGATCTGTTCCTGTTGGTATATTTAACTTTTTACCTTATTGGCACAGGTAAAATAAGTGTCTTGTTTGTGTCTTTCTCTTCCTTTAGGATGAATTTGTTTCTTCATATATATTTCTTAGGGCTTGTCTTCACTACCAGGGAGATCAATGTTGCTACAGTGGATGCAACTGGTGTTGATTTAGTAGGTTTAGTGAAGACTCATTAAATCAACAGCAGAGCATTCTCCTGTTGGCCCCAGTACTCCAGCTCCACTAGAAACATAAGGTAAATTGACTGGAGAGTGTCTCTGTTAATACAGCGCAGTGAAGACACCAGAGTAAGTTAGCCTAAGCTATATCAACTCCAGGTGCATTATTCATGTACCTGGACTAGCATAAATTAGGCTGATTCCCCTTGATAGTAAAGATAAGCCTTCAAAGGATGTAGAGTTAATTTCCATGAAACATGTTTAATTTTAGCTTGTGACTGTACTAAACTTAAGTTTCTTTTATTTGCTTTAGCTCAAGCCACTTCCTGCTATTAAAGGAGGAAATAGGAAGTTTTTGGTTGAAACCAAAGTTGCTCCAGGGTCTAGTACAAGGCTCCTTTCCAGGTTAATTACAACCAGTTCAGATTCTATTACTGCCCCTGCAACAACTATACTCCCCATCTCTACAACCGCAGCTAGCACCACTACAGCTAAGGCAACCAGAAGAAATGGCATGGCCTCAGCAGTTCGACTGTTTGATCTGTCCTGTGATGAAACAGTCTGCTTTGCCGACAGCTTTTGTGTCAATGATTATGATCGGGGCGGTTCTCGATGTCACTGTAACCTGGGCAAAGGAGGAGAGACTTGCACAGAAGGTAGGTTTTGTGCAGTGGGCCAGACCAATTTTTCTCTAAGCAAAATTCTGTACTTGGCAACTTGATGGATGGTTGGGATAGTTTTCCTAATTGGCTCCAAAATGCAGTTTGCTTCTGATGGTAACTAGTTTGGCAACTACTGATACCTGCCTGATAGTGATATTGTTTTGCAATTTTTGATATTAACATCTCTACTAATCTAAGGTCCATCAATGGCAATTAGCCAAGATGGGTAGGACTGGTGAACCTAGCCTCTCTTTGTCAGTAGCAAGGGAGGGATCACATGGGCTATGTCTTTACTGCAGCCTTCTTCCGCAAAAGCTTATGAAAATGAAGCATGGAGTAGAATATCGCCACACTTCATTTGCATAATTAATTAGGGTTGTAGGATTAATTAGGTTTTGAGGGCCTTTTACCAGTGAAAGAGCATTTCACAGTAATATCCTTATTCTCCATTTATTACCAGTTACCAAAACAGAACACACACATTAAGAATACAATGTCCTCTACTCCCTATAAGGCAAATGAATTTTTCTTGGTGGCCAGTAAGGGATGAGGCCATCGGGGGGAGGGAGGGCTGAGTCCTAAAGGTTCTGCACAAGAGAGTTGGCAGGGTGTTGAGGTCTGGCAGCTTCTGCTCTAGGGTCTGTGACCTAGAATTAGGTGCAAGGAACTTCCATTTGGTGAAACTGTTTAACTATACCTTAACCAATCATTTTAATCTGAAGTATTACAACATATTATTTTTCACCAATCCTAGCCCATTACAAACCAATTCTTTAACCAGTCATAGCCCTCCACCTTAGTTGATTTAAATCTTACAGAATTAGTTATGTAGCAAACAGAAACAATTAAAGAACCAAACAGAAACCATACAGACAAACAACAGAGAAGTAGGAACCATAAAGACAATACAATAAAGAGGTATTGATTTCACAATCACAACTGCTGCTAAGTGATTCCTTGCCAGACAGAATGCAATCAAAGTTTTCTTTAACCATCTTAATATCTGTTTCTTTATCTGGTGATGGTGGGTACAGGAGTGCCCTCTTAGCAGCCCGATAGTCCTCTGTTTTAATGTAATTTAGATGGAATGTGAGGATGTGACTTTCTGCTTTTTTGCTCATGGCTTCTCCCATCCTAATGTGGCTTCAGACCTTACACCTTGTCTCACTTTCTCCTTCTGGAAACCACTGATTGTCACAATGAGGTCCAGTCCTTCTCTTTAAACTGACACCAATCTCCATCATAGCATACAGCTGCTGAATCCCAAGTGCTACTGAGGTACCTGGGTCCGGGTAAAGAGGGTTACTGTTCCTTCTTCTGAGTCTCTCAGATATGATCCTAGAAAGGATGCTGGAGCCTTCCCAACATCCCCCCTCCTCAGGGTCCCATTTCTCCCCCTGAAGCCTTGTCCCCAGCAAAGCTGGAAGCCAGGTTGGGGCCAAGGAGACCCCTAATCCCTTCACCGGGATGGCATGGGGAAGGGGAGGGAGCTCCAAGCAGCCCCCAGCCTGTAGCCTGCCTGTTTTGCTTAAGTCTTCATTAGAAAGATGAATGGTCACAGACACTCAACCCAGTTAACATTAATGACAAAGGGGAGGAAAGATAAGCTGAAAAAGGGAAAGAACAGATTTAAGTATATTCAGATAAATTGGATTTATTCAAGTCAGTAGGACCTGATGAAATTCATCCCAAGATGAAGCAATCTCAGCACCATTAGCCACTATCTTTGAGAATTTATGGAGGAATGGTGAGGTCCCAAAGGAATTGAGAATGGCAAATATAATCCCTGTCCTGACAAGGAGGAACAATGAGGAACTAGGGAACTAAGGATCAGTCAGCCTAACTTCAATTCCTGGAAGGATACTGGAACACATTATTCAATAATCACTTTGAAAGGGCTTTGAGGATAATAGGATTCTAAAGAATAGCCAGCATGGATTTGTCAAGAACACATCATGCCAAAGCAACCTAATTTCCTTCTTTGGCAGAATTATTAGTCTAGTGGACAGGCAGGAAGCAATAGACATGATGTATCTTGAGTTTTGACATAATTGCATGTGGCATTCTCATAAGCAAACTAGGGAAATGTAGTCTAGATGAATTAATATAAGATGGGTGCACAACTGCTTGAAAGACTATACTCAAAGAGTATCTATCAAGGGTTCACTATCACACAGGGAGGGCATATTTAATGGAGACTCAGAGGTGAGTAAGGGGTCTGGTACTATTTGATATTTTCATTAAGATTTTGATAATGGAGTGAAGAGTGTGCTTCAGTTCATAGCAAAAATCCTCCACAATTGAAGAGCGGGATTAAAGACAAAATGGAGGAACTTCCAGGGCACTTTTTATGTGGAGGGAATCCCATTGGTCTCTGTGGAAAAATACAGTTATAAAATGGAGTTTGTTACATGAAAATGTCACCTGTCCATGCATAACTAAGTACTTTTCAGGCAGCAACTATTGCTCCCAATCTTGTTTGAACATTCACATAGGAGCTTAACAGATGTGGATTGACATCACATAGGGACCATTGTTAGTCAAGTACTCCTGTTTGCTCAACTAGTAGTCCTATAACAGTAGGCTGGCCCAACCTCCTGTTAATTGGCTCTCAGAAGCAAACATTTGAAATACAAGTACGAAGCCAATACTCATAACTTCGAATACAAAAATGCATACGAATAGTGTAAACAGAATCAGCCAATTGTACGCTTTTCATAGACATCTTACTTGACACACTTTATATAAGATTTGGTGCAGACATTTAACGGTGGCTGCTTAATCTGCAGCAAGAGATATTTAGGTTACATATTAGGAAAAGCTTTCAAACTATAAGAGAGATAAGGTGGGTGAGATAATATTGGACCAATAAAAGATAATTACCTCACCCATCTGTCTATCTACTATCCTGGCACCAAGGTGGCTACAACAACATTTTCTAACTACAAGGATAGATAGTTAAATTCTGGAACAAGCTTCTAAGAAGGGTGTGTTGAAATTCCCATCATGAGAGGAATTTAAGAACATGTTGGACAAATAGCTGTCAGGGATGATCTAGGTTTACTTGGTTCTGCCCCATTGCAGGTGTAGGACTTTATGACCTCTTGAAGTCCTTTACAGATCTACATTTCTACGATTCTGTCTTTTAACAGAGTCTTTAACCTACCATCTTGGGCAGAGTGGTCAAGCAAACTGCAGAGCAGTTCACCAAGCCATGTGCTAATATTGGGGACTCCTGCTCCTCCCTTTCTCCTAGACAGATTCCCATGAAATGAGTCCATTCCTAATCAATGGTCCTACTTGTTGCAACTCCATTGAAATGCAACCTAGATGGGGATACTATAAGGTGGGTGCCTAACAGGCTGGATAAACATTCTCAGAGAGTAGTTATTAATGGTTCACCATCATGCTGAAAGCACCTAACAAGTGAGGTTCTGCAGGGATCTGTTTTGGGACTGGTTCTCTTCAATATCTTCATCAATTATTTAGATGATGGCATAGAGAGCATGATTATTAAGTTTGCAGATGATACCAAGCTTGGAGGAGTTGCAAGTGCTTTGGAGGATAGTGCAAAAATTCAAAATGATCTGGACAAACTAGAAAAATGGTCTGAGGTAAACAGGATGAAATTCAATCAGGACAAATGCAAAGTATTCCACTTAGGAAAGAACAATCAGTTTCACACATACAGAATAGAAAGTGATTATCTAGGATGGAATACTGCTGAAAGGGATTTAGGGATCACAGTGGATGACAAGTTAAACATAAGTCAAAAAAGTAAACGTGATTCTGGGATGAATGAACAGGAGTGTTGTGAGCAAGACATGAGAAGTCATTCCTCCTCCCTACTCTGTGCTGATTAGGCCTTAATTGGAGTATTGTGTCCAGTTCTGGGCACCACATTTCAAGAAAGATGTGGGGAAATTAGAGAAGGTCCAGAGAAGAGCAACAAAAATGATTAAGGGTCTGGAAAACATGACCTGTGAGAGAAAACTGAAAGAACTGGGCTTGTTTAGTTTAGAAAAGAGAAGACTGAGGGGGGATATGTTACAAGGAAGAGGGACAAAAATTGTTCTCCTTGGCCTCTGTTGATAGGACAAGAAGCAATGGATTTAAACTGAAGAAAAGGAGGTTTAGGTTGGACATTAGGAAAAACTTCTTAATTGTCAGGGTGGTTAAACACTGGAATAAATTGCCTAGGGAAGTTGTGGAATCTCCACCACTGGTGATATTTAAGAACAGGTTAGACAGTCACCTGTCAGGGATCATTTAGACTGTCCTTGGGCCTGATGTGAGGGCAGGGGACTGGACTCGATGATCTCTCGAGGCCTTTGGTTCTATGATTCTATTATTGTTTCATCGGGGAGAGACATTAATTGCTGATGGCCCCCTCCAATGGCTTTGTCACAGCTTTCCAGATATAGCTCCCACATTAGGTGCCAAGTTTCTGATAGTGAATGCTTACAGCCACAACCAAAGGTTACCATCCTAAATGGAAATGTATACATTGACAAAGACATATTCCCCGTTTTGTCACAGCGATAACAATAGCTACAAACCCACAAGTTATTGCTTAACATTTGTTCATCTTTGGAAATGAAAAGTTCTGTGTCTGATTACTCTTACTTGGAGGCTCTCATCTGTTAAGGAGGGGATTCTTTCTAGTCTGTCACCACAAAAGAGCACTTGTGTGTATGATTAAGATGAGATGCACGCTGCATTTTCTTCTACAGATGTCACATCAGAAGTCATGGCACTCACGGTACATTGTGGCTACGTCTGCACTGGCCCCTTTTCCGAAAGGGGCATGTTAATTTCAGAGATCGTAATAGGGAAATCCACGGGGGATTTAAATATCCCCCGCGGCATTTAAATAAAAATGTCCGCCGCTTTTTTCCGGCTTTTAGAACAGCCGGAAAAGAGCGTCTACACTGGCCCCGATCCTCTGGAAAAAGCGCCCTTTTCCGGAGGATCTTATTCCTACTTCAAAGTGGGAATAAGATCCTCCGGAAAAGGGCGCTTTTTCCGGAGGATCGGGGCCAGTGTAGACGCTCTTTTCCGGCTTTTCTAAAAGCCGGAAAAAAGCAGTGGACATTTTTATTTAAATGCCGCGGGGGATATTTAAATCCCCCACGGATTTCCCTATTACGATCTCTGAAATTAACATGCCCCTTTCGGAAAAGGGGCCAATGTAGACGAGCCCTGTATGATTCAGTTGATTATTTGCTTTTCCTCTCCTTACTTCAATGAACAGTTCTTGGGGAAAGTCCATTTTGCAAAGCAACTATTGTGACCATAGATGATGGAACAGCTATAGATGTGATTATTTTTGCCCTAATGCCCAAGCCTACAAAGATATGGGATTGTTATGGATGTCACATAATTATATAAAATGAGTGGAGCTGAATATGTTAATCTGAGTCTCAAATCCATTCTCTTTAATGTAGTATTTATCCCCTGGTGTCCTAACCAGATCATGCACTAATAGTGCACAATAGTGATCTTCCCTTCATCAGACATCATTCCATGTTAAATGATGCATTAATTAGGCTGATTCTACAGAGCTTTTTTTATACTTAACAGTCCTCTTTAGAGGGACATGACATCCAGTGAATCCATTTAACGGTCAATACCTCTTGGGGATGAGTTTTCCTCAGTTAATTCGTGCTATAGCCTCACTCCGTTTTATGTAACAAGCTTTGTTTCAAGTGTTATTGTAGTCATATCTGTCCCAGAATATCAGAGACACAAGTGGATGAAATAATATCTTTTATCGCACAAACTTTTGTTGTTGAGAGTTAGAAGCTTTCGAGCTGGCACAGAGCTCTTCTTTGGGGCTGGGAAATGTATAGTTAAAGACTTTTTATCCTGTGTGCTGGGGAATGGAAGTTGCTGATAAATTAAAAATGCTGTTAAGCAGGATGGAGGAGTTTGGAGTGCTGGGAAGGGCTGTGGATCACAGGCTCTGGGAGGGGGCTTGGGACAGGAATTGGGGCACAGGAGGGTTGGTGTGCCAGATGGGGGAAAGATGCTCATGTCCAGCAGTTCCTGCAAGGAACTCAAGTAGCTCCTCATTGCTGCTGCTCCTGGCCAATAGGCTGGGAGCTACAGAGTCAGCACTTGGGGAGAGGGAGAGATGCCGCATGCCTGCAGAGTCATCTGGCTATCCCTCTGCCTCTTCCAACAACAGCAAGGACAGGAAACCACTGGCCCCCCAATCCAGCACTCTGAGTCCCTGCATGCCCCAAACTCTGACCGAAGCCTCCTTCTCGACCTAAACACCCTCCCAAAGTGCACCCCACAGTCCTTCCCATGTGCCAACCTCCTGGTGGCCCTGCACCAATCGCACTATGAACCAGATTTTTTGTGCAAATCAGAAATGCCACGCAGAGCCAGCAAGGGGTTGGGGCATGGGAGTGACTTGGGGTACAGGATGGGGGAGCATGCAGGCTAGTGAAGTTCTGCATAAAAGGGCTTTTACTGCACTGAGAATGTCACTGTGAGATACAGATTGTTTAGCAATTAACAAATATTGGAAGGGACCATTCAAAATGAAGTGGCCTGATAAGAACCCTCTAGTCACAGGGGGAAAAGGAAAAGCACCACATCACATGTGAGTGAACACAGTTCACAGAGAGTGTGTCTAGACTACATCCCTTTTTCGAGAAAGGGATGTAAATTAGGCACGTCGATATTTCAAATGAAGCCGGGATTTAAATATCCCATGCCTCATTTACATAATGGCGGATACTGCTTTTTTTCAAAACGGGGCTTTTTCGAAAAAAACCAAAACAAAATGGCAGTTTAGATGGGGATCTTTCAAAAATAAAACCCTTTTTCAAAAGATCCTGTACTCCTCAAAAAAATGAGGTTTACAGGATCTTTCGAAAAAGGGTTTTATTTTCAAGAGGTCCCCATTTAAATTGCTGTTTTTTTTTTTTTTTCAAAAAAGCCCCATTTAAAAAAAAGCAGCGGCAACCCAGACCTACCCCAGCTGTGGCCCCAGATTCAGCCTCGTTACCACTATCCAAATTCCCCTTCTCCTGTCCCAGGATTTGTGAACATAAGTATGTGTGTGGGGGGGGGGGGGGAATGATCCTGAAAAGTTTGCGGATCACTGCTCTGAAGCTTTGTTGGTATCAGTCTAAGATTTATTTAATTTTTTTGCATTACAGCTTTAAAAGTAACTTTACTTGTGTAAAAAGGCAAAATTGCCCCAGATGAAAGTAACAGAGAGTTTAGACCCTCCATCCTTCCTAGCTTATTAGGTTTATATCTGATTCAGAGATGATAGTCTGAGCTCTGGCCAAGGAGTCATTGAGGCCCCTCAGGACCAGAATATGCAAAGGTGTTTTTAATCCACCTTTGTGCTCTTCCCAGTCATAGGGCTGTTCCATGGTGGGCTGACCTTCAGCCAGAAGCTAGAGAAGCGTGAGGGCTGATACACCAGCTGCCAACATCCCTAAAGGACCATTATAGCAGCCAGTGATTGCCAGGGTATAGGCTGTCCTGGCCATACACTGTAGAATCATAGAGCTGGAAGAGACCTCAGGAGGTCATCAAGTCCAGCCCCCTGCCCACAGCAGGACCAATCCCAACTAAATCAATCCAGCCAGGGCTTTGTCAAGCCAAGACTTAAAAACCTGTAGTGATGGAGATTCCACCACCTCCCTAGGTGAAATAGCTTTTCCTAATATCCAACCTAGACCTCCCTAGATTGGAGGATATGGCCATGTGTAAGTAGTTACCCCTGCTGTGAGTCACCTAAAGATTCTGGCTAAGTACATCAGCTTTCGAATGGCTTTGCACAGCAGAGCTGACCTAATGCAGCCTAGAATCTGATTCAGTGTGTATTTCCCACATATGCTCTCTTCCTCGAGGGGAAAAAAATGCCTAGCTGTTTCCATGTTAAGCATTTTCCTAAATCAAGCTGACTCACAAAGGAGCAAATTCTTTCATTTCCATGAGTGAAAACCTAGTGATGCCATTGAGGAAACTGTTGAGCAGAATTTGCCCCTGAGCATTCTGTTTCTGTTTTAAGTTCAGCAGAATCTCTGGAACAAGAGAATTTGCTCTGAAAAGTGGTAGGAGGACAGAGTAGTAGGTTGACTGATTGTTGACTCTTGCTGACTAATAGTTGTATCTGGAAGAACTCTGTCTTGTATTTTTGCCTGATGTTATCTAGTGCTAAATGTGTATATTGATTTTAAATTTGAACACACTGCTAAACAACATGCTCTTATCTTTGCCTCTCAGATATTATTATCCAATATCCTCAGTTCTCTGGCTACTCATATATCACTTTTGAACCACTGAAAAATTCCTATCAGACTTTCCAAATTACTCTTGAATTCAGGGTAAGTTTACGCAATCCAAAACTCACAAAGCATTTTTAGATGTTATTCACTTACACTAATGGAAAGAGTGTACAATAGCAGAGTGAATAGTTTCACAAATGTACGCCGCAAGCTAGATGATGTAGTGAGTTAATTGGTAGCCTTCACCTCTGAAAATCTGGGTTTGCATCCCACAAGAGAAAATAAATGTAATGGTCTTAGCCAAGATGTTTGTCTATACTCCTGGTAGTCTTTTTTCTTAGGGAATGTTCTGGAAATGGCAGTGTCGAGGGATGATAAGCTAGCACTGATTTACTGTGACAGAGCTATATGGGAGAATTTTAGGCTGCATGATGTTTGTAATTTTTGTAAAATGTCTATCTGTTCAGCAGTGGCACACATATAAGCTAAATTGAGTACTTCTGAACTTTCAGTTTCCTGGGTAACTAGATGTCCCTCATGCTTTACAACATACACTGATCATCATCACAGACCAGGAAGTTATTTTTTCCTTCTTCCATCAGGCATCATAATAGTATGATTATTTTCTTTCTCTGTAACACTAATACTAGGCTAGTTAGACCAGTGGTCTGATCAGATCTCATAGCCTCATTTCTGTGTTATTCTTTGAGTGCTTGTTCACGTCAGTGCCACGTAGCTGCGTGCATGTGTGTGCG
Source organism: Pelodiscus sinensis (assembly GCF_052426305.1). Lineage (NCBI taxonomy): Eukaryota > Metazoa > Chordata > Testudines > Trionychidae > Pelodiscus > Pelodiscus sinensis. The sequence continues at coordinate 105,542,847 of NC_143057.1, read as the reverse complement.
TGGTCATTGGAAAACTTTTCCCCTTTGCAGCTCCCATCAGGCTGGCTGGGGTGTCCCCTGGAGTGGCGCCTTCATGGAGCTCAATATATGACCCTGCTGACCCTCACCCACTTCAGTTCCTTTGTACCATTCATGACAGCATTAGTACTGCTTTCACTTGCTCACAAGTGCTCCGTTAGCCTGGTTTCATAATGTTAACTGTTAATAGTTAGTAGCTGTGTGTTAGTAGTTAACCGTTAGTAATAGAGATTGGTGACTGCCATGGTTTCTATCCCAACCCCTGCCCTGCGTCGCGAAGCATGTCGCAAGCCTGAGGTATAACGCTTATGGTGTTTGTCCCGAGTACCAGCAGTGATCCCCATGACTCGTGCTTGGGAGAGGCACATCAATCTGCACGCAATAAAATCTGTAAGGCCTTAAGCCAAGAATCAAAAAAGGAAAAGACTCCCTTTTAAAACAGCTACTGGTGGTAGCTGCACTCCAATCCACAGCAACAGACTGCGTGGACCCAAGTTTGTCAGAGCAGGGCACCCCAGTGCCAGTCTATGAGTTGTTGCTGAGGAAAGAGTCAGGTGTGAGAGACCCTCAGCCAAAAATCCCCAGCACCACTGTGTGTCCTACTGTTGCGCAAGGGATTCTACTCATGCTATTTCCTAATCTCCAAGGCAAGGGCGACAGGAGGTGGGGGTGTCTCACAAGAGAAAAGGTTTGACCTACGGAGAGTGCTAGTATTCTACATTGATCACACAAAGTCTTCCTGGGAATTGGACCAACTCTTCATAGCAATGGTGAGCCAAATGAAAGGGCTCCCGGTCTTGTCATCCTGAATCATGGACTGCATCTGTACCTGCTATAAGCTGGCCAAGGTCCTGACCCTGGCAATCATAGCTCGCTCCACAAGAGCACAAGCCTCATTAACTGCCTTTCTGGCACAAGTTCCTCTCTAGGAAATCTGCTGAGCAGCAACCTGGTCTTCAGTGCACATTTTCCCTACTCTCTACGCCATCACACCGCAGGCCAGAAATTATGCCAATTTTGTCAGCGTGATCTTCCAATCAGCAATTCCTTAACTTGACCACACTTCCGGGAGAGAGCTTAAGAATCACCTGATTAGAATCAGCATGAACAAGCACTCAAAGAAGAAAAGATGGTTACTCAGCTTCTTGTAACTGTTGCTCTTTGAGATGTGGTGTTCATGTCCATTCCAATTTCCATCCTCCTTCTGTTGGAATAAGAAGGGGGTTGATTTGGCAGGGTCATAAATTGAGCACCAAGAAGGCAGCTCTCCAGGGGGCTGCCCAGTCAGCCCTATGAAAGCTATGGAAAATAGTTTCTGACCACATTTGTTTGGGATGGATGTGAATAACACATCTCAAAGAAAAACAGTTACGAGAAGGTGAGTAACCATTTTTTTATTTGCATTCATGATGTTTATTACTGACAGAGCTGAAAACCTGTAATTAGTTTTGCTGAACACTTTCCATGAATAAATCAAGTTTGTATAGTGCTCCTTTGCAATATGATAATATGCAGAGATGACTTGGCCCAAAATCTGATCTATTTTTTAACAAAACTCAAATAGTGGATGCCTATCAAATACAGGATTTGTAATTGAACTGCTACTAATTTTGACTCTGCTAGAAAAAAATCCATCTAATAATGGTTTTGAAAAATCAGTATCACTGCCCCATCTCTGAGGCTATGTCTAGACTGCCACTTCTTGTCGGAAAAAGGTACGCAAATTGCGCTCCGCAATTTGCATATCTTTTTCCAGTAGTTTTGTTGGAAGATGCTTTTCCGAAAATTGGCCTGTTTACACTGGGCCAAATTTCAGAAAAACCTCCTCTTTCAGAAGAGCCCTTCTTCCTCGTGGCATCTGCTCTTCCGCAAAAAATGTCGGAAGAGCAAACACAGAGTTTTTCCGGGATGCCTCCACATTATTCATTGTTCCCACTCTGTTATTTCCATTAGTACATTTAGTTTATGGCCAAGAGGCAGAGGCTAACTTTTCTGTGTTGACCCTATGATCACAGGCTGAAGCAGAGGATGGTTTGTTGCTGTACTGTGGAGAAAATGAGCATGGCCGTGGTGATTTTATGTCACTGGCGATAATCCGACGCAACATCCAGTTCAGGTAATGGCTCTACTGCCCTTCCACGGGTGAGTTCCTCACCCACTCTAGCCCTTGGGTGCAATGAAAAGAGGCCCTTAAATTCCCAGCAATCAGCCAGCAAAAAATTCCCTCAGCTCTGGGGATGTCAGCCACAAGGCTACTTTCTGACTATTCCTTCACAAAATGAATGGTACTTTTTCTTAGCTGGGTGAGAAATGCCACCCAACCAGTGGCTCTATGCTAATGCTGTAGCTAGGCATATACTGTTAGTTACTTTGCTCCATAAGTGAAGGAACCCCAAGAAAGTTTTCAGAACAAGGTGATACAGCTAACCCAGGTGCCTAGTGGTAGCACAATTCATTACCCTGCAGAAATCCTGTTTGGGACTGGAACTTAATCCCACATTACTGACCTGGCAGAAGTTTAGGGAGCTGCCTCACTTTGCTCTGGTGACTAATGGGGATATTTGATGAGAGCGAGACTTCCATCTGGCACTTATTAACTGGAATGGTGATTCCTATAAAGATGGGGGGAATGACGTGCCTTAAACCTATTTCTATTCTACCTCCACCTGGCCCATATAGTGGAGACAAAGCAGAGAAAACAGCATGCTTTGTGCACATCTAGCTTTACTGCTATGAAGGCCTTCTTGTCAATCAGTACTAAACAATCTGAGTTTCATATAGAAGCCCAGTATTATTGCTATAGCTTCAGCTCTCACCAGGAAGCTAGGAAAATTCCCAAGAGAAATTACTCTGATAGCAGCAACTCAAATCCTAATACGCTGCATCTTGAAGCTGTTTCAGAAAGTTGGCAGGCTTTGCAATATGCTTTGTGTTGCCAGAGGATGCAAAGTCTCCTGCATGGAAGAAGGAAACAGATTAAAGAAAGTTTAAAATTTATCTACTTTAAAACAGACCAGATATAGATCTGTTGCCTCAGTGTTCTTATATAGTTCTTTAATGTAAAAGGAGAAGCAGAGAGGCTCTGTGAAGCAAAGGCAGACTTCTTTGTCACAAACAAGATTAGATGATTTATTTAATGAAAAGTTGTCACTTTTGTGCTCCTTGCCTATCTCTTGCAGGTTCAATTGTGGGACAGGAGTCGCGGTCATTATGAGTGAAAGCAAAATCAAACTGGGCAACTGGCACAGTGTCACTGTGTTCAGAGATGGGCTGAATGGTTGGCTCCGGCTGGACAATGACACTCCTGTCACAGGTAAATCTCAGGTAAGTAATCATGTACTCAGCCCTGGCTCTCTCTGCTTGTGCTCAGCCCTGGCTCTCTGTAGAACTGATGGCATTTCTTCCTAACTGTGTCACAAGAGATCAGATTACATGTGTGTGTGTCTGTATTAGGGATGGCACAGATGCACAAACCAGAATCAGTTTTAAGAGATTGATAGTATCGTACTTCAAACTGAACATTTCCTCACTGCTCCTTATCATTGCCCAGAAATCCTACAGCCACCATCCCTAGCCCCAGACATGTGTTCTTCTCTCCAGTATCTCACAGAGCACACTGTTGTTCTCCCCAATTTATTGTCTTGCCTTGCCTCACTTCAGAGATCCCATAACTACTCTCTCTCTCTTAATGCATGTACACCTCCTCCCTTTCATGCAATGCACACCATTCTACCTCATCCCCTTGGCCTGGTCTACGCTTGAAAATGAGGATGACATACTCACAGCACTTAGTGGTGTGAAAAATTTCCACTCTTATGCACCGAAGTTAAGCCAGCTAACCATTCTTCCATCAACCTAGATATTGCTGCTTGGGAAACTAGCTTACCTACAGTGACAGAATAACCTCTTGTGTCTCTATCGGAAGCATCAGCACTATCATGGCACAGTATACTACCATGCAGTACCATAGTGCAAACAAGGTCCCAGAGATGTATACAAAAACACATGTATAATGACAGAAGAGCTTCAAAGACAATCTCAATGATATTTTCCTTAAATAAAATTTAAAGTAAAGCTGGTAGAAAATTGTAGAAACGCTGACTCATTGTAAAAGGAAAAATACTAAAATATCTACGAGAGAATTGAAAAGAAAAATAAAGAAAAAGAAAATTAATAATAGTCTATGAAGAGTTGCCAGGCAGTTAGAGAGACAGGGTCAGAATCTGCCTTGAGTGAGGCCTCATTTAACCCCAATGAGTTCACCTTCACTTCATCCCGTGTCTTGAGGAGAAAACAGAAGAAAATAATTAGTGGACAGTTGCCAATAACTCAATTCCTGTTACTTCTACTACCCCTGGGCAACCACTACTAGCACACTCCTCCGCCCCCTGAAAATGGAATGGTTTTGATTTGGTTCTAGAAGTTATATCACTAGATTTGGCTTTATATATTTACTTACAGACTCTAAAGATTGTCTTTAAAATAAAAGACCCGAAGGCACTGCCTACACTTAAAAGTTGTGCACTGAAGCAGTGAATTTCCCCTACCCCCAAAGCATAACACAATTATACTAGTTATACAAATGCTTATGCCAGTATAACTTATTCTGATAGGGAAACCAAAATAAGATGTCTTGGTGTAAAGCATGTGCACTAGGGCTCTTACTGACAGAACTATGTCATTAAAAAAAAATCACACCTCTTTCTGACATAGATATGCCAATAAAACTGTTGAGTCCTGGCCTAAAGAAAACAAAAGATGTAGAATAAATGTAGCCCTGGCATAAATGGGTATAATTCCATTGAAATCAGTCCTTTTCACACCAGGGCTTCATTATTTGTTTGTTTGTTTATTTATCATTCAGATTTGCTCAATGCTTTCTAAGGCAAATACTAAGTTACTCTGGACCCCACAGAGCCTACAAATTAAAACACGATCATCGAAAAACAAGTTACACTGGGAGATGCAAAGGACAAACAGACAACCTCATGCCCTGATAATCAAATGACTCGTTAAATTCATTTATATGAGTTATTCGCATACCATCAAGATAAGAAATATTGATAAAAGTAAATGTTTAGGGTGATAATATTCTGGGAGAAGGAATGGGTAGGAGAGAATTACTAATAGACAACTAGTTTTCTTCAAAGGCACCTTTTTATTCACTGAGAGGAAAAAACTGATCATGATACCGTGGCTTAATTATCTTGCCTTCATTAGTCTATCATAGACTGTCATGTGCTATTTAAAATAGTTAAACAGCTCTGTTTTACCTTGCAGGGCCAATATAGCAAAATTACTTTCCGGACTCCTTTCTATCTTGGTGGTGCTCCTAGTGCATACTGGCTGGTCAGAGCAGCAGGAACCAACCGTGGCTTTCAGGGCTGCGTTCAGTCACTCATTGTCAATGGAAAAATAGTTGACATGAGACCCTGGCCACTAGGGAAGGCTTTAAGTGGTGCTGATGTAGGTAAGTGCAATATTATGGGGTCCTTTATCAGTGTTAAACAAGAACAGTAGAGTTACTGTCTACAAATTGAAAAATGAAATAGTTGGGTTTGCAGTTTGGTTTGGGGAAGTGGGGCTGGATTTGTATATTTTCTATAGTATTTCTCTGGACTGTGTGTAAAAGATTTTGAGTTTGTATTTCAAACACTAACACCTTGTCTATTCTTACATGGAGATCAATGCTCTGAAGAGTGATTTCTGGGGTTCAATTTAATGGGTCTAGTAAGGAACCCTGATGGCACCCTGTCAACCCTGGTACTCCACAGGGTTGCAAGGAGTAAGGGAATGGGGAAGTTTTTCCCACTGACCTCCTGCAGTGGGGCTATCACGGAAGTTCGATTTAAGACACATAGACTCCAGCTATGCTATTCTTGTAGCTGGAGTTATGTATCTTAAATTGAATTTCTCCCCTAGTATAGACCTGCAGTTAATGAAGACAAGCCCTCCAAATATCCTGCTGACTCTTGTCCTGGGAGCATCATTAGTAAGTGTCCCAGGGAAAGTGGAAGGTCCTATTGAAAAATTTTACATCCAAGACAGAATTCTTGGTATGATAAAGGACTCTTCTCCCCCCAAATGAGGCTCCAGTACACTCACGAAAGTAGAAAAATAACAATTCTATTGCCTTTCATCATACAATCTCAGTGTGCTTAACAACATAGGATAAGTAGTCCTGCAGCACTTTAGAGAATAACAAAAAATGTGTTGCTGTAGGACTATTTTTAAGTTTTTTTTCTATTACAGACTAACATAGCTACTCCTCTGAAACTTTTGAACATAGCATGAGTCAATTCTTGTAATATCTTTGTGAGGTAAATATTACCATCTCCATTTTACAATTGTGGAAATGGAGATGATGAAAGGCTAATGGTTAGATTGCACCAACTGTTTTCTGAATGCTTTACAAACAGTTCTGAAGAGAAGACTTTCAGTGACCATACTGTCACCGATCAGGACAACGGTACCTATATTCCCCCACTATACTCCCAATGGTTCTCTACCTACATTTTGAGTTCACCAGTAAGCCAGATGGCAACTGCCAGTTATGAACAATGTAACTGTCCACAGTATAAGCTACTGCGCAGCTCTTTCTAAGCAAGCACATTTAATCTTAAGGTGAAAGTATTACAGAGAAAACATTAAAAACAATAAAAGAAGCTATGTGCCTACTAATAAGCTTACCAGAGATCACCCACAATTCCAAAAGGACTCTGGTAGGATTCAATCCTTCAAATCCCAGTAAGGGGTTCTTCTGTCATCACAAATTCATAACAGTTTGTTTGCTCAGAACAATAACCTTTATGCACAGATTAAGCTTTTCTTTATACAGTCTATGATCTGCAGAGACCATGAATAGGTTATTAGCAGGACAACGGTTCTCTCTTCAGGGCATAGCTGCAAAAGATTGGGTACACAGGTGGGAATCTGTATTCCCCTGTACTTTCTAGAGAAATCCATTTATCTTTATCCAAAAGTTTCCTTTTTGTATGGTACATTGCTGAAAGCTCATAATCCTTATACTGGTCACGTCTGGAGACATTAAATACAACCCCACAATGTATTATAAAGGCAAGTTGATGTATCAGTGGGCCCCAAATCTAATTATACCTAATTCAGTAAAGTCTCCCAAAGAAATTGCAGGAAAGTATGTCTGTCACACAATCTAAACAGAACAAGTATTTGCCCAAGGTCACGAGGGTATGCCTACATTATGGGAAAAGATCAAAGCTGCCATTGTCAATCTTCCAGGGTTCAAATTAGTGGGTATAGTGAAGACATGCTAATTTGAACTGAGAGGGGCACTCCAGTTGATGCTGGTAGTCCTGCTTCCACAAAGAGCATCATAGAATCACAGAACCTTAAATTAACCCAGCCAGGGCTTTGTCAAGCTGAGACTTAAAAAATCTCTAGGGATGGAGACTCCACTACTTCCCTAGGTAACTCATTCCAGTGCTTCACCACCCTCCTAGTGAAATAGTTTTTCCTAATATCCAACCTGGACCTCTCCCACCACAACTTAAGACCATTTTTCCTGGTTCTGCCATCCGTCACTACTGAGAACAGCTGTTCTCCAGCCTCTTTGGAACCTCCCTTCAGGAAGTTGATGGCTGCTATCAAATCCCCCCTCACTCTTCACTTCTGCAGACTAAACAGACCCAACTCCCTCAGCCTCTCCTCATAGGTCATATGCTCCAGGCCCCTAATCATTTTGGTTGCCCTTCGCTGGACCCTTTCAAATGTGTCCACGTCCTTTTTGTAGTGGGGAGTCCAGAACTGGACACAATACTCCAGATGTGGCCTCACCAGTGCTGAATAAAGTGGAATAATCACTTCTCTAGATTTGCTTTTCTCACCATCCTCTTACCAATAGAGATTAGTTTGGCCCCCACCAAACCCCCCTCATGCAACTATCCTGCAATTGCATTATTGCGTGTGACATTAACTCAGGGGGTGAAGAGGCTGGGGGAAGTGTTCCCTCTAAGAGTTTCCTCCCATGAGCACAATAAATTTTGTGTTGTGCACCAGTACTGAGTTTGTGGCTTGTTTGGATGTGCCACTGTGGCAACCAAGTTATTAATAAATACCTTATGAATCTCTACCTTTCCCCTCTGCTGCTCTGTCTCCTCTGCTTGCTCCATCAGCTCCCCTGGTGCCTGCTGCCCCCCACCCCAACCCTTCACCCACCTCTGCTGTCATGACTCCTGCCCTTCTCACTGCCCTCGGTCTTCCTGAGACCTGCCCCCCTCCACCAGCCTCTCTCGCCCCACCTGTGCCCACTCCTCCAGTAGCCCCACTCTGATCATGTGAGCTACCCCTCCTCATCCCCTCTCCTAACATCTCCCTCTACACACCTGCCCAGCCTCTCTCCTCTGGTGCTGGTCCCTCCCCTGCAGGTGTCTGCCCTTCTGCTTCAACCCCCGGAATCCTCCGGCACCTGCACCTTCCCTTACCCCTGCACCCTCCTGGTGCCTCCCCCTTCCCTCACTGCTCCTGCCCCCCTTGCCTTCTTTTTCCCTGGTGCCCACCCCCTCACCACACTCTGCCTCCATTCCCCTCATGCCCCTCTGTGCCCTCACATGTGCCTTGCTCCATCCCCACCTTCCTCATGCCCACCCCTTCTTTCAAGCCTTCTCCCAGCACCTCTCCTTCTCCCCTATAGCTCCCAAAGCCCTTCCCTTCTCCTCTCCTAGCATCATCCTGTCTCCCCCTCCCCACTGACACCTCCCTCCTGCCCTTTTCCTCATTGTCTCCACTTGGCCCCCTGGCATTTTTCTCTCTCCTACACCCTGTCCTTCTGTGCCTTCCCCTTTCTTCTCCTGACCTGCCCCCCCCCTCTCCTTAGCACAAGCCCCTTCCTCTCTGACCCTTACCCCCTATTTTTCCCTCCTCTTCCAGCAGCCGCCAACTGGTCTGTAACAGTGTTCTAGGGTCGCCCTGACGGTCACCTTTCCGGTGCTCCCCCTACTCTGTCTTAGGTTTCTCAGCCCCCTTTTGGGCCACAAACCCCACCCCGCAGTCTCTGGTTCCCAAAGTTCCGGCAGTCCTCATTACTTCGTGCCAACTCGTAGGGTTGCCAGGTAGACCCTCCCCCCAAAAAACAGACACACTTGATCTTGGGTGGGGGGGAGGGGAGAGGAAGAGGGACTGGCTGCATACACAGAGCACCTATGTGTCCTTGTTGAATCTCATTAAGCAAGTTGAAGGGAGACTGTCCTCCCTTTGACTTCCTGCAGTGTGGACAGCTCCAATAGTCAAGTTACGGTACTCAGACTTCAGCTGTGCAATTAATGTAGCTGAAGTTGCGTATCTTAATTAGAACTTATCCTGTAGTATAGACATACCCACAATGAGCCAGTGGCAAAGGCAGGAAAAGGAATCCACACATCCTGACTGTTCTATGCTTCCTCTACAAAGTCATCTTTCTTCTCTTTTGTAGTTTTGCAGGCAAAATCTTTGAGGGGCAGTGAGCAGTATTAACAAGTGCTCTATATTCTCTGGATAAAATGACCAGACTTCTATGCAATATTGGAAGGGAACAGAGTGACCCAGGACATGAACCCTGAAAAAAATAGGGTTTTGGAAACAGAGAGAGTAATTTCATGATAGAGTGAGAATTTGTGGAAAACAGCTTAAAACCCTTATAAGGGTGTCTGATCTCTACTGTCTCATTGGACTGTTCCAACTACAGTCATTCCAAGCCATGTGTAACTCCACACACTGTTTCTTTAACAATCAACATCAATGAAAATAAATGCTGGATTTTTCCCACATGTGACCAGAAGCTAAAAGATAGAACCATACAGTGTGTTACATTGCTCCTCACAATTGCAGAGCTTACCATGGAAGCCTTGCAAACAGTATGGGAAATGACTTAAAACTGAAAATAACAGATAAACTGGAATTAGTCATTCAAGCTTATTAGCTTTTTTTGATAACTGACCTTCCTTTCTATTCTACTTATATGGGGTACATATCAGGGACCACAAATGAAAAGAGAGAGAGAGAGAGAAGCCTGTTCTGTGTATAAATGAGTCCCACTGACAGGCTTATGAATCCCACAGAGAACTGTAAATCAAAGTGCTGGTGAAGGGGGAAGGGCTGACCCCTTTAGCACTGCATATTCCTGTAGAAGCTCCCTTCTTTCTCTCCTGCCACTGTGAGGGTTGCACGTCTTAGGTTTTGATGTAGGCATGAAATGCTGGAGAAGTAGCTTGACTCTTCAGTGTATTCATCAAGCCTGAACTGAAAATGGGCTTTCACTCAGTGTCACTCAGGGGTTCCTTTGGACAGCAGAGTCACAGAACCTTAGGGTTAGAAGGGACCGCAAAGGTCATCTAGTTCCAACCCTTAGAAGATGCACAATTTATAGATGATCCTTAAAACTGAGACTGCACTGCTTGAAACAGAAGCTGTTTCTTCTCCTTAATCATTGGGGACATGTCAGTTTGGAGCTTCTACCATTAATTGAAAAAAATGCCTTGTCCTTTCCGTTGTCTGAAAACTGCTGCTTAAATTTACTGCTCATTAAAGTGCACTACTAACAGTACTGATTGCCATTATAATTAATGTAGTGCAAATGGGTGTTGTGTAGGTTTCTACTCGCATTTCAGCCCATATGTTTCTGTCATAATCTGCAGTGCCCTCTTCATACAGTACTGATACTCTGCCCCCAAGCACACATTTCCAGTAACACTTTACAGAGCCAGCCCCACAGATGTCAAAGCTGACAATTATATGTAGCCCTCTGTTAATAATTCATGAGACCACAGGTTCCTTAGTATGCTGTTGAATAGGGAAGGGACTGCACTGGCCATTTTTAGTTTAGTGCTTTGTGTTGAGGCCTTAACCATTCCATGGTGAAAATGATGTTTATCAGTGAACAGATGGGATAGGAAGAGGTCATCAGTTGCTGACATATGTTTGAGAGGGCTGTTTATTGGATTATTGGATTTTTCTTTATGAAGCTTGGTAACTGAATTCAGTCTCTCTTGCCTTTCTTGCCACAGTGTATTGCCAGACCTCCCTTTCACTCCTTTGGGTTTATTACTAGCTACCACAGGCACCAGCTTCCTCTGGGGCTGGGGGTGTTCAACCCCCACTTCTGCTTTAGACCTCAACCCCTTCCCTCAGACTCTCACTTCCACACTTCCTCTCCCTTGGCCCGCTCTTCCCGCACCCCAGTCTTTCTCCCAAGCTCCCATCCCTGCCCTGCCTGCCCGCACTCCACCTCTACTCCCCCTGCCACATCCTCACTGCTGCTGCTCCTCCTCCCCTCAGCACCTCCTGCAAGCCATCAAACAGCTTGTCATGGAAGGCGAGAGGTGCTGGGAGTGAGAGGGAGGAGTTGATCAGTGGAGTTGCTGGTAGGTGGGAAGAGTTCAGGGGTAAGAGGGATGTGGCTGCCTGTGGGTCCTAAGCGCCCTCTAATTTTTTTGGTGCCTGTGTTTGCTGCTGTTTGCAGTGTGATAAAGTGTAAGGGTCCCTATTAGAAACAGGCCCCATTGTGTGAGCTGAGCAAGCACAAAAAGGTTGTTCCTGCCCCAAAGAGCCAAATATCTGGGTAGCTAGTGAGGGTTGGCATAAATTGTAGTGTAACTTGTCTCTGGTTAGTAGTATAATGGTGATGGGTTAGATTCTGCTGGCGTAACTCAAGAACCCCTTGGATTTTAATGAAAAGCTCCTGGGAAGGGTTGCCTAGAAGAGTCTGGCCAGAGCAGCTAAAGGGGAAGCAGTGGAACTTCATTCTCTCTGCACAAGATGGCTCCCATGGAACTCCAGTTTTAACCTCCTTCTGCCCCTGTGGAAACTATGCAGGGAAGAAAGCAGTGACTGTGCTGTTTGGGATGATCTCATGTAGGGCTTCATCTACACAACACATCTTTTAGAGACATAGCCTGTGTCAATGTCATGGTCATGAGGGTTAGCCAGCAGCCTGGGGACTAAGGGGTTAACTGTGTGCCTTACCTAGCTAAGTGGAGTGGCCAATAGGAATGTAGATAGGCATTTCAAACTGGGACAAAGGAATTTTTGGTTTTTCCCTCCTTTGTTCTGGGCAGATCTCTCCAGTTATTGAGGGGGACAGACACTATGGGTATGTCTAGACTACATGCTTCTGGCGACAGAGACATGTAGATTAGACTACCCGGCATAGGAAAATGAAGCAGCGATTTAAATAATTGCCACTTCATTTAAATTTAAATGGCTGCCACGCTGAGCCAATCAGCTGTTTGTCGACTCAGCACGGTAGTCTGGATGCTCCGTGGTCGACATCAAAGGCATTTGTCGACCTCCCAGGTATGCCTCATTGGCGGGTGGCCGGAGAAAGCCCCACAGCTCCCCACTAGATGCAGCTTTCCTTCCTTGGCCATGTAACTACTAGCTCTAGCTATTGTGTTTGTACACTTAACAGAAATCAGCTATTTTAAGAAGTTGATACATGCTGTACATGGAAAACCCTTTGCCAGAGTACAAGGTGGAAGTAGCTATGAGAAAGTAACAAAACTGATATAAAACAATAATTATAATGTCAGCTGTCTTCCCATAAAACTTCTATTAATTTGAATGCTGTTACTAATCTCGAGGGAAGTAAATTCTTGGTATTCTTGGTATTTGAAATCACAGTTAAAATGTATATGAAACAATACAATTTTAATAGAATGATGAATAGGCAGCGGCGCATCAGCAGTGACTAAAAGGAGGAGGGGAAAAACTCGCCACAAGGTTACGTGGATGGCTGTCCTTCTCACTCTGCCTCAAGTGCTTCAGAGCGTCAGGAGCTTGGCCCCCGCCCTGGCTCTGCATTGCTCAGCTCCTGCCCGCGGCCACCTGCTGGGAGCTGCTGCCAGCATAAGTGGCCTTCCGCTCTAAGTTGCTGCCACTAGCCCAACTCGTAGAGCACAGATACCCTTGCCCCTACACACAGCGCCACCAGCGCCAGCACATTCTCTGCCCCTGCACACAGCATCACCACACACCTTGCTCCTGCACACAGCGCCACTACACACACACTGCCCCTGCCCACAGCACCACCTCCACACCCTCTGCCACTGCCCACAGTGCCACACCCAGTCCTCCCCACAGTAGTGTGTCCCTGTGCACACTACTCACGTGTGTCCTGCCCATATGGCATCAATGAGAGCCTTACTATTGACTTGACTGGAGCCAAGATTTCACCCAGTCTCAGAGATCTTTTCTACTGAAAAATATCTGCAGTCAGGTGCACAAACCACCGAGCCCTGGCCTACACAACAAATTTATGTTGTCATAGCTACATTGCTAAAAGGTGTGCACTTGCCCGAGCGACATAATTGTATTGGCCTAGCCCCCAGAACAGACAATGGTATGTTCACAGGAGGGCTTCTCTTGACAGCATAACTACTGCCTCTCAGGAGATGGAGTAACTAAGCTTCTGGGAGAAGGCGCAGCACCATAGGAGAAGGGCAGGGATAGGGTCCAGAGTGACCTAGACAAATTGGAGGATTGGGCCAAAAGAAATCTGATGAGGTTCAACAAGAAGAAGTGCAGAGTCCTGCACTTGGAACGGAAGAATCCCAAGCATTGTGACTGGCTGGGGACCAACTAGCTAAGCATCAATTTGGCAGACAAGGACCTGAGGATTACAATGGATGAGAAGCTGGATTTGAGTCAACAGAGTGCCCTTATAGCCAATAAGGCTAACAGCATATTTGGGGTGTATTAGTAGGAGCATTGTGAGTAGATCTAGGGAAGTGATTATTCCCTTTTATTCGGCACTGGTGAGGCCACATCTGGAGTATTGTGTTCAGGCCTGGGCCCCCTATTACAGAAAGGAAGTGGACACATTAGAGAGAGTCCAGCAGAGGGCAACAAAAATAATTAGGGGTCTGGAACACATGATTTATGAGTGGGGAAAGTCTAGGTGGGATATTAGGAAAAACTATTTCTCAAAAACGATGGTGAAGCACTGGAATGGGTTACCTAAGGAGGTGGTGGAATCTCCATCCCTAGAGGTTTTCAAGTTCTGACTTGAGAAAGCCCTGGCTGGGATGATTTGGTTGGGTTTGGTCCTGCTTCTAGCAGGAGATTGGACTCAATGATCTCCTGAGGTCTCGTGTTCTTGTGCAAGTAAATTTACAGTACAGCATCGGAAAACAGGGCTTCTTCTGGAAGAGTTATTCCTCTCCCCACGAGGAATAAGCCCTCTTGCGCAAGAGCTCTTCCACAAGAGGGCAGTGTAGACAGGCAATATGAATTTCTTGCACAAGAAGCCCCTATGATTAAAATGGCCATCAGAGCTTTCTTGCGGAAGAGTGTCCACGCTGCCATGGATGCTCTTGCGCAAAAGCACATCTCTTGTGCAAAAGCACTTGGCAGTATGGACATGCTCGCGTGGAAAATTTTTTGCATAAGAACTCTTCTGCAAAACAGTTCTTGCACAAAAAGCCTGCAGTGTAGACGTAGCCATAGTGTAGGCAAGCCTTGTGAGTGAACACTCTGGGACTAAGTACAGTGAAAGCTTTCTTATCTGGTACTCAGGGGAAATGAGGGTTGCCAGTTAATTGAACGTGCCTGATTAACAAAGCATATTGCTCTGCCCCACTTCCTACTGATAGATCTGGCAGGCTGAGGGGAAAGGAGGCAGAGCAGCAGTAAGAAGCCCCACAACAGCTAGCTGTACATGCGGGAGTCAGGCACGTATTCCTGAAGAAACCGTGGTATTGTGGCTGGAGCAATGCCAGTTAACAAAGCTTTCCAATTAACAGAGTGCAGATAACAAAGCTTTCACTGTACCTCACAGCTACCTCATATTATATATTTGCAGATGACATGATAATCAGAAATCTCATAGCTTTATGATTTAAGAAAAAAAGTATAAACTGACAGAGAATCATACTGGAACCTATGATGTCTGGGTGCCATGTGGAACTCTGCCATTCATGCCTTAGTTTTCCCATCAGTAGAATAGGACTTGTACTATTCCCCTCCATCATGTCATGGTGCTGCTGTGAATATTAGTGATAAGTGAGGTGAGAGCCTCAAAATATAGGTGCTCTGTGTATGCAAATCTTATTTAAAATCCACAGCAATTAATTATACTCAGATGAAAAACAGGACAGTAGGATTCCCACCCCAATCCAGCCATGGTTGACAGCTGTTTGTGAGAGGGAAAGAGGAATGATTAGCACTGCAAAGAAAGCAGCTTACACAGCTGGCTGGAAGGAGAGACATTTTGCAGGGTAATTATCTTTCTCCACCTGGAAGTGGTTTTCATTCTGTCTCTGAGATGTGTCAGCATGTGTTCAGTCTTTAACCTGTGGCCCCTCATGCTCTGTGCTATGAATAGTATAATCAGGCCATCACATACTACATTAAACACTAAGCTTGAGGAAACACTTATAAATGTACAATAGGGAACAATTCTGCACTATCAGGGAGTGGGACTAATAGATCTTTTCCCATCTCTAACTTCTGTGACTCTGTGATCCAAAGGTTATATTCCAGAATTTATAACACTTCTTGTTAGTGTAACAGTACAGAACAATTAATCAACTCTAGTTGAAATGACTGGCTGATTTGAAGTTTATGTTTTGTTCAATCTCTACAGAAGTTCTTTTGCTGCTGTTCTTTATGCACTAAATGAATATAAAATAAGAAATCAAACTGTAAGTTTGCACTGCACTAATCCCAAGACTGCACTGACATTTTGAAGCTCCTTGTGCAGTAGATTGAATTTTTCTGCCAGATACTCCCCTCCATTTTTTGTAAAAGGGTTCCTCTTATGAATAACAGCTTTCAAGTACCTAAAAGGTTTTTACAAGGAGGGAGGAGAAAAAATATCCTCCTTAACCTCTAATAGGGCAAGAAGCAATGGGCTTAAATTGCAGCAAGGGAAGTTTAGGTTGGACATTAGGAAAAAGTTCCTGTTAGAATGGTTAAACGCTGGAATAAATTGCCTAGGGAGGTTGTGGAATCTCCATCAATAGAGATTTTTAACAGCAGGTTAGACCAATATTGTCAGGAATGGCCCTGCAATGAGTGTAGGGGACTGGACTTAATCACCTCTCAAGGTCCCTTCTAGTTCTAATATTCTATGATGCTATGAATAGCATGTTTGCCAAACTCTGCTCAGTCACTCCCAGAGAGCACAACTGCTTCCTGCTTGTCAGTTCTGACTATTTCCTACTCACATTCGTATGTTTCTTGTCTGAGTTTCAGAGGGGTAGCCATGTTAGTCTGTAACTGAAAAAATAATTTTAAAAATAGCAAAAAGTCTTGCAGCATCTTAGAGACTAACAAAATATGTGGATGTTATCATGAGCTCTTGTGGTCACATCTGAAGAAGTGGGTTGTGCCCATGAAAGCTCATGATACCATTTACATTTTTGTTAGTCTCTAAGGTGACACAGGTCTATTCACTGGTTTTTAAGTTTTTTCTTGTGAGTGGTCCAACCTGTAGTCTGAGGTAAATCACTTTCAAAATACTCAGTTGGAGCTCCCTCAATATATGCATCTCACCTCTAGGAGTACTTTACTCCTTTAAAACACTGCAGAAACATTAGCAATATGCTCATGCTCACACCTGGTACACGTTGATCTGGGCCTGGTTAATTTATTTTTACAATTTATTCCTGTAGAAAGGAGGAGGATTTAAATAAACAATACAATTTAAAACAAAGAAAAATATCTGAGTTAACTGATACTTCATATGCTTTTGAATATTAAATGCATGTTTCACTGACTGTGAAGTAAATAAAAAAATCCCTCCTTCTATAATAGTTTTTATGTTGTTACCTTAGGGCATCTTTCTATGCTGTAGACATCATATGCCAGCATGCTGGAAATGGTGATTAGAAAGCCTATCTGTTGGTAATATGGATCCCCTGCAGGGCAGACAGAACAGTTAACAGCTACATGCTGGTTAATAAGCTTAGTTGCTGCCGCTTAACACCTTCAGGGTTTGTCATACTGTCCCCCAAACTATGAATGAACAAAGCAGCACTTAAGATAATTAAGGTTAAACAAACCAACATGTTTGTAATGTAAACAATTATGTGACCTGGAGATTCTGAAATACACATTCCTGTAGAAGAACAAAAATCCTAGGGAGGTAGGCAAAACCTAGTCACCTGGTGAATGGTCAGACTGTTTAAACAATTCTTATTTGGTGAGGGGTGTTTATTTTTTCACAGTTTTTAAAGCATTTTTTTGTCGTAATGTAAAATCAATGCTGAAATTAACCACTAGCCTAAAATCTGCTTCATAGTTTTGCATATCGAGAGAGAATCCTGTTTGCTTGGAAAAGCAAATTGCAGTTGTTTGTAACAACAAGCAATCAGCTAGCTAAATCCTCTTGGATTAACTGGTGTGGTATGACATTCCCGCTCTGAGTTTAGGTGAATGCAGCAGTGGAATCTGCGATGAGGCTTCCTGTATTAATAGCGGCACCTGCACTGCAAGCAAAGCTGATTCGTATGTGTGCCTTTGCCCTCTTGGATTTAAAGGTCGACATTGTGAAGAAGGTGAGAGGCCACCAGATTTGTTTTATTTTTGACTTGCATGTTAGTCCTTGTTCAATCCATTTTCTCAGTAAGGTATGATGTCATGTATTAAATTGTCAGGAAATAGCCCTGATTTGTTTCCTCTTCTGAAAAGCACATGCGTATGGATAAAGGGGGGATAAATGTGTTGTGTGCATGTTGTTTGTTTTTTATGGGTTAGAGTGCATCTTGCATGGATAAGCAAGTGAGACTCCACACTCCTTTTGACCACTGCATGGGGGTTGGACAAGGGCTGCAATCCTCCAGCACTTCAAAACACAGGGACTACTCTTTCATCACACTTCCTGCTGTGCAAGCCATTCTCAAGGGCTTGGGAGAAAACAGAGCCATATTGCTGATATTTCTCTATGCCTGATCAGTAGAGTTGGCTGTTTAAGGAAGTCTAGTGGCATGATTTGCCGGTGTGCTTGAGAGCTGCAGAAGGCATGGCAAGGCTTCTAGGGTGCATAATGCATAATGAAGAAAGCTGTCTGAAATTGATTAATAAGCTAGTCAATATCATATCTTAGCACCTCAGGTAACTTTGATTTTTTCTGAACTTCCAGCATTTATCGTGGCCATACCTCAGTTCAATGAGTCTTTGAGGTCATTTGCTACCATACTCTGGCCATTGGAACCACAGAACTACCTTTCCTTCATGGAGTTTGAGATGACATTTCGTCCAGATTCAGAGAACGGGGTCCTCTTGTACAGCTATGACACAGACAGCAAGGACTTCCTGTCTATTAACATGGTGGACAGCTATGTGGAGTTCAGATTTGACTGTGGTTCAGGGACGGCCATTATCAGGTAAATGTTTTGAGTAATAGTTTTTAAAATAATGCCACAAGCAAGATATAGGAAAGGAATAGACATGTTGGAGAGACTATTAGTTTGGGTAATTATGTATTCACTCTTCAGCAAAATTCAGTGATGGCTACTTCTAAGGAAGTCGAAGCCACGTGTCTTACTGTGGAATGCTATCACACCGGAGTAGTGTTCCCTCTCATTTTTATGTCCATGAACGGAACAAATGTTGTTATATGCACCAATATGGAGATGTCATGTGACACATCACCTGCATATTGTGGCACATAAAAAAATTAACTCTGTACATGAATGATCTGTGATGGAGATGGTTGCTGAGGGATTCAGAATATGGGAGGGGACTCAGGGTTGGAGGGGATGAGGGTGTGACTGGGGTTGCAGGCTCTGTGGTGAGGCTGTGGATGAGGAGTTTACGGTGCAGGGGGATCTCAGGGTTGAGGTAGAGGGCTGAGATACAGGGGTGAAGGCTATGACTCGGGAAGAAGGATCTGAAATGAGGGAGGGGGAGTTTGGTATAGGATGTCCTAGGAAAGAGGGCTCCTCTCCCCCCACCAGTCATCTCTCTGCAGCAGCACCAGGCCAAGTGAGAAGCTGTAGTGTCTCTGGTGAGGCTGCATTGGGCTGGGGGAGAGGCGTCTATCTCCCGGCAATTGCAGGTCCATGCTGCCAGAGATGGCAGGGGGAGAACTTTGAGAATCTCTCTCTCTTCTGGACTCGGCAGCTCCCAGATGGAGCCAGGGGCACCTCTCCTTGGGCTCTTACGGCTCTCTTCTGCAGCCAGAGGAGCACGCCTTTCTCCTAGCCACAGCAGCTCCTTGCTGAGGCCAGAGAAGTGCACTTCATCTCTGTCCCCAGTAGGGGGCTGTCATAGTTGTAGGATTGTGAACAAGTCAACTAGTCAACTGTCTGATAAGCAAATGCTGGGTGGAAAGAGGAATGGTGCTTCAAAGTGGCTGCACTGCATGGATCCTGGGGCCAGACCCCGGGCTTCGTGCAGCGCTGCTACTTTGAAATGCCGCATGCAGCCTATGGCCAACTGGGATTCTCCAGCTGGCCTGGGCTGCATGCAGCGTGTGGAGCCTGAGGTCTGCCGCTTTGAAATGCCGTGCAGCCTGGCGTTCCCAGCTGGCCCCAAGCTGCACACAGCATTTCAAAGTGGCAGCTCTACTCTGCAGTTCTGGGCACCACAATTCAAGAAAGATGTGGAGAAATTGGAGAAGGTCCAGAGAAGTTTGGAAAAGAGAAGACTGAGAGAGGATGTGATAGTGGTTTTCAGGTATCTAAAAGGTTGTCACAGGGACGAGGGAGGAAATTTGTTCTCCTTTGCCTCTGATGATAGAACAAGAAGCAATGGTCTTAAATTGCAGCAAGGGAGGTTTAGGTTGGACATGAGGAAAAACTTCCTAATGGTCAGGTTGGTTAAAAACTGGAATAAATTGTCCAGGGAGGTTATGGAATCTCCATCTCTGGAGATATTTAAGAGCAGGTTAGACGGACAGAGTTGATCGAGATGGTGCTTGGTCCTGCCTTGAGGGCAGGCGCCTAGACTTGATGATCTCTCTAGGTTCCTTCCAGTTCTAGTATTCTATGAAATGTAGGGATTGCCACCACCTCCTGTGATACTTAAGTCTTTATAGAGCACTATTCCTCGATAGATCTCAAAGATGAGGTAAGCATTATACACAATTTACCGATGTTGAAATTGGATCAAAAAGTTTATAGGTGGCTTGCCCAAAGTCACACAGGAAGTCAGTAGAAAAGCTGGGGATATGACTCACATCTCCTGGCTACCCTGGCCATTGCACCATGCTGAAATGAGCTAGATGTAAATATTCTCATTATAATTAGGATAGATGAGCTAATTGGGTGCTGCTTGGATGATAAGTGTTTAAATTTCATCCTGTAGGTGACTGAGTTTTGTGCTTGCTTAGGCAACACAGTGAACAAAGAAGCAGAGCACAGGCAGTAAACAATAGGCTACGAAAGGAGGAGACAAAAAATTGAATCGAAGATTAGGTGTAGGCTACCACTCTGTCATCCTATTGTGTACTAGGCTCCACTGTCCCCATCAGACTGCACATGGGCATAGATAGTAATATTAATGGATCTTGAAGTAGAATTCAAAACCTAGAAAATGGGGGAGGGAGGGGAGTTTATCCTTCATACGTAGACAAGGAGTCACAATATAACTAGAAAAAGAATGTTAAAAATTGACTCACCCAAAAGGGTTCACAAACTTGTACTACTTTTACAAATCCAAAAATTGACCAAGCAGTTCTGAAAATCTCAAACTCTTCAAGGTTCAGCCATGGCTAATGATAATTACAGCTTACAAAAACAGGAAGGTTGACGTTATGATGACTAGTGCTGAGAAGGACAGAGGGAATACATATATTGCATTTTATTAAGTAGAAACCATCTGGTTTCTTTATTACATATTGATTTATCCAAGGCATTAAACCCTATTACACATTGATTTATCCAAGGTGATTAAACCCTAATTGTCACTAAACAAGAAAAGGACAAAGAATGAATGACATTGGTTGGCAATGTTTTTTTTACTGATTTGGGTGTCAGAAGAACATTGGCAGAATTCAGTATAAAAGGCTTTGAGATATGATTTGGATTTGAACTGCTTTAACCTAAACTAATAAAAATGGCATTTCAAAGTAAAGGAAAGGTCTATAGATCTTCATTTATTGTAACATCTGTGGGGACTGTTTTTCTGTCCCAGATTAGTGCTAGGTTAATAAAGATTATCTGAATCAGTTTTAAAATGTTTCCTGTGAGACTGGTGGTCACTGGGCATAACAATTGGGGATTATGGTTCTTATTCAGAATCTCATTACATAATTAGGATCATATTTTGGTTATGCCCCCTAATGTACAATATGCAGAGAATTAAAAAAAAAAAAGGATTTCACTGTAATGGCCTGCATCAAAAGAGCTTATTCAAATTGAATGGAATTAGCAAACACAGAATGTTTCTGTTTCATAGGCTGCATCTAGACTGCAGGCTTCTTTCTGAAGAAGCTTTTCTAGAAGATATCTTCCGGAAAAACTTTTTTCAAAAAAGAGCATCTACACAGCAAAAGCGCAACGAAAAAGCCATCTGCTTTTTCGAAAGCTAGCATCCACATTGATTGGATGCTATCTCACATTTCAGTTGTGAGTACTGTGGACAGAGTGGCCAGCAGGGCATCTGTGCTTTTTCCTGGAGGCCTCTTCTTTCAAAAAAACACTCTCTTTTGTGTCCACATATGACTTTTTCCAAAAAGCTTTTTCAGAAAAAGGTTTCCTTGTAGAAAGAGGTTTACAGCAGTTGGAAAAACCGCTTTGTTTTTTCAACTTTCTGTCGAAAGAACTCAATAGCAGTGTGGACGTAAGTGTAGTTTTTCTGGGAAAACAGTGCAGTGTAGACATCCCCAAAGCCTTTGTCTCTTTATGGGTAACTTCTGCCATAGGTAAACTTTTGTAACTCCCAGCTTCTGTCACGGGGAATTGGGGAGGTATATCTGAGACTTTTTCTTCATATATTTATATCCAAGTAACTACAGACATTATATAGAAAGTTTAGCTTTCTGATAATAAAGTGCCCTGGCTGCTTAAAGTGCCTTTACAAATAAAACTAAAGTGCCAGTGGTGGGTTTAGAGTTTAGTGGGGCCATTTGCTCAGGTTCTTTTTTGTCGTCCCCCACACCCAGGACTCGGCCAAGAAAAAGAACATTCATTGTTCCTGTCCCTCCCATTTTTCATTCTTTTTTCTTCCTCCTACATTACAAGTAGTAAATGAAAATAAATTGAGGTACCTTGATTATGTTTGTAGTCTAACTTTTTTTTCCACAGACCGATTGAAAATTGCAGAGGGTCTCAGTGGACCACTTAATAATGTTTTCAAATATTGTTTGTACCGTTAGCTAACTATTGTAAAGTGTTTTGGTTAAGAGCACTTTATTAAAAAAAATACCCCAACCCTTTCCTCAGTCCACCTGAATGGAGCTCTCAGAGCACAGTTTGAGAACTTCTGGTCTATATGAAAGCTTGAATTTGCATTAAGCCATCATGAAAATATGTAAAAATAAAATGTGTAGATGACGCATTAAAGAAAAAATAAAAGTTAACTTCCTCTGTAGAAACTTATTCAATTGAAATAAAATATTCAGCTTTTTTTTCTACGCTTTTTCTTTACAAAATCATCAATTAAATCATCATAATATTTTGTAGAGAGACACTTTCAATTGTCAATATTGCTGAACTTGTCAAATGTTCCTCCCTGCTCTCTTGCTCCCACCGCAGCCCTCTATGTAGAGGGACTGCCCTCTCCCGCCCCAAGTCGCTGCTCCCTGTATAGGGGCAGGGAGGACTGCCGAACCCAGTGCTGGACTGCATAGCCTGGGGGCCCCATGTCATTTGGGGGATCCCGTGTCAGGGCATGGTATGTTTAATTGTAAATCCACCCCTGTAAAGTGCTTTTAGTTTAATATGGGAACACTGGCATATATTCCTTCACTGCTCATGTTAATAGTGCCTCCTGTTATGCCTCATATATACTGAGCTGTTGTGCAGTCATATTTCTTCCCTTTAATTTTATTTTATTTAGTGCTATTAGGTAAAGTTACTCAGTAATTTATTTCTGTTAAAGGATGGGTTCTGGACGTTAACTTTAAAAGACCAGTTGGTGAAGATAAATGTTTGAAAATATCGAAAGGATGCAAGTGTAGACTTCTTATGGGTTTTTATGTTATTGGCTTTTATATTAAACAGAAGTGAAGAGCCTGTCATTCTGGGACAGTGGCATGAACTAAGAGTGTCTCGCACTGCAAAGAATGGTATTTTACAGGTTGATAAACAAAAGCCAGTGGAAGGAATGGCAGAGGTAAGGTGCATAAAATGCATATTCTTACATATAAAGCAGTTTTTCATAAAATGACCCAACTTCTCATTTAAACATTAGTAAAAATGCGATATTCAGATAAGCCACATTCCAAAGCCTTTTCCTTTATTTACTGAAGCACATAAATGGGGCAAACCTCCTCTTTAGTTGGGAAGGAGAGGACCCCAGGAGACAACTGGGAGCACCTCACTTCCTCCTCCTTATGTGTGCTACAAACTAAATTTCTTGTTTCATACATGAGGTTCACTTCTTCCTGATCTTCAATTTATCAGTTGTAGTTGTACCTACTGCAAAATACCAGCACGTGCATTTTTCAACCATTAGCACCTCTCAGCACAAATGTTAGAATTTATACCCAGAAAATCTTTTTCTCCAAATAAAATAATTCTTTCCCATAACGGATTTATCTGAAGAGTTCCCTCTATGGTATTTCAGCTTATCTAATTAATGGGGTACAAATATCTGTAACTTATTTGTCCTTTAATGGTATTTTAGTTTATTTAATTAATTAATTAGTTTATTTAATTAATGTTTCTAACTATGTCGTTAATATAGGAAACACCTTTTTACGTAATTGGGTAAAAAACATCTTTCAGTGTTTATTGAATACAAGCAAACTTTGTAGCTGAACATTATGCTTGGGTTGTAGAGAGAGACTGGCTTTGAAGCTGTCAACAAAGAATTCCTGCAGAACTGAAATTATATAATTGTGTCCTTACTTCTGGAATCCTTCCAGTTAATACCAAAAAGTTAACCTGAAATCTGGTGTAGTTTGAGTGACAGCTTCTCCTTCCAGTACCCAGCTGAGACACATGACACATCTGCCATTTACCTCTTTCCTTTAGTATGGGTAGGGCCATCCCCATGGGGGCACAGGGCCAGAGGCAATTATTTCCCAGTGCCCCAAGCAGGGGGCCTTCACTTCCCCCCACTGTTGTGAAGCAGAGTGCAGTGGGCTGAGAAAGTGGGCACACTGGAACTGGCTGCCAGATAACTCCAGTTCCCACCACTGTGGTGAGGGAGCAGCCCCTGCTGCTGCCTCATGCCAGCCCACCCCAGCCTACCTTGCCCTGCAGCTAATATGGGGGACCATCCACAGATGGTTGAGGTGGCCACCACAGGGCATCTCAAAGTGCGGGGTATGGGGCAGCCATCCAGAACCATCATTTAGTACAGGTCCACATTGTCCCTTCCACGTTACCATGAAGGTGCAAGGATATATTGCGTGCATCTAGATGAAATGTGTCACCAAAGGCACTCACCCTTCTAAAAATATAAAGCAAGCTAGCCTGAAGATGGTAGCATGGTTGCAGCCTGATCTAACAAAAATGGATTCTGATTTCTGACAGGGAGCTTTCACACAGATTAAGTGC
Source organism: Pelodiscus sinensis (assembly GCF_052426305.1). Classification (NCBI taxonomy): domain Eukaryota; kingdom Metazoa; phylum Chordata; order Testudines; family Trionychidae; genus Pelodiscus; species Pelodiscus sinensis. The sequence continues at coordinate 105,518,209 of NC_143057.1, read as the reverse complement.
AACACTGACATATTTATTGGTGGAGTCCCTAATTATGATAACCTGAAGAAGAACTCTGGCATACTGAAGCCCTTCAGTGGAAGTATTCAAAAGGTACTTAATTTTGAAATTAACTCTGTGCATTCGCTTTATGTCTTCTGCATCCCTGACACTTGGACACCTAGGATATGTCTAGACTACATAGCTCCGTCGATGGAGCCATGTAAACTAGTTTACCCGGCATAGGCAAAGAAGCGGGGATTTAAATAATCCCCGCTTCATTAAAATAAACATGGCCGCCGTGCTGTGCCGACGATCGGCTGATCTGGCACAGCGCGGTAGTCTAGACGCGGATGGGTCAGCTGGGGAAGCCTTTGCTGACTGATCCCTTATGCCTCATGAAACGAGGCTTACAGGATTGTTCAGCACAGGCTTCCCCAGTCGACTGATCCGCGTCTAAACTACCGCAGTGTGCCAGATCAGCTGATCGTCGGCACAGCGTGGCGGACATGTTTATTTTAATGAAGCGGGAATTATTTAAATCCCCGCTTCTTTGCCTCTTCCAGGTAAACTAGTTTACATGGCTCCATCGATGGAGTAGTCTAGACGTACCCCTAAGGTGAAATCCTGGCCCTACTGAAGTTAATGGCAAAACTTCTGACAAGCCACGTTTTCATTCCTTGACCTCAGCAACTCTTCACAAGGTGCTTGACTTCTCCTTGCTTAAACATATGTTTCATAATCAGGACCATCATGTTCTTCCTAATACTATTGACATATTATTAGTAAGCGTTCTTGCTATTTTTTTATTTATCTTCTGTACTGTACTAACCAGTGAACCACAGACATGCTGGGCCACAGTCAGAGGTGATATGCTAAGTTAATCTCCAAGTTAGACCTCTTAAGACCCATAGATGCCTATATGTTATTAAGTGAGCAGAAGGAGAGTCTAAATGCTCAGTGATGGACAAAGCATAGACAAATGAACTGTCAATGTAACTTACATGCTAGTAAGGCAGAAGGCAAAGTAGGATGAAGACTAATGTAACTTTGTATATTGTAATTTATACACTCTTACAACCTCCTGTTAGTTGCTTTTCTTGTTACCCTCCTGTCTTGTGTCATTGTGGTGTGTGAGCTACACCTACCTACTCAACCAGTTAATGAGCAAAATTCGGAAGGGATGTTTCATGTAATCATCTGTAAGCAAACTAAATTGGTATAAAATGCAATGGGGGGCCAGAAGAAAATATAAATTACCTCAGTACAGGCTTCCTCTAGAGCTCTTTAGAATAACTTAGCTACACTTCTGAACTTATCCCTGAATCCTGAGCTCAGGATGTGAGTATCTCCATAAGGTTAAATAACAACTTAATGTTGCTTATAGTAAATGGATTAAAAATTGATTAATTGATCATAAATGGGGAATTGTCATACAATGGGGGTGTTTTTAGAGCCACAACTGTTCAATTTCTTTATTGACACGGAAGAAGATACAAAATTATTGCTGGCAAAATTTGCAGTTGACACAAAAATTGATGCAAAGGTAAATAATGATGCTGACATGTCATGATAGAGTCCTATCTTGATTGCTTGATAAGGTGAGCTTGTTAGAACCAGGTGCATTTTGCATTTTTTGGCTGCATTTTTATATAGCCAAATACAAGGCCATGCATCTAGCAGCAGAAAATGTGGGTCACTCTTACAAGCTGGGGGTTACATCTTGGAATACAGTGACACTGAAAAAGACGTAATGATAATGGGAAATAATTGACTGAGCACACGGGCAGGAGATATTTTAGGCTAGGGAAGGCTGTGCCTCTCCAGACTACCTAGTGTGGTCTTGCCCACACTCCATCTCTTGGTCCCTTCTTGCAGTTCCTTTCTGGTTCCTGCTCCCCTATAGCCCAGGATGGCTAGGCATGCCATCAGGGGCTCAGAGTGGTGGCACTGATGTTTGGGGTAGGTTGGGGCCACACTGGGCCCACCTGGAGTTCCAGAGCTGAGGTATGGACTTGATCACCGTCTACAGATACCTAAGTGGGGATGAGATTGCTGACAATAGATGCTCTTAAATGAAGGAGAAAATGCATAATAAGGTTCAATGTGTGGAAGTGGAAGATAGACAAATGCAGACAAAAATAAGATGAACATTTTTAAGAGTGGTGATAATTAACCAATGGAACAGCTCACTCCACCACTTGCAGTCAAGATTGGATATCTTTCAAAAAGGTATGCTATAATTCAAAAAGAAATCCTGGGCTTCATGCAGGAATTATTGGGTTAGGTTCTAGGGCCTTTATTATGGAGGGGGTCAGCTAAGCTAATGATGCTGTTTTTTTTTCTAGGGTTAAAATCTGTGAAACTATTAATACAAATGGACTTTTGCCATATTTAAGCAGATGTAACTAAGATTAGAATATGACATCTTGTGCATAATTTTGTTATATATTAAATGAGGTTACACAAAATGCAACATTTTTTCTTAGCTCAAAATGCTGACACATTTGTAAAATCCTATAGGTTCACAAATATTTTCAACTGAACTGCTTCCAATATTTTAAGAAGTAATACACTGAGCCTTTCACTCATTTCTAGCTTTGAATTCTCCAGGCGAACATACTAGCAGTAGACCATACTAGTATGCTCTACTAGCAGTAAACTGTTCTAGTACATTGCTCTGCATAACTTTCCTGTTATGTTCTCCAAAATAGTCCTGCTGTCATAGGATGCAATTGACTTCTTCAGCAAAGCTCACATCATATTTTAGTTCTGACTCACAGCTGAACTACAAAGCATGCACTAAAGTTTAAGCATAAGGCAGGTAAATATTGGGCAGGTTTTATCTGCTTGGGTCCTTAAATTGCTTTGTGTTTTAAAGAAACACACACAAATATGTATTCACCCATCTCAGGATAAACAACTAAATGTTTTGGAAGGCTAAACTTTGAAAGCTCATTGATGACAATAAACAGCTGTTAGGTCAAGTTTTCAAAACAGTGCTTTTCCCTGGAGTGCTAAGTAGTGAGTAATAAAAATAATAAAGTGGGAGCATTTGTATTTGGAGATTTCTGCATCATTTTCTCTTCTCTTTTAAACCAAGATTATATTGAATGACCGGATGATTGATGTGAAGCAGGATTTCACTTCTGGAGTTAATGTGGAGAACACTGTCCATCCCTGTGTGAATTCTCCATGTGCTAATGGGGGCAGCTGCATGCCCAAAAAGGACAGTTATGAATGTGATTGCCCTTTAGGCTTTGATGGGCAGCACTGCCAAAAAGGTAACAATGGTTGCTTTCAATCTGTAAGTATAGAATTCTTCCAAAAATAATAGACAGACTTAGCACAGAATAGAAATCATAGGGTCTTGCACTTCTTCTGTGTTACTGCACATCCCACATACCCAGGGCATCATCTTTCTGCCATTTCAGGCGTGTATGCAGGAATTTCTCTGGGGAGTGTGTGAGCTGTGGGAGGGACTGGTGGCTGCCCTGCCCCCACGGCCCAGCCTTGTCCCTGGCCTCTCTCCTAGGGGAAGAAGGGTGGGGAATCAGCCCCAGGGTTCCTCCAGCTGCAGATCACAGGGGAGGGAGGCTGGAAGTGTGCCGCCTCTGCCTTTCCCAGACTGTCCAGAATTGGCCCCATGGAGAACCAGGAAGGACCATGGGGGGATGCATTTGCACCCTTTGCACCTCCCTGCCCCCTGCATACAGGCCTGCATTTAAGAGCATTATAATTGCTGTCTCAGAACAGATCAGTGATCTAGAGATGGTACCATGGTCTCTGGTCACCCACAGTGGCCAGTGCTGAATGCTTTAGAGGATGCCATAAAACTCCCTAGTTAAGCAGCTCTTAATTAGGGCTGAAGAGAGCATTTCAGCCCTTCTCCTCTAGCTGGTAATTATCTTACACCCTGAATCACAAGGATTGACAGCTTTTGTAATTTTATCCTCCCTAGTGTTAACAAACATTTTGTTTTATTCATATCGAGATCTAATCCTGTTTTTAGCCTTTGATTTCACAGTAAGTACAAATTCTACTACAGCAAAACATTGAAGACCACCAAGGAATTTTTCCTCAAAGAGTTTTGTTCTCTGCTCAAAGAGCCAACATTGTTATTTCAAACAAGTAGGCTTGTGATGGAGAGTTCAGATTGCATAAACAGAGACCATGTACTCAGTATTATTCCACTAGATGGGGCTGTTTCCCTTTTGTCAAGTATTACCTTGAGTGACTCAGTAGGAAAATGATTGAACTACACCAGCATGCTACATTAGAAATAATTGCAGGATATTAAAATCTCGTTCTTTAGTTAATCTCAAACATGTTTTTTCAAATGAAAAGTAGGTGTTTCAGTTAGTCATGAAGAAAAAAAATAAGCGTTGTCTTCTAAAAATAATAGCACAAATACATTTTATTAAAAATAAAAAACGTAAAGTGCCCTACAGTGATAATATTGTCATTTCATTAATAGACAGGCAGTATTAATTCCAGAGTCTTTGCTTTGTCGTTTTTTTGACTAGCTATTTACAGGATGCTAGTAGGGAAGCCCCATGTACAAAGCTAAATGTACCACAGTACCAAAATCTACAGCAAGAGCCACGTAATGCATTGGAGAAAGTCTTGTAAACTTCCTTACAGTGCCCTGAACATTGTTTTACAAACATATTTGATAAAATTCAAAATTGTTTTAATCAAATTTCTGTGGTGACGTTTTAAGAGCACCTCTTGGATCAAGAGGTGATTATGTAAAAAAGCACCTCATTTGATGAGACTTACACCTGTCAGTTTTTAAGTCACTTTTGAGAATAGGACTAAGGGACCCTGAGTACAAGTCTACACTAGGGGGCAATGTTGACCTCAGATGTGCAATTCCAGCTATTTAGCCAGAATCAATGTACTTTAGATTGAGTTGCTGTGGGGGTCTTCACTGCAAGGGTTTGATGAGAGAAACTCACCCATCAACTCCTCTTATGCTTCTCATTCTGGCAGATTACTGGAGTCAACGAGAGCATAATCAGTGGCTGATTTAGTGGGTTTTTACTAGACCCACTAAATCAACCCTTGGAGATCTATTGCCACAGCACTGATCTCCTGGTAAGTGTAGATCTGCCCTAAGTCACACACCTTTGAACATTTAATCAAGGTACCTTTGAATATTTAATCAAGATGCTATGTGAGTACATAAGACATGTACTTTTATATCTTAACTGGCTGAGGAATCAATAGTTTTCTGCTGACATTGTTATATCTTTCCTGTAAAAGACATTGTGAGTGATGGTGGTGAATATTAAATTATGAGAAGTACCAAAAAGCTAACTATTCTTTTTTCCTTTGTGTGACATTCAACTTTTTGCTGCAGTCTGTGCATGCCTGATATACTAGTTAAATAGAGCCTTAGTGCACACCCTCTGCAAAGGGATGAATTTAATTTTTTGTGCATTTTAAGTATGTGAGGCTAAATTATTGCCTATGAATAACAGAAAGAGGATGTCCTGGCTTCTAAGAATATTGCTCTCATCACACCACCACTTTCTCTAGAGATACACTGAAAAATGAAGCAGAGAAATCTCAGTGAAGGAACAACCTGTTAAAACAGGGCAGACCATTAAAATTGAGATTTTAATACCATTGAAAAATAAAATCTGCATGTTCTTGTTTTGTCTTATGCTGACTCACTGCAGAGTGTGGGAATTACTGCTTTAACAGTAAGTACTGCAAATATGTAAATATTGCTTTGTCATTGTGTGCACCTGTTCCATCAAGGTTAGAGCTGGATTTACACTGCCATCTCCAAGCTAAAAATATCCCCTGAGGTTATGCAGTAATTCTCCTGCACCTCATCATGTTAGTGTTTAAATGTAACATCAGAGAGTGCCATGCCAACAGTGCTAGAGACAGAAGTGAAATCTTTTTTCACTTCCAGAAAAAAAAAAAAAAAGCGTCAACACCAGCTGACAGAGTATTCTGTGGAACCCTGCACTGCTGCTCTCTTTCCAACCCTGGAGGATCACTTAGGACTCAGAGGGAATTAGAAATTGTAATGCTCCATATTACAGTGCCTACCTTTTAGGGGCTTAGCTACCCAGTGGAGCCCACCACCTCTGCGTTAGGCTGTTAGGTGCCCTGTTCAGTGAATGGCACCTGAGGATGAAAGCCACAAAAGCCAGCATGAAAGGCAGAGAAGCATATAAACTAGCAAGTAGGAGCTACTGAAGCAAGTGACATGTCCTAAGCCCCATCCTTCGAAGGGAGTTAGGTGCCTAAAACCAGGCTGGCAGGAAGTGCTTATCTCTGGCTGGGATTCAAAGCCAGGAGCTCCTCTCCTGGAGTCACGTACCTAAGCTGTTCCTTGCCAGTAGGGTGGCAGCGCAAACCCAACTCCACACAAGGCATATCCCTTATAGCCCTTAGTCCCATGGTTAAAGGATGTGGAAAACTCAATTTCCCCCCTCTCCCTGATGAGGAGAAGGGATTTGGATGTGGCTTTCTCAACCTCTCAGTATAACCATTTGGCTGTGGAGTCAGTTTCTTTCTTTGGCCCAGTGCACCTTTTATTATTTATTCATGGTTGGGACAGCTTCGACAAGAGAGCCGGAGAGAGACACACATCAGAATATCCCAGAATCCAGCAGTCCGGGTGCTGAGGGGTTCTAGGCACCTCCATTGTTAGGTAGCAGTTTAGTAGGGGGGTTGGATCTCTGTGATGCCTAAATTTGGGACTTAAATGTGTAACCCTCATTTTAGATGCCTTAGTCTTGCTGTGTAGTTTAGTGCTCACCGTGTGCATTTAGTCAGGGCCCTCTCTGCCAAGACTGTTATAAAGGGTTTCAGTTAGGGAAGGTGTTTGGACACTTGCTCCCTGGGAAACCATTTGGATGGTGACACTTTTTGGTTACTAACCTAGATAGGCTTCAGTATGAAATGGCTTTAAAGCCAACGGTTAGTACCTTGAAAATCCAATCTCTCTCTCTCTGTTACTTGCCTATAAACTCATGTGTCATCGTTCTGTTCCCATGCCTGCTAACAGCCTCCAAGTTGTATATGAGTCGTCATTCATGGCCCTTCTTGAATGGCATAGTGCTGTCTAGCAACTGAGCCTGACGGACTGTTTATTACTATAACATCTGTACAGGGCGAGGGTGTAACAAGATGTCACGGAAAAAATAAGTGGCTTTAGCTCAGTCAGATTCAATAGCAAAGGAAGTACATACCAGAGACTTGGCTCTAAGAAAGACAAAGGGCTAGATTGTATCTCTTTGGGTAGATGTCGACACTGCAATTAGACACCCACTGCTGGCTCATGCCAGCTGACTCAGGCTCATGGGGCAGTTTAATTGCAGTGGAGACATTTGGGATCGGGCTGCAGCCAAGCTCTTGTCTCCTCCCAGCTTGTAGAGTCATACAACCCAGACCCCAGCCGTGCAATCAAACAGCCCTCTAGTCTGAGCCCCAGGAGCCCAAGTCAGATGGCACAGGCCAGCCACGGGTTTTTAACTTCGGTGTAGACAGAACCATAGGGCGGCATTGCTGTGAGTAGGGAAATCCAAGCGCTCAAGTGTGCACCAGCAAGAGCAATACATGGGGCACTAATGGTGCCCCCGCAGTACTCTCTGGATGCAAGGCCTCTGCCATCCCTGTTTTGTGTGCAATAGGAGGAGAGTCCTAGCACTGTCTTGCACTGTCTGGCCTGCAGCTGTTTCCATCCCTGTGGTGAATGCCTGGGCCAATGATAATACCATGTCTTTTAGAACCTGAGAAGGATTTCAGTCTTTCAGTAGCATTGCACAACACAGGGTTTCCCCTTCAGACATACTGTACAGTTTTCCTAATTTCATTACAGATAAAAAAGCCATTTGTTACCTTCTGAATTCCCACTTTACTGTGGCATTCATACCGAAACTCCCAATGGCTTCAGAGTGCACAAAATATGCCAACTTTGCATTAACAGGAGTGCCTAAAAGCTCCAGCCAACGCTATGCTCCCCCCACCTTGTGCTCAGCACTGTACAAACACACATGGGAGACAATCCCTATGTTGAGAAACTTTGTTATTTAGTCAGGGCAGACAAGTTGTTGGAGAAGGGGCTATAACATTCAAACCAGAAGATTGAAAATTGGGCACAGAGGGAGTAAGGCCCTAATCCTGTAAAGATTCATGGCCATGCATAATTTTAAATGTTTTAGGCCCTAAAGGCCTTGTTGATGATCACATAGGAAGTCTATGGCAGAGCTGGGAATTTAATCCGGATCTTCTGTCTTCCAAGATAATGATTTAACTACAGACTTCCACCTGAATAGCACGCATTTTAATGTTGATGTGCTATAGAAACGAGGGGGGAGGATTATCATGCTGTAGTTTTTACAGCCATCTAAAAGTTATTTAAATTAATAATATTTTCAATGTTAAAAAATAGTGCGTTTCCTGCAGTGATATACAAGAATTGAGGTAGTTACTCATTCTGCCAAACTCTTTCCATACATATCCTTTGGATGCAGCATAGCACGTCCAGCAAATCATTTGAAACGTTCATTAAAACCTGCTGGAGAAGGAGGTGCAAATACTAAGGCGCACACAGATGAAATGAAATTCTCTGGTTTAGGAATCCCTAAGGATACGATCAAGTGTGATGCACAGTAGCAGATGGCAGGACATTCACACAAAAGCTCTGCCCACAGGGGCGCCTTGCAATATTCCTCTTCCCTCTGCATGCTGAATGAACAACCTCAGTCACTGTTTTTTACTGGCTTGCTTGAGTATGAGTATTTTGTCCAGAATATCACAAAACAGAACAAAACAAACACCCTCTTTTCACCAAACAAGGGAAAATGACTAGTCCAAAGCAATAGCCATGAGTTGTTCACCTTCCCTTATTTATGGACCACTACAATAATCACAGCCTAGAAAGAAATCTCAGGCTAGAAATGTAGCTAGTGAAAACAAGGGATGTTAACGTGCAGTAGACTATGCGATTAACCGATAAGACTGGGCTTATTGGTTAATCTTATTGACTAACCCTCCCCTCCCTCCCCAAGTGCTGCCTCTCTATTAGAGGCAGCAGGGGGTGGAAGGGAGCAGGAACCAGGACCTGTGAGGAGTTAGCTTTGAGCCCGGGGGGGAGGGGGAGAACAGGCAAGCACCAGTGCTAAGAAAACAGTTCCCCCAGCATCAGCTCTGTGGTGCTGCTCCCCCGTCTCTCCCCCCCCCCCCATGCCTCTGCAGTGCAGGATGGGATGGGGGGCAGGGGAGGCTGCTGCAAAGCAATATCTGTCTGCAGCAGCCTAGGCTTGCTGCAGACAAAGGCTGGTCCACAGCAGCAGCCCCTGTCCACGGAGGGTCTGAGAGCCCCATGGACTGTGGCTGCTACCATGGACTAGCCTCTGTCTGTGCGTGGCTTGGAACACTCCCCCCCCCCCCCACACACACACATACCCCCTCCCATGGACAGGGGCTGCTGTTGCTGATCAGCTTCTGTGCGTGGAGCTCAGACCCCTTATGCAGAGGCAGCAGTGTGAGGTGGCAGGGGGCTCCCCGGGAGTGGGGCCAGGAGCGCACTGGCTGCCAGCCCTGCCCCCAGGGACTACTGAATAGGCAAGTAACCGCTAATATTTCATGTGGCTACACGACTATTCAGTTACCCGATAGCTAACATTCCTAGTGAAAACTGAGTGGAAAAGCATGTCTCACTCTTACAGGAGCAGCTGTGAGTTAGAAACAATGTCAGTCAATGGCTCTTTTGGTTCTTAGGCGGGCTAGGGCTGGCTTAAACTGCTCCCAGGACCCTGAAGCCTCTTATGACTTGAAAGAGAGTGGGGGAGGGGGATAGAGCTAGTCTGGAAACCATGTCCTTGGCCTCTGTTTGTCAGAGGCTGGCGAGAGATGGCAGGAGACAAATCGCTTGATCATTGTCTTTGGTCAACCCTCTCTGGGGGACCTGGTGCTGGCCACTGTTGGTAGACAGGATACTGGGCTAGAAGGACCTTTGGTCTGACCCAGTACGGCCGTTCTTATGTTCTTATGAACCAGCTTCTCTGTGCTTTCAATGAGGCAAGGTTAATTTGAGTTGAGTTTCCGGCCTACTGCCCTGAGCAAAGGCTGCTGCTTACAATGCCTGCCAGAGCAGTTGGACCCACACTCTCAACAGCAGCCACATGCTCTTTCCCTGCTGTTGTTTGTCCTGGGACTTGCCAAGGAAGCGTAAGTGTCAACTCCGGTGTTGCTCTGGGAAAAACAGTAATAGGATGCTCAGCACCCACCAACAGACCCGTGGCTCAGCGATCCCCCCACACCTTGAAATATTTTCTAAGTGTAGACACGGCCTGGCACATCTCCCAGCTGGGCAAAATCAGACTGGAGGGTGGCCAGAGGGACAGGAAAAAACAGGCCTCTACAGGAAGAGGTTGGAAGGAGAAAAGTGGGCACTCTTCTGCTGCCCCTCCACTCCCTCAGAGCCTAGAGCCCTCAGTAATAGTGTGTGGGCCAGAGACCATTTACAATACATGCTCTGTTGAGGACACTTGATTTGGGAATGCAATTTATTTCCTTCCTGAGTGTGGGGCGGGGAGGGGGGAAGGCATAGTGAGCCACAAATGTCTGCTGAATGAGCATCAGGGCTCAGAAAGAGGGAGGAGGAGAAGGCTGTAAACACTGACTACTTAAAAAAAAAAGACGTCAGGAGCGTTTTACCCCCTACGGTCTCTCTTTCAGCTAGGAACTACTTTCTGTTGCAAGAAGATAAATTGAATATGAAAAGAAAGTCATAAGTAGTCAGAAAGGGGTGGCAGGAGTGAGGGCATGGATAAGCATTAGAGGCCTGTCTTGACTGTTTTCCACAGCCTTGGATACAAAACAGCTCTATTATTTTGCACAGCAGTGTATCCAGGCTGCCAGGCTTGGCTTAGTGTCAGTGAATAGTGGCTGTCCGTGGAGTAAAGAAGCTGAATCAGTTCACTGTATTTTCCTGCCAACTTGCTGATAATTCTCCTTCATTTCTCCAGCTGTTACAGAAGCCATTGAAATTCCACAGTTTATTGGCCGTAGTTACCTCACATATGATAACCCGGATATCCTCAAAAGGTAATTAATTCACTGACCCTGATCCTAAATGAGTGTGCTTGTCTTTTACCATTGAACTGTAAAAGCTGTTGTGTAAGTATCAGTTAGTCCTGCTAAGCCACATTGTGGCATCTGAGTGCCTCTCAGAATTTCATGAGATTATCCCCTTAATACCTCCACGAGGTAGCGAAGCACTGTCTCCCTGGTCTACAGATCAGGACCTGTGAGCCAGACTTAAGCACCTAACTGCTCCTTTAGGTACCTAAATCTCAGAATCAGGTCCAAATGGGAGTCACAAAGCCCTTGCTAAGTTGTCTCTGAATCACATAGTACCAAAACTTGCTAAGCATCAAAGTTTTTGCAATTAAAATTCCCTAGGTTCCTATTTCTGCTTGGCTGTGTCTAGACTGGCCATTTTTTCTGGAAAATCAGCCACTTTCCTGGAAAAACTTGCCAGCTGTCTACACTGGCTGCTTGAATTTCCTCAAAAGCACTGACTTCCTACTGTAAGAAATCAGTGCTTCCTGCGGAAATACTATTTTGCACCCGTTCAGGCAAAAGTCCCTTTTGCGCAACAGGGCCAGTGTAGACAGCTCAGATTTGTTTTCCGCAGAAAAGCCCCGATCGCAAAAATGGCGATCGGGGATTTTTTGTGGAAAAGCGCGTCTAGATTGGCATGGACGCTTTACCACAAAAAGTGCTTTTGCGGAAAAGCGTCAGTGCCAATCTAGACGCTCTGTTCCAAAAATGCTTTTAACGGAAAACTTTTCCGTTAAAAGCATTTCCGGAAAATCATGCCAATCTAGACGCAGCCCTTCTGAATATGCCCCCTGCCAGGCATCTAAGCTCCAGAGCAGTACCTGGAGCAGGAAACAATGCTCAACTTGCTTTCTGGAGTAAGTGTGCTCAGAGCTTGCCTGCCTACCAAATCAGGCCTGCAAAAGCAAAATAAATTTGAAATCTCTAGGACAGTGTTTCTCAAACTGGGGCTCTGTGAGACATCTCCAGGATGCAATCAGTGGATCAGTGGCGCTGGGGCGCCGCATACATTTTTATGCATGTAAAGGGCTCCGGAACTCAAAAAGTTTGAGAACCGCTGCTCTAGGATATGCCCTCACCAAGGAAAGTCACTGTATAATCTCTTCCTATTACCCTGCCCTCCCTCCATTGTTTGTAATCATTCCTCACCTCATTCGTGTACATGGGGCCTGGCCCCATCAACACTTGATAGTGGCACTGACACTGAAGGGGATAGGTGCACAACCAGCATTTTCTTAAGGTGGGGGCCCAGTATGATTTCACTCAGCCCACTCGTCTTCTTCAGAGCAGCAGAGTTGGGAGTGAAAGCATAAGGAGATAGCGGCACGGGGTTCTGGTATGTAGGGTGCCCCAGCCAGGAACCCCAGGAGAAGCAGCCACTCTTGCTCCAGGACAGCATCAATTGGTCTCATCTGGGCCAGTCCTGGGAGATGCAATTATACCTCTCAGCATCCCACATGACCAGAATTATGTACAAGAGGGGTGTGTGGTGGGGAGGCTCTCTCTTCCTGGAGCTCTGGCCCAGGGTGCAATTTCAGGTGGATTAGTGAATGAAATTTATGATTTTTTTTTTGGATGTTAAAATGAAAGAATCAGTCTGTTTCAGAAACAATTGTGTTTATTTCCTGCGGGCATGTCTACACTAGGAAGTTATTTCAGAATAACTGATTTGAAAATAATAACTCCTGAAATAACTACTTAGAAATAGCGTGTCCACACTACAGGGAAACCTCAACATTTATCGGAGGCGGGCTCCCTTCATGTGGACACACTCCTGCGATGTAGAGCCCAGGCAGCACTGGGGAGTAATTACTCTGAGTGACTCTGGGCATAGTTATTTCGAAATAGTTATAGACCACTGGGGCTTTAGAGGCACCATCAGCCGTCAGCCCAATCTGACACCCTAGACATGAAGGGGCAGACAGGTGGAGGCAATGCCTCCCTCGCTCAAGAGCAGCTGTTTCATGGCCCTTGCATGCAACAAGGGCTACAAGGAAGGGATTATCTGGGGGGCTTCCATGCCCAATCCACAGATCACCTGGGTCAGTGCTTCTGGACAAAGGCAGCCAAGTGCATGTGGGAGAGGTGTCAACAAGAGGCACTGCTCCTCCCACCCCCAAGCTGCAGTGACTGATACAGACCAGTCATGGCTGTCCTGTGCAGGCTTGGCTCTATGAGGTATCCCGGTGATGGTGGTTGGAGCACCACTTGGTGCACCAGCTGCAGCCCATCTTCCGTGCTCAGGTATGCTCCCTGGGATCAGGGGCAAGCAGACAGCTGCCCCCTGGCTATACCTACATAGCCCCTGGGTCCATCCCTGGCTCCTTGCTTCCCAGAATCTTTGAAAGACCAGGGTTGGCTGGGATTGGGGTGGGGGGAATTTACACCCAGTGGGATGGGATGACTTGCCGCAGCAGGCACTTCCTGATAATGCTTATGGGCCTGTAGGCCACATTCTCTGGTGCTGAGCCCATTTATTAAGAGCCAAATAACAAAGTAGCAGACATTAGCAGTCACCCTTCACTGTACCCTCAGCCCTTGGGCTATGCTAAATTGCATGACTATGATAGCTCCTGCCAGTGCACCTCATAGAACCAACAATTCCAACATCGCAGCAGCATTCCCAGGAATTTTGCTCTGAGAAGAGGCTGTTTAATTATGATCAGCGTAAAATATGTTTTACAGTATCAAATCATGCCTTACTGAGGGCTAGAGTGCCCCACCAATAGGTCCCTAAAGAGCCTTGTATTGAAGGGTACAGTGATAACGTTCAAAGGGAAAAAAATCTAGTAACTTTTCTATGTGATTTTTTTCCTCCTAATTAAACAGAGTCTCAGGATCACGGTCAAATGTGTTCATGAGGTTTAAGACTACCCTGAAGGATGGTCTGCTGATGTGGAGGGGAGACAGCCCCATGCGTCCCAACAGTGATTTCATTTCTTTAGGACTTCAAGAAGGAGCATTAGTATTCAGGTAATTGGTAACTGGTTTAATTATTTTCATAGTGTGCACAAATCACCATGCTATACAATAATGTTATTACCCTTCAGCATGGAGCAAGGACCCCTGGGATTATAACTTCATGGTCTTGTGCATTGACCATGTATGTTTGGTCCCTTGGGCTCGTGCCTGGGTATTTGAAATGTACCCTGCTACTTGATTTTACATTTTTCCCCTGAGTCAAGCAGCAGATTTTGTTCAACTTGAAATAATCTTACTGCCCAAATCCAAAATATAAAACTATGAAGTATCTGACAACACAGCAAAAGTCAAGTGCTCTCATGGGATTTTTTTTATCTTATTGTAGGTGTTCAGACAGCTCTTCTGTGGCTTTCCCCAGAGTGCCTTGGTGGGATATTTATTGGTGAAATGTGTCTTTCTGTATTATAATTTATTTTCAAATTAAGGCAAACACTAAACTGGAAGAGGTCATCTGTAAATATTATTATAGCTGTTCACATTTGTGAACAATGAAAGAGCTTTAAAAAAACATGAACATCTAAACTATATTATCAACATTTTGGTTTTATCTGTTTGTGGCTGAATCTTACAGATACAAATAGTGTTTCACATTCCAAAGCTTATCTTGTAATAGTTGCTACAAAGGCATTTTCCTGTGGTTTCCTGTGGTTAACCTTGCAAAAATCTGAGCTGTCTCAGTGTACACAAAACAGGGAACTGAAACAGTAGATGAAACAGTTCAGGGGTTTCGTTGCTATCATTAGGACAGCCGCTGCTTCCAAATAATTACATATTCTTTGAAGCAGGGACTGAACAAAGAGGAGATAGGGAATGCAACCCACCATAGACTGTGCAGTAGTCTGTTTTATGCTTTGTAGTTGTAGCCATGTTGTCCTCAGGATATTAGAGATAAGGTGTGTGAGGCTGTATCTTTTATCGGTTCACATTCTGTTGGTAAGAACACACGTCTCTCTCACCAATAGAAATGTGTCCAATAAAAGAATCCTCACACACCTTATCTCTCCAACAGCCTGCTGGCTAGGACACTCACCTGGGATGTGGAAGACCTAGTTCTGTGCTCCATAGCAGGCATGCGGTATTACTATACCAGCAGAAAAAACTCCTTGTCTATGTCTACACTCGCGGCTTCTTGTGCGAGTAATATGCAAATGAGGCTAAGCGTGGAATATTGCCGTGCCTCATTTGCATACCTAATGAGCCACCATTTTTTTCAGAAGAGGCTCTTGCGCAAGGAGGAGCGTCTACACTTCCCCTTCTTGCACAAGAAAAACCCTCTTGCGCAATGCCGTTCTTCCTGAAAAATAATAGCTGTAACGGCATTGCGCAAGAGGGTTTTTCTTGCGCAAGAAGGGACAATGTAGATGCTCCTTCTTGCGCAAGAACCTCTTCTGAAAAAAATGGTGGCTCATTAGGTATGCAAATGAGGCTCAGCAATATTCCACGCTTAGCCTCATTTGCATATTACTCGCACAAGAAGCCGCGCGTGTAGACATAGCCCTTCTGTCTACAGACCTCTGTCAGTATAGCTGTGAGGACAGAGTCTGCATATTGTAGACATGTGGTTCTCAAACTGTGGGTTGAGATGAGACCCCATTTTGGCAGGGTTGCCAGGGCTTGCTGGGGCCTGGCAGGGTGGGGGAGTGGTAGGGCTTAGGTTACAGGTCCTCTGCCTGAGACTGAAGCCTTTGGGCTTCAGTTTTTGCTCCCCTACACAGGGCAGTGGGGCTTGGGCTTTGTTCCCCCGACCCATCCTGAACCATAGGACGTGAGGGGGCTCAGGTTTCAGTTCCCCCTTCTGGCATATGCACTGCAATGAAGTTTGACAGTCCTAGCTGTAGATGAACCCAGGGACAGTGACATTGAAATGGGGGAGTTCTTTGCCTTGTGCTCCGAGCACAGGGCCACACCTCTCACTGACATCCTAAGGTATTGTTCTCCCCTAAATACAAATGATTCCTGTGTGTGTTTCAGATTGTTTCAGTCATGCCTATAATACGTGACCCTAACAAGCTATTCCTGAGCTGTTTAGTCATACAGGAGCTCCCGCTGTTGTTGCTGGTCTCACTTGCTGGCCTAGCAGTGCTGTGGAAACAGCACCCTCTAGCCCTTGGAGAGTAAAGAAGTGTCATATGGTACCCTGCACTTCCCCTCCATCCAAGAAAAGTGCAGCATTGGTACCTTCAAAGGGAGACCCAGCCCTCCCCTGTGGATCGTGCTGCACAGTGGAGCTGAGATGGTCAAATCAAAGCTGTGGGTGAGGCTCCCTGGACAATATGTTAGGGATTCAGGGTCCTATAATGGCAGTAAATAATGTCTACTTGTTTTTAACATTGTAGCTACAATCTGGGCAGTGGTCTTGCTTCCATTATGGTGAATGGCTCTTTCAACGATGGCAGGTGGCACAGAGTAAAGGCAGTTCGGTAAGTCCAGCTTCATATTAACAATAAAGCCTCACTTATCTAGGAGCCATGTTGGAGATTGCATCAGAGAGGTGACCAGCTAAGAAACTTAGAACAGAAGAAAATGGTAAGATCCAGCTCTTCAAAGCCTAGCCGCCCCACTGCCACTTCAACAGGTTAAATGTCTGAGTCAGAAGGGCCTGGTGAAATACAGGCTAGAATAGTTAAGACACTGGCTGAAGAGCTCTCTCTTGGAGAACTCATGGAGCATGGGAGAGATACCAAAGGCTGAAAAAGGCCAGGGTGGTGGGTACAATAGGCCAGGGGAGGCACTGCCTCCCTTGGCACTTGCCACTGGCTACCCAGTGGCACATTTGGCGGGAGAAAGTTTTTCTTGTATTATGCCCCAGGCAGGCTCTGGGGTAACTGAGGAGGCAGTATGCACCCTTCAGATTCCTGGGTTCATTAGTAAGCTCCCTGGACTCCAGAGAGAAGCTGAGTAGTGGTCACTACCTCTTCAGATGCTACAGCATGTGCACGGGGCATATGACAAGCTCAGGTTCTTCTTTGGGAAGAGATGCTGTCACACTGTGGCTTTTGCTGGGCGGCTTGGGATCTCAGGAGGGAAGGTGCAGCTGCATCTGGTCTGGGGTTCCTGTGGGTAGATGGAGGCTGGAGGGACTAATCTCTGGACAAAGGGGGTGGGCCTGGGGCTTCTTCAAGAAGGTCTGGATTGGGGCTCCAAGCTTAGGCCAACCCAGGGGGGCAGAGGGTCTCGGGGCTGTGGCTTTGGAGGGGGGTTCACAGACTGTGGGGGGGCTCTCAGGCAGATTGAGAAGTAGAGGCAGGGGCTGGTCTCTCTGAAGGGGGGAATCTGCCTGCTGCCTGTGGGAAAAGGCGAAAACCAGGATGTCAGCTATTTTTATTTCTCTCTTCCAGCACTCAAATCAACAGGCTGAGGACTTCTGAGGTCTCATTGGTAGAAGGGGCAGTTAAAGTTTTTGTCCCATGATGGCCCACTTAATATTTGATATTCCTACATGGAGGGGTGGAAAAGAAGCACTTTCACCCTCTGTGTTCACAAAGTTCAGAGCAGGCACTGTTACAAAACAAACATATTTTACCTGTAGCAAGGCATGTAGACAAATGAGATTAATGCATGCAGCTATTTATAGGGTCTAAAGACTGAACATATTTTTGTAATACTTCTGGGAGAATTCTGCGCCAAAAAATTGAAAAGTCCACACACAATATTTTAAAATTCTGCATATTTTATTTGTTAACTCAATACCAAACAATCATGCCAGTTTCTATTATTTTGGTAAATACTTATTAGCAACTGTGTCTGTGACAATAGAGACACAAAAAATTTCCCTCAGGAGTAGAGAGTTAAGGAAACCACATACAACAATCTAGTTCCTTTCCCCTCCACCCTCCTTCCCCAGAACGCAGAATGCTCCCGCCAGAGCCTAACTGCAGCTCCCTCCGGGCATCCACACCCTCTACCTCTCCCAGAGCCCTGCCGCGTGGTGCCCTCCCAGGTAGGGTAACCAGGTAGACCCTCCCCAAATACCAGACACACTTGATCCTGGGCGGCGGGGAAGGGACCGGCCTGGAGGAAGGGAGGGGAGACTGGCGGGGGGGGGGGGGCCACGGGGATGGCCGGGAGGAAGGGGGGTGGAGCTGGCAGGGGGTATGTGTCAGGGGCTGGCCTGGAGGAAGGGGGGGGTCGGGAAGCAGAGCTGGGGGGCGGGGATCAGGGGCTGGACGGGAGGATTGGAGAAAGGGGGGCAGGAAGCAGAGCTGGGGGGAGAGATCGGAGGCTGGGGGGGCTGGACTGGAGGAAGGGGGACCCGGAGGAAGGGGGTGGGAAGCAGAACTGGGGAGAGAGATCAGAGGCCAGGGGGGCTCGACTGGAGGAGGGGGACCCGCAGGAAGGAGGTGGGAAGCAGAGCTGGGGGGAGAGATCAGAGGCCAGGGGGGCTGGACTGGAGGAGGGGGACCCGGAGGAAGAGGGTGGGAAGCAGAGCTGGCGGGGCAGGGGGGCCACAGCTGGAGTCCAACAGGCCACGCCCCGGCAGGCACTCCCTCTACTTGCTAGTAGAGGCCAGGCAAAGGCACCCGCCCTGCCCGGCTTTTGCATGCAACCACAGGGTTCCCAGCCTCAATCGTGGCCCCTCCTCCCAGTCGCTCCCCCACCCCCACCAGGCTTTCGTCCGGCGCCCAGCCGGAAATTCAGAAAATATCCGACATTGCACATGTCCGGTATTTTCTGAATTTTTCTATCGGACAGAGGGCACGAATACCAGACTGTCCCGTAGAAACCGGTCACCTGGCAACCCTACATCCCAGGCCAGACATCTATACGCTCTACTCCTCCCAGCTCATTCACATGCAGTCCCCAGCCCGAACACCCACACCTCCCTTGCACCTCCCAGCCCAGGGATTCAGAGAGAGAAACTGCCTGATGCTGGCTGCTGGACTTGTATATTTCCTGCCCACAGCCCCCTTCATTGAGGGCATTCTGGTAACAATCCAGCTCCTTCCTGCTTCCCCAGTAGTGTTGTCTGTTCACCAGCTGGGCTCTGCTGGGTTCAGTACCCAGTAGTGATGGCCAGCATCAGCCCGTTTCTGTGGGGAGAACAGGAAATTCAGCACATACCAATTTCTGTGCAAATTCTGCATTGTGCAATGGCACAGAATTCCCACAGGAGAATTATAAGACTAGTATCTAATTTGAACAAATCTAACAGACAGTTGAGCTGCTTTAGTTTCCAGCTATGAGCTTGTCATTTCTAGCTAAGGCCTGTGGCCTTGGCCAGAGTTGGTACTTAAATTACCAACATCACAGATATTGCTAATAATTGTAACCATTTAGCACTTTTACTAATTGCTTGTTTTTCCTTAATTGAAGCCTTACATAATGTTTATAATTAATAGTTTCACTTTGTTTAACTTGTGAGAGTTCAAATTATTAAGTGTAGTAGCCATTACCTTTATGTGGGCATCCCCTTATCTCACTGGGGCTATGTCTACACTACAGAGTTTTTGCACAAAACTTACGGAGCATCCACACCTCACAAGCACTTTTGTGCAAGAAAATTTACAGTAAAATGTCAGAACAGAGGGCTTTTTGTGGTGTAGGTATACCTCTTTCTACAAGGAATAAACTCCTTTTTGCACAAGAGTTCTTGCTCAAAAAGTTGTGTGTGGATGTTCAACAGGGATTTCTTGTGCAAAAAGAGCCTATCAGAAAAAGCACAGATGCTCTGATGGCCATTCTATGAATGGCAATCAAAACTTTCTTGCACAAGAGTGTCCATGCAGCGTGGACGCTCTCTTGTGCAAAAGCACATTGCTTTTGCGATGCGCTTTTGAGGTGTGGACACACTTTTGTGCAAGAAGTTTTGGTGGAAGATCTCTTCCTCAAAAAGCTTCTTGTGCAAAAACCCTGTACTGTAGAGAAAGCCAGGAGGTGCTGCCAAGTAGCTGTATTTGTTAGCACACGAGGAGGAGAACACCTACCAGCAGCACTGTGCAATGAGCTCAAGTGATACAAACTTTGACACCATATAAAGACTACATCATTCTGGCTCTAAGCTGGCGCTGAAAGGAAGTTAGAGTTATGTAGACGCTCATCCTCAGCAACAGTGATATCCATGAAATGTGGCAAAAAATGCAATACATCCACATTGACCTGACTAACAAAAACAGGATGCAAACAGATGTCACAAAGGTCAAGCCATAGAGGGAATAAATAAATTATCTAGGTTTGTGTATATGCAACTAAAGACATTGGAAGACTAAAAATGGCTCACTCAGCCATGACCTTGCATAAGACTTTGGGAAAACTGGCATCTTACAAAGGTTTGCTTGATGAAAAGTAATTTTTTCATAGTGACTTACAGAAGTGAGCCATGGGAAATTAGTACTGCTGACAAGAAAAATGGAAGCTTCTGAAAGATGGTGGAACCTCTGGCATACATGATGGACAGAAAAGAAGATGTTTATATTTATGTTTATATTATCAATATTATTGGAAATAAGCAGACCCTGCTGTTGAAAATCAGCTGATGCAAACTTACGTACTTTGGTCTCATCGGACTAGAATTGGAAATAACATTGAAAAAGTCATCATGGAATGAATGGTGGCAAGTTATCATAGTAAAGGCTGGTCAGCAATGTGATGGATAGATTGTGTGCAGCTCTGAAGGTGATTAGCTGCTGAGTGTGCAAAGCTAGCAGTGGCTCCTGAAGGCTTCCTAAATTTCTGCTCTGATGTCACCAACATTCCTTTTTTTTTGTAATCAGCAGCAAATATTTGTTTTCAGTTTTCCTCTTTCAACTCATTTCTTTTCTCCCACCTCCTCTGAATCCTTTACTTACCCAATGACACTGTAGTGTTTCAGTGGAATAACACCGCAAGGAGCCTTCCCCAAATCAAGATTAAGCCTTCGCAATAAAAGCATCTTGCTCAGTAATGACGGGTCTTCTGAGTTGTACATGCATGTGCAGGAAGAGCTGCTGCTGCTGCTTGATTGTTTACTGTATGTAATGGAGGAATCAGTTGCTAGAGTAAATCTAAATCTGGATTTTGTTTTCCATTTCAGGGATGGGCAGTCTGGAAAGGTAACTGTGGATGATTATGGTGCCAGAACTGGTAAATCACCTGGAATGATGAGACAATTAAATATCAATGGAGATCTGTATGTAGGTAAGTGACCAACATTGTCTGTACTGGTCCACTGAGAACCATACATGAGAAGTGGTTAAAGGAAGTAACTCAGATGCTTCACTCTAGTTTCCTTTTTGCATTGAGTTGTGGTGGAAGGGATTAGCTTCCCAATTTACTCTCTCAGGCCCATCACATTTGTATTTTTGAGTGCCTATGAAATTATATTTAAAAAGAAGCAAAAACCTCACTGAAAACCTGCTGCTGTATCAGAGCCGATGTTTCTTTTTGTTAGAATGGGAATCTAGGGCTGTCATGTGGTTTACATTGGTTTAAATGGAAAAAAAGGAAGTACATGTACCTCTAGTAGTTTCTTGGTCTCTTTCTCACACCCTGTCTCTCCTAGGTGGCATGAAGGAAATAGCACTGCACACAAACCGACAGTACATGAGGGGTCTGGTGGGGTGTATCTCACACTTCACACTGTCGACAGATTACCACATTTCACTGGTTGAAGATGCCACAGATGGGAAGAACATTAACACCTGTGGGACAAAGTGACAAGAGAAGATGCTCCACACGGAGGGACCATTGTGCGGATGTGTATGTGGCTGAGACCAAAATGACTGGCACTGCACTCTAAGGTCAATGCTTTGAGTTGGCCATGGACAAAAAACCAAACTGAAGGGAAATCATACAAAGGGAGACCATTTTCCATTCTCCTCTTTTTGATGCTCAGTGACAAAACCAAACTGAGTATTTTGTGTAGGAACTGTCACTTTTACCCATTAAATGTTTAGTGAACACTGAAGATCACACATCAGTGCAAATTACAAAGAACGGTGTGATGTAATGACTGTGTTGTGATTCCATAGAGATTTTTTTTACATGTCCAAACAAACAGTATTGAAACATTTGTATTCTTTCCAGCTTACAACGGCACAAAGACTATCATCCAATGAACATTTTCAGGCTCTGTATCTATGCATTTAAATTTCTACCCTCCGAATAAGCAGTTGTTCTTAGCATTCACTGCAATATTCAAGGTTATGTTCCCTCCTATATAAACAACAAAAACGTACATCTCTTGCTTCCAAAACAATGTTGTTTGCTGAAGAGGATAATTCTTAATATTGAAGTTTACTTTTTTATTACCAGCAGCAAAATCAACAAACCAATTTTGTAGAAGTAATTTTGTACTTGTATATTTTTATAGCTGCAGCAAAAGAACTGATCATATAGTATAACTTTTGAAGTGTAGGTGTAATACACTTAGCTCTTTGCACATTTTCCTAAAAACAACAAAACTGTGTTTTTAATTTGTTATATAAAGAAGTTTAATGTCTGTATTATACATTGTCAGTGGAGATATTTGTGAATTATAATCAGTTTGAAATCTGACTTCTTTTTTTTGTAAATTTTGACAGTTAAAATTGTACATTCATGAAGCTTTCCTGGCTTACACCGATTAAAAAGGTGTAAAAATCTTTTGCTTCTGTGATATTTCAGTATTTTTGTATCTCACACAAAGATCAGACTTTGTGTAAGCAAGAGGACCTAGGCCACTTAAACAGCTTATTTTCCATGCATCAGATCAAAATCTAT
The DNA here is from genome assembly GCF_052426305.1 of Pelodiscus sinensis. Lineage (NCBI taxonomy): Eukaryota > Metazoa > Chordata > Testudines > Trionychidae > Pelodiscus > Pelodiscus sinensis. The sequence continues at coordinate 105,495,475 of NC_143057.1, read as the reverse complement.
TCCACAGTATGTGTCAAACTGGCATTTGCAGGACCAGCAGAACAGACAGAAAATGCTGCAGGGAGAGTTGGAATTTCAGAGTTTGGAGATTTGGCATTTTCATTATGCTGTGGTCATATAAAAGTAGAATAGTGGAAACAAACTAAAATGTAAGAGGTAACATGCCACCATATCATGGTCACTCAAGAACCCCACTGCTGCTGCCAGAACCAGTCTCATAGGTGCAGTTACAGAATACTATTCAGCTATTGGGGTTCTGCCATTGGAATGGTGCTGGATACGTTGGCTGGAAGAGAAAGATAGATTTATGATTATTCCCAAAAGATAGTACAATATATGGCGCACTGACACGGGTGGATTTCTGGCCTGGGTAGCTGAACTTTTACTATAGGGCGAGTGCTGCTGAAAGACCTAATGAAGAGAGAATCATAGAATCATAGAATAATCATAGAATAATAGGACTGAAAGGGACCTCGAGAGGTCATCGAGTCCAGCCCCCCACCCTCAAGGCAGGACCAAGCTCCGTCTACACCATCCCTGACAGATGTCTATCTAACCTGTTCTTAAATATCTCCAGAGAGGGAGATTCCACCACCTCCCTTGGCAATTTATTCCAATATTTGACCACCCTGACAGTTAGGAATTTTTTCCTAATGTCCAATCTAAACCTCCCCTGCTGCACTTTAAGCCCATTACTCCTTGTCCTGTCCTCAGTAACCAAGAGGAACAAATTTTCTCCTTCCTCCTTGTGACACCCTTTTAGATATTTGAAAACCGCTATCATGTCCCCCCTTAATCTTCTTTTTTCCAAACTAAACAAGCCCAGTTCATGAAGCCTGGCTTCATAGGTCATGTTCTCTAGACCTTTAATCATTCTTGTCGCTCTTCTCTGTACCCTTTCCAATTTCTCCACATCTTTCTTGAAATGTGGCGCCCAGAACTGGACACAGTACTCCAGCTGAGGCCTAACTAGTGCAGAGTAGAGCGGCAGAATGACTTCACGAGTTTTGCTTACAACACACCTGTTGATACAACCTAGAATCATATTTGCTTTTTTTGCAACAGCATCACACTGTTGACTCATATTCAACTTGTGGTCCACTATGACCCCTAGATCCCTTTCCGCCATGCTCCTTCCTAGACAGTCGCTTCCCATCTTGTATGTATGGAACTGATTTTTCCTTCCTAAGTGGAGCACTTTGCATTTCTCTTTATTAAACCTCATCCTGTTTACCTCTGACCATTTCTCTAACTTGCTAAGGTCATTTTGAATTATGTCCCTATCCTCCAAAGAAGTTGCAACCCCACCCAGTTTGGTATCATCTGCAAACTTAATAAGCGTACTCTCTATCCCAATATCTACATCATTGATGAAGATATTGAACAGTACGGGTCCCAAAACAGACCCTTGAGGAACTACACTTGTTATCCCTTTCCAGCAGGATTTAGAACCGTTAACAACAATTATGCACCCACCTTATCGTGGCCCTATCTAAGTTATATTTGCCTAGTTTATCAAAATAAAGAAGATAAAATAGAAAATCGTGCTGCTAAAGTACTAGATTAGCTAAATGAAGACATCTTGTAAGACAATGTACCTTCAGGGGATACTTGTATAGAAGATGCAGAAACAGGCATTTAAGCAAGTTTATGCTGCATTTTATTGTGAACATGGAGATGGCAATTGAATTGGAGCCTTGTATTCCCATTCTTTAAGCATGTGGGGCCATTTATTAAGAGTGACTTAGTTGTACTATGCGTAGTGTCTGTGAGGCACATCTATTTGGTAAGTACTGCATGATGTTTTCAGCATATTTACTTTTACTTTCTCCCATCTGGTTGCTTCCTGTGCCCTTGCAACTCTTGTCACCAAATCTGGAGCCCAATTCAAAAATCAGCATCTGGCAGGAGATGACTCTGTATGTAAAGAAAGTTAATTACAGAAAAAGTCACCTCAGGATAGGGAGCTATGTTGGTGGAACAGGAGCTGGTCTTTCAAAGTGCAGGATTGATTTTTAAGAAGCTTCGTGCTATTAACTTCATGTTTTTAAGAAACTTCGTGTTCGGTGTGAGAGGCCAATAAAGGCACACCACAAACAAACCCACACTCCTAACTCAGATTACCTCACTTGCTATGTCAGCCTCATCCATCCAGCTGAGCAAATAAGGCATAATAAGTAACACTGCTGCATTGACAGATGTGGTGTACTGTAATACTTGACTCTTTCAAAACACATTTCTTTTGGGCAGTTTTAATTTTAAAGACCGCCTCACTCTCCTCTTAAAGAACAGGGCTGAGAAGCCAAAGGCACCTTCACTGCAGAGTGATACCACCATTAAAGCTTCCAGCTTTTTGACTTGTCACACATTCTTCTTGGAATTCCAGCAGCAGTGATATACCCTGCCCTGTGTAGAGGAGGAGATGCCACATGTTGCTCAACACTGCCCCCAATGCTTGTTTAAGGAATGACACTGGCAGTCTGAAAGGAAGTAGTGGGGTCCTTAGCTAACAATAAAGTGAGAGGAACACACAGATGCTGTGAGAGTGGAATAAAAAGGGAGGATTATTTGGGCTCTAACTTTCACGTCACAGGCTGGGAAAGAAGAACTTGTATATTACAAAGCAGTCAGTCATTCCCCAAAAGAAAACCTGACACACATGTGCTCAGTATTCGTGGTTGAGTTAGTTTAATAAACAAGCCAGCAACTATCTGGCACAAGATACAAAACAGGGAGGCTTTGCGTAGTTAGGGCAAACTGTGAGTAGTACGCTCCCAATTAACCAGATACTCTGTTGCTGCCTTTTCTTTACAAAATTACTAGGCACATTGGCACCTCTTTTTCTTCCTTAAAGTTTTAGGACTTGACAATGTAATCGGTTCACTTCACGAACAGCCTAGTATAATGAGTACAGCAGGATAAGATTAACCAAATTTTTCATGACTGCTTTCAACAGCCCTTTGGTTTACAGCAACACATTTCACTTGCATCTGAAACACACAGAATCATTGCAGAATATTATGCAATATTACCACGGTCTTAAATGAAATACTGCACTTCTTATCTTTGGGGCCAGTGAGTGAGCCTTCTTGAGTTTGAATATAGGCACAATACTTTCAATCATCGCCGTGCAGTGGGAGCTGGTTGCTCTCCAGACCTCATATGCTATGCCAGTGATATAAAGGGGTTTAGATCGCAGTCCATACTTGAAGCCTATATCTTGACAAAAACAGAGCAAGTCCCCTGGGCATAGATGTACAGAAAGACTAACATGCCTAAGTCCAATGTTTAGGAGTCACTATGATGTTTCATTCACAGCAGGTGCTTTCATTTCCACCCAAAGTCCTGCCACTGCTCCACAATTAATGAGTTGCTTGGAGCCCTCGCTGACACCTGAGCCTTGGCAAGATTATCAAAATAGGATTTTGCCTGCCTGTCTTGTCAGCAGGGCCCAATGCAGCAGGAGTTTCTAGAGCACAGGTAAAAGACAGTTGGGGGTGGGTGTTTGTTTGTGTGGGGGGGGATTTTTGTGGCCGCTTTGCAGTTGTGTTTCCCAGATTATCTATTCCCTAGCCCTGTGGGAGAGTCAGGCTCAAGTCTCTTCTCCTATCAATCTTTATTTAAACCAAGTGAAATAGCTCCAACAGGAACAACAGAGAACCCCCACCCCCAGAAAGAACATGGCAGTCAAGGCACTCACATAGGATGCAGCAACGTGGGTTAAAGGCCCTCTTCCAAATTGGGTAATGCAGGGATTTGGAAACAGGTATTCCACATCGCAAGTGAGCGCCCTAACCAGTGGCTATACTGGAGTGGGTGATAGGGTTCCTGCTTTCCCTATCCCCCTCCAAATAAAGTTGACCTGACAGACATTGATAGCCAGGAAGTGGGGGGAGGGAAATCATGGCTTAGAATTCCAAGTAGTGGGATGCACCTGCTGCCAGCTACCTAAATCCCAGCTTCCCAGACATTATGTGCCTGAAGAGCTTGGCCTGACACCTCATTCTTTTCATGGGCCTAACATTTCACCTCTCAATCACCCCACTGCAACCAGCGGAGTAGCCTCCTGCGGTTTGATCCTGCCTTTTCCTATGGACATTTCATACCAGTTCATCTCTGCCTTAGCCTTAAGTATACACCAGTCCTTGCCATGCATGAGTAGCCAATAAATAGTAGACTGGTGCCTTCAGGAACACAGGCAAAGGCAGGCCCTCAAGAAAGAGGTACATGTTTTAGAAGAGGACTGCATAGGGAATTACAGAACTTGTTCCGCTATCGAATTGCTACTTACCTGTCCTCCCAAAAGCCAAAAATTATTTCCCTTCATAGAACAGCCTCCCTCATTGGCACCCAGCACCAACTCCATTTCCAGTTGCTTCGTTTGGGGGGGAACTCTCACAGAACGGCACACGCACTAAGCAACAAAGATGAATTTCAGGCCGGACAAAAAGAGAAGAAAACAAAACCCAGAAGGTGGGGGGAACCCTCAACACATAGTGTGAGTGCACCTTATTGCTTCAGTCAGCTCACCCGCCTGCCTAAAAGGGAATGATGGCATCCTACTGTGTGGTGCTGGCACAAAAACATTAAAGATGGCTGCAAAAAGGCAAGAGGGGGACCTTATGGCAAACAGCTGTTGGGACAAAGTTGCTTCTGTTAAATTAGCTTGCCACAAATTATTTTTTTTCTTTAAAAAACACTTAATTTTGGTAAAAATTTACATTTGGTTAAAAAAACAATACATTAGGCTGTCCATGAATACACAGAGAATACTGCAGGAGCTCTCTGCTAGCTATATTGATTACAGAAAAGAGACTGATGCATCACTTGTTTCCTTAGGCTGCAAGGCTCTGGCAATCTATATAACATACCAATTGCTGCAGCATTTTTCTGGGGCAAGCAAGTGCTAACAAGCCACAGCATGAATATTATCTGCCATTTATGTGTCAGGGGAATCTAGTGGGGCTTTTCCTCTCTAAATTGTAATTATTCCTTGGTCTTTCTACTTAAAACATTCCCAGTGCCAGTAAGTGTAGTCCTCCCACCCTCTATATTGTTTCTGGGAGTTGATCATTTTCTATATACTTTGTATTGGAACAGGGCAACATTCATCTCCCTGCAGAGTCATACTCATGCTGGGATACTTATCCCCTTCGCACAAGACTTTCACAAATGAGCATCAGCTCTTTATTGACATCCCTGTTTGGCATAGCTCCCAAAAGGCCTTAGCTTTATGGTGAAATCAGCATCACATGGCTGCCATTAGAATAGCAGCAATGGCAAGTGGCTTGCATCCTTATTTCCTAGTTAAACTATAAAGATGCCAAGAGTAGGAGCCAACTTTTTACTTGCATTCGGTGCTAGACACATTGGCATATTGAGGTTTTTAAGCTGCTCACCCGCCAGCTATTCCTTACAAGAATTTCTGTGTCAGCATCATCTGCTTGAGCTGCTGGTTAAAGGAAAGCACATCATTCAGCTAAATGTCACAGAGAGCAAAAATCAGGCTCAGCTGCTCTAGCTCATGAAACTCATGGGCTCACATCTGTATAAGGGCAGGGCCATCCTTAGTCATTTGCAGCTGCAGTGCTCCATATTTAGTAGTTCTCTATTCTGTGGATGTCTAGGGCCACCACCGGCTGTGGGCAGCACTGGCCTCAATGCTCCAGCCTCCTGCCCTGTGCTCTGCCTAACAGCCCCATCAGCACCAGTCCCCTATCCCTGCCCCCCACCTCCTGGCCCCTTTGGCCCCAGTCCCTGCTCCAGCCCTAATGCCCTCACCCTCTCCACCTCCACCTCTACGTTGACTCTAGTCCCCTCCCCTCCTCCAGCTCCCAACTCTGTCTGCCCCAACCCCCCACTCCCTGCTCCCCTCCACTCTGCCAATGAACCCCATCAGACCCAGTCCCCAAGCCTCCACTCTACCCCCTCCCACTCTGCCTCTCAGTCCTGTTGGACCCAGTCCTCCAGACCCCTGGTTTCCTCATCTCCTAACCCCATCAGACCCAACCCTCCAGAGCCACCTCCACACCTGCCAGCCCTCAGTTCCACTCCCCTTCTGTCTGTGCCACCTCCTGGCCTGCAGCTCCAGCTGTCTGTGCCACTCAGTCTGCCTGCTCCCTTACCAGCCTCCCTACCCCTCCTCAACCCCTCCCCCCAGTTCCTGCTCCCACAGCTTTGAGTACAGTCCTGCCCCTTGGAGCAGCTACTCGCCCCCTGCCCCATAGTGCTTGGACTGCATGGGGCACTAAAATGGTAAGGAAGTCCCTGTGTAAGGGGAACCGTGGCACAATCAGTGGAAAGCTACTATTCAGCCTATATCTGCCCACAATTCCAAGATGACTACTGATTCCCCCATGCAATCCTCTACCTTGTGTTGCAAGGCCATGGTAATGCCATTCATTCCAGCCCAGGACAGCACAGAGCTGACTGGGCCAGGGGTGGCAGGTGTGTATAATTTTTGGTGGTGCCCCATTAGCCACACCCCTGAATCCTGGTAACCACATCCCCTGATCCCCATTAACCAGGCCTCTGGAGGTAACACGCTCGGGGCAAGATGGACACACGACCACAAGTAAAAGGTGTCATGTCACCCCTCTCAAACAACATTTCCCATCATCCTCCTACCAACAAGGATTAGTTCGGCCCCCACCAAACCTCTCCTCATGCAACTATCCTGCAATTACTTTAACCCAATGTGTCTGACATTAACTCGGGGGCAGAGAGGCTGGGGGAAGTGTTCCCTCTAAGGCTATGTCTACACTCGCGGCTTCTTGTGCAAGTACAGCCATTCTTGTGCAAGAACCCACAGAGCATCCACACTGCATGCCTGCTCTTGTGCAAGGAAATTTACAGTACGGTGTGGTAAGAGGGCATCTTGTGTAAGAGCTACGCTCTTTTCTAACAGGTGTAAGCTGTGGATGCTTGGCAGGGATGTCTTGCTCAAGAAACCCATATGGCTAACATGGCCACTGGAGCTTTCTTGCGCAAGAGAGCATCCACACTGCCATGGATGCTCTTGTGCAAATGCACAGTTCGCACATGGAAGTGTGGACGTGTTCTTGCACAAGACTTCTTGCACAAGAACCCTTGCTCAAAATGTTCTTGTGCAAGAAGCCGCCAGTGCAGGCATAGCCTAAGCGTTTCCTCCCATGAGCAGAATGAATTTTGTGTTGTGCACCAATACTGAGTTCATGTGGCTTGTTTGGATGTCCCACTGTGGCACCCAAGTTATTAATAAATATTTTATAAACCTTTATCTTTTCTCTCTGATGCCATGTCTCCTTCTCTTGCTCCATCAGCTCCCCTGGTGCCTTCTGCCCCCCAACTCCTTACTCTCCTCTGCTGTCCTTCTTACTGCCCTCAGCCCTCCTGAGACCTGCCCCCCTCCACCAACCCTTCTCTCCCCCTTGTGCTCACTCCTTCAGTAGCTCCACTCTGATCATGTGAACTATCCCATTCTTATCCCTTCTTCTAACACCTCCCTCTACACACCTGCCCTGCCTCTCTCCTCTGGTGCTGGTCCCGCCCCTGCAGGTGTCTGCTCTTCTGCTTCACCCCCAGAATCCCCTGGCACCTGCACCCTCTCTGTGCCTCCCTCTTCCCTCACTGCCCCTGCCCCCTTTGCCCTTTTTCCCTGATGCCCACCCCATCACCACTTTCCAACCCCACCTTTCTCATGCCCACCCCTTCTTTCAAGACTTCTCCCAGCATCTTCCCCTCCTCCCTTTAGCCCCCAATGCCCTTACTCTTCTCCTCTCCCAGCATCACCCTGTCCTTTCCCCTCCCCCCCCCCCCACTGACAGCTCCCCTCCTGCTTTTCTCCTCATTGTCTGCACTTGGACCCCTGGCATTTGTGTCTCCTCCACCCTTCCCCTTGGTACTTTCCCCTTTCTTCCCCCTTCCCCTCTGCACAAGCCTCTTCCTCTCCCACCCCTTCCTCCCCCTCCACGCAAGCCCCTTCCTCTCCCACCCTTCCCCTTTCTTCCCTCTCCTCATAAGCCTCTTCCTCCCCTCCCTTCTACCTTGCGGGGCTGGAGTCCGTGCTCGGGCCCCAGAAGTCCCCGGACTTCAAACCCGGAGCTATGCCGCACGGTGAAACACCGTGCCGAGCAGTTTTAAAGTTCCGGGCCATGACATCATACCCAGGTGTCTCCTTGCTCACCTGCAAATGCCGTGCATGGCAGCAGCCGGAAAGGGAGAGCCGGACTGAAAGCTGCGCATGGCAGGGACGGGGCAGGGCCAGGGGAGGTACTCTGGGGCTGGGGTGGGAGGACACGGGGGGGGGGGCAGCAAGTGGGGACCGGGGAGAGGCCCAGCTCCAAATATTGCTGGAGCAGGGCCCCCAGCTCTGAATATTACTGGAGTAGGGGCACCATGAACCCATATAACTCGCCGCCCATGGACTGGGCACCTATAGCATATTGTACTAAAAAGCTTTCATGTGCCAAGACCAGGCAAACAGAAAGAATATGTGGGCAGCAGTTGGGCATGCAGAAGTGTCACAAAGTAACTGCCATAGGGAGTCCTGTGGTACCTTAAAAGCTAACAAATTTACTTAGGCATAAGCTTTCCTGGGCTGGAAATTTAATTGAGTGCAGCTAGGGGAGTCCTAGTGGTTGTCTCTCTGAGCCTTATTGGTCAGCCCCAGCCACCAGAGGCTTAGGCTGCTCTAAAACTGGCAGCTGTCACTTTGCAGGGCCATGCTAATCTTGCCCCAGGAAATGAAAGAGATTAAAAATAACCACTTATGCTGGACCCTGTTTTGAGCCCTGGGTGGTCCCAGCTACATACGAGGAGGCCCCCTTCAGCCTGAGATGTCAGTGCAACGCCCAGATAACCCTCCACTGGGAAAGTCGAAAAGCAGTGACGGACGTGTCCCTGCAACAGATTAATCTGACACAATAGAAATGACCCTATCTGCCCAGTCAGCAAGAATTTGTAGAGTGCTTTTCTGCAGATCGTGAACTAGCGCTGGCACTCTTTATTGCTGAGGCACCTGAGACACATCCATAACACTGATGGAGAATTGCTAAATGACTGCAGCCAGCTTCCAATGTGCCTAATTTAGTATGCCAGCTGGAGCCTACAGCTGTGAAATCCAGTACCCTCATCTCTTAGTCTCTCCCCTTCTGGTCCATGTGCACAATTACAGGTTCTGTCACTTGAACTGGGAGGCAGTATCTTAACTGAACATTCCTTTTTCTGGCAGAATTTGAGAACTACACTGGTAGAGCGCCCACCGAAGTTTTACACACTGTATCTACCTACTAATTACCCTCCTCCCAGTTTCTCCTGCTGTTCAGATTCCTCCCATGATGTCTGACCGTGAACCAAGGCACCCCTGAATTCACATGCCATTGCAGTATTTGTACAAAACAGACCTTGCAAGGGGTCATAAAAGCTAGCCACACCTTGGTCATCAATACAATTGTAAAATGCATGTGTTAATGTTATATGGGAATTCCCTCTGTAATGTTACTAGTGTGTGCACTGAACATGGTAAAAACAAAACAGCATAGCTTAGGTAATGGTGATAAACAGGTTCATCCTAGGCAAAGGAACGTGGGTTTACCTCATCTTACATATTAGCAGTAAACAAAGCCATCAAGCTAAGCCTGCAGAGATTATCCTGATTCTTAACTAGAGACACAGAATTAACCTGACTCCTGTCTCCGCAAGGGGAGACAGAAGACTGAATCCTTGAAGGGGTGTGGGGTTTTCTGTCTTTTCAGACAAAAACAACCACTTTAGAGATAGTGAGACTCCATTTTTATCCTTCCCCTTGGGAGAGAGAGAAATACAGCCATCTGATCTCTGTGAGGGGGTCCTAGCCAGGCTGGCCAGTAAAAGCCTGGGAACTGGGTGAAAGAAATCATCTTGAACAAAGACTGTATTGTGCTAGATCATATTAAACTTTTAGATGCATGTTTTCACTGTTACTAGTTTGTAGTCATCTCTACCTTTAACCCTGTTACTTGGTGGCATTGAAAACATGCTCTCTTCACTAAACTTGCTTTGCTTTCATTGTAAATCATCAGTGTTATGTATGTTCAGTAAAATGTGTACTTCTAAACAGCAGGATGGAGTGTTTTACTGTCTCTGTAAAGGCAGCAAATGAAACATTTTCCCTGCAAGAGTCCAAGGAGAGGGTTTGATCCTTGAACTAGGATGATTTTCAAGATGAATCTAAAGCTGGAAGAGTATTAAAGTCACCCAGCAAAGAGCAGCCTGGTTGGGCAAAACTAGGATGAAGCTCTGCGCTGCTGGCGGGGGGGGGGGGGGGGGGGGAGTAAGAGGAGGCTGTTGGGATGGGACACCACTCCTACCCCCTGGCTAATACCACTCCATGGACCCAGCCTCCATGACTTGATCTCACTTCCCTTTAAACTCTGTTCTAGTTCTAGCCTTCACAGCCTCCTGCAGCAAGGAGTTCCACAGGTTGACTCTTTGCTTTGTGAAGAACAACTTTCTGTTACTAGTTTGAAGCCTGCTACCCATTCCTTTCCTTTGGTGTCCTCTAGTCCTTCTTTATGGGAACTAATGAAGAACTTTTCTGTATGCACCCTCTCCACCCAACTCCTGCTTTTAGAGACCTCTATCCTGTCCCCCCTCCGTCTCCTCTTTTCTAAGCTGAAAAGTCCCAGTCTCTTTAGCCTCTCTTCATATGGGACCTGTTCCCAACCCCTGATCATTTTAGTTGCCCTCCCCTCTCCCAGCCTCTCTCTTCCTCTCTCCCACCTCCTTTTCCCAGTCTCCCCCAGTTTTGTTCAATAAAGACAGATTCCATTTTGGAAGACACGTTATCTTTATTTTGTACATCAAGAAAAGGGGCTAGGGAAGGGTAAGTGGAAGGAGGTGAGGGAGGAATGGGGCACGAGTCCCCGATGGGGAGGACTGGGCTGGCTCTGCGGGCTTTTGGGGTGGAACCTCTCCTGCAGCCCCCCGATTGCCCCCTCTCCCCAGATGGCAGCCTGCGGCAAGTGCAGCCGGGCTGATGGCCGAGTGGTGTGATGTGCCCAGTGTGGGCACTCAGGGCACTCCAAGCCAGGACTGCTTTGCAAGCGGGGCACCCCTGAGAACTGTCTGTCCGTGGTGAGGGTCGGGACCCTTTAAGCACAGCCCTCAGCTAGCCTGAGACAGCATCTCCACGCTCTAAGTCCTCCTCTGATGCCCTGCCGGCACTGCTTCTGGCCATCCTTAAGCCCGGTTCAGGGTCCACTTAATGTGGACATGCTAGTTCGAATTAGCAAAACGCTAATTCGAACTAGTTTTTTAGTCTGGATCCGTTAGTTCGAATTAACGTTGTAGTGTAGACATACCCTTAGGTTGGAAATCTGTCATAAAAACTAATCGTCCATATGATTCCGAATTTTCTAACTCCCTGAAACTAGGTTTAGTTGAGTCTTTAAAAATCAGTATGTGGCAGGAGTCAGGAATTACTTTAGGAGCTTGTTTCTAAACTTCATCATATAAAGTAGGTGCTTTGGAGGATCTCTACATTCCTAACAGCCAGTAGAGCAGGAAACCAGAAATGTGAACTGAACAGATATAAGCCATGTAATGATGGAGCACACTGTCAGTAGCAGATTAAACTCTGGACCAATTCGGTTTTTTAAACTCGTGTATAGCTGCAGTAACTCAGTTTACATCAAACAGCAGCACTTGTCTCTCACAATTAAAAAAAATACATAAGCAAATAACGTCCAAATTGATAATAGCGTAAGAAAATATATTTATTAAATTCTATGGCAATACTATGGCAAAATTGTTAAATACATGCATATTTTTAACCAGACATAAGCAATTTGTCAAGTTACACAGCCAAGCAAACTAGCTTAAAATGTATGCAAAAGTTGGTATCTTAGTACTAAGGTTATTTATAAACGTAGCATATCATACTGTCATCATCTTTCCCATCTTGATGCTACACTTGTCTTTCCACGCATGCATTTGTTTAGAAGCTCATTCAATAAAACTGTCTGCTGATACATTTTCTTGAATCAACGTTTTGTTTACTTGGTATATTTCAACATTATTTATTAAAGTGCCTTGTGATAATTCTGTTTAAATTGTGAACAAAATGTTTTAAACACATAGCAGATTTGGAAATATATGCCAATTTCACCAAAAAAAGGAGGGAAAAAACCCCTGTAAAGGCCAATTTCTAAATTTGAAGTAATATAAAGGGAATAGTGTTAAACTGACTAGCTTTTTGCCAGTCTTCTTTTTCACCTTCATTTATTCTCCAAACTAACTTTATACTTTACAATTTGAAATTAGTGGACAACGCTTTCATTCATGTTATAAACTGATTCCATTGAAATACATGTAAAAAACATAAAACACTTCTAAACAAAATATTTAGGCTGTAAAAAAAAAAATGGTAAAAAGGCACCTAAAAACCGACTAAATCCATTCACAGTATGTTTTTAAACAGCATTTTAGTACAATACAATTTTTTCTCTCATCACCTGAAGGATTCTACCAAAACTTTTAATGTGTGCACCACAAAAGGACAAAGTTAAGACTTACAATTGCATTGCATTTTGGAGGGATTTTAGGTAAGATCTGAATTGAAATAAGTAAAAGTGAAAGCCTACTTGCTTTGTAAGCATTCCAGGAGCTCGATGAAATATAGTGCTGGATAGCATCATTCACTTTTTACTACTATATAAAGAGACACTGCCAGATTTAAAACAATGTATTCTTATTAAAATCCTTACAATTGTTACAAACTCTTTAATAATCTGAATTAAAAAACCTTTCTCTAATTCAACTTTTCACTGGTTAAACTGATTACTTTTTGACTTTTTTTTAGCTTGAATGATGAAAATAAATTAGCAAGTTTCACTTTCGTTTATTGTCAAATTCTAATCAATGATATTCTCTAGTTCTCATGGCTTTAGTGAAATGCAGTAATGTGAGATGCTGACTTAAATGTATGATTTAAAAAATGTTGCAATTAGAATTGATTAAATCATGAAATAATTTCTGTTGTGTTAGTTTTTTATTATCTTTCTTATTACACAGAACCTAACTCTGCGCCAAACTTTACCTAGCAGTGTCTCCTTAAGTGGCATATGATAAAAATGAGACTGTCCAATAATTTAGGCTTAAAATTTAGTCTGCCATAGTTTGAAAGTCACATGGGTGTTCATCTCCATTCTGCAGAGAAAACAGCTACCAGTTTGTGGGCAAAATTATGGTGATACTTACTGAGAAAACTTCTAAAGCTGCAAAAGATCTTACAGCGTCATTTGATACTTGTTTGCTTCCCATGAAAAAATGGCCACAGACAGAGCCTATGTTACAAACACTGGGGGAAACCAAGACTTAGATAACTGGACAAGAAAACATTATGATGAAAGGAACTGGTTTCCAGCTGCCATGAGGACATTTAAAATAACAGATGAACCCAAGCTTCAGAATGTGGAGCTAGATCTTTAAACAGCCCAAAGTTTGGAGCTGCATCTGGACCTGGATTAAAAAAAACCCCAAAGTCTGTTTGTGTTTGGAGTTGGAGTTCTTGTTGCTCTCTAAAGAGCTGAGAGTTACGGAAACTAAAACTAAAAGCATCTAAAGAACTACTGACAGCATCCTTTTAAATGTGCATTTCACAAGTCAATATTTTATATGTAATAACATTAATCACAATGTAATCATATGGGAAATGCAAGCAGCATTGTCCTTTCTAGCATTTAAAAAAATCTTCTACCTCTAATAAAAGGTCATATGGCAGAGGGGAGCTCTCTGATAAAACAACCTGGGAATTTCTAGATGACTTCTTATACAATATCGAAATACAGTAAAAGTACAAGTATATATTTGCATAAATAATTTAGGACCTTTTAAAAAATTAGAAATGATATTATAAAATAATTTGAACTAAAGTTCTCACTAAATTCTTCTACTCTGGAACTGAATACTATTTTATTTACATGAGAAGCTCAGATATGCTAGCTGTTTATTAGAGTAAAACACAGCCATTTAATTCTTCCAGTCTAATCAATATTCATGTTTTTTCTCTTATATTTCCAATATAGCTTTTGAATTAGTCACATCTATTACTGTAGTGTATTTAATATGTACAATAACAAAGAAATATAATTAAATTGATTAAAATATATCACTGAGGATCTTGTTATATTTCTTTCTGGGACTATCTTGCGCCCTTCATCATATTCAATTTCTTTTGATGCCATAATTATGCTCCCTCCATGAGCAATTTCACATTCAGTCAGAGGGGCAGTCTCAGGGGATCACGCAATCTATACCTGCATCAATTGGATGAAGGTCCAAACTCACCCTACTTGGGTGAATTTAGTTCACCTGTTCTCCCCCCCCCCCCGCCTCCCCCCACTTTTCAGAGTAACCCAGGTTTCTATTTCCAGAAGGAAAGATGTACCTTTTCCCATTTCTTTACTTTATATGGTGGTATTAGGATGTTAGTTTCACAAGGGATACATCTACACTTCGAGCTGGATGTAAGATTCCCATTGTGAGGAGACATTAGCCAGCAAAAGTATTCTGAGCTGGCAATTAAACTGCTAACTCGAAACACAGACATACTCTAAAAAAGAAATAAACTGAATCTGCCAAGTGACTTCAATCTGAGCGACAATACCGCAAACAGTTTCTACCACTATAATGCTCGTTACTATATGTCTTCTCATTACTTCAAAGGATGAGTTACCATAGTGAGGCCTACATGGTAGTAAGTGTTTGCAGGATCAGGTCCTAAGCCTACATATTCAGAGAACACATGCTAGAAGATATAATTCACTGATTAGCTGTAACATTAGCTTACTACATCTGATGATATATTAACCAGCTTTGTGAGGTATATCATGTATAGACTATTCAAATTTACAACCCTAATTAAAATGTCATGTCAGTTAATATTCCAAGTCCCCATGTATCAGTCAATACAACACAAATAATGAACACAGAATAGCAAGTACACACAAATAAATCAAATGCTACTGATGCTCAAGAACAGAGAGAATACAAAAATCCTAGCCACAAAACAGACACATACAAACCAAATATGGCTCAAAATTAAAAAGCAGCATAAATTACTTGTTCCACAATTAAACTGCCTGACATTTAAAAAAAATAACATCTGTTAGGGTACGTCTACACAGCAACATTATTTCAAAACAACTAGTATTATTTCAACACTTATTCTGTGTCTACACAGCAGGCAGTTATTTTGAAATAATGTCAAAATACTGTCAAGCTGGAGGACTTCTTACTCCAACTCCTGTAACCCTCATTGTATAAGTAAGGGAAGTCAGAGGAAGAGTGCTCCATTTTGAAATAAGTGCTGCGTAAACGCTCTCGATTTCAAAATAAGGTATTTCGAAATAAGCTACACAACTGATGTAGCTCAATTTGCATAGCTTATTTTGAGTTAAATCCTGCTGTGTAGCTGCACCCTCAGATGCCCACACAGTATTAAAAGTGAAACTACCTATGTTCTAAAAAAGAGCATCAATGTGCGTTGACAGAATTCCGCTGATTAAATTCAACGCCCTTTTGGACGCAACATTTATCTCTCCGTTCCCTGACTACAAAATAAAAATCTATAGGTATTTAATAAATCCAAAGGCTCAGATATAGAGAGAGAAATGTGCTGGAAATGCAAAGTTTTCTATTATATCAGAGGCTTTTCACAAACAGGAAAAGCAAACCTATTTTAAAAGAATTTCATTGGGAAACTACAAGGCATCAATTAAGGAGCCTAATTTGAAGCATGTGGCTTTTCCCTTACAACTCCCATTAATGTTTATGGAAGTTAAACAGCACCATGCATAGAGAGTAGCCTTGTTATGGAAGACTAGTTACTCCTCTACTTTTTTCTTCAAGGCGCTTCAGCAATTATTGTACATTTGCACAGGTTTGAAAAGGAACTCAGTCATCTAACAAGACTAGTCATTCAGGCACAAAGGTTGGCTGACATCTTTGCTAATTTGGTATGCCTCTTCCTGAAGATTTTACTGAACATTCTGGTATTTACACTGATTTAAAATGACAATCTTTATTTTAATATCAGGTATATGAAGTAGCTTTCAAAATAGTCCACTATATCAGTGAAATTGCATACAGCTGAACTGCACTGCTAGGCAGGGCTCACTTTTAATGAAGACAGCTGTTAACTAGTTTGTAACACACTGAATATGATGTATGTCTATTTGGCATATAGATACATACCCGTCTGTCTCTCTCACTAGTCTCATTTCCATTACAGTGGCATTGTGTGAAGAGGTATTCAGGCCCTAGCATTCAGAATAGGCGTTTTCAACTATAAATAGAGCCCTGCAAATCTGCAGATATTCTTATATCCACATGTATCAGCATTATTGATCTCTGTGGCTCATTTTTGTGGATGCGGATACAAAATTTTGTATCAGCGCTTGGATATAGCCATAAACCCTAAGAGTAGAAAGTTCTCCAGAAAGCCAGTGCAAGCGATGTAACAATCACATTTTTACAAAGTAAAGTAGCATAGCTGGTGAAAAAGAAGAAATACCTGCACTTTGAGTGTTTAGGTCACAGTACAGATGCCCTACACTCTGAAAAAATTGAATGCTCCCTCATCATTCAGAAATCAGATTATTTCAAATATTGTTGCCTTTACTGTCAATAAATGGTGAAATAAAGTATAACCTGAGAGCAGGTGCAGTATACAGTTTGGCTATGTCTA
Organism: Pelodiscus sinensis; assembly: GCF_052426305.1. Taxonomy (NCBI): domain Eukaryota; kingdom Metazoa; phylum Chordata; order Testudines; family Trionychidae; genus Pelodiscus; species Pelodiscus sinensis. Next base: position 105,478,767 of record NC_143057.1, on the reverse strand, counting down.
CACTATCCCCCCTTGCGCAAAAATATATGCGCATGAGGAGAAGCGTGGAATATCTGTGCCTCATTTGCATAATTAATGCGGCTCTGTTTTTGCACAAAAACGAACTGTCTACACAGTTCCTTTTTGCACAAAAGCCTCTTGCGTAAAAACGGAGCCTAATTAATTATGCTAATGAGGCATGGTGCTATTCCACGCTTCACCTCATTTGCATATTTTTTGTGCAAGAGGGGGCAGTGTAGACATAGCCTATGTGTTATTCATTTAACTGAACTTCTGTTCAGTTATTCTTTCTACTATACTACAGAAGCAAAATGGGGAAATTACATAAGTACTAGATATTACCAAATGTTATATCCAAGTAAGTGAAGTAAAATATAATATAATATAATGGTACTTTGCATAGATGAAAGCTTAACATTTGTCTTTGTATAAATATTTATAGCAAATAAAACTACATATTTTCCTTAAAATAAAACTAATCTGCATTACAAATCTAATAGCAAAATACTAATTATTTTAGGCAACAGTGTGACTGAGTTGAATCTAATTGTTATTCCCAGAGTCAAAAGCTATCAGCCAGTGATTTATCCCTTAGTTAAGTCTCAAGGCATTTGTAAGTCTGCCCTATAGTTTACGGAATCTCTCCTTGGTGTTGCTGATCTGGTGTAAAGTTTTCCTGGACGTTAAGACATCACTTTGTCATAGCAGTGATGGAGGCTTTGTCAGTAGATTGCATATTGAAGATAAACTTTTTGCTCATCACAGAACATGTAATAAAGGGTTAAACAGTCAGTTGCCAAGTAGGTATCTATGAAATGGGAAAGCAATGCCTCAAACTGGCATTTCTAATAGCAGCTCTGTAAATAATGTGACATGGAAAATGATCTGAAAATCCCATTCAGACCATCTGTGTTATATATCTGAAATAATTTTTGTTAAAATGGTATCATCTACCTAGTGCAAAGCATGGTGCATGCTTGCGAGTGTTGAAATCACTATTTGCAAAGGGCTTTTTCTATTGTTAATTCTTAAAAGGGATTTTTAAGATATGAAGTTCAGGAGATGCAAGTATGTGCCCCTTCCCCCCAAGGCCTTTCATTTCTTAACAAAAATTATGCAGTAGTGAGAAGAGTTTGAGGAAGGATATCACAAGAGTTTCTTCAAACAGCTATTCCTAAATTGTGGAATTCACCATTTAATTACCATGTATAGCCATGGTGTCCTACACGCTAGCCGCTAGCCAGATGTGGCTATTTGGCCAGTTGAGAGTGGCAAGTTGGCTAGGACAATTATTCATTATTTCAGGATAATGTGGTTAGTTTGCTACAGCAGTAGCCACTACAGTGGCTACCAATTCAAAACTGGTTAGATACCATGGAGGAAGTAAGTTACTTGTAGGTATGTACAGAAATCTCTATAAAGATTAAATTTAATTCTGAGCAGTTCAAAAAAGTCAGTTGCATTATGACTCAGAATAAGTATCTCCAAGAATCTACTGTCTTTTTATAACCTATCTTTTTGAAGTTACCTTCTTCACATCCTGAAAGAAAAACACACATCTGAGAGTCAACAAGAATTTTGTTAATAGTCCAAGGTCTGGAATTGCTTTTCCCTTCCATATTGGCAGAGTGGTTCCCAGGACAGGATGTTCTCTTATCGCCTGATGGACAAGAGAAATCAGATTTGAAGAGGCTAATACCCTTTTTGCCCCTGCCTTTTAAACCTCATCAAGCTGATTATCAATATTCTTTTATGTCACTTAAAAATCAACACCTGATCCACCCAGTGTTTTTGTTTGTCTGTTTAAAAAAGAATAGGGAATACTTGGAGAAAGACATTCATTTTTAGCCAAGCGACTCATGCAAGCACAGACTGTGGTAAATTATGCCACCTTTGAAGTATCCAAAGAGTGGGTACACATACAGAATTTTAGCATTTACTGCTGAGATCAGTTTAAGGCCATTTTTTTCTCATGGGCAGCCAGTTCACAGTTCTATATGCAATGAACATGTTTGTTTTTGCAGATCTATCTTCCTGATCTGCTCTAATTCCTTCAGAGCTATAGATCTGATATCAAATTCAGCAGGACTGGCTGTCTCGGTGCTTGATATAGAAAGCTATTTCTGCAATTAAATTATTTCAGGAACCACAGATTAATGCTTGAAATCAAGACCTTAAAAGGATTCAGCTAAGAGCTTAAAGACACACTGTTTTACAGCAATGTTATGCCACATGACCCTACATTATCCTTTCAATAATTAGAAACAGATTTAAGCTATAAAGCATTTAAAAACAAAGTCAATGAAGCAATGGCTTGGTTCTAGCGATGCATTTGTCATAATCTAATGTTTATACCGTGAAGTGTTACATTTAGAGCGGTCTATAGCAGGCTTAAATGATGTAGGAGTGAAAGCAGAGGTAAATCAAAGATGATGATGTTTAACATTTCTGTAAAATACGCTGCCATTAGAGCATTACTTCAGGTAACTAGTGGTGGGGAACTCGCTATTAAAAATCATTAGTGGCATTAGTTTACCTAGGATCCTTCTTGCCTGCAGAGAAATTCTATTGTATGTTTCCACCTTGGATTTGGAAGGAGTGCTCTGGTTGGTAGATACTCTTTCTGGAGATTAGCCACAAAGAGACTTGCTGGCTGGTGGGGACTATTATAATTGAAGACAAACCTTTCTCACTGGTGGAACAAATCTGCCTGGGCAGCTAGTGCTACTAAATGCAATCCATGGGGCAGTCTCTACTGATCAGTTAGGACAACCAACAACTTTGGAAGAATAAGACTAGTCACTTGGGTGGTCTGCTCATGGCACTTTAGTTCTGGACTAATAATGACCTCAATTAGAGTTTCTAGAAGAAAAAGATGCTTAACCTCTTTGAGGTAACAGATCAAAGATGCTTAACCTCTTTGAGGAAGTGCAATATGTTAAGAAATACTACTTCCTTAACCAAAAGAGAAAACAGCGTTTTTAAAGTTTAAAAAAAATTAATGCTGAAGTTTAAACATTTTGCAGTTCTTGTTTAGTTTAAGTCAGTATTACACACATTTTCCATGTTTGTACCCCTGAGTCAGATACTGAATAAACATTGTACAGTAGGTACAGAAACTAGTGTTCTGGTTATCAAACAACAAACATGAATAGACATTCTTTAAAGTGTTAAAATACGATGATATTTTTAACAATGGGACTTAAACTAAGATTAAAGTGCTAATTTTAATGTCTAGGTAACAGATTTAATTAACATTTGCAACTGTTAGGCTGAAAGTTTCCCTATCACCATCACCCCCCATTTAGACAGTCTATAAACTACTCTAGTCATTCTGAATATTCATAAGAACCAATGAACTACAGAAGCAGAACACCTTTAAAGTAACAAGCTGCATGATCTTGAAGGACAACTTGAAAACAGACAGTTTTTTGGCTAGGATTATGAGATCTAACCTCAAAACCCCTGTATCTTACTACTGTAATAACTGAATTTCTATAAAGTTGGAGTTTTAGTCTGTATTAAAATGGAACATTAACACTTTAACTATAACTTACACATGATAATATTTAGCTCATAAAAAAATGCTGCTGACTGTCTCCAAGGATAACCCATGCTGTTATGACAACACTAGGGACAAGAACTTATTGAGTGGCAGGTTCAGATGAAATGATGATTACTGTGATTATTAATCATTTGGTTTGTTCTGAAAAAAATTTGTAAAGGACCATCCTGTGTTGTTAGAGGTGGAAGCGTCTTCATAATCCTTTGGGGGGATCAAAAATTGCCGAGAATTAATGGAACACGGACTTCCAAAAGATCCATTTTCATTGTTACTTTCAATGGATACAGGAGAGTCTGGAGAGTCTAACTTCCAGGCATTAGTGTTTGCTTGAGGTCTGTAGCCCGCAGTTTTATCTATGTCCTCTTCTGCGGGTGAGTGACTCTCCATTTTCATAGCATTAATTGGCAGTTGCATTTGTGGCTTATAGCCTGCTGTAGTGACAAAGTTAATATCTGTCTCTTCCTCTAGACTAACTTGAGGCTGATACATTGACTGAATGTCAATATAAATGACTTGAGAAGATCCCACAGGTTCATCTATTGGTGGACTGGAGATCTCCTCCTCAATGATTGCTGGGCAGTATGACAGCACCACATGGCTTCCTGTTTCTAGGTCAGATCCATCTTCAGGAAGCTCGCTCTCTGCTACTGGGGACATAATTTCTGTGTCTTCTATTTTAGGGACTGTGGATCGCGTTTCCACCACTTCCACACTATTTGGAGTGCAAGGATTCATTTCCAAGGTTTTAAGAGCTGTGTTCCCCTAAACAGAAAACACAAAAAAATGAGGACAATCAAAAATAATTGGATATTAAGAAAAGTGAAGAGATGATCAGGTGCTTCAGTTTCCCCTTCCACACACCATTGTGCACCTGTTACACTCTTGCTGCTGTGCCCTTTTCTAAGCCAGTTAATAGGTTTAGTTCATATAGATAATGTATTGCACTATGTACAATGGTTTGCTAAGTTAAATTGAGAGACATGCCACCATCTGTACATTGCAACAGAGCAATTCTTTACTGTTTAAAAAACTATTTGACTTTTTCTCTCCCGGTCCCTTCCCAATATATTTGGTGCTCAACTCATTTTAAAATATTTTAACAAGTTCAGCTTCACAATTATTCCTAAATTTTGCCAAAAACTATTTAGCATATAAAACCCACCACTATTTCCCTGTTATTTCTCTCATGTAATGTACTCTGAAAGCAATAGTTTGCCTTTCCATTAACTTCCAATTACAAACTGTTACTAATGAGCATGAAAGGGAGCTGGAGAGAATACTCTCGCTTCTCACTGCTGCCAATGCAAGGAGGAAGGAAATTGACAGCTGGAGACAAACCAGATCATATAATCACTTCTACAGACTCTTGCATCAAGAAGATATGTCCAACTGTACATTTCAGATCAATGGGCCCCACAAAATTTCTCTCTACTTTACCAATATCAAATAACAGAATGTGTCCTCAGCCCTCCCCTTTCCCGCCAGGGATCAGAGTTGCAGCTACTTGTGGAGGCTGGACTGGGCTGCATACTTTGGGGACCACTGTTTTACATGTTTAAAAATGGTACTAAAAATGAAGGTTACCTCACATATATTCTTCTGAAACTGCAAAGCCTTACTGTTCTCAGGGTTTGGAATGTCCGGGTAAAACGTTTCATTAATCCTTTAGAGAGAAAAGTTAAGCAGTTTTCAAAATTACCAGCAAAAATTCAACATGTGAAAATAAAAATACTTTAGTCCAGCAGACCTGACTGGTTCTGGATGAGGATTTTGCCAGACCAGGAGAGGTTATATTTGCCACCCTGCTACCATCCCCCCACAGCCTTGGACTGGCCTCCTGGTCATCTTCCTCCCCCACCAGCCACGCTGTCCTGCCCATCCCCTTCTTCCCTGCTAAGCCAGGCACCCTAACTCCCAGCACACTGGGCTCCTGGACACATATGGCAGCCCCGCTGAAGTGTGCTGTTCTCCCGGTGTGCTGGGCTCCTGGCCCTGCTGGGCAGACTCACTGGGCTCCTGGATACGCCACACAGCCCTGCTGCAGGCACACCAGGCTCCTGAACATGACAGGCAGCTGTGGGGAGCTGAGCTCCTGGACGTGGTGGGCTGCTCTGTTGGGTTGTGCCTAGCATCCCAGTTGTGGCACACCAGGCAGCCCAGCACACAGGAAACCAAACAACTGGGGAGGCTGCCAGCCTTCCATTGGGACACTGTGGTCCTGGAGCATCCATGGTCTTACTGGACTACGGATGCCGGACCAGGGGTCCCGGTTAACAGAGCTTCAACCTGTACAAGAAACAGCCCCAAGGGACCAGAACCCCAGATAAATCTGTTTAACTCTCTGTAAACTTTATACAGAGTAAGCTCACAAATTGTTCACCTCTTTCATCAATGAGAGAGAGAGATGCACAGCTGTTAACCCCCCCACCCGTTAACAATTGTTTACTCTGAGTTTATTTATGAACAAAAGTCATTTTATTAAGTATAAAAGTAGGATTTAAGTGGTTGCAAGTAATAGCAGATAAATCAAAGAGAGCAAAGTAAAACAAAAACACACCAGCTAAGCTCAATACTCTAAGGATATCTCTACACTGCCACCCTAGTTCGAACTAGGGTGGCTAATGTAGGTATTCGAACTTGCAAATGAAGCCCGGGATTTAAATATCCTGGGCTTCATTTGCATGTTCCCACGTGCCGCCATTTTTAAATGCCCCATAGTTCGAACTACCTACCCGCGGCTATACGCGGCACAGACTAGGTAGTTTGAATTAAAGCTACTAATTCGAACTACTGTTATTCCTCCTGCAAGGAGGTTTAACGGTAGTTCAAATTAGAAGCTTTAATTTAAACAATCTTAAGGGTATGTCTAACACTAGCCCCTTAGTTCCAACTAGGGAGGCTAATGTAGGCATTTGAAGTTGAAAATGAAGCCCGGGATTTAAATATCCCGGGCGCCGCCATTTTTAAATGTCCCTTAGTCTGAACTCCGTGCCCGCAGATACACGTGGCACGGAGTAGGTAGTTCGAATTAGGATCTCTACGAGGTACCAGTAGAGGAGTAACACCAAAATCAAAATAGCTATTTCAAATTAAGTGCTGTGTAGACACTTAATTCTAAATAGGGGGCCTCTAGCCCTTCCCAGGGAGTCCTGGTGGCCGCTCTGGGCACAACTAGGAAAACTTACTCACCTCTCCCCCAGCCCTGGAGCCATTAAAGGGGTAGACCCTGGCCACAGTGCCTGTGCCAGCTCCAAGCCTGCCAGCCCAGAGCCAGCTGTGGCTACTGGGGCCCCTGGCCCAGTGGCCCCAAAACATGAGCCAGCAAGCCACTGGCAGCCAGCCCTCCACCACTCCCCAGGAGCAGTCTGCCAGCTCCCAGGAGCCTGACAGGGGCTGGAGAAGGCAGGCGCCTTCCTGTTCCAGGGTGGAGATCATGGACCTTATTCAGGTTTGGGGGAGATGCCCTCAACGTCCATGATCTCTGCACTAGATGGAGGAACACGGCCATCTATGGCAGGATAGCTGCCAGCCTGACCACGAAAGACCACATGTGAACCCAGGAGCAGATTAGCATGAAAGTCAAGTTGGTCTGGCGAGACCCCCAACCCTGAGCTTCCTCTCCCACTCTTCCACTTGCTTCCCTCTTCCAGCTCCCTCCTCCCAGGTTTCCCCTTCCCCTCTTCCACCTTCTCTCTTTCCCTCTCCCACCTCCTTTTCCCAGTCTTCCCAGAGGTACATCGCCCACCCAGTTTTGTTCAATAAACCCAGTTTCTATTTTTGAACGTACGTGTCTTTTTTTTGACATCAGGAAGGGGGGTTAGGGTGGGGTAAGTGGGAGGACGTGAGGGAGAAATGGGGCACAAGCCCCAAGTGGGGATGACCGGGGAGGTTCTGAGGGCTTCTCGGGGTGGACGCTCTCCCTCAGGGCCTCCGGGATCCTGACAGCCCCCTGATGGACTCCCTGGATGGCAGGCTGCAGTAAGTGTAGTCGGGCTGATGGCAATGACCCCACAAGATGCACCAGTGTGCCCAGGGGCAGCTACATGTGGCCAAGTGCTGTGGTGTCCCGAGTGCGGGCACTCAGGGCACTCCAATACAGGACTGCTTTGCTGTCCCTCATCGAGTTAGACAAGCAAGCGGGGAACCCTGAGAATTGTCTGTCCGGGGTGGGGTTAGGGCCCCTTTAAGCACGGAGTGCAGTTAGTCTCTGGCAGCAGCCCCACACACTAAGTCCTAACCTGATGCGCTGCCGGCACTGTTTCCAGCCAGACTTAACTTCGGTTCAGGGTCCACTCAGTGTGGACATGCTATTTCAAAATAGAAAAATGCTATTTTGAAATAGTTAATTCGAATTAAGCTAATTCAAAATAACGCATCTATACACAAAAACTATTTCAAATTAAGTTAATTCGAAATAGCAGTGTAGGGTAGACATACCCTAAGACTATTCATAGATCACTGTCCTGAGCATTGGGCCATCAAGTTTCTTGAGTACTACTAATGGCCTTCACTTAGCACATCTAGATTAGTAAAGGGATTTACAGGCAGTCCCCGGGTTACATGGATCCGACTTACATCGGATCCCTACTTACAAACGGGGTGAGGCAACCCCGCACTAGCTGCTTCCCCCCAGCAGACCAGGAAGACGCAAAGCTAGCGCCCCCCCCCCCCCCAGCAGACTAGGGAGACGCGGAGCGGCTTTTCTCAGCAGACACCTCACCTTGAGAATAAAGGACTGAGGGAAGTGAGGTGTGGGAGAATAAAACTGAGCTCTGAAGAAATGTTTGGCTAGAGTTTCCCCTACAATATGTACCAGTTCCGACTTACATACAAATTCAACTTAAGAACAAACCTACAGTGCCTATCTTGTACGTAACCTGGGGACTGCCTGTATACATCATATTGCATACTTCAAATACAGGAATAATACATGCACACAAACAGAATATATACATTCAGCAGATTATACTCTTACCAATGATATTTACAAGATGTATTTAGCATAAAGCATCTTCCAGCTATGCATATTCATATTCATAAAAATATGGGATGTAACATCTTACCTCTTCCCTGATATTACTGACAAATGGTTGGACACTGTGAATGCAGTATGCCTAAAATTTCTGTTTAGTATTTGTTACACATACACCCAGTGTCATTAAATCTTGGTATGTCATTCAGAGGTGTTTTTTTCCATAGTTCTGAATTTCTGTCCCTTTGGTGGAGTGTAGAGCTGCCCCCTGAATGCAGAGAGCAAGTTCTTTAAAAAAATGTAAGGTGTCTTGGCATTTCTCCATGAATGCCATGAGTCAGTGTGCCTCAGTTTCCTCTTCCACACCCCATTGTGCACCTGTTACACTCTTGCTGCTGTGCCCTTTTCTAAGCCAGTTGACAGGTATTAGTGCAGAAGCTGCTCATTCATGGGACACTCTTGCTCCTATCCCTAGCAATGTATCAATTCCTTTGTTTTTGACCCATAGATGTGCGTTTTTCTACAACTAGCAATTTTATGAGACAGTGGCATTTCCAAGTATGATTACCCTACCACACCTTTTGTTTAAACCATTTGGGTTGTTTAGTATTCATTGGACCATGCAATACCTCCATACTCCAAAGTGAGCATTTAGCTACAGTTTCCTTTTCTTTTAGTAAAGGTTTTCAGTTCGTGTATGTTTCTATGGTTTAGGGGAGGAAAGGGTTTCCAATTGAGCTGTACCTCCTCCTGCTCATGGCTGAACTCATGCAAAATATTTACTCAGACTACAGAAGATCCTTTGTAAGCCTTATTATTTGCGTTAGACTTTTCACGCCCCCTCTCCAGGTGACTCATTAACGTTTTCACAGACACTCACTGTCTGTAGGATTTTTATATCCCTGTCCCAGAGAGGCAATGTTCGCTTTTTATATGTGTAGCAGGAACACTATCTGGCAATGGTGTGTTCTGGATTAGTGGGGTTCCATCTGCTGCCCCAGTATCGGTTCTCAACTCAGTCAGTTTCACGGCTCCCAGGAGTTCACAATTCCCCCTTAAAACCTAAGGACATGTGAGCAGCCTGGGATTACGGATGCAGAGTCAGCACTCTCCTCCCAGGCAAATGCCTCCTCCCTGCAATAGGTGAGGAGACCTTCCTGCATTCACCCTTCTGGACCTGTTCCAGCCAAGACAGACCCTTCCCTGGTAAGCCTTGTTCCCTTCTCACCCTTAGAATTGGGCTGAACCCCAGTTATCAAGCCTATGGAATCCACAGTGGCTTCTCCGATTTCCACTTCTTCCTGAAGGCCTCTCTCCATACGTCTCTGTGCATCCTATGGCTGGACCTGTCCCCTGCTGATCTGCCACCCTTGGGCACTTAGCAGCCTGGATAGCCTCCCAGCTTCTAGGTCAAAACACCTTCGTCCCCCCGGGCAGAGGGACAAAAGACAGGAGCTGGCTTCATCCACCCCCACCCTTTGTGGTCAATTGCTTTGCCCTCCTGGAGAGGAAATAAAGAAACTCTCTAAACTCCTCAACAGCTTCTGTGGCTTTGTCCTCCCCAGCATAAGGTCCTTCTTGCCGCTAACAATTCTTGGGACAGTCAGAGCCATATCAAAACAGTCAATTCCCACAATAAACCATTTACATTTCATGGCACAGCAGCAAGTCAGGCAAGCCTGCTTCTGTTCAGTTTACACCTCTCCTTTAGCCAAATGCATAAGGATTTTATTAAATCCAACCAATTCTGCCATTTTCCCAGGGAGAATATTCTCCTCATTAATTAGGTCCCTCTTGACAAAGAAATTTCCGCCCCAGTATCCCTCCATGTAGGGATGACTTGGCCATTTACGCTGACAGCCTTCATGTCTTCGCTGCTTCGGTATAAGGTAACAGGTTTTACAAATGCTGTAGGTGACCATTGCCCGAGATGCCTCTGTCCTCTGGGCAGCAGCATTGCCATGAGTTACCTACTGCTTGTTCTAGTCAGCATGGGGCGTTTGTTCCTCGGGTGCTCAGTGGAATTACACCAATAGCACCTTTTGGGCTTGTCTGTATAGGAGACTTGGGAGGAACAACAAGGGAGTGAACTTGGGTAGGAAAACACCCAGCCTCCCAGATCCACCCTTCTTCTTCTGAGGACTAAAGCGGGGACCTTCTCTTCCAACAAATTTAAACTTCTCTGCCTGTAATTTACCCCTACCAAATATTTGTGACTGCTCAAAGTGATCAGCACTGGAAGCAAGAGCTTCTGCTGATTCCACTTTATCCCATGAACACTGGTTTATATCATTGCTAGTAACTGTTCCCGAACAACCAAATCACACATCCCTTCAAAGCCTCCAATACCTTTCCCTTTGACCCATTTATCTAGCAGACCTCTCATTTGGTTCACATAAGCAACATTACTTAACCCAGACCCTCCCCACTTCAAATTTTACCCTGATGGTTTCCGTGTAATCTGAAACCGTTTTAAAATCAAATCCTTAAATGTCCCATAGTTTGAAGCATCACTAATAAACATCTTATTCGATATGTCCAGAGCTTTCCTACTCAATTTTGCAACCAGAATGGTCATCTTCTGATCCTCAGATTTGAATGGATGATGTACAGTCTCTCAAGGTGCTGAAGTATTTGGTGATGTCCTCAGACTCACCATATGATGAGCACAACTGCTCCCACTTGTGGATTTTTGGAGAGGTAGATTGTGCTATACTGGGATGTGGTCTCTTCCAGACCAGTACAGCCAGTTGACTTTCTCTTGCCCTCCTCTTGAGCAGCTGTTTGGGCCTCCTTTTCCTTCTAGGACAGCATTTGGGGCTTCAAATTTTGTCTGTGTAAAGTTCTTTCCATTCCAGGGCTCTTATGAGCAGCCTTTTGAACTTTTTTTAAAGTTGTTTCCATTCCCGGGCTAACTTCTGGGTTTCCAATTCATTCTCCTTCACTGTTAAGGCTTGCTCACAAGGAGCTTTTCCCCTGGCACTTTGCAATTCAATATCCAATTTTCTTAATTCTGTCTTTTTATTTTCATTCTCCCTTTCAGGAGCTTGGACCCCGCAGAATTCTAATTTGGCGATTGTTTCACCATTGCCACTCATTTTGCTGACTTTCCTGTCCCTATGTCCCTTACCCAAAATAAGCAAACAGAAAATAAAGCAGAAACCAGTTTGTGTGTTCTCCAGCCACTACATTTAGAACTCACTTAAAATCAACATTAGCAGTTCAGGGCAACAAGCTGTGCAAAAGATCCTGCTTGGCTATGCCACTGTGATGGGTTTGGTCATGGAGACCCCCTTGAGACTGTCTCTTGATTTCTCTATCTGAGCGTCCTGCTGAGCCAGATTCTCTGGTCTCCTCCAGTGATGGCACAGATTTCCTATCACAGCCCACAGCAGAGCAACACAATCATTGAAATCAGCTCAGCTCTGGGAAGGCTCAGTGACAGGGACTTGACACAGCAGCCAGGTGCACAACACCAATGGGTTGCAACATCACAGACGCTCCTAAGAGACCTTTTACTATTCCCTACACACACAGTATAATGGTTAAATGCATTGGATAATGAGCAGAAGATTTAGGTTTTTCTGACTGTCACTGACTTACTGGCCAGTTTGCTACTTTTCTGAGCATCACTTGTGTCTTATCCCTCCCAACTATAAAATGGGAATACTAGTACCCTCATGCAAAAGTCTTGTGTAAAGCCCACTGAAATGCTTGGGTGTTTTGGGTAGTGTGGCAGGGTATACTAGACTTTCTGAAGCCCCCACCCTGGAGACTTCACAGTCCTACCACACCTTGCCTCAGGACAGGAGCAGTGAAGGTGGGTCCTCCAGGCCTGCCTAGAAAGGTTGTAGGGAAGCAAACAATCAGAGCCCAACAGGCTCAGTTAATATGAGCTCCAGATCAATCACTGGCAAGGACCAGAAGGGTAAGGAAAGGCTAGAAGGTTGTAAAACTCTTCAGAGAAGGAGGCCTGGGAGAGATGTTGCTCAAGCAGGTATAAGGCAGAGAGAAACCAAAGACTGTAACACTAAGGTAACAGGTGAAGATGATGAGACTGAGTGGGAGGTAGCCCAGGGAATGCAGCAGTAACTAGGAAAGCAGCACGTAGCAGCTGTTTATGGTGTGCTTGGGTTGGGACCCAGAATAGCAGGTGAGCAAGGGTCAACCTCCCTCCCCACCAACCAGTAGAGAAGTGGCCTTAACCCTGGAGACTCTTGACTAAAATTCCAAGACCGAAAGCTAGATTTAAAGGGGCCCTACTGGGACTGGAGAAAGAAGGAACCATCAAGAAGAATGGGCTGAGACCAGCTTCATCCAGAGAACTGTAAGACTTTTGTTTGCACTTGTTTTGGACTTGAATACCCCGGAATGGGTTCATGTATTTTATATTGTGTATGATTTGCCTGGAAACCTGCCTTGCGAGATCAGCAGCCTTTTGGAGGGTGACAGGTGAAACAGAAGATTGCAGCACCACACCAGGACAACAGGAGGCACTCATGACAGGTGAGTGCACCCCCACAGAGGAAGGCAAAAAATTACTCAACAAAAAACAAATAAAAGAATGTAACTGCAAATGAGAGTTTACCATTCCCTCTTTTGGTAGCAAAGGACGCTGGTCACCACTCCAAGCACAACAGCCACTGCCACTGGGATTAGAATGGCAATGATCAACCCCATGGCTAGGGTGGAAAAAAAGAAAAACAGTAAGTGATATTCAAAAGTGATCAACCGAGTTTATGGCTCACATTCTTTTCTAACATTCCCAAAAATTACAAGTTACTTTTCTAGATTACTAAAAGCTCCTCAAGCATTATCTGCCTATAATAATGACCTACAACACCTCCTTCTAGGGATGTTAAATACTGGTTAACTGAATAGTCGATTAACTTCATGAATTCTTATCGGTTACTTATCTATTATATAGTCCCCAGGGGCAGGGCTGGCAGCCAGTGTGCTCTGACCCCACTCCGGAGGAGTCCCATGCTTCTGTCTCTGTATCAGACCCTCTATATCCCAGATCCAGTGCAAGCTGGGACTGAGTCATGCTGCTGGCCAGCCTGCTAAAAAATTAACTGGTGGGCGTGGGGAAGGGAAATGTGTGTGGTCTATAGCATTAACCTATAAGCTTTTGCTTATTGGTTAAACAGCTACACTATTACTTGCTTACATCGTTCATTGAAAAAAACCCTCCCTTAATGTAGTTGGTCAATTGTAAAATGTTGTGTAGAATTTCTGTTTGGTCCCCAAATGGTACGAAGCTTCACATCCATAACAGTAAGACTGATTGCAGATTTTATCCCAGACTGCATAAGTCCTGGTGTTTATTGAATTATTTTTAAAATTATCAAATTATTTGTCTATTCTCTGGAAATGATTTCTAAAGGTTAATTTCATGTTCCACACGTGCATTCTCTTTTACCTAGTTTAGAATTTGTATTCCGATCACTGAGAATCCTCTCTCTAACAAACTGCCTATTTAGTTTTCTGGGTAGTCTCATTTCATGCACTTTAATCACACTCCCCTTTTGCTCCTCTTTCCAAACATAGTAAACCTCATTTTTCTATTTTTTCCCTCCTCAGATGGCTGGAGTAATTTTCAATGTTTTGAGAGGTTATGAGTAAGGCTACAATTTAGTCACTGGTATTTTTAGGAAAAGTCATGGACAGGTCACTGGCAGGAAACAAAAAATATTGGCTGTGACCTTTCCATGACTTATGCCATAAATACCCCAGATTGAATCTTTGGGAGAGGTTGTGGGTGAGGGAACAACACCAGCTGCAGGAGAGGGAGGGACTGTGATGGTGGGGGGAACCCTGAGGGAACCCACTGCTGCTCTAGATGTCACTGGTGGGGGGGTATGTCCTGGGAACCTAACTGCAGCTCCAGTCGCTGCTGGAGAAGGGTAAACCCTGGGGGATTTCCAATGCCACTCCAGCTGCCACCAGGGATAAGGGCCGTGACCCCTGCTGTTGGGAGCTACCAAATTGCGGCTGCTCCTATTGTCTCTGGTCTCCTAGGCCAGCTGCCAGGGGTGCCGGAGCAGTGGTTGGTGCAGCTGCTCTGGGGCAGCTCTAGCTCCCAAAGCCAGCTGCGTGGGTGGCCCCAGTGTCACACTGGCCATTGCATAAGTCATGGAAGTCACAGCATTCATGATTTCCACGACTAGCATCACAGACCCAAAGCCCTAGTTATGCGTTCAGAACCCATTCATACATATGAATAGTGGAAGTTCCTAAACAAGCATTATTTAGGCTGAGCTTTGTATTTGTAACAGGATGGTTAATTCGCCTCTCCGCCCCCAAACTCTGCTATTTAAAAATATGGATAGTAGGTCTAGGGAAAGCTGAACAGGAAAAGATATTCAATGAATCAAAGATAAAGATCATGGTACTCCTTTGACTCAAGCATTGCCACGCTAGAAGTATTAGCGTACAGGAAAGTTCAACTCACAGTTCTCCTTTGTCACCACATAAAGGTCTCTTGATGGGCCTAGTCCACCATCAGTATAGGCTCGTAAGTCCAGTCGGTAACTTGTTTTGCCTTGAAGATCAAGGATTCTCAAAGACTTTTTTGATAGGTCAGTAATATTCTTAACTGATAGCTCAGGAGATCCTGTGTTGTTTTGTTAAAAATAAGGAACATTCATCAGATTAGAATATGTTCACAAAAAAACCCTCAGCATGCAAAAAACTCAAACTTCATATTAAACTGGAAAACAATCTTTTTCATTGAGAGAAGTCACGAGTACAGAATTATGCTGCCAAAAATCCAGGGCTGCATAGTGTAACTGTGTTAAGTAAGTAAGTAGCATAAGGGGTGCGTCTTCAGTTCAAAAGTAACTCTCATTACATTCACTTGAGTTACTCCTCTTAAGTCAGCCCAGCTTGAGAGAAAACAGCTATGCTATGAAGTAATACTCAAGCTACTGCGTCCTCACTGATGCAGCACTGAGACTTCTGATGACATATCTTATCAGAGTGCTATGAACTGGAGGATGAGTCACCTTATTAATTCCAGTGAATTGTGGGAGAATTTGTCTGCCACATAGGAAAGAACTGTGAGAAGGCCTTGGAAGATTTATACAACCGGATTTGCTCCAATCCCACAGACAGAGACAAACACCTACAGGATCTATATAGAGCATTCTTAAAACTGAAATACCCACCCGGAGAAGTGAAAAAAGATCGACAGAGCCAAAAGGTACCCAGACATGAACTACTTCAAGACAGGCCCAAAAGAGAAAACAGAATTCCACTTGTCATCACGTAGGGTCTTCTTTATCCACAGATCAGCCATAACATCAGCCACAGTAATGCAGCATTATCCCAATTACACTGCCAATACACTTTCCACCCAGTTCTGGAGGGTTTGCTATTTTCACACTCTCTTTTCAGTCAGTGTTTTATTCAGAGATTGGATTTTCACTGTTACAGTTGCTTGTGTGAGGTGAATATGCTAGTCAATAAGAAATTACACTCAGATTACCTATTCTTGCCTATATGAGCAACTAGTATTTTAATCTCTTTGCCAATGCTTATACAGGCAGTCCCCGAGTTACATGGATCTGACTTACAAACTGGGTGAGGCAACCCCGTACTAGCTGCTTCTCCCCAGCAGACCAGGGAGACACAAAGCTATCGCCCCTCCCACCCCCACCCCCCAGCAGACCAGGGAGACGCGGAGTGGCTTTTCTCAGCAGACACCTCAGCTTGAGAATAAAGGACTGAGGGAAGTGAGGTGTGGGAGAATAAAACTGAGCTCTGGAGAAATGTTTGGCTAGAGTTTCCCCTACAATATGTACCAGTTCTGACTTACATACAAATTCAACTTAAGAACAAACCTACAGTCCCTATCTTGTACGTAACCCAGGGACTGCCTGTACATAAGGCTTGTTTGTCAACCTGAGAGAGAATTTTGGGTTTGACTTTTTGGTACTCTTATATTTTGCTCTAATTTGAGTGAACAAAGGGAAAAGACACTGTGCATGTTGCTTCTGCCTAGCCAGATGGGCTTGTTAGTATGATGGGAACAGATAAGAGCAGTTAAAGTGTTACAGGGCATGGTGGGAGTTTAATATATGAGCATACACTAAAAGGCTGCCTGGCTCCTTTCTCAAGCCAAGTCAAGAAACCAGTTAAGAGGAACAAGAGGGGAATGGGGAGGGAGGCATAAGAAACACTAAAAGCTAAAGGAAAACATGGCCTTGGCCAGAACAAAACATCAGTCTCTCCCCTTCCTCATGGGACACAAAAAAACAGGGATAAAGACCCCAGACTTATGACTCTCCAAAATGGAACATGACTACAAGTTGTAAGAGGTATGACAAGGGGCATGTGCTGCAGGCATAGATGGGTTCGCTAAGGGGAAGAGAGGAATGGGAAACAGGGACACAGGCAATGGCTCTGCAGCAACACAGCTGGGAAGGGGTAAAGGCTCTGCAATGTCAGAGGACAGTAAAACACCGGGGAACAGACACTGCTGGCATGTAGAGCTATGGATACGCTTGCTTGGAATTAACCCAGGACTTCTGGTCTTCTGCTTTCTGTCTGCATGACAGGAACTGGGGTGTGGTGGAGGGAGAGGAGTGAAGGGAAAGCCCTCTAACAACCAGTTCAAATACCAATTTAGCTTCTGAACAATGCCAGCAGAACTATAATTAAACAACTATTTTTTAAAGGATTATTTATTAGTGAGTACTGAGAGAGTTCACAGAAAAGTTGAGGACCATAGATTTTATTTACCTTTTTCCATAAAACTAGGCTTTGAAGTACCTTTCTCCCCTTTTGCAAAGCAAAGCATATATCCCTTTAAAAACCCCTGGCAGTCTTCAACAGGAATGTCTTCCCATTTTACTAAGATTGAATCTGAAGAGGTTTCTTCCACAGTAAAATTTGGTGCTACCTTTGGAGCTGTGGAAAGAATTTTAAAAAAGCAGTTAAACAATTAGAATACACTGGTCTAAGACAAATCTATATTAGTATCACAGCATTATTATTAGGACTGACATGTTGATCACTGCACTGCAAATTTTCTAGATAATTTTTCCCTTTCAAAAGATACAACTTAATAGAAATGGCTGTACCTTTGCTTTACTTGAAGACATTTTATTTAGCTGCAACAGAGCCTGTATTCTTCACTGAGAAGAAACTGTTCACGCAGTTTAAAAGTTCTGCTTTGTCCCAGGGTCACAAATCTCCATTGCAATACACAGGCTCTAGTGCAGGGATCACAGCAAGGCAAATTCCCTTAACGGGCCTTACCTGGAGGTTCAGGTTAAATTCGAAAAGCTAACTATTTCCTTGCAAAATAGGATTATATCACAATTTCTGTTTTGAAAAATACAACAATCAACTTAACCCAACTCGATTTTAAAGAGAGTTGTAAACGGTTGAAAACAAGAGTAAACATATCATTTCATCTTCCATCACAGCATTAAGCACCACGCAATGGTCCCTACAAAGCATTACCGTGGCTCAGACTATGTGATTGAAATTTCCAATAAAATTAGTCCAAGCACCTGGCAAAAGATACCTTAATGTTCAAAATGAAATGGGTCATATTAGCTACACAATGCCTTTATTTATCCTTCATTCTCCTAGCTGTTCAGTATAAAG
Organism: Pelodiscus sinensis; assembly: GCF_052426305.1. NCBI lineage: Eukaryota > Metazoa > Chordata > Testudines > Trionychidae > Pelodiscus > Pelodiscus sinensis. Next base: position 105,460,612 of record NC_143057.1, on the reverse strand, counting down.
TGGAATTTGGACTTTCAGGAATAGAGAAAAAGGGAGTGGAGGGGTGGTCCTTAAATATCTAAGGTATTCCAAGTCAGCACTAGATAAAAAAAACCAATAGCAGTAGCTACGGAAACTCTGGAATTGAAATTAAGGAGGTGATTTATACATTCATATTTTTAAAATATAGTTTTACTCAGAAACTGTTTTAGATAAAAAGAACATTATACCTATATAATGAATTCTAATTAAATACTAGAAGACTTACCCGGCATAGCCCGGGTTTGGCGCAGGGATGGGGGGCGAGCCATGTAGGCCTCTCGCTAACACTCCCGGCTGGCTCGGTGATAAGGGGTTGGGGAGGCTACACAAATCATGTATCTTATTTCTATTCTATTTTGAAATAGCTTATTTTGAAATTTGGCACATCTACACAATGCCAAATTTCAAAATAACACACGTTTTCAAGACATCCCTTAATCCTTGTGGAACAAGGGTTACAGGGATGCCAAAACAGCATGCCCGTTATTTTCAAAATATTTCAAAATAACAGGCAGCTTGTTAAGATGCAGGGTAGCTATTCTGGGATACCTCTGGTATCCCGAAATAGCCATGCAGTATAGACATATCCTTATCTGGGCTAGTGGCCAGCAATATGTCCCCAGTCCCCAGCTGGCCACACCCATCCTGGTGTGACTGCCCTCAGTGGTCCCTCTGCAATATAATGTCCCTTCTCTCTGCACCCCCCCATTTCTATTTTATGGAAAACAATTGAATTCCAGGCACATCCCATTTTCCTGGCACAACCAAACCCTGATCTTGCTTTAAGTTAGGTTAAGAGGAAGCTGCATACTAAATCTGGTGGTCCTAGCTGGTACCTTTTAGCAGGAACTCTTGAACAAACGGACTCACAGACCGATGTAGAATCTCTAATATATATTTTGAAATATATATTTTACATGCAAAGAAAATGAGTGCCATGAACTCACTTCGGCTTTAACAGTCAGAGTAGTGTAAATAACTTATTTTTCAGTTCAGTAGTCAAATACCAGGTAAATCTTAACTGTTTTGCATCAAACCAGAGACAATATTATTTAATGTTCCGCTGACCCAAAGTAGTAAAGAAAATGTACATTTCAGGTTGAAAATATATTTTTATTTGAGTGAAAACAAACAAAAAAATAGGTAAAATTTCTTCAAAATTGGACTAAAAACATATTAGAACAAAAAGAAGCTATGCTTTTTAGAAAAAAATCATTGAGATATTGTAGAAAAACACTGAGGTGAAACGTATTTAATTTTTCCAGAACTTTCTTTGGTTTTGTTTTCCAACCAAAATTATGTAGAGACTTCAACCTGAATTCACAAACCATTTCTGTCAACTTGAAACTAATTCTTTGGGAGAAAAGTTTTGCTGTCATTTATTTTTGCCCAGATTTAGTCAGGATTCATTTCACACTGGAGAAGGCCCATAAAAATGATTCATTGGAATCCAAATTATACTTCAGCTTTACCTGCACAACCACAACTTCTCAGTGTCCCCTCTGTAACCTGATTTGCTCTAAATGGGCCTGAACAGATGTCAAACAACATAATCTGAAGACAATGAAGTTACAGGAGCACAATAAAGCCAATGTATTTGGATGCAGAACCTCTACTGTTGATCACATTTATTACAGAAGTTAGTAAGAGGAGGAAGATTGAACTTCAGCTAACTATATATTTTAGAAATGTGTGTCTGTCTCTATGCTCATCCATGAATCCACTTGTTCAAGAACTCCTAAATCTTAAGAGCTAGGACCATCACTCTTGGTATGCAACTTTTTCTTATCACAACTTAAAGCAAGATAAGGGTTTGTTTGTGCCCATGAATGACCACAAAGGAGAAGCAAGGGAGCTGAGATGGGGACTGGGACAGCTATAATTCCATTGGTCCAGCAGCGAGTAGGAGCAGAGAAAGAGACAGCTATTTACTATATTTTTCAGAGAGTTTGTCTGTCTATGTCTCTGTCTGTCCCACAGTCAGGAGACAGGCACCCCTTCCCCAGAAGGCACTTCTAACCTGGCCCCAACTTGCTACAGTGAGAGAGGGCTGGTGTTGCCAACTCTCCCAGGGCAGCCTGCATACTGAATCACTCATCCCCAGGCCCACCCCAAAACAATTATTTAAATGAAGAAAAACAAAAAAATTATTTGGGTTAAGGCCCCAAGCAACGCCAGGTCAATCTTCTAGTATTGCCATATACACAAAAGTTTTAGGGCTGAATCCCCATTTTAAATTCTGTATCCACTTTCACATTAAATATTGCAATAATTTTAATCTGACTTTCAGACAACAGAGTAAGAACCAGAGTAAGAATACAGACAGTGGAAATTCACTGAATTAGTCAATACATTAAAAATCTGTGTTACTGAACTCTACAGGCTGGTCGCACCAAAAGAGATAATGAAAATATTCAGAAATACGGAGATTCTGCTCTCAGACTTTTCCTAACATATATAGTAAAGACTAGTACAGGTTAGTCATTGACCCTCTCATGTTTCTAAACGATAACAATAAAATGCACTTACGCAATTCTTTCATATATCCAGTTATATTCTGTAATAACTGATATCCATTATGTTTGCAGCCATATAGTGAAAAATTGTATCGCACACCAGGTTGAAACACATCTGCAAAACAACAGCACAGGTAAGCAAAATCTTTTTTAGCAAGAGTTATATTTTAACTTTTACATGCACATTTTGATACAAAAACATTTAAAGTAACAGCACAAATAATTAAACCAGCAGGGGTCTGTGTACGGGGCCACAAATAGATTTAGGGGGTCTGCCACTCCTGATGCCCTGGTGTCTGGGGCTGAGGCTGAATATGGAAACAGCAGAAAACTACTGTATTTTTGCATATAAAAGCCTGAGCAACTGACCTTCGTGAGTGGGGGGGAGGGGAGGGAGACACACAAACCAGTCCTACTTGTTACCAGACCTCGCTGGTAGAAAACCAGTTGTTGTGACACAGGTGGGCCTTGGAAAGAAAAAGTTTGAGAACCTCCAAATTAGACCATATGGTATTTACATATAAATATTTCCCCTATTTAATCCTTATAATATTTATACACAATAGGATGTGCCATTAGACACACAGTTCAGAGTCAGTAAATAATTTTGACCCTTCAAAGAAATCTAAAAAAAGTCTTAAAAAATGTCATTAAGAAAATGTAAGAAGCAGTACAGATTGATGCTTTCTATTCTGAATCACATACTTGTAAACCAGCTCCCCTCGAGAACCAGCTCCTGACTGCCTCCCCACGCTGCTGCATCTGTGACTGAGACAGCAGTGCAGGGTGCTCTCCAGGAGTGGGGCTGTGAGAGCACTGACTGCCGTCTCCGTCTCTGGGGGGAGCATTTTAGTAACCGTGTAACTGCTAAGAATTGTTGCAGTTACACGATTACAAAAATAAATGATTTCTAACATCCCTGGTATTAAGAGAAGTGCCATCAGTCACAAGTAAGAAATGTCTCGCTCTACTTTGTATGTGACCTCAGCTGGAGTACCGAGTTCAATTCTTGGTGCCACATTTTAGGAAAGAAGTGAACAAACTGGAGAGAGTCCAGAGGAGAACAAAAAATTAATAAACAACATGTTTAGAAAACCTGACCTATGAGGAAAGGTCAAAAAATGGCCATGCTTAGTCTTGAAAAAAAAAAAGATGAATGATTGCGGACCAGATAAGATTTTTCACAACTTATTAAAGGGTGTTATAAAGAGGTTATAAGAGCTCTTCATTTCTACTGAAGGTAGGAAAGACATAATGGGCTTAATTTGCAGCAAGAGAGGTTTAGGTGAGATAAGAAGATTATCCCATTGGGGATAAAAAGGGTTAATCGGTTACCCAGTAAGCATTAGCCATAGTGGCATGCTTACCAGGTAAACAGTTAACTGGCAGGGTGGGGAGAGCAGCCCCGCACCTGTGGTGGGGTATGCTGGGACCAGAGCCCAGTTAAGTGGTTAAACTATTGCAATGAAATCGTTTCACCGGTTAAATTTTCCTGCATATTTATTTTCCTAATCCCCATCACTGGAGGCTTTTAAGAACAGGTTGCATAAACAAAAGACTCTGAAGTCCTCTAAAGTGCTACATACCCTCCACACTCTGTGAAATTGCAGGAGATGCTCTGAGGTAACCTTAGGGCAATCACATTTAGCATACAATTTGATGCACATTGATAGATCCATATGAATGCTGGGAATGTCCATGCCATCATTTGGGCTCCAGACAAGTGCAGGTGTCTGACAACAATAATGTCATTGTAGTTTTGAGGCTCCTGGTGACTAAGTCTTAAATGACAGTTCTAGAACAGTGGTCACCAACCTGTAGATCGGGTCTACGTGTAGACCTTGGAGCCTTTGACAGGTGATCCTGACTGGTTTGGCCAGAAGGCTGTCAAGTGCCGGCACTTCATCTGCCACTCTCAGCACTGCCGTGCTGGTCCTGCGCTATGCCTTGGAGGTGCCCCTCACCCCTGGGAGTCTCCTGCTTGCTGTGCAGGGCATGGGAAGAAGAGGAAGGGGAGGTGCTGATGTCAGGGTGCCCCTCCCTCCACCCTGTACCACATCTTCACAGAGCAGAGGGGGGCAGGTATGGAGAGAGTTTGCTGGCTGCTTTAGGGAGTAGTGCAAAGCCAGAGGAGGGGTGAGCCTGCCTTAGCCCCCTGCGCCACCACCTAGAAGCCACTTGTGGTAAGTGGTGCCCAGCTGGAGCCCGTATCCAAACCCTGCCCCAATCCTGAATCCCTTCTGCACCCCAAACCTCTGCCGCTAGCCTGATAAAAGTGAATGAGGATTGGGGAGGGAGGATGGAGTGAGCAGGGGCAGGGCGTTGGAGAAGAGGCGGGAAGGAGTCAGGACAAGGACGTTGGGGTTTGAGGCAGATCTTGGATTGCACTTAAATTCAAAAAGTGATCTCATGCTTAAAAAGGTTGGAGATCACTGCTCTAGAAGGTACTTTTATATTTAATGTATTATGTTCTAGTCTTTGTAGCGACTTCTTGGAAGACCGGATATATGCCTCTTTCCCTGCTTGTTTCTTTTTCTTATTCCCACCATTCCTGCCTTCCCCCTCCTCCCCGCCTGGCCTGCCCACCTCTAGATACTGGAATGTGCCTCGTTCCAGGAAATGTCAATTGTCTGTCGACTGCAAGCCAGAGTGAGTTCACACTTTCTCATGCTAAAAAACCAGTGCATTCTTCCCCCCCCTGCCCTCAGGTGTCCAAAATGATACATCTGGAATCCAAAGGATATACCCTGGATTTCAACAATTTCACAGGATGCTAAAATTTAAGCTTCAGCTACATTTCTTTCAGTAGCTTCTGGAAAGTGCAAAGAAAATAACAGTTAAATCAAGAATTAAGATAAAGAGACAGCTGAGGAGAGTGATAAAGAAATAATAATGCAAAGAAGGTATTTGAAAACAGTACTTTTTATATTTTCCTCTGTTAATTTTCTGCATTCACTTTCAAAGACCGAATAATATGCAAACGTTGAACTGGAAAGTTCAATGTAAACAATGACTTTCCCTTACCAGATTTAATCACAGCATCTGTTGCATCTGAAGGAAATGTTTTCCAATCCACAGTACAGGGTTCAGGTCCAGATGAACAACACCATTTCACCGTGTAGCCACAGGTCACATTGGGGTCGGAATGCCAAGAAATGTAAATTCCATTTCCAGTTGCAATTGCCTGCTCTGTTTTGACATTGTCTATAATAAAGATAATATATAAAAAACTCCAGAGCCTATATCTTTAGTTCAAAGGTCTTTCTTGAAGCCTGAACTACAGTTTTTAGAAAACTGGTGTCATGAGAACACACATACAATGTGTCCATGCTAGCGAAGTGGACTACACCAATAAGTAAATTATATTGTACTTTTTGAAGCACTGTAAATCAAACTTAAGTCTATAGTGAAATTTGTAGGAACAGTACAGATAGAATAAGTTAATCAGGTCCTCAAGTTTGGATACAAATCATTTTCTCTGGATAAGTTTCTATTACGGGGATTTTGGTTTAATTCCAATTGACACAAGTTTGATAGACCCTGCAGTAATTAACTCCTTCCATTCATCCATCCCAAAAAACACACTCCTGATGACTAGTTCCTACAGAGCCTCCACCTATGGCTAGATGGGAGTCCCCCAAGTCTTAAATATATATTCAGGTGCAACCAAAGTATTTCATCATTCCTCTCACACCTTCAGAACTTCCTGAACTTTTCTTGATTTTTAAAATGTTTTTAGCCTGATCTGTGTTTACTTGGATCATTATATTTTATTAAAACTGTCCAGTCTTTGGAAGACTGAGTTTAAAGGAAAAGGAAAATATCATTTACAAAAAGTTGCAAAGAGAAACACCTTAATTCCTCCATGAGTTGCTCTGAATATTAAAGGACTATATTCATGCTAAGCGTTCCTTCCAATGCATGTTATGTGCTACAAGAACAATTTTTGGAAAGAAAATATCATTGCTGAATTGCCACTTAAGCAAATGTCAATTTCATCTTTTTTCTTAATTCATAGCAACATCAAATGGAGAGAAATAAGGGGTAAATGTATAGAAGGAGCAGGTTCTTAAACTGTTTAAAAAGAACCCAGAAACACTTTTTCTAAAAAACTGAACATTCAAGGAAATCACAAGTTAGAATTCATGTTCATATGGCACTTTCATAGTATTTTATTTCTAGATCTGTGTTAATATGATAGCATTCTCGCAGCAAAAAGCAACACTGGATACTGAAATGCTGCATAGTTGTTTTGCTGCTGCAATCTAAACTAGACTTTCAGTTCACTGCCACGATGAAAGAGGTCTCAAGCATCAGAAACATTTCTCTCTTACTGATGTTACTGCATTAGCAGTCTGTACAGGATGCAGCCAGAAGTGACTGTATAGCAACGTAATCCAGATCATTGGGTGAGTCATGTTCCAAATAACTCCCATGTCAATAGGGAAGACAATTCATTATGCGTATGTGATGGGTGACTCCAAAGGGAAGTTCAGTCTTCCAAATGTTACCTTTCCAGTAGCATGCTATAATAATCACAGAATTCCAACTGTCACCCTTTGTCACATGCTACAGAACTGAATTATCAAGGGAGCCCTACGTTGTGTGAGTCAGCTAGCTTTGTTACTCATCATGTGTAATTAGTAACGTGATGCTATTAATTTATCTACCTGGTTTAATTAGTTTTCTTTCATACATGCAGTGATAAATTAACAAGTAGTAGCGCTATTGAGAGCTGAAGGCTATTTAACCTGAGGACAAAACTTGTTCTGGGTAATGGCAGGGGGACCATGTTCCTGATAGTGGAACTATAAACCTCAAATAAAACACATTTCTGCCTAAAAATGTGATTCTCTTTTCAGAACGTCAGACAGGAAGCATACAGCTCTGATCTCTATTACATCTCACAAGGGATGAATGAGTCACATTGTCTTAAACAGCTCACAGTGTAGGATTCAGGGGCTAGGATGCACAGCTTCTGCAGAGCTGCTATTCCCTGCTCCAACATAGCTATGAGAGAGCCAGAAGTGCCTTGACTCTGCCTTCCCATGGTGCTAGCCAATTCATATGAATGGGAATGGATGGGGAAGTGGTCTGCACCAGGTACCAGGCTGGGAAAGATTACTGTGCCCCTGGAGCAAGGGAGACCAGGGACCATGTTTTGACGTACTTGGAGAGCTCCCGGGCAGAACAACTATGTGCTCCCTTTCCCCAGCAGTGTAGCCCAAAGATTTTCCTTCACATATAGGAGGGTAGTCCACTACTATTGAGGTCATTTTTAGTTATCTTAAATGGGAGGCCTCCCTAACCCTGTCTTACACACCTTCAAGCCTCTGCTTTTGACACCATATCATGATTCAGGCACATTACTAGTTAGCTCAATTAGTATTCTCCCTTCACATGATCAAATACAAATGCATTTAGTTGATGTTTGAGCCTGAAAGAGTGGAAAACCTGTTTAACAAGTATGCAGCATCAAGGTTCTACTGTAAGAAAAACTTATTTTGCGACTCTAACATTAAATCACATTCATTTGAGTCAGAAAGATGGCAAAGAAATAAACAAAACCTCCTGAAAGTTGAAGATTTTGTGCCAAAGATTTAGCCTCTTCCTTGTTATTCCTGGGAGGTCTCCAGAAAACTGCAACACAGCAATCTAGCCTGTAATTGCAACCCTCTTTTCAGAAAGAGTATAACTTAAAGCAAAGTAGTAATTGCAGATTGAAAAAAAACCCTCTATTTGCACAGATCAGCTATATTCTCTGAAAAACAATCACCCAGCTGTTCCACAAGCTTTGAATGGTTTAAATCTTTGAATCAAGTACTTACCACTTGGAAGATCTACACTAGTTATCCTAGAAGGTGGAGATGAGCCAGCACGATTTTTGGCTACTACGCTAATTAAGCAATCATTTTCCTCAAGTTTTATTTCAGTGCTATTCAAAGGTACAGGGACGTCACGAGCGTTCAGCATCGTCTCTTGCTGATAACATGACACTTCATGGGAAAGTATTACTCCGTTTGCTTCAGATCTAAGTAATGGCTATTCAACAACAACAACAACAAAGCACAAATCACACAAAAACCAAAACTATCTTTAAAAGTCAGGACAAAAGATTACATGCATCTAAAAGTCAGAGTTGGGATAATCAGGTGAAAAAGTCAGTAAAGCAAGAATGTTTTAGGAGTTAACACATGAACCCTGAAGACAACTCTCAAAGTAATCAATCTAAGGAAATTATTCTGTAGGAATCAATCTAAGGAAAAATCCTACTTAATTCCATGTGCAACTTTTTTTAGTATCCACATTTCTGGGACAATAAGGTTTTAGTTTAGGACACTAATTTTGTGAGTAAAGGCCTATAAAATATTTAAGAACAACACTTAGTTTTACTGGATACAAACCTGGCACATATAGAAAGTATGTAAGAAAAGCAAAGAACACACACAGCTACATACCTTCCAAAAGATTGTTAGAGTTTCTCCGACAGGACTTCTCTCTCTCCAGATATCTGGTCCTCTGACAGGAGCTAAGAAAGAAGATTTTGTTAAGCATGTGGCTTATAAGTTCAATATTTTGACATAAAAGGACAGTTTTATAAACTTACGGGCTTCCAAAGTACTGCAATTTTGTTGCTTACTCCATTTACTCCACCTCCAGAAGTGCTCAGAAGCTGAACAGCGTACTCTAAATGCGTACATGGTAAATGGATGTAACGCGTCCACTCTAGCTCTGTAAATTGAGTTTTCCGCACCAGCCATTGAAACATTCTGCAGTAAGAATAAATAGAATTCTAAATGAAAACGATTCTCTTGTCCTATATCATGCTATCATATCACTACCTGATTTTTTTCAAGTCAACTATAGTATTAAAGTTGTAAAACCAGGGATCTATACAATTATTTAAGAATCTGCTACACAAAGTCCAGTGGGATGTAGTCTCTTCAAAGGGGGGCAATCGGGATGTACCGTATTTTCCGGCGTACAAGGCTACTAGGCGTATAAGACGACCCCCTAATTTTTTAGTTAAAAGATAGGTTTTCGTCTTATACCCCAGCGCCCCTCCGCCTCCCCAGCTTTGCTCCCGGTGTCCCTGGTCTGTTGGAGACGGTCCCCAGCAGACCAGAGGCACCGGGAGCAAAGCCTCAGAAGCGCAGCACCCCGCCGCCGCTTCGGCTTTGCTCCCGGTGCCTCTGGTCTGCTGGGGACCGTCTCCAGCAGACCAGGGACACCGGGAGCAAAGCCTCTGAGGACGCCCCGGTAGCGGGACAGCCCCAGAGCACCTGGGCTGCCCCGCCGCCGGGGCCCCTCCGCGGCTTTGCAAAGCCTCGGGGGAAGCCGGCGGCGGGGCATCCCAGGTGTGCCTTTGCAAAGCCGCGGAGGGGCTCGGGCAGCGGGGCAGCCCAGGCGCGCCTGGGATGCCCCGCTGCCTGTATACCCAGCGTATAAGACGACCCCCGATTTTTGGGGGATGTTTTTTAGCATCAAAAGTCGTCTTATACGCCGGAAAATATGGTATGCCAGAAAGTTATCAAACCAGAATATATGGGGAAAGAGAGAAAAGTGAAAGAAAATATATAGGGAAAATATTGTACATAAAAATCACCATTTACCAGTGGAAGACTTTCAGGGGCCTTCCATAAGAAGTCACACCTACTATAAAAATTACAATATAGCTTGAACATCTCTAGTCCAGCACTCTCAGGAGCTGAGCAGAGATGAACCAGAGAATTTGCTGAACCACAGGAGGTCAATATTGCCTAGCAGCATTACCAATGCTTCCACTGTTTACTAGGCTCTTACAGGACATTTATAGGTAGTTTAGTCAAACAACAGCCCAGAACACTGAGAACCAGGACTGGTGGCTGTAAATAGTCTTTGTGGGACTGTGGGGATACTCGTTCACACCCCTGATAAGTGGACATCCAGCTAACTAAAATCATGCCAGACCACGGATGTTGCTGGACCAAAGAGTGCCAGACTAGAAAGGTTCAACTTGTACCAATAACTATTTTAAAATACATGTGGGTATTTACTAAAATGTCAACATCAGGCACTGTATCCAATGTGATAATGGGAATAATCCTATAACATAAAGGAAAGTAATCACAATACTAACAATACTCTTTCCACTTTCCCAACCCCTATCATTTGACTCCATGTCACTTTTTGAACCACCAGGAAGGACTGGTGGTCCACTGACCACAATTTCAATACCTTTCTCTTTGAGCCTGTTCCACCAGGCTATATATGACAGCTATTGTCACTCAACACACTTTCTACATGTGCATGAAATATAAAACCCACACTGCTTTCAATGGGACCAGGATTTCATCCATATGCTCATAGTGATGGACATAGCCTGAGAATCTGGCCAGATAAGTAATATTCTTCCTTCCTAAAATGGTGCTTACACAAAGCACAACAGAGAAAAACCATATGACCAACATCCATATCATTCAAATAAAATATATACCAGTAGGAGTGTTACACTGAGTGTTCCTTTTCCTTTGGAAGGAAAACAAATCTAATCCTAATTAGATTTTAACAAACAGTAAATAGCATAGTATTCAGTTTAAAACAGTGCATAGTAGTTGACATGCAAATGCATACTACTATAAATGTGTACAGTGCCTCAGCCCAATGGCTGCTGGGAAAAATCCTGAGCCTGGGAACATTTCTTACTGAAACTACTTATAAATACACACGTATGCTGGCTGCCAAGAACTGGTCTCCAAAGTGAATTTTTATATGAAATTACTTACAATTTTGTTTCTAATCCAAATGACAAATAGACCATGTCAAAAAGCCAGCAACTGAACACATCGGTAGAAAAACTTCTGTTGTGTGTTACCAAAACATCTTCCAGTATCGACAACAATTTCAGTTACTCCTTGATTCCACAATGCCCTGTTCATTTAGAGTGCATCTAGATAGTGGCGCTATTTCAGTATACTTCCGGTATCCCGAAATAGCATTTTCTGCATCTTGACAGCACACCTGTTATTTCGAAATAGCTTTTGAAATAATGGGCATCCTATTCCGATGTTCCTGTAAACCTCGTTCCACAAGGATCATGGGACGTTTTGGAATAGTGCTCTATTCCAAAATCAACTTGAAATGAGCTACGCAATTTAAATAGTTCAAACTGTGTAGATTATTTTGAGCTAAGGGTTCAGTGTAGATGCACCCTTATAGCATAGCATCTGCAGAACAAGATAATAGAGCCACATATTTTGTAAAATTTTGGCTTGTGTTTCAGTTGCACTGTCTTTATCTAAACTTACTCACATCTAAATGTCATTTCTTTCTACTTCCCTCTCAAATCCTCCAGCAGCTTGTGTGGGTTTTTACTTGTGATACCTAACGTACCAGTACTTTTTAGCACATTTTATAATTTTAGTACAAAAAAAATCAAAAATCTCTATTTTGAAGTGCACAGTTCTGAAAGACCAGCTTGACACAGCTTTGAAACAGAAGCCTATCATACTGTATTTAAACCCAGAGACTTCCCAGTGCAGTTCTTTTAAAAAACAAAAACTCAGACATTGCTCCCCCCGCCCCCAAAAAGTGTTTTCCATTGGCTATAGCAGGCTGTGGATAAGGCTCCAGGAGATAACAAAAACTCTTTTTCCATAACACTTTCTGAATTCTCAGGTGTTTCGCAGTGACAGTGTGGTGTGTGTGTGTGTGTGTGTTTGGTGTTTTTTTTTTTTTGCGCAATCGTAGCTTTTAAAGATGAAGAGATAATATTCTTCAACTTTAAAAAGGGTCCGAATAATAAATTTCTTTGTGCTGCCAGCACAAGACAGCAGCTTTGCAAGGGACCGTAAATGTTTCTCTGAAGGCTATAAAACATTTCAAATTAGGGTTCACCTATACTTTGAGATGAGAGAGCCTATACTTTGAGATGCGCGAGTCAGTGTGCTAAAAACAGCAGTGTAGGGGACTAACATGGGCAGTGGCTTTGGGTGACTTCTAACCAAGCAGAGAAGGAAAGTCCTTGCATGTGCTACCCCAGCTACAGAGCAGCGAGCTACCTGCTGAGCAGGAAGCTGCTGCTGTCATAGAATCATAGAACTGGAAGGGACCTCCCTGTCACTGAGGGGGAAGTGCCACTCCCCCCAACTAGGCAGCTTCATACGCAGCAGCCTTGAGAGGGGGCTCATTAAGCAGTTGCAGGGCCATGTTGCTCAGCTTAGAGGAACCTTGCTGATGGCCCAGCAGGACATCTATGGCCTGAGCAGTTCCACGACCTGGCCTGCACACCAGTTCCTGTGGCCTGGGTGTATATCCGTACCCTTCCCCCAAACCCAGCCCCTGTTCCAACCCTTCTGCTTTGCCCTAACCCCTCATGGCACTACTTCCTCCAAGTCTCAGCCCCTGAGGGATACAGCCTCAGGATTACTAGGGGGCCTGGTGCAGGATGGCAACAGGGGTTGGGCTCTCTGCACTCACCACAGCAGCAGGAGCCATGGGGAGATGGAACAGAACAGCCACTCTGGGTCAGACCAAGGGTCCATCTAGTCCAGTGGCCCGTCTTCCAACAGTGGCCAATGCCAGATGTCCCAGAGGGAATAAACAGAACAGAACAGATCCATCCTGTCTCCCATTCTCACTTCTGACAGAGGCTAGGAACACCATTCCTGCTTATCCTGGCTAACAGCAGTTGATGGACCTATCTTCCACGAATTATCTAGTTTTTATTTTTTGAACCCTGTGAAAGTCCTGGTCTTCACAGCCTCCTCTGGCAAAGAGTTCCACAGGTTAACTGTGCACAGCAATAAGAAATACTTCCTTTTGTTTTCTGAAACCTGCTGCCTATTAGTTTCACTTGGTGACCCCTAGTTCTTGTGTTATGGAAGGAATAAACAACTCTTCTTTATTCACTTTTCCACACCAAGGAAAAAGTTTGCTCCAACACACTCTCTCAGCCTCTCCCAGTCTCTCTGCTTCCTCACAGCTCCTGCTGCCACAGTGAGCATGGGGGGGGGGGGGCAAAAGGGACAGCAATCCCTGCTGCCAGGCCAGGCCCAGGCTGCCCAGGGTTCCATGGGCTAACGAGTATGGGGAACCATCCCATGAGTTAAATCACCCAGGGGCAGCAGGAAAGGCAGTGGGATGTGCAGGGGGCCTTTTGAAGTCCTCTGCTCCCCCAAAGCTTTTGCCGGGGGAGAGGGGATGTCCACTAGGAGGATCTGAGGACTAGCACTGGTTCCAAGTAGAGTTTGAGACCCCTGATATAGCAGGTACTTTTTTGTTTTCTCTAAATTACAGATGTAGAAGACTTCAACGGGTATCTATGGACACAAACAGCTCATCACTATCAGTGGGAAAATTCTTCCCCTCTTACAGTTTTAACCTCATCTACAGATTGCAATAGCAAGTTGCTGAAAGAGCTGACAAACACATACAAAGTAAGAAGATTCCACTTACACCAACTCTAACAGTGACTTGGAAATGTCAGGCCTGGAATCTTAAAAACTACCTCAAAGTAAATGTTCAGAGTGGAAAAGTATATGATACTGTGTGCATAAGAGCTGCCTAGCTCCCAAAGAGTAGCTCCTGAGAGTAGCAATTAAACAGAGACATCTTCAGAAAAGCAATTGTGAAAAATTATGACAGAACTAAAATATTACGTCTAATTGTAATGCTTTGCAATGTTTCAATACACTACTTTAGTTTTGCCTGTTAGGATTTACCAATATACTCTGGAAGTAAGCAGAATTGGTGCTTCTCTGCATGCTTAGCAGCTAGACTTCTGATATTTAATACAGTATTCAATAAACAGCATAACCTATCAATTTCTCTTTTCTTGGTAAAGAAAATTGTAAAGAAAGGAATTTAAATAAAGCCATTAGCATTTCAGCAGAGCAAAATTACATTAATATAATACTTACCAGTTGTTGTTCTGAATTACTGTTGCTAATTTCAATTTGACACAGAAGTCTTATTTGAATATAGTTGCCAGGTATATACCAAGACAGATGGGCACTTGTTGAACTATTAGTGTTCACGGTGAATTTATCAGGAGTTCCTAGATGAACTGAAAAATTAAATTAATAAAGAAAACCAATTAGAATTTTTTTAAAGGTGATAAAGAATAGGGTTTTTTAAAATTATTTTCAGTTCTGTAAGAAAAATGTTACTTTTAAACAAAAGACTAGTCAAAAAACAAACAAAAGAATATTCATCATACTGACAAGTATTGTGACAGCTGGGCATTATTAAAAAACCCGAACAATACACATTAGTATCTGGTGATGAAAGCACACCACCAAGTAATTTTTGTCCATACTGAAATTTTGTTTGAGACTCATGGAAATAGTTTTATTCTAGTCAGAAGCCGTAAATGACATAATGGGCCTAAGTGTTAAAGTAAGTTACAGCATAATATTATTTCTGTTAATTGCTACTGCTCTCACTACAAAGTACCTACAATTTCAAAGATCCCAGTGACCATTTCAAAAGATCATATCAGTATTTGATCAAACAGGAAATTAAACAAAACCACCTACACTCTTATTAGCAATTGGAAAATGGGACAAAAATATAGAACATCTATCCTACAAAACTTGGCAGGCAATGTTACATAATGCACCATTTCCTTCCTTAATCTTTGAATACTGGCCACAGATCCTCTCTGCTTCCTGCTGAGAACATTCCCAGTGTTACTCTCAGTGCAGAAAGTAAAGGCCACGCATAGGAACGGTGCAGGTTTGGGTCCTAATAAGTAGCACTTAGTTATTAGAATTGACTAAAAAATTATGTGCCATGTAAATGACAGAAATGTAGCTAGTTACTGGGGCATGCATAAGATTCCTCTCCTAACATGGGGCTAAGGGTACTGGGTATATGGTTGCAGTGCAGAACTGCCATCTCACCACATCCTTACCTGCTTGTCTTCAGCACACATATGGGGGGAAGGGGGGGAAGGGGGAGAATGAGGGGCATTTTTACTTAATTCCAAATACAGATAATCCAAAACAATGAAAAAAATAAAGCAAACATAATTACAAATGCAACATTCCATAATTAGTGCCCAAATAAGCTATCATCTGTTGCATTAACCATCTTGAGCCCCACTTAATGCTCACCTCTTTGATTTACATCAATTAAGAGCGATGATTCTGCTTGACCGAGAGGATTGGAAGCTACTAGTGTGAAACTGTAGATTTTCTGATTGGTATGCACTGGGAAGTCACAGCGATGTTTCTTATTCAATTTTTTGCATGTAACATTTTCTCTGGATATTCTGTGAATTGAAAAAGAGATTAATTTTAATTTCTAAGCCACCTATTCAACAGCACTGAAGCTTCTTAGTATAGACTTCACTGGATACAAGGAATGAAGGGCATGTGACTATTGCATTACTTAGTTAATGCAGTGCCATTATTTGCCTACCCCATGTTGCACTGCAAAGTACACACAATTTAACGCCACAGTGTAGCTTGGACAGGCACTAGTCACAAAATCCATGGCTCCCAGCTCCAAGAGAATATACTTTCCTTCTCCCTAGCACAACCTACTTCATTTATACTTTAATTTTTACTTCCACCCTTACCTCCTCAGAAACCTGGAAAAACAGACAGATTCTGTAGAGAGTCCTTTAAAACTGGGCTTTAGAATCCTGAATAAGGAAAGTATCCATATTCAGCACAACACTTAAGCACTTAACCTTTTATGGGACAGAAGTATTTGCTTAAGTGCTTTCCAGAATCAGGAACTAGCCAACCCAGCAGAGAGAGTAGATTCTAGCGCTAAGGTATTTGCACTAACGATGACCTATCACCAGCCTCTTCCCATCTAAACCATGGTCAGCCACCTTGTGTGCCTCAGTTGACTTTCAGGCACCTCTGAGCCACACAAAGAGTGATGTAATCCATCAGGTAGCCAAGACACAAATTATTTAGATTTTTATATGATAAAAAAACCCTTGAGATGCATCTGAAACAAACAAAGCCAGTGCGAAGCACAGAGTACAGTAGAGAGTGCCCTCTTTAAGCAGCCAACCACTTTCCTCCACACTAATGGAGGCTTTTAGGGGTTGTGACATATATTTGGGACTGCAGAAACTTACTGTGCACTCAGAAGGATGAGAGCTTGGCTTGAGAGTCCTCTACAAATGCTAGGCATTGTGACTATTGGTTTTTGTGTTAACCAGTCCAATCTCATTGTTTCCTTCTGTTCCCACACCTGTTTGTCTTATCTACCTATTGTTCACAGTCTTACACTTAGGTCCTAGGCTTTTTAGGACAGGGATCTTCTTTTGTCATGTCTGTATAGAGCCTACTCCAGTTGAATCCTGGACTGAGGATGCTACCATAATAATCTCTCTCTGTATATATAAATTATTTTTCCCTGCAGAATGCCAGAATGACTTCATCACGTCACCAGCATACACGTGCCGCCACCCACCTCAACTCTCAGCTGCTTGCTGTGGCCAGCCTTGGCACCATCACCTCCAGCCATGGGCTGCTCCAGCTCTGGTTCCTACTTCATGCCCTGGGAGACTGCACCGCTAGGGAGGAACTGCTGGGGTTGGGTCCCCTCCGCCATTTGAGCCTGACGTGACCCTCTCAATTCTCCCACCCCTTCCACTGCTCCCTCCCCCCTGGCCAGACACCTATCCCTAGCCCACTCCTGCCCTCTCCCCCTGGCCAGACACCCTGCCCCCAACCTGCTTCTTCCCCCTCCCCTCTAGCCAGACACCTACCCCCCAGAGAGAGGGGGGTTGGCAAGCCTAGTGAGCAGGGGGTGCAGCCCCCTAGTAAGTAATAACAAAACTAAACCCATCAAATGTCTCAAAAGAAATGTGCCCCAATCGTAACTATACAATCACAGAACTATTGCAACACTATATTGCAATCATGTGATTCTGTCTTGAAGTCATTTAAAAATTAGTTCTGTCTTCTTGTATGTATTTAAGTGGAGTGTTTTCATGACTGAAGAGGCCATGCAGCAGTTAGTCAGTATCCTAAAAAGCCATAATGTACCTATTTGTATTTTAACTCTTTAATCCTTCCTAATGAAAGTGATTTACCTTTCAAATAAAATATACTTTGTTTGCCGTTGCCCATAGAGTTCAGTGGGTCTGCCTGGATTCCAGCTACATGTTATATTAATAAAGGTACGTGTTTCACAGTTTAGGTTTTGTGGATTATCAGGGGCATCTGTAGCAGAGAAGGAAAACAAAACAATCACCCTGCATGTTCACAGAGCAGGATATAATATAAAAGATCAGACAATTGCTTGGACATCTATTAACTGATGAAAAGTATTATTTTGTTTCCAGAATATATAGCATAAATATACGGTTACAATTATGCCCCAAATCTGCAAACAATTACACATATGCTTCATTTTAAGCACATTAACAGTCTCCACAGTCTAATGCTTGACTTAGACAGGAGTACTCCTGTGTTTGAAGTTAACCACATGCAGAAGTGTTTGCAGGATCAGGGCACTGAACTATGAGCATTATACTATTCTATAAGACATGTTTCAGAGATCCCGAACTGCACAATTTTGCCTCCAAATAACTTAGGAAGATTATTAGATCGTGTGTCGTGTTTTGGCAGCTGCTGGCCTTGCTGCTGCTTAGGAGTCTTTTAAACAATTCATTCAAACAAGTGAACTACATTAAATATTACATTCTTAGTACATGCACTACACTGTGTTTTATTTTAATACTTTTTTTTAAGACCACCACATGTCATCCTCCTCCAAGATAATTTACAAGTCTTCATCCGCAATTTTCATTTCATCTTGTTCCTCAACTCTACACCCCAGCCCTGCAATGACCATAATCCTTGGCATAGGCATTCTAGACTAGTCACTGCAGAATGACATGTCGTACTCTCCCTAGAAACCAGAAATGGTAGGTAGGCTGAGCAGCTGTGATGGAAATAAGCCAGTTTCTTTCTGGCCACTGTGGGATGGAAGGGCTACACGCAGGATTAGTTTGGTGTGAGTAGTAAGGATATCTCCATTCGGATTATTAGCGATGAGAGCATACCCAATGAATATAGGTCTAATGTGCCAGGGGAAGAGTATTTACCTCACCAGAGGTGTAGGTACTCAAACTAACAGCTCTGAAGCACGTATAAACAGTCCAATATACAGACAGTGAGCTGTTCTACTCCCCTGTTTTCCATCTGGTTTCTTATCTTTTCACTTTCCCCTACATCTCAGTCTTGCTGGACTCACAGAATAGGAAGATGAGAGACAGGAGTTTATAAAATGCTGGGAATGAGGTAGCTTAAATATACTAGATCTTCAAGGACGGACACATCTGCCAACCCTGAGTATGCTGCACTGTCACTGATCCACAGTCAGTATTTTGTGTATCCTTGACTTATATTTACATAGAGAGGTCTCCATTTTAAAAGTTCCATAGGACTTGGACAGTATATTAGATGAATACAAAAAAGCATTTTAATCACTTAAGATTCAAAATCAGTAACAGAATGTACAGACTGAAGGACTAAAAACACACACCTTTAAAAGCATTTAAAGTCATCTATTTGAACAACTGATTGCCACTCTGCTTACTTGCCAATCTCTAGTTTAAGATGGTGTTTATTTTCCCACACTTTAAACTGGCAAGGAGCTGCACTATGTTATTAGAGATATTAGTGATTACCCGCAGCTACTGGAGGGAAAACAAAGAACTCAAATTGTCTGTTAGAGGAAAAATGAACTAAATATTAGCAATATTTTGTTTTAAGATGTAATTATGTTTGTAGGAGGCTTTTGAACCTTCTGACCCTAAAACAAGGAACAAATGATTTGGTATCGTAAATAGACTGAAGTATTTTCATTCATTTTTCAAAAGAATATTTTCCATGAGAAACTACAAATTTTAAATTTGATTCTTTACCACAAGGCACCCAAAAACTAGTGCACCAGAGAGGGAAGTTCAACAATCAACCTGCCACTTTGAACACATCCCTATGTATATGTGGTAGTTTAACACCAAGTAACATTCAGAAGGAAATTCTGGTAATGTGAGGTTTTACATCTTGGCTTTCTTGCCCCATTATTTACCTTTTCAGAATCAAATCTGAAATTCTAGGGCTTTGCAGTGCAATCCCTAGTTTAAGTGTAATAGCTAATGTTCAAGCAATCGGCTGCCAAGTGACTACTGAATCACAACAGGCAGAAGATAACGCTTTTGGCAATCACAAAAACTTTCTGCTAAGTAACAGCAAATAGTCTGGTAGCACTTTATAGACTAACAAAACATGTAGATCAGTGTTTCTTAAACTTTTTGAGACCATGGAACACCAAACAATATTTTTTATGTGGAACACCTATGAAAATTTTCTACAAAAAAAACCTGTCGTCAGATAAAAAAAAAGATAAAAACAAAGAAGAGGTCGCAGCACACCTGCGAGTTGTTGATGGAACGTCAGTGTTCCCTGGAACATAATTAAAAAACACTAATGTAGATGGTATCATGAGATTTTGTGGGCACAGCCCACTTCTTCAGATTTGAAGAAGTGGGCTGTGCCCACAAAAGCTCATGATCCCATCTTCATGTTTTGTTAGTCTATAAAGTGCTACCAGACCATTTGTTGATTTTTAAGTTTATCCTGTACAGACTAACTTTGCTACCCTCTGAAGTTTCTGCTGAGTGTCAGTGTTTTCACTGCTAACATTCTACACTTAAAGCAGGGAATTATGTATATATGATGGGCAGAAGCCTCTAAAATAAGAGTGGTATTAATTTTACTTGTGAATAAATAGTCACTACCTCTTGACAGCCCAAAAAAAATCAGGAGAGGGTCTTCTTCTGTCACATGCCAGTCACTGCCCCTCTTCAGAGATCAGAGATCAACAAAATGATATAAAATTGCTATTTTGATATACTCACTTGGCTAGCAGGAAGTTGAGAATGGAAATGCTCATCTAACCTCTTGGATAGTGGAGGCTTCGCATATTCTACTCTTGTCCCTCTATGCTCAGTTGGGTGAGGGAGTTCTCAGCAGCTTACTCTCCTCCCACCCCACATAATCTCATCACAAGTTTGACGGATCTGGGGCATCTCCTCTTGTCCTCCCCATGATCATGAATAATAGTGACATGATGGCTTTGATCCGCCAGGTTCTAGTGGAGATTATCTAATTCTATTCTGTTTATACTGCATCCTTATCACTTTGGCATGGGAGCATTTGGGGAGTTATCTGGGTTATTAGGATTAAAACCAAACAGTTCCTCCAAGCTCCAAAATGTAATCTATCCTTGGAAGCCAGGCAGGCCAAACTAAGCCACTGTTTTAAAGCAAGAGAGCTGGAGTCACAATACCATTAGTTTCCATGTTCTAGTTTGATTTTCTCAATGTGAATAAACCATAGTGAACTTCAGTTCAGTACGGGTATTGTATACTTACGTCCTACAAATAATACTGTTCCTGCTATTTTGTTATCTGGCAGCGAGCACCATACATTTGTCCCACTAGAAATTGAAGCACTGACATTCTGCACTTTGATTGCACTGCTCTGTTTGCTGAGGTGAAGGATTGGATAACTTTCTGATCCATATTTCATGTCTTGTATACTTTCCCCTTCGTTGTATAAACAGCAAAATGTCACATTTGAACCCACTAGTACCACTTTGTCCTGAGGAAAAACCTCAGCGCTATTGGGCTCATTATCTTTTCCTAGAAAGAAGAAAAATAATACATAAACCAAATAACTTTTATAACACAGTAAGATTACTTTCTTATATATTGAGGTAGTCAATGCTTACACAGCTTAGGAGTGCTCAGACTACCGTGTTATGCATAAAAAAACCATGTTGCAAAATGTACAGAAATCTATTTTAAACAATTTTCACCAACTCAAACCATATGACCACACTTTACATATCTTTAAATATGTAACTGAAATAGGCTCACAAGATCCACAATAATCTATCAACTCTTCAAATTAAAAGGTAATATTATTCAATGTTTACTTTGAATTCAGTCCAGTTTTAGAAGTAGCTAAATTCTGGACAACATGCAAGAAAATAAGCATACCAGGAACTGTTTTAACTGGGCTCCATTCACTCCATTCCTTCCTACCATGAAAATACGATTCATTAATATAACATCTAATTTTCACATAGTGTGAAGTACACTCCAAAGGTATATCAGATGTCCATTTCCAAGAAAGAATAGTGTCTTTACCAGTCAATTTCGAATCATAATTCACCTAAAATGAAAAACAACAAAAAGCTCTCACAAAGATAGACATTACAAGCATTTCAACATGCTACATTAGTTAGTATTACAGTAAAACTCCAATTGTCCAGCATCCAGTGGTCCAGCACTCCCGATAGTTCGCCACCAACTGGAACCCGCAAGTGCTCCGGCAGCTGCTTCAAGAAATTGTCAGTCAATTACAGTACTGCTGGGTGGATCCAGATGCAAGCGGAAGCGGCAGAGAGGGGGTGAGAGGCAAGCCTCCCTGAAAAATGGCAGAGGGTTCGCCCCTTGCCGCACCGTTCCCTGCCTCCTGGCCCCCGCCGGAGGGAGTAGAGAAAAGATAAATTGCGAGCCTGTCACCTGCGGATCCACACAGCGGTACTGTAATTGACTAACAACTTCTTGAAGCAGATGCCTGCCTCTCGCCCCCTATTCGCCGCCGCCGCTTGCAAGCTTTGTCTCCCTGCAAAATGGCGTAGGGTTCGCTCCTCGCTGCGCCATTCCCCGCTGAGTTCCCACTCCCCTGGATGCAATGCGGGTCCCGGCAGACCCATCACAGCCCCCCGCCAGAGTACCTCCCGATAGTCCGGCATATCCAATAATCCAGCATCACCTGGGTCCCAAAGGTGCCGGATTATTGGAAGTCTACTGTACTTAGAAACTGTGCTTTTCCCTCTGTGAAAATTTTTACCCCAACCCACCACCAAAAGTAATGAAAAAATTGACATCTGCTGAAGTTTTTCAAGTAAATTTCAATGTTTTGGCAAAAGTTTCAACTGAAAACTGTAAAATATGAAATGCTGGCCTAGTCTCTCATGCCCCATTCTACTTCATGTGCCAGGCTCCCTACCTGGATCAATATCTCATGTACCACAGACTCCCTTCTAATTGAGCTGCCACACTGCATCATGGCAGTCTATGGCATCTCTGTATCATGGGAAATGTAGTTCAGCTAGGGAACTGATCCCACAAAGTACAATAGGGTCAAGAAAAACTGATAGCATTTCTGAATACAAACTAACACACACATCCATTTTGCAAGGTGCTATGTGAATTTAAAAAAAATGTTATCTAGGGTATTCAGATATAAAAAACTTTATCACAAACATTTTGCTTTCTTTTTACATATTCTTTTATTTTTTAAAAGATATTCTTTTTTTAGATATTCACTCTAGAATGAAATGTTTCTATGTTGTAGGTGTCTACTCTACCTTCATAGACATAAAAGACTGAACACAAAGTGGACACAAACATAAAACAGGAAGTATTATTATTCAGTGCTGTTTTCTTTAAGAGAGTATTCTCACTGTTTAAAATTTGTAATATTATATTAAGTTAGCTTTTGTCTTTCTACTTCAACAAACTGAGCTAAGTTTTCCTTATATTACGAAATGTCAATAATGGATGAAATGTAAATCTATGATCACTATTTCTTAAAATTATTATTTCTCTTTTTAAAGTCTTGAATTGCCTGTCATTCCTCCTCCCAAATAGCACTGATGTCTCTCACTTATCAGTGTCCTCCTCAGAACTCTCACTTTTGTTTTGTCACTCCTGTCATGGCATAATATTTGTAATTAGGTTGTGAGCTCTTTAGATGAAATCCAGGTCCAACTGAAGGCAATGGCAAAACTCCCATTGACTTCAAAAGCAGCCAGGATTTCACTCCATGCCATCTTATCTGTGATGTGACGCATCACAAACTTGTGGATTTTCTGAAAAGAATAATATGACAGAATTTTAACATCAGACCACTATGTGAACTAAGTTGGTTTGGTTGTTTTAAAAGAGCAATTAATGATCTGAGTAAGTCCATGCTTACAATCTACAGGCAGTCCCCGGGTTACATACAAGACAGGGACTGTAGGTTTGTTCTTAAGTTGAATTTGTACGTAAGTTGGAACTGGCGTCCAGATTCAGCCCCTGCTGAAACTGACCAGCGGCTGACTCCAGGAAGCCCGAGGCAGATTTTCTCTGCCCCGGGCTTCCTGGAATCAGCCGCTGATCAGTTTCAACAGCAGCTGAATCTGGACACCTGGGACAGAGCAGCTGGGGCGCTGCCGGGTAGGTCCCCGCAGCGCCGCACCTCGGGCTTCCTGGAATCAGCCGCTGGTCAGTTTCAGCAGCAGCTGACTTGGGGATGCCTGGGGCAGAGCAGCTGGGGTGCTGCTGGGTTGGTCCAGTAGCGTCGCTCCTCGGTGCTACTGGACCACCCCAGCAGCACCCCAGCTGCTCTGCCCCAGGCGTCCTGATTCAGCCGCTGCTGAAACTGACCAGCAGCGGCTGAATCAGGACGCCTGGGGCAGAGCAGCTGGGGTGCTGCCGGGTTGGTCCAATAGTGCCGAGGAGCGGTGCTGCTGGACCAACCGGCAGTGCCTCAGCTGCTCTACCAGAGGCGTCCGCGAGAAATGCCTGGTCTGCTGGGGAGGGGGCGCACTAGCAGACAAGGGAGACGCGAGCGGTGGGACCGAGACACGCAGACCAGGGAGACGCAGAGCAGCTTTTCTTGCCCCGGAGAACACGGGCGGCGGGACCACGGCGCATCTGGGCGGTCCCGCCGCCCGCGTCCTCCGGGGCGAGAAAAGCCCCGTTCATATTTGTGTAACCCAGGGACTGCCTGTATACTGAAATACAAGAAAAGAATGAAGGCAAGCATTTAACACCTATTAATTACGTTGAAAGAATCAAAATTTATGACCAGCTACTGCAAATACTCGCTACGCATTCATTCAGCACCATTAACAGCAACAAGACTCTCTAAAGTAGGACCGTTCATATAAGCAGGAGTTTGCTATAAGAGGTCCTTATGCATTAGTCCAAACTAAATATTGTACCAATGGTTTAATAGTTACAGCATCTAGATACAAGGGCCACAAAGATACCTGACAGGAAATGGACCTGGCAATATAACGTGCCTTTTCTTATCAGTAATTGCAATGATCTACAACCCCTACTGCACATATTTTCAAATTTATTATAGAACAAAGTCACGTGCAGGACTACCATCCTCCAAATGTTTGTTTAATCCATGACATTAAAACAATACTTTATATCATGCACCATATTTGCAGAGTAGTGCATTAGTTGCCAAGGAAAATAATCAGCCATTTGAAAAACAGAAATCTTTCATATACTACAATACAATATACTTAATTCAGTTTTGAGGAACCTAGGAAATAGCACTAATGAAGAAAGCTTTTATTTCTCTGAAAGGAAAGTTCAGGGGTTTTCACTTGATCTGGAATCTCCTTTTTGAAGATAACAAAAGGAGCACAGAAACTTGACTATTTAATAGCACTCTTAGCACACTTAAGGCAGTGATCAATCAGGAGTAGAAAACAATGAAATACTATATTTATAAGGAAAATGTACACCTGCAGCATAGACTCAAAAAAAATAAGACCCACTGGATGTTTTCTTTTTTAAATTAATTCTTTTCCATAATGATGATAAACTAATTTCTTATGGTCGTTTGTAAGAATCTCAAACACTGCAATTTAGTTAGGGTTGGTCCTGTTTTAAATAGGGGGCTGGATTTGACTTTGTGAGGTCTCTTCCAGCTCTAGGATTCTGTGATTCTAATTGTCATTGTTATGATCCTACCACATTTTATACAAAATATTTTTAAAACGTAAAATTGAACAAAGCAGAATTTAAGGTTATGCAAGTTTCTGAGATGAAAATTTTACAGTATGTTCACTAATGTATTTAGTTTTGGCTTGTTTATAGAAAATTTTACATTTATCATTTAAAACAGAATTGTCAAGCAGTGCTTTGGGTTGCATAGCAATATAGGTCATCCTAAAGAAGATGTTAGGAAGAAAATATTAATCTTTTAAATTAACTGCATGACTAGATAAATGGTTTGCCAAAAGATTTGTTTTGGAGCCTGTTGAGAACTCCCGATTTTGGGTTTCAGGTTCTGTGGCTATTCTGATGATAGGGTAACTAAACTAGAAAAATCTCCCCTCCCAATCATCTTCTCCAGTGACAAGAACCTTAACCCCATTCTACTAACTAACAATCCTGTTAGCACTGAGAAACCACAACCTATTGAGATATTTAAAGAGCACTTTTTATCATGCTATCTCTCTGGTACAGACATGGCAGTCATAGCCAAGTTATGCACATTGAATTTAACTGACAAACCATCCCCGGGCCTAGAGTATGAGAGGGCTCGCCCATGATTCCATGACATCATGCAATGGTTTGCAGTACTCTGAAACCAGAACAGGCAAGCGGAGTAATTAATGGGCATAAGATATCTGCACAACTCTTATGACAACAGGAAAAGGAAACAGTAAAATTCACTTGATTCTAAATGGAGGCTCTAAACAAAAATTGCTGAAGCTGTGAGTGCCATGTAGAAAGTGGAGTAGCTATGCCATGCCTCTATCACTTTCTGTTATTTTAGTGCGATGATGTTTTCAAACACTAATTAAAAATAAGCACCACCTAGATATAACATGATATGCAAGTTCCAAGTCCACATTTTTCTGAACTCTGCTGCTTGTGTGCCCCTTCCAAAATGTGTGTGGGGAGGGATTGCATTTTCATAAAAAAGCTAAAAGAGGACTTACTAGTGTCACTGTCTCCATTGTTTCCTTACGCAGAATCTGAATCTGCCAGTGGGCATCTAATTCATACTGGAAAACTGAGCCACTATCGTTCCACTCCAGATATAATGTGTAAGTTGAAAAGTCAGGACTCAGACTAAGAATTTGGGGGGTGAGAGGAATAAATGCTTGAAAAGAAAGAAAAAAGCATACATTTCAAAATCATTACATAACATGATCAGCCACAGTGCCTGCAGATGTTCAATAGCTGCAGATATGAACTGGCTCACAGCCATACCAATGTGAAGTATGGTCTCATTAAGTAAGCTGGGTTGAGACTTGCCATTCCTCAGGTGGGAAATTTCCCAAGAACACACATGTCCTCTGAAGTTGTATTGGTTTCTTCTGCTGCATTAGGTGTGACCAGGGCTGGTATCCTTCTCTACCAAGCTGCTCTAACACACTCCTCTTTCCCACAGCTTTCTGTCAATGACTGGCTGAGAAAATCTCCTCCCCATCCTAGCCCCTCTTCCTATTGTATCTATATAAATGAGACTGTCAGAGTCTCAAGATCTAAATAATAAATTGTGAATGAAGTAACTATGCTTCCCATGTTCATTAGGAAGTACTGTGCTCTTGTGGAGTGGGTTCTTCACATGAGATAAAAGAGAGGCCCATTAGCCACTAAGGTCTCATGGTGCTTTTCGTGAAGGGTGACTGCTCTGCACAATTCCACGCTGGGAAAAATACATTCTAATTGCTTCTCCCATCTCTGCTTTAATTAGTGGATCCCCCTCCCAATTCCTATACTAAAAATGGCTATTTATAGCGGTCATTCCCAAGTGACTGTTCCAATGTGGGTACACGTCTAGGGCAGATGACTGAGCAAGAGAAACAGGACCTTGTTCCATGGTCCCACATCAGCAGTAAGTTCAGTCCTATGGCTCTGCTCTCTAGCCATAAACTAGCTCAGCTACTTTCCTCCACAATCAGCCCTAATTGTTGGGCTTATTCCCGTATTAAGTACTACACTCAGCAGAGGTACTGCAAGGTGGAGCTAATTAAACAGGGCTGACCAGCTCAGGGGCTTTACAGGGCAGACCACCCTGTTATAGAACTTTTTTTGGTGGTCCTAGTAGCAACAAGAGACACAAAGAAAGATATTGAGTCCCCTAAAATGTTGTGAAAATGTGGGGATAAATGGTGCTCAAACAGTGGTGGTACAAGGAAATAACTTCAAGGTGAGAATTATCACTGATAGGTTTTTTAGAAAACATAGTTCTCCCACCAGATTCCCAAACAAGTTAGCCTGAGAGAGTAAGTTGTTTTCTATTATGGTATCAAATATCATATTTGGCTACCATATTATGTATTCAGGAAAAAAATGCCTGTGCATGGTGGAGCACAGGGGAGTTCGGCATCTCAACAAAAGCAGCTCTTCATACAGGGAAATGCTGCCAAAGAAAACTATAAAATCATCGTATGCATTTCCAGAATGTTATAGTTAAGTGTTCATATAAAGCCATTAAACATGAACTTGATACTCACAAACATTTTTCTCATGCAATACAACTGTTTCAGTAGCTAAAGTAGTTCCAGAAGCATTTAGTGTGGTTATCTCTAGGGTAGTGGAGCCAATTGTGATGGGAATGTCTACTCTTTTTTCCTCAGTTTCAATACACACTGAAGAGGAGGACTCACTGAAATGATAATAAAGAACAATTAGACAAGTTCCCTGTGAATCAGGAAGTTAGAGAGCTCTCTCCTAAATTTAAAATTGCAAACCTTTAAAGATCCAATTTTTTCTCAGAACAGTAACTGAGAGAGAACAGAATCAAATGTCAGAAGAAGCAAGATTTGGATAGATTTTTGGCTATTTTAGATTGACTGAGCACCCTATTTTCTTTAAAAACAAGTCCCTTCAAGTTGTCTAACACAGGCTGACGAGGTTCCAAATTTGGGTACCAGAGATGGAAGGCATTCCAGGCAAAAGAAAAAAAGTGAAAAATTGTGACATTTTATTATTCAAAAGACTATTCCAACCCCTTACTCAGCTCCAATCAGTGTTTTATCAACCACCACCAAATAGCTTTTATTGTGTTTTTCTTATAACTTTTTGTGGTAGCGATGCGGGTGCCTAACGGATGTTTATCCCCATTTGGAGACAGAGCTGATGCTTCCTTTTGAGGCTTAGCCTATAGAGAAATAAGAGGGTAAAGCAGAATGTAAGTTATTTGGCACAGGGGATGCACTTTCTGTTGTGTGTACAGAATGCCCAGCAAAATGAAGCCCTGATCTATGACTGGGACACTTTAGCCCCATATAATTAAGGCTACTATCTAGTCAGAGGTCACAGCAGTCACACATCCCATGACTATTGGACCTCTGTGACTTCTAGGGCTTCAGGAGGCAACACTGTGTGTCCCGGCACTGCAACTGGACGTAGCTGGAACCAGGAAGCTGCAGCCCTCCACCCTGCATCCTCTGCCAGGGGCTGCAGCTGGGGCCATGGGCCTTAGCCCAATGACATTCTGGGCGTGGCAGGGGCTGCATGCCCTAAGCCCGCCATGGCAGGCATGGGGATAGGAGGGTGTCACAGCATGTCATTTCCCACTTATGGGACTCCATTTCTTCCCCCTGCCTAACCCTTCTCACTGGTTATTTTCAGTTAAGTTATGAATAGGACATGAACTCTGTGGATTTTTATTTATTGCATGTGACCTGTCTGTGACTATTACTACAAATAACCATGATATAATCTTAGCCTTATCCATAACTAACCATCATTTTGATGGATAGGATTGGACTTGAGTCCCCACTCTCCTTATCATTTTGAATGTAACTGGAGCGGGGAAAAGCTTGGAAAGTTTCCAGATCTTCCTCTTGGGGGGAGTAGAGAGGGAGGAGAGGAAGAAGTCATAACAATGCCCAACTTCCTGCCAATTAGCTATCACTTGCTTAGATGGGACCCTGGAGCCTTCCCCTTTTGAAGTGGTTTGTGGAGATTGATAAGGCCAATGCACCCGGCTCAGTCTTAAGTGCTTCAGGACAACTAACCCTGCCCACTATGTAGAGATTATTTCCAAAGGGATCTTGGTCACTGAGAGTATCAGGTGAAAGTCTGCTGGATGGGATTTAGCTGTTACTGAGCTCCCTTTCAGTGGCGCCCAAGAATGTCTCCTCACCTTACAGCATTCTGTGCATGCTCACTCCACCAGACAAAGGGAAAAAGGAATAGAGACAGCAGCTTACTGGGTGATCTTGTTCAGGAGACAGAATCCCAGAAAATTTGCTCCTCTAAACAAGATGATGGTGAGGGGATTCAGTGTGCGCGCGCGCGCACACACACACACACACACACACACACACAGAGAGAGAATGTAAGCACATTAAATTGACACTCTCTCTATACCACTATAGCCAAGTGTGAGAGGCAGGGAAGAGATTCAACCAAGCCCCGGAGCTGCATGAACAAGTCTGAGCTATCTTCACTACGCACAGGAGAGAGGCATAGCTCGAATATCAGAACCAGGAAAGAAGTCAGGATCTAGAAAAGTCTTAAAACCTCATCCCTAGTGCATGACACAAAAAATTGGCAGATTTTCATCCTGGTGAGTTACACATAGAATGCACAAAGGTTCTGCACATGTGGCTGAACCCCCCCCCCCCCCTCCAACTTTTTTAGTGTATCTTAAAAATCTAAAATTTACCCCATTTCAAAAAGTTCTTTCAATTTTGTGTTCTCCTCCAAAAGCATTTATCTTCAAATGGATTTAATATTTAAATTGGTTAAAAAAATGGGATTTTATTAAGCTGTAATCTAAGTTCCCTAAAGATATTTTCAGGTTTATTCTTAACACTTAAGGTCCCAAATATTTCAGCACAGAACACATTTCAGTCATTTCCTACACTATGAAGATATCCTTTTTGAAAACAGACAACAAGGGCCAAATGGACACACACAGATCTCAGAAGAAAGAACTCTCAACTCAATGTGAGGGAGTAGCAGGGTGTACTAACAAGAGAATCTTTGGCACACAGAGATCATTTTCTGGGAAACCTACAATTGCCCAATTTAGAACTGAAGACATTCAGAGCAGAAGACACCATCGAGCTGTAACTGATTAGTGGACAGATATGCTCTGAGAAACACAGGATGTTACAAAGGTCATGAATATGGATTGCAGAACAATGATTCCTACATAATTTGATAAGAAGAAACAATTACCTGTCCCAATAACAAATCTTATATGTCAGTCCAAAGTTTCCACTGGAGGCAGCATCCCAGGAACACGTCGTCCTGTTTAAATCATGTGTGATACATTTCAAATTCTGAAGTGCTTCTGAAAAACCTGAAATTGCAACATCTCTTGAGTTTACATGGCAGCAATTTAATGCTCTCAGACTGATGCTACAGATACACACATCTTACTGATTACCTCACACTTATTTACAATACTTTCAAACTTCCATTACATAGTTGAAGATCAAGACATGACCAATGATTTTGAGTGCACAAACAGAAACACCTTACAAAGTACAGGCAGTCCCCGGGTTACGTACAAGATAAGGACTGTAGGTTTGTTCTTAAGTTGAATCTGTATGTAAGTCGGAACTGGCGTCCAGATTCAGCTGCTGCTGAAACTGACCACCAGTTCCGACTTACATACAGAATCAACTTAAGAACCCCAAGCATCCCAAAGTCAGCTGCTGCTGAAACTGATCAGCGGCTGATTCCAGGAAGCCCGGGGCAGAGCAACTCTGCCTCGGGCTTCCTGTAGTCAGCGCTGGTCAGTTTCAGCAGCAGCTGAGTTGGGGACGCCTGGAGCAGAGCAGCTGGGATGCTGCCGGGTTGGTCCAGTAGCGCCCAGAGTGGCGCTGCGAGACCAACCGGCAGCGCCCCAGCTTCTCTGCCACAGGCGACGGAGAAAAGCCTAGTCTGCTGGGGGGGGGGGGGGGCGTACTAGCTGCGCCCCCCCCCAGCAGACCAGGAAGACGCGGGCGGCGGACCGAGATGCACAGCGGTCCCACCGCCCGGGTCCTCCGCGGCTTTGCTCCCAGTCTCCCTAGTCTGCTGGAAACCAGCAGACCAGGGAGACGGGGAGCAAAGCCTCTGAGGACGGCGGCAGCGGGACAGCCGCAGCGCCTCTGGGCTGCTCCGCTGCCAGAGCCCCACCACGGCTTTGTTCCGCATCTTCCTGGTCTGCAGACCAGGGAGACGCGGAGCAGCTTTTCTTGCCCAGGAGTACACGGGAGGTGGGACCGCGCGGTCCCGCAGTCCGTGTTCGTAACTGCGGATCCAACGTAAGTCGGATCCGCGTAAGTCGGGGACTGCCTGTACTCCTCTTGAGGAGGAGGATGGGTTCTCAACACACTCTGAAAAATAAGTCTCTTCCACGGTATCTCAAGTTAGGCACCCAAAAACTGAGGTCACTTTTTGTTTTGAAAATCTTGGACACTGAATAGTTCTGTACACAATTAATCAATGATATTACACTAGAGGAATAAGGGTATCAGAATTTAGCCCTATGTAACGAGCAGACTCCCTTCTGCCGGGATCTGTTCTCTCAGCAGCCTGGCCTCTATGAAGGGAGGCACACAGAAGATTTATGTGCTCAGAGCCATAAACCTGTTAGTATGTTCTCCCCTTCCACTCACAGATGTGAGAAGACTTTCCTTTGTTTCTGTTATTTTAATTTAGTTTAACGCCTGAGTCAACTAAATTCTTACTGTACCATGAAAGGACCCAATCCTAAGAGGTAATGCCAATTCCCCTTAATGTCTGAGGGGTGTCAATGAACATAAGAACAAAAACTATAGTTCATAGCTAGCCACATCACCACTGTTCTAAAAAGAAAATCCGAGTCTCACAGGAAGTTAAACAGCTTGTTAACATGGAGTGTGATGTGTACAATGCAGCCCACCCAGCTTTGACAAGGACAATTCAACTGTTGTAAGTCTGGTGAATTAAACTCATCTGGCTTCATGAGTTCTTAATAATCCAAATACTTCAAATGTACCTACACAGGTTTGTGTAGGAGAACTTGGGAGGAACAGAGAGCAACAGAATCCTATTTGCTATATTAAAGCTGAAGACAGAATACTTAAATAGCAGGTCCAGGGCCTCTCTTATAGCTTATAAGACCTTCTACAATGTGTAACTGTGACCTTCTATGATGGGTTCCTCCCATGTGTGCAGGTGTTTGGCCAATGGAGTTGTATATATCCAGTGTCCAGAGCCCTCAACTCTACCAGTAAACTTACAATACTCTCTCATATAGTCTAGCCTAGCCAGCACTGCTCTATGGTGTTTAGGCCCTATGCATAGCAGAACTGAGTTTCTGTTGCCCTACTCGCTGTATAATCATTAACAACACCAGAACATATAAATTGCCACCATTGTGGAGGCAGGAGCAACCAACTTTGCAATGGTGTTAAAGGCTACACAAGATGCATGAAATATTAGACACAGCATTTCTACTCTTAAGATCTTTCATGCCAAGAGGGGCAGCATTATTTGACCCTAAGTATATAATAAATGCAGCACAATTATAGAATATGCGCATCTCATAAAAGCAAGCAATCTAGCAAAATCATCAAACTACACTTACCTGTCTCTTGACTGTAAATTAAACTCAGCAAATATAAGAAAACTATTGCTAGGCGACATCGGAGACTTGGATTATCCCACATTCTTTTACCATTTACTATTTAGGATGGCAGCCTCAAGCAGGAATCAATTTCATTTCCACATAAATTTGCCAGTTCTGAAATCAAAGACAAAACAAATCATCTCTTTAAAATCATTGACACCCACTGCTATGCCACAAAAATATACAAGTTTTCTATAGATGTACAAGACTGAAATGTCCACCGTATTACTTGTACACCTGCATCAGTAATTTCAAAAGGCTTGGATAAAAAGTTAATAAAGAGCAAAAAAAAATCACTCCAAAAGAAATATGGAACTGGGAGTGAACATTCCAAATGTAAAAAAAAAAATCACAAAAGTAGAGCTAGTCAAAAATGTTACTTTTTCCACGCCTGTGAAAAATTTCAACACAAATGAAAAACATTTTTTTTTTGAAGAACCAACTATTTATTTTAAAGATTTGAAGTTTTCCATGGAAAGTATACACTTTCAACGGAAACTCTAGTTTTGCTGAAAATCCAAATTTCCACTGAAAAGCAGTTTTGCTTAAAAAAATCCAAACAAACCCTAAATTGCACTACACAGAATCCCTTTGCACAGAAAAAGAACCACTGCAAGAGAGTCCTGACACATCGAATCATTGACAACCTCCCCTTTATCTAGTTAGGATAACTTAAAATTGTTATACAGAGGAATCTTTCTAATAAAATAGCTCATTCTTAACCGATGTCATCAATACTTCTCAAATTAAACTAGACAAGCACTGCAGCAGAACATGCTCATGGACATCCCAGCTCTTCTTATAGACAAATGCAGTCCATATTGAAACATCTAAATACTAGGCTACCAAAAGCACTAGTGATTGGGACTTTTTGTTAATCTAAGAGAAATATGGAACAGGTGAATTACAAGAAAGCCAATGACAAGATGTGGTTCTCCAAAACATAGGTACAAGGTAATGACTCACTTTTTTCATATTCCTCCACCTACCTAAAGTCTTTGCATCAAGATTCAAACTCACTGTTTACTCCTTTTAACATCTCTTGCTCAGTATCTCCTCCTAGTACCTACCTCTCTCTCTGCCTATAAACTTCCCCCAAATCTCTTGCCTAACCACATCTTTTCTTTTCTCCACTTTTCTTCAGTACTGGCCTCAGGCCTTTCTTTGCTTGCCAAGCAGCCTCCATCACCACAATCAACTCCTTCTTAGTATAGTACATATTTCTTTTACGAGGACTTTCAAACATAACCAAGTACTGTGGGAATGTGTAAAATTTGAATTCTATGTATAGTTGTCCAGTGGAGGATTTATGCTGGAATAGGTTTAAATGTAGATTATGTTAGGACTGTCCTGTACAACTTAGACTAAGTACCTGAGGGGCAGAAAACATTTCCCCTTCACACACCCCTTAAAAAAACAAAAAAACAAAAAAACACACACACTGACAAAAGGGAACCAACAGTTGTCACTTCTTAACCAATGTGTTTTTGCAACTTTATGTCAGCCTCCTAAAAGTCAAAACCATCTACATTTTTGGCTATGCAAGTGGACAATATGTTATTTTAAGATTTGTGGGTTGAGGGTTTTACCAAGTTATCTTTTCAATGTTTGGCAGCTTCTATGGAACAAACTTTGTTTGACCTTTAGTCATGTTTAATAATTAGCCTCTGTCAGTTTTTGCTCACAAAGAGGAAGTTGGGCAAAGCTTATCCCCAACACTCATTCTGCCCCTTCTGCACGGACAAATTCACTTTTTTGTCAATGTTGGAAAGATTTGAAAATAAAAAGATTTAATACAATTATAAACAGTATGGTTGCAGTCTAGTAAACGGCCTTATTATATTGAAGAGCCAAAAACATTAGATGAAAAAGACGTAAGCACATACAACTTGCTACCAATTCATCTCCCTGTAAATCCAGAACAGAACCAGTTCCTTAATTTGTGCGGCATACTTTTAAAGTGTCCCAGGTGACAGAATTTCAAGTCTCACCTTAGAGCTCTATTTCACAAACTATGGCTACGTCTAGACTGCAGGCTTCTTTCAGAAGAAGCTTTTCCAGAAGAGATCTTCTGAAAAAAATCTTTGCTGAAAGAGCGTGTCCACACTGCCAAAGCACATCAAAAAAGTGATCCGCTTTTTCGAAAGATGCATCCATTCAGTGTGGATGCTTATCTCACATTTAAGCTGTGATTACTATGGACAGAGTGGGCACCAAGGCACCTGTGCTTTTTCCTCTTCTTCCGAAAGAATTCCCGCTTCCCCGTCCACACATGCCTTTTTCCGAAAGAGCTTTCTTGGAAAAAGTCTTCTTCCTTGTAGAAACATGTTTAACAATGTCAGAAAAACCCTCTGTTCTTTTGATTTTTTCCAAAAGAACATGACTGCAGTGTGGACATATGTGAAGTTTTTTCGGAAAAATGGCTGTTTTCCTGAAAAAACTCTGTTGTGTAGACATAGCCTATGGGTCCTGGAAGAGTTCTAGGTGGGTTGAGGGCCCAGGATGGAAGGGAAACCTCGGGAGGGGTGGGATTGGAGGTACAGAGTAAGCCCATCTACCATTCTTCCCACAGCAATGGTTCCTGTCCCTGCTGAGATAGGAGAGATCCCAGCTCTGGGCATTACAACTGGGTACCCAGGATCTCATATGATGAGTGGCCAGGCCAAAACTGGGTGCCAGGCCACAATGCCACTCAAATTTGGCCCAGCCAACCCTCTGTCATGACAGAATCTAGGCTGATGTGGTGACGCCATGAGATCACAACATCTGAGCACAGCCCCATGGGACAGGAGCTGCCACTAACGGTTGAGCATTGGATAGAGTCACTCTCCAAATATCCCTCCCCTCTGCACCAAGTCAGGAGTAGAGTTTGGTATCAAGGCGAGAGTGCTGCTGCAGGTGGTCGGTGCTGCCTAAGTACACAAGAAGGAGGTGGCAGAGGATGAAATTGGACTATGTCACCCTACTCCTTGTCCCCTGATTTGGACAGTGTGTGTGTTTCAAACAAAAAAAAAATACAGTTAGTGAGTTGCCTTAGTAAAAAGTTGAGGAACTTTAGCAGTATCAAAAGGTGAAATTAAGCCAGTGTGGCCCAGTAAGAAAGTGGCCAGCTGGGGATGGGCTGATCCAGCTCCCATACTCCTGTCCTTACTCCCCAAAGCTGAAGTTAGGAGCAAAGTGGGGGTTGCAGTACAACAGGATCTGCAAGTAATTTAAGTTACTTTCACCCCCTGAGTAGTAAATACCTGAATAATATTCATCATCACATATTTTCTGGCAGGTTTCCATGCCCCTTTTAAGGTCTTATGTCCACCCTCTGCTTCTGTTGCCATTCCTTTTGAGATTTGGCACTGTCAGCCATTTTGAAAGAAAATGATTCATTTTTATATTTGGTTTGACACAAGTATAGAGAAAAAGTGGGAAAGAACAGAAGTTATAAAAGATTTTTGGTTAGGTTTAGCTGTTGGCCAGTTTGAAAGAAAATAGTTTATTTTTATGTTTGGAGAGGGGACTGTTTTCAGAGAAGTTTTTTTCTAAAATATGGAACTGAGTCCTTAAATAAAAGAATTTTTAAAAGAGAAAGATGCTTGGCTAGGTTTAGAGAAAAAGTTAAAAATAGAGGAAAGTTCTGTGTTTAGTCATTTAGGGATATGAAAGTGTAACTGTGTGAACTGAATTGAAAAAGAACAAAAACAGAAAAAATTAAAGAAGAGAGAAAAATTCTGTGTTTAGTGACAGTGAAGTTTGTTGTAAAGATGAGTAAGCACAGGGTAAAAAGATCACTACTGAAGCATTTAAAAAACACTTAAATATTAAATATAAAGGTAGTTGATGAAAAACATTCAAAAAAGTTGTTTTAAAATAATAAATAATATAAAGGTAGGTTAAAAGATAAGCATTTAAAATATTAGGTGAAAAAGAGCATTTAAAAGTTACTTTGCAATATTAAAAGGGCACAAGGAAGAAAGAGACATTTAAAATGAGGGAAAGACAGTCCACTGCAAATGGCAAAGATAAGAAGCATACGCTGAGGTAGAAAAAGCCTAAATAAAGTAAAGAATCAGGGAAGAGAGGTAGGGAGGAAGAGAGAGCTTACCCTTGAGGCTGTTCCTGAAGAAAGAAAGAGCTCCCAAGGCTCACAGCCCCGCCCCCCAAGTTTAGTTATCCCCACCTCTGGGCTAGATCAAGCCAAAGCAGTTCTACAGCGGCATCAATCATGGAATAGAACCAATCCTCTAGACCCAAGATTTTTAAACAAGAGCCAACTAACCCCACCTCCTTTAGCTGTCTTATTCTTATCTTAAAAACCAGACCCGCAAGCATCTTTTCCACCATTTAATACTTTTACCAATTAGTTTCAATTAAAAAAAATATGCTGCAGAAACAAACCAAGGTTCAAACATTAGTGACAAACTTAATATAACTACTACTTCTATTTGTTAAGAAGTGACAAAAGAAACAAACTTCTCTCGGATCCACTAGTTTACAGAATGAGGGGAACATAAACTAGCTGTTATTGAGTGTCTGTGGTTTTAACTCCAGGATGTTTCCGTGTATTCATTTTTTTTAAATTGAAACACACTTGTAAAAATGTTAAGTGAAAGGATGTATCTTCATATAGGCTTGTCTTTTAAAGTATTTATAAAATATAGCTTAACATTCCAGTAAAATAAATCTTAAAATAGATTTCAGTTGTATTTTTTAAAAAGTGGAGAAAGAAGCATCCTTCATATATCTGATCCACTGGTTCATAGGTGCCTAAAACATAATCCCACATGTGAAAATTCTAAACAAACACATGCTTCTTCAGATAGGCTTGTCTTTTAAAGTGTTTATTTCTTTACAAAACTTAATGCAACCTTCACTTGTATTTCTTAAGAAGTGGGGAAAGAAATCTCTCTTTGATCCAGTGGTGTACAGAATAAGGGGAATATAAACTGGCTGTTGTTACCAACTTATGATTTTAAATATGTTAAATAGAGAAATGCTTCTTCAAAAAGGTTTGTCTTTAGGCCTCTTCATAAAATATAGCTTAAATTTCTAGTAATGAAAAATTAATATAACTTTCACCTATATTTGTTAAAAAATGGGAGAAAAAAGCAGCCTTCTTTCTGATCCACACTGGCACTGTTTTTGCTACCATGCTGGTTCAAATTATCCTCCCTAAAATATAAAGACTTTTTTATCCCTATAAATTACTTTTTCACCATTTTAATCCTGTTTCTGCAGGCTAATTTTTTATTGAAATACACATGTAAAAGTGCTAGATGAATGACTTATCTTTAGATAGGCTTGTCTTTTAAAGCATGTATTCCTCTACAAAATGTATATAATGTTCATGTTATTTCTTAAAAGGTGGGTGAGAAGCCAACTTCTTTATTCTGATACAGTTTTGTGAATTCAATGCTACATCTCAGTATTTCATGTATATTTGCCTTTCAGTGCCTTCACACCAGATTTGTTCATACTGTTTTGTAATTAGAAAGATATTTTAACTACTTCTTTGCAAACTCAACTTAGCACACAGGGCCCATATTTTTTCAATTTCAATTTTATACATGAAAAAACTGCTTATACACTTTGGGAACAAAGTGTACAATCTGCATATCCAACTCACACCTGTGCTTATGTAAGTACCACCAGGGAGATTTGAACCTGGGATCTCTGGAGCTTAGTATTGGTGCCTCTACCCTTGAGCTATAAAGCCAGCTGGCTCTCAGCCTAAACTGCCACTATATGGGACAGTAAACCACACTAAGTATGTAGGTTACACATATATAAACTCCAAGATCTCATAATTTGGCTTTTGTTTCCTAAAAAAGAGGGAAAAAAAGAAAAATTTAAGTTTGGTATTCAAATTAATTAAGTGTCCTTTCCATTAGCAACACTGAAACTGTAAGAAACACAGTATGCTCCCACCCTCACTGGAATCAGTGAGAGTTTTGCCACTGAAGTCAATAGGATCAAGTTTTGATCCTTTACAACTATAGAATATTGTGCCAAGTCTCTCTGTTTCACTGTGGTAAGGGCTGGAGTTCTGACATAGCTCAGTACTATGACAACAGCATGTTTATGCCTTGGAGAAAACAGGCTTATCCCTGAAGTACTGTTGCTACAAGCAGGTGTAAAACGCATTTACTAAACTGCTCTGCTGTGCAAAGTTACAAAACAACATTTTAGCAGAGACATACTAGAAGTTCAAACAACACTAGACATCCCTAAATCATTTGCCAAAACAGTTTGTTTCTGTTTCTAACTCAGTGAGACACTAAAACAATAAATAAGAGAAACATATGTACACATATGCCAGAGTATTAAACGCATATTTTACTAAATATAATCTGCTACACAAAATATAGACTAATTGACTCTTGCTTATTCTCGCCAGTTCTTCAGTGAACTATAACATGTACTACTAGAAGAGTCACATATTGTAAATAAAATGTCAGGGAGGAAAAATCCAGTTTTATAGGTTTCCATTTCAGCTATAAAGATACAAAATACATGAAGTAAGTCTGAAACAGAAAGTTCTTTTTCCTTTTCATAAAAGCTGCCTCCAGTCCCCTAAAGCAAATTCACATGAGAGTTAAAAGATCCTTCATTATCGGAGTGGAATATTATAAATGAACCATACAGCAGATTCGATTCTTAAATCTACATAAACCATAAAAGGTTTAGCTTAGCAGTTATATGATATGCATGCACTAGAACACAATATTGTATCCATTTGTTAACTAAAAGCAAAATTTTACGCCACGCTTCTCCAGTTATGTTAGAAGTGACAATGGTTTTAAGTGTAAGGGATCTTTACTGATATACAGTAGATTCATTTTCAAGGGTTTTTAGAAAGCAATCTTTTACTTTAAATGTAAAGAGAAAAAAAGGCTCTGTTAAACAAGACTGTATGCCCAAAGGCATATTTTTTTTTGTAGTCTCTAAAACGATACCATTTCTAGAGTGAGAATGTAACAGCCATTCTTGCAGTATATAAAGGTCCATGTTGTGAAAAGAGCTAAGCTCTTCTCTAGTAACG
The DNA here is from genome assembly GCF_052426305.1 of Pelodiscus sinensis. Classification (NCBI taxonomy): domain Eukaryota; kingdom Metazoa; phylum Chordata; order Testudines; family Trionychidae; genus Pelodiscus; species Pelodiscus sinensis. The sequence continues at coordinate 105,420,641 of NC_143057.1, read as the reverse complement.
GCTTTTATTCCATCCACCTAAAAAGACACTCACTTTAGCTCTCTCAAAAGCGACATTAATAAAGATCTCCTCAAATGCAAAGAACTTACATATAGAAGGTTCAGTTATTTACCAGCATACCATAATAGACAGACAAGGCAGACCACTTCTGATAGCAGCATGGGTGAAGTTATTACATTGACCTTTAGGGTCTGATCAGTAAAGTAGGAACTGGTCCTTACTAAACAGGGACCATCCTCAAAAGAACCATTAATGATTTAATGAACAGCTGACTAGAGAGGACTAACTTGTACCCATGTTTTGATACATTCAACACAGCTATTTGTGGGAGTACTGGGTAATACGTCAGAGAGAGAAAGGAGGAAAGCATTCCTGGGTGAATACAATACACCTAGTAATAAATGTATGAGAAACTTGTATTGTGCTTTATGACTGTGTACTCTGCTATGAGGGAACAGGTTTTTTTCATTTCATTTTCTCAGCTTGTCACAAGACCTGTAAACACATGTGCACTGATTAATTGTCAGTATGACCCCACACTCCCATCCCAATCTTGATCCCCATTTTGGAGCCAAAATCTCTCCCACAGCTTGCACCCCAATCCTCCCAAACATAACCCCATACTCCTATCTCCAGCCCAACACCATAGCCCACACCGCTTCCACAGCACTGAACCTCCTCCTGAATCTGTAATTCCTCATCCCAAGCCCCACCCCAGCTGGAGCTAAGGATGTAAAAAAAAAAAAAAAAAAAAAAAAAAAATAGATAAAAAACAGTAGCCGTGTAACTGATCAAAATTCTATTGGTTACACAATTAAAAGTTACCTGGATATAGAGGTAGGGAGAGAGGGAGGTGCAGGAGGGCTTCTGGGCTGCCAACAGCCACCGGCTGCCACCAGCTCCAGCAGGATCCGGGTTGACACCAGCAGGCTCTGGGCTGCTGCCTGCAGAGAGTTAAATTCTTACATCCCAAGCAGACACCTTCAGCTCTTCCTGCACCTCACTTCAGCTCCAACTCAGAGCTCCTTCCCACACTTTGAACCAGTTGTATTTTGGCCCCACCCAAAGCCTAGGATTAGCCCTTAAGTTTTTACTGAATGTTTGAGGTACCCAGCTGACTTTTCTGTGGGGCAATGGTCCCTGACACAAGGGAAGTTCCCCACCACTGCACTAGATGATTATAATGGTTCCTTTTGCCTAAAATCTCTAAGTTAGGGTAAACATTTAGAAGCTTACTTTTTTATGTTTTATGTCTGAACTAAAATTGTGTTTTCCATAAGCAGATAATGAAGAACAATGAACATCTGCACAGAAACCTTGAAGAAAGCTTTTTTCTGATTACAGGAAGATGTCACGAGGCCATACAATTGGTGAAGGAGAGGTATCAAATGTTGTATGGAAAATTTGTTCTACAACAACTTACGAAAGTTATAGGAAATTTGTTTCTTTCCCCTCAAGTTTATGTTGAACCGGATTAAATTTACCACCAAGTCAGCCAACTTAAGGTGGAAAATATTATAAGGGAAAATGATTAGATAGAGGGGCAGTGAAAGTCTAAAGGATCATGGAGATTCACAGAGCATTTGACCCAGAGCAGTAGTGAGCAGCCACAACTTCCAACTCAGCCAAAGAGAATTGCAGGTACTTGATAGTCTCAGACCCTTGAAGCCAATAAAGAAAGGTTTGGGGCCCTGGTGAAGGGCAGCAGGGAAATGAAGTAAATGTTCTCTTTTTTTACTTAAATGGAGTTATATGTTTTTTAAAATAAAGGAATTAGCAGCCAAAAGAAGAGAACACCCCCAGAGAAAAGATGCAAGTATCATATTACATTATGTATTGCATAGTACCCTACTACTGCAGAATGCACAGGCAAAACGCCTCCAAAAATTTCCCCTAATTACAAATACATGCCAGAAATGCACATTTCTGGGAAACAAAAACACATTGCCAATACAGCTGACAGTAAAGATAATAGTAATAGAAACAGAAGATGAACTTTTTTTTTTCTTAAGAATAGGCTTTGCTGACCTTCCGACATTCTGTCCTTGGCTTTCAAATTAATTGATGTGATACAGAATGAAAGTAGAATTAATGATCATGCCAATATTTTTCTTGGCTTTTCTTCAATGGAATGCATTCTTTTCCAAAGAAATTCCCAAACTTAAGACACAAATCTCCCTTTGGTCACCTAAAATGCAGGCTTTCTTTCTGTGTTTTTTTATTATGGCAGTATTCCAGAGCACAAAAAAAAAAAAAAAAAGGGAGACATGAAACATTAAATGAACAGTTTGTGAAGAAGAAATGAATCCCCGTTGGGGAATCTATTTTCCACCCAATTCCACAGAATCGATTCAGGGACCGGACTGTTTCTCTTTTCTGAGGCAGACAGACTCATAGAATGAAATAATTCTGATCAGAACTTATGTATATACATGTTTCTCAGTCATTTGCAAAGATGGAAAAGGATGTCTTTGTAAAGTCAAGGAAGAGAACAGGACAGTTTGCTCGAATATTGTACTAAAATACAATAGGAGAGTGCTTGGGCAGCTCTTTGAACACTTTGCAGCTAACACTTCTTGTATAAGACAAATACAAGCATCCCAGAGGAGATGAGAGAGGTACCACAGCAGTTTCCTCCAGCTGCAGAGTTGCAGTGGAGAGTCTTTCAAGGATTAGGAGTTACAACTGCATCACATATGCTGCAGTAGCCCGATTGTTCCTGTGACAAGTGATCTGAGAATAGAGCAGAATTCATTCATGTGAAGGACTGAGACTTTCATAAAAAACATTTTGCAAGTGATTTGTCATGAATGCTGTTTACCAATGGACATTTTTCAAACGAGTAACAATCTAATCTCACCTGCAGCACCATTCTGCTGTGGGAATTAAGGATGTTAAGTAGCGAGTAAATGACTAATAACCTACTCGATACAAATTGTGTCCAGTACACGATTAGTCAAAAAGGGGCCAGCTGCCCTCTTGTATGAGTGAATAGAATAAAGCATTTCACATAGGTAAAAGGTTTTGAGTCTTGTTGTGTCGTACAGAAAATCCCCCTTTTTGTTTTCCCTTGCATGCTATCTCTCTATCCATCTGTCCTTAAGGTGTGAGCCCTTATCCTTCAGAAATAAGAAACATATGCAGGAAAAACAGGAACCAAAATTGCTTAATTGAATTGCTGAATACAGTGCTGAAGGCATTTGGGACGAAGACAATGGCAGGAGATTTCCCTTGTTCTAGGGTTGCCAAGTGATTTAAAAAAAAATACTGGAGACACTTGACATTACATCACAATCTATAATACACCTTATTTAGAAAATACCAGACATTTATATTTTCTCAAAATGTTTCCCGAACAGAAAGCTCAAATACAGAACTGTCCAGGTCAAAACCGGACACCTGGCAAACCTATGTTGTTCACGTGTGTGTAACAGGACAGGAAACATAGAAGAAACCTAAAGAGTATAACAATGCTGTAGGAGTCATTCCCAGAGTAAAAGGAGGACACAAAAGTGCAACCAAAAGTTGTACCTAGCAGGTAGGCCAGTAAAAAGGGTACCAAGAAATGAAAAGTTTAGATATAGTGAATAAAAATAAACCTAAGGTGAGCATATGCTAGGATTTTGGGGAAAAAATATTAACTGTCCCACCACTCTATTCTTCATAAATCTTGTATTAAGTTAAAACAGATCCCTGATTTGGTTGTAAAACTGACACTGTTCTCATAACATGTTCTAACATTGGAGATAGCAATGGGACCATTAGTGCAGACTGATTGCTAGTATTCTAACCTCTGAGGGTAAGATTTCATAAAATACAAAGAGGACTTTCAATGGGAGTTGATTCTTATTCTTGAATTGAAAATCTCAGCCTGTGCTGTCTAGATTTTCTCCATGCAGGTGGTTAAAATACCAACCCACTCATCATTGCTACATTTTCAAGAGTCGCATCAAGAAAAAAAAATCTACTATAGACTGGGAATTTCAGGAAGACTCTTCCACAGAAGTGAATCAGCCTTCACATTATCCTATGAGATAAGGATCCTTGGGCAGAAGAACACAGATTCCTCTGCCATAGGGCACATCATTTCCAGAACTGCAGATGCACTGCACCAGTATTAATGAAAACTGAGTTTAAGGGGCTGAAGGTACTCTATCAACTAAGAAAGAACAATTATTTTCATGCCTTATAGCTGAATATATTGCATGATGGAAGCTACTGTAATTGTTGAAAAAGAAGTGACAAGCAATAGGAATTTTAAATGAAATTTTAAATGATTAGAGCCAAAAAACGTGACACCTACTGTAAATGATAACAATAATGTCATCTTATGGTGAAGGACTCTACTCTTATCTTCTGAATCTGAAAAAATTGTGCTTGCTTACTATACTGGAATTCAGTGAGCTCCTACACATCCCTGAATTCTTGAACTGTGCAGCATATTAACTGAACAAGTACACTGACCAAGGACATAAGTTCAGGATTACTTAGGACATCCGAGTACCCACTACACGTTTTCAGCACTTTGGTTTTATACTCTAAAGAACACACACAGAACATTGCAAATTTTTGGGAGGAGATTTTTTTTGAAAATGCGATTCTGTCATTCTGCAACTGTATTCTACTAAATATATCATATTTAATCATTTCATATATCAAACACTCACAAACATGACAAAATATGGTCTGAAATCTCAGCAATATATTTTTGTTAATATTAGAAATCAGTACACTGTCATGACAGCAAAGTTTTCAGAACAGAAAATTATTTACAGGAAAACTGCCACCAGACCCACTGACTGGGGTGGAGGGGGTAGAAGAGGGCAGTTTCTCCAAGACCCGACAATTCCAAGGAGCCTGGGGCTCCAGCCACCGCCCCAGGCAAAGTTGCAGCAGCAGCAGCCAGAGTCCTGGGACCTTTAAATTGCTATTTGAGTGCTACACGGCACACTCTGGGCAGCAGTAAGAGTTGCAGGGGCAGGGGATGGGGGGGTGCTGCCACATTTTAGGCAGCAGTTTAGCCCCACTCCTTCTGCCCTCAGCGCCACCCCTTCTTAAAGGTGTGGAACTCTTGCCGATGGGCCAGCAGAGGTTGTTGGCTCAGCTGTTGTCCACTGGGCTCAATAGTTTGTGTACATAGTTACAGAAGGAAGAGAAATGAATCTATGAATCTTGTTTGGTTATTACGCTAGGGTCTTACACAGCCCTCATCTATATGCATGGTTCAGCTGATGCCATGGAGAACCTACCACATGAACCAGCTACTGAATGATCAAGGAGTAAAAGGAGCACTCAAGGAAGATGAAGCTATTGCAGAGTAGCAAACTGAATTCTTGACATCAGTCCTCACTGCATAGGATGTAAGGGAGGTTCCTACACCTGAGCCACCCTGGCAATTGCAGGCCAGTGAGATTATTTTCAGCACGAAACAAATGGGTTGAAACTATAGTAAAAAAAAGAAAATTAACAAAGAGATGAACACAATAGATTGGAGAAGACTCAGTATGGCTTTTGTAAAGTATAAACACCCATCTATCAAAATGCTTTGAGAGTATGAGCAGGTGATCCAGTTGACATTGTGTACTTGGATTTTCAGAAAGCTTTTTGACAAGGTCCATACCAAAGACTCTTAAGCAAAGTAATCAGTCATGTGATCAGAGTAGATGGACCACTGGTTGGATCAAACCTACAATTCTCAATACTGTGGAGTTAAGTTACATGCTTTATTGGAAAATTTAAGCTAAAAAGGAAAAACTTGACTATCAAAAAGCAACACGTCTGTTAAAATAAGCCTTCCAAATGCAAAACAAAAAACTGACCACAGGGGCATCCATAATTAAACATAAGATTATTGGAAAATTTGATTTTCTATTGTGACACAGATAGAGGAATCACATATGGAAATACAGAATCTTTATTATAGTAATAAAATATCAAGAAATATTTTTCTGTACAGATTTCTATCATTAACTCATCTTTCAATGAAGCTTGAGTCTCTCCCATGTCTCCTACAACCAGCCACCAGAGGTCATCTGGTATCCCCCCACTTTCCTGGTTCCTACAGAAAGACTTTTTCCTCCTACTGGCAAAAAAGAATTTGCTCCCTCCCCCCCACCACACACTGAAAATTCAGGTACCTGTATTCTCCACCACCACCGAAGACTTTACGGCCAACTAGAGAATTGGCAGGTTTCTAACAGACTCCAGAAATTAAACCTGACAACAGATGAGATGTGATCACTATGGGTGTTTAACTCAAATGAGGGCGCAGGAAGTTTCCAAACCACATCTGTGTCATCTATAACATGACTCCACGAGACAGAAGACAAGACCTGACATTCTGAATATGGAAATTTAAAGAACAAAACAGAATCTTATTTAAACGTTTCCAAATGTCTTTATTCATCCTATGGCAGCCAAGGACCCATCAATAAATTACTTGAAATAAAAAATTGTGTTTGACTTAATTATAAAACAAAATCTGCTTCTTTTGCCTCTAGTATCATAATCAATAGAGCTACTCACAACAGTAAAGTTCAGCAAATGCCTAGTGTTTGCAGGACTGGGGTCTTAGTTCTGATGAAGGCTAAGCTCACATTTCTGGAATTATGATATGTATTTCTATATTTAATTTACTTGTAGGCAAAACTACTAGAAATAATATTTATTCTTTGTATTGCAGTGGGGGGTCTCATTGTGCAGAGTGCTGTACAAAGGGATAGTAAAAAAGAACATGCTTTAAATCACTTTAAAATTCTATTTTTAAAATATGTATGAAAAAATCCTCCTTTTATTTCTTTTACACTTTTTTTAAACAAACGACGGGGTGGATAACACTGATTTTTTTAGATAAATTTTTCTATTTAATGTAAATACATTTTTCTTTTAAAAATAAGCAACTTAATTAAATTTTAAATTATGACAACCTTTAGAGACTAAATTTAGGATACTCTATCAAATAATAAACTGAATTAAAAAGTAGTATTAAGTTCAGGCAGTCCCCGGGTTACGTACAAGATAGGGACTGTAGCTTTGTTCTTAAGTTGAATTTGTATGTAAGTCGGAACTGGTACATATTGTAGGGGAAACTCTAGCCAAACATTTCTCCAGAGCTCAGTTTTATTCTCCCACACCTCACTTCCCTCGGTCCTTTATTCTCAAGCTGAGGTGTCTGCTGAGAAGAGCCGCTCCGCGTCTCCTTGGTCTGCTGGGGGTGGCGCTAGCTTCACGTCTCCCTGGTCTGCTGGGGGGAAGCAGCTAGTGTGGGGTTGTCTCACCCCGTTTGTAAGTAGGGATCCGATGTAAGTCGGATCCATGTAACCCGGGGACTGCCTGTAGTACATGTTTTTACTGCAGTTTGTAAGTCAAACCACTAAACTTGCAGAAGTCACTGGCTGTGCATCTGGAATCAGAATTTGTTAAAGTACAAAAACAGCTTTTGACTGCAGAAACCTCCTCTATAGATGCAGAGATACTATGTCCTTCATTTCCATTTATTCATTTACTTCAATTCGGTTATTAGTTCATTCAAAGCTGTAGAAATTTCTTAGTACAGTAAAACTCCATTAGTCCGGCATCCAATGCTCCGGGACTCCTGATGGTCCGGCACCATAAGGAACCCGGAAGTGCTGGGGCAGCCGGACAGGCTTCCCCCATTCAGCTGCTGCTGAAACTGACCAGCAGCTGAATGGGGGAAGCCGGGAGCAGAGCAGCTGGGGTGCTGCCGGGTTGGTCTTGTAGCACTGCCCCTCGGGGCTGCGGAACCAACCCGGCAGTACCCCAGCTGCTCTTGGGGACGCCTGGGGCAGAGCAGCTGGAGTGCTGCCGGGTTGGTCCCGCAGCGCCAAAGGGGCAGTGCTATGGGACCAACCGGACAGTACCCCAGCTGCTCTGTCCCAGGCGTCCCCAAGAGTAGCTGGAGTGCTGATGTGTTGGTGCTGTAGCGCCGCCCCTCGGCGCTGCGGGACCAACCGGCAGCACCGCAGCTGCTCTATTGCAGGCATCCCCGATTCAGCTGCTGCTGAAACTCACCAGCAGCAGCTGAATCAGGGACTCCTGGGGCAGAGCTGGACTATCGTAAGGGGGGGCTATGGGGGGGTCTGGGGTGGCATCCCCTCCCACCCCACTCCAGACCCCTCATAGCCCCCCCTTCTGATAGTCCGGCATATCTGATAATCCGGCACCCCCTGGGTCCTAAAGGTGCCGGATTATCGGAAGTTTACTGTAGTTGAAAAAGAAGCAGGAAAACTTGTCCAATTCCCCTCTACAGATAAGAGCTATATGTTCTTAAAATAGTAAAGGACACTGATTACACTTCCTTTAGCTAGTAAACCACTTTTAAATGAAAAACATGTTTTGATAAACTTGAGGAAAAAATACATATCTAACATATCAGGTGATGTTATTCAACTACATTTTAAAATGCTGTGTATGTGCATTTTTAATTTAATTCCAATTTTCATTCAAATGCAGCTTGACACAAATAAGTGAAAAATTAGTCATAACCTAGTTAATAAGAAATGCATCATTTACCATTTTAACAATAAAAATGTAAAAGTAAAAATCAGAACCGTTTTACGTTAAGTTATATAATTGTTTTAGTAGAGGTGGATAACCTGGCAACCCCCCTACAACTCATTTTTGGGTTAGGACTCCTACAATTGCAACATAGTGAAATTTCAGATTTAAGTATCAGAAATAACGAAATTTACAATTTATAAAATTCTGTTACTGTGAAATTGGCAAATTTGGCAGGGCTCTAACTAACTGTTTCTATGCATCTCATTATCAAAATGCAAAACTAAATTATATCAACTAATGAAAATCAACCTTTCTTTAGGAAAATAATTAAAAATACAAATGCAAAATAAGAGTATAATGATCACTTATATCAAGGCTTCCTGCTTACCCATTTAAAGCATTATTAAGATCAGTGATTTAAGTCAATCTACCAGAATAATAAATCTCATTCCTTGGCCTCTTCTCTCACACACAAGCACATGCCACACAGTCAATCAATTCGCAATGCTGTGAGGGGAAAAAAGTTCACAGTGGTTTGACTGTAGTGGACTGTAGTTATCCAGACCTAGTTACATAGTCAATAATCAGCTGAATAGAATGTTGTCTATTTACATTAATTTACTGAAGTGATGAAACTGACACACTGTAGGCAGCTGTCAAGAGCTGAACTACTACATGGCATGCAAGGTTAAGTCACAGGAAATACTAATATAATACTAATTCATCAGAAAGTATGGATCTGTAGTTTCAGGAATATCTTGTTCCCTTGATTACTAGGAAATCAATTTAATTCTCGTAAACTACTCTCATTCTTTAAACATGTCTTAGACATTCATAGCTAAATGGATAATGCATGACCACTACCCACTATTCTGTGTATTATTTATTTAATATAAACCCCATAGGTAGGTTTTTAGTCTACTGATACAATAGTCATACATAATCATTGTCATCTTTTGAAGTACACTGAACTCAATACAGACATCACACATTTATTTCTAACATTATTATAAGCTTTCTCTATAGAGATTTTTTCTTCATTGTGTATTTTACAGAGTTCAGCCAGAGAAACAGTGACACTTTATCCACCAAGTCAAGGATGCTCTTCCTACTTTTTGATGTTCGGACATAATTAATACAACTAGTTTGAATTTCATGATGTAACATTTTAAAATAGTCACAACTGACTTTTTGTATGAAATGGTCCCCTTCAGCCAAAAAACTGTGGCTAGCTCACCAGAAAACTGGAGTCATAAACCCATTTAAAACCCAATAACCCTGAAAGCCTTTGGAGAGAGTTATTTTAGTTCTATAACCTTACATACTGAAGATCTTAACTTACGATTCTTGCAATCATTAAACTTTCAAGATTTATTTCAGTTTCAATTATTATATGCATTGAAAATGTTAAAGAGCAGTTATTTGGTAAATCGTGTAGTTGATACAAATTGTACCAACTACACAATTAGTTGATGAGGGGGCCGCTCTGCAGAGCTGCAGCGCAGGTAGCTCCCGGAGTCTGCTCGAACTGGGACTGAGCAGTCCCAGCTCGCACCGGTTCGGGACCACTGCACCTCTGTGCAGCTCTTACTTTATTTAAGATGCAAAGCCTCAGCAGTCCCAGAGCCAGTGTGAGCTGGGACCCCTCAGTCCCAGTTCACGCTGGCTCCAGGAGCCACCTATGCTACGGTTCTGTATTTTAAATGTAGTAAGAGCCACTGGGCAGCTCTTGGTATATTTAAAATGAAGAGGCAGCAGTCCCAGACTGGTGCGAACCAGGACAGCTTGGTCCTGGATTGCGCCAGGTGCAGCAACCCCTGTTCGCTGCGGCCCAGGCCCAGGCTTTTAAGGCAGTTCACCCCCCCAGCACCAGCTCCTGTCCCCACCACCCCCACTGCCTCTCATATAGAGTCAGCAAGGGGAGAGGAGCGAGTAATTGAGTACTCCATTCAACTACCTGATAATCTTATGCTTATCAGGCAGTCGAGTAGTCAGCTACTCGCTTACATCCCTAACATGAACACATAATACAGAACTATGTAGCACTTTAAAGTGCTACATAGTCCTGTATTTTGCTTCAGCTACACCAGACTAACACGGCTACATTTCTATCACTATATGAACACATAAGACTGCTGGCAGTACAATATACAGCATGTGATGACAATATTACATACTAGCAAACTAGGTTGTAAATCCTTCTCACTAGATTTGCTGTAGAGAATGTTTAAAGAACATTAGGAACATAAACATAAATTGAGTTCCTTACAAACATTTGCTCTTTGCACCTCTGGTATGGATGTGAACTTCACATCCCTGAAATTTTTTCCCAGTACCTGACATAGAACATTAAATATTCTTTATTTTCAAGTAACTCTTTTTGAAAAAAAAAAAAAAAACCAAATTACCAACAAAAACACAGCACATTATTATGGGCCTTCCAAAAAAAATAAGCTTTTTTTTTTTTTTTTTTTTTTTTTTTTTTTTTTAAAGAAAATCACTAGAACAGAGCTACTCAACATTGGAAGCATCAGGGGCCACGATGATACTCCCAGCACATGACGAGGGCTGCAACTTAAGTGGGGTTGCATATACATGCAAATAGATAGGCAAATAGCTTCTTTCACACTGATGGGCATGAATACAAAGATTAAGGCAAGACTACACAACACAGAGGCCCCATTTAAGTCAGTTCTGCTGATATTAATAAAATGCAATATATATCCAATTTCCATCCATATCACAGCACCTTTAATGAGTAATGACAGTCCAGGAATTTAACTATTAAAACGCATAACATAAGACCATTATATTGACTCACCCTTGAGGAGCATGTTCCCAGCGGAGGCTATGTTCTAAGGATCCCACCCGCAGGCTGCATGCTGAGCCCCACATAAACCCAAACCACAATGCGGTCCACAAACAAACAGGCTATGGGCCGTATGCAGCCCACAGGCCACATGTTGAGTAGCCCGGCATCAGGAGGTTTTCCATACCCAATACTCAGGATTGCATACACAAACTTCAAAGGAAATTAATGAATCATTTCCAGTAATTCGATCTAATTTACAGCCAGCAAGGAAAAGACTAAAAATAGTTTTCATGTGAAAGAATCAAAGATCCGTGCCAATTATTGAAAAGATGAGTGTCTAAAGAGCCTTAGAATGTTGTTTTGCAATTATACCACAGCTGATCTTATATAAATATTGTAAACTTTAGTAACACCTCCCCCCCCCCCACACACACAGAGTCACACACCTTGTTCACATGTTTACAGTTGCAAGACTGGGAGTAATTTTATTCAGATTAATAAATAACATGCTCACAAATTTTGCATTGTAGATAGGGCACGATTGGGCACTAAGAGCAAAACTGAAAGTCTATAGTAGTAAAGGCTAAAGATGTGAAGGTTTTGGTTTTTTTAAATTAGTGGTAGTGGTATATAAATGTTGGTTCCAGCATGTTAGAGAGATAAGATGGATCTTTATTGGACCAATTTCTGTTGGCAAGAGACACAAGCTTACAAACAAAACACTATAAACAAACATCTGTGTATAAATGTACGTATAAAAGGGGAAGTCAACATTATCCTTCAGATAACCACTAAGAAACTGGTCCTGCAAACACTGTGGGGAATACCGTGAATATACCCCATTATTTTCAAGAACATATTTGCAGAAGTAAGTTTTACAAAGTAAATTAAGAATTTATCCTCAAAATACTTAATAGGGAATATTAAGTAACCTTAATAATTATTATATCAAAACACATATGTACATATGGGGACTGGACTTGTTGACCTCTCGAGGTCCCTTCCAGTCCTAGTGTTCTATGATTCAAAGGGTAAGCAAAAAAAAACCCCAAAGGCTTTTTTTAAAAACCTTTAAAAACTCAGCTAAGTTTCCTACATGGGTATTTCCCCAGCGTGTGCCAACAGTGAAAGAAAGCAACAAAAAGAAAAAAATTATTGTTTTCACAGAATTCAGAGAACAAAGCAGCACACATTAACATTAATAACAATGCTTAAATGGATATTTTCAGTATAAAAATCACTTTTAGTATTTGTTTTTGTTTATAATTGTTACAAGAAGCATTTGTTTAACTGGGAGAACAAAATAAAATTCAGTTTATCTGACAGCACTTTCTTTGAATATAGTAATTTAGATCCTATTAATGCAAATACTTAGTCATGTACATATGTATTTTGCAGACTTGGGGCCTAAATCAGTTTTCCCTGTTTGAATGGGCTCTTCAGATAATAACTGAAGCCAAAAAAAAAAAAAATCAGAAAATGCATTTCTAAAACCTTAAGAGAACTACAAGAGATGAGTACTTCAAATAAACATTCAAGTTCAAAGTTATTTTCAAGTTCATAAAAACCCACAGAACTCACTCCACCTTTTTTTCAGCTCCCACCTTCTGAAGTCAAACAAAATAAAAATTAAAACCTTAATTCTGCTACTCAAGCTTTCTAAATATCAAAGATGAATTACACAGCAAAGAAACACAGTAATACTATTATTGTGCACATAATATCAGTAATTAAATCTAGTCATGTTTGCAATCAGCAATTTTCTAATACAGACCATTTATATGCAATATCCTTACCCATCTGAAAGCACACATACCACCCTTCCCCCAACTGCTGGTTTATAAAACAAAGAAGCAAGCAAGCATAGCCCAAAGCAGTGTCAACCTTATTACATAATGCCTCCTGCTTTAGAAGTGTTATATTCTTTATAGTACAACAGGGTATTGAGGTAAAATAACTGAAGAGAGCAAATGGTAAATTTACAAATAAGATCAGACAACTGTTTGTAATATGGATATGAGAATACTGTTCTATACAGTATTGAAATCTCATGCAATATTAATAACTGATATGCTTCAAGCAGATCAATTTATATGCCTAGAGCCCTATGCACCAAGGATTCTCTATAACTGTGCTTTTATTTTCCTGTGGTGGGTGCAAAGCCGGGGAGGACAAGTTGAGGACAATTAGGGCATGTCTACACTAGGAAATTATTTCAAAGTAACTTATTTTGAAATAACAGCCAAAATAATTTCAAAGCAGCACAACCACACTACAGTGAAGCCTCAAAATTACTCCAAGGCAAGCTTCCTTAATGTGGACGTGCTACCTTAACTTAGAGCCCCAGAAAGCACTGAGAATAAATGCTCTGAATGACTCTCGGGAGTAGTTATTTTGAAATAGTTGTGTGTGGATGCTCCATTGTTGATATTTTGAAATAAGCTTTATTCCTTGTGGAAAACAGGACTTATTGTTTTGAAATAACGGGCTGCCTATTTCAAAACAACAGACTTGGTACTGGGGACACTCCGCTCGTTGTTTCAAAATAAGAGGAGTTATTTCAAAATAACTCCCTAGTGTAGACCAGGGCTTTGATACTTGACGACAGTAAAAAGCTGTTGCCTTCAAAACCTGCAAATTAACCCTCACAGTAGTTTCTTGATGACCATCCAACACTAAGATTTCAAGTCTTTTTTTAAAAACACACACCAATACATAATAAAGTCTTTCGAGGACTAAAACATTAAAAGCTTCTCTCTTTTTCTAGCCCCAGAGTCATTCTAAAACCTCAAAGGTTAAATTTTCATCTTTTTCACAGCAAGCTTTGAGGCTGCTCCAAAACCTGAAATACAGTAAACTTCCGATAATCCGGGACCTTTAGGACCCAGAGGGTGCCGGATTATCAAATATTCCGGACTATCGGAAGGGGGGGCTATGAGGGGTCTTGGGTGGGGGGGGAATGCCACCCCAGACCCCTCATAGTCCTCTCTTCCAGTAGTCCAGCTCTGCCCCAGGCGTCCCCGATTCAGCCGCTGCTGGTCAGTTTCAGAAGCGGCTGAATCGGGGACGCCTGCAACAGAGCAGCTGGGGTGCTGCCAGGTAGGTCCGGTAGTGCCGCCCCTCGGCGCTGCAAGACCAACCTGGCAGCACTCCAGCTGCTCTGTCCCGGGCGTCCCCAAGAGCAGCTGGGGTGCTGCCGGGTTGGTCCCATAGCCCCGAGGGGCAGCGCTACGGGACCAACCCGGCAGCACCCCAGCTGCTCTGCTCCCAGCTTCCCCGATTCAGCTGCTGGTCAGTTGCAGCAGTGGCTGAATCGGGGAAGCCAGACGCAGAGCAGCTCCAATTGTCTGGCTGTCCGGAGCACTTCCGGGTTCCTGATGGTGCCGGACCATCAGGAATGCCAGAGCATTGGATGCCGGACCAATGGAGTTTTACTGTACCATGAAAAGATTAGTTTGAACAATTTCTCTGAAAAAGGATGCTTGCAATTACCATCCACCTTTGAGCAGCAGAGTCAAAAGGAAGCCCAGATAATACAAAGCAACATAATTTTCTTCTAAATTTCAGTAGACATAAGCAGTATTTCTGCTCTGCTACTTTAACATCAATTATTATTCAAGAGACATTTTATAAGTCCATATTCAACTATTGTTCAACCAAATGGTTCAAACAGATTATTCTGACTGTATACCACAAGTCACAGAATTTCACCCTTGTAGTGTGCCCAGTTACCCAAGTTTTAACTAATACCACCAGATGATTTGTCAAGTGTCGACAAAAGTAAGTTGTGTAGGTTTAAAGCACAATAAAGAATCTCAAACAAACCTTTACAATTGAGAAGTAAACAAAAACATTTACCATTTATATAGTACAGTAAGAACAAACTACAAGTTCCTAAAGGCCAATTTATACTAGTGTAGATGTAGATGCCTCCTAGCAGAGATTCAGGTTGCAATAGTTTATACCCTTTCAAATCAATAAAACAAGCTATACTGGTGATAGCACTTTTCTTGCCAGTGCAGCTGCTTCTATGGTAGGGCATTTGCCAGTAGAGAAATGTCATTTAAAAAAACGCCACCCATATATCCAGTCCTCTAACCAGTATTATTGTACTAGCACAAGTTTATAGTGTACACCTACCATAATACTGAACACAAAATCTAGTAAAAAACCTCCTTTAGTTATCTAACTGGTGGCAGTTTCAGACTCCCTATGACTGGGAATGCAGAGGTACAATGCTTGGTGCTGAAGGTATTAGCATCTGCTGTAAGGGGAAAGGAATCCCGAACTTGAGGATTTCCAGGTAAGAACTGTGCCCTTTCTCTCTTAAAATGCAAAACACAAACAACTTCTCCAAGTGAGACAAGCAGTTCAAATCCCAGTCACACCCAGCACCCCAGTCAGGAAGATTCTTTGGTGGAACCACCTCCTTGGTTTTTGTTGAGAGTGGTGAAAACTTTCTTTCAAGGCAAATTTTACAACAGAAAGGGGGAGGAGTAGGGGGTAGCTATAGTATTCTCACTGCTCCTGTGGGGTGCATTTTATGAATGAGGCCTAATACATGCCTCTACCCATCCTTGAGAAAAACCACATCCAACGCACCAACAGATCCCACCCAACCTTTGGAAAAAAGAGAGAGCTGTCTCTGCTGCACCATTTCCTCTTGACCTCACCTAAGCCAGTGGTTTTCAAACTTTTTTCCTTATGACCCAATTGAAGAAAAGTGTTGATGCCCGCAACCCAACGTAATTTGACTAGAGTGTAGGCTCCAGGGCAGGGCTGAGGATGAAAGCTTTGGAGTGTAGAAGCGGGCTTTGGCTTTGAGGGAGGATCAGGAATGGGGCAGGAGAGACTTGCCGTCAGCGGCTCCCACTTAGGGTACGTCTAGACTACCTGGTTTTGTCGACAGAAGTTTTGTCGACAGTATCTGTCGACAAAACTTCTGTCGACAAAGAGCATCCAGACACATTGAGTTCTGTCGACAAAGCAAACTGCTTTGTCGACAGAACCCTGTAGTCTAGACGCAACCCTACAGGCAATATCACCTTCTGTCGACAGAACTCTGTCGACAGAAGGTGTTATGCCTCGTAAAATGAGGTTTACCAGCGTCGACAAAACTGCTGAGTTCTGTCGATGTTATGTCGACAGAACTCAGCGGTAGTGTAGACGTTGGTATAGTTTTGTCGACAAAAGTCCACTTTTGTCGACAAAACTCAGTAGTCTAGACACACCCTTAGTAATGCAGCAGAGGGGCTAACACAGGCTTCCTGCCTCTCCTGGCACTGCAGACCATGATTTGCTGGAGAAGCAACCTGCAGAAGGTTCCTGGTCTATGGGAGTGTGAAGCAAGTGCTCTTGGGAGAGGCAGTACAGGGAGCTCTGTGCACTCTCTCCCCACCACACCTAGGAGCCGGGCCTGCTGCTGGGTGCACTTCTGGGGTGCAGCACTATCTGTGGTGCCAAAACATTCAGGTAGCCTGCGTTGGCACCCCTGCTGATCACTTGATCACCATGCAGCAACAAGACCCAGTGCCTGACATTCCACGACCCAGTACTAGGTCACAACCCCAAGTTTGAGAACCACTGACCTAGGCAATAGTTCTGCAATGAGAGTAAGAGAGGAGGGTTGGGGGATGCAGACTCTTCAAGAATATTACAGTCCCAAGCCCTAGAGATTCTCCTACCTCAGTTCCTACTCTTAGGAATAATTTTTAGATTAGATCCAGTTCCCCCTGGGGATGCATCAGAATCCCCAGCTAAGTAGACTTCTAGAGATACTGGCTGGTACAGGAGGCTGACATGAAGCAACCCTGGAGCTGCTGCCAAAAGCGTGAATTCTTGCATTTGCCCTGAAATCCAGGCTGAACTACAGTGATCTGTAAGTGCAGGGGTCTGAATTTTCCAAGTGCTCCACAGGGAAGGAGAACAATGAAAAACAAGAGGAAACTGCACAACAGAAACTTACAGGGGTCCTTTTGCGGACAATCTTGGCTCAGGCAGTGAGAGCCTGAAGTTTGGCTGCTGACCTACAAACAGGCAAGCAGAAGAGCAAGTTGAATATTAAATAGACTGTAAGGTCTTTGACTGTTTGTAAAGCACCTAAAAGAAGAGATATCTGAGTCAACTGGCTTCTTTAGTCACTAATGCAACACAAACAATTATAATTAAAACAACAGGAGCAAAAGTATTCCATACACAATTCCATCATTTGGACTGGAATTTTGGACATTTCTTTGCTCATTTTTATTCTCCCATTGTATGACTATCCCCCAGTTCAGACACATTCGACACAGTGCACAGCAAAAACGAATAGCCAAATAGGGAGCATGTACAAAAAGAAAGAGATAAATCAATGCTCCCATATCATTATTTAATGTACCAAATCAAAGGACCTAGTTCTGCCCTGGTACTACTTATTGTTTAATATTTGTATTACAGTAGTACTTAGGAGCCCCAATTATGGAACAGGACTGCAAAAGGAATTGTATTAATACAAAACAAAGATGGTCCACTCCACGCTTAGTTCCACCTAAGTTACATCACCTTAGTTCTAAGCAAGTTTTCAACATCATTTTCATAATTGTATTTCTTTGTAGTTTATTGTACTTAAATACACCTTCTTCATACTTCAAAACACATTCAAGGTCCAAGACTCCAATGTTAATACATAGCATAGAACAGCTGGCCTAATTTATGTTATTTTAAACACTGTTGCATTGCTTTAAGAAATTTCCTGTGCCCTCATTTCTTCCTTCCAACATATGACAGCAACGGTTAACATATGCAAGAAACAATCATAGCTTATTTCAAGGTAGCTTTATTTTTTTAAGAGGAAAGTATATAACAAGATTGTTGAAGGAAAACAAAGACAAATATGCCCCAACACGCTACAGCTACACAGAAAGGAGTGGCTATATTTGCCATGCAAATCAGCATTCCTATTCCAAACTTAATACATAAATAAAAGGTTCTTCAATTCTTGAGGGGATGTAATCTACTATATATTTTAGAGAGTTTGTCTGTTTGATCAAGAAGTCCTCCAAATCCTGTATACAGCTTCCTCTTACCATACTTTAAGGCAGCGTTTCAACTCCAGTTTCTTTACTTACCAAATCCACAGCCATAGAGTCTTGTAGCTCCCTTTGGCTGTGGTTCATCATTTATAGCCAAGGGGAGCCACAGGAAGCAGCAGACTGGGCTACATCACTTCCTGCAGCTCCCTTTAGCTGCAAGCAGCGAGCAGGAGCCAATGGGAGCCATGAGGCTCCATGGCTGCAGAGCCATTAAGTAAACAAACTCAAGCGGCCTTCTAGCAGTTCTCTCAAGCGGCCTTCTAGCAGTTTCTAGCAGTTGGGCAGGGCCCAACACTGCCTTGAAGCAATGTACGGGTTTCATTGTGCCAGGAAAATGGAATGTGCTTGGAATCGGTTTTATGAGAAGCAATTCCAACAGAAAAAAGACAGATTCACCATATCTAGTACAGTCCTCAAAACTGCCATAACTGAGCAAATTTTGAAAGAGACTGAACCAAGATGAGCCAGAAAAATAGGACAAACCTGCAACAGAATTGTTTCTCAATAATCCTTGCCAGACGATGTTGTGAAGACCAGAACTTTAACAGGGCTCAAGAAAGACCTAGATAAATTCAGGGGGGTTAGGTCTATCAATACTTATTAGCCAGGATGGGTAGGAATGATGTCCCTAGCCTCTGTTTGTCAGAGGCTGGAACTGGATGACAGTAGAGGGATCACTTGATTACCTGTTCTGTTCACTCTGGGGCATCTGGCATTGGCCACAATTGGAAGACAGGAAGACAAAGGCTAGATGGACCTTTGATCTTATGTAACCTTCCAGAAAAAGTATAAAATGGAGAAATGTGGACTAGTGCTCTGTTTTGGCACAGCTAACAGTTTGAAAATTAGAAGATAATGTTATTGGAAACCCAACTGACTATAGCCCCTTTTTTTTGTTAAAACACAGCAAATGATAAGAGTGTATAAAGATGAAAAAAAATACATTTCCTGGAATTCCTACTTTTAAAAAATTCCAAACAATTAAATGGACAAATTTTAACAATCACTTTTTTTAAGAAATCTGAAATCAATCTCCTAGTACAAATACAAATGATACAATAGTGAAAAAACCTATGTATCTAAACAGATCATCTACTGAGTCATCTGTATGAAAACCTAATCCAGTTGCATCAACCTTGCAATACTTTAAGTCTACATCACAGATTCAGAATAAAAGACTACCATTTCATTAACTTGACCCCACATCAAAAAAACAAGAACTATCTATTGAGCCACTGGTTTATTTTTAATGGGAAATTTCACAGTCTTGTTTTTATACAAATCCTGTTAAAGTGTATGAAACAATATTATATTAGTCATCTCTGCAATAAGACAAGTTAATGTTCTAACAGGACTATTACTGACTGATTTACAGAGTCATAATCTAGAAGTGTATACAGAGATTTACATATTCAGATACCTTTGTGCATCAGTAAGGCTGTCTTATAAGAAATGCAAACCATACACTGTCTGAAAACAGATCTCACTTTATTGCAGCAGTTCTCATTTTACAACAGACCCTCTACAAATATGCAGAACCCTTAGTTTCTGCTTTAAAGTCACCATAGCTCCTCTATGATAATAAATATGCAAGTTCATTCCTGGGTATATTTACACGGCTCTTGCAAAGAGAAGGTAAAACCTAGAGAAGATAAACACCCAAATGTTTGGTCACAGTTCCACACCATTTGAAGAGGGTAGCAGTACAGCTTCCTTGTGCTCTGCACCGCCTGGGGGGACCAGAGGAAATCTCTCCTTTTCCTTGTGCATCAGCAAAGAGACAACATACACTATTTTGTAAGAGCCAGACTGTCTAGTTCAGGTCACTATATCAGATTAAAGATACTGTTAAAAACTGGAGATAATGCAATGCAGATTTATCAAAGGTGACTCATCTAAGACGATGAAAAGATTAAATGGTGATAAGGAAGGATTTACAAAAGACCCATGTAACCAACAAGAAACAAGCAGAGCCAGGTAACTCAAATAATCTGATCTCTGTATGAAACCTATACTCCCTCAATAGTTGCATTTCTAGCTAAATAATCAGAGGTAGCTGAATCTGGTTTATCATGGTCTTCACCAACCATGACTGTAGTCAATAATATTCAGACTGTGAAATTTCATAGACTTGCCCTTTACATTTACTGCTGCCTTTCCCCACCATCTCACTTGTTCTTGGTTTATGCTAGGCCTTGATCCTGAAGATACTTATACACATACTTAACTTTCCTACTGTGAGCAGTCCCATTGAAATTCAGGGTGGTAAAGATAAGCACATGCATATCCTGTTTGCAGAATAATGGCTTATACTGTAAGATCCTTGGGGCAGATATTGTCTTAATCTTCCTTTGAAAAAACATGCACACCTGCGGTCCAGCATAAATTATAACAACACTGGAGACTGGTTCAATTAGATTGGTTAAATCTGGACAAAAATGACTGAGTGTGACAGGACTTAACATTTCACCTACCTCCGAGGTACTAAACCATCAAAATCTGAGGTTCTGTTCAAGATCATTCAGTAGGCCAGCACAGCTGTAAGATTTGAAGAGTAGGGATGTAAAACCCCTTTTAATTAGTTAACCCGTTAAACGTGAAGTTTAACCAGTTAACAGATTAAATGGGGCAGGCAGGGAGACCCCCAACTTGCTGCTGGACTGGAGTGCCACCGCCCACAGTGGGCCCTGCAGGGCTGGAGCAGACTCCTGCCTATAGTGAGTGGAGCTCCAGTTCCCACTAGGGATGTAATAGTGTAGTCGATTCACTGATTAACCAATAAGCAAACGTTTATAGGTTAATACTATAGACTACACACATTCCCCTACTCCCCATAGGTAAATTTTTTAGCAGGCTAGCCAGCAGCCCAGCTCATTCCCAGATTGCGTCAAGTCCAGGATCTACCAATGCTGCAGCTCTGGATTTAAAGTGTATTAGGAGTAGGGTGGGCAGCCAGTATGGCTCACTTCTTACTAGTGCTGAGTCTGGGAGCTCAGACCCCTCCCCTGTACAGGAGCTGCTGCCATCCCTCACTACTGCCTCTGTAGCAGAGGCAGCAGCACAGAGCGACAGGCAGACAGGGTGCAAGGGGAGCTGGTTTTTAAACTAGCTCCCCTCGTGGATCAGCTCTTGCCTGGCACCATGCACTGCTACCTCTGTATCAGAGGCAACAGCGCAGAGGGGCAGGGGACTCCTTGGGAGTGGGGCCGGAGTGCACTGGCTGCTGTCCTCACCCTTGAGGACTATAGAATAGTTGAGTAACCAATAAGAATTCATGAGGTTAATCAACTATTCAATTAACCAATATTTAACATCCCTAGTTCCCACCAGGTAAATGTAACTGGTATGCTGTTAAGGGGGAGGTTTACAGATTAACCAGTTAACCATTGACAGCTCTATTTGAGAGAACAACAACAAGAATTTAAATAAGGTATTATTTTACAGAAAGGGCAAAGAGGAAGAAGAGACTTCCAACTGGGATGACAGACCCAATCAAGATTCCTTTACTTAAAATTGGTAACATTAGGCAGTTTTGTGTTTGATAATACCCAGCCTACCTTCAGTGGCAGTCAGGACGTATCCAATTCCGTTAGTCTAAGACACTGTTTTTTTAAATACTCTGGTACCAAAAACTAAGTGTTTTTAAATCTGAAAATCTCTGTAAAAAGAGTGGGAATGATAATTCTTTGCATAAAGGCTGATAGATCAAGTGCCAAAAGAAGCTAAGATAATTACTACTATTTCTCCATCATGGGTCCAATCCTGTTTACTATGAAGTTAACAAGCTTCAGCAGAAAGGGGATCAAGCCCTATATATTACTATAGCTTGTAAATCCTTTCAGACAGAGGAGAGGGAGTGAGCATATATAGTACGATATTGTTGGTTCTGAGTCAAATTAACTTACACTTGAAGAATATTAAGTCACAATATTATAACTTTCTATTTCTTCTAAGCCACTTCAAATGTTATGAAATACATAATTTTGTGTTACATATGACAACCTGGAGAAATGGGCTGAAATAAATAAGATGGCATTCAATGAGGACAAAAGGAAAGTTAAGTATTACAATCAGAAAGGAATAATCAATTGCACAAAGGAAAGGAATAAATAATTGCACAAATAGAAAATGAGAGATGTATTAGCAGGTGTATTGTAAACAGGACAAGAGAACCGATTCTACTTATTACTGCTAATAGTGTGTCCAGTTCTGGGTACCATTTTTTCTGGAAAGACATGGACAAATGGAAGAAAGTCTAGAAGTGATCAACAAAATGCTTACATATATCGAAAAAACAATCTACAAGGAAAGAGGGAAAAATTGGTTTGTTTAGTTTGGAGAGGAGAAAATTGCAGGGAACATAACTGTCTACAAATACATAAAAAATTGTTATAAAGAGGAAGATCATAAACTGTCTTCCTTAGCCACAGAGGACAGGACAAGCAGTAATGGGCTTAAATGGCAGCAAAGAAGATTTAGATTAGACATTAAGAAAAACTTCTTAACTGTCAGGATAGGTAATCACTGGAACAAATTACCTAGGGTGGTTGTGAGATCTCTGTCACTGGAATTTTTTAAGAACAGGTTAGACAAACATCTGTCAGGGATAGTCTAGATAACACTTAACCCTGCCTCCATTCAGGGGACCAGACTAGAGGACCTATCAAAGTCCCTTCTAATCCTAAAATTCTATGATTTTCCAAACACTGAGAGTTTAAAATTAATATGGGCACAAAGTCCCTGGCACAGATCTAGGACAGTGTATAGTCCTTTACTGATAAAAACATAAACAATCCAACCTTTAAGAACCAGTCACGTTGCATCTGTATGTCTAAGAATTCCCCACCTAATGACTACTAATTGAACTAAATTATTCATACATATTCCAAATCTCCTCAGAAACCTCCTCTATCCTCATCAAATACTCAATACGCTCCTTACTCAGTATTTTGTTTACATGCTGTTTTCAAGAATTTAAGAAACATGGAAACAATCTATCAGATGCAGTCTCGAGTAAGGAATAAACGTTGGCAAAACACAAGTCCATGCAACTGGCTGAGCTTGCCAGCAGCAGCATACAGAGATGGAGGGGCTGACAGCAGGAGGCGTTTCAAGTCGCTCCTTTACAATGGACAGCCAACATGTTTTTCCCCTCTAATGCCGATGATTGTAGAGTTCTGTGATAACGGTTTGTCATTCGGGAAGGAAAGGGGCAGAATTCCTGCAGCAGACTCATCCCCCGCCCGCGGAGCCCACCCCCGCGTGGGACCGAACAGCCGCCCAGAAGAGCCAGGAGCTCATTCCCCACATTTCCACCCACGCTGACCCGCTTGGAAACCGCAGCGCCCGCCAGCGCGGAATCCCCCTTCCCCGCGTGTGAGCGCAGCCGCTGGCCCGCGACAGGGCAGGGGAGCAGCCTCCGGCGCCGGCTCCAGACCCCGCTGGCAGCGCAGTGACCTAACCGGGCTGACACGCTCGCTCCCCGGAGAACGGGAGGGACGGCGTATGCCCGGGGTGGCCCGGAGCCCTTCCCCGCCGGGTGCCGGGCCCCTCCCTCTCCGCGTGTCCCCCCCAGCAGCGGTGGGTAACGGGACGCGCCGGCAGGGGCTCGGCGCTTTACCCGCACGGCTGCAGGGACGGGTCCGGGGGAAAGCCCTGCTCCACCCCCGCCCGGCAGGGCCCCGCCGCCGCCACTCACCCGCTAGCGCCTCGTCCGCAGCCTGGCCCCGCGGCCGGCGAGCCCCGAGCAGCCGCTACGCCGGCCACTCCATGGCATAGCGCAGCGGGCCCAGCTCGGGCTGCAGCTGCTGCTCCCGCCGGCTCTGCGCTGCGCTGCGCAGCCGGGGCAGGAAGGCGGGGAGGGGACTGCGGGGGCAGGCGTCTCCCAGGGAGAGACGGGGGAGGCGAGCGGAGCCTGCGCGTTGCAGCGGCGGCGGTGCTGCTGGCCTTGGCACGGCAGGAGCGGGGTCGCGCCCCGGGCTCTGCCCACCGGCAGGGGCGGGGAAGCAGGGGGCGGGCCGGGGTTTCGATAGCGGCTGGCCCGTGACACCCAGCCACTTCTACCGCCCGGGGCCAGGCTGTGCCGCAGAGCGGCAGCCAGATGTCACTACCCCGGGGCTCACTGCCTCCTGCCCTCGGTCCCCGCCGAGTCTGGCGCTCCCAGCACTGGTGTGGGGGAGGCGGGAGCGAGTGTCACCAAAACAGCAGGAGGGGTGAGGGCTTGTCTGATCGTCACTGCACGACTTTCTCCTGCCGCCCTCTGTCTTGGGGGCCCTGATCCTGCCCTGTAGAAATGATTAGTCGCTTTCCAAATAAGCGAGTTAGTCTCCTGGGGCACCTTGGAGACTAACCGAAATGGATAGAATCATGAGCTGCTAAGGTGCCATAGGACGACTACTTGTTTTTGAAGTTACAGACCTACGGGGCAATCTCTCTGAGGTTGTTTACTCCTTTTCCAGTTAGCTGAGTGAAAAGTAAAAAGTAACCAATCAACAACGAAGATTTTTATTACCAGTGCAGTGGATTGCTCTCTGGATTGCTGCACCAATGCAGACCTAATTGCAGGATGTTGTCCAAGTCTTTCTATTAGAAAGGTGCATTCCCTCATGTTCCTTTACTACATCATCGTTGTGCACAGGTTTTACTGTGATAACGAATAACTCATTCACGTTTCAGAGAAATGTGTATTTTGTATTAACTATGATGATTTAAATACAATTTTTCTGCAGCTGGAAGGCCAGGCTTATCTCCCTCATCCTGACTGCAGCAAACACACACCATTTTTTTCATCCTGGCCTGTCTTGCTTCCTCTCCTTCCCATCATAACAGAGCAGGGCTGCTACAGTTACAGCTAAACTTGTTTTCCTATTGTGGATTTTACCTTTAGGGCATTTATTTTACTTGTTGCATTATCTCTAGTTTCCCAGTAATCAAAGGGTTTGCAGTCTTTATAGGGCTGAAAGTTTTGCAAAGCCTTTCTAAACATCATGCAGAAGTGTAGGGGGTAATCTAAGTTCTGTAATTTACCTTAATAGCAGCAGGGTCAAACCGGTGGGTATTAGCAGTTTGAACAGACAGTGAAGAGGATTCAGATCACAGGGATAATAAGCTAGCTAACTTTTTTTTATTGGTTATTACTTATAACTTCTCTATTGGCTAGGTCAGAGAAAACTTTTCAGTGGGTGCAGAAGCATTTTCCTTAATGATAATTTCCTGGAGCCATTTAGTCTTGCCTTTAAAGTCAATTTATTTATGGCAGGGCAAAGAAACGGATGCCTTTATGGTGTGGACCTTTTCCTCTTAGCATTGTTTCCCATTTCCGTAGTTCTATTTGGCAATCACTTTCCAATATTTAATGAAGAACTCAAGAGAAATGGTGTGCTGAAAAGTAATAGTTTGTATACTCCGTGCTTTGTACCTTTGATAGAGTACAGAGTTTTGCCAAATTGATATGGACATTTTTTTAAAATTGCAACATCTATTAGTTGATACCAGCACCATGACACTGTGCAATATAAGTAAACTTTGTCTGTTAAATGTGACAGGCAAGTCTTTTTTAAATAACTTTATAATCCCTATAAAATATGATTCTTTTAAACAGGGGTGGGAAAGCCTTATGCAGACTCTTGGCTTGCCTGGATGCAGCTGCCCCTCCAGCATTGTGGAGCCTTCATTATCACTCTAGCCCCCACTACACCTGCCCAACTGATTTTCCTGTGGGTCAGCGGCCTCCAATCCAAAAAAGATTCCCACCCCTGTTTTAAAAGTTGTATTAATAATACAGTTAGTTAACTATAAGACAGCTTGAGACCTAAATGCCTGCTTTGAAGTCCATTGTAAAACTCACATTGACAGCAATGGAAGCAGGAATAGGCACTAGGGCTACGTCCACAGAACAGCGTTATTCTGGAATAACTAACGTTATTCCAAGATAACAAAGAGCATGTCTACACTGCAAGTCATTATTCTGAAAAAATGTTGAGCTGGAGGACTTCTTCTCCGGCTCTTGTAACCCTCATTTTACAAGGAGTAAGAAAAGTAGAAGGTAGAGTGCTCTTCCTTCGACTTCCTGCTGTGTAGACAATACCAAAAAGCCGAATTAAGCAATTTGATTTCAGCTATGGAATTAACATAGCTCAAATTGCGTAGCTTCATTCGACTTTAGCCCTGCTGTATAGACATACCCTAGAACACTGTTTCCCAATTATATTTGGCCACAGAACCCTTTAAAAAAAAACGCTGGGGGAAGCTGGTCAACCAAAACAAAACAAAACATAAAAAGTGCTGGCCCACCCCTAAGACCACAGTGGCCAGTGGCCCTTTGAAAATGGTGGCCCTGGGCAACCGCCCAGCTCTCCTGCCCCTAAGATGGGCTCTGGGGTGGGGGAGGGAGGAAATGAGCGGGTTCTTACGGAACCCTTACTTTCACTTAGTAGAACCCCGGGGTTCCGTGGAGCACTATTTAGGAAATACTGTTCTAGAAGACTTACCCAGTGTTGCCTGGGCCCAACCTGGGACCAGAGGGGAGGGGCTCACCCCAGGGATGGGATTGTAGAGGGGCAGCTGGGGGCTGCACAGGGCTCCTGGGGGTAAGGGAACATTCAAGCCTCCCAGGGCAGGGAAGGGGGAGCAGTGCAGGCTGGCCACGGCCACACTGCATGGCCCAGTGCTGCTGGGAGTGTGTGGGTTGTGGGTGGCTCCTATGGTGCGAGACGGGGCTGCTCTGCCTGGCCCTGGCTGTGCTCCCTGGGTGGGTAATGGTAGTGGGGTTTCCCACCCTCAAGTTCAGGCCTGGGGCTAGAGGTTTGGGGCTGAAGGGCTACATACCTGGGCCAGTGGAAGGCAAAATGGCAAACTCTGTCTCCAGCTGGTCACTTCCTTGGTGGTGTGGTGGCCACCCGTGGTCACTCTGCAGTATAGCTGTCTCCTAAGTTTGCTGTCCCTCCGCTCAGGCCCCTCCCTTTCTATGTTATGGAAAACAGTCAAATTTTATTCACTTTTTGTAGCACAACCAAACCCTGCCCTTTGTTTAAGTTAGGATAAGAGGAAGCTGTATACAAAATTTGGTGGTCCTAGCTCTTGTAGTTTAAGAAGAGTCCTTGAACTTTTGACTCAAAGACAGATAGACACACAGATCTGTAGAATATATAGAGATTATTCTTGCAAGAATAAGTTTTTAAATACATTGGGTAGTGGATATATTTGATGCATTCGCAAAGCAGCAACTTTTGCCTATAAAAAAATCTCACTGGAAATATCTGTATGTTTCCAAACTGATGTGTGTTCCATCATTAGGGACCCAATCCTGAAAATCCCAGGGATGTGCTGACAATAAAGTATAAGGGAGTCCCTACAAAATTTTCTATTCTCCTTTTCCTATGATAAAAATCTTGAGTACAATTTAAGAGGAGCACAGGCTTACAGAGAAAAGAAATGAAGAACTAAACATCTGTATCCTCTTTAATTTAAACAAATTATACAAATGCATTGTACATTCTCACAAACGTAAAAAAAGAGAATGATAAACCACCTGGCAAAAAGTTAAATATACTGCACATGCTGAAAATGTTTATACTTATATTCCATTCCTGAAACATATACTTATGGGCTGTGTCTACACTGGCACCCTTTTCCGTAAAAGGGATGCTAATGAGACACTTCGGAATTGCAAATTCCGCGGGGGATTTAAATATCCCCCGCGGCATTTGCATGAACATGGCTGCCGCTTTCTTCCGGCTCGGGGTTTTGCTGGAGAAAAGCGCCAGTCTAGACGGGATCTTGTGGAAAATAAGCCCTTTTCCGGAAGATCCCTTATTCCTACTTTCAAGGAATAAGGGATCTTGCAGAAAAGGGCTTATTTTCCGCAAGATCCCGTCTAGACTGGCGCCTTTCTCCGGCAAAACCCCGAGCCGGAAAAAAGCGGCAGCCATGTTCATGCAAATGCCGCGGGGGATATTTAAATCCCCCACGGAATTTGCAATTCCGAAGTGTCTCATTAGCATCCCTTTTACGAAAAAGGGTGCCAGTGTAGACACAGCCATGTTCTCCTGAATTAGTAGGAGAAATTAATTGAAGTCTCATTGGCTTAAGTGGAGCCAGGATTTCACCCATTGAGGATACTGAGAATTCAGCAGATGGATTGTGCTCCCTGTAGGGCAGGCAACACAACATCTATCTTTAACACTCATGCTGCAAACTTTATCCAGTTAACAGCTCCTGCAATGTTAATTAGCTATTTGCATGATTAAATGCTCTAGGAGGGAGCCTTTTCTATTACAATATTCTGCATGATGTACACTAACTCAGCACATTGCAGAATAGAGTCCTATATTACATTATTAGTGCAGTAGCCAGAGGGATTACTCACGCGGTTAAAGTTAAGGACATGTTTAAATGCCATGCTGGATCAGATAGCTCAGAGACTTACAGCACTACAGTAGACAAATCCAGCAAGTCAGTGAACAAGATACGGAAGAGGTCTTGAAAGAAACCAGCACAACTAAGTATAAATCTCTCAATAAAGGATAAAAGACAAAAGCAAATGGTATCAGTCTTATTAACTGTGGACTGGTTAGTGGAATTTAAACCTGATTTATGGATGTAAAATTAAACTGATTTACTTTAGTGTGCACAATAGTAGAAAGAATTTGGGGACTTGAATTAGATTACACTTGCATAAATCTTGTTATATAACTATTTTAAATCCCTCCATTGGCTCCCTTGTTTCACCACATCCAGTTCAAGCCTCTTGCCCGGAACAATAAGACTCTTCACAACTCTGCCCTTCTTCACTTATTTGTTCTTGTCTTCTATAGCAGGGGTGGCCAACCTGTGGTTCTTTGCTCAGAGAAATGCAGCTCTTATGAGGGTTACCGTATGTCCATTTTTCCCCATTTTTCCCCAGACATGTCCTCGTTTTCCCATGTTAAATTGCCGTCTGGCTTTTCTAAAAACATGCCTGTGATTTGGGGAGTTGGCAGCAGCACCTGCCTTTAAGGAAATGTTCAATTGTCTTTCAGACCCGCAAGCCTGGACAGGTTCACAGCTGCTTTGCGCACGTGCCCCAGCAGCTGGAGGGAGAAGTGTATGGCGGCTCTGGTGAGGGCAGAGGGAAGGGGCATTGGGTTAGAGTGAGGAGAGGGGGTCTGAAGCTGCCTGGCTCTAGGGAGGGGAGGGGGATTGGGTTAGAGCAGGGAGGCTGGGGGTGCTTTAGGGTTATAGATACATAAAAATAAATATAATACGTGGCTCTTTGCACTACTATCCAGTTGGCTCTTCATTTCTAATTGGTTGGTCACTCCTGTTCTATAGTGTTACCGCCACCTCCTTCATCCTATCAGTAATATCAGCCTGGTCTGTCCAGCTTCTCACACAAATACCTCAATGTGTTCATCAGTCCTTGCTTTTCCTCTTCCTTGAACTCTTGAACGAATAGGTAAGGCTACTGCCCCCCATTCTTCAAGTGTCTGCTCAAGACAACCCTCTGCTGCCATGCATACGAGACATCAGACAGTCAGGAGTAGCCAGAGTTGGGGAGGCAAGGGGATAAGAAACGCTTACTATATGATTTTTTTAAAAGCTTGATAGGTTCTCACCCTTTATGTTACTTCTTAGTCCTTGATGCTGCTCTCTAATGTGCTAGAATGGACTACTGGACCCACCTAGAGCTTCAATAACTTCAGTGGGACTCCAGCAGTTCACCCGGGGCAACAGTGGGAGGATGCAGCCCTTAGATTGTAATCTCTTCTCTTGGGAACTAGGGCCATGTCTTCATCTGTATATGCATAGTGCGTGGCACAACAGGACCCCAATTCTAGCTGGGACATCTGGGTGCTATAAATATAATCATATTGACTTCCTGAGAAGCTAGCCTTACTAAAAGTGGATCTGGTTCTGTTCCCTTGGGGACGGAGGAAACACTCACTTATATGAAAGAGGCCTTGTGCCCAGAAAGTATAACTTTTCAACTATCATTTTTGGGTTGTGTCTCACAAATGGATTTGATTAACTACAATTCTTTTAAAGTGTAAGAAAGGGATTATATTTACTGTGAAGATACACGTCATATCCATTTAAATATTGATAGAAAATAAATGCATTCACGTTTAAAAGCAAAGCTGAAAAACATTTTCATACAGACAAACAGATATTTGTCTCCAGCCCACGTGGCTCCCAGCCACACACTACAGCTGGCTCCTGGCTCCCAACCCCACTACAGCAGCCCTTTCTGTAGGGTGCCCAAGCCTGCCACAGATGGGTTGCTACAGATGAGACCAATGCCTGTTCACAGCAAGATCCCAGGAGGTGCTCGATCCTTACTGCTCCCCTGGCCCTGCCCCCATTCTACCCCTTCTCCACAAATCCCACACCACCTCTTCCCTGCCCCGTTCCTCCCCCCAGCACCTCCTGCACAGTGCTGATCAGCTGATCACCAGCTGGCAGGCGGTGGTGGGAGAGAGAGGAGGAGCTGATCGGTGAGGCTGTTGTGGGTGCTGAACACTCACTATTTTTTCTCCATGGATGACCCAGTCTTGGCAAACTCAGAATTAGTACCTATTAAGGGCCCATCCCTAGGGGGAAGGGGATAATTATAGGATCAAGGCCTTTGGGCAGAGACCTACTTTCTGTATGTTTCTATGAAATACAAGCACAGTTGTGGGCACTATTAAACAAAGACTTTACCCCTACACTGCTAACACTTAGGCTACGTCTACACTACGAGTTCTTGGCCAAAACAATGCTAATGAGGGACTCATTTGCATGGGTCACAATCTCATTTGCATATTTTCTGCTGATCCGTTTTTGTGTTGGGGTTTTTGCACAAAAACAAGCAGTGTGGATGTTTTCTTTTTGCACAAAAACCCCTTTTTATGCAAGATTGGTATACCTCCTTTTTTGGGTATACTCTGGGTTGCAACCCAGGAAACTTCTAGCGGCTGCCTTGTACTGCCCTACTCTACTCCCCTTTATTGTCTCTCGTTCCACGGGCCACTTCCCCTGTGACCGTTTGTACCCTTCTGACCCTTGTAGCAAGGCCAGCATCCTGGCAGGTATCAAGCTGGAGCCTCCCTCTCTAGCCCCTCCCCCTCCCCAGCACTGCTCTCCTGAAGTTGCTTCTCCAGGAGCAGGTCCTGCACCTTGCCTGGTCAGGGCATAACTGTCTCTCTGCTGGGCAGCTCCTTATACACAGGGCTGCCTGTGCAAACTGCTTCCTGTTTGGCTATTGAAAAGCCTCTCAGTTGGCCAGGGCTCTGCACAGGCTTCCTGCAGCCTGCATTAACCCCTTCTGGCCAGTGTGGGGCAGCTACCCCACCACAGACCCACATAATCATAGTGCCTGAGCACCTCACAATCTTCCTTGTATTTATCCTCACAACACACTGGGCAGATAGCGCAGAGCTATTATTCCCCTTGTACAGATGGGGAACTGAGGTGCAGAGAGGCTAAGGGCCAACTTTTTAAAGGGATATAGGCACCTAAGTTCCAAATGAATGGGAGTTAGGTGCCTAAATACTTTTTATCCCATAGGATACATCTACATAGCAACCATAGGCGGCGAGTTATATGGGCTCATGGTGCCCATGGTCCAGGAATATTCAGAGCCAGGGGCCCTGCTCCACCAATATTTGGAGATGGGTCTCTCCCCTGGCCCTGCCTGGAGTGGGCCCTGGCCCCCACCTGCTGCCTGCCTCTCCCCCCCCCCCCCCCGAGCATCCTCCCCCCTGACCCCAGAGCATCCCTCCCAGCCCTGGAGCGTCCCTGCTGGAATGAAAGCTGTGCATGCGCAGCGTGCTGAAATGCCGCGCAATAGCTGAGAAGAGAGATGCCCGGGCATGGAATGACATCACGGCCCGGGATTTTAAAACCGCACGGTCCAGAATTACTCCGCACGACCCAGCTCCAGGCCCAGCAAGTGGTCTGGAGTCCCGGAACCATCTGGGGCCCAATCACAGACTCCAGTGCTGCAAACTGGAAGGAAGAAGGTGGGGAGGGGCTGGGCTGAGGTAGGCTGGGGAGGGTGAAAAATAGGGGGAAGGGGTGGGAGAGGAAGGGGCTTGTGCTGAGGGAAGGGGGGCAGGTCAGGAGAAGAAAGGGGAAAGTACCAAGGGACAGGGTGGAGGAGAGACAAATGCCAGGCGGCCAAGTGGAGACTGAGGAAAAGGGCAGGAGGGGAGGTGTCAGTGGGAGGGGGGACAGGGTGATGCTGGGAGAGGAGAGGGTAAGTGCATTGGGGGCTAGAGGGGGAGGGGGAGGTGCTGGGAGAAAGCTTGAAAGAAGGGATGGGCATGAGGAAGGCATAGATGGAGCAAGTCATCTGTGAGGGCACAGGGGCATGAGAGGAACGGGGGGGCAGAGGTTGGTGAGGGGGTGGGCATCAGGGAAAAAGAGGGCAAAGGGGGCAGGGGCAGTGAGAGAAGGGGGGCACCAGAAGGGTGCAGGGGCAAGGAAAGGTGAAGGTGCCAGGGGATTCTGGGGGTGAAGCAGAAGGGCAGACACCTGCAGGGGAGGGACCAGCACCAGAGGAGAGAGGCAGGGCAGGTGTGTAGAGGAAGGTTTTAGGAGAGGGGATGAGGAGGGGTAGCTCACATGATCAGAGTGGGGCTACTGGGGGAGTGGGCACAGGGGGGAGAGAAGGGCTGGTGGAGGGGGTCAGGTGTCAGGAGGGTTGAGGGCAGTGAGAAGGGCAGGAGTCCGAGTCAGGACAGCAGAGGAGGGTGAAGGGTTGGGGGGCAGCAGGCACCAAGGGAGCTGATGGAGCAAGGAGAAGAGACATGGTAGCAGAGGGAAAGGATAGAGGTTTATAAGATATTTACTAATAACTTGGGTGCCACAGTGGCACATCCAAACAAGCTACGTGAACTCAGTACTGGTGCACAACACAAAATTCATTCTGCTCATGGGAGGAAACTCTTAGAAGGAACACTTCCCCCAGCCTCTTCACCTCCCGAGTTAATGTCACACACATTGGGTTAATGCAGTTGCAGGATAGTTGCATGAGGGGGTTTTGGTGGGGGCCAAACTAATCCCTATTGGTAGGAGGATGGCGGGAAAAGTCCTTAGAGAGGGGACTTTACTTCTGGTCATGTATCCATCAGAGAAAACATTAAGAACATTCCCACTTTGTCACAACAGGTACAACAAAATATAATATAATATAATATATTTGATGCACAATGGAATCCACAATGGTTTGTTTCATATTCAAAAGAGTATTAATAACGTTGATATTCTTAGTTAAATATTTTTTTTCTTACGATAGTGATATTGTGCAATAAAGGGAAACTGTTAAACGCTTAGGCTGTGTCTACACTGGCGTGATCTCGCACAAAAGCGACCGCTCTTGCGCAAAAACTTGCTGCCTATCTACACTGGCCACGTGTTCTGGTGCAAGTAAACTGATGTTCTAATGTATAAAATCAGGGTTTCTTGCATGAGAAGTCTGACGCTCCCGCTCAGGAATAAGCCCGCTTGCACAAGAGCTCTTCCAGAAGAGGCCAGTGTAGACAAGCAACATGAATTTCTTGCGCAAGGAAGCCCTATGGTTAAAATGGCCATCAGAGCTTTCTTGCACAAGAGAGTTTATTCCTGTGTAGCTCATGCCAGTGTAGACACTCCCTTCTGGAAGAGTTTTTGCAGAAGAACTCTTCCACAAAAGAGTTTTGTGCGTGAAAACGTGCCAGTGGAGACATAGCCTTATGGTTTTCAGTCTGTTTTTACATTATTTAATAAAATATATATCGGCTTACAGGGCAAGTGGGCGGGCGTGGGGGGGGAGGGGAGGACTAGACCCATTCTGGGCACCACCAAAAATTATACAAACCTGCCGCCCCTGATAGCAACATTTTCAAAATAACTTAGTCTGCGTCTCCACAGCAGGCAGTTATTTTGAAAGCATGTCAAAATACTGTCAAGCTGGAGAACTTCTTACTCCGACTCCTGTAACTCTCATTGTACGAGGAGTAAGGAAAGTCGGGGAAGAGTGCTCTCTTTCCAAATAAGTTCTGTGTAGATGCTTCCAATTTTGAAATAAGCTATTTTAAAATAAGGTACGCATTTGACGTAGCTCAATTTGCATAGCTTATTTTGAGTTAAGCCCTGCTGTTTAGACACACCCTTAGTGACTTAGCCCTGGTCCACACTAGGGAGTTATTTTGAAATAACCCCCCTTTATTTAGTAAATGGAGCATCCACACTACCAAGCCTATTATTTCAAAATCTGTACTCCTGCTTTTCTCAGGGAATAAGCTTATTTAGAAATAGTTATTTTGGGAGTTATTATTCCAAAATAAGTTATTTCAAAATAATTTCCTAGTATAGATGTGCCCTTAGTGACTTGCTCAAGATCACCAAGTAGGGCTTCGGTTCCCCCTACATCATACTGCTCTCAGGCTATGTCTTCTCTACAGAGTTGTTCTGAAAAACTCTGCTGCATCCAGGTAACGCATCTGCTCTTCCAACATTTTTTGAGGAAGAGGAGATGTGCTATTTCTGAAGCCCTGTAAACCTCATTTCATGAGGAAGAAGGGCTCTTCTGAAAGAGGAGGGTTTTTTTGAAATTTGGCCCAGTGTAGATGGGCCCCATTTCGGAAAGCCTCTTCCGAAAAAACAATCAGAAAAAGAAGTGCAATGTAGACATAGCCTCATAGGACCTGTCCTGCTATTAGCTGGGTCCCCCTGAACCTCAGTAGCAGCCTAAAAAGGTGCCTTATGGAAAGCTGATAGCACAGCTGAGAAATGGGAGCTGTGGAGCATGGCTGGTCCTGTCCCTACTATCTTCGAACTCCAAATTCTACTTTTTGTTATTATCCCTCCTTTCCTTTTTCTTCTACTTTGTTTTTCTTTCCTCTTTCCCCTGTTGTTTTGTCCACTTCCCTCTACCTCTATCTTTGTCCCTTTTCCTTTTATTATGCTCGGGATGACTAAGACGCTGCTCAGGGCTTCTCTCATGCTGTCCAAAGCACAAAGCTCCTCTCATGCTGTCCAGACTCACAATAGGGACGCAGGAGAAGTCTGGTCAGTGGTGGCTGCTGTTGCAGCCATGCGGGGAGTGGAGGAGGTTCTGTGGAAGCTTCCACAGAACCTCCTCCACTCCCCGCATGGCTGCAACAGCAGCCACCACTGACCAGACATCTCCTGCGTCCCTATTGTGATTCTGCGCCCAGCTCCAAGCACCCACTGAGTACCCTCTCTAAAGTCCAGACCTTTGACAACTCCCCCCAGATTTCCTTCTCTAGTGTCAGTAGTATAAAGAGGCATAGCTGCTTTGGACACACTCCTCTTTGACAATTAATGGGAAATATTAGATTGTATCAGAGTTAAAAAGCTTTTGTGAATTTAAATTACAAGGGTCATTCCCTGAGTAACATTTGTCCAGTGATTTGAAAATATAAAACATTATAGTATTAAATATCTTACAGTCATTGTGGATAGTTCTCTGAAAACATCCACTCAGTGTGCAGCAGCAGTCAAAAAAAGCAAATAGAATGTTAGGAGTCATTAAAAAAGGGATAGCAAATAAGACAGAAAATATCTTATTGCCTCTGTATAAAACCATGGTACACCCACATCTTGAATATTGCATACAGTTGTGATTGCCTCATCTCAAAAAAGATATATTGGCATTGGAAATGGTTAAAAAAAGGGCAACAAAAATTATTAGGGGTTTGAAACGGGTCCCATATTAAGAGAGATTAAAAAGACTTGGACTTTTCAATTTAGAAAAAAGGAGACTAAGGCGGGATTATGATAGAGGTCTGTAAAATCATGACTAGGCTGGAAAAAATGAATAAGGAAAAGTTATTTACTTATTCCCACAATAAAAGAACTAGGGGTCACCAAATGAAATAAATAAACAGCAGGTTTAAAAACAAACAAAAGGAAGTTTTTCTTCACTCAGCTCACAGTCAACCTGTGGAACTCCTTGCCAGAGGATGTGGTGAAGGCTAGAACTTGAACAGGGTTCAAAAAAGAGCTAGAGAGATTCATAGAGGTTAGGTCCATCAATGGCTATTAGCCAGGATGGGTAGGAATGGTGCCCCTAGCCTCTGTTTCTCTGGAGGTATGTGACAGGGGAGGAATCACGTGAGGATTACCTGTTGTTGTCCCTCCCTCTGGAGCATCTGGTATTGGCCACTGTTGGCAATACCAGATGGACCTTTGGTTTGACCCAGTATGGCCATTCTTATGTTCTAAATATTATTAAATGACGTATATCAGCTTGGTACAATGGACTCTAACAGGATTACTCTGTCAGCATACACATTCTGGGTATGTCTACACTAGAAAGTTAGTTCGAACTAACGGACGTTAGTTCGAACTAACTTTCCTATGCGCTACACTAGCGCTCCGCTAGTTCGAATTTGAATCGAACTAGCGGAGCGCTTAGTTCGAACTAGGTAAACCTCATTTTACGAGGACTAACGCCTAGTTCGAACTAGCTAGTTCGAACTAAGGGCTGTGTAGCCCTTTAGTTCGAACTAGTGGGAGGCTAGCCCTCCCCAGGTTTCCCTGGTGGCCACTCTGGCCAACACCAGGGAAACTCTATGCCCCCCTCCCGGCCCCGGACCCCTTAAAGGGGCACGGGCTGGCTACGGTGCCCGTGCCAGGTGGAAGCCTGCCAGCACCCAGCTAGCAGACCCTGCACCTGGCACGGCACAGAGCCACCCACCCGATGCCCCCCAGCCCACCCCCTCTTGCCGGGACCAGGCTGGCGGCTCCCAGGAGCTTGCCCTGGACCGCAAGAGGCGGGCACCTTCCTGGGCTAGTGCGGACATCGTGGACCTCGTCCACGATCTCCGCACTAGGCACAGGAAAGTGGCCGTCTAGGGCAGGAGAGCTGCCAGCCTGGCCACCCAGGACCAGGTGTGCATGAAAATCAAGGGGGTCCACTGAGACCCCCGACCCTGAGCCCTGAGCTTACAATGGCCGTCCTGGGTCAGACCAAAGGTCCATCTAGCCCAGTAGCCTGTCTGCTGACAGCGGCCAACCCTAGGGACCCTGGAGGGGATGGACCGAAGACAATGACCAAGCCATTTGTCTCGTGCCATCCCTCTCCAGCCTTCCACAAACTTTGGGCAGGGACACCACTCCTACCCTCTGGCTAATAGGACTCCATGGACCCAACCTCCATCACTTGATCTCACTTCCCTTTAAACTCTGTTCTAGTTCTAGCCTTCACAACCTCCTGCAGCAAGGAGTTCCACAGGTTAACTATTTGCCTTGTCAAGAACAACTTTCTCTTACTAGTTTGAAGCCTGCTACCCATTCCTTTCCTTTGGTGTCCTCTAGTCCTTCTTTATGGGAACTCAGGAAGAACTTTTCTGAATGCACCCTCTCCACCCAACCCCTGCTTTTAGAGACCTCTATCCTGTCCCCCCTCCGTCTCCTCTTTTCTAAGCTGAACAGTCCCAGTCTCTGTAGCCTCTCTTCATCTGGGACCTGTTCCCAACCCCTGATCATGTTAGTTGCCCTCCCCTCTCCCAGCCTTTCTCTTCCCCTCTCCCACCTCCTTTTCCCAGTCTCCCCCAGTTTTTTTCAATAAAGACAGAGTCAATGTTGGAAGAAACGTTATCTTTATTTTGTACATCAATAAGAAGGGGGGCTAGGGAAGGGCAAGTGGAAGGAGGTGAGGGAGGAATGGGGTACGAGCCCCCGATGGGGAGGACTGGGCTGGCTCTGCGGGCTTCTGGGGGTGGAAGCTCTCCTGCAGCCCCCCAATTACTCCCTCTCCCCAGATGGCAGCCTGCGGCAAGTGCAGCCGGGCTGATGGCCGAGTGGTGTGATGTGCCCAGTGTGGGCACTCAGGGCACTCCAAGCCAGAACTTCTTTGCAAGCGGGGCACCCCTTAGAACTGTGTGTCCGGGGTGGGGGTCGGGACCCTTTAAGCACAGCCCTCGGCTAGCCTGAGACAGTATCTCCATGCTCTAAGTCCTCCTTTTATGCCCTGCCGGCACTGCTTCCGGCCATCATTAAGCCCTGTTCAGAGTCCACTCAATGTGGACTTACTAGTTCGAACTAGCAAAACGCTAGTTCGAACTAGTTTTTAGTTCTAGATGCGTTAGTTCGAACTAGCTTAGTTCGAATTAACTAATTCGAACTAAGTTAGTTCGAACTAGCGCTGTAGTGTAGACGTACCCTCTGCTACTAATATTAAACCCAACTGATAAGAAAATCAGGCATGAGCCTTTCCCATAAGATGAATTGAACGGGGATGACTATTTTAAGATTATTTCATTAGAAAAATTGACATTTTATCTCTTTGCCATGATGACTCAATGCACTTTTTTTTTCATTTCGGTTCATAAATGGATATATTTTAAAAGCAAATTAATTACGTTTAAAATACATGCTTATCACAAATGGTTAATTCACAGATACAATGTTACCAGTTATTACTCATTTTTAGCCATAGTTAATCCTGAAATTAGCTAAACTTCACATTCACTATAATGTCGATCAGCATTATTTTACCTTATCTTGAGGAAATATGGAATCATTTATGTAAGCAGAATTTCAACACCACTTAGAAAACTGCAAGGGTGAAGGTTAGCATAAAGTAAGATAAATTGCATTAGGAGAGGAAAAATGAGTTCTCTGTAGATGGGAAGTGGATAATATTGTATCATACCATAAAGTCATGACAATTTTAAGTCCTGATCTTGCACTCGGTACTCAGAAAACGTTCAGCAAAAATGTTGCCTAAGTGCAGGATCAGATTCTTATGCAGCCTGGCAGCTTTAATCATATAGATGAATACATCAGTAGATACCCTATTAATACAGGAAAAGAGAGAGGGTTACTATATGTGAGTCATTCTGCTCCTTAAGTCCTAAAAGTTGAAAGCTACAGATAACTACCAGTGAATATATCTACTTGCAATTTTAAATGAATTTACTTTACACACAATCCCAGTTCTTTTCTCCATTTGTTTTCTCTGATCATTTGTTTAACAGACACACGGATTCACAGAATTTTAAATTTAATCACAAATTTGTGCTGGAAGTGGTTTCCACATTTATCCAATTGGGAAACAGAAGTGACATTTGACTTCT
The DNA here is from genome assembly GCF_052426305.1 of Pelodiscus sinensis. NCBI lineage: Eukaryota > Metazoa > Chordata > Testudines > Trionychidae > Pelodiscus > Pelodiscus sinensis. The sequence goes on along the minus strand of NC_143057.1, from coordinate 105,381,186 downwards.
GTTTTGTGACGAACAAGTCATGCCAAACTAATCTGATAGCTTTCTTTGATAGGATAACGAGCCTTGTGGATAAGGGAGAAGCGGTGGATGTCATATACCTAGACTTTAGTAAGGCATTTGATATGGTCTCGCATGATATTCTTATTGATAAACTAGGCAAATATAACTTAGATAGGGCCACGATAAGGTGGGTGCATAATTGGCTGGATAACTAGTCAGAGAATTGTTAACGGTGCTAAATCCTGCTGGAAAGGGATAACAAGTGGAGTTCCGCAAGGTCTGTTTTGGGACCCGTACTGTTCAATATCTTCATCAATGACGTAGATATTGGGATAAAGAGTACGCTTATTAAGTTTGCAGATGATACCAAACTGGGTGGGGTTGCAACTTCTTTGGAGGATAGGGACATAATTCAAAATGACCTTAGCAAGTTAGAGAAATGGTCAGAGGTAAACAGTGTGATGCTGTTGCAAAAAAAGCAAATATGATTCTAGGTTGTATCAACAGGTGTGTTGTAAGCAAAACTCGTGAAGTCATTCTGCCGCTCTACTCTGCACTAGTTAGGCCTCAGCTGGAGTACTGTGTCCAGTTCTGGGCACCACATTTCAAGAAAGATGTGGAAAAATTGGAAAGGGTACAGAGAAGAGCAACAAGAATGATTAAAGGTCTAGAGAACATGACCTATGAAGCCAGGCTTCATGAACTGGGCTTGTTTAGTTTGGAAAAAAGAAGATTAAGGGGGGACATGATAGCGGTTTTCAAATATCTAAAAGGGTGTCACAAGGAGGAACGAGAAAATTTGTTCCTCTTGGTTTCTAAGGACAGGACAAGGAGTAATGGGCTTAAAGTGCAGCAGGGGAGGTTTAGATTGGACATTAGGAAAAAATTCCTAACTGTCAGGGTGGTCAAATACTGGAATAAATTGCCAAGGGAGGTGGTGGAATCTCCCTCTCTAGAGATATTTAAGAACAGGTTAGATAGACATCTGTCAGGGATGGTGTAGACGGAGCTTGGTCCTGCCTTGAGGGCGGGGGGCTGGACTCGATGACCTCTCGAGGTCCCTTCCAGTCCTATTATTCTATGATTCTATGATTCTATGAAAACCAATTAACAACTCAGATCATAATTATTTACAGAGAAAATTGTGATAGAGCTCCAGTATCCCTTTATTTCAAGGGACATCACATCTCTTACTCCCCAAGTTACCACAAAGTTGACATTCCTTACATTTTATTTTTGAAAATTATATTGAAAATAAAAAATAATGAAATAGACTATGCTGAAGTAATAAACCCCAGTATTTTAAATTTTCTGGATAAATGTTTTGTGCCCTCCATTTTGGGTCTTTGTCACAAATAGCAACATATTTGAGCCTTGGGAGGTTGAGAGATATGCATCCGTACAGTTAAAAGAGACGTAAGACAGTGAGGAAATTGTCTTCCATGAGCAGAAAGGCTACATTTCAGTACAGGTTGTACCTCCCTCGTCCTGCACCCTTGGGACTTGACTGGTCCTGAACAAGGGGATTTGCCGAGTAAGGGGAGGATCCTGCCAACGTGACCCATGTTGCCTCCAGCTAGGAATCCAGCCAAGCCCTGCTGCTGCCTTCCCAGCCATGGCTCTCCAGGCTGGAGCTCTGGGGCAACCGGGAGCTCTGTCACTACCGCAGCTTCCTGGGCTGCCGGGGCTCTGTGGCTTCTGGGTTAAGGATGTAATAGTGCAGTTGATTAACCCATAAGCACAAGCTTATCAGTTAATGCTATAGACTACCCCCCTCCCCGCCCCACCAGTACATTTTTTAGCAGACTGGCCAGCAGCCCAGCTCAGATCCAGCTTGCACCAGGTCCGGGACCTACCCCTGCTGTTGCTGTGCATTTAAAGAATTTTAGTAGCCGGGTGGGCAAGCAGCCCAACTCATTTTCAACTCGTGCTGGGTCCAGGAGCTCAGATCCTCCCTGGACATGGGCTGCTGCCATCCCGGTGCTGCTGCCTCTGTACCTGAGGTAGCAGTGCGGGGCAACAGGCAGCTGGTCTGTAAACATCCGTGTCAGTGGGAGGCAGCGCTGACTCCCTCCATGGCCCGTTAAAACACAATTGCCATGTCACAAGTCTATAATTAAGCAGTTTATCAGGCCCAGCCCTGTGTCAGGGTGGGGTGGAAAGCCAACAGTTTACAAGGGTGGTATGACAACAGTTTAAGGGTCTGGTTGAGTCCCAAGTGGGGGGTGGGTCTCGTAGCTGGCAGAGAGCAGACAAACACAGGGGTTTTGCCTCCCCAAGGGAAACTGACAGTGGCAGTGTGGTGGCCATTGGGTTGGCGGGGATCCAGCCCACAACATGCCAACCAGGTCTGGGGGTCAGCAGGGGTCCAAGTCACAATGCTCTGCCCACTCAACCTCCATCTCCTCAACAGCCCCAGGGTCGGAGGTTCCCAGACCACTTCCCAGTTTGCTCTGGGGGCCTATCTGGCTCAGATACTGCATCTTGGGATCCACTGGGGACAGAGGTGCTGGCAGTGTGTCTATTGGTCCCAGCTCTGGCTTAGACAGGAGTCCAGGGGGACTGGCCCAGTCATTGGGATCCAGTGGAGGTCCTTTTGATGAGTCCTCGGGCTGTGGCAGCAGTCTCTGTGTCCCAGGCAAGTCATCAGGGGCCGGCAGGGGTCCTGGCGGCCATACTCAGCCCTGCTGTCGGGCTCAGTGTAGCTGGGCCCTTTGCTGGGGGAGATGATGCTGGACATCTGGCCTGTTTGGCTGCCCAGCTCCAACTGAGTTCTGAGCTCTTATACTCCTGCTTCCAACTTCCTCTGGGCGGGGCTAGGGGAGGCTGGACCCACCCATCAAAGGGTCTTAGAGGTCCCTTCCTTTCCAGGTCAGAGGGAGGCCATGTCTCTGTCCCAGACCCATTACATGGTCCACAAGGGGAGCTGGTTTTTAAGCTGGCTCCCCTCGTGGACCAGCCCGATACAGAGACAGCAGCGTGGAGTGGCAGGGGGCTCCTCAGGAGTGGGACTGGAGTGCACTGGCTGATTACTCCACCCCTGGGGACTATAGAATAGTCGAGTAACCAAAAAGAATTCATGAGGTTAATTGACTATTCAATTAATCGATTTTTAACATCTCTGTTCTGAGGCTGCCAAGGCTTTGCAGTTGCTGCAGCTTCTGGGACTGCCAAGGCTCTGCAGCTGCCAGGACAGATGCTCTGCAGCTGCTGGGATTCTGTGGCCACCGCCAGCCCCCTGCTGCCACCCAGCAGAAGGTGCCAGAACTCCCTGCTGCACCCCCCTTCCTCAACACAGGGCTCCTGGCTGAGTCAGACCTCTTCTTCCCCCGCTCCAACCCTGCCGCCCACCTTCTTATACCTGGACTCTGTGGTCCAGGAACACCCTGCCAAACCATAGCGTCCTGTTTAAGGGAGTACAACCTGTAGTAAGTGTTTATTTCTTGAATCATTCATTCAGCTCTATTCTTTAGAAAGCTTGAAGAGCATATCAAGTAAAAAACCACAATGGGATCTTCAGATTCCAAATTAGGAACAATAAACAGGGTGAACACTGCCTACGCTGATGTGAGAGATTTTCTTGTCAGCATAGCTAATCCTGCTTTCAGGTGGTAAATAGGTCAATGGAAGAATTATTCCATTGACCTATCTCTGTCTACTTTGGTTAGGTCAGCTTAACTACATTGCACAGGGTGTAGACTTTTTACACCATTGAACGATGTAGCTGGGTCAACCTAACTTTTTAGTTTAGGTCAGGCTTCAGTGTTGGTCAGAAGCCAAGGAGCAGTGTTTTCCTAATCCAGAGATTCCTGAATTTTTGCACAACCTTACCCCCACTTTCTAATTTGTGGACTTAAATGGAAAGTAAGTGTTACATAAGCCTTGTTCAGGCCCTCAGTACAGCACTGAATTTCCCCGTAGAGAGCTATGTGTAACAATTGCCTCTATGCCCAGATCTTTTGAAGCTGCCACAAAAAGCTTTAGGATTGCCAGGGTATTGTTCAGTAAATTTAACTAATTTACAGAACATGTGGGATATAATCCTGCCCCTGCTGAAATAAATTGGAGTCTCTACAGACAAAATAATTATGGATTTAAAGCTGCATTAAAAATAGGGCAGTTAAAGCTGCTCCTGAGTTAATTTAACTTTCATAGCTGATAAATTTGCATCAGATAACCCAGGCCTCCAAGAGCTTAATCATCTTATTGTAGAGTCTGTAGGTATGAGAAATCATTTCTTCACTGTAACAAGTACAAGTAAGTTTTCTTGGTTTTTGAGTTCATGTTTTTCCTCTGCTCTCCCCTCCCATCTGAATGGACTATTAAGATGATTAAACTGCAGAAGCAGTTTTTTCTTTTTATGAAATGAAAGCAGACAGTCCATGTGAAAGCAATTCATGTACATCACAATGGAGTGATGAGAACTATTTTCTTACTGTATTCTGTGTGAAGTGCACAGTCAATGTTAAGACAGCTGACTTTCAAAGTTGAGGGGTCCCACAGTTCCAGTTTGCTTGAATGGGAGGTTCTGGCATTCAGCACCTGGAAAATGCAGGCCATTACGATGCCCTCTTCTTCCATAAGCTCTAGAATTAAGAGATTTCTTGCAATAAGACTGTGTTTGACCAAATTTCTCCTAAAGACCACTTTCTTTGAATGTTTAATTGCTTTATATGCAGTATGTCCTTCCCATGATATAAGAGGTATGCAAGACTGTCTACACTGCATCTTTTTCCAGAAATTGCATATTTTTTTCCTCTTGTTTTTTTTGGAAGAGGCTTTTCCGACATTTGGCCCATCAACATGGGGCCAAATGTTGGAAAAACCTCCTCTTTCAGAACATCCCTTATTCCTCATAAAACGAGGAATACAAGGATGCCAAAAGAATGTGCCTGCTTTTTCGGAAACTATTCTGAAAAAGCGAACACATTCCTTGGACATGGCAGAGTGTCTGTAGTGTTGACATAGTCTCAGAGAGATACGCATGTGACTCCATCACTGGCAACCATGCCTGTGAACTGCCAGACTCTGGGGCAACTGCCTTCTTTGCTCCCCGCCCCAGCAGTGGGCCTGGCAGGGAGTCTTCCTAGTATACCGTACCGACTAAAAATAACTTACCATGGTGGTGAACCATCTCATACGAGCCCACTTGCACCACTGAGAGTAACCCTGATTAGGTGTAACCAGAAGGCCTGCAATTTTGCATTTTTATTGATGGGAAATACTCTCTGAAGATTGAGATTCAGATCTGCAACATCAACTCGCATGACTAATATCACTGAGATAAACAACCTTTATCCTGCAGCCCTATCTGGATCAGGCCCATCTGAGTAAGCCTTACAGAATCAGCCCCTAATTGAATTACGCTGACTACCTAATGTTTATGAGTGCACTAAGATTTTTTTTCATAAAATTTACATGAAACTAAAAAAACTGCTTACTGAACAATTCACTTGTGGATAATATCTGTGAAATATGTTCATTAATTTTGTGTGGGAAAGTGTTCTCTTAACCCCAGCGGAAAGGATTAGTTAACAACTTTAACTGTACAGAGACAAAATATTTCTTTTTCATTTATGAATCATTACAGTTAGCTTTTCCAGTCCTACCTATCATAGCCTAGGCACTGTACATACACCAAAGAAGGTGTAGGGTCAGATTTTTAAAGGCATTTAGACACATAAGTCTAACCCAGAGTCTCATCCCTAAATAATTTATACTCTTAGAAGGTAAAACAAGCTGATGGAGGTAGGTAAGGCACACATCAAACAAGCAAGGTGGCTAGGTGGTGACCAGCCATGGCTTGATATGAGAGTTTTAATAATTTGAACATACGCCCTCCCAAAAAGCTTCTCATTAACTACAACATAGCTATTGTAACTTACCTACATTTATTTAAAAAATAGTGGAATTCTGATTTCTTGTTTCCTTCAATTCTGAACAACAAAGAGGTTCCTGCAGTGGATACCATATACTGTTCGTAGGTAGCCTGATCTGTTCTCACTGAAGGCAATAAGAGTTTTCCTTTTGGCTTTAGTGGGAGGAGGATGAGATCCAAGGCAGGCTACAGTACAAATGTTGATAAATAAGGTATGGGCAGAAAGTAGGGCTGCGGGAGGCAAGCCCCTAGCTCAAACCCCAGCCTCACCCCTTCTACCCAGACTCTGCCCCCATGGGAGCCACCTCCCCCAAGTCCACCCCACCCTCCAACTGGCATGTGGCCCAAGCCTCGGGCCTCGGAGCACAGAAAGATGCAGGCAGTGCATGGCCCAAGCCTCCCTGGCCCTGAAGCATGCCTAAAGTAGGCATTCTAGGGGCTGAGTCTGGGTCAGTCTGGGTGGGGCCAGGCTGGCATTTTGGGAAAGTAATGCCTTTCCCCACCTATTATACCCACCACTCCTGAAAAAAGAGTTTATGCACAGTGGCACAAGGCTCTGGGTTCTCTCTAGTTTGATATTGATGGAAGCACTGTTTTATATCAGTCATTCACTGGGGTACTGTTATAGTAATAAAGACCTAATAAAAACGCTAATGGAAGGACTCCCACTGCCTTCGGTGAGCTTTGGCTCAGCTCCCAGGTACTTGACATCTTTAAAGTGCCATTCTAACATGGACTAGTTATCTTGACAAGCATCCTGTGAAGGATATATTTTCTCCTTTGTACAAACTGGGAAACTAAAGGCAGAGAATGCTTTTAGTAACTTGTCCAAGGCTGACAAAACGGATATCTTCATTAGCATCTGCAGATGTGAATACCCATGAATACAAAGCAAATATCCACAGATTTGCAGGGCTCTGGGTACAAAATTTGTATCTGAATCCACATATGTATTCGCAAAAATAAACCACAGATATCCATATCCACAGATGTAGGTACCCATGGATATAAAGCAGATATTCACAGATTTGCAGGGATCCACTTACTTCTGATGGCAGGATCCAGTAGGTCATACTGTATCTTGAAATACAACTTTAGCTAGATCCCTGAATTGTAACAGCAAATGTATTGGAAAAGTATATTGAAATATTTCTCCCCGGATAACATGCTCAGACTATGCCCACAATTGCACAGATGCATTTCTTTTGTTTCCTCTGAATCCCTGAAATGTATAGCACGTCACATCCATTGAGCCTTATGCAGGATTACAGCATGGCAGGAGTTAATACTTAAACAAAACTTTTAATCTGCTGTTGTGAAAAGATAGCATTTTGTTTAAAGTCTGGGTTTAATTCTTGTTAAACAAATGGAAATTAAAGGTTTTGGTGGCCATTTTAAGAAGACTTTATAGAGTATGCACAAACGTTGTGGTCACTTTTGCCATTATAGTTATGATGAATGACTCATCCTAAAATGTTTTTGTATTCTTAAAATATAATTTTGGTCTCAACTCCAGTACAGCACATATGGCCACATTTACTGTATTGCATCTTCAGGTCTAGAAAATATTTGTAAAATGCTCTCTGTTCTGTCTATAATGCTGATTGAATTGAATGTTCCCAGTTGAAAAATGATAGGGCTATCATTTATTATTATTTTCAATTATTGTACTTTGACTCCAATACAAAATTGCTGGCTAAAAGTGTCTTAGTTGCAAAATAGCATTGGATTCTTGTGCCCAATGACTATATATTCTTTCTGACTGTGTCTAATCACATTAATGGAGAATCCTGAATAAACAAAGTCAATCAGTGAAGGCTGGTGACATGTGAAAATGGGCAAGAGCGCTCGACATAAATCTTCTTTTGAAAGAACAGAAGCAGATTGGTTTAATAAAATAAAATAACAAAAATCAGAATCTGACAACTGAGGCTGTCCTTGGCATAAAAAAGTTTGTCCTGGTTTTTGACACGTGATCTTATTTTCTCAGGTAAATTTAAAATGAATACTATTTCACCTGGGATTGTCTGTTTTGGCAGAATCTAAAGCAGAGATCTAGACCTGATCCTTCTTTTGCCAAGCTGTCTTTAAAGCCTTCCTTAGTCTGCGTATCTCAGGCCTTTCCCAGGACAGAGGGACGGAGGAAATTCCCACCTCATCTCTCCTGGGTCTTTCCTCCCCAACTGAGCACTCTCAATCTACTTATAAGGCCAAATGTTGCCTCTTCTTGCCAAGAGGCAATTAGATAATCACCCCTTCCCCAGCACCAACACCCCCAGTCTCGGTGCAGTGCACAACTATCTACTGTTTTATCCCTGATCTTTTAGGCGATGGAGGTTAGGACCCATCACATGCCTAAAGATGTTTTTTTAATGTAAAGGCCAGGAGTGTCTCTCAGTATTGAGGCCGGGTCTATACTAGAAAACTGGGTGAGTTTAACTACCATAAAATTTCGAGTATAATGCACACTTTTTTCCCGTTTTTTTTTAGCTTCAGAGTGCGGTGTGCATTATCTATAGGAGGTTTTTTTAAAAAGTTTTAAAAACTTACCCTTGGCAGGCACGGGCTGGGCTGGGCCGGGCTGGAGGGGGAAGGAGGCCGGCAGGCGTGAGCTCGGCACGCCGGCAGCTCAGCAGGGAAAGCTCCCCTGGCAGACGCGAGCTCAGCGCGCCAGCAGCTGAGTGGGGGAGACCCCCCTGGCAGGCGTGAGCTCAGCGCGTGCGAGCTCAGCTGGGCAGGCGTGAGCTGGGCTGGGTAGGGGGCCCCGCGACAAGCGCGAGCCCCTTCTTTCCTATGCATACCATAAGATCTCGAGTACAATGAGGGTGTGCATTATAGATAAGAGTTTAGTTTATTCAGGTATTCTGACCTTTAAAAGGCAGATGCGCATTATACATAGGTGTGCATTATACTCGAGATTTTACGGTATGTCAATCATGGCAAGGAGAAAGGGCCTGAAAAATGCATGCTATGAGCAGTGTGTTTAAGACATACTAAGTCCCTATTCAACCAACTCTAATTTGACAGAAGACATCTTCTCCAACCTAGCTAATACCTCTTGAGGATGTAGATTACCAGCAGGAGAACCCCTCAAGTCAGTGTAGGTAGTGTTTACACAGAAGTACTACGGTGGTTGCAGCTGTAGAGTTTTAAGGATAAACACTATACGCTTTTTCAAATCCGCAGACAATAAGATTTCCTTTCCTTGAAAAATGTGGGATGGACTTTCATTCACAATGGTGATTAAATCCCCTTTGAGCTTCATAAGAATGTCCTCAGGAAACCACTAGCTATATTAACTTGGCTTGACTTCTGCAGCATGTTCCAAATGAGTGACAAGCCCAATTGCCATAATTACCTTTAATTTTGGGGCCTCACTAGCAACCCAATGTACACTGTATTTAATTATAAACTGGCTTACAGTTACATCAGATGGCTCAGCATGAGCTGTCAGTTGCTGTCATGTTTGGGGACTTAAAAAGGTAAAATTAAGAAATATTCTTAAACTAAAGTGTAATTTTTGTAAGATAGGGATACTCTTTTTTTTTTAAGAGGCAGAATAGTAAGTTCAGGGTTGTCTGAATGAGCAAAATAATGTGGAATATGGCTCGTGACTGATGAAGCGGTTTGCAGCTTGGCTTGCATACTCTTTAAAAAAGCTGAAATCACTGCTCCCCTGTCTAAGCTCCAACCAGTCAGTTTTGGTGCAAACTCCTTTGCTAGTAGGTCAGTGGGAGTGGAAGCTGCCCCACACTCAAAGGATCTGGTAAGAACATTACAACTGATATAATAAGGCCTTACTCTGTCAGATGCTGAGTATCCTTAACTCCCATTATCTATAGCAGAATTTATAGGTTTGGTCCAGAAGAATTTCATTTCAATATCTCCAGTATCCCAAAATAGCACTGCAGTGTAGACGTAGCCTGTGATATTCGTTTTCTCTTCAGTATTTTCAATGATCTCTAAACCCCCTGTTCTGTAACATTTTGGGACTTTTTTGGGTGAAACTATTGTCCTTATATGCATTGTAGCCAGGTGAAGAAAGGGCAGTATTGCAGCCACAATAAGGTAGCAAGTACATTTCTACTAACAAGAATCATGCTCCTTTTAAGTGCCTGCTTCAGCAAAGGATTTAAGCACGTTCTTAGCTTTATGGATGCACTTAATTGCTTTGATAACGAGGCATGTTTTAAAGTTATGAACATACTTCAGTGCTTTGCTGAACTGAGGCCCGCAAATTGCCTGGAAATAGAAGTATAATGTACAGAAGCCACTACAAAGCCCTGACACAATCAGCAGCACATTGGGCCAAATTGTGTTCCAAATTTGCAAATGGGAAAGGGGATTCTCACTGTGTTCATCTCCCATCCCCTATTCAAATTCCTTGATACTGTCCCCAACTTTCTAGATACTAAAGACCCTTCCTTGTATAGCCCAACGTCCATGCAAGGGGAGAAGAAGAGAGCAAAGCAGCAGTGGGATGAGGGGGAGGCAAATAGTTACCTAAAAATGCTAATGCAGCCTAGCCCAAGGGCCAATGTACTGACGTTACTGAGAAATTATATATTATTAACATGTTTCAGTACAGCAGTTCTCAGACTGTAGGAAGTAGGGTACTATTTCTCCAGGCCTTCTCTAGGCCAAATGGTGCCCCAGATGAGGAGTATCTTTAGCATCCTCCCTCCATTTGTTAAACTTTTGAAAACCTTCTGTAATGTTTTTGTCACCCATTTTTATGACTTTGATGTGCAATTTACCTGCATGATTTATGCCTGTCACGTAGGATGATACACTTTCACACTAAGATCTGTAAATCTAGGAGATGTGAAGAAAATGTAGTTCCCGGAAAGTCTGGAAGATTCCATAAGATTCTACAAGGATCCAGTACATTTTCATTAAGAGGTTAATGAAAAATTAATCCACACTGCATATGGAATACCTGAAACATTTTACTTCAGACATTCTATTTTTCCTTTTGTTGCTACACCAGCACCCCACACTCATCACCCCCTAAGTCTAGCACCCTCAGTTGCCTGTCTATAAATCTGGACTTGCTACTTCTGAAATTCATAAGTACTTGAGATACCTCCATTATAACTTTCAATGGTGCAGAGTGGTTCTCACATTCTTGTATTATAAACCAAGACATATCCCACCTGGGTATGGCTTGCACACTTCAGTTTGATAACCATTTCCACATGTTAAGTAACAAGGAAAATAGGAAAGGTGGTGGAGGTTCAAAGGGCTGGTCTGGAAATCAGGACTTCTGGGCACAGTTTCCGATTTCACCCTAGATTTCGGACGAGTCGCTTAATGTTACCTGTAAAAGGAGAATGATGGTACAGGTAAGAGCCTCCCTGGTTTGGCACCTTCAGGACCTGACCCGTTCCGAAAGAGGGAATTTGCTAGATCTGGGAGGTCCCCTGGATGCTCTGACTCCCTGCAGATGACTCCACTCAGGCCCCACTGCCACTGGGCTCCAGCCTGCAGGCCTTGAGCTCTGGCCGGCTGGGACTTCCTGGAGCAGAGCGCCCCAGCTGCCATGGCCCCACTTTCCCCCACCCAACCAGGGCTCCCCAGGGACAGGGCTTACTGGCTACCCTGCTTTTGCCATGCCCCAGAGACAGGGCTCACTGGCTGCCCCACTGCTGTCCCGCCTGGCCAGAACTCCCTGGGGACATGGCTTGCCAGCTGCCCCTCTTCTGCTGCACCCTGACAGGGATCCCCAGGGATGGGGCTTGCTGGCTACCCACTTTTGCCATGCCCCAAGGACAGGCTCCCAGTCAGTTCTCACTTCCATGCACCCCGAGGTTCTCTGGTCCAGCAACATCCGGGGTCCTGACAGACCACAAATGTTGCTGGACCAGAGAGTTCCAGATTTAGTAGGTTTAACCTGTACTTTCTTTTCCCCCATAATTATCTGTCTTGTCTATTTTAGATTGTGAGTTCTTCAGACCAGGGCAGGGACTGTCCTGTCATATGCTTGACGAGTGCTTACGAAAATAAGGCCCTAATTTTAGTTGGAGCCTCTGTGTATTAATGCAATACAAATAATTTAAGACAAAAATGTCTGACAGGGCTATACAACACGCGGCCTGTGGGCCAAATGCAACCCATAGCCCATTTCTTTGTGGCCCATGGTGTGGTTTGGGTTTACACGGGGCTCACCACATGGCCCGTGGATGGGATCCTTTGAACATGGCCTCCACTGGGAACACGCTCCACAACGGTGAGGTGTCTCGTAGGCGAGGTGAGCACTGAAAGACATAAGCGAATGGACTGACTGAAACAAATGTGTGCAGGGTGTCGGCATTTCTAGCCCCCAGGGAGGAGGTGCCAGGAGCGCTGGGGCATTGTGGGAAGTGCTGGCTGCTTAGCCTTGTGGGCAGAGCCTGAGAGGTGCTGATTGGCTCACACTGGCCACATTTGGCTTAAGGCTTAATCTTTGTATTCATGCCTGTCAGTGTGAAAGAAGCTATTTGCATATATTTTCATATATATTTGCATGTATATGCCACCACACTTAAGTTGTGGCCCTCAGTATGTGCTGTGAGTATCAAACCCAGGGGCTTCCAAAGTTGAGTAGCCCTGTTGTATGATAATGACATTGTAACTAGGTCAAATACAGACATGTTAGTTACACACACATTGTAACTGCAAGATGTCTGCAATACACTTCATGTATGCAGGTGGGTGGTGATTAATACTGTTAAATTAAAATGTTATTACATTGTATTCATTGTAACTTGTAAAAGGTGCAAGAGCTGCAATTAGTGCAAATCTTTTAAAACCACAAATTGTGCCCCAAATCTGGATGGGGAGAGTCTCATTGTATTCATCTCCTATTCTTTACATGAGGGAAGGATTCCTTGACAATGCCACCAGCTTCTCAGATCCTGAAGAACCCTGTCAGCATGGTTCAGGGTCGATGCACATGTAGTGAGACTGAAAGCCCCTTGAACTAACCCCTGGTTTTGCTGTTTTCTTTGGAAGTCCTTCCACAATAGGATTATCCTATTATGACTGTGTGGAAAGTTTGCTTAGTCACTTCCCAGGATGTAAGTAAGTAAAGGGCTTTAGTTTCCATGGCTTTTAGTCTTTCACTTTTCATGAACAGTAAATAATTAAGACAGAAATATAAAGCTATATATTCAAACTAATTTTAAGTCAGATCTCCTTTTATGAATACACTTAGCACTCGAAAAGATGAATACAATCACTCCAATCTGTTTCTCACCTTTTAGAAGTAAGTTTACAGAAACAGATCATATCTAGATATGTGTTCCAGAAGTTCCCTGTGTTTTGTAATTATCTCATGAAGAACTGCAGGTTGCCTAAAAAGCACATACGTCTCTTTTAATTAATACTTACTTATTTAGAACATATCCTTACTATTACAGATCTATATAATTTCTCTGTCAACCAAGACAATACATTTACACCCTTCTTATCTCCATAATATTTGAACCCCTAATATTGTATGTATGTTATTTACATTCATACCAACCTTTTTTGTTTTGGTGAATAAAGAGAAACCCTGTAATGAATGTTTTACCTGTAGCTCTGAAAAAATAATATAGACCTGAAAAGTCATTTGAGCAGTTTTAATTGCCAGATAACAGTGGTTCTCAAACTTTTCAGAGCACAGTATCCATTTCAGGAGTCTGATTTGCCTCATGTACCCTCAAGTTTCACCTTACTTAAAATATACTTGCTTATACAGTCAGACATAAAAATACAAAAGTGTCAGAACACATGATTACTAACAAATTGCTTACTTTCTCATTTTATTTGTATGAAATTTTAGTTTGTACTAACTTAACTGGTGCTTTTTATGTAGCCTGTTGTAAAATTAGGCAATTATCTAAAAGAGTTGATATATTCCCTTGAAAACCTCTCTACCCCAACATATATACCCTGGGTTAAGAACCACTCTCATAGGGCACATTCATTAGCACTCTTAGTAAATTGAGTGAAGCCAAGCTACAGATTAAAATTTGAATGTTGTTTGGCTCAAAATAAACTACTGAAAGGACAGAGGAAATGAAGATGAATTTGATGAGGCTGGAATAATACCCAGAAAACCGGATAAGCATTCTTACCAAGAGGTTATATGTTATGAAGTGAGAGTCCTGAGAAAGAACACAGGAACAAGAGTAGTAGGCGGTAAGAAAAGGAAGTAAGTAGGCAAAGACATGATTGTTCTGCTAAAGGAATAAACAGGATTAGCCTGTAACAAGATTATCAACTCATTTTGTGAGGTGACACCCAAATAAAACAACAAGGGAACTGGAGGAAATTTGAGGACAGTATTGGTTTTATGCCAGTAACATAGTCCATATGGTTACATAACAAGAGTAAAAGGCCTGTTTACAATACATTTCACTATAGTTGTAGCCATATGGCTGGATCATATTTAAACCTGGTTCTTGATGGCAAGGGTTTCCCTGCCCAGTGCACTGCAAATTATAGCATGGGCCCTTTTGGGTGAATGAAGTGTTTATTTTAGGCTGTATCTACACTGCCGAGATTTCAGAAAGTGACTAAATCTTTATTCATTCAGGGGTGTTAAAAACAAAACAAACAAACGAAAAACCCCTGAGCAATAAAAGTTTTAACTCTGAAAAGCACCAGTATAGACAGTACTTAATGACCCAGATACCACCGCTTGTTCGGATGGGGGGAGGGGGAGTTAACTGCTGAGAGAGCTGTCCCCAGTGATAAAGAGTGACTACACTGCCCATACCACAGTGCAGTGGTGGCACAGTGGACAGCAGGCAGTGTAGCCATACTCTTAGTCATGCCATCTGTAACCTTTTTAATACAATGATATATACCCCATGTAGAGTCATATCCATGTTATGAAACTGCATTTTTTCACACACCTCTGAATAACTCTTTTGCTCAGTCTCCATTAGACCATGCCCACTGAGACTCGTTCAAGCATACCAAAGCTCTGAGCATCTTCACACACACGTCAGTAGTTAAAATAAACAACCACCAACCTGCCAAAATTCCCTCCCACCAAATTACTGTGGCATGCAGTGCCAGGGTGGCCCTTTTCAGCCAAGGAGCAACGGCCGATTTAAAGTCCCATGATGAAATTCTCTATGGACCACAGCACAGAACTGGCAGCCCCATAGAAGGGCAGCTTTAAGCTTTTGTTCTCTCCTGATACTGGGCTTCTGCAGAGTAACTCAGTAACTGACTGTGCTAGGGGGACCCTCATACAGGATACAAATAGGAACCCCTTTACATTAGTCTGGCCCTTTTGCCTTGTATACAAGGATCAGATTAGGAGTGAGGTTCTCATACATAATACCAAGTGATTATTGATGGCTAGAAATTGGATACTGGAAAAGAGAGGATTCTCAGCAGCCCAACAGAATTCAGAGCCCTTGCTTCTGATCTTGCAAGGGCTCCCTGTATTAGATCTATGAATCATAACATTTTAATAAATAAATCATTCACTGTAGAATAATGTTTAGATTTCTATATTTTTGTTATAAGCTCTCTCTCTCTCTCTGGGTATGTCTACACTACCCCGCTAGTTCGAACTAGCGGGGTAATGTATGCATACCGCACTTGCTAATGAAGCCCGGGATTTGAATTTCCCGGGCTTCATTAGCATAAGCAGGGAGCCGCCATTTTTAAATCCCCGCTGCTTCGAACCCCGTGCAGCGCGGCTACACGGGGCTCGAACTAGGTAGTTCGGACTAGGTTCCTATTCCGAACTACCGTTACTCCTCGTGAAATGAGGTGTACCGGTAGTTCGGAATAGGCACCCTAGTCCGAACTACCTAGTTCGAGCCCCGTGTAGCTGCGCTGCACGGGGTTCGAAGCAGCGGGGATTTAAAAATGGCGGCTCCCCGCTTATGCTAATGAAGCCCGGGAAATTCAAATCCCGGGCTTCATTAGCAAGTGCGGTATGCATACATTACCCCGCTAGTTCAAACTAGCGGGGTAGTGTAGACATACCCTCTCTCTCTCTCTCATACACACACTCTGAGTCTGTATTCCTATGGGTATACCAAAACATTTTTTAAAACTTTTTCACCACTTCTACGACATGGGGTTTGTGTTTTGTTTGTAATGTAGCATTGTGAATATCTCAGATACTCAAATAATGCAGGTCATAGAGTACCTTAAATAGTCAGATAGCATCTACAAAATGCATGCTGGCTTAGCATAATGATTTTATTGGCACTTGATTGGGATGACCTGCATAACTTATTTATGGTTCAAAATAAACATTCCAAGCTCATACCAATAATAAAACTGTTATAGCATGAATATCTGCTAAGGATGCAGGGATTGCTGAACATCCATCCCACTCCCTGGTTTTTCTGAGTGCACTCCTCACAGCTAATAGGCCTAATGTCTTTACCTTTTCTGTACGGGAATTGTGTGATTCCTCCAATCTTTGACTGGATCTGAGCTGCAGTGCTGGAGGAAATTTGAGGACAGTATTGGGTTTATGACAGTAACATAGTCAATGTGGTTACATAACAACATGATAGGGACATAATTCAAAATGACCTTAGCAAATTAGAGAAATGGTCAGAGGTAAACAGGATGAAGTTTAATAAAGAGAAATGCAAAGTGCTCCACTTAGGAAGGAACAATCAGTTCCATACATACAAGATGGGAAGCGACTGTCTAAGAAGGAGCATGGCGGAAAGGGATCTATGGGTCATAGTGGACCACAAGTTGAATATGAGTCAACAGTGTGATGCTGTTGCAAAAAAAGCAAATATGATTCTAGGTTGTATCAATAGGTGTGTGGAAAGCAAAACTCGTGAAGTCATTCTGCCGCTCTACTCTGCACTAGCTAGGTCTCAGCTGGAGTACTGTGTCCAGTTCTGGGCGCCACATTTCAAGAAAGATGTGGAGAAATTGGAAAGGGTACAGAGAAGAGTGACAAGAATGATTAAAGGTTTAGAGAACATGACCTATGAAGCCAGGCTTCATGAACTGGGCTTGTTTAGTTTGGAAAAAAGAAGATTAAGGGGGGACATGATAGCGGTTTTCAAATATCTAAAAGGGTGTCACAAGGAGGAAGGCGAAAATTTGTTCCTCTTGGTTTCTGAGGACAGGACAAGGAATAATGGGCTTAAAGTGCAGCAAGGGAGGTTTAGATTGGACATTAGGAAAAAATTCCTAACTGTCAGGGTAGTCAAATATTGGAATAAATTGCTAAGGGAGGTGGTGGAATCTCCCTCTCTGGAGATATTTAAGAACAGGTTAGATAGACATCTGTCAGGGATGGTGTAGGTGGAGCTTGGTCCTGCCTTGAGGGCTGGGGGCTGGACTCGATGACCTCTTGAGGTCCCTTCCAGTCCTATGATTCTATGATTCTATGATTGTGCTTACCTGGAAGACCCAAGTGGGTGGGTTTAGGTGTGTGCAGTTCTTTCTTTTCAGAGTGTGAGACTAATTGTGAACACAGAGATCAGTTAGCCTTCCATAACCAAATTATTGTTTAATCTTAATATCAGAAATAAAGCCTAACACATGAGAGAAAGAATTTGAAAACCATGAAATGTCTACAGAGCAAGTTTATCTCATTGAAAGGCTCATCACCCTCAAGATGTAGCCTAGTATGTTTTCCCCTTCTTAATTTCCCCAAATCTTGGGGTCTGTGTGTCAGTTCCCTTCCACTGTGTCATCCACTCTCTGACCCCTGCTCAAGGGAGTGTCTTTTCAAAACCTAGTTGGAGTCTCTATTCTCCTGCATTCATGAGCTTAGACTCCCACATCCCAAATAACCAAACTCCAGTAAGTTCAGCAGGGTTGGCAATAGAGCAACAAAGAACAGGTCTCTGGCATTGTCCCTGAAATGCTGGCAACTGGGTGGCTATAAGAATATAAAAATGGCCATACTGGATGAGACCAATGTTTCATCTAGTCTAGTATCCTGTCTCTAACAGCTGCCAGAGCCAGATGTTTCAGACACAATGAACAGAAGCCGGCAATTTTGTCAAGAAAGCTCACAATACTATATATACATTTTTGTTAGTGTCATTGCTGCCACAGAACTACTCATTTTTTAAGTTACAGACTAACACAGCTACCCCTCTGAGACTTATGTACTTGCTTGGTGACTCCACTCAAATTATTCTTATGGATTGGTGAGGCATGATTTCCTTCTACAAAAGCTATGTTGCCTCTTCTCCAACATTTTGTGTTAATCTATGTATAATAATCTGTTTTTTAATATCATTTCAACCAATCTGAATGGTACAGAAGTTCAATTTACTGGCCTGTAATGGCTAGTGTCACCGCTGAAAGTTTTTTTTTAAAAATCAGCTAGATATTAGTTACCTTCTATACATCAGATAGAGAGGATTATTTACGTAGTAGGGTTGTTCTGCAGTTTCATATCTGAGTTGCTTCCTTCTGTTCTTTTTTTTTTAATGCTGTTAGACTGCATCCATCTGCCAACAGAGGGATGCAAATCAAGCACTTTGAAAGTGCAAATGAGCCCGGGATTTAAATATCCTGGGTTTCATTTGAATACTCATGTTAAGGCGCTGTGCCGATCACGCACCCTTTCGAAAGTGAAAGTAATGTCTAGCCACGGCTCTGCTGACAGTGAGAAGCTTTTTCAGCAGATCCTGTACTCCTCATTTTTTCCCTAAGGGTATGTCTAAACTACAGTGCTATTCTGAATTAACTTAATTTGAAATAGTTAATTCAAATTAAGCTAATTTGAAATAACACATCTATACACAAAAACTATTTCAAAATAGCATTTTGCTATTTCGAAATAGCACGTCCACACTGAGTGGACCCTGAACCGAAGTTAAGGCTGGCCAGAACCAGTGCTGGCAGGGCATCAGGTTAGGACTTCGAGTGTGGGGCTGCTGCCTGAGGCTAACTGAGTGATGTGCTTAAAGGTATCCTACCCCCACTATGGACAGACAGTTCTCAGGTTTCTCCGCTTGCTTGTCTACCTCGGTGAGGGACAACATTGCAGTCCTGTCTTGGAGTGCCCTGAGTGCCTGCACTCGGGACATCACAGCACTCATCCACGTGGAGCCAGAGCTGCCCCATGGCAAGCCGGTGTGTCTCATGGGGTTGTTGCCATCAGCTTGGCTGCACTTGCTGCAGGCTGCTATCCGGGGGCGTCCATTGGGGGGCTGTTAGGTTCCAGGAGGCCCTGCGGGAGAGCGTCCACCCCAAGGAGCCCTCAGAGCCACCCCAGTCCTCTCCACTGGGGGCTCGTGCCCCATTCCTCCCTCATGTCCTTCCACTTACCCCTCCCTAACCCCCCTTCCTGATGTCAAATAAAAGACACGTATGTTCAAAAATAGAAACTGGGTTTATTGAACAAAACTGGTGTGTGTGGGGGGGTGAACCTCTGGGGAGACTGGGAAAAGGAGGCTGGAGAGGAGAAGAGAGAGGGTGGCAGAGGGGAGGGGGAAACCTGGGAGGAGGGAGCTGGAAGGGAGAAGCAAGGGGAAGTAAGGGAAGGGGAAGCTCAGGGCTCAGGGTTGGGGGTCTCGCTGGACCAACCTGACTTTCATGCTAACCTGCTCCTGGGTTTGCAATGTGGCATTTGGTGGCCAGGCTGGCAGCTATCCTGCAATAGACGGCCGCATTCCTCTATCTAATGCGGAGATCATGGACATTGGGGGCATCTCCCCCAAACCTGAATAAGCTCCATGATCTTCATCCTGGACCAGGAAGATGCCCGCCTTCTCCAGCAACTGTCAGGCTCCTGGGAGCTGGCAGACTGCTCCTGGGTAGAGGTGGAGGGCTGGCTGCCAATGGCTTGCTGGCTCATGTTTTGGGGCCACTGGGTCAGGGACCCCGGTGGCCACTGCTGGCTCTGGGCTGGCAGGCTTGGAGCTGGCACAGGCACTGTGGCCAGGGTCTACCCCTTAAATATCTCCGGGGCTGGGAGAGAGGAGAGTAAGTTATCCTGATTGTGCCCAGAGTGGCCACCAGGGCTCCCTGGGAAGGGCTGGAGGCCTCCTATTTCAAATTGTCTACACAGCACTTAATTTGAAATAGCTATTTTGATTTTGGTGTTACTCCTCATAGAATGTGGTTTACCAAATTCAAAATAAGGGCTCCACTATTTCAAATTTATTCTGAAATAGCGGTTTGCCTGTGTAGATGCTATTAAAGTTCATTTGAAATAACTGCTGTTATTTCAAATTAATTTTGTAGTGTAGACATACCCTTACTGTTTTATTTGTTTGGCATATAGATTAATTTGAATCACCATTATGGTGTTGTTAAATAGTCTTCATACGATCTGCATGCATTTCATGCTTGTGAGCGTTCCTTTTAATTCCATTTAATTAGTTTCCTCATTTTTGTATAGCTCCCCTTTGGAAGTTAATGAAGTTGTTGTAAGTTTTTCTGGTATTTACCTTGAGTCACTCTCCTGATTTTTGCTTGGGTTTTTTCCCCCCAAAAGCAGATTAGTAAACTATGCCAACATATTCAGACAGCATACTCCTCAACAACCATGTCAATACACAGCATTGATAAGTTATTAGACAGCAGCACCATATCCTCAACATGCCAATAAAATAAATACATAATCTTATTTTCTCTGTTATTTATTACCATGGCTCATCATCACTCTGATTATACAGCTGTTTGTACTCCAGTGAGGACATGTCATAAATGCATCATGATTTGAAGAGCTAGTTGTTGCAGCTGGGCACGGACACTACCAAGGGCACAAACTGGTAAAACTGAATTTGTAAAAATGATGACATTTTGGAAGAGACCAGATTTTACTTACAACTGCATGTGGGACTGCTTGTCTCTTTCCTGAATGACTGACCACACCCATTTCCTATACAGGCATAATCCCTCTAGGGAACACTAGCATGGCTAGTAGGGATGTTAAATTTTGGTTAATCAACTAAGTCAATAAGGGGGAGCTGCAGTGGGGTTAGCTCCCAACCTTGGGAGCTAACCCCACTGTGGCTCTGCCTTTTAAATATATTAAGATCTTGTTGGCACAGTGAGGGGGACCCAGCATGAACCAGGACAGCTGATTCCTGGCTCGCAGCAGTTCCCCACCACTGCGCAACAGACTTTTAAATGTATTAAGAGCACATTTAAAAGGCTGAAGTGCAGCAGCCCAGCTTGTACCGGGTCCCCTGCTGCGTACCAGTCTTGAATGTAAAAAGGCTGGAGTGTAGCAGGGGGATCCAGCGCAAGCCCAGAATCAGCAGTCCCAGCTCGCGCCAGGTCCCTCCCGCTGAATTTCTGGTTTTTAAATGTATTAAGAGCCTGGTGGGGTTAGTACACCAGGCTCTTAATACATTTAAAAAGCAGAGGTGCATTGTTTGGGATTTGGCATGAGCCAGGAATCAGCTGATTCCCAGCTCGCACCCAGTCCTGCTACCCTGCTATATGCCTGCCCTCAACGGAGACGGTGCTGGGGTGGGGGAAATGAGTTTTTAAGCCAGATCCTCCCAGCACCAACTCCTGCTCCCCCTCCTGCCTGATAGAGGCAGCAAAAGAGGGAGTGGCTAGTCAAGGGACTAGTCGACTATCCAATAAGCAAAAGCTTATCAGATATTTGGCTAATCGACTAGTCGTTTACATCCCTACTGCTTAGTGTGTCCAACCAAATTAACTCCTGTTTGTAAGCACATAAGGGGTTCGAACTAGGGGGGTAGTGTAGACATACCCTTTGAGCCAATTGTGGCTGATTGATCCCATGCAGGAGCCCTAAAAAGCAAGAGAAGAAGATATAAAAACCCCTGGTCTCTTCCAAAATGTCATCATTTTTACAAATTCAGTTTTACCAGTTTGTGCCCTTGGTAGTGTCCGTGCCCAGCTGCAACAACTAGCTCTTCAAATCATGATGCATTTATGACATGTCCTCACTGGAGTACAAACAGCTGTATAATCAGAGTGATGATGAGCCATGGTAATAAATAACAGAGAAAATAAGATTATGTATTTATTTTATTGGCATGTTGAGGATATGGTGCTGCTGTCTAATAACTTATCAATGCTGTGTATTGACATGGTTGTTGAGGAGTATGCTGTCTGAATATGTTGGCATATTGGAATATGTTGGAATATGTGGAATGAGGCGTACAGATAGTTCGGATTAGAAGCCTAATCCGAACTATCTAGTCCGTGCTGCGTGTAGCCGCGCGGCACGGGGTTCGCACTAGCCGGCTTTTAAAAATGGCGGCGCCGGCTTTATGCTAATGAAGCCCGGGAAATTCAAATCCCGGGCTTCATTAGCAAGTTCGGTATGCATACATTACCCCCCTAGTTCAAACTAGGGGGGTAGTGTAGACATACCCTTAGTAATTATGACTGTCTTTATTTATCTCATCACAAGAAGATGTACTCAGTATTGCTCAGGTCCTTAATTCAAATGAATTCAGTTTATCTTCATTTAAATCATTCTTCTGTGGTTGGGCTGGGGATAAAGGGTTCAGTATGCAATATGCAGGTTGCCTCAGGGAGAGGAAACTATCCCAGCTCTTTCTCATGGCAGCAGCTTGGGGCCAACGGAGAAGTGTCTGTCCGTGGCCATGCTAGCTGCACTGGGCACACCTGGGGGAGGGGTGCATGTCCCTCAGCTGGGGGACAGATACACAAATAGATGAACTCTCTCAAATATAAAATAGATAGCTGTCCCTTTCTCCACCCCAACCCTCTGCTGGCTCAATCGGGTTATAACTGTCCTAGTCTCCATCTCTGGATCCTGGCTGCCCCCCTGTGGTCATTCTGCAGTATAACTATCTCTCCTACCAGACCCCTTCCTTTCCATTTGAGGAGAAACAATCGAATGCCATGTACATCCCATTATCTGTCACGTTATTTGGATTTTAAAGTGAGCATACAGATCATTGCTGTGTCCACGGGTGGATGTTTGCCCAAAATTCAGTATAAAGTGGGCCATGTGAGGTGTCAAACAAAAGCTTATGCTCTACTGATTGATTCTATGTATGCTACTCATATACTTGTATGATGTTTGTATGTGAAGTTATGGATATGGACTCTGTGCTTTTACTGTAAATGTTCTCTATCTGGAAAAGAACAATGGGCCTGGACTGCCTATTGTGAGGAAGGATTGTTCAGTGAATGGCTGTGTCAATTAGCACTGCTGTTGGACAATGGCTCTCAGAGAGGCCAATACACACCTGAGGAATGTGTCTAGAAACCTTTAAACCAGCCGGGGCATAATGGCTGCTGTAGTTTTTTCCCCAGGAATTGAAATTAGGGGGGATGTTCGAATTTACAGGGGAGGTGTCAGGGCTGATTAGGTGGGCTGTATGGCACCACAGTAAAAACTGAAAAATGTTTCATGACCATTTTATTAGATTTAACTCATGTTTTAAAATCACACAAATTAAAGTTGGCTACTCAAGCCTTCTATGAAGCACTACGTCTACATCCTTCTTGGTTTCTTGTTATAATTTTGCACAACTCTGTTAATGAACTTCTCAAATGCAATGTGTCATCTTTGGTGGCTTCTCGTGTGTCCAGTACTTCCATTCCTTCAATTGATATGCTCATTAGTTCATTCACATGATCAAGCAGAAGGTGACTTCTTTCAGAACACAAAATTCTATTCAATGATGAAAAAGAATGCTCAACTGTAGCTGCTGTGACTGGGAGTAGCAAGAGATGAATTCCTACTTCGTTCATCCCAGGAAACATAGCACAAAGATCCGGTCGAGCCACTAGTTATGATAAAAAAGAAGTTGAAGTCAAATCTTCATTCATTCGTCGTATGATATTCCACTCTGTGTTCAAATTCTCTATTCTGTCCTGATCACATGGCAGCCCCATTGCTGGTAGTGCCTCACTCCACTCAACTGTCAGCGTTTTATAGGACAGGCATCTGTAAAAGCTATGTTGAGGTTGAGTAGAATCTAGAAGTCGCTGTTGTAGATTTTTAAGAATCAAGTCTATAATTTTTCAGTTGTCTTAACAAACACTTCTTGTCCTCTTCACTTAAGGATTCAATATAAATGTCTTCATTAATCAACTTCTAGACTAAAATGTTTGCTTCTTCCAGTACTTTTTCAATGGATAGCTCTCTGATTGATCCAAATGTAGCTTCTATTGCTGGATAAAGATCTACTACTATTGTAGCAGATGCCTGGATGGCATTGTTTAATGACCCAAGTGGTTTCAACAGTAGATTTATGAGAGAGAGAATGGCAATAGTCTTCTCTGAACGTAGTAGCAAAAGTAATCCACCAGCCTCACTACTTAGATCCATCGCATCTTGGTAGATACTTTCCAAAGCCAGTAATAAAAGCTGGAGTAATTTTAAGACAACAGCCAAGGATCGCTCACGAGAAAGCCAGTGGGTTTTCCCAGGTTCGACTAATTTGAACTTCAGTCCCAGTGTATCTTCTATATTTTCTAAGATATTCAGTCTTTTTGGACTCTTGAAAAAAGAATATAATTAAGACATTAAATGTATAGCTTTTTTTAATGTCTTTTGAAGATTCTGCAGCTCATACTATAGTGCTAGTTGGAGTAGATGGCCTCTGCAGTGTGTATTGGAGAGTTTAGGGTTACACTTTTCTCTGAGCAAAGCTTGTACTCCACCATGTTAGAAGCGGGGCAAAAACCCAAATCCTCATTGATATGGCCCCCAACTGAGAAGGTGGAATCAAAGAATCATAGACCACTAGAACTGGAAGGGACCTCAAACGGTCATCGAGACAGTCCTCTGCCCTCATGGCAGGACCCAGAACCATCTAGACCATCCCTGATAGATGTCTATATAATCTGCTCTTAAATAGCTCCAGAGATGGAGATTCCACAACCTCTCTAGACACTCCCCACATTTCCCTCCCACACCAGAACTTAAGCTAGTAGATTTTGTGTGCCCCAGCTCCATGGGAAGATGGAGGGGTAGGGACTAGAGTGCCAGCTCAGGCTTCCCAATGCTGGAGGGAAGCTGTGAGCCTCAGGGGCCGGATGCAGGCAAGCTGGACCGCTGCATCTGGCCCCCTGGCCTTACATTCCCCACCCTTGCTTTAAGTTATGATAAGCGTAGGCTGCATATCAAATTTGGTTGTCCCAGGTCTTACCATTTAGGAGGAATTCTAGAACAAATAGACTTATGGATAGATAGACAGACAGAGGCACATTTCTAAAATATATACTACTAGTCCTAGAAGACTTACCAGTGTTGCCTGGGGATGGGTTCGTGCAAGCCACATGCCAGCTTCTCCCTGAAGGCAGCCAGGGAGGCATTGGATCCTCTGGGCTGTGCACGGATGTGAGGGCAGTGATGCCAGGGCAGTAGCAGGGGTTCCCTGGGGCACCTGGAGCCACACTGCTCTGCCAAGGGCAGCTCCCTGGGGCCACAAGTCCAGGAGTGAGGGAAGTGGGGGAGGGGAGGGAAGGAGAGTGCCTCAGCTACATCTGCACCATCATTGCCTATTCCCATTTTAGGATTTTATACAAACTAACATCTGACATGAAAAATTGTAACAAATTATATCAAGAGTCTGTTATTTAAATGATACCACTATGACATTAATTAATCTCTAATTTGCTATTTGTTTTCCACAGTTGATGACTAGCATTGCTTAACATGAAACTAAAAATTGGCCACTACTCTGGTAAATTATCTTTAAATATTTCACTGAAGCACTGCATAATATCTTAGAACCATGTGTACTGGTGCTACTTATATTACCTTATTACCATTTGACTAAAATATGTATTTTTATAAAAGGAAATACATTTTTAAATTTAAAAGGATGGCAGATTAGACTGGATGACCTAGGCGGTCGTACTAGCCCTTTGGTTCTGTGATTCCTGTGGAGTAAATCCAGGATTTGCCAGGGGGGCAAGGTGGAGTGGGGCCTGACTCTATACTACAGGAAGGGGTGTTAGGCAGCAAGGGCAAGGCCAGGGGAAAGGGAGCAATCTCACGCAGAGGGTTCTCTCCATGCATGGACCTAAGCAGAGAATCTGGGCCCATCTATCTATTGCAGTGGATGCATATTTACTGGATGTAATTTTGAAGAGGCTTCTGATTTTTTTCTTTCTTTTCCTAAGTGTTCGTTATACCCTTGCTATTTAAAAGTGGGTTTCTGCTTTGCTTTTTTAACCTTCTCTGGCCATGACCTTTAAAACAATCAGTAAATAAAGGCTCAGCTGGTCTCAATCCAGCTGGCTGGCATCAGGAGCTGGGAGGAAGCCAAAGTAATCTTGGATCATGGTTGTGCAAACAAATATCAGCAGCCCTTGACAATTCTTCTGTTATTTCTCTTCACCTGCAGGCTTAAGGCTGTTGGTTGCCTCCCATGTCAATGCCATGTCAGTGTTGCTGCAGGAATAATGTAAGGAACAGAACTAGAAAATGAAAGCAGGGCCACCAGATATTACTGTGCTGGTGTGCAAAGGCGCTGTTACTTCATTCATACCAGCTAACCTGGACAACCTGAAAGTAATATGGTGTCCGTAGATGGGATGCAGGTGATCGCTCTCCCACATCCTGCCTTTTTAGAAGAAGGAGAGCAGGATCATTCTTTCCTTGTATTCAAGACAGTAGCAGGTAACGTGTGCCTGTTTACTAACCAGCTCTGTGTGGTCCAAGGATGTGTGGTCTTCCAGCTGGTAGTGAGATTCTAGCCTCTTAGCCCCAGTGCAGACAGCAGTATACTCTAGCCTAGCACATGCTATTTCTTTTGACTTACAACTACAGTGAATTGCAGCTAACTGTACATCTTCTATGCCCACCCATTGGAATCCTACCCTTGATCAGAGATGGACAAAAGAAGGTTTCCAGGAGCCTGTGCTAAAATTCTTCCAGTAGCTGAGTGATTAAAAAGATGTCCCTGTCTCAGATGGAGTCATCCTCCCCAGATATTAATAAACCACCCTTCATTAAAGCTCATAAAAATGCTTCTGGGGAGCATATTGATTGCTTTTGGAATGGACTGTACTGAACAATTGGCAGGTATTACATCTCTCCTTGGTTATGAGGTTTGAGTCAGTAAAAAGGGAGGAAATCATGTTGGACCATTTTGTTAAAAGTACTGGCAGCATAGCAGCAGCCTACTGAATAAAGAATACACCTGGTAGCATTTCTGTTCTCCTTGGCAGCACTAGCCAGGGCAGATTTTGGCCTTTAAATACCATAAAAGAGTGGTTCCCAACCTATGGTCTGCAGACACCTGGTGGTCCACAATGGTACTGAAGAGGGTCCGTAGCAAGTGTAAAAATAAGAATCGGGCCCATCACTTAATTTTCTTCTCTTTTTTTTTCTTTCCTTCCTTTTCTTTACCTTTTCTTTTTTTCTCTCCCAGGGAGAAGGGGGGGGGCGGTCTGTGAAATTTTAATAGATTGAAAAGTGGTCCATTTTCTCGAAAAGGTTGGAAACCACAGCCATAAAACATTACAGTAGGGAGCTTGGAGCCAGGACTCCTGATCTGTAATCACTGCTGTGCTAATGATACATTGAGTGTCACTGGGCTGGACTCTATGGTTTACATTTTCAAGTGTGCCACAATGGGTGCATCAGTTTTTGGAAGCCCAGCCTGAGGTATCCTGGGTCCATTTTCAGAGAGTTGAGCACCTCTGACTCTTACTGATTTTAAAAGGACTTCAGCCTTGTTCCTCAGACTCTCTCTACTTTCTGTTTATAAATATTCCACTCTTGTCTCTTAGCAGCCACTTACAATCATACTGTGGCTCCAGCCAAGAAAGCAGCCAAGCATCTCCTCTTTGCACTCAATCCAAGTGGAGTTATTGGACTGTCTCCATGGGATGCTTGCAGAGGTGGGAGGTTGGAGGGGACGATCTGTGTATCTACAGCAAGTTCCCATCAGCTAGCACTGCCATCAGGAACAAGATCCTGAGACTACATTAAAACAAGAATCAGAGAGGTAGCCATGTTGGTCTGAATCTGCATAAACAACGAGAAGTCCTGTGGCACCTTATAGACTAACAGATTTATTGGAGCATAAACTCTCATGGGCAAAGACATGCATGTGACGAAGTGAGTATTTGCCCATGAACGCTTATGCTCCAATAAATCTGTTAGGGTACGTCTACACTACAATGTTAATTCGAACTAACTTAGTTCGAATTAGTTAATTCGAACTAAGCTAATTCGAACTAACGCATCTAGAACTAAAAACTAGTTCGAATTAGCGTTTTGCTAATTCGAACTAGCGCGTCCACATTAAGTAGACCCTGAACCAGGCTTAAGGATGTCCGGAAGCAGTGCCGGCAGGGCATCAGAGGAGGACTTAGAGCGTGGAGATGCTGTCTCAGGCTAGCCGAGGGCTGTGCTTAAAGGGTCCCGACCCCCACCCCGGACAGACAGTTCTAAGGGGTGCCCCGCTTGCACAGCAGTCCTGGCTTGGAGTGCCCTGAGTGCCTACACTGGGCACATCACAGCACTCGGCCATCAGCCCGGCTGCACTTGCCGCAGGCTGCCATCTGGGGAGAGGGGGCAATTGGGGGGCTGCAGGAGAGCTTCCACCCCCAGAAGCCCGCAGAGCCAGCCCAGTCCTCCCCATCGGGGGCTTGTGCCCCATTCCTCCCTCACCTCCTTCCACTTACCCTTCCCTAGCCCCTCTTCTTGATGTACAAAATAAAGATAACCTGTCTTCCAAAATGGAATCTGTCTTTATTGAACAAAACTGGGGGAGACTGGGAAAAGGAGATGGGAGAGGGGAAGAGAGAGGCTGGGAGAGGGGAGGGCAACTAAAATGATCAGGGGTTGGGAACAGGTCCCATATGAAGAGAGGCTAAAGAGACTGGGACTTTTCAGCTTAGAAAAGAGGAGACGGAGGGGGGACAGGATAGAGGTCTCTAAAAGCAGGAGTTGGGTGGAGAGGGTGCATACAGAAAAGTTCTTCATTAGTTCCCATAAAGAAGGACTAGAGGACACCAAAGGAAAGGAATGGGTAGCAGGCTTCAAACTAGAAACAGAAAGTTCTTCTTCACAAAGCAAAGAGTCAACCTGTGGAACTCCTTGCTGCAGGAGGCTGTGAAGGCTAGAACTGGAACAGAGTTTAAAGGGAAGTGAGATCAAGTCATGGAGGCTGGATCCATGGAGTGGTATTAGCCAGGGGGTAGGAGTGGTGTCCCTGCCCAAGGTTTGTGGAAGGCTGGAGAGGGATGGCACGAGACAAATGGCTTGGTCACTGTCTTCGGTCCATCCCCTCCAGGGTTCCTAGGGTTGGCCGCTGTCGGCAGACAGGCTACTGGGCTAGATGGACCTTTGGTCTGACCCAGGACGGCCATTGTAAGCTCAGGGCTCAGGGTCGGGGGTCTCAGTGGACCCCCTTGATTCTCTTGCACACCTGCTCCTGGGTGGCCAGGCTGGCAGCTATCCTGCCCAAGCCAGCCACTTTCCTGTGCCTAGTGCGGAGATCGTGGATGAGGTCCACGATGTCCGCACTAGCCCAGGCGGGTGCCCGCCTCTTGCGGTCCCAGGCAAGCTCCCGGGAGCCGCCAGCCTGGTCCCAGGAAGAGTGGGAGGGCTGGGGGGCATCGGGTGGGTGGCTCGATCCGTGCCAGGTGCAGGGTCTGCTGGCTGGGTGCTGGCAGGCTTGCACCTGGCACGGGCACCGTAGCCAGCCCGTGCCCCTTTAAGGGGTCCGGGGCCGGGAGGGGGCAGACAAGTTTCCCTGGTGTTGGCCAGAGTGGCCACCAGGGAAAGCTGGGGAGGGCTAGCCTCCCACTAGTTCGAATTAAGGGGCTACACACCCCTTAATTCGAACTAGCTAGTTCGCACTAGGCTTAATCCTTGTGGAATGAGGATTACCTAGTTCGAACTAAGCGCTCCGTTAGTTCGAATTAAATTCGAACTAATGGAGCGCTAGTGTAGCGCCTATGAAAGTTAGTTCGAACTAACGTCCGTTAGTTCGAACTAACTTTGTAGTGTAGACATACCCTTAGTCTTTAAGGTGCCACAGGACTTCTCTTTGTTTATTAAAACAAGAAACTCCTGAAACAAGAATTGGAAAGATAGAAAATATGGCAAAAGACTTCCTTGGTTTAACCATGAGATCTTGCATGATCTAAAAATAAAAAAGGAGTCATATAAAAAATGGAAAGTAGGACAAATTACAAAGGATGAATATAGGCAAACAACACAGGAATGCAGGGGCAAGATTAGAAAGGCAAAGGCACAAAATGAGCTCAAACTAGCTACGGGAATAAAAGGGAAACAAAGACTTTTTATATACATAAGAAGCAAGAGGAATACCAAGGACAGGGTAGATCCACTGGTCAGTGAGGAGAGAAAAACAGTAACAGGAAACTTAGAAATGGCAGAGATGCTTAATGACTTCTTTGTTTCGGTCTTCACCGAGAAGTTTGAAGGAATGACTAACATAGTGAATGCTAGTCAGAAGGGGGTAGGTTTAGAAGATAAAATTAAAAAAGAACAAGTTAAAATTACCTAGAAAAGTTAGATGCCTCCAAGTCACCAGGGCCTGATGAAATGTATCCTGAGCCGCTAGCTATCATCTTTGGAAAATCATGGGAGACAGGAGAGATTCCAGAAGACTGGAAAAGGGCAAATATAGTGCCCATTTATAAAAAGGGAAAGAAGAACAACCCAGGAAACTACAGACCACTTAGTTTAACTTCTGTGCCATGGAAGATAATGGAGCAGGTAATTAAGGAAATCATCTGTAAACACTTGGAAGGTACTGAAAATAATCTCACTGGCCTGCAATTGCCAGGGTGGCTCAGGTGTAGGAACCTCCCTTACATCCTATGCAGTGAGGACTGATGTCAAGAATTGATAGGGAACAGCCAGCATGGATTTGTAAAGAACAAATCACGTCAAACCAGTCTGATAGCTTTCTTTGATAGGATAATGAGTCTTGTGGATAAGGGAGAAGTGGTGGATGTGGTATATCTAGAGTTCAGTAAAGTGTTTGATACGATCTCACATGATGTTCTTATCAACAAAATAGGCAAATACAACTTAGATGGGGCTACTATAAGGTGGGTGCATAACTGGCTGGATAACCATACTCAGAGAGTAGTTATTAATGGTTCTCAATCCTGCTGGAAAGCTATAACAAGTGGGGCTCCTCAGGGATCTGTTTTGGGACTGGCTCTGTTCAATATCTTCGTCGACGATTTAGATATTGGCATAGAAAGTACACTTATTAAGTTTGCAGATGATACCAAGCTGGGATGGGAGGCAACTAATCTGGAGGACAGGGTCATAATTCAAAATGATCTGGACAAATTGGAGAAATGGTCTGAGGTAAACAGGATGAAGTTTAATAAAGACAAATGCAAAGTGCTCCACTTACAGAATGGGAAGCGATTGTCTAGGAAGGAGTACGGCAGAAAGGGATCTAGAGGTTATAGTGGACCACAAGCTGAACATGTCAGCAGTGTGATGCAGTTGCAAAAAAAGCAAACATAATTCTGGGATGCATTAACAGGTGTGTTGTGAGCAAGACAGGAGACATCATTCTTCCACTCTACTCTGCTCTGGTTAGGCCTCAGTCGGAGTTGTGTGTCCAGTTCTGGGCACCGCATTTCAAGAAAGATGTGGCGAAATTGGAGAGGGTCTAGAGAAGAGCAACGAGAATGATTAAAGGTCTAGAGAACATGACCTATGAGGGAAAACTGAAGGAATTGGGCTTGTTTAGTTTGGAAAAGAGAAGAGTGAGGGGGAACATGATAGCAGTTTTCAGTTATCTAAAAGGGTGTCATAAGGAGGAGGGAGAAAACTTGTTCATGTTGGCCTCTGAGGATAGAACAAGAAGCAATGGGCTTAAACTGCAGCAAGGGAGGTTTAGGTTGGACATTAGGAAAAAGTTCCTAACTGTCAGGGTGGTCAAACACTGGAATAAATTGCCCAGGGAGGTTGTGGAATCTCCATCTCTAGAGATATTTCAGAGTAGGTTAGATAAATGTCTATCAGGGATGGTCTAGACAGTATTTGGTCCTGGTATGAGGGCAGGGGACTGGACTCGATGACCTCTCGAGGTCCCTTCCAGTCCTATGATTCTATGCTAAATTCATATGTGTACGCTAGGTATATGACTGATATCTCCTAGTGTTTTCTCATTGTATTTTGAACTTACATTTTTTTAAGTATTTTAAAAGAACCCCAAGTCCTGCAATAAATGGTATGAGTACTGAAACTAGTAAAATGATAAAAGTCACATTTAAGTTTATACTTCCCAAATGCCTCCTATTTAAACTGTGCCAAGGCACACACCTAATTAAACATACATATTTTGCTTCATTTATCAATAAGAAAACAATCACAGTTGACTTAAATTGGCCATGTGCGGGCCAGTCCCACAGCAGATCTTACAGCAGCCTGAAGGGTGCTCTAACTTACACTAACTGCCAACAACTCCAACTAAAAAGTATGTAAATCCCAGTGATGTCCCCTTTCCTAAGTCTATACCACTGCTCCCTTAGATTGCCAGGAAGGGCAAGTTGGGAGCTCCTACACTGATTCCATGTTACCATATGATCCCGTAATTACAACGTGGTCCTCTGATAGTTGGTTGTATTGGCTCTACAGCCAGATTCTGTTCTCAGTGCAGTGCAAAAAGGTCACACTCCACCTAATGGTTGCATCTGATGAAGTGGGTCTTTGCCCACAAAAGCTTATGCTCCAACACTTCAGTTAGTCTATAAGGTGCCACAGGACTCCTCGCCACTCCACCTAAGGATGTTACCCTGCATCTGAAATGGGCCATCAGGACAAACAAGCATCAAAATCTGTAGCTGGCGGCAGTGAAACGGGATTCCGATTTAAAGTCCCTAATTTGAATTAGCTGGTAAACCTCATTGCAGGAGGAATACCAGCTAATTCGAGTTAGGGCTTTAAATCAGAATCCCGTTTCCCTGCCACGTGTAGACGCGGGCAGTTACTTCGGGCTAGTCAATTTCTAAAATGGCGACCGGCCGGGAACATGCAAACCAAGCACGGGATATTTAAATCCCAGGCTTGATTTGCAATTCCGGTTGCCCTCATTAGCCTCCCTAGATGGATCTAGGGGGCTAGTGTAGACGTACCCTTTCTGAATAAGCATGACTTGGCCACAGTGATCCACACGCTCTTGTTACATTCCATTTGGATTATTGTAATGCACTTTATGTGGGGCTGCCTCTGAAGAGCCTTTGGAAGCTTCAACTAGTCCTGAATGCGTCTGCTCGAGTTTTAACTAATACATGTTATGTGGAGTACATTATGCCATTGCTCCAGCAGCTGCACTGGCTTCTGGTATGTTTCTGGACACAATTTAAGGCCTTGGTTATGACCTATAAAGCCCTAAATGGGTTTATATCCCTTGTGGTTGATGTATTCAGCTGCCCAATGGGTGGAGGCCCAGATGGGAATGTAGGTGCCATCAGTAGCCTCCCCCTCCGCAGTAGGGAAAGCCCATGGCAGCAAAGCCAGCGATAACGGGGACCACGTCACCCAGGTTGATGATCCTGCACAACAGGATTGTGTTGATGTCCTGCACCACCTGTGGAAGGAGACAAACTGAGAATCACAAGGGTGCCAGAGCCCTTGAAAGGTTCACAAGCCTCCACCCCTCCCCCTCCACCCCGCTTCCCCTCCACAGACTAGGAGCAACCCCCTGCTGACACCATCCCCCATCAGGGCTTTGTGAAGGCAGGACTGGAAAACCTCCTGCAGAGGAGGCTTCAACCATCATCACCACCCCCATTTCCTAGGGAACCCCATTCTGGCTTCCACCATCCCCCTTTCCAGCAGTTCTCCCCTCCTTTTGGGACAATAGCATGAGAGCACCATACCTGCATGAGCACAGCCCTGACGTTCAATCTCCCCATGTCAAACTGGTTCCCGATGGATCAGAAGCTATCCGGCGTGGCAAGCTTCCAGATGGCGATAGTGACCCACTTCTGGAGGGGGATGGCAGGTCTCATGTGGGTGTCCCATCAACTGAGGGCAGAGGCAAGCCATTCAGCTCCAGCAAGGGGTCCTTCCACATGTGGGAATTCTGGAGCCACTGTTCCATAATGATCCGGTCTCACCAGTTAGAACTAGTGTCCAGATGCCAGAATCAGTGGTGCACAGTGTGCAGAGGATGACGGGTGAGGTCATACTGCATGAGCATTGCCCACTGTCAAGAGGCGCACCCCATGTCCCAGGGTGTACCTCTCTGCAAGCTCAATCTCAAAGTTCAGTGCCCCTCATTCTGGGGAAATACCGCCCCCCTGGGCCTAGACACAAAGTTCAGTGCCTAGAGGACTGAGTTGCCGGAAGGCTCTCCCCAGCCATTGGAGAGCTCAACACCAGTTGGGGTGAGAATAGGGGGACCTGGGCCCTCCCACTCTACTGAGTCCCGACCCAGGGCCCTGTGGGCAGTGGAAACTGCACTGTCAGCTCAGCGGGAAGTCCGCCCGAAACACTTTCAGCTTTCGGAGGGGTAACCCTCTGCCCTGGGCCACTTCCTACTGTCTCTGGTGGGTAGTTCAGTCTGCGGAGTGCGGCGCGGGATCCCCAGGCCTTGTAGCTGTCTCCCCTCTTAGCCAGGGCAATCGTTTGGGTCGTGGCAGCTGTGGCTGCAATGGGGTCTGCTGCTCCCGAGAGGTCTGCGGCTGCGACCACTGCTCCAGGTGGGGCTGCAGCTGGGGCGGTGGCTCCTGGGCTTGCTCCTCTGGAGGCAGCTGTGGCAGCTGCTGCCGGGGCTGTGGCTCCAGAAACAGCTGCAAAGGCCACTTCTGGGGTTGCTGCTCAGAGGGCAGCTGCGACGACCAAGCTGGATCAGGAGCGCCAGCCTGAGCTCCCTCCCTGCTTGCTGTTCCCCCTGAATGAGCTGTACCCAGGCCTTTTACAGAGTCCCCACACTGGGAACATGCCCAGTTGGTTAAAAGGGGTGGTGCTTCCT
Organism: Pelodiscus sinensis; assembly: GCF_052426305.1. Taxonomy (NCBI): domain Eukaryota; kingdom Metazoa; phylum Chordata; order Testudines; family Trionychidae; genus Pelodiscus; species Pelodiscus sinensis. The sequence goes on along the minus strand of NC_143057.1, from coordinate 105,346,467 downwards.
CCACCCACAGGCCTTTCTCCTCCCTCTCTTTAGTGTGGGGTATATCCACCCCACCACACGTGCAGAGAGATGAAGAAGTTCCCCGCAATGAGCTGGGGGTTGTGTTCCTGCAGGACCTGCGAGGCAGCCCACAGAAAGTGCTGCAGGAGGTGCAGCACAACCTCTAAGAGCAGTCGACTGCTGGATGCCAGGTCCAGCTCCATGGCTAGAGAGCTATGGTGTCCACAAGAGCAACCACTGCAGGCAGAGAAAAGGCTTTGCTGTCCCTCATGGAGATAGGCAAAGGAGAAAAGCCTGAGACACAACTGTATGGGGAGGGGGGGTCCCTTTAAGCTCGAGTCTCAGATAGATTCAGGCAGCGGCTCCAGGAAGTAACCGTCATCCTGATGCCCTGACTGAAGTGCTTCTGGGTAGCCTTAAATGCAATTCAGCATCCAATGAGTGTGGACACTCTATTTCCAAAGTGCTATTTCAATGGGCATTAGCTATGTAGATGCGCTATTTTGAAATAAGCTATTTCAGAGTATTTCTTCCGGAATAGCTTATTCCAAAATAAGCGTGCAGTGTAGATATGCCCTAAGTGACTTACCTAGTTAGTCAGTGAATATGTGAAAATCAGAACTCAGTGGCTGTAACTCTCAGTGCTCTGGGCAAACTGCCTCTCCTACAGCACACCTCTTGCACATTATATTGTTTTCCTACAATATCTGCAGACATTGTGGCACCAGTGGGGTAATCTCTAGCAGTCTTCTTCAAGTGTAGTTCAAATAAGTGTTTATAATGTGTGAAGGACTGTTATTTCCTGTTTTTAAGCAGCTTGTTATCTGGCACAATATGAACATTATTATTACAGTGTTATTATTCTCCGGCACAATGAAAATTCCAAGAGCTGAGAACATAATAATGTCTGGAAAATTAGGCCATTTATACTCACACTAATTAGTTTAATTCCTTTGAAAACTACCTATTGGGCAAGAATTAGAGAGGACCCATATCTATTCCCAGGATGGACTATTCGCAAAATTCAGACCCAAAGTCATGAGCATATTTCACAATAACCCCTATATTTATATTATTTGGAGGTAATTAACCACCTCCAAATCTGAAACCCCCTGATGTTGGGAGATCAAAATCTAGAGCAAAATTTTGCACATCAGGCTCATCCCTATTGTTATTTTTGAAATAACATCTCCTAAAGATCAGGGCCTCATTGTGCTAGGTGTTGAACAAACACACACTGAAGGATGGTCCCTGAGGGTATGTCTACACTACCCCCCTAGTTCGAACTAGGGGGGGTAATGTAGTCATACGGAGTTGCAAATGAAGCCCGGGATTTGAATTTCCCGGGCTTCAGTTGCATAAAGCCGGCCGGCGCCATTTTTAAATGCCGGCTAGTTCGGACCCCGTGCCGCACGGCTACACGCGGCATGGACTAGCTAGTTCAGATTAGGCTTCCTAATCCGAACTAGCCGTACGCTTTGTGGAACAAGGTGTACAGCTAGTTCGGATTAGGAAGCCTAATCCGAACTAGCTAGTCCGTGCCGCGTATAGCTGCGCGGCACGGGGTCCGAACTAGCCGGCATTTAAAAATGGCGCCGGCCAGCTTTATGCAAATGAAGCCCAGGAAATTCAAATCCCGGGCTTCATTTGCAACTCCGTATGACTACATTATCCCCCCTAGTTCGAACTAGGGGGGTAGTGTAGACATACTCTGACAGATTAAAACTGTGGGGAGAAACAAATAGTGATAGAAATGTAGCCGTGTTAGTCTGGTGTAGCAGAAACAAAAAACAGGACTATGTAGCACTTTAAAGACTAACAACATGGTTTATTAGGAGTATTAATTGTATCCTTTGGTATATATGGTTGTGACAATTTTCTTCCACTAATTTGATCTGAGGAAGTGGGTCTGGCCCACGAAAGCTCATCACCTAATAAACCATCTTGTTAGTCTTTAAAGTGCTACATAGTCCTGTTTTTTGTTTCGGGAGAAACAAAGGCATTGAGAAGCAAGTTGACTTGACTACAGTCACACAGTATGTCAGTGGCACCGCCAGGAGGGAGAGAGAAACTTCCTATTCTTTCTTCACTCTGATTCCCACAACCATCTTATTCTAAGTCCCTGTATCTCTTACTTGTTGTGGGGAATGGAATTTAGCCTTTCTTGAGTTACTGCATTTAATTTGCCGTCTCAGCTGAAAATAGGTGAGTTCTGGGATCACCTATGGTCTTATTTCTTGGGTCTATCACACTAATGTCACCTATGCTACTGGGAGGAGCTTTGGAGAGAGCACCTATAGGCTTCCTTTTAATGTGTTTATCTTGGATATGAAATGTCAAATTCACACTGTGAAACAGAGAGCTTAATTTCATTGGCAACACCCATGACCTCTACAACAAAAGAAAAGCAGACAGTTCCCCTCAGCCCAGACAGCGAGTATTCCTAAGTAGAATACTGTTTTAATTAAAATTACAAATATGTAACCTGATCTGGCCCACCCCACATTTTGCTCCCTTTACACTCAGATTTTAGCTGTCCTGAGTTGTACAAATCCAGCGGGATTGCTTATGCTGTCAGCATGAGAAAACTAAATGAAAGAGGACATGTAGGCTGATCTGGGCTGTATGGCTAAAAGTCATAACAGCAAGTTCTGTACCTAAAATTCAGATGTGGGAAGCACCAACATTCTCCAGGCTGGAGGAATTTTCTGTCTACCAACCAGGCTGAGTTCCAATCACCTACTTCTTTCACCATGCCATAAAATGCCACAGGTATCAGCAAAAGATCAGATACGATATAATATGGGATGGCGCTCTCAGGATCAGGGTACAACAGTTTTGCTCAATAATTTCCTTGTTTACTGTACCTTGGGACCTGAGTTTCAGAAATGCCCACAAAGAATTGCAACTGCCAACAGATTAATAAATTCATAGATTTAAAAGGGCAGAATGGACTATTAAATCAACTAACCTGACATCCATGACAACATAGGTAACAACATTTCATCCACTTCCTCCCACACAAAGCCTAACTTTTCTGCATTTGACTAAAGAGTACTTTCTAACAAGGTTCCAGTTTGGATTATAAGACTTAAAGATACCATAGCCACAACTGTTTGCAAGTGCAAATGGTTCGAGTAATTAGACATCCACCTATCTGATGGCACCTTTTAAAAATCAGGCCCTGAAAAATCAGGATGGTTCAACACAAAATTTAATAAAAATAATAGGCTTGCACTCTACTGAGCATTTACATGCTGCCAAAACCCAGTTCCTTTGTTTGTAAAAACACAACCAAGGAGATAAAAAGTAAAAGCATGTCAGGCACCCTTATATTTATTATGCCTGAACTTATCAGCTGTAATGTATATTACCTACCCAGGGCGGTTCTCCAAAGGAGGATAGATTTATAGGTTCAGGTCTCGGTGAGGATGTTTTTGTCTAGCTCATGTGGCTTCACAGATTAACATTGCCTACTGTGTGAGAGAAAAACAGGCCAGGGAAAAAAATAGCTTGAGCACTGTTGTCACCTGACTGTATTTTTTGTTGATTCTGAAGTAGGCTCACTTCGATGAGTGGTCTGCAAAAAGATTGTAGGGCCAAACCATATTATTTCCTACAATGAAAACTATATATTTTTTAAATCACTTCTGACATTTACCCCACTCGATAATTGAGCTTCCACCACAAACATAGGTCTTGTCTATGCCTAAAAATAATCCAGAATTAAGTATGGTGCAAATTTAAAGTGGATTAACTATTCCTGATCAACTCCCTTTGTTCTTATTCATTTAATTTGCTTCTAAAATTGATTAAGCAAATTTAGAAGAAGGTGCTTTAAATGAGAAATAAAAGCATCAACACATGGAGTTAATCAGAAATAAGTCTCTGGGCAGACAAGCCCATAGATTAATATCCCATGTTAATTATGTAGATCATGTTTTGGGAGCTGCGGTACCTAAACTGACATTGCTGGGCTAAAATTCATTCAACTAAGGCTAGAGATTCCTTGGCCACTACATCTGTATGCAGTGCAAGAAGGGAGGAGGAGGAAAAGGAGCCTACTTCTTTCTGCTGCATGTGTGGCCTTTACACTAGGCATCTTTGAAAATCAGACACTTATTTAGGTCAATAGGCTTAAAGGGACAGATCTTGGTCCCATTGAAATAAGCTCCCAAAATCCCAATGAGTAGGACCAGGATTTGGCCCACAAGGGAAAATCCTGAGGCCTATACCAAGCCTGAGCACAGTAAATGAACTTGGCATGAGGAGGCTAAAATGAGATCCTTCTTCCAGGCTGAAGAGCAATAGTTGAACACATGGCCCAGCTGCAGAAAACTCTCATTTCTCCTGTCTCTGCTTTGCTACATCTAAACTGCAGGCTTCTTTCAGAAGATGCTTTTCTGGAAGGGTATGTCTACACTGCAAAGTTAATTCGAAATAACAGCCGTTATTTCGAATTAACTTTAATAAAGTCTATACATGCAAACCCCAATTTTGAAATTAATTTGAAATAGCGGAGCGCTTAATTTGAATTTCGTAAACCTCATTCTACGAGGAGTAACACCAAATTCGAAATAGCTATTTCAAATTAAGTGCTGTGTAGACACTTAATTCGAAATAGGGGGCCTCCAGCCCTTCCCAGGGAGCCCTGGTGGCCACTCTGGGCACAACCAGGAAAACTTACTCTCTTCTCCCCGAGCCCCGGAGACATTAAAGGGGTAGACTCTGGCCACAGTGCCTGTGCCAGCTCGAAGCCTGCCAGCCCAGAGCCAGCAGTGCACACTGGCTCCCCTGACCCAGTGGCCCCAAAACATGAGCCAGCAAGCCATTGGCAGCCAGCCCTCCACCGCTCCCCAGGAGCAGTCTGCCAGCTCCCAGGAGCCTCATGGGGGCCAGAGAAGGTGGGCACCTTCCTGGTCCAGGGTGGAGATCATGGACCTTATTCAAGTTTGGGGGGGATGCCCCCAACATCCATGATCTCCGCACTAGACGGAGGAAAGCAGCCATTTATGGCAGGATAGCTGCCAGCCTGGCCACTAAAGGCCACATTGTGAACCCAGGAGCAGGTTTGCATGAAAATTGAGTTGGTCCGGTGAGACCCCCAACCCTGAGCCCTGAGCTTCCCCTCCCCTTTCTTCCACTTGCTTCCCCCTTCAAGCTCCCTCCTCCCAGGTTTCCTCCTCCCCTCTCCCACTCTCTCTTCTCCCTTCTCCCACCTCTTTTCCCCAGTCTCCCCAGAGATTCATCCCTTCCCCCCACCCCCAGTTTTGTTCAACAAACCCAGTTTCTATTTTTGAACATACATGTCTTTTGTTTGACATCAGGAAGGGGGGCTAGCGAGGGGTAAGTGAAAGGATGTGAGGGAGGAATGGGTCATGAGCCCCCAGTGGGAAAGACTGGGGTGACTCTCAGGTCTCCTCGGGGTGGACGCTCTCCCACAGGGCTTCCTGGATCCTGACAGCTCCCTGATGGACCCCCCCGGATGGCAGCCTGCAGCAAGTGCAGCCGGGCTGATGGCAACAACCCCATGAGACACACCGTCATGCCCAGGGGCAGCTTTGGCTCCATGTGGCCAAGTGCTGTGGTGTCCCGAGTGCAAGCACTCAGGGCACTCCAAGACAGGACTGCTTTGCTGTCCCTCATGAAGGTAGACAAGCAAGCGGGGAACCCTGAGAACTGTCTGTCCAGGGTAGGGGTAGGGTCCCTTTAAGCACGGAGCTCAGTTAGCCTCAGGCAGCAGCCCCACACACTAAGTCCTAACCTGATGCCCTGCCAGCACTAGTTCTGGTCAGCCTTAACTTCAGTTCAGGGTCCACTCAGTGTAATTGCGCTATTTCAAAATAGCAAAATGCAATTCGAAATAGATTTTGTGTGTAGATGCATTAATTCAAATTAGCTTAATTCGAATTAACTATTTTGAATTAAGATCATTCGAAATAGAGCTGCAGTGTAGACATACCTGAAGAGATCTTCTGAAAAAACTTTCTTCCAAAAGAGAGCGTCCACACTGCCAAAGTACATTGAAAAGGTGATCTGCTTTATTGAAAGATAGCATCCACACAGAATGGAAGCTATCTCGCATTTAAGCTGTAATTACTATGGATGGAGTGGCCACCAGGGCACCTGTGCTCCTCTTTCCTCTTCTTTCCAAAGAACTCATTCTTCCCTGTCCACACATGCCTTTTTCTGAAAGAACTCTTTCAGAAAAAGGCTTCTTCCTTGTGGTCAGTGAAGACTGAAGCAAAATAGGAATTAAACACCTCCGCCTTCTTGGTGATGGTACAAACAATGGGAAAAGTGTGTCAAGAAATGTCTATCAGAAATGGAAATGGTTCCTCAAGCAAAAATCAGGCCTGGATTCAGCACTTACAACTCTAAGTTGGTGTGTGGCATTAAAGGCCACCCAGTATCCACCAGGACAAACTACACAGCCCTGAATCTGTAGTCCACAGAGAATTCTGATCTCTAACTCTCAAGCAATAACAATGATTTCAGTGGATCTGTACCACTGCTACTAAGGTCAGCAACACTATGTGTGACAATGATCCAATCAACAGGGCAACACAGGAAAATGACACAAACTGCATTAATTAAACCAGTTATCCAGATGTTATCTTCAAGCCCAGTGAATGTTCAATTGTTTTCAAACATCCAGTGTTTGTTGTTTTTTTCTGAATAAGAAACACATACTTTGCATTCATTCACAGTTTCACTTCAGAGTCTCCTTGCCAGATGTTCGGGTTGCAACAGTGGGAAAACATGTATTTCGTCTAAAAAAATATTGTTCACTCTGCTTTCTCTTTTCTTTATGGAAACCTTTCTATTATTGTCAAACTTGATAAAAGCTGTTTTTTAAAATATCAACCCTAAATGTGGTGTCAAAGTGGAACTAGCAATATCTCTTTAAGAAGTGTCATGCTGGACATAAACAGGAAACATTTAGTGTGCTGAATCAATGATTGGAAAGTGTTTCCATATAAATATAGGAGCCACTCTTTCCTTTCTTTGGAAGATTCTCTGTTGCATAATCTGCAAAAGAACAATGCCCTGAGAGCTGCTTAGGCCATCCAATACAGAAGCATGTAAAAAATAGCATTTATTTGCAGACCAGGGCTTCCTCCCCCTGAAATCAACAATCAAATTCACATTTACTTTGCTGGGAGTGCAGTCCATGCCAATTTCTGAAATATTTATGCTTAGTTTTCCTTTTGCTACCAAAGATGCTTCCATATAAAAAACTGCATAGGAACTCTCAGCCTCATATTCCACAGTATGTCATTAATAATTCTTCTATAGATGCCACTTAGAAGTATTAGAACTATCTAGAGTTTGTTGTAAATCCAAGCCCATGTGTAGGTATTTCTGTGGGTGGTGCGAGCTGTGGGAAAAGCTGGTAGTTGACCCATCCCTCCATCCCAGCCTTGCCCCTGGCCTCACTCCTAGGAGTACAGGGAAGGGAGGCTGAGGCAACACACCATCCCTGCCTTGCCTAGGCTGGATAGAATCGGCCCCATGGCAGACCATGAAGGACTGTGGCGGGGAGAGGTTCATCCCCTGCATATAGTCCTGAAATCTATTGATTTCATCCCTTTTACATTTCACAGCACTTCTTAAATTAACCTGGCTCACAGGTTCCAAGTCACGTGTATGTTCCAGGTACCATGTGTATGGGTGGGAATCCTAGCTCATTCACATTTCTCCTTTAATGCTGCCCACCAATTTCTAAATGCATGTTAAAAACAGAAACTTAAAAAAGGAGCTGTCTAACGTCCAAGCATTTTTCCCAAACAGTGCCAACAAAAGCACAGTGCAGAATTTGTTAACTAGTACATATTGTCCCCAGAGCAATACACTCAAGAAAGAGGGGAAAATAGGAATGTGTGTTTACATAACAATTTCTGTTCCTTCAACTGAGATATAGAAGATGAAGGAGCCTCAGAGAATCTATGACTTTCATGTACCCGTCTTAAGCTCCTGACCAAGCCAATAAGCAGCTATGAAAAGAAATAGAAACAGTCTCAGTGAAGCATCTCTGAGCAAACTAAAAGGGAAAACTGAGTATTAACTCAGAAACTCATGCAACCAGCTTTCTAATTTACTCACAGACAATTTAACCTTTACCCCAAGAGCCAGGTGGCTGTTTGCCTCCCTCAAAGTACTGGGAGCCCTGAACTCTCATTGACTGGGCTCCAGAATAGGATTTCTCACTCTCATTTTAGTTGTGGATATATGACTTTTTTTTTTAAGTTTTACCACAGGTAAGCCCCATTGTTTCTGCCTTTGGGAATACTGTGCCTCTGAGCAATTTGTGAAAAGGTACAAATCTCTCTGTAAACACTTACCTACAATGAAAACATCATACAGGACTGCATAATTATTTGGCAGGACTAATTTCTTATCTAAAGGAAGTTGCAGCACTAAAAACAAATTCCACCATACCTCTCACAGGAATGAAGGACTATCTAAAGTTAATAGCTAACTGTAAAATAGTTAGCTTGCAAACAATTTGACTTAGTTTTTAAAGCCACTTGTGGTGGTGAAAAAAAAAAAGTAAAAGAAGTGATGTTGTGATCCTCTATTCATAGAATCATAGAATCATAGAATAATAGGACTGGAAGGGACCTCAAGAGGTCATCGAGTCCAGCCCCCCGCCCTCAAGGCAGGACCAAGCTCCGTCTACACCATCCCTGACAGATGTCTATCCAACCTGTTCTTAAATATCTCCACAGAGGGAGATTCCACCACCTCCCTTGGCAATTTATTCCAATATTTGACTACCCTGACAGTTAGGAATTTTTTCCTAATGTCCAATCTAAACCTCCCCTGCTGCACTTTAAGCCCATTACTCCTTGTCCTGTCCTCAGAAACCAAGAGGAACAAATTTTCTCCTTCCTCCTTGTGACACCCTTCTAGTACCCACAGAATAACATGGTTGTCAAGTGTCCTGGTGCTTTTGAAAATCACACTAGGTGCCCAAAAACCTGGCCCTTTGGGCTTGATTGTGATTTGGGGCTTAATTGTGTCACTTTAAGAAATGGCAACTGCTCCTTTTGCTGTTGTGATTTGATCTTGGGCTTTTTTTCCAGAGGATTGGGGCCAGTGTAGACGCTGGAAAAAGCCGGAAAAAAGCGGCGGACATTTTTATTTAAATGCCGCGAGGAATATTTAAATCCCCCGCGGATTTCCCTATTACGGCTTCTGAAATTAACATGCCCCTTCCGGAAAAGGGGCCAGTGTAGACGTAGCCCCTGGGGGTGTGTCTACACTGCAGTGTTAGCTTGAAATAAGCTATGCAATTTAAGCTACACAAATGTCATAGTTTATTTAGATCTTATTTCAAGATAATATAGTCCAACAAATCCCTTAATCCTTGTGGAATGAGGTTTACTGGGATGTCAGAATAGCAAGTCCATTATTTTGATTGCATTTCAAAATAACAGGCATGCTGTGAAGACGTGGAAAATGCTATTTTGGGATACTGTATGTATCTTGAAATAGCCCCTGTCAGGGGGTACGCCCCTGTCAGAGGTTTTGGCCCCCTCCTACCGGGCCTATGCAGTGCCCAAAGTCCCAATGTAAAAGTCCGGGCCCCTCTATCAGGGCATATATGGTACTAGAGGTCTAGCCGCTCTGAGAAGCCTCCCCTGGCCCGGGGTTTGCTTATCCAGGGAAGGGAAAACGGGTGGTAGGGCCCTTTAGGCAGGGCCTATGGCTCCTGCCCGCTTGGTGGGGAATCCGGCCGATACACGCCAAGCCAAACTTTATATCCTTTGCACTGGGCTACTTCCTACCGCGCCCTGGTTCCCCTAGCGCCCCTTCGCCTCTGAGGTAGTACCTGCCGGGGTTGTGGGCGCGCTCCGGCTGCCCTGGGTCGGCGGCTGCTTTCTCCGTGTCAGGGTCAGGCACGGGCAGCGACTCTGGTCCCAGTTGCTGTAGGAACTCTGGCCCGGCCTGGTCTCCTCCCTCACCCTGCGGCCTCCCTGACTGCAGGGCTCCTTCTGTCTTTATACCAGGCCGCTGCTGGAAGCATGCCCAGCAGTGTCAGAGGGGTGGGGCTTCCTCTGCCAGCTGGGCCTGGGCTATCCCCTGTTCGTCAGTGAGGGATCTGTCTGCCCCATCACAGCCCCACTGTGTAGATATACACTGGAATAAATCACCTGATCAGGATATTCAAGTTTCAGAGGGGTAGCCATGTTAGTCTGTAACTGAAAAAACAATGCCGCAGGACTATTCATTGTTTTTAAGTTCTGACCAGGATAGCGATAGTGACTATGACATGCTAAGGGAGATTACAGAGGCTATTAAAATTTAAAAAAAAATCAGTAATAGAGGGGGGTTTCAACCATCCTCATATTAACTGGGTACATGTCACCTCAGGATGGGATACAGAGAGAAAATTTCTTGATACCTTAAATGACTGCTTCTTGGAATAGCTGGTTCTGGAACCCACAAGGGAAGAGGCAATTCTTGATTTAGTCATAAGTGGAGTGCAGGATCTGGTCCAACAGATAAATATAATTGGACTGCTTGGAAATAGTGACCATATGTAATAAAATATAACATCCCTGTGGTAGAAAAAACACTTCAGCAGCCCAACTCTGTGACAATTAATTTCAGAATGAGGAACTACACAAGAATGAAGAGGTTAGTTAAACAGACATTATAAGGTACAGTGACAAAATTAAAATCCCTGCAAGCTGCATGGACACTTTTCAAAGACACCTCCTCACGCACTGCTTGGGAGGCTTTGCGCATTCCTCCGCCCCCTGGCCAATCAGGGACCGGGAGCGTGGGAGCTGCGTGAAGCTTCCTTCACCCTGCCCCAGCCCAGCCAGTAGCCTGCGGCACTTTAGAGTGCCATGTGCTCCTCTCAGGGCGGGAGGAGGCTTCAGGTGCTCCCCCACTCCCCGGCCCTGATTGGCCTGAGGGTAGGGGAGTGTGCCAAGCCTCTTCCAGGGCATGGGTGCCTAGTGGGAAGGGGGGCAAAGGGACTCCCCCACACTCAGCCCTGCCTCTTCCATGGTAAATTTTTGAAGTAGCCTCCAGGCACAAATTATTGCCCACCCCTGATCTAGATGGTGCTTGTTCCTGCTGTGAGAGCAAGGGACTGGACTCAATGACTTCTCGTGGTCCCTTCCTGTTCTAGTATTCAATTAGTCTATCTTTGTACTGAGTTTTTCATTGGAAGAATGATCCACCGTCTGACATCAGAGTTTTCTGCCATAAGTTTGCAGCACTGAACTCTGTGTTTGAAACCCATCACGTATGGAGGAGCACATGAATCGGACAGAGACTTCTCTTAGAGGAGAGTCTATTGACAGAGATTCTCTAGGTTTTAGTCAGGAGGAGAAGATGGAAGAGGATAAAGTATGGGCCAGATCAGACGAAAAACATTCACATAAAAAAATCTGACACATCAGAAAAGGGCAGACAAATAAACAGTGACAAGTTTTTAAAGTGCTTGTACACAAATGCTGGAAATCTAAAAAATAAGATGGGTGAACTAGAGTGCCTCGTGTTAAAGAAGGATACTGATATAATAGGCATCACAGAAACCTGGTGGAGTGAGGACAATCAATGGGACACAATCATTCCGGGGTACAAAATATATCGGAAGGACAGAACAGGTCATGCGGGCGGGGGAGTGGCATTATATGTGAAAGAAAATTTAGAATAAAATGAAGTAAAAATATTAAATCAATCAACATGTTCCATAGAATCATTATGGATAGTAATTCCCTGCTCTAATAAGAATATAACAGTAGGGATCTATTATCGACCACCTGACTAGGACAGTAATAGTGACTATGAAATGCTAAGGGAGATTAGAGAGGTTATCAAAATAAAGAACTCAATAATAGTGGGGGATTTCGACTATTCTCATATTGACTGGACACATGTCACCTCAGGACAAGATGCAGAGACAAAATTTCTTGATACCTTAAACAACTGCTTCTTGGAGCAGCTGGTACAGGAACCCAAAAGAGGAGAGGCAATTCTTGATTTAGTCCTGAGTGGAGCACAGGATCTGGTCCAAGAGGTAACTATAACAGGACCGCTTGGAAATAGTGACCATAATAAAATAACATTTAACATTCCTGTGATGGGAAGAACACCTCAGCAGCCCAACACTGTGGCATTTAATTTCAAAAAGGGGAACTATGCAAAAATAAGGAGGTTAGTTAAACAGAAATTAAAAGGTATAGTAACTAAAGTAAAATCCCTGCAAGCTGCATGGACACTTTTCAAAGACACCATAATAGACTTACTTACTTACTTACTGCCCGTTATGCCAATGGCGCATAGGGCAGCAACAAAGTCCTTCCACTTCTGTCGGTCGCAGGCCAAAGCGCCTATTGTTCCCCAAGTGTGGTTAATTCTTGTTCTACTGTTCGGCGCCAGGTTGTTTTTGGTCTTCCTCTCTTTCTCTTCCCATCTGGTTTCCAGTGGAGTGCAATTTTCGTAATAGATCCGTCTTCTCTTCGTAACACATGACCTATCCATCGCCAGCGTCTTTTCATAATTATAGTGGCCATGTCTTCTTGTTTATACTGAGACAGTAGATCTTCGTTGGAAATTTTATTTGGCCAAAATATCCTGATTATTCAGGAACACCATAATAGAGGCCCAACTTAAATGTATACCCCAAATTAAAAAACATAGTAGAAGAACTAAAAAAGAGCCAACATGGCTTAACAACCATGTAAAAGAAGCAGTGAGAGATAAAAAGACAATTTGGCAGTGTTTATGCTCCTTTCTATTTACCTCACTAGGATTAGACTTCCACTTTTTAAAAGGTGTCTTTTAAAAGTGCAAAAATGTAATAAAAGCCAAAAAGGAGTTTGAAGAACAGCTAGCCAAAAACTCAAAAGGTAATAACAGAGGGTACGTCTACACTACAGCGCTAGTTCGAACTAACTTAGTTCGAATTAGTTAATTCGAACTAAGCTAATTCGAACTAACGCGTCTAGAACTAAAAACTAGTTCGAATTAGCGTTTTGCTAATTCGAACTAGCAAGTCCACATTGAGTGGACTCTGAACAGGGCTTAAGGATGGCCGGAAGCAGTGCCGGCAGGGCATAAGAGGAGGACTTAGAGCATGGAGATGCTGTCTCAGGCTAGCCGAGGGCTGCGCTTAAAGGGTCCCGACCCCCACCCTGGACACACAGTTCTAAGGGGTGCCCCGCTTGCAAAGAAGTTCTGGCTTGGAGTGCCCGGAGTACCCACACTGGGCACATCACACCACTCGGCCATCAGCCTGGCTGCACTTGCCGCAGGCTGCCATCTGGGGAGAGGAGGCAATTGGGGGGCTGCAGGAGAGCTTCCACCCCCAGAAGCCCGCAGAGCCAGCCCAGTCCTCCCCATCGGGGGCTCGTACCCCATTCCTCCCTCACCTCCTTCCACTTACCCTTCCCTAGCCCCCCTTTTTATTGATGTACAAAATAAAGATAACGTTTCTTCCAACATTGACTCTGTCTTTATTGAACAAAACTGGGGGAGACTGGGAAAAGGAGGTGGGAGAGGGGAAGAGAAAGGCTGGGAGAGGGGAGGGCAACTAACATGATCAGGGGTTGGGAACAGGTCCCAGATGAAGAGAGGCTACAGAGACTGGGACTGTTCAGCTTAGAAAAGAGGAGATGGAGCGGGGACAGGATAGAGGTTTCTAAAAGCAGGGGTTGGGTGGAGAGGGTGCATTCAGAAAAGTTCTTCCTGAGATCCCATAAAGAAGGACTAGAGGACACCAAAGGAAAGGAATGGGTAGCAGGCTTGAAACTAGTAAGAGAAAGTTCTTCTTCTTCACAAAGCAAATAGTTAACCTGCGGAACTCCTTGCTGCAGGAGGCTGTGAAGGCTAGAACTGGAACAGAGTTTAAAGGGAAGTGAGATCAAGTCATGGAGGTTGGGTCCATGGAGTAGTCTTAGCCAGGGGGTAGGAGTGGTGTCCCTGCCCAAAGTTTGTGGAAGGCTGGAGAGGGATGGCACGAGACAAATGGCTTGGTCACTGTCTTCGGTCCATCCCCTCCAGGGTACCTAGAGTTGGCCACTGTCGGCAGACAGGCTACTGGGCTAGATGGACCTTTGGTCTGACCCAGGACGGCCATTGTAAGCTCAGGGCTCAGGGTCGGGGGTCTCAGTGGACCCCCTTGATTTTCATGCACACCTGCTCCTGGGTGGCCAGGCTGGCAGCTCTCCTGCCCTAGATGGCCACTTTCCTGTGCCTAGTGCGGAGATCGTGGACGAGGTCCACGATGTCCGCACTAGCCCAGGCGGGTGCCTGCCTCTTGCGGTTCAGGGCAAGCTCCCGGGAGCCGCCAGCCTGGTCCCAGGAAGAGGGGGTGGGCTGGGGGACATCAGGTGGGTGGCTCGAGCCGTGCCAGGTGCAGGGTCTGCTGGCTGGGTGCTGGCAGGCTTGCACCTGGCACGGGCACCATAGCCAGCCCGTGCCCCTTTAAGAGGTCCGGGGCCGGGAAGGGGGCATAGAGTTTCCCTGGTGTTGGCCAGAGTGGCCACCAGGGAAACCTAGTGTAGCGCCTATTAAAGTTAGTTCGAACTAACGTCCGTTAGTTCGAACTAACTTTGTAGTGTAGACATACCCAAAATGTTTTTTAAGTACATCAGAAGCAGGAGGCCTGCTAAACAACCAGTGGGGCCCCTGGAGGATCGAGATACAAAAGGAGCACTTAAAGATGATAAAGTCATTGCAGAGAAACTAAATGAATTCTTTGCTTCAGTCTTCACGGCTGAGGATGTTAGGGAGATTCCCAAACCTGACCTGTCCTTTTTAGGTGACAAATCTGAGGACTTGTCATAGATTGAAGTGTCATTAGAGGAGGTTTTGGAATTAATTGATAAACTTAACAGTAACAAGTCACCGGGACCAGATGGCATTTACCCAACAGTTCTGAAAGAACTCAAATGTGAAATTGAGGAACTATTAACTATGGTTTGTAACCTATCCTTTAAATCCGCTTCTGTACCCAGTGACTGGAAGATAGCTAATATAATGCCAATATTTAAAAAGGACTCTAGAGGCTATCCTGGCAATGACAGATTAGTAAGTCTAATGTCAGTACTGGGCAAATTAGTTGAAACAATAGTAAAGACTAAAATTGTCAGACACATAGAAGAACATAATTTGTTGGGCAAAAGTCAATATGGTTTCTGTAAAGGGAAATCATGCCTTACTAATCTATTAGGGTATGTCTACACTTGCAGCCTATTTCGGAATAGGGCTGCAAATGTAGGCATTCGGAATTGCAAATCAAGCCTGGAATTTAAATATCCCATGTTTGATTTGCATCTTCCCGGCCAGGCACCATTTTTGAAATTTACAAGCCTGGAATAACTGCCTGTGTGGCAGTGAAACGGGCGTTCGAAATAAAGCCCTATTTCAAACTACCTGTTATTCCTCCTGCAATGAGGTTTAATAGGTAGTTCGAAATAGGGCTTTATTTTGAATGCCTGTTTCACTGCCATGTGTAGACGCAGGCAGTTATTCTGGGCTTGTAAATTTAAAAAAAAAAAAAGAAAAGAAATGGCGCCCAGCCGGGAAGATGCAAATCAAGCTTGGTATATTTAAATCCCAGGCTTGATTTGCAATTCCAAATGCCTACATTTGCAGTCCTATTCCAAAATAGGCTGCAAGTGTAGTCATACCCTTAGAGTTCTTTGAAGAAGTCAACAAACATGTGAACAAGTGGGATCCAGTAGATATAGTATACTTAGATTTACAGAACCTTTGACAAGTCCCTCATCAAAGGCTCTTACATAAATTAAGTTGTCATGGGATAAGAGGAAAGATCCTTTCATGAACTGAGAACTGGTTAGAAGACAGGAAACAAAGGGTAGGAATAAATGGTAAATTTTCAGAATGGAGAGGGGTAACTAGTGGTGTTCCCCAAGGGTCAGTCTTAGGACCAATCCTATTCAACATATTCATAAATGATCTGGAGAAAGGGGTAAACAGTGAGGTGACAAAGTTTGCAGATGATATTAAACTGCTCAAGGTAGTTAAGACCAAAGCAGACTGTGAAGAACTTCAAAAAGATCTCACCAAACTAAATGACTGGGCAACAAAATGGCAAATGAAATTTATTGTGGATAAATGTAAAGTAATGCACATTAGAAAAAATAACCCCAACTATACATATAATATGATGGGGGCTAATTTAGCTACAGCTAATCAGGAAAGATATCCTGGAGTCATTGTGGATAGTTCTCTGAAGATGTCCACGCAGTGTGCAGCAGCAGTCAAAGAAGCAAACAGGATGTTAGGAATCATTAAAAAAAGGGATAAAAAATAAGATGGAGAATATCCTATTGCCCTTATATAAATCCATGGTACGCCCACATCTTGAATACTATATACAGATGTGGTCTCTTCATCTCAAAAAAGGTATGCTGGCATTAGAAAAGGTTCAGAGAAGGGCAACTATTAAACGATTAGGAGCTTGGAACAGGGGAGAGATTAAAGAGATTAGGACTTTTCATCTTGGAAAAGAGGAGACTAAGAAGGGACTATAAAATCATGCGTGGTGTGGAGAAAGTGAATAAGGAAAAGTTATTTACTTGTTCCCATAATATAAGAACTAGGGGCCACCAAATGAAACTAATGGGCAGCAGGTTTAAAACAAATAAAAGGAAGTTCTTCTTCACACAGCACATAGTCAATCTGCGGATCTCCTTGTCTAAGGAGGTTGTGAAGGCTAGGAGTATAACAGGGTTTAAAAGAGAACTAGATAAATTCATGGAGATTAAGTCCATTAATGGCTATTAGCCAGTATAGGTAAGGAATGGTGTCCCTAGCCTCTGTTTGTCAGGGTGGGGATGGATGGCAGGAGAGAGATCATTTGATCATTACCTGTTCGAGTCACTCCCTCTGGGACACCTGGCATTGGCCACTGTTGACAGACAGGATACTGGGCTGGATGGACCTTTGGTCTGACCCAGTATGGCCATTCTTATGTTCTTATCAGATGTAATTCTTCCTATACTTGATCAGCCATGTGCAGAGCAAGAAGATACCTAAGGCCTTCAGTCTGCAAATATTTTTATGACAGCTCAAGACAGTAAGAGCCTATAGCTTTTCAGAAACAGAGATGTTCGATTTGGTCACTGCAACTGCATGCTTCGGTTTCGCTGTAGGTTTTCAAGAACCATGAGATTTGAGCGTGCTCAGTCACTTAGGCCGACGGTGGGACACATTATCACTGACAAACACCATGACTACAACCATAGCATGCCCCATTAGAGAAGAAACAAAGCTTTTGAAGAAAATATTCAAAAGATTACTTTGTTTTCCTTTAAGTTTTAATTTCTCTTAGATATTAAGTGTGTGCAGCTCTGAGCTTTGCACAGTGATGGCAGTTTTGAGCACAGTGCCTCTGTATTGTCTAGATCTCTAATCTCAACAGCATCAGAATGTTTAACCCGATTATCATTTATTTGTATTACTGCAGCAATAAACACTACAAACAGCAGGCGCCTTAGTTTCAGAATCCCAACCTGAGCTTAAATATGTAGAGAAGGGGCTGAACATACTGGTCTCACCCTGCAATTTTTTCAAATGCATGGTACTGTTTGAAATGCTCTAACAGTGCCAGCCACCCCCCATATAGCTCAGCTGCACTCCACATGTTTCATCAGCACTTTGGTCACATGCTTCTGGGATACACATTAAAGGGCAAATATTGGGGTCCAAGTTGGAGCAGCAGAATCCTGCTGTGCATGAAAAGAGTAAACTGTGTGAAGTCTGCATTAGAGGTCTACATCGCTTGTGCTTTGCAGAGCACAACTTCACAGAAGCTGCCTTCCCATATATATGGAGGGGAAACTTTGAAGGCTGGGCAAGGCTGGCAGATCTGCAACTGTGTGCGATTCCATGCCTCCAGAGATAGGGTTACATATCAGCTATGGGAACTACTTCAACTTTTAAGATGCAGTAGCAGCTGCTAAGTGAAGTACTTCTCCACTTTTACCACCTCTTTTTTCTCTGTCCCCTGAGACTGCACTGAGCAGAGGATTTTGGCCTAAGTGCCCTTTAAAACAATTCACCCTCCCTGATAGTGCACAAACACTTTAAAACACATGTGTTGGAAAAAGTTAAGTACTTCTCTCCCTGCAGAGGATAGCAGCTTCTCATCAGTCTCATCTGAGGGCCTCCATTGATAGGGCTTGTGCTGCCTGGAATGAAACTAAGGGCTGAACATTTTATTACTACAGAAAAAAAAATCAATCCCCAAACAAAATCACATTATAGTTTCCTTGCTAGGAAATAAATTTAGAAAATGTATTTGTTCTGGGGATAACTTTCGTGCAAGCTGAAACTTAACTACCCCAGGCCTCTCCTTTAATTTACTGCAGTTGTTTCTTGGAGATACCAGAAAAGGTTCTATCTTAAAGTTCACCTTTTATTGGAAATATTGTGATGTAAGATTCCTAAGCAATTAAGTCTATGACAATAATAGTAGTTCTGATGAAAGGAGCAATCTAGAACACATTTCCAATACACAGAATTGAGCACTGTGTTGATGGTTTATATTTATTTCCATTCATCTGTGAATTGTCTTAATCTTCTTAGCTTTCCTACTTTGCTGCCTACATTTTGACCATCCCATTTTTATCAAGATCCATTAATCATTACAGTTGTTTTGTCTGTATTAACTTACCAAAATTATGACCAGCATCTCACCTAGATATATAATTGATGTGTTGGCAGTAGAAAGTTAACAAGGAATAAATCATTCTAGCATGGAATAAAGAAGACCAAAGAGTCAGGTTGTCTAGTAACTCAGTTGGTTGGTGTACAGTAAGGGGAAGAGGTGTAGTTGCATTTTATGTTATTTATTTGCAATTCTCTCAAACAGGAGTGGAGAAGTTAAATTACCTCAATCTATGGCATTGGTGAGACTACCACTGGAATGCTCAGTTGGGTGTCGAGGTTTTTTAACAGATATTGAAAAGATTTGAAAAAATTCAGAGATGAGCAACAAGATAGATTAATTGCTTGGAAATCTGCCTTGCAATGAGAGAGACTAAACTAGCTTGATCATCTTAGTTTATCAAACAGAAGATTAAGAGCCAACTTAATCATGGTGTTTTAGTACCTATACTGGTACTAGAGAAGAGATCTGATACTAAAAGGGTATTTAAGTCAGAAGACAAAGGCATTGCAAGGGGAAATGAAAACTGCTTTTAAAAACTCAAATTGAACATAAGAGGTACATTTTAACAGTAAGAAATTAATCATCAAAATAGCATATCCAGGGATGTGGTAAATTGTGCATTTGAAATCTTTACAATGTGATTGGATGTCTTTTCCAAAATAGAAATCATCAATCAGCGACAAGCTATTTGGGATTGATAGTGTTCACTTATCTAAAAAGGGAAGAATCAATTTATTCCACTGCAGGAACTACTGAGTGATGTTCTACAGCCTGTGTTGTGAAGAAGGTCAGACTAGATTATCAGAATGGACTCTCTGGCCTTAAAAATATATGCTTCAAAGCAGTTTCTTGGGTTAATGAATTAAACATCACAAAGATTTTACAAAGAGAAACTGAGGCATGGAGAAACTAAGGACCATGTTTTCAGATCCAGATGCCTAACCTGCCAGCAAAACTTGTGCAAAAACCTGTGAGTCTGTGCATACAAAAATAGGGATTACTGTGTACAAAAATGTATTGAACACACACATTTTGTGGGATTGACCCTTGGCACTAAGTAGTGTAAGTTGGGTCCACTCTCTGAAAGCCACATTACCACAGCAGCACATGAACATTTCCTTCGTGCCTAGATAGTCATCTAGATAGTTAAACTAGTGAGGATTGTTTAAATCTATTATATATTTAAGAGAGTGTGTGTATCTGCCTGTCCATGTGTCTGTCTGTCTGTTCAAGAACTTCTCCTAAACAGTAGGATTTGAAAAAAAAAATTATCTAGAATTCTCTAGTACCTGTGTAGGTATACAGCTTCCTCTTATCATAACTTAAGGCAAGGTAAGGGTTTGGTTGCACCAGGGAAAGGGGATGTGCCTGGAACAGGAGTGAGTCTCAGAAAACAGGAGAGAAAAGAGACAGAATCACCAGGCAGGTGAAAAGGTCAGGCTGGGAGTGCCCCCCAACCAGAACTGCCCCAGCCCTGAGCCTCCCACCACCTGTAAGGAGGGCTGAAGCCACTGTCCCCCATTCAAACAGGAACATTGCTGGCTGTTCCCCTTCTTCAGGGAGTGAAGGGAAAGTGCACAGTTTGCTGCATTCATCACTCTGGCTGCAGAGCACAGGGGACAAATGAACCTGGACTTGCCCCCACCCCAAGCTGTTGTGCTGAGAAAGACCTAGGGTAATCCTCTCTCCCCAGAGTGTGGCCGGCATACTGAACCCCTCATCCCCAAGCCCACCCTAGAGCAATGATTCAAATGAAGCATGTACATTTTCCTTTTATTTCCCCAAAACCAAAAATTAATTGAGTTAAGGACCCAAGAAACTCTGAGTAAATCTTCTATTATATTATATAGAAGAGAAATAAAATGGTTTCATGGAAGTTTTAGAGCCTAATTTTCAAATGCAAGAACAGGGAACATCTGTATTCCACATCTGGATACTTACACTTGCTTATAGGGATATAAATGCTTATTTTTTCATGCCTTGAATATCCAAATTCAGAATGTGAATACAGGAAATTGTGCTTTAAATGCATATTTCAGCTTCTAATTTGGTCATAAACTGGGTCAGGGCCTGATAGTTCTCATGCTTGTTCTTTGTATTGTCATCTTCTATGACATAGTCATGAACATGGATAAATTCTGCCACTCAGTGTCTTCAGCAGCTTCCTCAAAGGTCACTCACCAGACTTCCTGACCAACAGCTAGAGCCCCTTTAGTGCTCAGCTCTCACAAGCCCATCAGCTGCCCCTGCCCAACCTCCTTCTCCTGAGTGCTCCCAGGAGCCACAAGGCCCAGCATACAAAACCAGCTGGGAGTTTCTTGCTATTCCTTCAGTTCCACAGTCTTTTAGAGCTACAAAATACTTAAGAACAACAAAGTTGTTTTCTGTGTGGAAAAAAAAGGGGGGGTTGAGAAATTCTCATCTATAGGGAAACTCCAGCATCTTTGCCTCCACAACTTTTTTTTTTGGTAGTGTTGGCTCACAAATTAGGGTCATGAGCATAACCAGATGTGTAAACTGTTGGTGAATCCTTTTCCTTTAAAGCCACAAACTCATTCCTTATGTCTGTTGCACTGACTAACAGCTTCCCAGGTTCAACCAACCACATCTAACAAGTTTCCTGCTGAAGAAATTCATAGCAGGAGCACCAGGATGGGCTGAGCATGAATGTTTAGAAGTACATTTGCAATACTCATTTTGTGAAGGGATGTCTGTGGGATTAAGTAGTCAGAGTTTGAACAGGTTATTGACTTTGCCTGTTGTATTCTTTCCTTTTCAGAGTCAGATGTAGTTTAGCAATTTTTGTCCACTTCTCAGATGAAAAATACTCACTTGAAAAACATGTCAGCAATCCCAAAAGGGATCCATTTGTGACAATACAGTAGCAATAGCTTTCATACATTCTTGCTGGTGCCCACAAAAGCAGAAAATTCCTTTAGTATGTGAATCTATAAGAAATGGGATAGATTATCTACAGCTTTCATCGTTTACATATTCTGAAGGAAGCCATGACTCTGAAGGTGCAGCACAGCAAAATGAAACTTCCCGTTATACTGCTTTGGTTTCAGGATGGTACCACGTCCTGCTGTGGGCATAGTACACTTGCTTTCACCATGGCCACATCTCCTTTGTAACCAGAACACCCAGACTGCCAGTAATTCAGTACAGACAGCCAGGCACATGTGCTATGGCCTTCCAGAGCATTGGCAGAATCTCACCTGGGCACAATATAGGAGTGGGATGGATTTCACTTAAGTGCTATTGTTACTTCCCTTCATTACTCTTGCTAGGACCTGGACTGTTTCCTTCCCAGTCACAAATGCTCTCCTTGGTTCACTAACAAGTGAAAGTTTTCATGGCTTTGGATGAGATGACAACTGGTAAGAAAAATGACAAGCTAGCTTGTTTCCCTATCTAAGCGTCCAATTTGGGTTTGCTTTCCGTGGGCGGCTTGCTTCACTGGTGTTCATAGCTAACAAACAATCTCATTTTGGCGCACTGTTTGTGGTTCCCCAAGGATCAGCACTGCGGAAAGAACTCCACCTACCAATGGGTACGGACAACAAACTTGAGTGATTAAACCATAAAAATATGCCAGTTGCAAAATGCAACTTAACTTTGATTCCACAAATTACAGAGATAAATACAGAGGCCGAAAAATCAAAAGCAAAAACACACTGTCCTCTTTATTTTAAAAGTCCCCAAACTCCTACCAAATTACCAGTTCCAGACATTTAAACAAACTCCCCACTTCCTTTTGCTCCTTAGTCCACATCCACAGTATGTCTGGGCACAAACGCAGACAAGAGCACTTTAAATTAAAACACATTCTGTTTCTTAAAATTCAGATATGGCTATCTTTACCTAAGTATAGCAAACACAGTCCTTTCCCAATCCCCTAAAATGCACTGGTGAGGAGGGGCCCATTCTGGTGGAGCAGGTCAGGAAGCTTCAAAGAGATGGCATAGCTCATTAAGGTTCAAAGAGTCTGGGGCAACATCATCTCTAGCACTTTGCTCTTCTCACTAAAAGGACCATTTTGTGCTTCTCCACTCTCCCTGCCTCCATCTAACTCCCCATTATTGACTGTGCCTCCCTAAGGAAAAGGAGTTGCTAATAGATGCATTAGCTAGAATTCCTTTCTGAGTGTTCAAGTGCATGATAGATGTGCAATCTATCCGGCTCCTGCATGCTTACACTACTACAGAGAGGGGAGAAGGCTCCCAGAGCTCTCTGTCTTGACCCCATAGTGTGCCCATGCAAGACAGGGTGGGATTTTGCCTTTAAATATATGGGGAAATATGCCCAGATAGTATTTTTCTAAATAATAATAATAATCCTTTGCATTTCCATAGCATCTCTTAGCTGAGGATCTCAAAATGTCTACAAACAGTAATGAATTAATCCTCTCAGGAAAGTACAGCTGCATTTCACAGATGGGAAAACTGAGGTTAATTGACTTGCTCAAAGTTACCAAGAAGCCTGAGGCAGAACTAATAACAGAACCATCTCTCAGGTCAGACTTGTATGCTTCCCATAAGACCTTCCTTACTTTCCTCTACTGCCAGAGGTGAAGAGCTAGAAGAGTGAAGAGTCAGGGGGTAATGAATAGCACCAAGAGCTGTCGTTTTTGTGGAGACAGAGTAGCAGGATAAGGTATTTGCCTAGTAGTGCTTCCAGAGACTGCAAGGCTGTGTCTACACTGGCCACTTATTCCGGAAAATCAGCCACTTTTCCGGAATAACTTGCCAGCTGTCTACACTGGCCCCTTGAATTTCCGGAAAAGCACTGATGCTCTACTGTAAAATCATCAGTGCTTTTCCGGAAAAACTATGCTGCTCCCGTTGGGCAAAAGTCCTTTTCCGGAAAACTGTTCCGGAAAAGGGCCAGTGTAGACAGCACAGATTTCTTTTCTGCAAAAAAGCCCCGATCGCGAAAATGACGATCGGGGCTTTTTTGCAGAAAAGCGCGTCTACATTGGCATGGACGTTTTTCCAGAAAAAGTGCTTTTCTGGAAAAGCATCCTGCCAATGTAGACACGCTTTTTCCGGAAATACTTATAACGGAAAACTGTTCCGTTTTAAGCATTTCCGGAAAAGGGTGCCAGTGTAGACGTAGCCCAAGACTAAAGCCTTACTGCCACACAATGCCCTGATTGCTGCATATACTATCTTAATCCAAGCACTGAAGTCAGGGACATTATATCATAATTTAGGTCTAATATATCAGCTAGTATCAGCTTGTATACGGTCAACTATGTCTTGTATCATTTTATTGACAACATAACTCACTAGTTATTAAAAGATTAGCAGCATACAGTTGGACCTTCCTATTCTCACCTACATTTCCTATGATTGTCCTTTATGCTAATTTTAGTCCTGTAAAACAATGGGAGGAAAAATATGCCTCGCAGAGCATTATATATTGGGCATAACGGTAGGCCATTGGAACCTTTTGCTTCTGAGTCACTTAGCTTCTGGAATCCCCTCATGATTTGCATTTCCTCATCCTGTACCTGGCTATACCAGCTTTTAACTTTCCTAACATTTTAATGTTTGCTATGCTACTGTTATGCAGAGGAGTTGGAAAAAGCTTCATTGAGGTTGGTGCGCATAAAAGCTGCTCTTCAGTAGGAAGAATATAAGAAAGAAACAAGCCCCTTTATGGAACCAGATAGCTGAAACAATAGGAGTCACCCCACAAAGCACTGGCACATGGTGAGGCTTGAGTAGAAGCTGGAACTTGTGGCCCACAGGGTTTCCCTGGAAATTGATACAACAAATACTGGGGTTCTGTATGCCTGTTTTTGTGAGAGAAGCAGTAGCACACACAAAAGAACACAGAGAAGGAATGAAAAAGCCCTAGAGTCAGCCAGAGAATATCTACTTGAATGCCCCTGAGGAAAAAAGCCAAGAGAGAGCTTTTGGGTTAAGTTTTGGCTGAAAGTGTCTTGGAATTATAATCACAAAAACTCTCTCCAGCTGTTTTGTTTCTTCTGTGTTTGGGGAAACAGAATTTGAGGACCAATCTCTGTAAATAAATAGGATTGCACCCAAGAAATATGTGATTCCATCAGTTTACTCTAATGGAATCAACTTGCTAGATCCTCAAAACTGGCTAACCACTTAGTTAAAAAAGGGTCCACAATATTTTTGTTGATGTCTAACTAATTTAGTCTGATTAACCCATTAACATTATTTGATTAGCTGTCTTGCCACAATTTATTGGCCAGAATTTTCATTTAATCCAAGACTCTGTTACTTAGTCAAAATGTAGGCCTTGACTGCACACAGAAGTTGCATCCCTTTCTGTATACATAAAGCCCTAAAAATCTGCAGATACCCATGTTCATTTGTCTCTGTCAGCAAAAAAGAGTAAGTTCAAGGCAGCTTTATATCAATATAACTGTGTCCACACCAAGGGTTATACTGGTATAGCTATTCTGAGGTAAATGAAAATCAGCCTTTTAGCTTACTGTCACATTCCACACACCCCACTGGCTGGTGAGCATACCCCATAATAATAACTCTCAATGTTGGAGAAAGAATCCCAGCAGACTCCAGTGCCATAAGCTACTGGTTGGAGCAAGTTCAACACACCATTGCAAAGCACCAGTGCTTTCATTAATCAGAGAACATACAGGTAGCCAGATTTTTGGCAGCATTAAGAGAAACATGAACAAAACATTGAAATGGAATGATTGCCTTGCTCATTCTTTCTGGCACCCATCCCAACAAGCATTTCCCTGTTACACTTTATGCTCTGGTATGGAAAATCCCCGTTTCCCTCCAAACCCAACCTTCTTCCTTTTCCTCCCTTCAGACTTCTCTAACCAGTCACATCCTCTGCTGCCAGTGCAAATGGCTACTCTCCCACCACTTGTTTCTGGACGGATAGCATTATGGCCATGGAATTGTTGATTTTTGGTGCTCCATATAGTTATTGGTGCTCCGTACAGTTATACCATCCACAGACAGTGGATGACAGGTCCTCATCTTTCCTGGATTTCATATGATCAGCCACTGTGGTTCAGGTATGTCCTGTCCTTACCATGAGCCAGCCCTCTGTCTAGACCATGTGTTTTATGTCTGTCTCTTTCGAGATATACAGAAAGAGTTCAACAACAGGGTTAGGGGAGATTCCCTGAGTTTCTCCTCATGTTGAGGAGAGAAACTTGATCCCTCAGTCCTCAAAGTTTTTTCTCCCCTAGACCAGTGTTTCTGAAAGCGTTCCACGGAATCACTCTCAGAAACACATTACCTGGCCGTCCCGTTTGTTTATTCGCCAGCGACACGGCCACGGAGCCTCGCGGCTCCCATTGGGTCCATTTTGTCCTTTGCAGCTAAAGGGAGCTGCGGGAAGTGGTGGCCAGGCCCACGCTGCTTCCCGTGGCTCCCCTTGGCTGCAAAGGACTAAATGGACCCAATGGGAGCTGCAAGGCTCCATGGCCGTGGTGCCAGTAAATAAACAAACTGGGGCATCCAGTTAATGTGTTTCTGAGAGTGATTCCACGGAACACTTTCTGAAACACTGCCCTGGGCTCTGCCTTTGGCATCCTCTAGTGGTTGGTAGGGGAATGCAGGACCACCCTCTCCACTGGGTTCCAATCTGTGGCCCTGTCCCCTAATGTGATATATGGCTGCCTCCTTCGCTCTCTTTCTGCCTGTCCCCTCTTTCCCAACAGAAGACATTACATAACTGTAAATCAAAGAATTGATTCTCTGGAGGTCTGAGACTCACAAGGCTCTTCATTGCTATAGACAAGATAGCAGGTGCTCCTCCTCCAAGTCATGTGTGCATTGCACCTTCCTTACAGGTGCAGGTTTGTTTGCCTCATTACAGATACCTTTTTGTGACATCTCCAGTAGCTTCCCATTGCCTGTTTTGTCAACCTAAGGCTACCCCTTAATATTCCTCTGAATAGGATTGTTCAAGAGCAAAAACACAACACCAAACACTTCCACTGAGGCTGTGTCTAGACTACACAGTTCTATCAAAAAAATATGCAAATTGCAAACTTTTTAGAATTCTTTTTTCAGAAGAGACTTTTCTAACATTTGGTCAAACGTCTGAAAAAAAACCTTTTTCAGAACATCCTTCTTTACAGGGATGCCAAAACAAAATATGGAAAAGCAGAGGCGTTCCTTGGACACGGCTGAGTTTTTCCGGGATACCAGATGTATAGCCTGAATGTGAAACTTGATAGGAGGAAGAGGCCTTTATCGCATATACAGATGAGTTAAAAGAAACCTTGACTAAATCCCATCCAGCTGTGTTAGTAGAACATCTTCTCACATTAGATCTGTTGTTATGCTGACATCATTAAAGTTTACAAATGGATAAGGTTTAGAATCTTTCATCCTAAAGGACTGCAGCACATTTTAGAAGCTGTTGTATATACACAGGCAGGAGCAGAGCTACATGGACAACTGGAATGTGAAGCCTGAATAATAAATGTTCTGTATGGCCAGCACTGTTGGCCCTCCAGGGAACTGGAATATTGCCCACAGAATGTTTATATAAGCCTATTTCACCATTCTCTTGGAATTCCAGCACTTAACCCAGACACTTGCATCCCATTCTGCCACAAGTCACAGGACTCCCCTGGTTCCTGTAATGCTTTCAGTGATCTCTGCACCAATTGGATGCTTTCTTAGGCTGAGTACCCACTGTTCTTCCTACTCTCCAGTTCTCAAGGACTATCAAGTTGCTACTTGCCAATCAACTCCCTTTAAGAGAAGTGCCTGTGTGCACACTGTTTCTTAGCTGCTCCCTCCAGCTCATTTTGGGAGGAGGCTAGGGGCCTCCTCTCTCTTCCCATCTGGCAGTAGCATGAACAGGAAACAATGGCTTCCACTGATGATATCCCAGGGCCCTTCTATAAACCCTTGTCAGGTAAGTAGTTGATCAAACTGTCTGCTCATCTGTGTTTGCACAGAATCCTGCACAACTATGCCCTGATCCACAGTGGTGTCTTAGGGATTTAAATCCTAAATAATGATAAGTCACTGAGTGGCTATACATTTTGGATATTTTTTTCTGTAGTTATCCCCGTCTAGATGCTGTGTCTACACTGTAGGGCTTAACTCGAAATAAGCTATGCAAATTGAGCTACTTCAATTGCGTATCTTATTTTGAAATAGCTTATTTCAAAATGGGGAGCATCTATAACACTTATTTTGAAATAGAACTCTCTTCCTCTGACTTCTCTTTTTCCTCATACAATGAAGGTTACAGGAGTCAGAGTAAGAAGTCCTCCAGCTTGACAGTATTTTGATACTATTTCAAAATAACTGCCTGCCATGTAGACATAGACTAAGTTATTTTGGAATAGTGCTAGTTATTTTGAAATAGTGTTGCAGTGTAGACGTGACCTGAGGGACGAAAATATTGAATTATGACTAGGTCAACATTTTTTTTCATCTAAGTGTTATTTGCAACAAAAACTGGCTTTTTCACAAAAGAAAAACAAATTTTCCATGGAAATATTCATGTTGGTTGAATTTTTTTGCCAAAACCCCTGAAATTTTGTGACACAAACCTGGAAAATGGTACCGAAACCAGTGTTTCTCATTAAAAAAAGTTTAAAAAATAAAGACAATTTTAAAATTTCCTATGAAGAATTAACTGGTTTTGATCAGCTCCAATTAAGACCATGGACAATGAGTCACTGTCTGACAAATCAAAGAGTCCCAGACAATTCTTCACACCTGAACCCTGGTCAACACTACAAACTTATGTTGGTATGTGAAAAATCCCGAACAACACAATTATGACCCAATTTCAGGTGTGAACAGTCCTATGTCAACAGGAAGGCTTCTCTGTCAACATAGCTATTGCCTCCAGTGAGGTGGAGTACCTACTCTGATGTGCAAGTTTTCCCACTGATATAAGTAGCCTCTTCATTAAGTACTATAACAGCACAGCTGCTTGCACCAGTGCCTCTGTGCAACCGCAGTGCCGTAAGGGTGTGTCTAGATTACAGGGCTTTGTCGACAAAACTATACCTGCATCTACACTACCGCCAAGTTCTGTTGACATAACGTCGACAGAACTCGGCAGTTTTGTCGACGGCAGTAAACCTCATTCTACGAGGAATAACGCCTTTTGTCGACAGAGTTCTGTCAACAGAAGCCGTTATTGCATCTACACTATCCTTTGCGGCTAGCTTTATCGACAGAACTGGATGTAGTCTAGAAGCTCTTTTTCAACAGAAGCCTGTAGTCTAGACATACCAAAAGAGTCAGACAATTCCTGCACTTCAGGCATTCCCATGCACATGAACTGGCAGACACTAGGGACATTTCTCACTTTATTCCAATGTTTGATTCCCTTTCACTCCCCTTCCATTTCAAAATGCAAATTGCAGCTAGGGAGCAGCTGCCTGAGGAGCGACACAATACTTCACATTGTGCTATGCCGAAATTGCTATGAAACCAACTGAGGCAATAGCAGAAATTTCTGTGATACTATCTGAGGCAGAAAAAAACAAGCCAGTCAAATGGCCTGAGAAGAGAATGCAAAATGAACATTCTGAGTTAATTGAGCAGGCAGGGAAATATTTTGTGTGTGTAAGGTAAAAATAACAAACTAACAAAAAATGGAATCTGCATCCAATGATCCTTCTGCAAAACACACAAAAATGTGATATTCTAACATTCTCATTTTCCTAACGAACCTGACAA
Source organism: Pelodiscus sinensis (assembly GCF_052426305.1). Taxonomy (NCBI): domain Eukaryota; kingdom Metazoa; phylum Chordata; order Testudines; family Trionychidae; genus Pelodiscus; species Pelodiscus sinensis. The sequence continues at coordinate 105,317,115 of NC_143057.1, read as the reverse complement.
GAGACCATATCTTAGAAAAGGGTCAGATATGAAGCTGCTTCTCTTCCTTAAATCTCTCTTATGCCTCCTGCAAATGACAAGAAGCATGTCTCCTTCCTGTAAAAATAAAAACTAAAATGTGCTTCTTGTCAACAAATAATACCAGAGCTTGCATTAATTTGCTTTGCTTTCTACTAAGACACAAGAGTTCAAACAAGCTATGACCTCCTGTGATAGCTAATAACTTGGCTCAGTCTAAAACTTGAAAACTAGGAATAAACAAACCAGAGCTCTAACTGGAAATTCAGCATGACCCTTCCCAGCAGTTATTAACCTCTAGAATGCTGCACTTTCTGTGTGAAGACTCACATTTGAACTCATGAAACAGCATGTTTTGACAATGCTCGGTAAAACATGAAGCACAGTATAAGTGCTTATTTTGTACTGTAAGTGTTCTTGATTACATAGCTTATTGGTGTGTAGCCCAAAGACATGGTCATTCTATTTTCTGTGTACTGCATTTCTAAATATATAGGTGTCTCACTGCCACTGCCAGAGGTGATTGCCATACGTGTGTTATTTTAGCTATAGACGGTACAGGGAGTCACACGTGCTCTCTCTTATAGTGAGTTTATTAGTTTATTTTAATTGAACCAAGAAAGTACGTGTCATCTTGGCTGAAAAAATATATCTCTCTGCTCTTTGTGTACAGGAAAACAGAACCCTGCTACATGTTATTAAATGAAATCTGGTATTATCTGCTTAATGGACATAATGCACCACTCCAAAACTTATATGCTCTTTTTACTAATATGAAATACAGGTTGAACTTCTCTAGTCTGGCAACATCTGTGGTTTGGCATGATTTTAGTTAGCTGGCTTTTCACTTATGGGTGTGGCCAAGTTTCCTGCGGTTCCATAATGTTTGTTTATAACTACCAGTTCTGGCTCTCAGTGTTCTGTGCTGTTACTTAGCCCTAAATGTCTTTTCAGAGCCCAGTAAGCAGTGGAAGCGTTGGTAATGCTGCTAGGCAATATTGACCTCCCATGGTCTAGTAAATGCTCTGATTTGGCACTGGTCAGGCCCAGAGGGTACCAGATTAGAGAAGTTCAACCTGTATATCAAAATCTGGCAATAGTGACATGCTATAACTATCAGCTCTGAAAGTGTTGATGATTGACATTTGAGTTACACTGAACATTTGAACTCAGTCGATCAAATGTCCACACAAAGCAAACATAAAATAGGTGGGTGTACAAAATGACCAAAGCACATTCATTACAAAATCAGAAATTCACATTTTTAGCAATATTCTCCAGCTCTGGCTGCACAGCAGCAAGCAAACTCTAGAGTGTGCAGCCTCACCAAGTTTCAGAGCTGAGGTCATATCCAGTGAGATTGTCTACACTACAACTTCTGTCCCTTGTAGGTGAGCCCGGTGGACGCAGGCAGGCTCTGAGACGACTTGTCACAGGGTTTTGTTTGGTTTTGGTTTTATAGTGTAGCTTTACCCACATATTTGTAACCAGTTCCACATCCTCCTAGCATACTATTACTTCTTAAATCTTTCAACTTTTAAATTGATTTCATGTGTAGGCTGATAATATAGGGTTTGACCTTGCAAACCCTTTAATCAAGAGAGGGATCCCCCTGATTTTAATGTAACCACATATGTGAATTCAGATTGCTCAGATAAAGTTTTGCAGGATTAGCCCCTGTGCAACAAGCCACACCAACCTGTGTCTCCTCCAGCTTCTGGCTCCAACCCACCCAAGTAATAATATCTAGACATACGCACACAATCGGGCCTTGTATACATTAATGATTTAACCTTTACAACACCCTGCTCCCTTTCCCTTCTCAGATGTCAAATCCCTCTCTACATGCCTCATAAGCCTGGGACCCCTTTACACTGATGAGGACCTTGCAAATAAATAACAAAACAGCTGTGACCTAATGAGTCACAGATTATACCAACAGGATTTCACAGATCCTTCACTTGTACCATGACTTGATCCAGTCACTAATTGATTCTTAAAGCTTCTTGCTTTTAAACAGACATTCTTAAAATGATAGTTATGCTGGTGTAACCCACACACCTACTTCTGTGGTGTACTGTCCCATGTAGGGGCATAGAGACCTGTGAGGGAGTAAGAAGAGGGTCTAGCAGTGTAGGGGCTAAACAAGGCCTTTTTGCCCAATTAGTCCCACCTCGTTTTACCTGCAGCCAATGCCAGACCTAGAGGGAGAATAAAAGGAGGGAACCTGGCTCAGTTCAGGGCTGACCAGCAACGAGGCAGGAGCTGGTTCTGCCTAGGGTAGCCAGATGGCTGAAACAAAAATACCGAACACCCTTCCCCCTCCCCCCCACCAAAAAAAAAACCACCGGGAAAAAAATTTGTTGCAGGAAAAAGGTGGGGGGGGAAACAAAGTTGTGGAGCAAAAAGAAAAAAAAAAGAAAAGAAAACAAGAACCTGGATCACTGCTAGGGGTTACCAGGTAGTCATTAAAAAAAAAAAAAAAAAAAAAAAAAAAAAACGGACACACTTCATGGGGAGGGGGGGAGACCAGCCAGGAAGGGAGCAGTGCTGGCCAGGAGGAGGGGATCTGGAAACAGCTAATGAGGGGGGAGGGCAACAGGGCCTACGGGAAGCAGGGCTGACTGCAGGATATTGGGGGAGGGAGGGACCGGCCATGAGGGGGCGGGGCTGGCCGAGAGTAAAGGGGGAGGGAAGCACAGCTGGGGGGGATCGGGGACCGCGAGGGTGGCTGGGAGGAAGGGGGGGTGGGAAGCAGAGCTGGTGGGGGAGGGGGAGTGCAGCGGCGCTGGCCAGGGGAGATGAGGAAGAGGAATGGGCCGGCGGGAAGCAGAGCTGGGGGGCGTGTAGGGGGGCTGTCCAGGGAAGATCAGGAGGAGAAGTGGGGGAGAACTGGTCGGTTGGGAAGGGGGAGTGAGCAAATCGGCTGGCGGGGAGTGGGACTGACCTGGGCACTTGCTGCCTGTCCCGCGCAGGCTCCCGGCGAGGCACAAGCAAGGAGGAGGCTTCCCCTCCTCCTCACACTCAACAAATTGAAAGCTCCTGGCAGCAATCATGGCCCCACCTCCCAGATGGGACTTCCAGCCACTCCCCCTGGCTATGCCAGGTTTCTGTCCAGTGCGCAGCCGGAAAAATCAGAAAATACTGGACATTGCACATGTCCTGTATTTTCTGATTTTTTTTACCGGACAGAGCGCGCAAATACCGGACTGTCCGGTACAATACTGGACACCTAGCACTAGTACTGCCATCCGCAGGACCTGAACCAGAGCTGTCGGCTGAGTTGGCCGCTGGAGGACGTAAGCCTCCAACCCCTTCCCTCCCACCAGGTGCAAAGGGGGAGATCCAGAGGAGAAACTCCCTCCCCCCGAGGAGGGGGAAATTGGACTTTTGGGGGCCACACCCCAAACTGAAGGAGAAGACTTTGCCAAGTGGCCGGAAGTCCTACACTAACCTAACGGCCTGGGAACCCCGTTGCCTGGGGGACCCAGCTACAAGACACTACAGAGAGAATAAGGAGTCTGCTCTATAGCCTTCACTAACAGCTCATGCAGTAGAGAATCATGCACTAATATTCAGAGGTCACAGGTTCAGGTTCTGTCTGTCAGCATTACACTGGTTCAAGTTTTGTGTTGATAATCTGTCTTACTGGTATCAGACTTCTTTCTTAGAAAGCAAATTGCCTGTTTCAGTGTAAACTCTACTGCAGGCTACAATAGGACAGATCATTTCTACACACGCTGTATTTCTTTTCCATGTTTTCCATTCTCTTCATCTTATATAAACCTTATGTATATTTTCATGTACAGCATTATTCCAGTTATCTGAGAACCCTAGTCATCCAAACCATGGGACTATAGGGGAAACACCCTAAGTTGATTAATCAGCATTTCTGTTCTTTTGAATGCCCAGTATCTGAAAGTTTTGGATGAAATGCATGCCATGCAGATAAACAGAAGAGTATAGTATGTGTGTCAGCTAAGCATTTCCTTGTCTTAGTTTCTTCACATAAAGTTAATCGTGTTCTTCTAGATTGCAATACTTCCCCCCGCCCCCCTCTTTAAATAGCAGCTCTCTTCCCATCAGCTTCAATGACTTCCAGATTAAAAATGAGGAAAAAAATATTGAAATTCAGCTTTAAAATATTCGGTAATAAATTATTCTTTTATTACACAGAACCATTAGGGTGTCTCTAAGGTATTGCAAATAAAATAATTTATGGTAAATGAGATTATTATTGCTGGGAAAAGGACCACTTAATGCCAGTTTTTGATGGGCAAAACCAAAGCAGAACAAGTCAACGGGGGTACTCAGAACTATATAAAGCAAATACTTAAAAGCTTTACGGATACAAGGTAGAAAATTGAAAATATATGCTGAGAATGCGCTGTTCAATATTTTGAAGAGACTGGGAACTCAATGTATTTATTCTTATCTCAGGAAGATAGCTTGTCCAGAAGATGAAGATAATAGGTCTGATTCATGGCTATTACTTCAGATTTATGCAGTGCTACAGAGAAAAGTTATGCCAGTGTGAAAGTGTAATAGCACAGTGCTGAGTCAGGCACAGATATGAAGTATCTGAAACAAAAATGTTCAGTGCTAGGAGCATTTGAATTCCTACCTAGAAACACAGTCCACGAGTCATCTCTGGTGTAATAACACTATACTAAATAGTCATACTAGGGGAAATTTTGGCCCAGTTTATCAATAATATATCACAGCCTTACTTTGCAAAAAATTGTGTTACAAAAAAACGAGATACCAAGCCCAGTTATACTGCTGCATTAACAACACATTGTTAAAACAATTCAGAAAGTAATTCAGGAAATACAAAACAAAAGGGCTTACTATTTATGGGAGCTTGTTTACTATCATTTGTGTTTTCAAAGTAAAGCTGTCACTTATTTACTTTCCATATATCTAGTTTTCATTTACTTCCCACTACGATTCCTTGATCAAGGAGAATGGCAATGGGAGTATCTTAAAAACAGGCATGCTCTTCCATCAGCCCAGACAGAAAGAACTAAATCCTATAAGATGAACAGTACCCTCAGGCCTCACCTCAGAATTTGTCCTTTAGAGCCTTAATACACTCAGCCTACACTGATATGGCTCTGCTGGATGTCAAAATTCTAAACTTGTACTAAATTAATCTGTTTTCTAAATCACAGGGTTAGCTAATCCTCAGATTATCGCTGAGAAAATCTATCACCTAAATAACGATCTGATTGCTCTCAACTGGAACTGTGGAACATTTTGAAAATCAGGCCTCTTATTTAGATGCCTAAATACAGTTTTCAATACTTAACTTGAGATGCTCATGTTTGAAGTTTTAGAGCTAAGGCTACATCCTCACAAGGTACTGAGGTGCCAAACTCCCACTGAAATTGGTGGGAGCTAGGCAGCTAAATACTTTAAGATTTAGGGGTCTATATGGCTTGTCCAAGGTCACACAAGCCACAGGCAGAAACAGAATTAGTGCCCATCTCCAATCCTTGAATTGGTGCATGTGTTCAGGAACACCAAGATGGACCCTTTTTCTATGGTCCGATCCCGATTGCTACTGAGACAAAATTGGATGGGGTTTTGGACAGGGAATCACTAGCCCATAACATGCTATAAATGATTAAGTGGACAAGCAGGAAGTTATTGATAAATTAAAAAGAAACAGATTTATTCTGAAGACTTCTCACTTGGCTTCCCTGATAATGTGTTTTCAGGTAAAGAGCTCGGGTAAGAGCACTGGGAACACCCATCCTATTAATAAACAATGAGGAACTGCTGGCTGTTGATTATACAGTGGAGAAGCAAATCAAACTGCAGCTAAAGAAAAAACACATACCACTTAATCGAGAAACAACAAGCAAAACATGATCTGACAGGCTGAACACTAGAAACAAATTACCGTTCTGGCACAGGTGAACAAACTAAGGGCCCAATCCCGCTGGCAATGGCATCAGGAGGAATTTTGCAATTGACTTCAATAAGAGCGGGTGTTGAGGGTGCAAGGAAAGTACAGCAAGTATTTTGCACATCATGTACATCTATGCCAGCTCAATAATTTTGCCTAAACTTTACTCAGCAGAAAAAATGTTACTGCAGTGGGTGTCCAAAATGTGACTCATGCAGTAATTATTAAAGATACAAAGGAAGTAGACTGGGCTCGACAAAAGCTGAACATGGTAAGCATGCGCACCCTGACAACTATGTTTTGTGTTGAGTGTCTGGAGATTGAGCTGCATGACCCTCATTAATTGGTAGGAAATTCCTATGCCTCCCATAAATGATGCACCCTAATAAGAACAGGTTTATATGTATATGAATAAGAGATCAAGGGAAGAGAAAAAATAAAGAATTCACTCGGCTTGTAGGCTCTGACATAATCTCTCAGTTTACTCCTCAGATTTTTCTACAGCCTATATAATATGATTGTCCATGAACTGATATGCATGTTAATAAGCACCATTCACAGCACAGCAGAACAATATGCTCAGTGTATGCTGAACTGGGAAGTGAGGCAGAAATATTTCCACTGTTGGCCCCTTTATGCTGCATATTGGAGTCATCTTTGTCATTTTCCCCACACCCTCAACCTTATGAGCTTTTAGGTTCAGCTCCCCTGCCTGCTATGAATGCTCAGCTGAATACTTTTGGCAAAGCAGACCACTGAGAGTCTTTGTTTAACTCCCGAACCTGCTAGAACTTAAGCATTGCTTGGTGACACAGTGTCACAGGAAACAAAAAACATCGTAGGGTCAGTTTCTTCTGCAGCAACAAGTGGATTCACGGAGTATTGTTAAGCCCCCAGACAGGATTGTGAATTTAGTGAAAGGACTTTTAGAGAAAGATTTCTGGGGATAATATAGTTACTCATCACCAATGTTCATTGTTTTCCTGACATCGTTTATCTTCTCATAATCGTGACTGTCATTCTGAAAGTCTCCTCCATTGTTCCTGTGAGTGAGGTACCACAGTGACGATAAGAACAACAAAACACTATTTTAGCAAATATGCCAACTCGCCAGAGCTTTCAGCAAATGTCTGCTCACATTTTTGAGTGAGTTCAGTCTCTGTCAGGACTTGGACATGGGCAGTTTGACCTAATGCTTAGAGTTAGATAAGAGCTGGGAGCCAGTACCACAGACAAAGCTGGCATCGGGAACTAGGAATGAAGCCAAGGGCCAGAGCCAGGAGTCAATAACCAGAGCCAAGGCAAGGGGGCAGGGCTGGAGCGGACTGAAACAAGACCAGAAGAGGGAAGGAGCAAGGTTAGGTACAAGGCAGTCACAGAAGCAATCACACTTGCAAGCCTAAGCATTGAGCAGCCAGTACTCTGCTGCTGCTGAGCTTAAATGAAGACCCTGTTGTCTCCTTTTAAGACAATGGTGGGGCTTGCCAGTCAGATGATTCTGCTGCAGGCCCATTGGGCTTATTAACCTGCCTAAAGGCAGACCTGGCTAACCCCAGGCCTTGCTGAGAGAACTGAAGCCCATGGTTCCTGATGCCTTTTGTGTTCTTGGTCTGCAAAGAGTTGAGGGATCAACTTTTATTAGCATAAATGTGTGTAGAAGTGTGTAAATTCTAAGCTCTTACTATGAAATGCTCAAAGTATGCAAATTGCTTTCTTGTAAGCATTCCTGGCAGAAATCTTGATTCTAAGAGTTATGCTCATCCAGTCAAGGGACAGAAACAATATCATGTAACTAAGGAATGTCATAGGAACAGGTTAGGATAGCAGAAAAGTGGCAAAGTTATTAGGATGCTCTCCTTCAGCATTTAATTTTTATTTATTTAACAAATGTGAGTCAAGAGCAAACAATCTTGCTTTTTCTCAAAGAAATTTTAACAAGGAGAGGTTAAAGCGACTGGGAATATCTTACTGCCCCTGTATAAAACGATGGTACGCCCACATCTTGAATATTGTGTACAGATGTGGTCTCCTCACCTCAAAAAAGATATTTTGGTTCAGAAAAGGGCAACTAAAATGATTAGGGTTTTGGAACGGGTACCATATGAGGAGAGGTTAAAGCGACTGGGACTTTTCAGTTTAGAAAAGAGGAGACTGAGGGGGGAATATGATAGAGGTATAGAAAATCATGAGTGGTGTGGAGAGGGCAGATAAAGAACAGTTATTTTTTAGTTCCCATAATAGAAGAACTAGAGGACACCACATGAAATTAATGGGTAGCAGGTTTAAAACTAATGAAAGAAAGTTCTTCTTCACACAGTGTGTAGTCAACCTGTGGAACTCCTTGCCAGAGGAGGCTGTGAAGGCTAGGACTATAACAGAATTTAAAGAGAAGCTAGATAATTTCATGGAGGCTAGGTCCATAAAAGGCTATTAGTCAGGGGATAGAATTGGTGTCCCTGGCCTCTGTTTGTCAGAGGCTGGAGAGGGATGGCATGAGACAAATCACTTGATCATTGTCTTCGGTCCACCCTCTCTGGGGCACCTGGTGCTGGCCACTGTTGGCAGACAGGATGCTGGGCTAGATGGACCTTTGGTCTGACCCAGTACGGCCGTTCTTATGTTCTTATGTAAGGTGGTAATTAAAGAGAGAAAGACTTAACAAAAAATGGACAATTTAAGCAGATATATGCTAGCGATTTGAAAATAACACTGATATAGGCCTTTAAAATGTAAAATATCTCATCATATCAAATTGGGCCAAATTGCCCTAGTGTACATCAAGGCTTACTCTTTTGAACAGCAGGAATGGGGGCATACCTCCTATTGTAAAAAAGACAAATTACACCAACTTAGTATCTGAACTTGATCCATGACCCAATTAACTTTGCAGCTGCAGAAAATAGTCTTTGATATAAACTATTCAGACCTATTTTAACCCACAGAGGGAGAAGAATCTCTAAACATTTAGGAAAACCCAAACTGCTCACCAGGTAACGCACCTGGAGCCCAATCGCCTAGGTTGCTAAGTACTGCCTGCAATGTGCTCAGCACCCTTAATACCACAGAAGTCATTAAGACACTTCAGGCTAGATCCACAGAGGGGGCTTAAAGTTAGGCCTGGTCAGTCTTGCTGAGTTTAAACACCCTGCTGGCTGTAGAATTCATAGGTTATAGGGATGCGCCAATCTCCACCTGAGATTCTCAGCCAGGAAAACTGCTGAAATTAAGTACTGATGCAAGGTCAGCCTTTTCTTGCAAAAAAAAAAAAAAAAAAAAAAAAAGTGATATGATGCCTCCATGTGTAACCCAGTGGTTAGGAGACTCCCCTGGATGTGAAGGAGTCAGGTTCAAGCTCCAATTAGTATTTACATCTTTCATCATCTCCTGTTGAAGCTGTTCCACTTTTTATGAAAGATCCATAGCATAGTTTTAGGGCAATCAGTTGGAGGCAGGAAAGCTAGTTTCAAGCCTGGAAGAGTGTCAAACTACTGGGCTCCAGGACATAAAGGAACCACCTTGATGTGTTTAGTATGGGGTCTGATCTAGTAGGTGTGCACAAAGGTAACGGCTGAGCATGATGGTGTTCTATGAGCTAGATAGATGAGGGAATGTTTAGTTCGTGAATTCCAGGAGGCCTTGGCATTAGGACTTGGGTGACTAAACGTGCCACCAGCAGAACAGTAGGCACTTACATGCCTATGAGCCAGCAGAGTGGGTATCGGAGGAAAGATGATAGAGTGAAGTGTATGAATCCAGCCCTTAGTGTCTTGTGGAACAAGCCAGTGGAGATGAGTGCTTCCATCTACTGAACTCCAATTCACACTCTTTCCTGAAGATATATACCTATTTCTCAGAGCAGGGAGGGACCTCGAGAGGTCATTGAGTCAAGTCCCCTGCCTTCAGAGTAGGGCCAAGTACCATCCCTGACAAATTTGCCCCAGATCCTTAAATGGCCCCCTCAAGGATTGAACTCACAATACTTGAGCTCAAACCACTGAGCTATCCCTGTCCCCCATTGCACTTGCAGTGTTTCGCTCTCTCATGTCTGTGCTTCATTACAAACCAGCAGTTCTTAGGTTCATGCTTTAGGTTTGAGAACGCTGATCAACTGTAAAGAGAGGAAAGATTACGAGATTAAGCAGTGCTGTTTTCTTTACATTTTTTCAACAAAAAATGCATCAAGTTACTTTTTCAAGGAGGCTGGCTCTTTAAGGGAAGATGAGCCCAGCCTCAGATGATACTGATCAGCTATCAATCTGGTGATTTTAAAAGCTAGAAAGTGGCTCTATTTGGATTAAGAGCTGCCAAGAAGACCAGGTGTGAAAGGGGTAGTTTCAGGGAGAGCTACGGGAACTGGTTGTATCCCATGGCAGGCCCTGGAGCAGGGGGAATTTCAGGAAAACAATTTCTTGGAGACTGTGAAAGCACTGCCAGGAAGCAAGAAACTTCTAGGGGAGGTGTAAAAAGAGCACAGTTTGTGGATGACTCTCAATCAGTTAGCCTCTAGATAGGAAAATTGTAGAAAATAGGTACCTATTTGCAGAAGATGCCAAATTAGTGGGAAAAGACAATTGATGTGGAATTTGTATTACCAGTTTTTATGTGCAAGAAATAGAGCTGAATTCCAGAGAGGAAAGGGTCTGAATCAGATTCTGGACATGGTATCACTCCGTCCTGGGCTGAGGGAACAGGCCAGCAGCCTAGAGGAACTAATGAATAACAAAGAAAGTAATGGCAAGGGAGAGCTTAGGTACATATTATATGTAGCTACTGGATAGCCAATAGGTCTAAAATCTAATATGTATCTGCAATACTTTTCCCTCCCTTATTTTCATTTTTGGCTGATCTTAAGCAGAGACTTCCAAGAATGCCAACTGTTTAGATGTGGGTATGCAGACTGCTAAAAGCCAACTGCTAAGAATAACCTAGTGTATACAAAAAACTAAGCAGAGTACTCCCAAACAGTGGGCTACTAATACTCTGTAGGTTATCTGGTGATATAAACTGTGAAGATCTAAATACATTAAATCCTTGACAGATTCAAAGTTGCAAGATACAAATTTAGCTATAAACAAACAAACAAAACCACACACACACACACAAATCTTTGACTCAGGTTTTACTTTTGGCTATTTAAGAACTGGAATTTGTATGGGTATGGCTACACTACCCTCCTAGTTCGAACTAGGAGGGTAATGTAGGCATACCGCACTTGCAAATGAAGCCCGGGATTTGAATTTCCCGGGCTTCATTTGCATAAGCGGGGAGCCGCCATTTTTAAAACCCCGCTGGTTCGAACCCCGTGCAGCGCGGCTACATGGGGCTCGAACTAGGTAGTTCGAACTAGGATTCCTATTCCGAACTACCAGTACACCTTGTCCTACTATTCTGTGCTTACAGGCAGCTGAAGGCAGCTTGGCTCTCTGCTGTTCACCTTTCTGGGAGCATAGGATGAGATGTCTTTCCATCTCTCTAGGCTGGGCCCACTGAACTGATCCCTTTTTAAGCTCCTCCTCCAAGACTAGCATGCCCTGTAGCAGGGAAATGGGCTGCTGTTTAACTCCTTGACTTACGTTTGTTCAGACTGTCACAACAATCATTTGTTTAAGAACATAAGAACATAGAATCCCCTTGTGGACTCCTCAGCTTACAAATGGCTTTCACAATCCAATACCAACACCTCTTGTCTGGGTCTGATTTATTAACGAAGTTCAAAGGGAAGACAAGGCTCCCAGCTGAAGCGTTCCCTTCTACCAGCTTGTTCTCTACACTGCAGACTCCCCAGCTGTTACTGGCTCCTGAGGCGATGACCAAGTCCTCTGGCCAAGTCCCTTGAGAATCTCATCCCTTCTGAGATCCTTACCAAACACAAAAGAGAATCTTCAGCCCACTCTCAAACAGAGTTCAGCCCTTCCTTCCTGAGGGTCTCTCTTTTATCCTCAAGTTTCAGAGGCATCGCCTCTGGGTTCAGCCCTGTAGCTTTTTTCTAAGCTCTCAGTCTCTCCCCTCACTCCCTTCTGGGCTCTTTGAGTTTTTCTCTACCCTCTACTGAGCAGCAAGTTCCAGAGCTTCCTGAAATTTTCCTTCTCTCTCTGGGTATGTCTACACTACCACCTAGTTTGAACTAGGGTGGTTAATGTAGGCAACCGGAGTTGCAAATGAAGCCCGGGATTTGAATTTCCCGGACTTCATTTGCATGTTGCCGGGCGCCGCCATTTTTAAATGTCCGCTAGTTCGGACTCCGTGCCCGCGGCTACACGCGGCATGAACTAGGTAGTTCGGATTAGGCTTCCTATTCCGAACTACCAGTACACCTCGTTCCACGAGGAGTAACAGTAGTTCGGAATAGGAAGCCTAATCCGAATTACCTAGTTCATGCCGCGTGTAGCTGCGGGCACGGAGTCTGAACTAGCGGACATTTAAAAATGGCGGGGCCCGGCAACACGCAAATGAAGCCCAGGAAATTCAAATCCCGGGTTTCATTTGCAACTCCGGTTGTCTACATTAACCACCCTAGTTCGAACTAGGGTGGTAGTGTAGACATACCCTCTGGTTCTCCATACCCCTCTCTTTGCTACCCTCCCAGAGGACTGATTTGGTCATATGATCCACCTGTCACCAGACATTACTCAGACGAATGGTCCATCTAGGCCAGTAGCCTCTCTTCTGACAGCAGTCAATGCTAGATGATGCAGAGGGAATGAACAGAACAAGTAATCATCAAGTGATCCATCCCCTGTCATCCACTCCCAGTTTCTGGCAAACAAAGGCTAGCGACACTCAGAGCATGGTATTCCATCCTTGTCATCCTGGCTAATAGCCACTGATGGAACTATCCTCCATGAACTTATCTGGTTCTTTTTTGAATCTTGATATATCTTGGCTCTCAAAACATATCTTGGCAATGAGGTCCACAGGTTGTCTGTGCATTGTGTGAAGAAATACTTCATTTTATTGTTTTAAAATTGCTATTAATTTCAGTAGGTAACCCAGTCATGTGAGTCACAGTGCACATACACTAAGAAATTGGAATTATGTTTGCCAATATGCATTACTTTGTATTTATTTAAATTGAATTTCATCTGCTACTTTGTTGCCTAGTCACTCAGTTTTGTGAGAGACCTTTGTAACTTGTCACAGTCTGCTTTGTACATAACTCTAATGAGTAATGTTGCATTGTCTTACTAAACTTTGTTACTTCACTGTTTACCCCTTTTCCTTTTCCTGTACCATTTACAAATATATTGAAAAGCACTGATCCCAATGAAGAACCTTGGGGCTGACAACACTATTTACCTCCATCTGAAAACTGACCATTTATTCCTACTCTTTGTTTCCTATCTTTTAACAGTTATGATCCATGTGAGGCCCTTCCTTCTTATGCTTTAACTGTTTATTTTGAGTAAGAGCCTTTGCTGAGGGACTGTGTCAAAAGCTTTTTGAAAATCTAAGTACACTCTAACCACTAACATCACCTTGGTCCACATGTATGACCCCTTTAAAGTGTTTTTCAGACTTTGGCTAATTGCTCTTCAAATTATTTTTTGGCCTTACTAGTTATACTTTTACATTAGACTTGCCAGAGTGTATACTTCTTTCTATTTTCTTCAATAGGATTTAACTTTCCATTTTAAAGTACTGTGTGCCTTTTTGCTTCTATGTGTTTCTTTTATTTTATAGTTAGCCACAGTGGCAATCTTCTGGACTTCTTACTATGTTTTTTAATTTCTGGTATGGATTTAATTTGACTCTTTATTATGGTGTTTTTTTAAAAAAAGTTTCCAAGCATCTTGCAGGAATTTTACCTTTTGCTTCTATAAGTATTGTTGCTGTGAGGAAGGGAATTCTTGGAACTGCAAGGTGCCTCTTCATCTCCTTTGGCAACACCTCTGGTTGGAGAAATCTGCTGAAGAATAACTGAAATGCCCAAATCAGCATCCTCTGGCTTCCATAGAGGGAGACATACTCCCTGAGCAAGAAAACAATTGCTAAGCTGCATATAATTCTCAAAAGCTTATGAAACCTGCTGCTGCTATTTAGAGGCTGGATAGAGTCCTTTGTTTGGAGGAGTTGGCCTCCCAAGCTTGCTCTAGTTATGCCACCCATGGTCAGAGAAGTCAAATCTCAGATTCAAGATTGTACTAGAAGTGCTGGTAATGGTAATCCCATTTAGAAGACAAAGTGTCTGCAAGAGATCAGGAGTCACTCAGCGTATCAGAAATACCATTTGACATTATCTGAACTTTTAGCACATTTCTTTAAAAACTAAGGCTCCTTGCTCTTTACCTTTACCAACCTATGCAATAAAAATTAATTTGAAGAGTACAAGAAAAGAATGTAAATAAATTCTGAAACTACAGGTTGGCTGCTGATTAACAGCTCTTTTGTGCCTTGTTGGGTGAATAACTAATTTGATGATTTGGTGGTAGTTTGGTGTCAAACTGAATCTGAAGTTTTTCAGATTTTCCACACACAAAAAAGCCCACTTGGGGGATTTGAACTTGGTTTTCCGCATCCCATGTAGATGCCCTAAGCATTAGGCTAAAGATTACTGCATGTTTTGCCAGTTTAAAACAAAACAAAACACCCTTCATTGAAAGTTGCCTAGCTCTACTTATAGGCACAGGCACATGTATGGGGCCATGTGATATTACATCACTCTAGCGGTTCCTCGCTGATTTACAATCCCTTTAGGAGTTCTCTGGCACCTACGATGGGGAAGTAACATGTGCTCCTCTCTGCTGGTAGCTTCCTGCGATTGCTCATGCAAAGGACTGGGTACAGCCCTAGCTCTGCCTCCTCCCTGTACTTTTGAGGTGACCAGTGCCACTGGCAGTGCTAATCTATAAGGGTACATCTAGACTGCAGAGCTTTTCCAGGATAGAGGTATCCTGGAAAAGCTCTGCTGCGTTCACAGAATGCGTCTGCTTTTCTGAAAAAAAAATTAGAAAAGCGGATGCTTTCTTCCGCATTCCTGTAAATCTTGTTCTACAAGGAAGAACGGATGTTCTGAAATAGGCTTTTTATCCCAAGATTTGGCCCAGTGAAGATGGAAAAAGCGGAAAAAGAAATGCAAATTTCAGTTCACAATTTGTGTATCTTTTTCTAATAGAACTTTGTAGTCTAGACACAGCATAAGGCTACGTCTACACTGGCATGAATTTCCGGAACTGCTTAAAACGGAATACTATTCCATTTTCAGTTTTTCTGGAAAAGGAGCATCTACATTGGCAGGCTGCTTTTCCGGAAAAGCGTCTGTGGCCAATGTAGACGCGCTTTTCCGGAAAAGAGCCCCGATCGCCATTTTCGCGATCGGGGCTTTTTTCCGGAAAAGACTACTGGGCTGTCTACACTGGCCCTTTTCTGGAACAGTGTTCTGGAATAAGGACTTATGCCCGAGCGGAAGCAGAATAGTTTTTCCAGAATAGCGGCTGATTTTGTACAGTAAAGCGTCGTTGCTTTTCCGGAAATTCAAGGGCCAGTGTAGACAGCTCGCAGCTTATTCCGGAAAAGCGGCTGATTTTCTGGAATAAGTGGCCCAGTGTAGACACAGCCTAACTGTCCTTATCCTCTGTATGGGGAAAGAAAAGGCAGGCGAGAGAGGCGTGGAGACACCCACACTGAGCTCAGACCCAATCAGTCCCTAACTGTTCTACATGCAAATGAGTGAATCTAAAGTAAAACAACACCTGAAATGTCAAGTCTAGCATATTAAATACAATATTCAATTCCTGGCCTTGCCGGATTTCCAGGGGCAAGTCATCTAGCATTGATTTTCCCTGTTCACAAAACAGGGTCATGCATATCTCTCTACTTCACAGGTGTGCAGTGAAATATACTGCAGCCATGTATGCAAAACAATTAGAGATTCTCAGCTAGAAAAGGCTCTAAGGCTTTACACTTCAAAGTTTAAAGCACAGCCACGGCAGCACTGAACTAAAAGTGTGGCAACGGCACAAGTGCTGGGAGAGAGCTCTCCCAGCGCTCTGTGTAAACCACCTCCACAAGAGGAGTACTTAACAGCATTCCCAGTGATGTAGCATGGCTCACACTGGCGTCTTACGATGCTATAATAGTTGCTCCACTCGGGGATGGGGGTTGTTTTCACATACCTGAGCCAGAAAGTTACAACGCAGTGCCAGTGTACACTTAACCTGAGTAAAGTGCCAGTGTAGAATTAACCTGAGTAATGTTACTGAGGCATCCACCAACTGTTTTCTTTTCATTATAGATTGGGCGATAGTTATGCTTTTGTACTCATTGCTCTCTGAATCTAACATGGAGTATGTGGCATTGTAAAACCATAATTTGACAACTGAAATGTTCCCCACTTCCCTTGCCATCAACCTTCTCCATTCTATCCCTAAAAACTGAACTCCAGTCTTCAGATTCTCCTGGTACATAATCACTGCCTATCATCCAACTGTACAGGGTTTAAGTCACCACACAGCTAAATGCCAAAATGTCATTTGGAGATGCTTTGGCTCCCTTGCAGGTAGGGAAGGGGGAGAGAATCACAAGAGGGCAACACACCCATTCAAGTGTCAGTTGCTAGAGTCTGAGATGAGGGATTTACAAAGTTAGTCTGGAATCATAATGCTTCTGCAGAGTAGATACAATATATACTTTCATTAGGATTCCCACAAATCACACACCTAAGTACTTAGCAATAGAAAGATGTAGCTTTCTGGTCACTGGTATTATTTTAGTGTTTGATAAAAGAATTCCTGTTTTGTGGTACACTGGAGAAGGGGCAGAGCAACAAAGCTCAGATCTGGGCCCACATCTCCCCACCCATTTTGGAAGTAAAGGAAAGAGTGCTTTTGATGTAGACTTGGAAACAATGAGACATATGCCATAGTGCGGTTAAATGAGGGAGATACAACTTTATTAAACCCTCTCACTGATAGGGGCCATTTATCCACAGCAAGGCTGTTCCACTGTGTATTTCAACTGGACATCAACCGCCCAGATTCTACAAACCAGAATGCCTGCCCAGGGACCCTGGCAAGAGAGCCTGAAAGAAAATCTGTGCTCACGTATCAGGCAGATGTACTCTGGCCTTTCTACACAGTTCTGGGGAGGGAACCTTAAGTCCATTATGTGAAATCACTGTGCCTCTTATCATTTTCATGTATTTAGCAATTTCCTGATTTATTTGCCTCACCAAACCTGCCTTGGAAACATTTCTGACCAGACCAAGACAGCTCCAGGAAAAGAGGGCTAAAATGTATAATAGCCTTCTTTAGGCTAAAGTTCAAATTAACTCCTCGTGCTAAGCTAAATCATTATCCTTGCAGTAGATAATGATCACTTGAGCCATAGAATGGAGGAAAGGTATTAGCAGGTCTCAGAGTATACCCTGCCTTCCTCTCCATTCAGACAGTCTATCCTGTCTATCCTGGGGAAACCAAACTGGATTCTCTCATATTTGCCAGATGACACTGATTAATACTATTTTGCAAGATCGGTGGGGCCTTTCTACTCATTCCTGAACAGGAGTAAACAATTCAGCAGCTGTGGCTTACTCTGAAATATTACTCCCTTAGGGAACCCAAGCACAGGACCTGAAACACTGATTACCAGTGCCTAACAGATTGTATCTCATTTGCTTCCTTTCTTAACATTGCAGCTGGTGTAGGGGCCCCATTCTAAATGAATGAGAGCTGGAATGCTCTGAAGATCTAACTGAGAAACTCAGCTCCATTCAACACTGCTGCAAATGGAGACCTGGCTAAAGAATGTGCCCCAGCCATGGATGAACAATGGCCCTGAACTTTAAGGCTGAATTGCAAGGAATGCTTTGTAATCTCTGCACAGGTTAAAAACTATCTTCCCCCTCTCATTCAGCACCATCTTGGTACTGCAGATGATACTAAACTACTCAAGATAGACCAAAGCAGGCTGTGAAGAGCTTCAAAAAGATCTCACCAAACTAAGTGATTGGGCAACAAAATGGCAAATGAAATTTAATGTTGATAAATGTGAAGTAACGCACATTGGAAAAAATAATCCCAACTATACATACAATATGATGGGGACTAATTTAGCTACAACTACTCAAGAGAGAGATCTTGGGTAGTTCTCTGAAAACATCCACTCAGGCTATACTGTAGCCTTCTTCCGTAAAAGCTTATGCAAATGAAGCATGACATGGAATATCACATAATTAATTAATTGCATAATTAATGAGCAGTTATTTTTGCACAAGAGGCTTTTGTGCAAAAAAGAGCTGTGTAGATGGTTCCTTTTTATACAAAAATCCCCTCTTTCACAACAGCCGTTCTTTCTCATTTTTTCAGGAAGAATGGCTCTTGCACAAGAGAGGGGTTTTGCGCAAAAAGGAGCTGTGTGCGCAAAAGCCTCTTACCCAAAAACAGTTGCTAATTAATTATGCAAATGAAGCACAGCGATATTCCACTCCGCGCTTCATTTGTATAAGCTTTTCCGGAAGAAGGCTACAGTGTAGACATAGCTACAGGGTGCAGTGGCAGTCAAAAAAGCAAATAGAATGTTAGGAATCATTAAAAAAGGGATAGCGAATAAGACAGAAAATATCTTATTGCCTCAATATAAAACCATGATACGCGCACATTTTGAATAGTGCATACAAATGTAGTCACCTCATCCCAAAAAATATATATTGGCATTGGAAAAGGTTAAGAAAAGGGCAACAAAAATGATTAGGGATTTGGAACAGGTATCATATAAAGAGAGATTAAAAAGACTTGGACTTTTCAGTTTAGACAAGAGGAAACTAAGGGGGGATATGATAGAGATCTAAAAAAATCATGATTAGTATGGAAAAAGTGAATAAGGAAAAGTTATTTGCTTATTCTCACAATAAAAGAACTAGGAATCACCAAATGAAATTAATAGGCAGGCGGTTTAAAAACAAACTAAAGGAAGTTTTTCTTCACTCAGCGTACAGTCAATCTGTGGAACTCCTTGCCAGAGGATGCGGTGAAGGCTAGAAATGTAACAGGGTTCAAAAAAGAGCTAGATAGATTCATGGAGGTTAGGGCCATCAATGGCTATTTGCCAGGATGGATAGGAATGGTGTCCCTAGCCTGTGTCACTGGAGGTGGGTGATAGGGGAGGGATCACATGAGGATTACCAATTGTGATCCCTCCCTCTGGGGCATCTGGTATTGGCCACTGTCAGCAGACAGGATACAGGGTTGGATGGACCTTTGATCTGACTCAGTATGGCTGTTCTTATGTTCTTACGATGTGATGACCACCAGAAAGGCTACCTTCCAAGAGATGTGTGACAGAGAACATGTAGCTATGGGCTCAAACGGGGGACTCATGAGACCCATGAGCACCAGGTGACGGTCCCACTGAGATATGGGTTAACAAACATGAGCGTCTCCATCCCCTTCAAGAAAAGTTTGACAATAGTGTTCATGAAAACCATTCCACTTTGTTCCCCTGGGTGGAACACCAAGATTGCTGCCAGGTGCACCCTTACCAATGAAGTGGCTAACCCCTGCTGTCTAAGCTCCAGCAAGTAGTCTTAAATGAGAAGAACAGATGCCTGAAGGGGATCTATCCCCTCCTGAGCAGCCCAGAACTCAAAGCACTTCTACTCAACCACATAGTTCGCCCTAATGGAAGGCTTCCTACTTTCCATGAGCACCGAGTCCGAACACAGCTATTCCCCTTCCCTCAACCATGGATCTTCCGAGCTGTGAAGTGTAGGGCCTGGAGGTTTGAGTGACATAGTTTACCTTGATCTAAGTCTTGTCTTATGAGATCGGGGAGCAGTGGCAGCACAATCAGCTTCTTTATGGAGAGTTTCAGCAGGGTGGTGTACCAGTGCTGGCAGAGCCATGCCGGGGCTATCAAGATTACCAATGCCCTGTACTGCTGCATCCTGAAAAAAACCTCGTGTATGGTGGGGGGAAGCGTATTGGAGGTGAGGGGGCCACTGCATGACCAGAGTATCTCCTGCTGATCCGGGGCAGTGATTCAGGTACGAGCAAAACACATGGCACTTCTTGATGGTATTTGTAGCAAACAGGTCTAAATGAGAAGCCCCCTACCTGTGGAAGAGCTCTTGGGCTACATCCCCTCTGAGACATCATTTGTGAGCCATGAACGACCTGCTGAGTTGGTCTGCTAGAACACTGCAGGTTCCTGGACAGTAAGAGGCCTCCATGTGGAGCCCCTTCGTGATGCTGAGATCCCACAGGGCCTGGGTTTCCTGACATAGGTGAAAGGAATGAGCTCCACCCTGTCTGTTGCAGTGTTGTCTGTCAGGACTGAGACACATTTGCACCTCAGCTGAGGCAGGAATACCTGGCAAGCCAGGCAAACCGCACTAAATTCCCTGATGTTCATATGCAGTGACTGTTTGGCCCATGACCACATACCTTGTGTCCTGAGATCTGAAAGGTGGGCTCCCCAACCCATGTCCAATGCATGTGTCATCAGCTGGACCAAGGGGGGACCATTGGGTAAAGGGGATTCCTTCGCATACCATATCCTTCTGCAACCACCAGTCCAGGGAGGACAGGGCCTCTGCTGGTATTGAGATCACCATGTCTATGGGCAAGTGGACTGGGTTGAACACCTGTGCCAGCAATGCCTGTAGATGTAGTCTGGCATTCCGGACCACATATGTGCTTGCGACCATATGTCCCAAAAGCTTCATGCAGTTTCTCCCCATCGTCAATGGCAATGCTCGGAGGCTGAGGATAATGTCCAATGTGGCTGCAAACCTGAGGCTCAGGAAGGATGCCATTCCAGTTGTGTCACTGAGCCTCGCCCCCACAAACTCTATGGTCTATGTGGGAATGAGGGTGGACATCTCCTCATTCAATATGATGTCCAGAAAGGTAAATGCGTCCCTCATCAGCTCTATATGTTGTAGAACCTGGTCTCATGAATGGCTCTGATGAGAAGCTGCATCCCTTGCCTTCTTAGAAAGGCTGCCACTATTGGCATGCATTTTGGGAATACCCTGGGGGCTGTGGAGAGGCCAAAGGGGAGGATCACAAACTAATAGTGTGAAGAAAAGGAATTGCTTCTGATGAGGGATGATGGAAATATGGAAATAGGCATCCTTTAAGTCAAGGGGCAGTGTACCAGTCCCCTACATGGAGGGAAGGGATAACAGAAGCCAATGTAACCATCCCGAACCTTGTCTTTTTGATGAAGGCATTGAGGCTTCTGAGATCCAGGATGGGATGAAGGCCCCTTTTGGACTTGGGGATTAAAAAATAACAGAAGGAAAAACCCTTCCCTTGAAACTCCAGCGGAACATCCTCTATTGCCCCTAAGTGCAGGAGCGAGGACACCACCTGACAAAGAAAGTGCTCATGAAGGGGGTCCCTGAAGAGAGACTGGGACTGGGAAAGGACTTGTAACTATATGGTTTTTCTGTAACCATGTTGGAAGGCCTGTAGCCATATTGGTAGACCTGAACCAAAGCCTTCTTCTGCAGCCAGAGTGGAGAGCAGCGACCATTAGCTGTAAGGCCTAGAGTCACATACTCACATTCCATCTAAATTGCATTAAAGTAGTGTCACACTACACTGTGAGAAGGGGATTTTGTCCTAATAGCTCCCCACTGTCACCAGATAAAGAAACAGATCTCAAGATGGGTAAAGAAAACTCCAGTAACACCATTCTGTCAGGCAAGAAACTGCTTATCAATAGTAGAGGTTGTGGAATCCGCACTCTATGATTATTGTCATCATTCTCCTATTGTTTGTCTGTGTGAGCTCTGGTTTATAACTGTTTCTGTCTGCTGGATAATTAATTATGCTAGGTATATATCAATTAAAGTGGTGGGGTATGATTGATTAGGTAATTCTGTTATGATTGGTTAGTAAAATTATACTAAAATAATGGGTTAAGGTATAGCTAAGCCGGACTCAGGTTTTACTCTATAAACTGGGGTCCAAGAAGGAGACCAGCAAGAAGAGCAACAAAGAAACAAGAACAGGAAGGAACACCAAGAAGAAGAGGGAAGACCTGGAAAAACTACTCACCTCCAAGACACATCCTAAGACCAGAGCTGCCATGATTCTCCTGCACGACCGTGACGTGCAGCAGCTAAGATCCAGAGAGAGAATGATTTTGCCTGGCCAACAGGGGAAGTCTGCCTGCCTGCATCAGGATTCGTGAGCATGACACTGTGTGCTTAACATATGTATTCTGCTTGTTTGGGAATTGAAATAAATAGAGAACAGGAATATTACTGTGTGAGGCTCTTTCAGTGGCTAAAGATCCTGCAAACCTGCAGGAAGTTCCACCCTGAGCCCTAGGAATTGGGTAAGGGTGAGTGTAAATTAACAGGGTTGAACCTTGAGCCCTAGGAACTGGGTAAAGGTGTGTATCCCTAAACTGTGGAAGGGATAGAAAAATTTGTGCGGGTAACAGGGTGACATCAGTGCCAGGGACTAGGACCAGTGCCGCGGTGCCAGGGTGCAACTAGACGCCATGGAACACCTCAGAGACACCACCGGTTCGTGAACTGGTGCCCATAGAGTGCGAATGGCCAGTCTTAAAGCTGGTGCCAGGGGCTGTTGTTCCAATACCACAGCAGGAGTTTGAGTCTAGAGTACCTCTCATGTTTCGTTCAAGGCTTGAAGGCTCTACAAATTATACAGCGATGGGTCAGATGCCTTTCCCCAAGCACTTCAGGCAAGCATCGTGGGGGTCTCCACAGGGCATAGGCTTCAGGCAGTGAGAGCAAGGCTTGAAGCCATAAGGCCCAGGCATTTCCCCCCCTCCGAGGGGGGGGGGCAGTGAACGATCTCACACACTAAAACTAACACTAAGATTAATACTAACAGCAACTCTTAATACACATAACTATTTATAGGCAATTAACAGGTCAAGAGCTAAGGTCACACCTGTGAAAATCTCATGCAGAAGCATTCCAGCAACCATCATGGGTGGTAAGAAGGAACTGAGGGGCTGCTGGAGGGCCAGCAGGGGTATGGATGTGCCAATATAGTGGTGCCACTCCAGGGGGCTCTCTGGCTGACCCAACAGGTCAGCAAGCACACTTACATGAATCAAAAAATCATACAATACTAGAACTGGAAGGGACCTTGAGAGATCATCAAGTTCAGTCCCCTGCCCTCAGGGCAGGACCAAGCATCGTTTAGACCATCCCTGATAGTTGGCTATCAAATCGGCTCTTTAACATTTCCAAAGATGGAGATTTCACAACCTCCCTAGGCAATTTATTCCAGTGTTTAACCACACTGACAGAAAGTTTTTCCTAATGTCCAACCTAAACCTCCCTTGCTGCAGTTTAAGCCCATTGCTTCTTGTCCTAGCTTCAGAGGCCAAAGAGAACAATTTTTCTCCCTCCTCCTTGTGACATCCTTTTAGATACTTGAAAACTCCTATCATGTCCCCTCTCAGTCTTCTCTTTTCTAAACTTAAGAATCCAAATTCTTTCAGTCTTCCCTCATAGCTCATGTTCTCTATACCTAGAGGCTAGGTCTACACTAAAGCCTTTTTTTCTGAAAAAGCTATGCAAATTGAGCTCTACAATTTGCGTAGCTTTTTCCAATAGCTTTTCTGGAAGAGGCCTTTCTGCCATTTTGCCCTGTCTAGAGAAGGAGCTCTTATTTCTTGTACAACGAGGCACACAGGGCTCCCTGAAAGACCACATTTTCTCTTCCACAAAAAAAAAATCGGAGAGCAAACGCATTCCCTGGTATCCCGGAAAAAAAACACAGTCTAGATGTACACTTAATTATTCTTGTTGCTCTTCTCTGAACCCTCTCCAGTTTCTCCATATCTTTCTTCAAATGTGGTGCACAGAATTGGACACAATACTCCAATTGAGGCCTACTCAGTGCAGAGTAGATTGGAAGAATGACTTCTCATGTCTTGCGCATAACACCCCTTTTAATGCATCCCAGAATCATGTTTGCTTTTTTTGCAAGTGTCACACTGTTGACACATATTTAGCTTGTGGTTCACTATGACCCCTAGATTCCTTTCTGCGGTATTCCTTCCTAGACAGTCACTTCCCATTCTATGTGTGTGACATGGATTGTTCCTTTCTAAGTGGAGTACTTTGCATTTGTCCGTATTAAACTTCATTCTATTTACCTTCCACCATTTCTCCAGTTTGTCCAGATCATTTGGAATTATGACCCTAACCTCCAAAGCTCCACAATTGCAACCCCTCCCAGCTTTGTATCATTGCAAACATCATGGCTACGTCTAGACTGGCATGATTTTCTGCAAATGCTTTTAACAGAAAACTTTTCTGTTATAAGCATTTGCAGAAAAGAGTGTCTAGATTGGCACGGATGCTTTTCCGCAAAAGCACTTTTTGCGGAAAAGCGTCTGTGCCAATCTAGATGTGCTTTTCTGCAAAAAAACCCCGATCGCCATTTTTGCGATCGGGGCTTTTTTGCGCAAAACAAATCTGAGCTGTCTGCACTGGCCCTTTTGCGCAAAAGCTTTGCGCAAAAGGACTTTTGCCCGAATGGGAGCAGCATAGTATTTCCGCAAGAAGCACTGATTTCAGACAGTAGGAAGTCGGTGTTCTTGTGGATATTCAAGCAGCCAGTGTAGACAGCTGGCAAGTTTTTCCGCAAAAGCAGTTGCTTTTGCGGAAAAACTTGCCAGTCTAGACACAGCCAATAAGTGTACTCTCTATGCCAATATCCAAATCGTTGATGAAGATATTGAACAGAACTGGTCTCAAAACAGACCCCTGCAGAACCCCACTTGTTACGCTCTTCCAGCAGGACTGTGAACCATTAATAACTACTCTCTGAGAATGACTATCGAGCTAGTTATGCACACACCTTATAGTAGCCCCATCTAAGTTGTATTAGCCTAGTTTATTGATAAGAAGACCATGCGAGACCGTATCAAATGCCTTACTAAAATCTAGGTATACCACATCCACCCCTTCTCCCTTATCCACAAGAGTTGTTATCCTATTAGCTATTAGATTGGTTTGACATGATTTGTTCTGTACAAATCCATGCTGGCTGTTTCCTATCACCTTATTTTCTTCCAGATATTTGCAGATGAATTCCTGATTACTTCCTCCATTATCTTTCCTGGTATAGAAGTTAAACAGACTGGTCTGTAGTTTCCTGGGTTGTTCTTATTTCCCTTTTTATAGATGGGCATTGTATTTGCCCTTTTCTGGAATCTCTCCTGACTTCCATGCATTTTCAAAGATGATAGCTAAAGGCTCAGATTCCTTCTCTATCAGCTCCTTGAGTATTCTAGGATGCATTTCATCAGGCCCTAGTGACTTGTAGACATCTAACTTTTCTAAGTAATTTTTAACTTGTTCTTTTTTTATTTTATCATCTAAATCTACCCCATTTCCAGTAGCATTCACTATGTTGGGCATTCCTTCATCATCAGATTTCTTGGTAAAGA
The DNA here is from genome assembly GCF_052426305.1 of Pelodiscus sinensis. NCBI lineage: Eukaryota > Metazoa > Chordata > Testudines > Trionychidae > Pelodiscus > Pelodiscus sinensis. Next base: position 105,291,797 of record NC_143057.1, on the reverse strand, counting down.
CTGAAACAAAGAAGTCAAGAAGCACTTCTGCCATTTCCAAGTATTCTGTTAGTTATTGTTTCTCAATCATGGAATGGACAAAAGCAAGCATTCAAAGAAGAACCTACTGCTACCAGCTGTCATGCAGTGTCACCACTGCAAGGAAAAGCCAAGACAAACATGCTCCAGGTGCCAAATTTTTGGTGCTTTTCCTCCACATTTTATTTGCAAAAGCTCCAATATTTGCCCTTAATGAAGGTCCAGCATAGATACCTGCTAAGATCATGTCTCCAGCTTGACTGTCAGAGAACTTATAAACCACTACCCAAACAAAGGATGATACTGGCCAAGCAAAGCCATTCATTATAGCTGTATTTCAATATCAGTCTAGTCCCACTTCCTTCCGGTACACCCTGCAGTCTTTAATGTATGTTCCTTCAACTTGGCTCTAAAAGCATTGTGGGCCCAACAGACTAATTTGCTTTGTTTTGAAAAGACTGTGTTTCCCAATAATATCTATCCATCAGGCTACATGCATGCTTCTCAGATCCAAGTTACTGTGGTAATCTTTACCCTTCTTATCTCTCTTTGCTCTGCCATCTCACTGATAGCACAGAGATTACATCTGTATACTTGTCTTTAAATATTAGCCCTTTGGGCTCTGGGAATATGCAGTAAGATTGGAGCAGCCACTCCTGTTTAAACCCCCTTGCTGAAAAACTGCTGTGGTAGACACCACACAGTTTATTTCCCCAACCAAGCAGAGTCAACTCAAAGGCCTTAGCCCTATCTATGTCTGAGCTGGGTTCAGAAGCATTTCAACTGCTGGAAGGTCCCACCCACTGTTGGCTGCTGAGATCCTGCACCCATGTATAGTCTGCCGGGAGTCAATGCCTAGATTTCATCCACAGGGAATTGCTATGGTTATTCTCTTGAAAAAATGTTCTGGCCTCCCATAGATCAATGGCCCAGCCCTTCCCCGAGCCTCGATCCTGGGGAAAGGTGGGCGGCCTGCAAGCGGGATAGGGAAGCTCTAGCAATGAGCCGCTCCTGCCTTCCCCCAGCTGGCCAGAGCTTGCTTACTTGGTGGATCATAGGGGGTGGGAGGTTGCATTCACACCCATGTGGACCAGATTTACAAAAACACACACACCGACACAGAAATTCCCACATACAGCCCTGGTACTAGAAGTGGGGTAAGTACCTAATTTTTTCTCTCAAACTTCTGTTCATTCAGCTCAGTCTCAAAGGCACTGTATTGAGAAGAAGAGACAGTTTATGGATCTACACTGGTTTATCTTACTTTCTCTTTTGCTTGTGCTTTTGTATTACCCTTCATGAAGATAGAGCTGATTTTTCTTGAAATTTGCCCAGATACTAGTATACTGAGTGCTTGTGAAAGAAAGGTTGTTTTGCTAAGAAGCTATGCATAGATTTTATTAACTCACAAAGTAATTCTCTTTCAGAGTACTGCAGGTCATGAAAAATTTTACAGCGACATAAAAGAAACAAAAGCATCTTGTTTTTTTCTCTGCTGTATAAATGAGTTGCTGGTGCAAGTCCTCTTTGAACATAAGAATAAAGATTTTATAAATACCAGGCAAAGGTTTTGCTATCTTCTGGGAAGCAGATGAGTCTATAGTTCTGGCCACAAAGAATGGCTACATTTCTTTTTCAATTATGTTCACAATTTGGAAATTCTAACACCTTTTACCAAGTGGTCAAAAACAATCAGGAAATAAGTGATCATGTGAAAACATCTGTACAAATTCCACTTACCATAAAGCAAAAAGTGTTCATTTCAGCAAGCATAAATTAGCAAGTTTGCAGCAAGTAGTTCCATTAAGGAGGGACTTTTTTGTTTATCTTTGGAGAGACAAATACGCTTGGGGACTATGTAGTGCTGCACTGCCAAAACAAATAGTGCTGTTGTAAAGGATACTATTGTGTTTGCTGGTTCTGCGAGAGACTTCAACCACTATGAGACAAGTTAACCATGGTTCTCATCAGAAAACCTCTCTTATTGCAGAAGAGAGACCATGTGGTCTTTTGGTACGAGCAAAGTCCTGGGAACAGGGAGAATGTTAGCTGAGCAACCAGTTCTCTGAACTCTAACAAGTCCCTTGTCCTTTCTATTCCAGTGAAGCTGACTAAAAAAACTGAATAAAAGAACTCCCATATGCCAAATATTTCTGAGAACCAGCTGTTGCAATGCACTTGAGCTGAGGCTTCCTAGATATAAAAGAATGTTAATTTGTAAATTTGTGGGGGTTTGATTCAATACAAATGATCAAGAAGGGTGTTCATCAAAGCAAAATAAACATTCTCCATGATGACAAGGGGCATGTCTACATTGCCACCTTACTACATTGTAACTTTCTCACTCCGGGGTATTATAAGGCACCACCTCCAAGTGCAGCAGGTTACAGTACCATAAAGCACCACTGCAAAACATACTCCCAGTGCTGTTAACGGCTCCCCTGGTGCTGGTGGAGCTGGCTTACCTACAGCACTTGGACAACTCTCTGAGTGCTGGTGCTGTGACCACGCTGCATGGTTAAAGCGTTGCCGTGGCTGTGCTTTTAAACTTACAAGTGTAGACAAAGACTTAGTCTTCATGCCTGAGAGAAAAAGACTGTGAGAATAAACAATGGATAAATTTAGCTTGCATATATATAGCTATTTATTAGATATTCAGTCAGATTTAAGCTAAATGCTTACTTATGGGTCTAGCAACCAGCTTTGTACCCCAGGCTTGTAAAACATCTGCTGTTCTTATTAATAATAGTATATTAAAATATAAAGGCATTGACTGGGATCCAGGTTCCTCTGTCAGGAATAAGTGCAACAATACAGCCGGTCCCTGAGTTGCGAACAGTCGAGTTACGACTGTTCACATTTATGACCAAAGCTCCCATGGAGCGGTCGTAAAGGTGGTCCCCGGACATGAACATAACCCGCACTTATGAACAGTGCAGTTGCTATGTAACTCAATTGGATCCGAGTTACGAACAGATCGAGTTAGGCCAAGTGTTTGGTCCGTAACTTGTTCATAACTTGGGGAGAGGCTGTATTAGCCTTGCTCAGCGATGGCCTGGCAAAAAGCAGATCACAGAGTTTCAGTACAGAATTCTGAATCTGAGGACAAAGGAGTAAAAAGGACTGTTTAATGTAGGTGCATTGGAAGAAGAGCACTCCAGACAATCAGAAAAATGTGTGGAGTTGGAGGAGAAGTAAAAGATTATAAAATCATAGCACACTAAAAATGGAAGGGACCTTGAGAGATCATCAGGTCCAGTCCCCTGCCCTCAGGGCAGGACCAAGCATTGTTTAGACCATCCCTGATAGATGTCTACCTAACCTGTTCTTAAATATCTCCAGAGATGGAGATTACACAACCTGCTTAGGCAATTTATTCCACTGTTTAACCACCCTGACAGGAAGTTTTTCCTAATGTCCAGCCTAAACCTCCCTTGCTGCAGTTTAAGCCCATTGCTTCTTGCCCTATCCTCAGAGGCAAAGGAGAACAATTTTTCTCCCTCCTTTTAGATACCTGAAGACAGCGATCACGTCCCCTCTCAGTCTTCTCTTTTCCAATCTAAACAAGCCCATGTTCTCTAGACGTTTAATCATTCTTGTTGCTTTTCTCTGGATCTTCTCCAATTTCTCCACTTCTTTCTTGAAATGTGGTGCCCAGAACTGGACACAATACCCGCACAGAGGCCTAATCAACACAGAGTAGAGTAGAAGAATGACTTGTGTCTTGCTCACAACATTCCTGTTAATGCATTCTAGAATCATGTTTGCTTTTTTTGCAACAGCGTCACACTGTTGGCTCATATTTAGCTTGTAGTCCACTAGATCCCTTTCTGCTGTACTCCTTCTTAGACACTCGCTTCCCATTCTGTATATGTGAAACTGGTTGTTCTTTCCTAAGAGGAGTACTTTGCATTTGTCCTTATTAAAATTAATTCTAGTTACCTTACTCCAGTTTCTCCAGTTTGTCCAGGTCATTTTGAATTATGACCCTATCCTTCAAAGCAGTTGCAACCCCTCCCAGCTTCGTATTATCTGCAAACTTACTAAGTGTACCCTCTGTGCCAATATCTAAATTGTTGATGAAGATATTGAACAGAACCGGTCCCAGAACAGACCTCTGCAGATGGAAAAAAATCTAAAACAGACTGGGGTTCCAAGTTTTCTCAAAGTGATAGCATCATGTTTTTGGATTATTGTTGGCTCTCTCTCATCTGGATGCTCTGCCATTTAAGTGCTGGAACAAGCTCCTCACACACAGCTCTGTTTATGGGCCTACTGCTGGTTATCCCATATTTCCAACACAAATTGTGGCCTGGCCCAGAAGCAGCAGTCTACACAGAAATAATCTACCTTTAAAAACAGCATCAGCTTGCAAACATTTTCTAAAACATAAATAGAAGGAACTGGATTTTTTTTCTGAAATTAGCCCCTCAATTCCCATTATTTTAATGTAATCTGTATGTGCTCAGTGCCTCCTTGAGGCAGGACCACAACACCGCAGAGAAACAGATGCTAAATTAACTGTGTAGCTTTGAATCCAGCTATCCCTCAGCTGGGGTATTTAAAATTCCTCAGCTTCAACAATTTTCCTATATGCCTGAGTAATGATAACTTCTGTGCCAACCTTTTCTAGAGAATATAAATAAGTTAGTGGTCATACTGTTATCTCCTGCACATAACAATATATGGGCTACAAACTTATATTTGGCCTCAGGTAAAAGTAAGAAAATCATGTTTTTGACAAATTGGCTTTATGCAAAACACTAATTTAGTAACAAAGATGTGCTTGATCTAACCTTAGAGTTTATGCGGCTTTGCAAAACTACCCATTTTGGTTTTGTGATTTTTCCTCAGTTAAAAATAGCAGCTTCTTACCTCCAGAAGTCAACTTTTTATGGAAAAGAGCAAAATATTTGTAAGGAATCATAACTGCACATGTTTGGAATAATCTATAAATCTGTGAGATTTTTCCCTTGCCCTAAAGAAGAAAAGCTAGTAGTGTAGTTTAATTAAATAATGTTTGCCAAATACCTTAGAACATCGTATTAAAGTTCCTGCAAAAAGTGTCCCCATATGGCTTTTCTGTGTGGACTTCTATTTAACAACTAGTATGAAAATTTCTCATTCATAAAAGCTACAAGGAAGAGTGTGCTGCTCTTGTGTTTATTAACGCTTCACTGTGTCAATAAACATGTGACTCTGTGGAAATTTACAGATGTTAGGGACTAAACTTTTCCAAATATTTTATAATGCATTAACCTATTGCGCCATCTAGCCACCACTATTGGGTATTTTCTCTTAGGCCTTGTCTACACAGGAAAGGTGTGAAAGTTAAGGTGTGAAATGAAACAGCTATAGTTATCTCAGTATACCTCATTTTATATGAAAATAAATCACACTCCCTAACAAATATGGTCAGCCAGGAAAAGCCTTATAGTACATGCAGTTATGCTGAGGGAAAAGGTCCTTTGCCAATATTTTCGCTTATTGAACTGATATTAGCCTCTGGGCAAAAGTGTTATTGCTTTTCTGTTAATGGTGCTTATCAGTACAGCTCTAATGGTACATCTCTGCCACCAAACCCTTTTAAGTATAGACAAGGCCTACAACATTTCCACAGGGAGTTATAATTACATTAGTTTAACTCTACCATGGTGATTGGCAAAATGTTCCCTGGTAGACAAGCCTTTAGTGTTTGAGACATCATGACACTGTGGCCTAGTCTACACTTAAAAAATAGATCTACCTGCCTTGCCTGAAGGCAATTTGTGAAAAACTGAAGAGCAAAACAGGGCCAGGGTCAGGCGTAGGTATCTACAGCATACGCAGCTGCGTAGGATACTACTAAATTTGGTGCCCCAGTGTAATGCCCTAGGCTCCATATGCCTAGGGATGCCCCCAGGGGGCTTAGCACCCCCACTTCCATATCCTGGCTACCCTGCTCTCCACAGGCTCTGCCTGGCTTACCAGGTGGCAGCAAGTGGTGCAAGCATGGAGCCAAAGGACTCTGGAAGAGCAGGGAGCAGTTGGCGGCTGGAGAGAAGTGACACTTCCCCTTCACAGTGCTGCTTCTCTTTGGCCAGGGGCATTTCCACTGAGAGAAAGTACACTTACCAAGTTCATGGATAATATGAAGATGAGAGGGTTGCAAGTTTTTGGGAGGACAGAATTAGAATTCAAGATGATCTTGACAAACTGGAGAAATGGTCTGAAATAAATAGGATGAACTTCAGTAAGGAGAAGGGCAAAGGCCTATACTTGGGAAGGAATAATTAAGGACACAATTAAAATGGAAGATTGCCTAGGAAGGAGAGTGATAGAAATGTAGCTGTGTTAGTCTGGTGTAGCTGAAACAAAATACAGGACTATGTAGCACTTTAAAGACTGACAAGTTAGTCTTTAAAGTGCTACATAGTTCTGTATTTTGCCTAGGAAGGAGTGCTGCACAAAAAAATCTGGGAGTTATAGTGGATCACAAAAGAAATCTGAGTCCGCAACGTAACACTTTTGCAAAAAGGCTGAACATCATGCTGAGATGTAACAACAGGATTGTCTTAAGCAGGACATGAGAAGTAATTCTTTCACTCTACCCAGAACTTAGAAGACCTCAACTGGAGCACTGTGCACAGCATAGGCAAGAGGTAACTGTTGATAGTGGGGAGAGGGTGGGAGAAGAGATAAAATGGCAAGCCTCTGCCTGTCTCAGCCACTGTCAGCTTTCTGGTGACTGACAAAGCACCTCTAAGCAATACCCTCATGGCCACAGCACCCCTCTGACTGTGGCACACTGGGCAGTTCTCCACATCACCCACCATTAAGGCCAGTCCTGACAGGGTCATCCTTAGGGAAAATGTCTCCCTAGTTCGTTCAGCCTCTCCATGGTCTCCCAAATCCCCTGGCCACCACTGCTTTCCCTAGGCTTCCACATGCTCCCAATTGCTCTGGGCCTCCCCAGAACACTGCCTAATCTGTGCACTGAATGTGGCAGGTGTCCTCAGGAAAAGATAGGATGTGATCATGTAATTAAAGACTGTATCACAATATAGAGATACAAGGAGGCTGAATTAAACTTGCACCCTTACCTCTGTCATTTCCTAACACTTTGGTGTTTGACTTTGCAACCCCTGAATGTTTTTAATAATAGCATGTGTATTATTGTAATACATAGAACAATGGCATATGACCTAGAACATTTTTTTCTGATAATGATCTTGTTACTGGTATTTACAGTATTAAGTTTTTATTCTTGTACAAACCTATGCATCCTTTTACACATTATAAACAATGAAGTCATACTGAGCCAATCACATATACACTCTCTTGATATAACAACTCTCTGCATCAGTGTGCTGCTCTATATTATATCAGTTACCCAGTCAGCAAGATGACTCATGAATTCAGACTTTTAAAAGAAGAAATTGATGCCAGAGTGTGACGTCGTGTTGGGGTTCCCCCGATGCTGCACCCCTGGAGCAGCAAGAACAGACTCTGCCAGCCAGTAGAATAGAGGGGGTTTACTGCTTCTCCAGGATACAGCACAGCTCAGACATGATGTGTCTACAGGAGTACGGGCGAGGATGCCTCAGACCCTTTGAGATGTGGTCCCTGGGCTCTAGATTCATAGAGTCCCCTTCATGGTTCCAGCCCAAGACTGACCCTTCCCCCAACACTCACTTCTTTTGTTCCATCCCTTCCCTTAACCGTAGACCTGGTTCCGTCACTGTCATGGGGACCCTCAAGATGCCCCTGCTGGGCAGTGCTTATAGACAGAGGCCAGTAGGGGTCATCCACAGCCTACAGCCTAAACACAGTAACCAGCAAGGTACTGATACTACATCACACAGGGTAGTACAAGGTTGTGGTACAGTCAGTACGTGCTCAGATACCGCTCTTGACAATTCTCCTCCTTGGCTACTGCAATAGTGAAGCTCATTTGTGGAGATTTTAATTTTCTAAGACTGAAATTACCACAAGAACAAAGAACTGCCATAAACCTTACCACCTTCTGATCCAAACAGTCAGCTAACAATTAAAGTGGTTTCTCACTCCAGTGCTGCACCTTTTATATGTACTAAATCCTCTTTGAAATCCATTTTGGTCAGAAATAAAATCTTGCTGGAGGAACTTCAATTGCTCCCAGGCATTATTTCCCCTTTAAAAGGGCTCTGGGGTTTTTTTCATACAGGTTAGTGGGCTTTTAAACCAGGCTCAACATCTGGACTCAGCTGCTCAGAGTACCCGTGGGATGCTCACAATGAATTCCTAAAGACTGTTTTCAAGAAATAAGAGGGAATCATAAAATACAGACAAAGATATGTGATAATGGAAGGTCTTTAATTGCCCTGGCCTTTTGTGAAACATTTCACAAATCTGTTGCTCTTATTGTACAGCATCTCTAAAACAGGGCCTGCCATATGCAGTCTTTTTTCATATGTACTGTCTCCATCATGGATACTGTATATATTTTTCCTGAGTCATTGTTAATTTAATTAATATTGTTCTAATGGCTTTACTGCATCCCAAATAATTGGGAAAACTGCAAGTTATTCCTAAAGGGCACATTTACCGTATTGTAAAAGTCAGTACTCTGTAAAAATAATTGATACACTAAAGAAAATAAAATACTTAATCTGTATTTAAAGAGAGATGAAAGATGCAGGTAAAGCTATATGTGCTTTTGTGAAACATACACTTTATCAGAGAATATCTGCTTTCAGATGCTATAGTAATGAGTATAATGTGTAAATGTGTGGACATTTTTAAGTACAGGTATCACCACAAAAGTGAAAGGTTTATTCTTTACATAAATATCCAGTTAACATTAGTTTTTAAGTAAAACTGACAAAAGTAAGACTGATATTCAAATTTAAGGCTAAAAATCACACTCAATTTACTTCATCTTTTGTAGTTAATACACCTTTTCCTCTTGCAGAAACATTATTTTCTAATTGTGCCTGAAGGCTTCTGCTGGGATTAGGGTCCTTTGTGCTATTATACAAACAGTAGAAAGACAATCTGTGCCCTGATTGATTTTACAGTATACACACGGACAAGACAAAAAAAGAGGTTTTGTCCCATTTACAGTTGGGGAACTAAGTGACTTTCAGCATAACACCTGATGTCAGAAACTGAACCCAGATCTCCTAATGTCCACCATAAAACAATTCTTCTATAGATTTGATTCCTCTCTCAGGTCACAATCTTCTTGGATTTATTCATTGTTCAAAATGATGCAACCACATTTTTCTTAGTTTGTTTATTCTTTGGTTTATTACTGAGAATCCAAAGCATGTCCTTTAGTGCCAAGTTGTGACTGTTCACATAAATCACATGATGCTCTTTCTGATTCCTAACTGGAAACTCATTTAAAATAAACATAAGCTGAAAAGTCATTACCTTGACCACTCCTATGCTGGTAAAACTAATTCACATAAACATTTGTGGAAAATTAACACAAAAGGGACACGAACATAACTTAGTCACATTCATGTAGCAGTCTAACAACTATTTTCAATAAACTTTTGTATATTTGTCTGTCTAGGCACAACAGCAACAGTGACCCTAGATGCCAAGATGGGGCAAAGAGCGAGACGTGCTCTCTCAAATACAGTAACTCCAGTGGACCGACATCCAATGGTCCAGCACTCCTGATGGTCCGGCACCATCTGGAACCCAGAAGTGCTCCGGGCAGCCAGACAACTGGAGCTGCTCTGCCTTCGGCTTTCCCGATTCAGCCACTGAAACTGACCAGCCGCCCCTCGGCACTGCGGGACCAACAGGGCAGCACCCCAGCTGCTCTGCCCCAGACTTCCCCAAGTCAGCCACTGCTGAAACTGACCAGCAGCTGACTCCGGGAAACCCAGGGCCGAGCACCCTAGCTGCTCTGCCCCGGGCTTCCCCAAGTCAGCCACTGCTGAAACTGGCCAGTGGCTGACTCGGAGAAGCCCTGTGCTCTGCCCTGGTCAGTTTCAGCAGTGGCTGACTTGGGGAAGTCTGGGGCAGAGCAGCTGGGATGCTGCCGGGTTGGTCCCGCAGCGCCGAGGGGCACATCCCCCCCACTCCACCTCAGACCCCCCTTCCGATGGTCCGGCATATTTGATAATCCGGCACCCCCTGGGTCCTAAAGGTACCGGATTATCAGAAGTTTACTGTAGCATCATTCCAGACATGCGGTGCCATTTCAGAAATAACCATACCTTGAATTATATTAGAAGGAGGATAGTTAGCCAGTGAGGAACTGAGGTGCATTCAAAAGATGAGCCAGCTGCATTAGCCAGCTTCCAGAAACTTATCAAGGGTTGCTATATGGAACAGTCACATCAAAGAAATCACAGTCTGTGTAGGCCAGCTATGGAGGTTGAGAAAAGGCAATTTTCTGAAGACCCAGGATCAGTTTCAGGTATAACATGAACAAGAAACTGTTAATTCCTCACTCCTATGTTGCACTTTTTGCCAACAGATCTCAAAGCAAAGCAAAGGAAGGATAATTACTGGCGAAGTAATTCGGCTTTACTACATGCTGATTACATCTCAATTGGAGTACTGTATCCAGTTCTGAGTGCCACATTTCAGGAAAGATGTGGACAAATTGGAGAAAGTCCAGAGAAGAACAACAAAAATGATTAAAGGTCTAGAATGCATGACCCACGAGGGAACCATGTGTCCCCCTACTCCTTGAGAGCATACAAGTCGGGGTCAGGCAACACCAGCCTAGCACTGTAGAGGCAGTGGCCAAGCTAACAGAGGAGAATGTGGAAGCAGACTTCCCTCAGAAGGAAGTTTGGATGAGAAAGGACCTGAAGTGGGGAGCAAAGCCCAGAGAAACCCCCTTGGGAAGGGCCTGGAGAGGAAGGTGGAAGATACGAGTGGAGCCCACAGTTGTCCTGGACAACTGATGTACTGGCAGTGCAGATAACTGGGCCACAAAAAAGGGGATGGCCCAGAGATGGAATGTGGCCTACCTGAATCTTGCAGCTGGGGTATGGAGGGCTGGGGAAGGGGCAAGGAATGGCCACCACTCTGGTGAGAATGGAAAGGAAGCTCATCCGGATAGGGCTAGTAAAGCTACATTGGCTTACCCCTAGGGCTGCTGATACACTTCAAAGGCGAAAGTGCAGAAGCCTGGGAGCAACTGGGGACTTCCCTGTTGACCCCAAGCGGTGCTGCTGCTTTGAAACACTGTGGTGGCATTTCAAAAAGGCAGCACTGCACAGAGCCGGGGGTCAGCTGGGGGTCCCCAGCTGATCCTGGGTTCCGTGTGGCACTGCCACTTTGAAATACGGGAGGAGCCCAATGCCAGGTTCCCCACAGCATTTCAAAGCGGCAGCACTGCACTGAGCCCAAGGTCAATTGGAGAGTCCCCAGCTGATCCTCGGCTTCCTGCAGCATTCAAAGTGGTAGCACCGCACACAGTAGCTGACCCAGGGCTCTGTGTGACGCTGTTGCTTTGTGCCTGGGCACGCTTGTTACATTGAGCTCTCTGATCTTCATGGAAACATCACTTGATGTCGGGTACTGTTCTTGATAGTGGTCCTCCAGGTTACCCCAGCCTTCACCTGCCTCTCCCAGGTGTCAGCGTCAATGCCGCACTTTACCAAGGTGTGCTCAAGGATGTCTCTGTAGGTGTCCTCTGCTCACCAGGAGGCCTCATCCCAGTCCTCAGATGAGCACAGAAAATCTGATTAGGCAAGTGTGTGTCCACCTGATCAGTCCATTTGAGCTGCCTGTGGGCGATTAGTGCCTGGATGCTGCCAGAATCAGCCTCTGCCAGGACACTACTTGGCAGCTCGTAGCTAAGACAAGCAGGGTACCAGCCTAGCAGCTGGAGCCCAGAACACGCCCTGATACAGCTACGAGGCGCTTCCTGGGGAAAAGGCCCACGCAGGGCGGGAGAGAGGGGGGTTAACCAATGCGTGTTAGCTACCCCGGAGCCACCCACAGCCTGCCCGCGCCCCTAATCTAACCTCCTCGGCCTCCCTCCCGTCCGCAGCAGCGAACAGGCCCGGAGTGGGGGAAAGGTGCCAAGTGAAAGCAGGTTCCTGGGAAAGCGCAGCCTGGAGCGATTCCACTCTGGAAGCTGCCAAGCAGGGAAATTCCTGCCTGTGGCAGAGCGCAGCGCCCTGCCGTGGCATGCCCTGGCCGCCCGCCCTCGCCCGGGCTGAAGCAATCGGACCCCGCACTGGGACTGTGGACTCACTTGGGGGGGGAGGGGTGGCCACCAGCCGAGAGAGGGAGCTGGGAAAGTGCAGCCCCCTCCCTGTCCAACCGCCATTCCCGTAAATCCAGCCGGGGGCATGCTGATTCACTCAGCCGGCCCAGGTGCGGCTGGCGAGCGGGAGCCGGGCCAGTCCCTGATACACGCAGGAGCTGCCAACAATCCCAGCGGAAAGGGAAGGCTCTGTAGGCACACGCCCCCCTGCTCCCGGGGCCAGGCCGCTCTCCCCCGAGCCGAGCGGGGCGCCTTGGCACAGAGCCCAAGGCACCTCCTAAGCTCAGGCCGCTCCACCCTGCGAGTACCCCTCTTGCCTTGCCTGGGCCCCGACACTTCGCTCCGGTGCTCGCCCTGCCCCATTTCCCTCCCAGCTCCAGGGCAGGATGACTCCTAGTCCTCGGCACCCAGTTCGTGGGCGGCGATGTGGCAGGTGCCCAATTTCTCTCCCACTCTGAAGCCCAGGAAGAGCCCTCATGCTACCGCAGTGGCTTTTGAAAGAGGGTTTCCTGTCGCTAGCAAGTATTTCTCACAGTCTCCCCCGCTTTGAACTTCCGACCTCCCACTGCGTAAGGCTCTTGTTAATTAACCCACCCTGCAGTTTTGTTCTCAACAGCTCTAGCTGTTACCCAGAGAGGGATGGTTACGTGACATGGCCCAAAGATGTGAACACAACTTAGTCAGCGGCCAGCACTAAACAAGGGGCGGCTTGAAACACAGAGAGCTCAGCCTGCTTGCCACCACTGTTAAAATGAAAAACCTTTACATCTTTCATGAAACATACAGAAAGAAGGAATCATCACCACATTTTGAGGTGTAACACACAAAATAAAATGTTCATTTTAACAACATCCATTGTTCCCTTCAGCTGGAGAGAGGTTTTTTGTTTTTTGTAAAGGAAAAGAGATCCAAGAAACTGTCAAATAAGCATAGTAATAACCGTCTTTTTGGGGAAAGGGAAGAAGTTAGTTGGGATGGGCTAGAGTTGTTGTTCTTCTACTTTAGTTGAAGCCATGCCCCATTTGTTCCCTGTTGCTGGAGGTTGAGTTGCAGGCCCTTTCTAGGGTGCTTTTTTGTAAATGTGGACTGCAATTTTTTAAAATATAAAGGAGTTCAAAATAGTCATTCAATGAGTGTGTATAAGAGAGGTTAATGAAAAATGTGAGTGAAAAAAGTGATTGGTAAATTATTTTGTTATAACATACTAAAAAAATAGAAAGTAATAAAGGTTTTATAGAAATTACCGTCTGGGATCGTGGTGGGCACCGTGGCTGCCATGGCCCCCTTGCTCCCTTAGTGTCCTATGCCTGTTGCTACTCTATCTGCTTGGTGAGGCCAGTGCTGGGTGAGTGCAGGGGGCCCGGGCCGCTCTTCATGGGTGTGGGGTGCAAATTCCTTGGCCCTGCTGCACTGCCACCAACCCTACATGCTCATCCCCCCACAACAAAAACTTTTCTATCCCCTAACAGAGCCCTCTCGCACTTACTTGGGAGACTATGGAAGGGTCCGTTTGTACCATTGGCACCCCCTCTGCATACAGGCCTGTTTGGAGCCACTAGAGGTGGAAATGCTATTTGGTTCTTTCTCTGGCCCTGCCAGGACATTTTAGGATTAGGATGAAGGAGATCTGGTGTCACAGGAGACAATGGGGATAGTAGCCATGATAATGAAAATTACTTTAATAGCCTGTGTCTTGTCTTCCCATCCCCCCAAAAAAGTTTATTAATGACCCACAAAAGGGAATGATGTGTGTAATAGCCTATCCCTACGTTATTGTGTTCACCAATTAAACCTAATATTTGACACACAAACTTTAGTTTGCTCATCTTCCATTTTTACCCAGCATGAATTTAGCATATCCATAGTCATATCAATGTGGCCTTTACTGTTTAGAGTAATTTAGTCTTACTGTCTGGTTCTCTTGTTCCTGTTTATAACATTGGTTATTGAAAGTAAATAAACCTTGAGGCTTGGGGCTTCCCCCCAGCATTGGGAAGCTCACACTGTGAGGTCGGTCCTTCCTTCCTTCCTCCTCATTTTTGTGCAGTTTCCGACTGTATTTTCTGTGGGTCAGCAGCTCCCGACCCAAAAAATGTTCCTTACCACTGGCTTAAATATGTTGCTGTAACAACAATGACAAAACCCCTACATCCCTGGGCAAAAATGCTACAAATCTCCCTTCCTAAATCCTGCCAGATTGTCCCTCCAGTTTTCCAGATGCCACTACCTAAAGATGCTAAAGCATATTTACCTGCTCTTAATGCAGCTAAAAAATCCAAACCTGGATTCATCTGATCACAACAGATCTGCAAAAAACTTAGCTCTTTCATTTGGATCCTGTCAAGTCATATCAAATGTGTCAGAAATGCAATAATACACTAAAAAACAGAGGAAGAAAGTACTGCTTCTTTCTTCTCTCCCCTCCCCTCCACTTACCTTGGTAAGTCTTGGTGGAAGTAAGGGGCAAAACTTCAATAGGTCTCTTGTAGTTTGGAGGGTCAGGCTAATATTGTTTTCATGTTTCCCACCATGCCACTCAGAGCCAACCCTCACTCCTTTTACTAACCTAATTTTGCAGACATGCTACTTTCTCTACTCCAGATTAAACCAAACCCAACATCAGTACATGTAGATTGTGCCTGAAGTAGATTATATTAGCCCTCTTATTGCTGCAGAATCCCCTGTGCTGTGCTACTGGTTCCATAACTGGACAGTTTGTGATATAGCATGTCTTCCTCCAAGCTGAGGGGAGTGGGGAGTGAAAACACTTCAATTTTTCTTTAAGAGAGACCTGAACATTTAACTTGTTTGTTTGTTTGTTTGTTTGTTTGTTTGTTTGAATAAAAGCCTTCCCAGGAGAAAATTAAAAACTACATACTTTCTTTCCTATTTCCTAACGCATGGAGTTAGGTTTCCAAGGAGCTTTGTATTTATTAGAGAAACAAGAGATAAGTATTTAATTACTTAAGTATAGCTTTAAGTGCCTAGCAGACCTGAATGGTATCAGTTCATTTCTATATATGCATTTTAAAAGCCTGTTATTACCTATTAACCACAATAGCACATTAGATTTTTTTTCTCTCTCATGAAGACATATATATTCAGAAGAAAGATGATGTAAAAAAAACAAACACACACCAATTGGCTAGTTTGTAGAACTCCGTACCTCAGCTGTGTGGGTTTTTTTTCTCCAAAGTACACAGCAGATCATATTATGGACTGATTTCTTAAGGAATCTATTCAGTCCCAAGCTGTCTCAGTGGATATTACTCCACAGACTCCTGGAGCTTTCAGTATGAACTAAGAACAGATGCTGCTGTTTATTCTGAGGAAGGATGGTCCCTGCTGAAGATGGCCACCCTACCTCAGTCAGAAATCAACTACATACAGCTGAGATCTAAGTGGAGGAGTCAGATGGAGAAAGCTATGAGTCAGGAGATGAGGTATTTCAATGTAAAGTTGATCATGGGCTTACCTTAGATTTAGCTCCCAAGCCCCAGCCTTCTTGCCTGTAACAGTGAGAGAATGGGAATGATGCTATACAAGTGCTATTGTTATTTTACTACCTCCAGGGTCCTGTTGAACAGTACATTCTTCCCTCGCTGACCAGTAGTCAGAGAAAGGACAGTCTTAGAACTGATCATTTTAGCTCAAGTATCTCCCTCTTCATCACCGAAAATAGTGTCGAGGAATGAGCCCTTCTTCTGTGAGGAGGAAGCCCACAACATAGATAAATCAAGAAACAGAATTACCTTCCTCCCCAACATTTAGGTGGGACTCCACCAGTCAGATGGAAAGAGGATGCTACATTTGTCAATTAGAGTGGGAGAAGCCATCACTTATACTAAACTGTGCCTATGCTACATTGATGACATTTTCATCATATGGACCCACGGGAAGGAGACTCTTGAAGAATTCCACAGGGATTTCCACTCCGCCATCAACCTTAGCCTGGATCCGTCCACACAAGAGATCCACTTCCTTAATACTACAGTACAATTACATGACAGCCACCTTTCCACCATCTTATACCAGAAACCTACTAACCATTACACTTACCTACATGCCTCTAGCTTCTATCCAAGACACATTTCCCAATCAATTGTTTACAGCCAGGCCCTAAGATACACCCAGCTTTGCTCCAATCCCACAGACAGAGAAAAACACCGACGGGATCTATATCAAGCATTCTTAAAATTGAAATACCCACCCAGAGAAGTAAAAAAACAGATTGACCAAGTCAGATGAGTACCCAGGGATCAGCTTCTTCAAGACAGGCCCAACAAAGAAAACAACAGAACTCCAGGTGTCATCATCTATAGCCCCCAACTTAAAGCCCTCCAGCACCTTAGCAACCATCTACAACCTATCATGGAAAATGACCCCTCACTCCTACAGGCCTTGGAGACAGGGCCAATCCTTGCCTCATCCAGGAACCTAACCCTGAAATCAATAGTTCAGACAGGCGTTTTCACCTTTAAGTTAACTAAGCAGAGCCTCAGAACAATGATAGGAAGCGGTGGGAGGTGGACACTAAGGGTACATCTAGACTACAGGCTTTTGTTGACAGAGGCTTTGTCGACAGATACTTTTGTTGACAAAACCCTGTAGTCTAGACGCACCCTAAGACCCAAATTTTCAGGTAACCTATGCAGCTGTGTGTTCTGTGCATGGGTAAGAACAGCTCTGACGATCGTATTAGATACTGTCGACAAAGCCTCTGTCAACAAAGAGCATCTAGACTGTATCCATTTCTGTTGACAAAGCAAGCCGCTTTGTCGACATGAGAGTGTAGACGCAAAGGACAGTGTAAATGCAATAACGCCTTCTGTCAACAGAACTCTGTCGACAAAAGGCGTTATTCCTCGTAGAATGAGGTTTACCGCCGTCAACAAAACTGCCGAATTCTGTCGACGTTATGCTGACAGAACTCGGCAGTAGTATAGACGCAGGTATAGTTTTGTTGACAAAAGTCCACTTTTGTCAACAAAACCCTGTAGTCTAGACGCACCTAACCCAAATTTTCAGGTGCCCTATGCAGCTGCGTGTTCTGTGCATAGGTAAAAACAGCTCTGACAATCGTATTAGTTAACTGATGCTTATAGGTAGTCAACTCAAGTTGAAACACAGCCGCAAGCTCTAACTAGACATACCCTTAATGACACAAGTGTGAACGGAACTAAGACTACACTGTGAGCTAGGGGTCTGAATTCCCATAGTCACGTATCTTATGCTGGCTTCTACTGAGCTAGCACAAGTATAAATAACATTGTAGCAGCAGCAGTACGGCCACGCTGTACCAACACAGGCTGTCCCAGAGATGTAGCTGGCTCCCGTATTAGGAAAGCAGGATAAGAGACCCTCTGAAGGTAGCTCTACTAGTTTTAGGAGGGATTTTCCTCAAATTAGTTGAGCCACAAAAACTGAAACCTTAGAAAGATGATTAGGACAGTAGGGGGCAACTTGAAAGCTGGGGTCCTAAATCTCCACAGCGCCTATCACAACTCAGTCAGCTCTATAAGAAGTCAAAGCACCAGTTGCAGGTCCCTCAGTTTTATCCTTATCGTCTAGACTGTGTTGCAGTTTGGCACAACTGTCAGGCTCTCCTTTTGAGAAGTTTGGACTGAAGTAGCCAGTGGTAGTACAGGTTAGAATTAAGAGCACTTATCTAAACTGTGCCCTTGTTGGATTGTATGCTCCCTTTCCATGTTAAAACCCCCAAAGAAGAGGAGCACTTCCTTCTGCATTTGCATGATGTTTGAGGAATGGCTATTCCATCTAATAAGAACATAAGATCGGCCATACTGGGTCAGACCAAAGGTCCATCTAGCCCAGAATCCTGTCTACCGACAGTGGCCAGCACCAGGTGCCCCAGAGAGGGTGGACCGAAGACAATGATCAAGCGATTTGTCTCCTGCCATCCCTCTCCATTTATTCCTACCCTTTGTTTCCTGTCTTTTAACCAGTTCTCAGTCCATGAAAGGACCTTCCCTCTTATCCCATGTAATTTACACAAGAGCCTTTGATGAGGGACCTTGTCAAAGGCTTTCTGAAAATCCAAGTATACTATATCTACTGGATCCCCCTTGTCCGCATGTTTGTTAACCCCTTCAAAGAATTCTAACAGATTAGTAAGACAGGATTTCCCTTTACAGAAACCATGTTGACTTTTGTCCAACAATTTATGTTCTTCTACATGCTATACAATTTTATTCTTTACTATTGTTTCAACTAATTTGCCCGGTACTGAAGTTAGACTTACCGGTCTGTAATTACCAGGATCGCCTCTAGAGCCCTTTTTAAATATTGGTGTCACATTGGCTACCTTCCAGTCATTAGGTACGGAAGCCGATTTAAAGGATAGGTTACAAACCACAAATAATAGCTCAGCAATTTCCCATTTGAGTCCTTTTAGAACCCTGGGATGAATGCCATCCAGTCCCGGAGATTTGTTAACATTAAGTTTTTCTATTTGTTCCAAAACCTCCTCTAATGACACTTCTATCTGGGACAGTTCCTCAGATTCATCACCCACAAAAAATGGTGCAGATTCAGGAATCTCCCCAACCTCCTCAGCCGTGAAGACTGAAGCAAAGAAATCATTTAGTTTCTCCGCAATGACTTTATCATCCTTGATTGCTCCTTTTATAGCACGATCGTCTAGGGGACCCACAGGCTTTTTAGCAGGCTTCCTGCTTCTAATATACTTAAAAAACATTTTGTTATTTCTTTTTGAGTTTTTGGCTAGCTGTTCCTCAAAATCTTTTTTTGCTTTTCTTATTACATGTTTACACTTGATTTGACAGTGTTTATGTTCCTTTCTATTTATCTCACTAGGATTGGACTTCCACTTCTTAGAAGATATCTTTTTGTCCCTCACTGCTTCTTTTACATGGTGGTTAAGCCACAGTGACTCTTTTTTAGGTCTCTTGCTATGTTTTTTAATTTGGGGTATACATTTAAGTTGGGCCTCTATTATGGTGTCTTTAAAAAGTTTCCATGCAGCTTTCAGGGATTTGGCTCTAGTCACTGTGCCTTTTAATTTCTGTTTAACTAACCTCCTCATTTTTGCGTAATTCCCCTTTTTGAAATTAAATGCCAGGATGCTGGACTGCTGAGGTGTTCTTCCCACCACAGGAATGTTGAATGTTATTTTATTATGGTCACTATTCCCAAGCGGTCCTGTAACGGTTATATCCTGGACCTGATCCTGCACTCCACTCAGGACTAAATCGAGAATTGTCTCTCCCCTTGTGGGTTCCTGCACTAGCTGCTCCAAGAAGCAGTCATTTAAGCCATTGAGAAATTTTATCTCCGCTTCTCTTCCTGAGGTGACATGTATCCAGTCAATATGGGGGTAATTAAAATCCCCCATTATTATAGAGTTCTTTATTTTGGCAGCCTCTCTAATCTCCTTCAGCATTTCTATGTCAGTATCGCTGTCATGGTCAGGTGGTCGGTAATATATCCCTACTGCTAATTTCTTATTATTGGAGCATGGAAATTCTATCCATAGCGATTCTATGAAACATGTTGATTCACTTAATATTTTTATTTCATTTGATTTCATAATCTTTCCTTTAGATTGGCAGCGATGCGGAATAGGTTGCCTTGTGACCAAAATGTCACTGAATCACAACAGGGGTGCTATGGTTTTCATGCCTTTGTCTGCTTTTCCCTTTGTCTCCTGGTCATTATTGCTGACCCCAAATGTTCAAAAATCATGAGATTGGTTTTAAAATCCCACAATAATGTGAAATAATAGATTGAGGGTTTTTTTTATTTGCCTTTTGCTTTTTGAGCCTTTAGGGTGCGCTAGGATCATGTTTTGAAGCTTTTTCCATAGCCACAAGGGCTAGAAACTGTTTTTCAGTAAGAATGAAGTCTGAAATCACATATCCACTTGACTCCAGAAGTTGAGGCTTTAAGGAAAACAATAATTATCACAACAGCCATAGCAGATAGCAACACGGCATCAGCTACTCCTCCCTGTGTTTCTCCCAACCCTTGCAACTCTCACAGAACAGCATTAGTTTACAAGTTTCCTTTGGCTGCTGTTCATACATTTTCCTGAGGGAAGAGAGAGTGAGAGGAGGAAAACAGGAAATAAGAGCAGAGTTGAGAGCCAGTGAGCAGCAGAAAGAAGGAGTAAGCCGGGAGAAAGGATAAAGAAATCAGCAAAGTGGAACTAAATGACAAAAAATTGCAGAAGAGAGTCTTAAAGGGGGGAAAACTCAGCTGAAACCCGGTAGGTGTTTGTTTTAGTATGTAATCTTTAATGGTTTTAT
Source organism: Pelodiscus sinensis (assembly GCF_052426305.1). Classification (NCBI taxonomy): domain Eukaryota; kingdom Metazoa; phylum Chordata; order Testudines; family Trionychidae; genus Pelodiscus; species Pelodiscus sinensis. The sequence continues at coordinate 105,271,283 of NC_143057.1, read as the reverse complement.
TTTATTTTTTTTTGTAAGGGACAGGAATTTTAGAATAACGTCCCATACTTTGGAAACTATTAGCATTTTCTTTAGTTCCTCATCGGTTGCAGTTTCTTTATTTCTGTCATCTGTCTCCAAGCTCTCTCTCTCTTTTTTTTTTAAATAATTCCTTCATTATCATGCTCCCATTTTGATGCTTGATGGTCCTTGAGTCAGGATTGAAAAGGAGTGAGCAGGGATTGGTATAAGTAAAGCAATGTTGCTGTTAAAGGTCTCTTCCCATAACCACTGGAGGAGAGGGAGAAGGTAACATGGTTTGAAGGGGAAGATATTGAAAAAGTTGGTGAATTGTTAGCTGTGCCTAATAGCAACATTCCCCTCTACAAATGAATCCTGATCCTACAAACTCTTCCTCCTCAGTTGACCTGACTCATATGAATTGACTTTACAGTATCAGGTCTTAAGAGACAGGAAGAGAGGTCCTTAAAATTGATCAGAGAAGCTGAAAAGAGAGCAAACCTTTTAAAGACTAGTGGAACCTTGGAACCGGAGTCCTTAGATGGTGTAAAATGTCATACCTGTATTGAAACCAATATAGCCACACTGATTTGCACCAGCTAAAGATCTAGTTTGGGGTGTTGAAATGTCCAGAAGAAAAATGTACGTAACTAAAGATAAGGAAAAGAATAGTTGGCAAGGAGTCAGTTAGGCTTATATATATTTCTAATTTTAGTGCAGATGTGAAAAATACATTTGTTCATACCTTCAAATTCCTGTATATTGCACTATGGAATTTTTTTTTTGAAAAACCCACAATTTAGTAAAATAGTTATTTATGGATTTAATGTTTTACTGGTAAAATTTAGCTACATAGGCATCTTTTGGCAGACACAAAATTAAGCCATAAATGTAATTTGAAGAAACAGATTTTCTCTACAAAAAATCTCAAATTAGCAGTAATCTGTAAAGTAAAAGACTATGGAAACAGGGCCTGATCTTCATTTATAGTACAGTAAAGGAATTTACAGGACTCTGGCACTGAGTCTTAAAGTGGGTTTCATTTTACATCCATTAATGACTGCATCATGTTGCTACAGTACAGTGGTTTAAAACAGTTTTATAGTATAAATAAATCAATCTAGTTTATTAAATCTACACATATAGAGCCTGGTTATGCTGAGCCTTACTCCACTACGGGATTGCTTGAGCAGTAAGCACTACTCTGCATGACTGAAGTCACAGAAGCTATCCCAAAATATGATGCTAGCTTTTTAATCTAATCTCACAATGATAAGATTGGATTCCCCAAGTGGTATGAAATATTTGGTTGAACTATCAGAATTTACTATCAGCTCATTATTTCCAAATATGCAATTATTTGGATGACTAAAGTAAATGGCAAGGGCAAAGTATGCAAATTCCAAGTCTGCCTTATTTGATGGGTTCTGCAGAATTAAACAGGCATTCCAGTGAACTCATTACCAATAATTCACGACTTGGGCAGTAGCTCTCAACTAGGGATTAACTGATTAAAGGTAGGGCAAGGTGGGGGCGGGGAGCAGCCCCTGCCTGTAGTGCTCCCCACCAGCGGGGGATTTAGAGCAGGGCGAGCAGGCAGCTGCCCTGGCCCCCGCGCTTGCCGAGGCCCCGCGCATGCGCCTTGGCACCACGGCGCATGCGCTGTGTCAAGGGGGGGCCGCGAAATTTTGCTGCCCGGGGCTCCGCGGCGCTGCCCTGGGCCTCGCGGCGCTCTCGTCCGCCCCTGCTCCCTACCCCCACCCTGCGGGGCTGGAGCAGCCCCCCTGCCCACAGCAGGCTGCTCCAGCCCTCCCTGGTTAACCTTAACTGGTAAGGTTAACTGGCTAAACCGTCACATCCCTAGTCTCCACTGATTTATCATTATGCGGAAAGTGCTACCTTGACTCAATGCCCTCTGCCCAGAGGCCACCCCTCAAAGTAGTGCCAGGAATGGGGAGCAGGAGACCTGACCTCAGATCCTACTGCATGGGGACCCCGACCCTCGGGATGGGGGCACAGCTAGATCCCCACTGCCTGGCTCTCAGACCACACTACTTGTGGGACTCTCAGGATTCCAACCCCAGACCCAGCTGGGACGGCATAGCCTGCTGTACAGGGCCAGGTATCAGTTGTCTGCCCATACTCTGCCAGGACCTTGGATCTTGCATTCCCTCCCATTCTCAAGCTCCCACCCAACATTCTCTCCTGCACCCAGACTCCCATTCCAGAGCCTGGACTCTCCTCACTTGCCCCCACCCTGGTGCCCACATCTTGCACCCAGCTCCATCCCTGAGCCTGCACTCCCAAACCTCACAGAGCAGCACCCCTTCCACAGCCACATTCTATACCAAAGCCCTTGGGGGAATCAAAGGGGAGGGGAGTTGGACCTGATCTGGGCAACAGCAAAAATTCTACAAACCTGCTGTCCTTCTGTGGGTCCAGCAGCAGCCGACAGCACAGAGCCCATGGCCTTTAGCACAGAGCTGAGTTGAAACTGCCACCTCCCTGCAGCTGCTGGCTGCACAGCTGCCCCCTGCTACTCTGGAGTTCTCCAGACCTGCTGCCTCTTGGTGAGGATGGGTTAGATGCAGGAGTCTGTGGCTGGAGGGGCCAGATGAGGGATGGGATTGGGGCCTGCCGGAGTCACTGTGGAGCCTGCAGGCAAGGGGGCTGAATGGAGGCTATTGGTGGGGGCTCCCGGAGCAGACGTTGACCCGCGGGTGAGTGATGGGGCTGGCCGCAGTTCACCCAACTGCTCTTTCACCACTCACCCCCATCTGTGCTTCTTGCCTGCTCCTCTGAGGCTGCAGGAAAGAGTTGGTATGTGCAGACATTTGTAACTGCTGGAGTGCCTGTATATGCTTTGACTGACCACTTACCTGTATGTCTTGTTTCAAGTTCCTTGTTTTGGGATAGCTGCTCTAGGATGGACCAGACAGTAACAGGTGCTGAAGTTAACGTTCTTCCATCTGGGTTAGTTCAGAATCTGGACCATTTGCCCAATACAATGGTTATAAAAGCTGCTTTGCAAACAATGGGTGAAGATCTATGCTCTAGAAAGGGGTAGCCTTGACTGCACATTTTTACACTCTTAAATGCACTGCTGTGAATGTTGCTCCATTGCTCTGCTTATGATTATTTTTATGAAGTAAATGATTGACAATAATTGATATTAATCATGGGGTAGTTTGTTTACTACAGGTATTTGCAGTTTTGTATAAATGAAGATTGAATGTTTACTGCTCTGTGGAAGATACTGGAGTCAAGGCATGACACATAGCTATATATTTTACATACTAAGAATTCTTTTTCTTGCCTATTTCTTAATAAAATGTTAGTTGTTTAAATGTTTGTGTTTTGTTTTTAAAGTGGTTAATAGCCTTCTTTCTAGTAACTGGTTAATGAACTACAATCACACACAAATATGATCAAACATAATATTATATTAGATTGTTATAATGTTGAATAGTGCTGAATGATGCAGCTAGCTCAGGAATATATCTATATCTATAATGACACATAGAAGGGAATAAAATATTGCACCAGCCATTTTTAATATGTAAGTGATAATACAAAATGATTTAGAGCATTTCATCAGTGGACTGATACTGCACCTGAATGGAATGAGGTAGTCCATTTGCATTCATTTTTAGAAAGCAGTTTAAAATTTCATTGTTGACCAAACAGTTTTTTAAAAAATATAAAGCAGTCTAGGCAAATGGCCTGATATTGCAGTTTTTATTTAGTTAAAATTCCAAGTGAATTTAGAATAATAGAACCATAGAGTTAAAAGGAACTGCAGGGGTCATCTAATCTAGTCTCTTGCCCTCATGCAGGATTTGTTGTGTGGATACTATCCAAGACGGATGGCTATCCAGTGCTTTTTGAAAACCCCTAGGCTGTGTCTACACTGGCATGAATTTCCGGAACTGCTTAAAACAGAATACTATTCCGTTTTCAGTTTTTCCGGAAAAGGAGCGTCTACATTGGCAGGCTGCTTTTCCAGAAAAGCGTCTGTGACCAATGTAGACGCGCTTTTCTGGAAAAGAGCCCTGATTGCCATTTTCGCGATCGGGACTTTTTTCCGGAAAAGACTACTGGGCTGTCTACACTGGCCTTTTTCCGGAACAGTGTTCTGGAATAAGGACTTATGCCCGAACAGGAGCAGAATAGTTTTTCCAGAATAGCGGCTGATTTTGTACAGTAGAGCGTCGTTGCTTTTCCGGAAATTCAAGGGGCCAGTGTAGACAGCTCGCAGCTTATTCCGGAAAAGCGGCTGATTTTCCGGAATAAGTGGCCCAGTGTAGACACAGCCCTAGTGAAAAAGATCGCACAACTTCCCCAGTTTGTTCTATTGTCTTACCATTCTTGCAGATAGGAACCTTTACTTAGCTGGTCTAGGACATCAAAGTTAAAAGAACAGAAGTCCAAACAAATGCAAATGGGATCTCTCTGCCCTTCATCCGCATGCTAGTTGAAAGGCATGAAATCTGTAATAGAGAGAGACTCTATCAGATTTTTCAGGGGGTAGCTGAGTTAGTCTGACAGGATAAACTTTAAAATCAACAAAAGATCGGGTAGCACTTTATAGACTAACAAAACGTGTAGATGGTATCATGAACTTTCATGGGCACAGCCCATTTCTTCAGATAACTTCTGTCATCTGAAGAAATGGGCTGTGCCCACGAAAGCTCATGATACCATTTACATGTTTTGTTAGTCTTTAAAGTACTACCAGACTATTTGTTGTTTAAGCTTATCCTGTACAGACTAACTCGGGTACCCCTCTGAAACTTAAGCACATCAGCAGTCTTAGAAACTTAAAATTAAACATGCACTTAAGTTCTGTTCTAGATAGGAGCTAACACACTCACCATAATTTATAGGATCAAGCTCACTTATGACAACCACAAACACACAGACATACACTGCAATTAGAAAGTAAAAATGATCTTGGTCTTTATCTGTAAAGACCAAGGGGTCAATCGGTTAGTTCTTACGAGTTAACCTTACAATAAACAAATCACTGAAGCACAACTAAGTTGGGACCCAAATATGGGTCGTCATTACATTTCAAAAGGATCTCCACGTGTCTCCCCAGGTGGCTCTGCTCCCCATTCCTCCTCCCCCATTTTTTAATTGCCTTAGGTCACCAACTCTTCCTGAATTGTTAAAATGGGTCCCTATCTGGAAAAGGTTGACAACCGCTGGCTTAAAGTTAAGCATGTACTTAAATGCCATGCTTAATCACTTCTAGGATATCATAGAATCATGCCCATAAGTAGCAACAATTAGTTTGCTTCACCAACAGCAATCAGAATAATTAATTTAGACTAAACCCTACAAATCACTATATGACAAGACTCTCACTGGGTTTAATTTTCTGCAAATAGATTCCAGAATGAACAGGGAGTAACACGTCTGAAATAAACAGTTACCTTGGCATGAAAGTGTTGCAAATGCAAACAGTCTCAACACCACTGACTTTAAATATTTTTCCACTAAATAAGGAGAGAAAGATCTTCCTTTCTGTACTTCTTTGGTATAATTGAAATAAAATCCATTAAATAGACTGTTGTCTGAGGTTTAATTACTTTGAAAGAATTCTGCTATTTATGTATTGTACTTACACGGCAGAGACCATCCATTAGTTTATGAGAAAAGGCTCAATTCTGTAATCTGTATTTGTGCAAAACTCATATGAATAATTTTCCATTGATCTCTTAAATTAGACCACCTGGAAAAAAATTTCTAAGCTTTTGCAGTGCAAAGAAACTAACTTGCAATAGCCAGCTCTTGCAGTAGTCCTTTGGATATAAGTATGGAGATTAGTTTGCCCAAACAGTACAAAAATACACTTTGTGACAAATTAATATATCCATGAATGGTAACATTTTCAACAAATAAAAAATGTGGATATTCCCATTCCTTTGACCCACTTAATTGCCCATCTCATATAAGTACATTCTGTGTTCATTTAAGTATAAATTAAGTATAAATGAAGTCAGTGCTTGTAGCATGAAAAGATAATTGTTCACATTTGGGAGGGTCCACTGAATATGTTGGTACTTGTAAGAATATTTTACAGTGGGTAAGGGAGTGGTTATTCTTGCTTCCCTGATTTAGTGTGGCAAGTTAAACCAAAATTGCTTCTGTCTACCTGTTCTGAAAGTGAAAGATTGTGTAGTTCTGTTCAAAGAGAGTGCAGGGTAACCTGAAAATCCTAGTCCACATTTTCTCTCAATAAAACAAGTTTGAATGTCTAGGGTTGTGTTGCCTCAAATAAGCATGCACTAGCTCCTGTATTTATCTACTGAAAGTTTACTGTAATTTATTATTTTGTAAAGTAGTCCACATGGGGTTTCACATAGCAATTTTCATATTCTGTTCTACCTGGGAAGTCAGCTGGACAAAGCTATAGTTATCAGTTACTTGAGTCTTGGGCATACACAAGAGCAGTGGATTTATGTTGCACACATCCAGACAGACATCTTATTAGCATTCTTAAATCTTATATATCAGAGATGTGTGTGTTCATATTCTTTAGATAGTTTTCCATGGTGGTTGCTACAGTCAGAAATGTACACATTATGGTTAAAACAAAAATTTTACTTGTAACTCCTTATCCGGGAAAAAAATTGGCTGTTATGTTTGCCTTTATGGGAATTAGATGAACAGCAGCATCAAATCAAAATAGCAACTGTTCAATTCCTGCTATTACATGCTGCACTCAAGGGCAGGAGTTCTATGGTTCAATTTTGCCCTGTCAGTAACATGAGTTTGGAATGCAATAGTTGATTCATGCTTTGGATTTCTTCTCTCTGATCAAGGTTTCTTCTTTTTAAATCTAATCCCAACACAAATATACCATAGTTAGCACTTAGAAGTTTTAGTTAGTGAGGAGATTTTGTCCTGATTTTTTTGGTATGTATGGAATGTCAGATGATGATCTAAAACTTAAAACTATGTCATATCATTGACACATAAAAGAGATGGCAACATCAACACCACGATTATCACAGGAACATGAGCATCAGCTAATATTTCACGCTTTATACAATTTTGAAGAAAGCAGAATGCAAATGGGAAGATGCTCTTGACTGAGTGGAAAAGAAGAACTTCCCCAGAGGAGATTTGATTTTGCAAGTTTCCAAGAGCTCATTAAAGCAATTTGGAGTCCTCAATTACAGCTGGCTTAAATCAGGTCCATTGAACATGGGGTTCTATTCATACCTGTCTAGTGATACTAAGGTGGAATAACTGTTTCCTGTGGGAAAATATGTTCTACAGTGACAGTGTAAGGTGTTGCGATTGAGATTGAGATGGGAATTGACAGTGCATTCTCTCATAAAATAAGACTGTCAGAGATTAGGATCCAACCCTGCAAGTCAAAGCAGAATTCCAACTGCTTGTAATGGGAGTTCCAGAGTGTAAAGAAGGTGTACAGCTCAGTCTGTAATGGTTGAGACAAAGCTGTGGGTAATTCCTGGAAAGGCATTTATATCACATTAAAGCAAAGTGTGAAAACAAAATGTTTTAATTTAATTTCAAGTAAGTGCTCTGGGTTTGAAACAGAGCTCCCTGATGTTCATGGGAATCTTTCCACTGACTTCAATGAGCTTTGGCTCAAAACTTGGGTATGGCAGATTTTGTTCTTGGGCTATGTCTACACTGTGGCCTTATTGCAGAAATGATTATGCAAATGAAGCTCGGCGTGGAATATCACTGCGCATCATTTGCATAATTAATAAGCAGCTGTTTTTGCACAAGAGGCTTGTGCACAAAAGAGAGCTGTTTAGATGGCTCCTTTTTGCACAAAACCCCCCTTTTGCGCAAGAGCAGTTCTTCCTCATTTTTTCAGGAAGAATGGCTCTTGTGCAAGAGGCAGTTTTTGGGCAAGAAGGAGCCGTCTACACAGTTCTTTTTTGTGCACAAGCCTCTTGTGCAAAAATGGCAGCTCATGCAAATGAAGCACAGCAATATTCTACACCGAGCTTCATTTGCATAAGATTTTCCACAAGAAGACTACAGTGTAGACGTAGCCTTGGAGTCGCATGGTATTTTGCAGCTTTGGTGTTCTCTCCTTTCTGAGGGGGAATCTCTCATTCACTTACATACTAGCATATATCTGGGAGATAAGGCGTATGGAGCTGCGGGCAAATATGTGTGTTTATTGATAAACTTATATAAGATTTATTCCTTAAAAGGAAAACCCTTAGCATATTAAAAATAATTTGTGTTAAGTTAGTTTAACGTAATCTTTGATGGAATGTGTAGCTTTTTCCATATAGTATAACCAGATCCAAAAGACAACTCTAATTTCTTTGTCCTGTTTTTCTTTGTTCATGTTTCCTATATTTAAGTGGTATCAGGCACAGTTTTCTAGCATGAAGTTCAAACTAAAAGAAAGTTTGTTCTTTCATAATTTGTCCTTTCAGGAGAAGGTGGATCACTGATGGATCATTTTGTGCCTCAGACCATACTCTTCTACATGGTGTTGTGCTTCAGGGTACACCAAGGTCAAGGTAGAGATCTGAATATGTACTTTTTATTTTGTAATGAATATATAAAAAAACAACTTTCTCTGTAGAAATTTGGGCTGGCTCATTTCCAGCTCTGTTGTTATGTATCCTATCATGTACTAATAAATCTCTCTCTCTCTTCATTACAGAGGAAGTGAGAGGGTCAAAAGCATCACAGTTCACTTTATAAAATTGCTTTTTGTTAAATCAATAATTCACACTGATATGAAATCAGAGACCTTTACCCATCTACTGCTACTCTGTCTCAGCCAATTTCACTGGATTATTCATCTCCAGTTCACTGCAATCCAGTGCAAAGAGTTCACTATTAAGTAACAGTGAACCATTATCAGCAATGCTACTCCATGGATATCCTCTGTATCCATCCATTGTTTCATCTTGTACTTACATTATGAGCTCTCCGTGGGCACAGACCATCAATCTGTTCTGTGTTTGTTCAGGACATAGCACCATGGAGTTTCTATTTTCTTTAGTAACGCAAATAAGAATAAAATAGTCTAAATGGAATAGGCAGACACAGGGTGGAAGAAAGGGCTAGACCGTTAGTGTGAACAAACATGATGTCTCCCAATGGCATGGTAGTTTCGCATTTGTATTTTTAAATTTATTGTTTGCTTTTACCCCGAACAAAGGAAAGCCAACATCTGTGTGTCCCACAGTCAGAGACTCCGAGGGGAAATGTGGCTGGGCCCAGATGTCATCAATGAGAACAGAATAGGGATTGGTCTAGCTGCCAGGCGGCACCAGACTTTCCATATGAGGAGGAAATCTTGGCTCATTTTTGACCATCCTTGTCTTCATGAAGCTGTCCTTTTAAGTTCATTTTGAAACCAGGGTAAAGGACGCTTTTTGAACTTCAGCTATGGGAATTTTTTTCCACTTGTTGTGATTATTGCTCACTCATATATGTCTGCTGGACTTCAAGAGCATAACTTGCTGGACTTGTCACAATAAACAGATATGCCATATGTGGGAACAAGTAGAAAGTCTCAAGCAGACATTGTGCTTTGCCTGTAAATAGTGAAAGTTAAATCAGCCCGTAACCATTTTAATGAAACTTGAACTGTGTTAAGGTGTATACATGCCATTTTAAACAACAGGAGCCCAGCTTCTCTCCTCTTCTCTCCTTTCCTCTGACAGATTGTTAATAGCAATAGCATGTTTTACTTAAGGGTTAAGCTTTGAAAATATCAATCACTGCAGGAACTATAAAGATCAGCACTGTAAACTTGGTGCTTCAAGTCTGGGACCAAAAACTTATTTAGGTCCCTAAGTGGGCAGATTTCAGAGCTGCTGAGTCTCTGTAGATGTGCTGAAAAATCTGATTGCTTATTCAGGTGCCTAAATTACGTGCTCAGTGTTGGGCTCCCAAGCCTAAATACTTTGACCATAGTTTTACTAATAACTAGCTAAATATCTGGCATAAGCAAGTGTTTTATACCTTAAAAACATCAGAGCACAAAAATGTCCTAGTTGGAAAGTACTGAGCTAATGATATCCTAAACATGTCAGCCAAAATCTGCATATTGTGGATCTAGCTGAAGGCATGATGCCACGACATCAGTTGTAAGAAAACTGATGTTTTATTTGTATTTTATTTGTTTATATTTTAAATAATAAACATATGCAATGGGACACCCACCGGGCCCTGCACTATGTTATCATCTAATGACACTGCTTACTGCAGAATACATTTTGGTGCTCAGCCTCTACCTAGCTGTGTATCCTGGCATGTCTTCTTATTAATTCTCTTGTGGGCCCTTTCCATCAACACCGTTCAGTTTGTTTCATTGACTGTCAGCATCCAGGGTTTCTAATCTGTGCCATGCAGCTGTCCAAACAAGCTTATTTGAGGCTTTCATATGTGTTGTACATCACCTCTGGTTAATCTCACAAAACTGTGTGGAGCTTTAGCATGATTCTGATCTTGCAAAACCTTGCTTTCCTGCTGGAAGTCTCTTATTCTTATCTTTCCCATACTTGCCATTGAGGGATGCTAGGGGTCCAGCTCTATCCAGCAGCCTTAATGTGATAGTCCTGATATCCTGTAGATCTTCAGGGATTGGGCTCATTCCATCTGGGGAAACACCTTGCTCCCCCTTATTGGAGAAGAAACTCATGTGAGTTCCACAGAACGTTTCTTCCCCATAGCCTCCCTTCCATGGTTTTTAATCCAAGAAGAGACAGTCTGACCTATAGTAAACATTTTCACAGATCCAGTTGACTTTTCCTTACAGGTACATCTGCCTCTTTTCCTGGAGGGTTCTTCCACTTCTTATGCTTATTAAAAGGAGACCCTGGGATGGCTGATCCCCACTGGAAGGAAACCAGAAACCAGCCTTCTTTCTGTACATATACAGAGATCTATGCCCAGGCACAGTGTATAGTACTCACTGGAAGGGAGTGATGAAGACAGATGGCTATGGTGGCTAGACAATGAGAAGCCAAGGTTAGACAGCGGGATACACAAGCACGAGTAGATCTTTTAATGTATGGTGATTTCCAGTCAATTTCAGCATAAGTATGGATTGTTTTAACCAACTACCATCTTTGCATTGCCACCATGGCTGTGCCCAGCACCATGTTCCTGCTGTGCTAGTGAAGTGCACCCACATGGTGCCTTTCACATGCCAGTGATCTCTCAAGCACTAGTCATTGATTATAAGAGATACCTTGACTGTGCTGAGAAGGCAGGGAGATACAGTGTCATGCCTTCATGTCATGTCTTCATCAGACTCATTGTCATCAGTCTCTAAAATCTCAAGATCATACAGTTAATTTTATAGCTCATTTCATTGGCTCAGTTATTTGGTTCCCTGCCATATGATCCTTGGCAGTGAAGCAAACATCATGCTAAGTTTCACTTCCAGTAAGACCTAAAAATTGCTGTTCATTTTCTCCATTTTGTTAATGAAGTTCGTTCCCAGGCTTTAGATTAGATAATTCTTGTGGCCATTTTTCTCACACTTGAGCTGTTCCAAAATCACTGAGAAGGTTTGGGCTGATACATTGCCAAGGGTATGTTGTGATCATGGCTAATGCAAACTGTTTTACTGATTGCTGCAAGTCTATGACAATCTCTCTTTCACTAGAGGGGACATTGCATACTTTCGTATTGCATAAACCAATTTTCTTCTAACACATCTGTTTTTAATTTGTGTGCACATGTAAATATTTTCTTCCAAAACCTTTTCGATACTAGCAACCATTCCTGATACTCTGACTGTCCAGAGAAACTCTGAATGCTCCTTGAAATACTTGCATTTTGAAAGAAGGCCTGCAAAAGGCACCACCAACCTACCACTTAGTAGTCCCTGGGCTCAGCAAGTCCTATTCCAGCAGTTTTCATGTTGCTCACCCTTAAAGAGCCCTTTAAAAAAGCAACAACAAAAACCCAAAGAGTTTTTAGCAGAGCTAATAATAGATAGGAACATTTGCTAGAAGATGAGATTGATTCTAAATGATTAGCTTTGCAGTATAGAAAACCTCTGTCCATTTATTTAATCTCACTACAGGTTGGGTCCTATAATTCACCAGAATTGTAATAAAAATCCTAACTGAATCTGATTCCTAATATCTCATCGTTGGACTTTCCCTTCTGTAATGTGTTGCCTGGAATCATCATCAGTGGTTCTGGCTTTCAGCCTTGAATTTCTCGTAGCTAAAGTAATGGTCTCCGTGCAGCCCTGCACAGACGTTATTGCAAAACTATGGACTAAGGCTGTTGTGTGCGTGGGTGTCTTACTCTATACTAGATACCACATTTCAGATTTATAAGCAAAGCTAAATGGGCTGTGCCTAAAACTGCTTCATATTTAACAGCTTACTTAACCTGTCCTGCTCTGTAGCTGGAATGAAATTGCTTGAGAGAACCCTTCAATTTAGTGTGTAACCCTAAGCAACTATTACCACAAGTAGAGAGTTGAATGTTGAGACAATTGGTCTTCAGCTCTTCTGAACCAAACCCAAATCTAACCATAGGCTAGGCCTCGCATAGTGATTGTTTAAAAATATCCACCAAATCTCAACATCCATGTGGTATCAGAGCATTAAAATCCCAACACAATACTTACCAAGTCCTTCCAGTCCTGTAAGCCTCCTTTTAACTGGTGTCCTTAGTGTAATGATGCTGTGGGTTACTCTCATCGTATGAGCGGTACTGAATGTTCTTTTACTTAGTGTGATGTGTTTGGTCTAGTCTTATAAAACTGTGATAATCTAAATAGTCTTTGACTGACTGAAAACAAAAACTGACTGACTACAGCAAAATGCAGGACAATGTAGCACTTTAAAGACTAACAAGATGGTTTATTAGATGACTGACTACATGCATCTGACGAAGTGGGTCTTTGCCCACGAAAGCTTATGCTCCTACACTTCAGTTAGTCTATAAGGTGCCACAGGACTCCTCGTCGCTTTTGCAGATTCAGACTAACACGGCTACCCCTCTGATACTTGAAAACAAATTTGTTCTTCTGCATTGCCTCCTGGATGTGCATAAGGCAAAGCATACTGAATTCTAGCAATTAATCGCTCTAGCGTTCTCTGCCCCGGCAGTGCCAAAGTGCAAACAGACCATATTCTTTAACAGAGTCTAGTCAATATCAACATGTGTGATCCTTAAATTAAAGCAAACAGTTTGAGCATGAGATGCCAGAATGACAACAAAAACTAAGTTTTTAAATTTCAGCATCGTGGCATTTTTGCCATCCTCCATCCCTGCCCCAGCAACCCCCTACTCCCCCCCGCAAAAAAAACAAAAAAACAAAAACCAAATGTCTGCTTGTTGGCCAGACAGTGCCTTGCTTGACCAAAGACTTCAGTGGCAAGGGACCATTTTTAAAAGGGAAGGTGCTGAACCTCTTTGCTCCTGTCCACTTCCACTCCCAGCTGAGGACAAAGCAAAGCACCAGCATATGGTGCCAGCTTTTGGGACCCAGTTGTTGGGTTCTCAACTGCCACCCCATGCACTGGGGGGCTATACTGGCTCTAACTGGGACCCCAGCACATGGGGCTGGCAGCAGAGCCCCTGGTGTGCGGGACGGGAGCCAAGAACCCATCTGGAAGTGCCAACACTCAAAAACCGGTGTATGAGGCAGTAGCAGGGACCCCAGACATGAGGCTGGGAGACTGTAGGTGCTGCAGCACCTCCTGCATCCCTAGATCCTGCACCTAAGACAGTCTTGGGTCTTCCTGAGATATTTTGGGGGAGACATTCTAACAAAGTGTAACTCAAAGGGTGGTGTATAGCTTCCGGCAAGCTTAGTGCCAGGACTGACCACAAACCTGTCCTTTGCTATACACCAAATACAATAAATCTGCATTATGGATTAAGGGACCGAAGAATTTATTTTGCATATTACAGCACCTAAATCCCAGATAAACATCAATTTTTACATCACCCTTCCTGCCATGGAAATACAGTACAAGTGTGAGTCTCAGTAGCACATAGGTTGGTTCATCTTTCTTGCGATTTATGATAATGGGGACAAAGTTACACCATAATTAAATGCTTTTGAAAATCCTAGTGCTACCACCCTATTATCACCTTTTTCTTTTAAGGGAAGTGAAGGTTACATGATTTTGTGGGCACAGCAAGTCAGTGTCCAAGCTGGGAGCAGAATTCAGTAGGTCCTGAAATCCAGTTATCCACTCTCAGGATTGTGATGAAAATGTTGCATCAGTCATTTCTCTAGTGACACCAATATCATATGTCATGGGGCAAACTAATTTGATGGATTTAAACAGGGATGAGTATTGATATTTTAAAAATATTTATGTTTTTCAGAATCTCAGGAATTTCTACCTACATTCCTCAATGTTTCCAAGAATTTGCCTCTTCAGCGTTTGTTGGTGGAATGGGATGTTAGTGACTTAGCTCACAAATTGGAACTAGAAATGGTTTTTGACATTCAAGTTAGTCGAAGTGAAGAAATGAATGTTGTCTGGACAGTAAGAATCTTTTAAGAAACAAAATTATTTTAAATATCGTCATGTATCCATACAAGCAAAAATCAAACATTTGGATGTGTAAAGCCATGGTTTCATAAGACGTGTCTACATATTTTACTAAGTCCTTGCTCAAATCAACAGTTGCCTATGGAAACAGAACATGTTAAGATGTATCACTGAGATCAAAGTCCATTACTAAGGTTTCCCTCGAGTGCATGAGGATGCCTTCAAGACTCCTCCATACTACTCAACCTCATGTTAGGGATCCCTTTTTAGAGTCTATCCTCCTGGCTGAAGACAAGACAAAACAATTTCTGTCAAAGTTTCTCATAGCTTCTCTCAAGAATCATGAGTCTAGAATGGGGAAACAAGGTTTGGTGCTCTGTAAGTGAGCACACTTCCACTAAGCCATTAAGCCTGACTATTGGCTTGTGAATTCTGTTCCTGTTTTCTTCTGCTTGCCTACTCTAGCTGGCTATTGCCCTTCTTGTTTTCCAGGCTGAGGAAGGAGCAAGCATGGGCCTTAGCAGTGATGCCATTGCTGCCTCGAGGCATCTGATGATTGGATCAATGCATTGGATTTAGGCCCATTTTGGGGAGGAAAAAAATGTTTAATGCCGTGAGGGTAAATAGCTGGTGCTTGGAAGCAGAAATGACAGCCCATTAGTGTAACAATAAAACTAACGAATGCTTCAGTGTAAAATAAATGGCCATTTGTAGCCACCCTTACTTAAAGAATAATAGGCTCATTGCAGTTATTTAGATTTATTTACCATTTAGGACCCAATTCAAATTGCCACTAAATGTAATAGGGAGATCATTATGTATTATCACTTCCTGAACAAATTGAAGTGATGGCTTATAAAAAAACATGATGCTTGATTTGCCTTCCACTGAAAAGTCTTGTAATCCAAAGTCAGTAGACTGAACTAATAGTTATGACTAATTTCCAACACACAGGGTGAAAGCTTAACATACAAAGTCCATTTGGTCAACACTTGTGTGTCACTACCAGCAGGATATGTTCTTACTACTATTTTATTGTAAAGAAGAAAGTACCATAAGTAATACAATGGATGAGTAATGTAATTCATGCTATTATTATTTTACTAGTGATATAAATGACAAGAGGTTCTGTGGCACCTTAGAGATTAACCAAAATATATATTCTATATTATGATTCTCTAAGGTACCACACTCGATGTTTTTAAAGTTACAGACTAACACGGCTACCCCTCTGAGATGTAGTGATTTAGTTCATATTATAGTTACTATTTAGAACAAAGACTAAAGAATTCCTGAATAATTAAACACTAATATTAAGTCATAAAATGCCAGCAAAATCAACAATATCAGTCTCAGGAGCAAAACCATTAAAGGAAGCCCAGGTGTTATCTTATAAACAGAGATAGTGATATTGAGTTCCAGTACTACTAATCTGAGCTATCAGTGGAAGAATGCTGATTTACAGCATCTGAGGACTGGACCTAGTTTCTTGTTTTAAAAAGGTTGGAAGTTTTTTGAGCTGTACATTTGTGGTAGGCAATTACATTATAATACGTACGTGTGTGTATGCGACTTTGAGCCATACTCCTGCACTGCAGCTATGCAGAACTGTAGCACACTAGGGAAAATGCACACCCCCCCCTTAAGAAAACAGAGAACATCAGAATGGCCATACTGGGACAGACCAAAGGTCCATCCAATCCAGTACCCTGTCTGCCAACAGTGGCCAATGCCAGGTGCTGACATCCATCTCCACCTTCTGACAAACAGAGGCTAGGGACACCATTCCTTACCTATCCTGGCTAATGGACTTAACCTCCATGAATTTATCTAGCTCTTTTTTAAACCCTGTTATACTCCTAGCCTTTATAGCCTCCTCAGGCAAGGAGGTCCACAGGTTGACTGTGCGTTGTTTGAAGAAGAACTTCCTTTTATTTGTTTTAAACCTGCTGCCCATTAATTTCATTTGGTGGGCAGGCAACCATGCAGGCAGAGCAATGTTTGCCTGCATGGTTACTCTAGTCCTTGAATTGGGTCTAATCAAAGTAACACGGGGCTATTCCCCATGCCCAGTGTAGACTAGCAAAGATTTCCCCATGTGGTCTCTGTGCGTGTGTAAGGGGTGTATAAGGAATGAGACTACAAGGAATCTTTCACTAGGCAGGAACCAGCCTCTGATGGGCCCTTCATTAATTTTGCTAGTATGTTACTGTTCCCTTTTGCACAGAATCAAAACTACTTACTTTCTATATAAATGATTCCCTAATCATAGACCTCTTTGCTATCATCAATGTCTTTTTCATTGCGTATTATAGGCAGTCACTATTCTCTTGGCTTCCATAGATAGATACACATCCTTGTAACAATAGTATATTTTAAAATTATTTTTTGCAGATTACAAATAATTTAAATTATTTCCTACAATTCCTTTCGTTACCCATCACATTGTAAGACTTTCAGTTCTCAGAGTCTGAGGACTACAGTCAAATATAAAATTGTTTCTCCACCAATATATATATGTACATTAGCAGTATAGAGTGAGATAGACAGAAGCCCCCAGATATTCAGAAAACTATCAAGCTATGCCTTCAATGATGGGGGCAATTTAGGGTAACTTCAAGCACAATCAACCTACTGGTCATCTGAAAATGAAATTACTATTTTGGAATAGAGAACCACTGCATGATTCTGATTTTATGTGGACGTAGCTTCACGATTTCAGTGGAATTGCACTGGAAGAGTGGGAATAATGTGATTGCAAATCAAGCCTGCAATCTCGCTAATCGTATGTTTAAATGAGGCCCATAGTTAGACACAAACTTTTCTGAAAATCTGAGATGCAGGATTATAACTGGGATTTTCAAGGAACTATAGGGGACCTGCACACCTCATGTTACCTGGGGCTTTTAGAACCCAAAGCAGTAGTAACTTACCTTTTCTTTTAAGGTGGTATCAGGAATAAATTAATAGGAAGACAGTGCTTCCATTCGATAAGTGATTGATACAAGCAAACATGCTCTTATTTAAAACTGTTTATTAGATAGGAAGCATTGCACGTGCATACACATACACAATCGGAGATGGTTTGGAGTGATTCCTGGCTGGGCTTTCTGAGACCATTTTGCTAACCAGCTGAGTTTAGCTGTCAGCTCCTTGCCTGAAGAAAAGCTCCCTCCGATCACTCTGAAGTATTTACTTTTACCTAATTTTTTTATAGCTAACTTTAACAAAGCACATACCTTATAGTGACTCCTGGTAGGTTAGCACCATACACCCTTTGGTCACCAATTTTTTAAGTTTTAATAGTTTTAAAACATTTTAAATATTTTAGCTATAACAATGTGTCTGGGAACCTAAAACCAAGACATATGCTTAATAATTTGTTGTGCCTTTTTAAATTCTGATCAACAAACTGCAAGCAGACAGCTATCTGATCTTGCCTCACAAGTCTTAAGATTATTCCTAGCTATGGGATGTTTGGTTTTCATCCGGTAGTGGCTGAACATACAAAATGGCTGACTGGTGTTCTGGAGTACATGCCGGAATGTGAATTCCAACAGCAACTCCTACTGAGCCTATCTTATGTTGTAAAAGCGACACCTAATTCCACACTAAGCATTCCACATATCTTTGTTCACTGTACTCCACCTTAATAGCATGTTTCTCTTTTGTGTGTGTGTATGTTTTAGGAGTATTATAACACAACTCTCAGTAAATTGAATAAAACTCTGCACTGGAGTTGGGATTCAGAATTGCCTTTGGAATGCATGTCCCACTCTGTAAGAATCAGGAGTATGGTGAATGATGAACGATTCTATAAAGTCTGGAGTCGTTGGAGTCACTGGGAAACGGTGTTGGGTAAGCTAAGCAAGACTTTAGACTATTTCCTTGAAGATTTAATGCTGTGGTTTAATGGGCTAGAGTAAAGTCAGTAAAATAGGGGGATTCATGTCAGCAGAGGTTATGCAACATCAGTGGGCCATTTTAGAATGTACTGCTAATACAGGAGAACCTCGTTTATCCAGTTTAATTGGGACCAATGTCACCAATCTGGGCTAGATTGAACAGTCAACAATCTGGATAAATTGAAGAATGGGAAAATGTGATGTTGCAATGCCATCTGGTGGCCACCTTGAAAATCTAGGTTGTTCCCCGCATGCACAGGGCTGGTTAAGTGAAGGTTCTGTACTTGTCTGTACTGTTTCATAGATCCATAGAAACGTTGGACTGGTGAGATCAGCACCTCCTCTGCCTTCCAGCTTCTCCCCCCACAGTACTGTGCCGGGGCAGGGTTAAGTATACCTAAAACATCCCTGTAAAGCTGGGCTTCTCAACTTTTGAAGGCCCAGGGGCCACAATGATACTCATAGCACATGCCGAGGGCCGCCACTTAATTGGTTGCATATGCATACAAATATATATGCAAATAGCTTTTCACACTGACAGGCATGAATACAAAGACTGAGGCAAGACTACACAACACGCAAGTCCCATTTAAGTCAGTTCTGCTGATATTAATAAAATGCAATATTTACCCGATTTCCACAGCACTTTCAATGAGCATTGACAGTCCAGGAATTTAACTAGTAAAATGCATATCAATAGAAGACCATTTATATTGACTACTTTTTTTATTTTCGCTCCCACCTGCAGGCCGCTTGTTGAGCCCCGCATAAACCCAAACTGCACCGCGGGCCGCAAACAAATGGGCCACATGTTGAGTAGTCCTGTAAAGCGTTTGTCCAACCTGTTCTTAAAATCTCCAGTAGCAGGATTCCACAGCCTCCCTAGGTAACATGTTCCAGAACTTAACAATAGTTTTGGTGTCTCAATCAACATCAAATGTAAAGCCAGTTTTCACAGTGAATGGCCAAGCCCTCCAGGCAGTGGACAAGTTCTCCTACCTTGTGCAGTTCACATCAACAATGAAACCGGAATTACCAAAGCAAGTGTGGCTTTTGGCAGACTACATACAAATGGGAATCCAGAGGCATTAGTCTATAAACATAACCAGGGCTTGACAAACTGCGGTGAGAGCTACTCGCTAGCTCTGCACCATGCATGTGCCAGACCGGTGCTGCGCATGAGCACAGCACCGGCGAATGGGGCGCACGGAGCGACTGGCTGAAATCTACTTGCCACAGGTGAGTAGAAACAGTGGTTTGTCGAGCCCTGAACATAACTGAGGTCTACAAAGCCATCATGCTCCCAACTCTGATGCCTCCTGCAAAACGTGGATGGTGTATAAATGCACAACTGTGAAGTTCCATCACTTTCAAACAGGTGAGGATAAGATGGCAAGACAAGGTTCCAGATAGTGAGATTCTCCTATAGACAGCTACTCCAAGTCTACTTACTCTGTTGATGGAATCACAGATGAGATGGGCAGGCCACCAGAATGTCAGATGAACAACTGCCAGAGATCCTTTAAGGTGAACTAAAGAAAAGAAAGTGCTTTCAGAGAGGACAGGAGAAATGTTTCAGAGACTTCCTGAAGTTAATCTTTGAGCCATTTCAACATTGACTCAGTTTTGAGAAGATCTCACTCATGATCATTCTGTCCAGTGAAGTGTCTTCCATTCTCTGTGAGCAGATAGCTACTGAGGCAGACCAGAAACACTAACTCTCACAACAGCATTATGTCCTCTAAGTAACCCATAGTAGCTTCTCTTGCTCAGTTCACCACAGAGGCTATGTCTACACTGGCCCCTTTTCCGGAAGGGGCATGTTAATTTCAGCTATCGTAATAGGGAAATCCGCGGGGGATTTAAATATCCCCCTCGGCATTTAAATAAAAATGTCCGCCGCTTTTTTCCGGCTTTTAGAAAAGCTGGAAAAGAGCGTCTACACTGGCCCCAATCCTCCGGAAAAAGCGCCCTACTTTTTCAAAGTAGGAATAAGATCCTCCGGAAAAGGGCGGAAAAAAGCCGGAAAAAAGCGGCGGACATTTTTCTTTAAATGCCGCGGGGGATATTTAAATCCCCCGCGGATTTCCCTATTACGATAGCTGAAATTAACATGCCCCTTCCGGAAAAGGGGCCAGTGTAGACGTAGAGAGTTCAAAGCTCAAATTACTCTAATCAACCACTCCTGTGTTCTCAGAAACCAAATGAATCAGTGATGTCATAGCAATCTTTAAACTCAAAGGACAAACTATAACATCCTTATAAAAGTTTTCCCTGATATCTTCCTTGTTGCAATCTAGAACGATTACTTCTTGTCCTTCCTTCTTTGGGTATGGAGAAAAATTGATCACTGTCTTCTTTGACAGATTTGAAACCAGATATCAGGTTTCCCCTCAGCCTTCCCTTCACTGGAATAAACATGTTGGCTGCGTCTACACTGGCCCCTTTTCCGAAAGGGGCATGCTAATTTTAAACTTCAGAATAGGGAAATCCGCGGGGGATTTAAATATCCCCTGCGGGTTTTAAATAAAGATGTCCGCCGCTTTTTTCCAGCTTGTAGAAAAGCCGGAAAAGATCCGGCTTTTCTAAAAGCTGGAAAAAAGCGGCGGACATCTTTATTTAAATCCCGCGGGGGATATTTAAATCCCCCGCGGATTTCCCTATTCTGAAGTTTAAAATTAGCATGCCCCTTTCGGAAAAGGGGCCAGTGTAGACGCAGCCGTTTAGTTTTTTCAATTTTTCCTCAGTTCTCTAGTAAGTTTCAATACAGACTTATCATCTTAAATAGTTTCTCACGGACTTGTGTCTGGCAGTCATAATTAATACCACAGATTTACCTGGCATTGCTTGGGTCCTTAGCTCAGTTTTTGTTTTTTGGAAAGTAAATTAAAAATGCCTGTGCTTCAGTGAAATTGTTGCTCTGGTGTGGGGCTGGGTACGAGGGGTTCAGTATGCAGGCTGCCTCTGAAAAGAGAGGACTACTCCAGCCCTCTCTCACCACAGCATCTTGGAGCCAAGTGAGAAGCACCTCTTTATGGTTGCTGCTGCTCCAGCAGGCACAGCCAGGAGAGGAGTGTATGTCTCCCAGCTGGGGTAAGTCCAGGTTTATCTACCCCTTGTAATCCTCAGCCAGAGTGAGGAATGTACACTTTATCCTCATTCAGTGAAGAAAGGGAACAGCCAGCTATGTCCCTATATGAATCCTGGGGGGTGTTTAGCCCTCCCTAAAGGACTCTTGAAGGATCAGAGGCTTGGGACTAAAGCAATCCTAGCTATAGGGATTCACCCCCATCCAGCACCTTTCATCTGCTTGGTGATTGTGTCTCTTCTGTATGTTTTTATGAGAAGCAATCCCATTATAGACACATCCCATTTTCCTGGCACAATAAAACTGTTATCCTGCTTTAAGTTATGATAAGAGGAAGCTGCATACCAAATTTGATAATCCAGCTCTTACCCTTTAAGAGGAGTTTGTGAAGAAATGGACAAAGTCTCTCAAATCTATAGTAGATTAAGGAGAAAAGACACTAATAGTAAGCCAACTAGTTACATCACTTTTGAGTGAACTTCTGTGAAGTGTATTAATAGAACCCAGGAAAAATTGGCTACATAAAAGGAAGTGATTATACTCTTTCAGAATGCCTGTTTTCACTGGAACAGCATAGTTTTTGGTGAATTAAGATGGTATTTTAAAAAGTGTTTTGGAAGGATGACTAAACAATTTAGTTAAGGAACTGCTGTCTGCACTGGTTAAGATTCACATAAGTCCTGCTTAGATTTAGAGAATAGAAATGTTACCAAATGTATCAGGAGAAGCACCGAGCCCTTACCTTGCATCTTATCAGATAAAAAGCCCATCAAAACTCACCTCTTTAATGAACAAAATCATCTTTTGTTCTTGTTAGACTGAAGCCATAAGGCATCCATTTTTGAATTAAGGTTGATCCCTGTCCAAACACCATTTCCTGGTCAAAAAGGAACAAATGTTAACTCCTAGCATCCCAGCTTCCCTTTCAAATCCATCTATCAATGGGAGTCTTGCCATTGATTTCATTGTGTTCTGGATCAGGTCCTGGTGTGAAGTCCATCTGTGTACACAGGCTCAGGCATCACTTACATTTTGTAAGGGTTTAAATAGGACTGAAGTGGGAGAATGAGGTGTAAAAATAGATGTTTGCATGTGGAAAGTTGAGGTGCAATTACCAGATGTGTGCAAATGCCCGATTTTGCATTCAAAGTCAAAGGCATTTACCGTGACCCTCATATTGAAAACTTGCCCCTAGTGCTTTCTCAGCTAACTAATGAAGGGGTAGACTGTTCACAAAAGACTTCCACAGCATAAAGAAAGAAGATTCAAATTAAACCATTTATTCTTTTGTATCTTGCAGGGTTAGATACTTCAGATGACAGCACACCATACATCTTCCCCGAAGAGAAAGTTGTAGAAGAGGGCTCCAATGTCACTTTTTGCTGCATTGGAGGCAAAGATAATAAAATAGAATATTTTTTGTTTAATTCCAATGATTATTACTACCCAGCCTCCAACACAAGCCAGAGGAACCTGGTGATTACAGTGAGTAAGGTGTTGACTGCAAAAGTGCCTGGCATTCCTGCCATTTGCAGCTTCTCTAGTAAAGGAAACAAAAAGTACGGAGCAACACTTCTCTTTGTGGGCAGTAAGTGCACACTTTGCTTTGGGTCTCTTTCTAGGTGGGGTTTTTCTATAATCACTTGTAAAGTTCAAGGGGGGGGGTTCTCAGTTGTGATATTACTCTGGTGGCCTCCATGGAGCCATGCCTGTTTACACCAGCTGAGGGTCAGCCTCTTTCCTCCCCCCCCCCACTGTGTGCCCCTGACTAACGCATGCCAGAGAAGAAAGGTCTGTTTTCAAGTGTAGAGAGTGCAAATAGATTGACTAAAAGACTGATTAATGCTTTAACAAACAGATGAGTCCAGGAGTTTAAATGTGTAACTTTGCTAGACACTAAAATTCATGGATTAAATAGAGACACTGAATTTATGATTTATTACAGCAGTCTGTAGCACCGGGATGGGGAGCCTTTTTCTATCAGAAGTCAATGGCTTGCAGAAAAAAAGCAGTTGGGGCCACACTCAGCCACACAGGGAAAGCAGAGACTTAGGGCTTCCCCTATACTCTGGGGTTGGGCCAGAAATAAGGAGTTTGGGATGTAGGAGGGGACTCCTGGCTGGGTCAGGAGGTTGAGGGGCGAGGGCAGCGAGGGCTCTGTCTGGGGGTGTGGGCTCTGGGATGAGGCTTTGGCCAAAGGGTTTGGGGTACAGGAGGGAGTTCCATATTGGGCCCAAGGGGTTTGGAATGCAGGAGGGGGGGTTCCTCAGGACTGGGGTGGCTGGTTGGATTTGTGGGGAAAACTCAGGGTTGGGGTGTAGGTCTGGGAGGGGGCTAGGGTGCAGGTGGGGGTTCCAACCTGGGGTAGGGGGTTGGAGTACAGGAGGGGATGAGGGCTCTGGACAAGCGGTTCTTACCTCAGGTGGCTCCCAGTCAGTGGTACAGTGGGGCTAAAGCAGGCTCCCTACCTACCCAGGCTCCTGGATGCAGTCCTCATGTCCAGCCTCCATGCTGAGGTGCACACAGCCCAGATGGCTCTATGTGGTGTGCACAGTCCATGCCCACAGGCACCACCTCCACAGTTCCCGTTGGCCATGGTTTGCAGCCAATGAAAGCTGCAGAGCTGGTGCTGGGGGCGAAGGTAGCATGCAAAGCTTCCCTGATAGTGGACATGTTAGCAGCTTGATAGCCCCTCTGCATAGGGACATGCTGGCAACAACTCCAGTTCCATGGAGAAGTGGGGGTGCTGAGGCTCAGGGCTTCTAGCTTCTAGTTGGCATGAGCAATCCCCACTCCTGCTACAACCCATTAACAATGCCCTTGTAGCAACCTTTCACCCCCGACTTCACTTTGAACAGTCCCTTGAAATATGCATCAACTGCTTATGCTAAGCAATCTGTCCTCACTGGTATTTATTTAGCTGTGACACTGAGTCTATTTCCCAAGATATGTCTGCAGTACAAATTACTTTGGTAAATATTGCATTGCTTAGGAGTGTGTATAATCCATACCCGAATGACAAAGGTTATTCCGAGTTAAGCACTGGTGTGGTCAGCTCTTTATCAGATACAGCTACTGCCTTTACTGAGGCAGGAGAATTAAGCTGACAGGAGAGCTCTGTCTTGTCAATTTAAAGCAGTGGTCTCTGACCTTCTTATATCAGAGATCACACTTTGATTTTAAGGGCAACCCAGGATCTACCCTGTCCCTTCCCCAAGGCCCCGACCCCTCCCTCAAGGCCCTGACCTGCTCATTACAATTGCCCCCATCACTTGCTCTCCTCCACTCTCACTTTCATCTGGCTGGAACAGAGATTTGGAGTTTGGGAGGAGGTGCAGGCTCTGGGCTGAGGCTCAAGGGTGTGGGTGCAGGAGAGTGTGAGGGGTGCAAACTCTGAGGGAATTTGGGTGCAGGAGGAGGCTCCAAGCTGGGGCAGAGTGAAGGGGTTCAGGAAAGGGTATGGGGTGCTGGCTCTGAGGGAGGAATCAGAGCAGGGGAAAGAGTGTGGGGTGAAGGAAGGGGTTGAGGTACAGCCTCCCAAAGGGCCTTGGTGATGTGGCTATAGTGTAGATATACACAAAGCTCCTGAGGTCTGAGGATAAGCTGAGAAGTTGGTTCACTAAAAGATATTACCTTGCCCACCTCGTCTCTCTACAATCCTCGGACTTGTGACCACAACACTGAATTAACAGCCATAGGCAAACTGGATGAGATAATCTCTTTTATTGGATGATCTTGGGGACAGAGACAAGATTTCAAGCGTACAGAGCTCTTCTTCATGTCAAATTTGGTCAGCTAAGAATTTAGCCTCATTGTGCATAAGGTCAGCATGGAACAAAGCTTTCCCCCTACCCAGTACAGGAGTAGGTTTTAAGCTGGGCTATATCCTAGCCTTTGGCGGGATCATTATTTTATATAAATAAAATGTTTGAGATGCAGTGATCGTGAGGGGTACAGTGCGAGAAGTATGGGTAATAAGCAGGAAGAACTGGAATTCCTAACAAATAAATACAACTATGACATCATTGGTATTACAGAAACCTGGTGGGATGGGATGCATGATTAGAATGTTGGTATGGAAGGGTACGGCTTGCTCAGGAAGGACAGACAGGGAAAAAAGGGAGGAGGGGTTGCCTTGTATATTAAAAATGTACACACTTGGACTGAAGTGGAGATGAACGTAGGAGATAGCTGTGTAGAGAGTCTCTGGGTTAAGCTAAAAGGGGTAAAAAATGAAGGTGATGTCATACTAGGAGTCTACTACAGGCCACCTAGCCAGGTGGAAGAGGTGGATGAGGCCTTTTTTAAACAATTAACAAAACTATCCAAAGCCCAAGATTTGGTGGTGATGGGGGACTTCAACTATCCAGACATATGTTGGGAAACTAACACAGCAGGGCACAGACTATCCACTAAGTTTCTGGACTGCATTGGAGACAACTTTCTGTTTCAGAAGGTTGAAAAAGCTACCAGAGGAGAAGCTGTTCTGGATTTGGTTTTAACAAATAGGGAGGAACTAGTTGAGAACTTGAAAGTGGAAGACAGTATGGGGGACAGTGATCATGAAATAATAGAGTTCATGATCTTAAGGAAAGGTAGAAGGGAGACCAGCACAATTGAGGTAATGGATTTCAGGAAGGCAGATTTTGATAAGCTCAGAGAACTTGTAGGTAAGGTCCCATGGGAAGCAAGACTGAAGGGAAAAACAACTGAGGAGAGTTGGAAGTATTTCAAAGGGACGTTGTTAAGGGCCCAAAAGCAAACAATTCCGCTGTGTAGGAAAGATAGAAAATACGGCAAAAGACCAGCTTGGCTTAACAAGGAGATCTTGCACGATCTCAAAATAAAAAAGGAGTCCTATAAAAAATGGAAACTAGGACAACTAACAAAGGATGAATATAGGCAAGCAACACGGGAATGCAGGGGCAAGATTAGAAAGGCAAAGGCACAAAATGAGATCAAACTAGCTACAGGCATAAAGGGAAACAAGAAGACCTTTTATAAATACATTAGATGCAAGAGGAAGACCAAGGACAGGGTAGGCCCACTGCTCAGTGAGGAGGGAGAAGCAGTAACAGGAAACTTGGAAATGGCGGAGATGCTCAATGACTTCTTTGTTTTGGTCTTCACCGAGAAGTCTGGAGGTGTGCCTAACGTAGTGAATACAAGCAGAGAGAGGGTAAGTTTAGAAGATAGGATACACAAAGAACAAGTTAAAAATCACTTAGGAAAGTTAGATGTCAGCAAGTCACCAGGTCCTGATGAAATGCATCCCAGGATACTCAAGGAGCTGATAGAGGAGGTATCTGAGCCTTTAGCTATGATCTTTGATACGGTCTCGCATGATATTCTTATTGATAAACTAGGCAAATATAACTTAGATAGGGCCACGATAAGGTGGGTGCCTAATTGGCTGGATAACCGTAGTCAGAGAGTTGTTGTTAACGGTGCTAAATCCTGCTAGAAAGGGATAACAAGTGGAGTTCCGCAAGGGTCTGTTTTGGGACCCGTACTGTTCAATATCTTCATCAATGATGTAGATATTGGGATAGAGAGTACGCTTATTAAGTTTGCAGATGATACCAAACTGGGTGGGGTTGCAACTTCTTTGGAGGATAGGGACATAATTCAAAATGACCTTAGCAAGTTAGAGAAATGGTCAGAGGTAAACAGGATGAGGTTTAATAAAGAGAAATGCAAAGTGCTCCACTTAGGAAGGAACAATCAGTTCCATACATACAAGATGGGAAGCGACTGTCTAGGAAGGAGCATGGCGGAAAGAGATCTAGGGGTCATAGTGGACCACAAGTTGAATATGAGTCAACAGTGTGATGCTGTTGCAAAAAAAGCAAATATGATTCTAGGTTGTATCAACAGGTGTGTTGAAAGCAAAACTCGTGAAGTCATTCTGCCGCTCTACTCTGCACTAGTTAGGCCTCAGCTGGAGTACTGTGTCCAGTTCTGGGCGCCACATTTCAAGAAAGATGTGGAGAAATTGGAAAGGGTACAGAGAAG
Source organism: Pelodiscus sinensis (assembly GCF_052426305.1). Taxonomy (NCBI): domain Eukaryota; kingdom Metazoa; phylum Chordata; order Testudines; family Trionychidae; genus Pelodiscus; species Pelodiscus sinensis. The sequence continues at coordinate 105,243,774 of NC_143057.1, read as the reverse complement.
AGCGACAAGAATGATTAAAGGTCTAGAGAACATGACCTATGAAGCCAGGCTTCATGAACTGGGCTTGTTTAGTTTGGAAAAAAGAAGATTAAGGGGGGACATGATAGCGATTTTCAGATATCTAAAAGGGTGTCACAAGGAGGAAGGAGAAAATTTGTTCCTCTTGGTTTCTGAGGACAGGACAAGGAGTAATGGGCTTAAAGTGCAGCAAGGGAGGTTTAGATTGGACATTAGGAAAAAATTCCTAACTGTCAGGGTGGTCAAATATTGGAATAAATTGCCAAGGGAGGTGATGGAATCTCCCTCTCTGGAGATATTTAAGAACAGGTTAGATAGACATCTGTCAGGGATGGTGTAGACGGAGCTTGGTCCTGCCTTGAGGGCATGGGGCTGGACTCGATGACCTCTTGAGGTCCCTTCCAGTCCTATGATTCTATGATTTTAGTCTGCTTTTCTTTCTGAGGTTCTCTTTGTACCAATAGCAAGTAGAAATAATGCCTGTAGTCAACCAGGCTTTGCAAACAATCATTAGTTAAATGCAAGAACATTATGTAGTTATTGCCCTAATGGTCATGTTGGTCTTTTCCTTGTTTTAATGACAAGAATTACCTGATGAGCCTAAGGATATCTCCTGTTACACTCAGGACATGAGCACATTAACCTGTACGTGGAATCCAGGGGCAAGTACTTATCTTTATGGGACTTATTCCACAAAATACCACATGTTTGAAGGGTAAGTTTTCTCAGCTGAATAAATAAGTTCTGTGGCCTGTGCTATAGAGGAGTTCAGACTAGATGATCTAGGGTCCCTTCTGCCCTTCAAATCTATTATTTCTAGTCTATTACAATGTTTTTTTCTGTATGTTATAAGAAGTTGCATACCGTTTTCCCAGCTCTTTAACCAATACTTTTACACAACCAAGGTTTAACAGCACCAAGACGTGGGGCACTTGTTGTTAACATTTTCTCATGTTGAAAACTGACCAACTATCCTCACTCTTTGTTTTGTTCCATCACCACTTTCCGATCCAGATTACCTCCTTGACCAGGACTGACCCATTTTCTTGTTTAGGTTCTTGTCAGGCCTTTGTCAAAGCTTTTGAACATCCAAGTGAGTCATAGAAATAATTCTCCTTTGCTCATGTTGTTATCAAAGGCATTGGCTAGCTCATTCCATTCCCACCACCTCGTGGTACTCACGGGCTTGCAGACGGAGGAGGGAGGGCAAAGGGGGAGCTGCCCTGGAACCTGGCAATTTAAAAGAGCCCAGGGCTCCCAGCCACAGTCACCCTTACATCAGCAATGGTAGTGTTTGGAGCCCCAGGCAGCACATGCTGGGTGGTGCTGCAGACCTGACTGAGGGAGGCTAGTCCCAGTTCCATCTTTTCCGGAGACTCGGAGCCCACCAGGTCTCAGGCCCTGCAAAGTCTGTCGGACGCCCTGGGTAGTCAGAGAAAAGCCCAGGAGCCCAGCTCTTTTCTCAGCAAGAGCCACACTCATTTTCTTACTTGTAGCCCAGTCAAAGATTAGGCATTAAATTCATTGTTTAGAGACTACACCCTCTTAATTGCAGATACATCAGAGCCCCTCCAAGCCCACCATCCCCATAGGCACAGTTTGGGGAGGAGATTGCCTCCCCCAACACAGGTGAGGGAGGGGCATACAGAGTTGCATGCCATTGTGCCGCCCCCCCCCCCAATTTCTGCAAGCACTGAGCTGCCTAAGGCTTGCTCTACTCAGCCTACCAGAGGGCGGGGGTGGGGCTCTATTCTTCCCACACTGTGCTTCCTCCTTCCCCCCACAGAAGCTCCATAGCATTTTGCTTGGCTCCTCCAGCAACTTGCTGCTTCGGCAGGTGGATGCCATCTCTTGGGTCCTAGTGCCCGTTGTCTTCCTTTTCTACATGTGCTGGGCACCCTGCATGGCTGCTAGCAGGGGCAGATGACTGTTTTGCGGGGCCCCGGGCAGCATAACTCCGCGGGGCCCCCTCTTTGCCACGGCGCATGTGCTGTGACGCTATGCGCATGCGCGGTGGCGCCACGGTGCATGCGCGGGGCTTTTTTAAGCACAGGGTCTGGGGCGACCGCCCCGTTCGCCCTGCCCTGTATCCGCCCCTGGCTGCCAGCTGGTTTCAGTGGTGAGTGCCCATAGCAGAGGGGAGACAGTGGAAAAGGGACGAAGCAGTGGTGAAGGAAGGGAGATAGAATAGGGCAGGAGGAAAAGAAGGGAGTCGGGTAGTGGCTCTCAAACTTCTATATCAGTGGCCGCTTTCACATAACAAGTCTCGAGTGTGATCCCTTATACAGTGAAACCATATATATAATGATGAACACCTTTATACATTCTGGATGCACAGCAGGAATTGGGGTAGAGGCTGACAGTTTGTGATCCCCCATGTAATAACTTCTGCACAACTTGAGGCGTCTCAAAGCCTAGTGAGAGAAACCCTGGTATGATGGAAGAGAAGAGTTAGTGGGGATGGGGAAGAAAAGGGAATAGAGGAATGGGAAAGTAGAGGCAGACTTATGGCATTCCCACATCAGTAGCTGACGCTCCCCCATTAAGCCAGACCTTCTCTCTGAACTGTGTCTTGCATGAAGCACTTTGGAATTGAATTGGCCAGAATTTGAATATTTAACTCCCAAAAGAAAGAAGTTTTCTTTGGTCAACAATAAGAATATTGGGAATTAATCCCTTTCTTCACCCCAATAATTCCCCTGCAGAATACTGAGTGGCAAGAACAGTCAGCTCTTGTAACAAGATAGAAACATTACATCACCCAGACAACTTTGTTAGATGATCAGGCCACAGTTGCTTAGCAACTTCTGAAAGCTTTTTGCTTTTCAAACCAAGCATTTCCTAAGTACCCTCTTTTACAGCACAGTTCTATTTTAATATTATAATAGAAATTACTGTTTGTTACATTTGTTGATTATACGTGTACAATAACTGTATTTTTATATTTTCTCTTCTAACTAGTCATCACAGTTTCTGACTCCATTATTGTGCTTCTGCAGTATCTGTGATTTTAAACCAAAGAAAAACCAGTGTCCTTTTCCTTTCTCTTGAAAGGTTTTCCAAAAGAACATTTTGCTCCCAAGAAGCAGCACATGATCAAGAACATCTCTATTGCTCATGGGCTATAGACCAGCAGATGATATACAACTTAACACTGACTGCCCAAAACCTGCTAGGAAAGAGAAGTGCTAATTTTGTTCTACATGTAGCCCACAGAGGTAAGAGGTTATCTGCTTCAGTGCTGATGTTTGGAAGGGTCTTTTGGGTAGGCCAAACAGCAAACATTCTGGGCCATCCCTCCTATTTCTCTGACTATGAAGCAGTATTGTCTGAACACCTCCCCCAGATTTAAGGCTAGAAATAGGTTTATTCCTTCCCTGGTTCCCATCTTCTCTGTGCCTTATGCTTGCCTGCTCCCTCTTCAGTTTCAGCTTTACAGCTGCTGTTACTGACCAACATAGAACTCAACCTGGACATCAGACTAAGTGATCAAAACTATCCATTTAACAACATAAGAATGGCCATACTGGGTCAGATCAATAGTCCATCCAGCCCAGTATCCTCTCTGCAGACAGTGGCCGATTACAGATATCCAAGAAAGAGGGAACACAACAGGTAATCCTCACATGATCCCTCCCCTGTCACCCACTTCCAGAGAAACAGAGGCCAGGGACACCCATTCCTACCCATCCTGGCTAATAGCTATTGATGGACCTAATCTCCATGAATCTATCTAGTTCTTTTTTGAACCCTGTTAAAGTCCTCGCCTTTACCACATCCTCTGGGAAGGAGTCCCACAGATTAACTGTGCGATGCATGAAGAAAAAACTTTCTTTTGTTTGTTTTAAATCTGCTACCTATTAATTTCACTTGGTGACCACTAGTTCTTATATTGTGGGAATAAATAAATAACTTTTCTTATTGACTTTTTCTAGACCAGTCATGATTTTATAGACCTCCATCATAATCCCCCCTTAGTTTCCTCTTTTCTAAGTTGAAAAGTCCAAGTCTTTTTAATCTCTCTTCATATGGGACCTGTTCCAAACCCCTAATCATTTGTGTTACTCTTTTCTGAATCTTTTCCAATACCAATATATCTTTTTTTGAGATGAGGCGACAACATCTGTATGCAGTATTCAAAATGTGGGCTTACCGTGGTTTTATATAGAGGTAATAAGATATTTTCTGTCTTATTCTCTATCCCTTTTTTAATTACTCCTAACATTCTATTTGCTTTTTTGACTGCTGCAGCACACTGAGCGGATGTTTCAAAGAACTATCCACAATGACTCCAAAATCTCTCTCGAGTAGTTGTAGCTAAATTAGTCCCCTTCATATTGTACGTATAGTTGGGATTATTTTTTCCAATGTTCATTACTTCACATTTATCAACATTAAATTTCATTTGCCATTTTGTTGTCCAATCCCTTAGTTTGGTGAGATCTTTTTGAAGGACTTCACAGTCTGCTTTGTTCTTAACTATCTTGAACAGTTTGGTATCATCTGCACATTTTGCCCCCTCACTGTTTACCCCTTTCTTGAGATCATTTATGAATAAGTTGAATAGGACAGACACTTGGAGGACCCCACTAGTTACCTCTCTCCACTCAGAAAGATTACCATTTATTCCTACCCTTTGTTTCCTGTCTTTTAACCAGTTGTCAATCCATGAAAGGATCTTCCCTCTTATCCATGATAACTTACTTTGCTTAAGAGCCTTTGGTGAGGGACCTTGTCAAAGGCTTTCTGGAAATTTAAGTACCCTATATCCACTGAATCCCCCTTGTCCACATGTTTGTTGACCCCCTCAAAGAACTTTAGCAGATTAGTAAGGCATGATTTTCCTTTAACAGAATTTGTTGGGGGAAGTCAACATGATTTCTGTATTCTATGTGTTTGACAATTTTATTCTTTACTATAGTTTCAACTAATTTGCCCAGTACTGACTTTAGACTTACCAGTCCACAATTGCCAGGATCACCTCTAGAGCCATTTTAAATATTGGCGTTACATTAGCTATCTTCTAGTCATTAAGTACGGAAGCTGATTTAAAGGATAGGTTACAAACCACAGTTAATAGTTCTGAAATTTCCCATTTGAGTTCTTTCAGATCTCTTGGGTGAATGCCATCTGATGGTGACTTGTTACTGTTAATTTTACCAATTTGTTGCAAAACCTTCTCTAATGACACGTCAATCTGGGACAATTCCTCAGATTTGTCACCTAAAAAGAATGGCAGAGGTTGGGAATCTCCCCAATATCCCCAGCCCTGAAGACTGAAGCTAAGAATTCATTTAGATTTTCCACAATGCCTTTATCATATTTAAGTGTTCCTCCAGCATCTCGATCATCCAAGGGACCCATAGGTTGTTTAGCTGCTTCCTACTTCTGATGTACTTAAACATTTTGCTATAACTTTTTGAATTTTTGGCTAGCTGGTCTTCAAACTCCTTTTTGGCTTTTTTTATTATATTTGTACACTTAATTTGAGAAAGTTTATGCACCTTTCTATTTTCCTCACTAGGATTCGACTCCCATTTGTTAAAAGATCTGTCACTGCTTCTTTTATCTGGTTGCTAAGCGATGGTGGCACTTTTTTTGTTTTTCTAAATGTGTTTTTTAATTTGGGGTATACATTTAAGTTGGGCCTCTATTATGGTGTCTTTGAAAAGTTTCCATGCAGCTTGCAGAGAATTTACTTTTGTCACTATACCTTTGAATTTCTGTTTAACTAACCTCTTCATTTTTGTGTAGTTCCCCTTTCTGAAATTAAATGCCACAGTGTTGGGTTGCTGAGGTGTTTTTCCCACCACAGGGATGTTAAATTTTATTACATCATAGTCACTATTTGCAAGCGGTTCAGTTATATTTACCTCCTGAATCAGATCCTGCACTCCACTTAGGACTAAATCAAGAATAGCCTCTCCCCTTGTGGGTTCCAGAACCAACTGCTCCAAGAAGCAGTCATTGAAAGAATCAAGAAGTTTTCTCTCTGTATCCTGTCCTGAGGTGACATGTACCCAGTCAATATAGGGATAGTTGAAATTCTCCACTATTATTGAGTTTTTTATTTTGATAACCTCTCTAATCTCCCTTAGCATTTCATAGTCACTGTCACCGTCCTGATCAGGTGGTCAATAATATATCCCTACTGCTATATTCTTATTATTGGAGCATGGCATTACTATCCATAGAGATTCTATGGAACATTTAGGCTCATTAAAGATTTTTACTTCATTTGATTCTACATTTTTTTCACGTATAGTGCCATTATTTGGTGGCCTCAGAATCTGCCAAAAGTCCAAATACAGGGTGTGATGTGCAACAAAGGGCCCATAGGAAGGGTGCGAGTGCATACACACATGAAACAAAGTTCTGTGGAATCATTCCTTTGGTTTACAGAACTTTCTGACAATTGCATGTTTCTGATGTAAATCTTCAAGAACAAAAGGGATAACACATTTTTGGGACTAGAATGAATGATTCCCTCAAACTGAGACACATTTGAGTGGTAAACAGAGAGCCAGAACATTCCTCTCCTGATCAGTGGATGCCAGTAGTATCACAAAGAGCAATTTATCATCAGTGAAACAAAAAGATTGAATGTAAACAAAGTGCTCAAATACATACAGGAAACATGCTGAAAATCAGGAAAATAATTTGCTTTCTCCAGTTGCATTCAGTTCTAGGAGTTGTAGGTGTTTCTGGTCACAATACTAGATTTCTCTTTGTAATGGTATAAAACTTTTAATTTGGGGCATTCTTTTAAGCTAGTCTTTTTAGACAAGTCCTGCCATTTTTCTTTTGCTACAGATATTGGCTGCAAATTTTTTTGCTGATTTTAAAAACATTAGCAAATAAAGTAAAGCCAAATTTACATCCAATATTTCTATCTCTGCAGTGTCAAAAGCAGCATTCAAGGGTCAGACATAGGCAAAAACTAGTCCAATACTACTGATAGAGCACTTATCTGAAGACCTCAAAGTACTTTAACAAGGAAAGATGAACAGTGGTAGGTTCATTTTTAAGATGCGGAAAGTGAGCCACAGAAAGTTTATGGGACCTGCTCACATTCAGGATATAGAAGAGTGGTAAATAAACTTCTTCTGAGATTCAGAGCCCCTCCAGAGCAGTAGTCTCTGAAGGTGGTACTAATTCCAGTCTGTTTGGGACAGTAATGGAATGGAATAGTCCCTACCTTTGCAAATAAAGTCTCTGATTGCAAATTCTTCCCACAATGTCAAGCAGTATCCTGTGTGGGCTACTTTTTTATTGTTTATCCTTATAAATAAAATAGCACATCTAAAAAAAAAGAGCCAATATCTAAAAGTGTCACTTATTTTTACTAATATATATGTTGCTCTGCCTGGGAATCCCATTGGGAAAGATGTAATGTGGAAATCCTAGACTTTTATGCTCAGTGAAGACATTTTGAAAGTGCTTTAATTCAAGTTTTTTGGAATCTAACTTATCTTTCCCTTTGGCAGTTTATCCATTTCCTCCCTTTGACCTTTCGGTAGACCAGATGAAAGCCACAGAAGTGACTTTATACTGGAGCATGAAGCCCAAGAACAAAGCAATTAAACTTTTGTGTCAAATTGAAAATCAACACCCGAGTGGGCAGGTGGACCTGGTAAGAAACTTAAGTTTTAGACTAAACAATCAATTGTGGTGGTTTTGGGTATGAATTGTCGTATATTTGCTTCATGGTTTTTAAATACCATGGGTAGTGTGTGGGTGAACTACTGGCCCTCAGTAGGTGCAATGCCAAACTTGATCTCACACACGTGTGCACATTATGTTCTGGGACAAATGTTGAGGCCACTGAGGCTGTCAGTGTTGGTGAAGACCAGGTGAGAGGCAAAGTGGATGAGGTCATATATTTTATTAGATCAACTTCAGTAGGTGGAAGAGACAAGTTTTGGGGCTTCACCGAGCTTTCCCTTGTGTCTAGAGAAGATAACCAGAATATCATACCACCAGATGTCGCTCCAATAAAAGATCTTACATCCCCTGCCACATTTGTGTCATCTCCTGCCACCAGCATGGAAACATGACCACAGCAAAGACCACTGAGAACATACACACTATTGAGCCAGTCACGGTGGGAGCAGCAAAAGAGATGTGATGAGAGATGAAATTCAAGAACTAGGTTGGGACAGTCAACGGAGAGTTTAGTAGTTAGTGATGTGGTCTGATCAGGCAAGGAAGAGAATCATAGCTGTTGCATAATTCCATTACAATCAACATACTACTCAGAGATTGTGCCATATACTCTCAAAGAAACTGAGGAGCCACATAATCAGCATCCTGTACAGCAAACAGGAGAAGATCTAGAATGAGCTCTCAAAACTGGAGACACTCAAAACCCCCCCACAAATTTCCATATGGCTAGACTTTACAAAAACAAGACAAGCCATTTACAACACATACCTTACTTATCTCCAGAAGAAAAAGGACAATAAACTATTTAAACTGTACATGCCTCAGCTCAACTCAGAACATTGTTGATTTATCCAACCACACACTTAGCCTGGCAGAAGAGTCTGTCCCATCTCTAGGACTCTCTTTCTGCCCTGCCACCCTCACACATGATGCAGTTCTGCAGTGATCTATTTTCACCAGCTCTGACTGAAGGAATGTTTCCAGCACACCACTGAACATAGCCCTGACCCATACGATTCCGTCTACCAATACTACGGTAAGAATTTTTCTGTGTGGACTCTTCCTGGTAGTTGAAATGATCATCTGGAATTCTACACAAAGTGCTTCCACAGATTCACAAAGGCTGAAATTGGGAACATCATCACTAGTCCCATAACTTCAGCTGTACGGAACACAACACCATCTACAGCCTCAAAAACAACTCTGACATTATAATCAAAGAGGCTGCCAAAGGAGGTGCTGTAGTCATCATAACTACGAACAGGAGGCTGCCAGACAATTCTCCAACAGAACATTTTACAGGGAACTATCCTCTGATCCCACCTAGAAATATCAAAAGAAACTACACCATCTGCTCAAGAAACTCCCTGCAATAGCACAGGACCAAATCTACACAGACGCCCCCCCTCGAGCTCTGACCAGGAGCTCTGCTACCCAAGATCCATAAACTAGGAAATCCTGGATTCCCCATCATCTCAGGCATTGGCACTCTTACAGCAGTGTTGTCCAGCTGTATGGACTCTCTCTCCTCAGACCATATGCTACCAGTACTTCTACCTGTCTTCGAGAAACCACTGATTTCCTGAGGAAACTACAGAGCATCATTGATCTTCCTGAAAATGCTCTCCTGGCCACCACAGATGTACAAGCTGTCAGGAACACTATTCCCAATGATGCCACAGCACTCCCGATGGCTAAGCTTTGTGAATTCATTCTCACCCACAAGCATTTCACATTTGGGGGACAGTATATACCTTCACATTAGTGGCATTATCACGAGTACCCACATGGCTTCATGGTATGCCAACATTTTTATGGCTGACCTAGAATGCTTCCTCAGCTCTCTTTTCCTAGCACCCTTCCTCTACTAGCACTACATTGATGATATCATCATCATTTGTACCCATAGGAAGGAGGTCCTTGAATAATTCCACTGGGATGTCAACAATTTCCACCCCACCATTAACCTCAGCTTGGATCAATGAACACAAGAGAGCCACTTTCTGGACACTATAGTACAAATAAAGGATGGTCACAAATACCACTCTATGCGTGAAATCTACAGACCATTAATCTTACCTACATGCCTCTAGTTTCCATCCAGGACACATCACAGGATCCATTGTCTATAGCGAGTCCCTAAGATACAACTGTGTCTGCTCCAATCTCTCAGACAAACACCCACAAGATCATTATCAGGCATTCTTAAAACTAAAATACCCACCTGGGGATGAGAAGACACAGATTGACAGAGCCAGATGAGTAACCAGAAGTCACCTACTCCAGGATAGACCCATTAAAAAAAAAACCTCAGGCCACCATATGTTATAGCCTACAGCCCCCAGCTAAAACTCTTCCAGCAATCATTGACTATCTACCCCGTATCCTGAAACAGGATCCCTCGCTCTCACAGACTTTGGGAGACAAGTCAGTTGTCGTCTACAGACAGCCCGCTAACCTGAAGTGAATACTTACCAGCAGCCACACAGCACATCACAGATACACTTATTTAGGAACCTATCCCTGCAACAAAGCCCCTTGCCAACTCTGTCCACAAGTCTATACAAGCGACACCATCACATAAACCACATCATCAGAGGCCCATACAATTGCACATCTATTGATGTGGTATACGCCATCAGATACCAGCAAAAATGGCTGTGTGAATAACAATGGCAAAAGGAGAGAATGCAGAAAGCATAGGAAGCAAAGCAAATTTCTAGGGTTGTCCATGTGAAAGTTTGAAGAGATGAAAGCCATCAGAATATGTCAGTCTCTCAAACGTGGAACTGAAGGAGACAGAACAGCTGCAGAGAAGTAAATGGATAAGTAGGCTAGGCAGTAATAGATGTTATCAGTAAATATGAGTAAATATTGATTTCTCCATACACACAAGCCAATACAATATTTCCATCAATAATAATTGAATTTACAGATAGGGAAAATAAGAAAAATTCTGCTACAGAACCTACATCTAGACTGCACTCTAAAATCAAAATAAGATTTTGATTTTATTTTGAAATAAAAAGTATTTTGAGACATCCCTTATTCCTTGTGGAACAAGGCTTACAGGGATGCCAAAATAGAGGACGTGTTCCAGGGACGTGGGTGAGGCGTGGACCTCTGGTATCCTGAAATAGCCTTGCGGTATAGACGTTCCCTTAGAATTTGATTTAAGATTATTTACTTTGTACATTTTGACAGGTGATGTTGATAATTAGTATTTTAATGGTTACGAAACTAACTTTTCATCTCTTCATCTGCTGCTTCCAAATATTTATCTGACCCTGTTAGTGATAATGCACTTACATTTGCCTGAGATAGAATGTTGGGTTTTGTTTGCCAATTTGATTTTTAATATTCTTATATCCTAACATACATATGTGAACAAGGAACAGAGACACTGTTGCTTCTAACCATCCAGATGTGATTTCTTTATACAATAAGAAAAGGTGACAGAGTTAAAGTGTTACTGGATATGGTGGGAATTTAATATACAAATGCATTACTCTTTTCCCAAGGCAATGTCAAGTAACTAGTTGGGAGGGAATAGTGATAGAAATGTAGCCGTGTTAGTCTGGTGTAGCTGAAACAAAATATAGGACTATGTAGCACTTTAAAGACTAACAAGATGGTTTATTAGATGATGAGCTTTCGTGGGCCAGACCCACTTCCTCAGATCAAATAGAAAATAGTCACAACCATATATACCATTGTATCCTTTGTATATGGTTGTGACTATTTTCTTCCACTATTTGATCTGAGGAAGTGGGTCTGGCCCACGAAAGCTCATCATCTAATAAACCATCTTGTTAGTCTTTAAAGTGCTACATTGTCCTGTATTTTGTTTTAGTTGGGAGGGATGAGAGGGGATGGTGTAAGGTATAGGAAACACTAAAAGCCAAAGGCGGCACTATCGGGTACATAACCTCACTCTCTACGGGTATGTCTACACTACAAAGTTAATTCAAACTAACGGACGTTAGTTCGAACTAACTTTCATAGGTGCTACACTAGCGCTCCGTTAGTTCGAATTTAATTTGAACTAGCGGAGCGCTTAGTTCGAACTAGGTAATCCTCATTCCACGAGGATTAAGCCTAGTTCGAACTAGCTAGTTTGAATTAAGGGGTGTGTAGCCCCTTAATTCGAACTAGTGGGAGGCTAGCCCTCCCCAGGTTTCCCTGGTGGCCACTCTGGCCAACACCAGGGAAACTCGTCTGCCCCCCTCCCGGCCCCGGACCCCTTAAAGGGGCATGGGCTGGCTACGGTGCCCGTGCCAGGTGCAAGCCTGCCAGCACCCAGCCAGCAGACCCTGCACCTAGCACGGATCGAGCCACCCACCCGATGCCCCCAAGCCCTGCCCCTCTTCCCGGGACCAGGCTGGCGGCTCCCGGGAGCTTGCCCGGGATCGCAAGAGGCGGGCACCCGCCTGGGCTAGTGCAGACATCGTGGACCTTGTCCACGATCTCCGCACTAGGCACAGGAAAGTGGCCAGCTTGGGCAGGAGAGCTGCCAGCCTGGACACCCAGGAGCAGGTGTGCAAGAGAATCAAGGGGGTCCACTGAGACCCCCGACCCTGAGCCCTGAGCTTACAATGGCCATCCTGGGTCAGACCAAAGGCCCATCTAGCCCAGTAGCCTGTCTGCTAACAGCGGCCAACCCTAGGGACCCTGGAGGGGATGGACCGAAGACAGTGACCAAGCCATTTGTCTCGTGCCATCCCTCTCCAGCCTTCCACAAACCTTGGGCAGGGACACCACTCCTACCCCCTGGCTAATACCACTCCATGGACCCAACCTCCATGACTTGATCTCACTTCCCTTTAAACTCTGTTCTAGTTCTAGCCTTCACAGCCTCCTGCAGCAAGGAGTTCCACAGGTTGACTCTTTGCTTTATGAAGAAGAACTTTCTGTTTCTAGTTTGAAGCCTGCTACCCATTCCTTTCCTTTGGTGTCCTCTAGTCCTTCTTTATGGGAACTAATGAAGAACTTCTCTGTATGCACCCTCCCCACCCAACTCCTGCTTTTAGAGACCTCTATCCTGTCCCCCCTCCGTCTCCTCTTTTCTAAGCTGAAAAGTCCCAGTCTCTTTAGCCTCTCTTCATATGGGACCTGTTCCCAACCCCTGATCATTTTAGTTGCCCTCCCCTCTCCCAGCCTCTCTCTTCCCCTCTCCCACCTCCTTTTCCCAGTCTCCCCCAGTTTTGTTCAATAAAGACAGATTCCATTTTGGAAGACATGTTATCTTTATTTTGTACATCAAGAAGAGGGGCTAGGGAAGGGTAAGTGGAAGGAGGTGAGGGAGGAATGGGGCACGAGCCCCCGATGGGGAGGACTGGGCTGGCTCTGTGGGCTTCTGGGGGTGGAACCTCTCCTGCAGCCCCCCGATTGCCCCCTCTCCCCAGATGGCATCCTGCGGCAAGTGCAGCCGGGCTGATGGCCGAGTGCTGTGATGTGCCCAGTGTGGGCACTCAGGGCACTCCAAGCCAGGACTGCTTTGCAAGCGGGGCACCCCTGAGAACTGTCTGTCCGGGGTGGGAGTCGGGACCCTTTAAGCACAGCCCTCGGCTAGCCTGAGACAGGATCTCCACGCTCTAAGTCCTCCTCTGATGCCCTGCCGGCACTGCTTCCGGCCATCCTTAAGCCTGGTTCAGGGTCCACTTAATGTGGACACGCTAGTTCGAATTAGCAAAACGCTAATTCGAACTAGTTTTTAGTTCTAGATGCGTTAGTTCGAATTAGCTTAGTTCGAATTAACAAATTCGAACTAAGTTAGTTCGAATTAGTGCTGTAGTGTATACATACCCTACCTCTCCCATGGGATACAAAAGAAGTGGTACCAAGACCCTCCAAAATGGAACATGGCCATAAATTCTAAGGAGTGGATCGGGGTGTACACTGCAGGTATAATTAAACCTACTAACCAGGAAGAGGAAGGAAGGAAAAAGCTCTCCTGGCATATAGAGCTGTGGATATGCTTGCTTGTTAACCCCAATGGACGTGCATTACCTGAACTTTGGCCTTCTGCTTTCTGTTTGTGGTGCAAGAACTCAGAGCAGGTGGGGCAGCCATCCCTCAATGTCTAATCCACCCATCATTTTGCACAATTGTGAAAATTTAAACAGGCAACATTTTTTTTAATGTTCTTAAAACCTCAATATTGGACGAAATTATAAAAAATAAAGCTTGCATTCTGCCAAACCTACGGATAAGTAATTTAATGGAACTTGCAGAGGCCTGTGTAGTCTGGGACAGGTGATACTGAAATATATTTCTGCTGATGGCTAGAGATGTCTATGTGGCTTCCTTGTGCAGTATTGCTGATGACTGTGATGTCACTACTACCAAAGAACTGTTGCAGTTGGCATTTCGATTTCCTCGACGTATTATGCTGACTAGTCCGAATGTGCATTACTGCTCTACACAGGATAGACGCTAGACTTGCTGCAGCGTGTAAGAGCTTGCTCTCCCAGGTATTGGGAGGCAGCTTGATAACCCCTAATCTTACTGGACCTAATGGATATTTCAGCTTCAATTCCAGTGGTAGAGGCCTGTGTGTAGGGGGCAGAATATCCTGAATTACAGGTTGGTGTCTGTGCAGCTAAAGCATGTAGAATAGCTGATGTCTATGAAGACTTGTGTATAATTTTCTGGCCTTCCAAACCTTCTCTCAACTTCCTGGAGGAGGAGGAAGGTTAATAACCTTGTCCCATATACTTCATTGAGTGTTTAGCTTGTCTGTTCTTAACAGCTTGAAAGCTAGCCTGTCTCACCAACACAGGTTGGTCCAAAAAAAGATATTACCTCGCCCACCTTGTCTCTAAGCAAAGCACAAGGTAAGTGCTAAATGTGCGGGACTGGGAGATGGGTTGGAAATGGGGGGGACTACGGCCTATAATGGCAAGGAGAAAGGAGGCTCAGGGCACAACAGGGAGGCAAGATCAAATCAGTATCTTAGATGCCTATATACAAATGCGAGAAGTATGAGTAATAACTGGAATTGCTAACAAATAAATACAACTATGATATCATTGGTATTACAGAAACCTGGTGGGATGGGATGCACGATTGGAATGTTGGTACGGAAGGGTACGGCTTGCTCAGGAAGGACAGACAGGGAAAAAAGGGAGGAGGGGTTTCCTTGTATATTAAAAATGTACACACTTGGACTGAAGTGGAGATGAACGTAGGAGATAGCTGTGTAGAGAGTCTCTGGGTTAAGCTAAAAGGGGTAAAAAATGAAGGTGATGTCATGCTACGAGTCTACTACAGGCCACCTAGCCAGGTGGAAGAGGTGGATGAGGCCTTTTTTAAACAATTAACAAAACTATCGAAAGCCCAAGATTTGGTGGTGATGGGGGACTTCAACTATCCAGACATATGTTGGGAAACTAACACAGCGGGGCACAGACTATCCACTAAGTTTCTGGACTGCATTGGAGACAACTTTCTGTTCCAGAAGGTTGAAAAAGCTACCAGAGGAGAAGCTGTTCTGGATTTGATTTTAACAAATAGGGAGGAACTAGTTGAGAACTTGAAAGTGGAAGACAGTATGGGGGACAGTGATCATGAAATAATAGAGTTCATGATCTTAAGGAAAGGTAGAAGGGAGACCAGCACAATTGAGGTAATGGATTTCAGGAAGGCAGATTTTGATAAGCTCAGAGAACTTGTAGGTAAGGTCCCATGGGAAGCAAGACTGAAGGGAAAAACAACTGAGGAGAGTTGGAAGTATTTCAAAGGGACGTTGTTAAGGGCCCAAAAGCAAACAATTCCGCTGTGTAGGAAAGATAGAAAATACGGCAAAAGACCAGCTTGGCTTAACAAGGAGATCTTGCACGATCTCAAAATAAAAAAGGAGTCCTATAAAAAATGGAAACTAGGACAACTAACAAAGGATGAATATAGGCAAGCAACACGGGAATGCAGGGGCAAGATTAGAAAGGCAAAGGCACAAAATGAGATCAAACTAGCTACAGGCATAAAGGGAAACAAGAAGGCACACCTTTTTATAAATACATTAAAAGCAAGAGGAAGACCAAGAACAGGGTAGGCCCACTGCTTAGTGAGGAGGGAGAAGCAGTAACAGGAAACTTGGAAATGGCAGAGATGCTCAATGACTTCTTTGTTTTGGTCTTCACCGAGAAGTCTGGAGGTGTGCCTAATGTAGTGAATACAAGCAGAGAGAGGGTAAGTTTAGAAGATAGGACACACAAAGAACAAGTTAAAAATCACTTAGGAAAGTTAGATGTCAGCAAGTCACCAGGTCCTGATGAAATGCATCCCAGGATACTCAAGGAGCTGATAGGGGAGGTATCTGAACCTTTAGCTATGATCTTTGAAAAATCATGGCAGACAGGGGAGATTCCAGAAGACTGGAAAAGGGCAAATATTGTGCCCATCTATAAAAAGGGGAATAAGAACAACCCAGGAAACTACAGACCGGTCAGTTTAACGTCTGTTCCAGGGAAGATAATGGAGCAGGTAATTAAGGAAATCATATGCAAACACTTGGAAGGTAATAAAGTGATAGGGAATAGCCAGCATGTGTTTGTGAAGAACAAGTCATGCCAAACTAATCTGATAGCTTTCTTTGATAGGATAACGAGCCTTGTGGATAAGGGAGAAGCGGTGGATGTCATATACCTAGACGTTAGTAAGGCATTGTTAACGGTGCTAAATTCTGCTGGAAAGGGCTAACAAGTGGAGTTCCGAAAGGGTCTGTTTTGGGACCCGTGCTGTTCAGTATCTTCATCAATGATGTAGATATTGGGATAGAGAGTAAGCTTATTAAGTTTGCAGATGATACCAAACTGGGTGGGGTTGCAACTTCTTTGGAGGATATGGACATAATTCAAAATGACCTTAGCAAGTTAGAGAAATGGT
Source organism: Pelodiscus sinensis (assembly GCF_052426305.1). NCBI lineage: Eukaryota > Metazoa > Chordata > Testudines > Trionychidae > Pelodiscus > Pelodiscus sinensis. The sequence continues at coordinate 105,227,205 of NC_143057.1, read as the reverse complement.
CAGAAGTAAACAGGATGAGGTTTAATAAAGAGAAATGCAAAGTGCTCCACTTAGGAAGGAACAATCAGTTCCATACATACAAGATGGGAAGCGACTCTCTAGGAAGGAGCATGGCGGAAAGGTATCTAGGGGTCATAGTGGACCACAAGTTGAATATGAGTCAACAGTGTGATGCTGTTGCAAAAAAAGCAAATATGGTTCTAGGTTGTATCAACAGGTGTGTTGTAAGCAAAACTCGTGAAGTCATTCTGCCGCTCTACTCTGCACTAGTTAGGCCTCAGCTGGAAGACTGTATCCAGTTCTGGGCGCCACATTTCAAGAAAGATGTGGAGAAATTGGAAACGGTACAGAGAAGAGCGACAAGAATGATTAAAGGTCTAGAGAACATGACCTATGAAGCCAGGCTTCATGAACTGGGCTTGTTTAGTTTGGAAAAAAGAAGATTTAAGGGGGGACATGATAGCGGTTTTCAATATCTAAAAGGGTGTCACAAGGAGGAAGGAGAAAATTTGTTCCTCTTGGTTTCTGAGGACAGGACAAGGAGTAATGGGCTTAAAGTGCAGCAGGGGAGGTTTAGATTGGACATTAGGAAAAAATTCCTAACTGTCAGGGTGGTCAAATATTGGAATAAATTGCCAAGGGTGGTGGTGGAATCTCCCTCTCTGGAGCTATTTAAGAACAGGTTAGATAGACATCTGTCAGGGATGGTGTAGACGGAGCTTGGTCCTGCCTTGAGGGCGGGGGGCTGGACTCGATGAACTCTCGAGGTCCCTTCCAGTCCTATAATTCTATGACAAGCAGGACTGTTCTGCTTTTGTAGGAAATGTAGGTGGACAGGCCTCCCTGACGATCTCCCAGGGGATGTTCTGCCTCAAGTTTGCTGATGTCATCACAGATGACAGGTTAGAGGAGTAGGCAATACAAAACATGGGTCCCTTCTATGTACCCACTTTGTCCTTGAGCAGAGTTCATCCTAATTCTTTTGAGGATGATGGCAAATGCAGGTCGGGGAAACCTGAAGGTGAGGGCCAGATGTGGACTAGGTGTATTCTAATATCCCAACGGTCTGCATGTATTCAGAACGTCATCTTACCTGATCCTAGTAAGGAAGTCCACGTATGGAGATTATTTAAATACATAATAAAAGAAAGGGGTACATGGACAATAACATAGGGAGACGTGGGAGCAATAGGTCTCACTAATTATGCCTTTTTTATACCTACATAGATCTATTATGCCTATATAGATAAAAAATTAAGTAGCAATTTTGGCAGGCGTCCTTCATGTTGACCTATCAACCACAATGACCAAAGTGGGATAACGGAGTTCTTTGTGGGCCTCTCGCATACATGTGTTTGGACTTACTCTAGCTTTTGCACAGTGTTTCCACATAATTTTCTGCATTGGGTCAAGTTTGGCAAGGCAGATTCAATAAGCCCTGCTCTTGGTTGAAGCTGAGGACAGAATAACTTCCCAAAAGTCAGACAAAAGCCTCTCTTTCAGGAAAGCTACCTAAACTGCAACAACATCCCATTTCTCCTTTGCTTTTGCAGCACAATAGTTCCATTGTTCAGTCAAATTCATATCCACACATCACTTTAGGGGGCTTGCAGCCGTACACCAGTTACGCTTTTAGAATGCGCTGCGGTGCAACCCACCACTTCTGGAAATGGAGTAAATGGAGCAAAACCCTACAATTCAGAACAAATGAAGCAGGTGAGTTCCTACCATTGGGACTGGGGAATAAGGAGATGAGGCTGAAACTTGTTCTTTTAAGTTGCTGTTTGCCATCTGCCAGACTGATGTCTAGAGATCCCTGCAAGTTCTTTGTCATTGCGGTCTGGTGCTGGAGAGGAAAAGCAAGCCTAAGAGCTGCAGGTAGTGGGCCAATACCACTATAAAATATGCATGCACCTGTGCACAGAACAGACTGGTGAGTGAAACTCAAGCTGTGGGTGTATGTTTCAGATAAAGCTTCCGAACTCCAGGTGTTTTATCTGCAGCGTGCCTATGTCAGTCTCATCACCTTTTTCCCTGACCAGTGATGTGTGCTGGCTGACTCTTCCTCTTCCAGCATAGCTTCAGCTATCTCCTGTGGTATCTCTGTCTTGAATTATACCATTGGCTCCCTCTTCCCTGTAACCTCCTCTTCTTGTGCCCCATCCTCCCCAGATTGTTGGCATACCATATCTTTAAAAATTTTGCCAGGTTTACCACCCTGCTAAGTCTCTACCACTTTAAATCTGAAGCTCTGATGCTTGAAAGAGCCCAGAGTGCATCAAATGAATCAGAACTAAGGAAGTTAAAATGCAGGTAACTGGGTAACTTTTCAGCAGTTACACACATCTGTGGCGCAGGCTGGCATCTGGTTCCCCAGGAGCAGGGCAAGAGCCTGTGTGTAACAATTCACGGTAATCGATAAGCCCAAGCTTATCAATTAACAGTGTAAATGGTTATCCTGTTACATCCCTAATCAGAACATGTGAGATAGGAAGTGGGAGCAGCTGGACCACTGATCAGATTAACATGCATTTTTGGCATGGAGGGAATCATTCAGGGAGAGGTAGGTATGGAATGGGAATGAGCCAAGAGTCATTTTGATAGTTTCGAAGGCGCTTCAGTTTTTGGTGCAGAGGCATGAGACTGGTGAAGTTGGGGTGTAGCTGAGTTGCAGGTGGGGTGGTCGTCTTAATCAGATATTAGGAAAGATTTGGACAGTTCACCCTTCCTGATATACAACAGCTTTGTTTTATGTGATTGATCATAGCTCCCTCAGGGAAACTTGATTTCTGGAGAGACGTTACCCCAGTTTTGGGAGGACGGAATGTGACCTTATTCTGGAAGGTGAGTCTGAGCACAAAAACAGTTAAGAATGTTTATAGAAATGACCAGCACTATAGCTGAGGCATTTTTCCTCACAGGGTGCAAGATTTCTTCCTTATTTTAGTTTTCCATTATGATGTGCTGCTCTTGTGACAATGGACTCTATAATACTGCAAAGAGAGTCTGGATCTGTTTGTGAATTTTTGTTCAAGCTATGGATTTAGACCATATGTTGCTTTTTTCCCCAATGGGAACTTCCTCCCTCCTCAAAAAAATTAGTTATGTTGTGTTTGGGAAAAGCTTACTTTTTTAAATTGCCCATTCAATACACACAAAAAGGAAATAATAAACATTTTTCAGGTTGGCCTATTTCAAAATTCCCAGAAATAAAAAAAAAATCTATATGCGTATGTAAAATATAGAGTAAGTAGAAATAATTCTGTGTAAATGTCATCCTTGAAATAAGAACCAATTCTCTGCTTTTTCTGTAAAACATATTATCACGAGACAGTATCTTTCTTTTCTTATAAGCTTCTACCATAAGAATCATGCCCAGTGCAATTTGTAGTATTGTAAATGTAACTGCAGATTAAATAGATCTTGAAATATTTTCCATCTTTTCCCCAGCCATCACCAGATTTTAGAGATAATGGTGGAGGTATTTCATTTGAGATAACCTGGGAAAACTTAGAGAAAGCTTCTGAGCCGGAACACAGCTCCATTTCTGCATTACACAACAGCACAACAATTTCTATCGATAACCATTCCTACAAAATCAGCATTGAAACAAAGAACAATATTAATTCTTCACTTCCTTCAGTGATTATAATCTCCAGTGCAACAGATAATGGTTTGTGTGTCTTCAATCCAGTTAAAATAATTTTTGTGGATGCTTTTCTTGTGCAGTTATTTTACAGTCAGTAATACTTTATCCTAATGGAATAATACATTAATCTAGCCATGACATTTAAAATTACTATTTTGCCATTGATATAGTTGAAAATTACTACCTTCTATCAATGGAGATCGCTTGCCTGTAAGATAAGTAGCAGTATATGTATCTTTAGTTATTTTCCAAAGCCCAACCCAGCTGGCACTCTCTCAAATATAAACTGCTACTTCATGGGGTTGTCCTTGTCACGTTTAACCAAGGCCTTGAAAACTGCATCCGCACACGGATGCACAGGTCTCAATCTCAGGACCCATTGCAGAATCAGAATATACAATTCTGGGCTCCAGTTATGCGAGTTTGCAGTTAAGTTCCTGATGTGACAAATTGTATTGCAGTCAGCCAACTAGAAGGTATTTGAGTGATTAACCTCTTAGTGGGTGGGCACTTTCCCTACTTAGGAGGAGGGGATTGTTGAGTATTTCAAAATGATTAAGCATTCCTGAAAAGACAAAATCTGCAATTTCAGTGGTGTCCTATCATCAGATACAATAATAGCAATAATAGCATAGTAATTCTACCTATCTTAATTAGACTTAAAATATATGAATCTGTATATATTTCAAGTGCTTTCATCCATTCTTTCCTAGGTACTGAAGAAAACATTGATCACACTGATCTTGAGGAGGAAAGAGTTAATGGCACAGTTAATGGCATTTATATTTCTTGGAACGCCACCAATGCATTTGATGGCTACATTGTTGATTGGTGCAACTTTCCAAGGTCCCAGCATTGTGACTTTCAGTGGAAGAGATTTGGTTTCAATACCTCCAGTTGTCTCATCAATTCAGGTGAAAGCAGAAGCAATTCTTCATTATGATGTTTATGGTGCAATTATTTGTTAGGGCACTGGGTGGCATGCACCTGAATTTTAGGAAACGTATCCTGGGAAAGCAATGATTGAAGTCTAACAGCTGCCCAGTGTGCTAGTTTTCTTTCACAGACTCAGAGGCATATAGAGCTGGAAAGGACCTTGAGAGGTCATAAAGTCCAGCCCCATACCCAGAGTCAGAGCCCAGTAAAGACCATCACAGATAAGTGTTTGTCAATCAGGACATCTGTGGTATTTTTCTGTTTACTAAATTGATTCAACATAACAAACAAGTGGTCGGCATTACTAAGGTTAGTTGGGATTCACTTTCAACACCTCTAGTTGTCTCATCAACTCAGACCAACACTGATTAAGAGCTGGTTTGTGAGTGTTTTCTGGGCCTCCATTTAGTAACTTCAGTTGTTCATGATTGGAATTTTTACCTAAAACTACCAAGACTTAATTTAAAAAATTATTATTTTCCAGCTGCTTTCAAGCCAGGTGTGAGATACAGCTTCAGGGTTTATGGCTCTCTAGCTAATGAAGCTTTTTTACTGGAGAAGAAGGTTGGATATGCTGATGAACTGGGTAAGCAGAAGACGTTTTACATGTGTACTTATCTGCTAAATGGGGCTCATGAACAGAAGGGAGTTCTGTAGCTGTTGTGTCTTCTCTGCCTCCTTCACTGAGTGCAAGCAATAATGTTGCTTCCCCCATTCCCATTGCCTACATGCAATAAAACACCACGAAATTGCCTCTGGTAACCACTGTTTGGTTAGAACAAATCTCAGAAAAACAAGAAACACAAGAGTCAGGGAAACAGCTTATGTTCAGTTGATAAAGCAAATTTAACAAGCGAAAGCATATAGTAATGCAGGAGCAATGCCAAATGAGGAGATACACATTCTAGAAATTCAACACATTTGTCAATTTCCATCTTTTCAGCTCCTAGTCACAACCCTCAAGTGGAAATAACTGAGCTGACTTCCTATACTGTGACCTTAACTTGGCACTCTTATCCCATAAATGAATCACAGCCTGGATTCATAAGAGGTTACCATGTTTATGTGAAAACTATGGAAGAAGAGTGCAGTTTGGAGGGATCCACAAAACATGCTCTTTCAGGTAATTGAGTCTTTGAATCCAGACACCTGTACATTCATCAGTACAATACAGCACCTGCTGAAATGTGTGAAAGGCTGCACATTTTTTGCTTAGGAGATCACTATACTGGAGACTATGAAAGATCTTCACACTTACATGTTGGGCAGATAAATCAACACGATGGATTTCAGTGCATCAGAATTCTCAGACCCTCCCACTGAATGCAAAAATATTGTTTATTCTCACCTGTTGATTTCTCCAACATGAGCTGGGTCCTGATTCACTGCTTGTTGGTCCAGTCCCCTCCTCCAATTGGGCAGATGTCAGATAAAGCTTTATGTCTGCCTGAACTTGGTTGGTCAGGGACCTACTCACCAATATCCTGTCAGAACAAGCTTACCTGTGGAACAGTTGGCACACCTGTAACTGTACACAACTGCTAATATTCTCACACGGGAAGGGTGGAAAAGCAAAGCCCAACCACTTCCCCATCTGAGGCAGAGATCTCAGGTTGTCATCTCAGGCAGGACCAGCACAGAGGCTGGGAAGGATAAGGGATGTGGCTGAGAAACACTCTAGTTTCTGTGTCCCTTGTACTGAAGACATTTCTGCCTCATCTATGAGTTGTGGAGTGGGTGCAGAGAGAAGAAAGGGACAGAGGCAGAACAAAAAACCAAACTTGCTAAAAAGCGACCAGCAAAGGTAACTGAATTGTGAAAGTGGAAACCGAGCTTGTAGCTTGGCAGAAGCAGACTTCTGACAGGACATTGGTAGGTGTTCCCCTGCTGACTTGGCTCTCTCAAACATGCTGCTGCTGCTATCTCCGGTCCAGTCAGAAGAGGTGCCACCCAACCCAGCAAAGATTCTTACACTGTGGGATGCACTTTGGCTTGGAAGGGCAAGGAATGTATTCTGTGGGGATATGAAAAGCTGCTCTGCCTTCAGAGCTGGGATGCCAGAAAGTGGCAACTGCTGCCAGTTGTGTAACTTTGAAGGCGACGTACTGCTCTTGTTTCTCCATTGTTGCTGGCAGAACGTTGCCTTTAGAGCTGGACCAACAGCCGTCCCTTTCTGCTTTGTCTTCAGAGCTTGGCAGCAATAATACATACTTGTGTGGCAGGAGCTGGAGGGTGTAAAGGACTATGGACTAGGGATGTCAACGGGTAGTCGACTACACATTAGCCAATAAGCCTGGGCTTGTCAATTAATCCTATCTACTATACACATTCCATCCTCCCTCCCCTTGGTGGGGATACATCAAGGGAGAGGGAGGCAGGAGCTAGTACTTGTGGGAAGTCAGCTTAAAAGCTGGCTCCCCACAATCACCAGATCCCATAGAGCCACCTGTCTTCCCCTTCCCCCGCACTACTGCCTGATAGAGATGCCGAAGCACAGAGGGTGAGGGGTGCAGACTGGAGTTGGCACATGCGGGAAACTGGCTTTCAAGCTGGCTCTCCCTACATGTTGGCTCTGCATCTGCCCACCCCCACTTTGCTGTCTCCCACAGAGGTGGGAGAAGGGTTGCAGGCAGGAGCTGGTGCTCGGAGGGGACACAAAGAAGAGGAAGTGTCTAATTAGTTTGAGACATTTAGGAAGGGGATGTGTTCTAATTCAAAGAAAACCCACAATAAGAAACAACAGAGTAATGGTTGGTAACATCTCCTTTGATTGTAGATGGCTCAGTTCTATGTAAATACACTCTGGAAAGCCCTGAAGAAAAAAGATACACGGTGAAACACCTGGTGCCAAAAACAACGTATGCACTGGCAGTTACAGCTTACAGTGGCGGCGGAGAAACCCCAATCGATACTTACATAACCGTAGATACGCTACAGGACTGTGAGTTTAGAAAATGAAAGTATAAATTGTAGGGGCCAGGTTGGGGATGGAGGGAAGAGAAGGGAAAATAGCATCAGTCACTGTTGGCTTCTTTCCTAAAAAGGAAATGAAAAGTTTATTAGATTAGGTAGACATGAATGGATTTGAGAAAGAGCCCAGTTGGAAGGTCGTATTATTTGAATGCATGCATTCATAAATACAATTGCCAAATTAAATGTTTTAGTACTTGCAGAGCTCCTTTCACCCTAGAAACATTACAACATATTTAATGCATTTTATCATGTTATGTAAGCCTCAATCTCCATGGCAAGGTAAGAAGGCAAATTTAGACCTACTTTGCAGATAGCAACACTAAGGTTCATTTTACAGTGACAGAGTTGAAAGCAGGCTCTCTCTTCCAAATACCAGAACATACTAGAAATGAATTTTATTTCATTCCAGTTTGTTTTATAGCCTATAGAAGATAATAAATCTTTTCATATACTGGCTGTTGCTTTCACGACCAAGTGGCTAATTTATGTGCGGATAAGAGCTCTGGACTTCCTAATATTGCTTTATATGAAAAACTGGTTTACAAATCCACCAACTCTTCCATTCCACGCTAGCCATGACCAAAGAAGGGCTGTTGCAGGAGAATCATTCTCACTAAATGTGGTCATATTAGACATCCAGAAAGAAAGGGTAATTACTTGCCTGTATTTCTTATCATGACAGACTTTAAGAACTTGTGCTTCCAAGCTGTAACTCCACAACTTTGCTCTTACAAGGAGTGGAAGTGTTGATTAGTGCACAAAAGCCGTACATTTTACACTGAGCAGCATGCTCTACCACTACATGCCAGGCCCTCCCAGACAGAATTTCTGTTTGTTAGAGCACTGCATGATTCCATGGGTAACTGTTATGGAAACAGGAGCTTTCTTTTTGGAGGGGTGGGGGGGGGACACAACCAATTCTGTTTGGCATTTGGAATACTAGTACTGGGGCCTTTTGTCCTCATTAAGCAAAGCATTTAAGTATGTCTTTGTGTCTGTTCTTTCCTGGACAGGGATAGATGGACTAGGAATGTTTAAGTGCTTTGCAAAGTGTCTTCACTGAAAAGATAAGTGTACATTGATGTAACCATGTCAGTGTAACACCGTAATGGAGACAAGACACAGGCAGGTTTTACTTCAGGGTATTTTCCTATCGAGTTATACTGCTTGAGGTAAATCCCAGTGAGGTGGAATCGGCCTCATGTAGTTATGCTGAGGTCTGAACCACCCATGCCTTGTCTCCAGTGGGATTTTATTTCATCAACACCAATGACTGCTAGTTGAGTTAGAGCAGATCTTTCAGAAAAACATCCATGTTTGATTTAAAGATGACCTTCTATCCTAAAAGCTCTAATTACATTGTTCCAATCAAAGGAAATTAGAAAACTGGTTTTTAAAATATTGTTTTTCTTTCACAGACAATACTTATCTTGCAGTTCTGTTAGCAACTATTCCTTTGGTACTAATCACTGCTCTGTGCTTCTGGAAAAACAAGTGGTAAGTTCACTGCAATTCATTTTTCTTCTGATTGTAGTTTGTCCATTTATACCCCCTTACATAATACTGCCTTTATTTCTCTTTGAGTGTCTTAGTAAGTGGATGCCCTGAATATGTGGCTTATTGCAGTATACAGTAAATAGCATCTCTGCATATTTCTGTAAGAATCTTAGCCCTGCCATCCAGATGAAGGCAGAATGAATGTTGCCAATTGAACAAAACAAAGTTTCTTACTTGTTTGGCTGTATTTTTCTAGGGTGAAGAGTTGCTGTTGTGCTGAAATTCCCAATCCTAACAAGAGCAAAGTCCTCTCATTTAATGGATTAAAGGTGAAGCCATTAGATAAACACAATTACTTAAATTTTTCCACTCAAACCAAGATCCAGCAAAAAGCATTAGAAAAATTTTCTTTCTGCGTACAGAATTACTTTAATGATGATGTTCATTTTACAAATGGCTTGTCTGATTCATTTTACTTTTGGTTGAAAAAAATCTCCATGAGAGTGATTAGTTTACACTTTGAAGTTGGTCTTCACAAGAATAGGATCTAAATAGTGACTTTACAGTTATAAAAGCTCTTTCCACACACTCGTACCTGTCAGAGCAGACAAAGTCCTTCTGATGCCATTAGCTTTCAATGTTAGAACATCATTGACTATTCCTCTTTGAGACATGCACTAGATGATTAGGTGAGTCCTGTAAACTATGCCTGACTGCTGCTCCCTCTCCTTACATTTGCAACAGCAAGAAATTAGACTTCTGGGAGAACTTAACTTGCCAATTTCTATGGCTCCTTGTGGATTTTAGAAGGATAATGCCCCCTCCCCAAGACTTAACACAGTGGTTTCCAGTGTTATAGTGGAAACTGAACAGATATGCAAGTTCTTAAACTGAAGGGGCATGTTCTCTCATTGCTCAGCAAATTTCTTCTGTTGAGATTAGAAAAAAAGCTCTCCAGAACGGTCTCATAATTAGATCCAGATGAAGATCAAACATGCAGTGAACTAGAACCATGTATATGTCCTTCTCTCCCAATCTTATCTTCTAAACATGCTTAAAATAATCACCTCCTTTTCCTGTTACGAGTGTATTTTTCAGTGCTCTAAAATTATCATCTTCTGGTTGGCCTGCAGGTTAATTCTGAAGCAGTACTGAAGCCAAGTGGCTGCATTCCTGACACCTTAGTGTTGGAGAATGCACCAGAAGCCAATACCCTACAGCTGTGGAGACAAGGGACTCTTCTGAAAGACAGTGAAAGCAAAATTATCAACCCTTCCTGGGAGTACTTTGTTCAAAATGATGGGAGAGATTTGACATGCACACAGTCAGCTTCAGAAGCTTGCACTTCATTTGAAAACATATCCTATTCTTCCCAGATTGCATTTAGTTCCAGCTTCTGTCAGAACGTGTGGATGTCAGGAACAAATGAGCCTCAGTTGTGGTACCAGCCACAGCAGTACGTTGAAATTCTGAGTAAAGAGACAGTCACATCATTAGGAGAAATCACTGAGAGGGAAGACGGTTTAAGATATATTTCACAAATGGAAGTACCTTGTTCTGAGGTTAAGTTAAGTGATTTACCCCATTCCACTGAGCCCATGGAATGTTCAAGTTACAAAATACAAACCACCTTGGGTTCGGAGCCGGTTATATCGACATCTGATGACGACGTTTACAGTCAGGCCAGCTCTGCTTCTAGCAATTCAGCAGCATTATTGCTTCCAGACTGGCATTAAAAACTGACCTGCATGTTTACACACACTGTATGCTGTAATTCTATTAGAAATTAGGGGAATAAGCAGGAATTACTGGATGAGATGTATGGCCTGCAGTATGTACACATTCAGATCATAACCATCTTTTCTGGCCCTAAAAGGATAATATGTACCAGGATTTGTTCAGGGTCACTAAAATACCAGAGAACAATTTCACTTCTGTGACACCCTTCACATGCATTATCCCACACGGATTTATTGCATTGTTGATGCTAGCATAAAAGATATGCATTATGAATCTCTGCATGGAACATTACTCTTACCTTGGGACTCTGGCTTTATTTGGGTGGGGTCAGAATGTTAGTTAACTGTGGTTTTTTGTATTTCATTTTCCACATAATAAAAAATTGGCCATGGAATGTCAGCTGGTCTTCTGTCTGGGGGCTAAGTGCTTAAGGAACTTAGGGTTCGTCTACACTACAACATTAATTCGAACTAAGCTAATTCGAACTAACAGATCTAGACTAAAAAACTAGTTCGAATTAGCGTTTTGCTAATTCGAACTAGCATGTCCACATTAAGTGGACCCTGAACCAGGCTTAAGGATGGCCGGAAGCAGTGCCGGCAGGGCATCAGAGGAGGACTTAGAGCGTGGAGATGCTGTCTCAGGCTAGCCGAGGGCTGTGCTTAAAGAGTCCCGACCCTCACCACAGACAGACAGTTCTAAGGGGTGCCCCGCTTGCAAAGCAGTCCTGGCTTGGAGTGCCCTGAGTGCCCACACTGGGCACATCACAGCACTCGGCCATCAGCCCGGCTGCACTTGCCGCAGGCTGCCATCTGGGGAGAGGGGGCAATCGGGGGGCTGCAGGAGAGGTTCCACCCCAAAAGCCTGCAGAGCCAGCCCAGTCCTCCCCATCGGGGGCTCGTGCCCCATTCCTCCCTCACCTCCTTCCACTTACCCTTCCCTAGCCCCTTTTCTTGATGTACAAAATAAAGATAACGTGTCTTCCAAAATAGAATCTGTCTTTATTGAACAAAACTGGGGGAGACTGAGAAAAAGAGGTGGGAGAGAGGAAGAGAGAGGCTGGGAGAGGGGAGGGCAACTAAAATGATCAGGGGTTGGGAACAGGTCCCATATGAAGAGAGGCTAAAGAGACTGGGACTTTTCAGCTTAGAAAAGAGGAGACGGAGGGGGGACAGGATAGAGGTCTCTAAAAGCAGGAGTTGGGTGGAGAGGGTGCATACAGAAAAGTTCTTCATTAGTTCCCATAAAGAAGGACTAGAGGACACCAAAGGAAAGGAATGGGTAGCAGGCTTCAAACTAGTAACAGAAAGTTGTTCTTCCCAAAGCAAAGAGTCAACCTGTGGAACTCCTTGCTGCCGGAGGCTGTGAAGGCTAGAACTAGAACAGAGTTTAAAGGGAAGTGAGATCAAGTCATGGAGGTTGGGTTCATGGAGTGGTATTAGCCAGGGGGTAGGAGTGGTGTCCCTGCCCAAGGTTTGTGGAAGGCTGGAGAGGGATGGCACGAGACAAATGGCTTGGTCACTGTCTTCGGTCCATCCCCTCCAGGGTCCCTAGGGTTGGCCGCTGTTGGCAGACAGGCTACTGGGCTAGATGGACCTTTGGTCTGACCCAGGACGGCCATTGTAAGCTCAGGGCTCAGGGTCGGGGGTCTCAGTGGACCCCCTTGATTTTCATGCACACCTGCTCCTGGGTGTCCAGGCTGGCAGCTCTCCTGCCCAAGCCGGCCACTTTCCTGTGCCTAGTGCAGAGGTCGTGGACGAGGTCCATGATGTCCGCACCAGCCCAGGCGGGTGCCCGCCTCTTGCGGTCCCGGGCAAGGTCCCTGGAGCCGCCAGCCTGGTCCTGGGAAGAGGGGGAGGGCTGGGGGTCATCGGGTGGCTGGCTTGATCCGTGCCAGGTGCAGGATCTGCTGGCTGGGTGCTGGCAGGCTTGCATCTGGCACAGACATCGTAGCCAGCCCGTGCCCCTTTAAGGGGTCCGGGGCCGGGAGGGGGGCAGACGAGTTTCCCTGGTGTTGGCCAGAGTGGCCACCAAGGAAACCTGGGGAGGGCTAGCCTCCCACTAGTTCAAATTAAGGGTCTACACAGCCCTTAATTCGAACTAGTAAATTCGAACTAGGCTTAATCCTCGTGGAATGAAGATTACCTAGTTCGAACTAAGCGCTCCGTTAGTTCGAATTAAATTTGAACTAACGGAGCGCTAGTGTAGCGCCTATGAAAGTTAGTTCGAACTAACGTCCGTTAGTTCGAACTAACTTTGTAGTGTAGTCATACCCTTATTGTGGTACACTGGGCTAGCTGCATCTTTGACCCTTCTCTGGGATGAGTGCACCCCTTCCGGCACTAGGCCTCAAGCCTTCAACTCCCTCTGGGGAGAATCCTATGATTCTCCCTCTCTTTCAGACTGAGTCTCAAGGCAACAGCCTTTCCTCCTTGTACCAATCATGACTGCCCTGCTGCTCAGCCTTGCAAACCCTTCAACAGCTTTGATCAGAAGTGAATATCAGCACCCAGGATGGCTTTTTCAGAAACATTGTTTCATCTCAGCAGTAGAAAGAAAGCATAACAAGGGCAAAGGTGTTTTAACACAGTTACATGCACCTCAGTCTTACCTAAGCTAGGAGCCCAAGCTCCCTCACTTCTAATTGCTGAGTTCAGTCTGCATCCCATTAGCATTTAGGAAGGCCATCCACAGTCCTCTGCCTACCCTGTGTTTTTTGAGCCTGGTTAAACCCATTTATATGGCCCACCCAAGAGGCTGGGCAGAGGTCTTCTCAGCAGCTGCTTTTCTTCATTGTCAGGTGTTTGCAGGGCAGCTGCTATCAGGTTACGGTCTTCCTTTCTGGGCATGTGCTCTTAGCTCCTTTTGGTGATGCACAAAGACCAGCTGGCCACACTGACTGTCAGATCGATCAGCAGGCTTCAATACTGTTCAACATGAAGTGTTATTAGCTAATCTTCAGATGGACAGTTAGAGCATATACAGCCTGGATAAGCAGAATTAACTCTGCCTATAGGGAAAATAGTGCTGTTTCACCTCTCAAGAATTTTTCTTTTTTTTTATTAAGGTGGGAAATCTTTATCAGATTAGAGACCAAGGAGTCCCATTTCTTTCAATATGAGGCTCCTGATATAAGGGAAGTTGTCGTGGGTAGGTACACATGAGGAGGAGAAGGGGAAAAGAACCGTCCATCAGTTTGCGAGGTTCTATGCTTGCAGCCCTACCAAACATGGCAGTATGGCCTAATGGCTGGGGTCAATAAACAGTCCTTCCACGCAGGGCTGTGTGACTAAATGGACAAAGTCATTAAGTAGTCTTCTGCTCAGAGCAATGTAGCCCAATGGCCGGAGTCATTAAGCAGACCTCATAGGAGTATGTGGCATAATGGTGTGAGTCAAAATAGCTCTCCTCTGTGGGATTGTGTGACCTATTGGCCCACTGGGGAAGTGGGGAACTCCATTAGGATGGTGTTGTGCCAAAGGGAGGCGGACTTGGGAGAGTCCTAAGCCCAGGGCCCAGGCAGTGATGGGGATGCTCACCACTGAATCAGTGGGGATCCTGAAACATGCTGATAGTCATCTCTGGGAAGTGAACAGGAAGAACCTAAGTCCTCCTGACTGCTTCCTCCCTCAACAAAGTTTCACGCTTCCCCCTAGTCTGTGGGATCCTTAGTTGGCCTAGCCCTGGCCAGAGCAGTCTTCACCAGGCTTGTCAGGAGTCCGCCTAGAACTCTGTGTGTCGTTCTGCCACCAGGACACCGCGGTAGCAGCTTCCTGGAGAGAGCAGCCTGCCAAGTCTGAGCTGGGCTGCTATCTTTTATATGCTGCCTGAAGCCTCAGAGGGGCAGGGCTTCCTCCACTTGCAAAGCAGATTTAACTCTTTCAGAGCTGGTGTGGGTAAGTACACCCTGTCACAGAAGGGGAAATGCTCCATTTTGGATCCAATTCTCATTTGCCCTCTGAGAAGCTCTCATGCAAGAGGCAAAAAGAATGAAGGCTGAGCTTCTATTTGTCCCTTCAGAGAGTGGAGCAGGCAAGCATGCTGGATAAGATTCATCAGGAGATGAAAGAATCTTGTGAGAAAAATGAGGCAATGAAGGCCTCTGGACTATTGCTCCTGGATGAAGGGACTCAAAAAGCAACTATACATCCCTGTCTCTAGCTCAATCTCTTTAGTTTGGTCAATTCTGGAAGTTTCCTTTCTGGGTATCCTGGGGCCTCAGACAGCATCTCTTTAGTCCTGGAATGATAAGTGGTTGGCATTTCAGAAGGATATTATGAGCACCTCATCTCCTTATGGACTCTATGCTTGAATTAAATTTATAAAGTCCTTCTGACATCTAAGGTGTGTAATCTTTCCTCCTTGGGATACTGTGGTACTGGACAAAATGAAGACAGAACCACCTCTGAGGGAATGTGAGAAGAAGAGTTTCCCTCTGACAGCGGCACCTACTTTGTGAATTTACAAGGGATGCTTGTATCCTGCTCTGCCCGACCAAGCCCTTACCTCCACTCCATGCTTTCCCACCAAACTTCCCACCCCTTCTTGCCCTGCTCTTCCCTCTCCTGAACACCTCTGCCTCCATTTCTCCCCCTCCTCCACATCAATGAATAAATGATGATAGAAGGCTGGAGGTACTTTGGAGAGGAAAGGGAAGGAGCTGACTGGCAGGGCTGTCAGTGGATGTGGAGCATCTACTTTTTTCTCCTGTGAGTGGTCAAGTCCCAGAGCACCCATGAAATTGGTTCCAGAGTTTGAAGCACCAGCTAGTCTTCATGAAAGGCTCCTGCATAGATAGTCCCACCAGCCCTGACACTCCTCTGGCAGCCATGAGGAGTATCAGAAGTTTTGATGGATATGTAAGATGTTGACACTGGCATCAGTGATTCAAAGGGATAGTTTATTAGGACTTTCAGTATCTAGCTACCTGATGGTTCTATGCCAGAAAACTCATGGACTCTGCAAGCGTCATGCTAATAAGGGCAGACACCTCACATGTAACAGTGGTGAGTTAGAGAACTTTGTCAATGCCTTCTTGGAGAAATTGAAGATTTCCTGAATGTCTAACGTCTGCTTCATGTTCTGCGAAACTTGATCCAGGCAGAGTATGCTTTCAAGGCTGATATTCTTCTAGATGAAATATATTTTCTGATTACTTTGGATGATAAACTCAGCAGTATTAGTACTTCTCTTTCAAATAGGAAGGCTGTTAGATGCAGCCAGCTTGAGTCTGGATGAAGCAGAGGATGTGAGAGGATGCACTGTCTCTTTGGAAACTAACAGCAGTCCTAATTTCAGCTCCAGTTCAAAAGCCATGCTCTTTTTGGCCAATGTAGGGTTACCAATGTTATGGTCACATGTTCTTCATTTTCTGGACCACCTTCAGTAATACCAAGAAGCACAGAAATGCAAAAAGGAGCTTCTGTGGGCTAAGGTACCTAGCCCCATGGATCTGGGGTCCATTTCTCTGGTGAAGTATTTTGGTCCCATCACATTCATGTGGTTTGTGAATATATCAGTTGAGGGCAAATTGAAAGACTAAACAATTAACTCTCAGACTTCCTGATACAAGTACAATTCAGAATTGTTCATCTTGAGCCTATAGAACCAGTTCACCTTCTGGTTTCAAGTGTCGCTTTGTGTGGACTGCCTTGAGGGAGAGGAGAGAGTGCTTTGCCCATTATATGATTTCCATTGCCCTGGCAGGTAGCCCTGAGCTTGTTTCTCTGTAATTGTTCACTTATGCAACTGCTGTCATGTTGTCTGACTGAATCAGGAAGTGGTTTCGCTCTAGGCTAGACTATACCTAGTTAAGCTCCTGCTTGACCATATTGTTATATGAGGTATATGCTGTGGGTCCTTTCCTCCATGCTATAGATGCCTCGAGCTGTTTGGGATGTAAGATGTGCTTCCCAGCCCTCCAGACTGGCATTGGTTATCAGGATGAGAAGGTCTGGGGGGCATATGTGCTTTCCCTAGTGGACACTGCCCTAGGCTCACCATCAATTTAAGGAGTTAATCATTTGTGCTAAATCCTTACTTGGATCTTTCATGCATTCTGGGAAGTTTAAGATGAAGTCTTGAAGGCACTCTGGGGATGTAGAATCAACTGGATTCCCCCATACATTTCTGAATGATAAAGAACATTGAGATTCTTTCTTCTGAGGGAATGGTCTCTATTATTCCCACATTGAGGACATGAGAACTTTTGTTGGGATTAGAACTTGTAGTAAAGGATCATTTGGGATGGGGGGAAGAAGCTGAATGAAAAACAGATAGGATGGAGCCTGTAACTCAAAAGAGTATTCCTGACTCACTGATCTATTTCCCCCAGAAATGGGAGATCCTGCCCCTAGGCTTCAGCTCCTGGTGGAAACCTATGAAGTTTTTGTCATATAAAGGCTTTGGGAGTGCAGAATTCTCTCAAAATTTGGTTCTTTTCTCAAGCCAAGGCTCCACAACTAATTCCGGAAAACCTGTTGTCTCTCTGCTGGCATTTTTGTGAGGATGAAGGCCAAAAGGAATACTTCCATCTGAAAATAGGTCTCTGCTCTCTCAAGACATAGCATGGCATCAGGAGAACCTGTTCAGATTTTGTAGCATTGTCTGCCAATACCTGGTCTAACTTCTTCCAAGGAGCAGGGCTTCTATGACTCTGGATCCTGTGAATCCGAATAGCAAATATAACCTTGTTGGCATATGGCCTTGAATTTCTCAGGGTGAGGGGAGACTCCTCATCAGGGTCATAGCCTGATAATTCACCATTCTCCGTGGAGGAGGAAAAGGGGGCATGCCACCTAGAGCTTTTCACACTTTCTTCTCCTTTGTTTCCTTTAATTTTTTTTCAGCTTCCCTAGTAAGTGTAAGAATTCTGTTGCAGCTTTGATAATGAATTTTGCAGTTAACTTTGCTGAGTGCCTGAACTCAGAATACCTCCTCCTGAGCTCTCCCTTGCTGGGTCCCACTCCCCCAGGGATGTGTAACAGAAAAAGCTCTTAGACTGTCCTGGCAAAATTGAGAAGTACTTTTGAGCCCTGCTTCATATCCAGTATGCTCATGGCCCATGGACTTGGTGGGGGATGATGGGTGGGTCAGGAAAAAGAGGGAAGGAGGAGGGACTCTACAAAATTTGCCTTCCATTCCAGAAGCCTGTCCAGCTCCAAGTCCTGGGTCCTAATAGACTTATGTACAGAAGACTGAATGCAGGTTGGTCACAACTCACTGCTGAGCCACAGAGGGCAGTCTCACAAATGGAGTACTGTATGGATTGCACTTGATGCTTTTTAGGCTGGGTATGCTGAGAAGCAAGCAGGGAGGCACTGCAACTGCAGGTTTCAGGAGTTCTAACACATAGCAAAAAAAAAAAAAAAAAAGGCCTGGGAGGAGGAGGGGCTGAGAAGGAAATCACCATGTCCCCATGGTAGAAAAACTAAAAACAAGCAGGAATTGAGGGGGCATGACCAGAGAACAAAACTCCAAAACTCTGATCTAGCTCCATCATCAGCAGAGAAAGAACAGAAGCCTAGATGTCAAGAACCGTGGAGACGCTGGGCTGCAGAACAAATGGGAAAGCTTGATTATTTGCCAAGAGAAGGAAGAATTAGGCTTAAAAATCCTATGTCAAGATTGACTATCACTTACATGAGAAATGAAGAGAACCCACCCATTAGTTTAAACCAGTGGCAGCCACATCACATATATTAATTGTGCTTCAAAATAATATACAATATGAAAACAGTCAAGTATTAGCAAGCATATATGCAAGCAAGGATAATCATTTTTATGTTATTTTCTAATGACATATTAGTCAAAGAATAGAGTGGGAACACTGTATAGTATATCCTGCTGAGTCCTTTGTCACTAGATTGGCTATAGATTGAGGAAACGTTTCTTTATGAATTATTTTAAGAACTAGTCAAAAATAAAAAAAATAAAACAATTGCTCAATTTTTTTTTTTAGTTTTCAAAAGGGAATTTTTTGCTTTTATAGCATTGACATATCATCATTCATTTCCAAAATAAGAAACTTTCAAATTTGATTTTTTAAATAATTTGAATTGCTTTCTAGAGGAAAAACCTTCATGAATAAAATAAAAATCATATATTGAAACTGTTTAGATTTTTTAAAATTCAAAATTATTCATGAAAATTTTAATTTAAGTGATAAAAATAAAGCTCATTAACAATTTATAAAAATAGATTGGGGATTTGGAAATTTTTGGGAAATGGAAATTTTTCCTCAAATGAATATTTCTGACAAATTTTCATTTGAAAAATGTAAGTTGGATCTAATTATATTTAGTAACTCAAATACATGATATATAACCAACTCATTTCTACAGCATAGAGATAGTTAAGACACCAGAACAAATGTAAGTAGTTTAAGCATTTTATTAACAATGCATCCCTTTGATAAGATTATACTTCAGGAGGCTTTTAATGCCCATGGACATGAACTGTACGCACTATACAAAAAACAAACAAAAAAAAATCACACAAAAAAGATCAAGGCGGGCAAAGCCATTTTGAAACAAGCCTCTGTTTAAATTATACACAGCTCAATGAAATATTCTTACAGAAAATATATAAATACTTTTTCTTTCTATGTTACAGGTATACAATATAAATCAGATTTCAATGTCTGTTCAGTGACCTACAAACACTAGAACCTCCAAATATGTAGCAGCGTATTACTAAACAATAATAATAATAATAATAACAATGAAAAAGTAAAGAAACCACATAGGGCAGGGAGAATAAATCTTGAGATTTTAACAATCCCTTCCCTCTTCAGAAAGACTATTTTACATCATTTCTTATAATGCAGTTTTAGGGATACTGACAGCCAATATTGGAACTTTTCAATTACATCTACAAAATGTCTGCCTTTTCCCCCTAAGACATTGCATTTTGTGCTAAAACAACCTATTCAGTGGCAAAATGGCAAGTTACACTTTTTTTGGCATAAATTACATTTCTCAAATTAAATAGTGTATTTTACAAAGCAAGTCAAGCAAAATGTGCAATTTCTGCATGCTGTGGCATTGCTATCCACTTATTTTACAAAAATAGTCCAAAGAAAATCCACATTCTTTAATGAACATAAAAATCTGTTGTGAACAAAGATATCTAGGACACCAGAACATGGAGCTAACAAACAAAATGAAAACTCACCTTTTTCACTCCCTACCAAGGGGAAAATTCTAACAAGCTTTCTAACACATTCCACAAAGGTCTTTCATAAATTTAGGGTATTACTTTAAATAAGCACAGAATAGTATAAAGTGAATGTAACTGCAAAATATTACAGAACCTTTTCAGCAGTCTCCATAGTGAACCACAACTTGTTAGAACCTTCTGTGTAAGGACAGCAAGGATATGGGTAGAGGGCTACCAGAAACGCTTCCAAACTTAATCTAAACTTCTTCCATGAAGAAAGTGTCCCGGTCATGAGCATACATTCACTTTGCAATGTTACATAAATTTGCCCAAATCTAGAAAAGCAACTGTGGATTACAGTGCAGATTCAAATGGAAGCATCTGAAAATTTCACCTATCCTTACACATTATTCATTATCTAAATGTTTTAGAACTCTCTCTAGAATAATCATTTCTCTTCTTTATACTGCCATCATAGCAGTTGTTTTTGTTTAACTCCTCACCACAAATTAGATTCACATTCAAGATCACTGCATATGTTTCTAAGAATAATGATAAAATATACAAATGGTTTTTCACTGCTGCCTGATACACACTTTAAGATATACATGAATGCAACTTATTTCCGAAAGTTTCAACTCAATCCCCCAAGTCACGCCTAATGCCAAAAATCTCTAGACAAGTAAACTTTTATGTTGTAAACTATTGAATACTTATACATTTTAGTGTGTCATGAAAAAACAGAAGACATCTGTAGGTAAGGTCAAGTTAAACAGTGAAACTCTTTGATGATCACTATTCTGTTTCTTGCATATTATATGCCCAATGGTCAAAATTACTGAATGTGCACAACTAGGGATAGGTAACTGATGAACAACTGCAACTCCCCTTGAAGTTAGAAAGCTATGAGTGCTCAATACTTCTGAAAATTGGATCTCTAATCTAGATGCCTAAATATGGCGTTAAGTGTTTAATTTCTGGGACCCTCCTCTGAAAATTCTGACCTTATTGTAATATTTATTCATTAATGAGTTCTCTTTGTCAGAGCAACTGCAACTCTTGTGAGTATACCTAGAATGCAAATAATGTAACAATGCTACAGGGTTTAGCAGGTGTTCAATAGCATTACAAATATTTACGTTTGAAAAGATATAGAGTGGGCAGAGTCTGTCAGCTTCTCATGTCCCCTTCTAAAATTGGGGGGGGGAAATTAAGCAGAAGGATTTTCACTTAGGTTTAAAATAATCTGCATTTTACTATTATTTTTCTCTTTATATAAATACACCTAAATGATATTAAATGAGCAAAATAAATGCTCTTCAATTAGGAACTTTGCAAAAGAATACTTTGAAAATTCACTCAAATTCAAAATTCACAGCTTATAACTAATGCAAATGTTACAAATTCCTCCAGATCATACAGTACCCCTTCATTTGTTAATTAACATTAAAAATTAGTGTGAACTAAACATAATTCTAGAAATGCCATATCCATGAAGCTTACAGTACTGACATTACATCTGTTATGCCTATTTTATTGAAGTCTACTAACATTGATAAAGATACTTGAAAAATTAATCTTCTGCTTCCATTGAGATCACCCCTTAAGTTTTCAGCAATATTTTTAATACATTAATTTCTTGATCTAATCATTCCCCACATAATAAGAGTACTTAAATACTCAAGGTCAGAGTTCCAGAACAGACGAGTTAACAGAGTAATATTAATTTTTAAAAGTATATTGAAATTTGCTTATTTTGTGTTTATTTGGAGACTTTTCTAATGTCCTTTCTATACTGTAGATAAAAACGGTGACATTTTGTTTTTTTTAAATAAAAGTAGATAAATGGTTCACATTGTCTTAACTGCAGAAAAATAAACAGAGTTATTTGATTTAACCCCATCTAGAGTTATTAAAGCAAAGATTTCATACTCTATCCTAACTGAGGTAGTGTTTGAAACTACTGTATAAAATATGCTAATCCCATTTTTGGTAGGAATACTACATTATTTGCTTTGGAGTTTATAATCACTATTTTTTATATTGTGGTTATTTTGGTTTTACAGAAACGTGTATTTGTTAAGACCCGAAGTCCAAATAACTACTGTTGGGTAACATTTTCAAAGTTACTGAATATATTTCAGACACACATTGTACTGTTATTGGTGGTAAAAATTAAAGTGGTTTCCTTCCACTATTTCCCTCAATGAGATCTCATGAAAAAGATGAAAAACTCAGGAAACTGACTTTTACTGTGAGAGAAGCAGTTTGTAGCCCTGCAATTACTTTGTTAGGTTTTGGCATAACTCAGTGAAATGAATTCTACAAAATAATGTTAGGCAACAAGATGAAATTGCTTTGTCTCCAAAAATAAAATTTCCAATATAATCAAACATATAATGAATTTCATTATGAACTATTTTTTTTGTTATTAGCTCACAAGGCTATCTACGGCAATCTCCAATAGCAAATTAGTTAATAAGGTAACATGAGGATTATGCAATTTGGGGATAAATTTAATCTATCATAATCTAAACTACCTAATCTGACCCTTTAATTATAAAAAGGTAAAAGTGAATGGGTTAAAAAGGTATTCTACCTAATACAGCCCAGCTGAATAATTCACATATCAAAACCAAAGGGTAATCCTTTTCATAACAGGCTTTCTAATGAAGGTGGCCGTGCTACTATACATATACATTTGCATATATTTGTATTTAATTCTTGTAAAGGCTTTCAAATTTCTTTACATAAATAAAAGGTTTTTTTAGGTTGCACTTAATTTATCAACCTCACTAATAACATGATGAAGGCAGTTATTGTACCCATTATCGGTCATTGTATCAAGTAAATTGTGCAAAAGATCTAAAGAACACCAATATAAAATTAAAGTACTGCTGTTTCAAAATGTGGAAGTTAAGGCTTTTCACTACAATTATGAGCATTATCCAGTGATCAATCAGGCATATGAAAATTAAAAGAAACATTTGTTTTAGAAAAATGTTTCTTATGGAATGTGGAAATTACCTACTAGTATGTCTTTTTCTAAAAAAGCAGCAATAATCAAATGTTTACTAGGTTAGCTGATATAGTATTCACCCCATAAATTTTCATTTGAGAATAAGACCAATGTTCACAATATATGAGCATGAATACAGAAATTCCAACCACCACATGCATAACGTACAGGGAAAACCATCAAATTTCAGTCAATTTACGAAAAGAATGTTATTTTTTAAATCAGAAACTGTAGTGAAAATCCTTAACCAATTTACACAACATGACATATGTAATTGCCACAAAACTGAAGAGACTGGTAATAAAATAAGAACTCTTGCAACTATAGTAACATTAAAATAACTTAGAAGAAAACCCCAGATTTGTAGAGGCTTTTCTTTCTGAGGTTCTGACCTCTCCAATTAGTGTTACAAATGTTAAGAAAACTAACAAAGAAAGGCCAACTTTAGTCCCTTGGCGTCCATGGTTATAGTAGCCCCACTGTTGGCAATGGGATCTACTCTCATGTACCCTTACTCCTGGCGTCCAGCTGTTGATAAGCAAGGCATAGTTGACCTTATCTGGAACAGAATTTGAAGTCAACCACTTAAAAGAGGTCTCTGCATACTCTTGTATATTGTTTAACTGTCATATTAAAAATTAAATGAAAACCTGTGCAGGTGTTCAGTGCTTGTTTCTTGCATATATTGGTAATTACTATTATTAAAACTATGGTAATGAGTAACAATTCCCCAGGGCTCAGAGGGCTGGGGCAGTGATTTTTTTTTGAGAAAAGTCTTCAGTTTACTCTTCATGTACCAGTAATTTCTGGAACTGTCTAGGAGATGATGCTCCTATCTTTGCTGTCAAGTCAATCAGAAGTTGTCTGAAGCTTTCAGCAAGTCCACATATAAAGCACTGTACAAAAAAGAGGTCAGGATTCAGCTGATGTATCAATTACTGGTTGTTTTGGTGGTGTTGCTAGAACAGCCTCTGCTTCTTCATGCATCTAAGGGCCAAAGAGGATGCAGTATTAACTTACAAGTTTCTACTAGGAACATAACATATATAACAACAAAAATTGCAAGAATGTTCACTTTAGCTAGAGCAAAATGAAACCTGAATCAAGTTGATGCACTTTTTGAAGTTAATAGTATGGAGAACTGGGAAATATCTGTACTTTTTAAATAAATATTATGCATGTCTCTGTGTGTTACTCATGATGGGTTACTTACCATGGAGGGAATGCTAAACATAGGTAAGACATATGGATATTTAAATCCATCTCTCTAACTGCTTTGTACCTTCTGGCGTGTAAATCATACCTTGTTTTGAAGAAACTAATCCTGAGTAACTGCATACTCAGTGGTCAGGAAACACTTGCCAAGACTACTGGAACTTGCTAGGTATCATGGTTGGAAAACAGGGGATTTAACATGCAGACCCAATCACATAATAACTGGATCACAAGGTCCTGCCCCATGAAAAGTGGTCATGGATCCATCACTTGAAAAGATTACACAAAGGGGATGACAAAAGGGTCTCAGAAGGGGCAACCTGCCCAAGTATCATGACAAAAATCTTCTACTTACTTGTAAAAATTGTACATCTTGAAATAGCTCTTGAATGAACCTTCGAGATGGTAGTCGAAACGTGCAGTGTGCTAGCAAGTAGGACACCTCAGAGTAAAGGCATATGTCATCAAATGCTTGTGGGAATTTCTCTTTAATGCTAATTATTTAGGAAAAGAAATCAATTTTAATACAATCTCACATGTATCCAGGATAATTTTTTTTTTTAAACTATTCCGCTAAATGTTGGTCATAACGGTTAACAAAACTTATCTTTCCAGTGACAAAAGTTGAGCATTTTGAATTTGACATGGTAAAACAATCAACACATGTAAGAAGAGAAGCATCTAATCCAATGGTCTACATGGATTATTATACTCTTTGGGCACAAGCACTTCTCAACATGTTACATTAGCTAATATTTTGTATCCAACCAGAGAAAATTAAATTAAGTTCTATACAAGCATACAAATAAAAATCTCAAATTGAAAGCACCATTCAAGTCCTCTGGCTAGATTTTATTTTACAGTGAACCAACAGCACAGCATAGTAGTTTATAACCAAACTAAAGATATAAGCATGTCACTGAGTAGTCATCCAACCGATAAACCTAGTTTATTGGTTATTTTGAGTTGATTACTTGCATTTCTATCCCCCTCCCCCTCCTCCCTGAGGCAGTGGGGGGAGGGGAGAAGCAGAAGCTGGTGTTGGGGGGAGCTAGTTTAAAAGCCAGTTCCCCCCAGCACTGTCTCCACGGTACTGCCTACTCCCCCTCCCCCACTGTGCTGCTGCCTCTATTGGGGGCAGGAGGAAGGGCAGGGGAGGCTGTCGCAAGCACCTCTGTGGACAGGAGCTGCTGGACTCAATGCGAGCCAGGACTGAGCAACCCCTGCTATGGCTCTACATTTTAAATGTAGTAAGAGCCAGGTGGGCAGGCATCCAGGAGCTGGGACTGAGTGCCTTCCCTAATCGACTAACCGTGTTGTCAATAAAAATTGTATCGACTACAGGATTAGTGAAATACCTGCTTCTTAACATCCCTAAAACATACAGAACGGTATATAATTAAAAACAGGCACTCATTGAAAGTAGGGAAGCATTAAGAAAATTCATACAATAAGGACTTTAAACACTCAAACTTTTAAAAAATATACACAATGACTGCATTTCACTATTAAAGGATGATTATGAAAAAAATGAGAAAACAAAGATTAATTGAAGGTTTAATAATAAATGGCAAATCATTAAAGTCTGCCATCCTTCCATCTGTCCTTAACTCCCACTAGTATGCAAAAGCATGAGTAGAGTTCCTATAAAACTGTATCTAAACAAATGTGTACAATGCTTATTTCAATAAAGCCAAAACTGAGCCCTAATTGAACGCTTAATTGAGATATTATGCCAACCCAACTCTACGGCCTCAGGATGAAATCAGTTTTGATGTTTTATAAAGCCAGGAGAAAAATATGAAAAAGGTATTACAATTATGATTTTACAAGATAACTACACTGAATGTAGGTAAAACTACAGTTTGAAGGTCAAGTCATCTGATGAAGTGGGTTTTACCCACGAAAGCTCATGATTCTCTCTATATTTGTTGTTAGTCTCTAAGGTGCCATAGGACTACACATCGTTTTGAAAGTTACAGACTAACACAGCTACCCCTCAGATAGTTTACTTACGTTAGGAGTCCAGTTTCATGACCTTTTGTTCCTACTGAACTACTCAAATTGATTACTAAGCGTAAGACTTCTTTTCGCAGCAGTATTCGGCACACTGGTGTATCATCTGGGATTGACTTTACTCCTTAAGAAAATAAATTCCACCATATGAATTTCAATCAGGACACTTTCATTGTGTGAAATGAGAATGTTATGTACTTTATGTCTGGGCCTTCCTAATTCACAAAAGTTGCTGCGTTTTGTGAATTAACAAAAACACACACAAGCTACAAAATGCAAAAACAACACCATGATAAAATAAATGAACAAAGTATATTTAAACAAAATAGTAATTTAGTTTTAACTAGTTAGTCTACAGCTTCCTAAGTACACTAGTAAATACTGTGTAGTATTTTTTACAACAACAATGTCTTAAAGGCACAACATTCAACTACATTTCAGTTCCTGCTGTGACACTGGCAGACCAGGTACCAGCTCTTACCAAGCTCTGAAATTCATAGCCAGTCTGTTACATCTCTCTGTTAGTAGGAATAAAATGGGTATTGGACTTAACAAAACATTTAGTCTTTATGAAAAACTTAAATACCTTATATAATTGATCTGGGGTAAATGACTGGTATCTTTGGACTGGAAGTAATCTGTAACCACTGGTGCACAGCAACCAGCTATTACTAAATCTGGCTTGGTGGGGAGGCAAAATAGACAGGAATGCACAAGTGGACTATGTGACTCTAGGCATGGGCAGGGATTATCTTCCCAAACCTGCAGCCTGGCCTCGCCGACACTCAACCCTCAGAACATCTGCTGTAGGCATTCTGGGGAAGGAGCATAGTTGCCCCCAGCACCTGCACTCCCCGTGCTCAGGCGGCTGAATCCATGCACCCTTCTCCCTCCCCATGCTCTTGAGACGGGGAGGTTGGGGACATGTGCCCTCCTTGTGCTACAAGGACCAGGGACATATGGCCTCCTCGCGCTCCAGGGGCCAGGAAGGCTGGGGACATGCACCCTTCCTTTGCTCCGGGATCTGGGGAGGCTGGGGACACATGCCTTCCCCATGCTCTGGAGAGGCTGGTGACACGTATGTCCATCTGCCCTTCCTCCCCTCCCTGTGGTGGTGGGTGGCAGGGCCTCAGCCAAAGGGGCAGAGCTGAGGGTGGGTGCTTGCCTTCCCCACCCCTATCTCCGCAGACTGTCCATGACTCTATGAGTTCTCATTTGTTACTGGGTTGGTGAATTTCAATTACAGAATACACAACTATTTTGGGGTCTCTGTTCTGGTGCTTGACAATTTGCCCTGAGGTTGGCATTCATGATTGTGAACCACTCTAAAAATGATACCTGCCACTTCACTTTTGTTCAGAATTGGGTGGGAAATCTGCCTTTAAATTTGTTTGGAATAGCAATGTTCTTTCTACCTTTCCGTAAAGTAATGATTACATTGAAAGAATAAATGTTTTCCTAATATTTTAAAGGAAATGCAAATGATAGAAAAGCTCACCATTTATCAGTTTATAACTGTTTAAATATAGTCCTCAAACCTATTATAAAGTTCCAAAATATGGAATAGAATGTTTTAAAGAGTTATATATAAAATTGTGAAGAGAATTTTCAGTCTACTAACACAAGGCTGGAAAAATAAGATGATTAAATCTGATTTAAATTGAGGCACAGAGAAGTTTAACTAGCTTGCCAAAAGGCCACAATGAGTAAATGGTAGAGCCAAGAATAAAATTCTGCTTTCCTGACAGACAGTTTTGGTGGCCTATTCATGCTTCTTTTCTGATAATGACAGAGAAGCACCTAAATTATGTATAAAAAAACACTGCTGCTCTATTACAGTATATGAAAACAAAACTATCTTTTGCAATATTTAAGTATATGAAATAAAATACATTAACATTAAATTAATACTTTCCTAATACTGGCAAAGTTTCATGCTTACCTAGTACAAGATCTGTACTCTTGGTACTACTAGCTGAACCATGGGATACGGCATCACTACATCCTGAAATCCCAGAAAACTTAGAGGAATGAGAAACCACATCTAAGTGATTATGTATGGTCTGCCCACACCAATCAGAATATGGAATGTCAGGAAAGTCTGAAAAATAAATATGATCTATTTCAGTAAAAAAATTGAGAACATACAAGAATGCATCTGAAGAGAGAAGACGACAAATTGCAATGTTTAGTCTACAAGATGTTGATGCATCAGCAAAGGTAATTGCCAGCAAACAATCTGATACAATTTGATACAATCTTTTTAAAACAGATGTTGAACAATGGGCTAAAATGTACCCAACACTTCTGAAGCTATCTGACATTTTTCTTAGAGCATCTATATGTCTGAGCATCAGAATTTGCTGAAATGAAAATAAATCACTTTTGCTTCTCTTCTCTAGAAATTCACGGAGGA
The DNA here is from genome assembly GCF_052426305.1 of Pelodiscus sinensis. Taxonomy (NCBI): domain Eukaryota; kingdom Metazoa; phylum Chordata; order Testudines; family Trionychidae; genus Pelodiscus; species Pelodiscus sinensis. The sequence continues at coordinate 105,198,585 of NC_143057.1, read as the reverse complement.
TAGGCCCACTAATGGCTATTAGCCAGGATGGGCAGAAATGGTGTCCCCTAGCCTCTGTTTGTCAGAAGCTGGGAATGGGCAATACGGGTGGCGCCAGTTGACGATGACCTATTCTATTCATTCCCTCCTGGGGCATCTGGCATTGGCCACTGTTGGAAGAGAGGATACTGGGCTAAGATGGACTTTGGTCTGACCCAATATGGCCATTCTTATGTTCCTATTCTACTCCAAACCAGAAGTAATCAGAGAAGAAAGAAAACAAAATACCCTTCTGTTCACTGCATCTCTTTTCAGAGACTCTCCAAGCAAGGTCTGATTATTTTCACTTTAATATACATATTGTGTGGCAGGAAAAAAAAAGGTTGTTTTTTTGCAGTTGGTTTGGAAGTGGGTCTCAGTTTTCTGCATACTGATTTATGTGCAGCCTTGAATTAGGTTTCAAATTTTCACAGTTTAAATAATTGTCTTCTTTGGTGAACTTTTTTTTAAAAATTGGAAAAGGTATGTATGCACACAGTTACATCAACACCAACAGAAGTAATAGAAAATTGGGAAATTACAGTCCAGAAATATCATTGTTGATTGCATAAGATAGTACTAAAACGAACCTCTACAAAGACAGATGAGCCATTAAAAAGGATGCATCATTTTGTTCATCTTCACAACAGACTACAGGCAGTCCCCGGGTTACGTACAAAATAGGGACTATAGGTTTGTTCTTAAGCTGAATTTGTGTAAGTCGGAACTGGCTCCAGATTCAGCCGCTGCTGCTGAAACTGACCAGGGGCTGACTACAGGAAGCTGGAGGCAGAATTGCTTTGCCCCCAGCTTCCTGGAATCAGCCACTGATCAGTTTCAACAGCGGCTGAATCTCGAGCCTGGGACAGAAAAGCTGGGCTGCCAGGTAGGTCCCTGCAGGACCAACCCCGGCAGCACCCCAGCTGCTCTACCCCAGGGTCCACAACAAAAGCCTGGTCTGCTGGGGGGGGGGGGGGGGGGGGAGGGGGACACTAGCTGCACCCCCCCCTCCCAGCAGACCAGGGACACAGGGAGCAAAGCCGCAGCGGCGGCGGGGTGCCGCGCCTCTGAGGCTTTGCTCTGGCTCTGTCTCCAGCAGACCAGGGACACCCGGAGCAAAGCAGGGGAGGCGGAGGGGTCCCGCGCCTCTGAGGCTTTGCCACAGCAAAGCCTCAGAGGCGCGGGACCCCGCCGCCACTGCGGCTTTGCTCCCAGTGCCTCTGGTCTGCTGGGGACCGTCTCCAGCAGACCAGGGACACCGGGAGCAAAGCCGCAGCGGCGGCAGAGTCCCGCGCCTCCCCGGCTTTGCCAGAGCAAAGCCTCAGAGGCACGGGACCCCTCCGCCTCCCCGGCTTTGCTCCAGGTGTCCCTGGTCTGCTGGAGACGGTCCCCAGCAGACCAGGGGCACCCGGAGCAGCTTTTCTCGCCCCGGAGGTCGAGGTGGCGGGACCGCTGCGCTCTGGGCGGTCCCGCTGCCTGCGAACTCCGGGGTGAGAAAGCCCCGTTCGTAAGTGCGGATCCGACATAAGTCAGATCCGCGTAACTCGGGGACTGCTTGTACATAATTATTTTTATTCAGCATTGTTATAAATCCCAATGTAGCATGAATAAAAGCAGACAGTAATGAATGCAAACTAACCTGTATGACTATATGCAGAGTTCACTCTGTTATTTTGCTGGTATCCCAGTAACTGGATACAGACACAATAAAGGCAATTATCATCCGTGTGTTCCTGTAACCCAGTGTCTTCTGTGTTTTCTAAAAACTGAGAAGCATCTGAACGACTTGTGTTCATTATCTCTGTGAGGCTAATCTGCTGTCTAAGCATTTGGAAGGGGCTTCTGACAACATCAGTAGACCCAGATGAATGGCCTGTAGACATACAATTAGAAATCAGAAAAAACAAGAACATCGAAGAAAATTAAGATTATATTCTTTTAATTAAAATTCTTTTTAAACTGACCAAAACCAAACATTTTTAGTTAGAACGTTGTATGTCTCCAAGAAGTTATTAGGATTAAAACTTTGATTTCTGTTCTGTAATAAATCTCACTAAATCCCATACAACATCAATTTCTTTATGAACAAGACAGTCAAAATATTGGAAAATTAAAATACAGGATGTGCCTTCCCTAAACTGGAACTCCCAGGCCTAGCAACATCTGTGGTCCAGCACCAACCACAGATGTTCCTAGACCACAAAACCCAGGAACAGGGAGGTCTGACAGCAGGGTAGGAGAACAGTAGGGAGCACCAGTGACTCAGCCAGGAGCCCCAGTGTGTGTGTGGGGGGGGGGGGGGAAAGGAAGAGGGGTAACGGGTGGCACAGAGGGGAGTTCTGGCTCCAGGAGTGGCCGTGGAGTTCGAGCGCTAGCAGCGGCTGGGGATCTCTGGCCCCAGCTCTAGGTTCAGAGCCAGATGCCTCTGTCCAGCCCAAGCCACGGAGCAAAGAGGCTATAGAGCTCTGTTCCGGCTACAGAGCTACGGACATGGTGCTCCGGCCCTGGCAGCAGAGAGGCCAGAGGCATCTAGGGAGCCCCGGGGGCTAAAGCAGCAGCAAGTGCAGGCTGGAGCCCTATCCCAGTGGCAGCCTGCGTCAGGAGAGGATGGACCTCCCCTGGTTCAGCAAATCCCCTTGTTCAGGATCAGTCAGGTCCCAAGGGTGCCGGACAAGCGAGTGTCCAAGCTGCACATCCATTCATTCAATTCTACATTCAAACTGAAAAAATATGCAGTGTCAACAAAGAATCTATTTCAACATTAGTAATGAAAAAATATACAGAATAAATACTGAATCCCTTTCAAAATAAAAGAATGATATTTTGGTATAAATTCAACATACAAAACAGAAGCAGGTATTTGGCTCCTCTATAGTAGGTGGAGATGCTATATTAGTAGGAAATCACAAGCCGATGGCTTAGTAGATCAATACTACCTGAAAATACACATATAATCAGAATACACTATGAGGCAGTGGTTGAAATATGCTTATGGCAAGCAGCTCAGGTTACCAAGCAGGCAAAAAAGACCAGTTAGAGGTAAATGGGAATCTAACCAGTCTTCCAGGTTACAATGAGCAACAATTGGAGAAGACACTATCAATGGTGAGAAAATGTCTGCCCTGATTTAGTTAGTTTGCTTTCTCTAAACCATCCATGATCAATTGTTTCTCATTTGGGATTTAATTCATTTCCCTGGTCTGTGATCTTGCATGTACGCTTGCTTTCCTGCTTCCAAGCAAGACCAGGATACCTTGCAAGCAATATCTGATAAGGGATTGATGTCCTGAAAAATCTAAATTCAGTCCCCAAAACTAAACAGGTAATACATTTTTCAAGAAGGGTAAGAAAAAAAACAGGCTAAAGTCACAGTAATTAAACAAATAGCATTTAAAAGAAAAAAAACAATTACCTCCTACATCAGCAGTAAAGACTCTAGTTCCACGGTCATCAAATGGAGGTATGGTTTTCTTTTGGAAATAAGGAGTCTCTTTAACCTGAAATATTTTAAATCAAAGTTATGCGGAAGGATTTCAAGAAAGTTAATAAATGACCTTTGAGCTAATATACAGAAAAATTATTTTAATGAAAAGCTGGAAACTGAAGTTTATAAATCAAGATAATCACAATTAGTTACATTTTTGACATTTACAGCTAATATGTAAAGTGCACACAATAACCTGCCCATACCATTTGCTGCACCTACAAATATTTCTGCAGTATCCAAGATGCTTTAAATACAGATCTATGTTCATTGTAGTTTAAGATATAAGTTAGGGCTTGATTACATAGAGAAGTTAGTGTGCAGCAAGCCCAGAAAGTGCCCATTTAGGGAATCAACGTGGAGTATCATCTCCATGCTAACAGCTACTATTGCAGATTTTTTCCACCACATAGACAAGCCCTTAAATATGGCAAAACAATTAATGGTAGAAGATGAAAAGAAATATCGGAAGGAGAATTACAATAGTGAAGATCAAGAAATAAAATACTATATGTAGTTTCATATCTTATTAGTTCTTTGTTCTTTTCTCTATTGTGTACATAACTTTTAGATGCTATATATTAATATATGATAAATTCAACGGAACAAAATTTTATAACAGATTTTGTATTGGAAGTCTAACCAAAAGGACTCCTAATCAGGAATTTGAAGAAGGAATAAAACTGCATGTAACAGGATCAGAAGATATTCCATGCTCCCTTAGGAATAGCTAGATGTACTGAGCTAGAAGTCAGGACAGGAAAAGGAGAACTAGGAACAGGCAGTGGTATCTGCAGCCATGAAGAGGAGCATAAGTGAGTTTGAATATGATGCAAAATGATCAGAAAAATGTGCAGAAATGTAAAGAATGAGGGACATGCAAGGAAAGCATAGAATCATAGAATAATAGGACTGGAAGGGACCTCAAGAGGTCATCGAGTCCAGCCCCCCGCCCTCAAGGCAGGACCAAGCTCTGTCTACACCATCCCTGAGAGATGTCTATCTAACCTGTTCTTAAATATCTCCAGAGAGGGAGATTCCACCACCACCCTTGGCAATTTATTCCAATATTTGACCACCCTGAAAGTTAGGAATTTTTTCCTAATGTCCAATCTAAACCTCCCCTGCTGCACTTTTAGCCCATTACTCCTTGTCCTGTCCTCAGAAACCAAGAGGAACAAATTTTCTCCTTCCTCCTTGTGACACCCTATTAGATATTTAAAAACCGCTATCATGTCCCCCCTTAATCTTCTTTTTTCCAAATTAAACAAGCCCAGTTCATGAAGCCTGGCTTCATAGGTCATGTTCTCTAGACCTTTAATCATTCTTGTCGCTCTTCTATGTACCCTTTCCAATTTCTCCACATCTTTCTTGAAATGTGGCGCCCAGAACTGGACACAGTACTCCAGCTGAGGCCTAACTAGTGCAGAGTAGAGCGGTAGAATGACTTCACGAGTTTTGCTTACAACACACCTGTTGATACAACCTAGAATCATATTTGCTTTTTTTGCCACAGCATCACACTGTTGACTCATATTCAACTTGTGGTCCACTATGACCCCTAGATCCCTTTCCGCCATGCTCCTTCCTAGACAGTCGCTTCCCATCTTGTATGTATGGAACTGATTGTTCCTTCCTAAGTGGAGCACTTTGCATTTCTCTTTATTAAACCTCATCCTGTTTACCTCTGACCATTTCTCTAACTTGCTAAGGTCATTTTGAATTATGTCCCTATCCTCCAAAGATGTTGCAACCCCACCCAGTTTGGTATCATCTGCAAACTTAATAAGTGTACTCTCTATCCCAATATCTACATCATTGATGAAGATATTGAACAGTGCGGGTCCCAAAACAGACCCTTGCGGAACTCCACTTGTTATCCCTTTCCAGCAGGATTTAGCACAGTTAACAACAACTCTCTGACTACGGTTATCCAGCCAATTATGCACCCACCTTATCGTGGCCCTATCTAAGTTATATTTGCCTAGTTTATCAATAAGAATATCATGTGAGACCGTATCAAATGACTTACTACAGTCTAGATATATGACATCCACCGCTTCTCCCTTATCCACAAGGCTCGTTATCCTATCAAAGAAAGCTATCAGATTAGTTTGGCATGACTTGTTCTTCACAAACCCATGCTGGCTATTCCCTATCACTTTATTACCTTCCAAGTGTTTGCATATGATTTCCTTAATTACCTGCTCCATTATCTTCCCTGGGACAGACGTTAAACTGACCGGTCTGTAGTTTCCTGGGTTGTTCTTATTCCCCTTTTTATAGATGGGCACAATATTTGCCCTTTTCCAGTCTTCTGGAATCTCCCCTGTCTGCCATGATTTTTCAAAGATCATAGCTAAAGGCTCAGATACCTCCCCTATCAGCTCCTTGAGTATCCTGGGATGCATTTCATCAGGACCTGGTGACTTGCTGACATCTAACTTTCCTAAGTGATTTTTAACTTGTTCTTTGTGTATCCTATCTTCTAAACTTACCCTCTCTCTGCTTGTGTTCACTACGTTAGGCACACCTCCAGACTTCTCGGTGAAGACCAAAACAAAGAAGTCATTGAGCATCTCCGCCATTTCCAAGTTTCCTGTTTGCTTCTCCCTCCTCATAAGCAGTGGGCCTACTCTGTCCTTGGTCTTCCTCTTGCTTTTAATGTATTTATAAAAGGTCTTCTTGTTTCCCTTTATGCCTGTAGCTAGTTTGATCTCATTTTGTGCCTTTGCCTTTCTAATCTTGCCCCTGCATTCCCGTGTTGCTTGCCTATATTCATCCTTTGTTAGTTGTCCTAGTTTCCATTTTTTATATGACTCCTTTTTTATTTTGAGATCATGCAAGATCTCCTTGTTAAGCCAAGCTGGTCTTTTGCCATATTTTCTATCTTTCCTACACAGCGGAATTGTTTGCTTTTGGGCCCTTAACAACGTCCCTTTGAAATACTTCCAACTCTCCTCAGTTGTTTTTCCCTTCAGTCTTGCTTCCCATGGGACCTTACCTACAAGTTCTCTGAGCTTATCAAAATCTGCCTTCCTGAAATCCATTACCTCAATTGTGCTGGTCTCCCTTCTACCTTTCCTTAAGATCATGAACTCTATTATTTCAGGATCACTGTCCCCTATACTGTCTTCCACTTTCAAGTTCTCAACTAGTTCCTCCCTATTTGTTAAAACCAAATCCAGAACAGCTTCTCTTCTGGTAGCTTTTTCAACCTTCTGAAACAGAAAGTTGTCTCCAATGCAATCCAGAAACTTATTGGATAGTCTGTGCCCCGCTGTGTTAGTTTCCCAACATATGTCTGGATAGTTGAAGTCCCCCATCACCACCAAATCTTGGGCTTTGGATAGTTTTGTTAATTGTTTAAAAAAGGCCTCATCCACCTCTTCCACCTGGCTAGGTGGCCTGTAGTAGACTCCTAGCATGATATCACCCTCGTTTTTTACCCCTTTTAGCTTAACCCAGAGACTCTCTACACAGCTATCTCCTACGTTCATCTCCACTTCAGTCCAAGTGTGTACATTTTTAATATACAAGGCAACCCCCCTCTCTTTTTTCCCTGTCTGTCCTTCCTGAGCAAGCCGTACCCTTCCATACCAACATTCCAATCATGCGTCCCATCCCACCAGGTTTCTGTAATACCAACGATATCATAGTTGTATTTATTGGTTAGCAATTCCAGTTCTTCCTGCTTATTACCCATACTTCTCGCATTTGTATATAGGCATCTAAGATACTGATTTGATCTTGTCTCCCTGTTGTGCCCTGACCCTTCTTTCTCCTTGCCATTATAGGCATGGAGAGGGAAGCATGCTGGAGAGGGAAGTAATACAGCCACGGCATCAACCAGGTTTATATCACTAGTGGTGTAAAAGACAGATCACAATTTGAAGATAAATTATTCATTATTTATTGAACAGTAGCACTTACAGAACTTTATCAGAATAAGGGCCTCATCATGCTAGATGCTGTACAAATAGTATGAAAGAACTGGAAGAATTTATCAAGTCTGGATGTATGCACTGAAGAGTGCAGTAAAAAAAATTACATCAAATTTGTGAAGCAGGTAACAGGAAAGTTTTCCTCGATGCACAGAAATTGACAGAAATGAGGAAGATGACATATATGTTACAATCTGTAGAGTTATTTAGGTATGGGTAGAGAAAATTGCAGAATGTTAGAAGTGGGATATAACAGTAGACTTGAGAATCATTGGCAGAAAGATGGCAGATCTCAAGAGAAAAAGCTTACCCAGGAAAAAGATGAAATACAAGGAGAGGGCCCAGACAGAATCTAAAACACCACCACCAAAGAGGTGAAGCTAATGAGGAAAATGTTTATGATGGCGAGTATGATGAAAAGCACAGAAACAGTGAAGTGAATGGTAAAACAGGAGGAAGTGATATCTATCAGTAGATCAAGAAAGACAAAAACATGGAAGAGCTTCTTCAAATTGCCAATTAGTGAAATTAAGAAGAGAAGAAAAGAGATTACAGAGAATCTACAAAGGGTTAGAGAAGAGAAAAACAGGATAGAAAGCAAAGAAAAGAAGATAAGAGAAATGAAACAGTTGTTATTTCACGAAGGGAATGCCCTGAGGATTTCATGAGGGAAGATCAAGAGCAGATGGGGTGAGGTAAAAAAATGTTAATCAGTTACACAGTATAAAACATTGACAAGAAGAAGTCCTATTGTGAAGATGCACAAAAGCCTCTAGAACAGTGGTGGGCAAAAGGGCCTCCATGGGATGGATCCAGCCCACCAAGTGGATTGATCCAGCTTGTCATGGCCCTGCCACTTCCCTATACCCAGGCCTATTAAGGTCTGGGGGCGGGGGGAAGCGCATGAAGTTTCCTCTGTCCTGCCAGGATCGTGCGGTGCTTAGAATCACCACATGCTCCTGGTAGGATAGGAGGAGACTTTGTACACTCCCCTGCCCCCAAGCCCTGATTAGCATGGGGGCAGAAGGGGGAGTCCATGTTTTTGTCTTTCTTGATCTACTGATAGATATCACTTCCTCCTGTTTTACCATTCACTTCACTGTTTCTGTGCTTTTCATCATTTAGGACTGTATTTAGGACTATAATAGAGTTTAAAGAGAAGCTAGATAATTTCATGGAGGTTAGGTCCATAACAGGCTATTAGCCAGGGGATAAAATGGTGTCCTTGGCCTCTGTTTGTCAGAGTCTGGAGAGGGATGGCAGGAGACAAATCACTTGATCATTGTCTTCGGTCCACCCTCTCTGGGGCACCTGGTGCTGGCCACTGTCAGTTTACTGGATACTGGGCTAGATGGACCTTTGGTCTGACCCAGTACGGCCGTTCTTATGTTCTCCCACCACCAAGGGCATGGAACCTCTGGGGTTGGGGGGAAAAAGGCGCTCCCCCACCCCCCAGTCTAATCATGGTCTGTGGGTGGGGAAGCAGGGACGTATCTTGGCCCCACCCCTTCCGGAGTGGGCTGGGGCCACTTCAAAAATTTCTGAAGCGGCCCCTGCCAAAAAATTATTGCCCACCCCTGCTCTAGAAGCATAGGTTTTTCTATTTTAAGTCAATATATTTTTGTCTAAGAAATGCTAATTTAAATGAAAAACACTTCCAAAAACATAATCACCACAACTAATTGGAACTTTTCCTATAAATAACTAAAGTGGGAAAGCGTCCCCATTTCAGAAATCTGTGGAACTCAGAAATTTCTGTATACTGCAATTCCAACATGTCCATATCTCCTGGATTGAGGTAGATGAGAATTTTACACATCTTAAAAGAACACTAAATTAGTGGGGGGGGAAATGCTATTACTCATGAAAACACAAACTCATTTTTATTATACATCAGTTAAATACATTACTGTGTACATACCTGAAATATTTCATTGATATCCACTGGGAGAGCAAGACCAATGTAATCATCAGTGCTACCATACGTAGCATTGGACACCATGGACCGAACAGAAGAGGAACGCTGCAGTGTGTTTTGGTTAATAGGGCTTAATAAATCTTCTTTATCTAGCGAAGCATAGCTTAAAGCTTTCATGAACCTGTAATATCATTAAAAGAGCAAATGACAAACTTCTGAAAACCACTCCTTTTTAAATTCTTCTTCTATAGGTGAGGGTTGTTAGCACCCTTACTAAAGTTGCCCAACCCATCTCAATGTAAGAGACCCTGTTTCCAGTTACTTACGACTTAGCCAAATTTAACTTTAAATTTTCTACACCTGGCTGAAATTTCTTTTTGAAAATTTCAGTCAAAATAGTTGGTCTATTTCTAAGTGCAAGGTCAAGGGAAATATACATTTTACCTATGTTAAAAAAAAGTCTGACAACCTTTATTTTGATAAGTAGCACACATGCACACACACACCCTTCTCCCCACTGCCATGCTTTGAGGAAAGCACTTGAAATTTGGCAAGGGGTGGCTTCTTATGCCAAGAATGTGAGTTTGATATATGACTAAATTTGGCCACATTACCAGCCTTTGAAAAAAAAAATCCCTGCTATTGAGTGGCTCTGTGTCGAGGAAAAAGAACCCTGAACTTGAATGCAGAGGGGATAAGATATGTATCCAAAAATGAAGGGGGGAAGAAATGGGGACAAGGAAGCTGGACTGAGGGGAGGAGAGGGAAATTAAGACAGGGAAGTCTGAAATCAACTATTCAAAAAACAGGGACTGAAAGCCACTGAGGTAGGAGAAAAGAATGGAGATAGATATGCTAACAAGCCAGACAGAGTGCAGGGGGAAAACTGATCCTGGCAGGTAAACACCACAGGAACTGGAGGTGAGGGGCACAATGAGAAGAGATGAAACAATGTGGGTATTAGGGCTGGGAGTCAGTGGTGATGGTAAATGCAGAAGGTGGGACTGGGCAAGTGGGTAAGAGGTCAGATGAGGAGCCAACTAGCGGAGAATGAGACTGGCTGATCTGTGGGATGAGAGTTCTGAGGAATGGAAAATAGGAGTGTCTATGGAAGAAGAATAGGACTGGGAGGTGTAAAGTATGGTGGGGAGCATACGAAAAGCAGTTGGAAGGGATGGGCCAGAAGGTCATGCTTTGGGCAATGGCAAGAGTCACTAGAATGCTTCCCCTACAGATCCTGGAAGGAGAACCCAAGATGCTGGAGCCTTCCCAATCCTCTCCTGTCAGTATAAACTGGCAAAGTGTCTCTCTCATTCCCTTTTAGTACTTATCTACATAAAGGACAAACTACTAATCTACTGATCAATTAAATTTGCCAAAATCTTAAGTCTACCAATGACCTACATAGGTGTCATTATGATGTTGCATAATGAGATTTCTTCCCCCTTCCTCCCACCTGCTCGCTTTTTAAAAAACATAGGAAATAAAATGCAAAAACTATGTTAAAGAATACTGTCTGACAAGTCAAGCACTCAAATATCAGGAACTATGACAATAAAGATTACCTGCACAACCTTAATTTGATCCCTTTGTGTGTATACTTGATAATCTTTAATCACATGATAAAATATTACTTTTTCTACAGGACACCTTTCAGTTTACAGAATGGACCTAACTATGAATGAATCAGCATTGTGTAGTGAAGACGACAATCTGTAGGACCACTGCTTCATCTGCTGGTCTAATGGTCAAAGAAAGTAAATGCTAGCCTGTGTGATGCTAAGAAAATTGCTAATTGTATGTTCCTCATTTTCTATATGCACGATTTGAGATCCAGACCTAAGTCTGTTTAAGTTATAAATATCTGTAGCCGCAACTAAAATCTTGCGGGCTAGGGAAAGATTGCTTTGAACATAAAATGCTATATAATGCTAAGTTTTTTGAAAAATCAAGTTCCTAGTATATCAAATTGGACACTTAAAATTGGTGGGGCTTTTTTACCTCAGTTCCTCATCTTTAAAATGGGCATGACAGTGCTCCCACATGTCACAGAGATGATGTGAAAATAAAATACTAATGTTTGTGAAGTAACTCATATACTAGAGTGACAAATGTCATGGAAAAGCCCATCAAAAATTAATAATTCTGTATTCACAGCAGAATTTGAAGAACAGTTTCTCAAAAATAAAATATTCAAGAGCTGTGATTAATTGAGATCTGTTCTTTTACGCATGGTATGGGATCGGTATTGTAGAAATATAGTATGTCATCATGCGATTAAAGATATCATAATGCATAACACAATAAAAACTCTACAGCCAAGCTTGATTCTGGAATTTCCTAACTTAAGTACTTGACTGCAACCTTCATGTTTTGAACACAGTTTATAGGCAATAATTCATGTATTTTTCACATACTCTTGACAGTTTAATGGATTTATGCTAAGGTGAACAGAAATTATTAATGTCTGTCCATGTATTACTCAAGACATATTGTTTAAATGGCTAAACTCAATTACAGAGTAATGAGGCCCTTGATATCGTATTCTGGTAAGTATCTCTGCATATCAGAACTAATTAGAGTAGCAACTGATGTGCACACAAAAAATGATGCCATTAATCCAGACCTAGACAACTACTTATTTCAATCAGCAAATGGCACAAAACAGCCATACTACTTTCAATATTTTAATGCTACATATTTGCCACTATTTTCCTCCTTTCCAACTTCAGAGTTAGGAATTTAATATTAAACCTATGAAGTTGGGTTTTTTCCCCCAAGAAATACCAGAAGAAAACGCATAGTATAGGTAAAGAGTGAGGATATTTTTACAAGACCTAGTCAACAGGTGTGAGCTTATGTAATGATTTGAGGCAAGATGCTTAGTAACCATAACTTAAATAGAAATGAGGGCACTAAGTATTTCTCACATTACATTTGACGAAAAAAGGACCACATCCGATCACAAGATCAAAATCTTCACAAATGCACCTAAATTTGGAACATACAAGAAATCCAAATATGTTCTATTTCACGTTACTGCTTCTTGGGAAAGCAATGTGCAACAGAGGCAGGGATGAGAATTATTCATAGTGGACAAAGTAACAGATGCCTGCTCTCTGCAGCAGCCAGGAGCTTCAGACAAGAACCTACCATGATAATCTCTTCCCTTTCTGTCACATCAACCAGGATGCTGGGGGAAATGTGTGTGTAAAGGTGTGTGTTGGGAGGAGATATGGGAGATGGACAACAGAGCTAGAAAACTACTTCCTGACAGGAACAGTCTTCAAATGTGAGACAACAGTAGTCAAAGACTGATAAAAAAGGAAACAGAATCGAGGAACAGTGACCTGATAAATGGGGGAAGAGTGCTAGGACTTCAGAAGTTAGTTATTTACACTTATCAAATGCAAGACAGTCAATGTCATGAGACAAGTATGTTATATAATGGCCTAATCAGTGCTACAAAATGTTTATAATCATACTCTAACAAAAAGGAGACACTGACTTTCTCTAAAAACGAGTCCCATGGCTGAAATTCTAGACCCAGGAAGTCAATGACAAAATTTGTATCAACTTCAGTGGGGCCCTGTGCTGGACTTAAACCACCATCCTGGAACAGGTCTAAAACAGAAGTACTCTCAGTTTAAAACTTCAGTAAGAGATACAGGGGAAACTCAAGAAAACACTGTTTGCACTCATTCCATGAACACAGGGAAATAAGTTACAATAATAATGATTCAGACTGAAGTAATATACTTCATTAAAAAGCCTACCACAAAAGTCAAAAGGGAAGAAACACCAAGATAAATAAGAAAATTATTGCTCTGGACTGTGATTGGTCTACCTGGCAGTGAGAAACTGATGACAGTAATATATAGGTACTGGGCCTTTTTATAACAGCAATTAGGAAGTTCAGATCCTTAATTCATTAATAATTCCCTTAATATATTTGTCCTGCTTCCAATGGAATTCCAGATCTTTAGGTACTGACTGTTACCTATCATTAGCAAAAAACTGTAAAAATAATTTACATGACAAATAAAACATTATTTAACTATGCTTGTGAAATAATATATTAGCATGGATCTTTCTTACCTACTTGGCGTCAGCCGAGAATCCAAGCTCCCAGACTTCATGGTAATAGTGTCAGTAAACAGCACATCCTTTGCTGGTGATGCAAGGGCTTCTGAATGAGATAGTGAAGGATGCATCCTTTGCTGCTGTAAGCGTTTCAGTGTAGCATAACCGAAGGCATCTCGAGAACTTGTATAGCTAAAGGTGTAGTCAGCAAGACTCTTTATTGTAGCAAGAGAAGGAGCTTTAAGGGACTGTGCTCTTCGAGGGAGCGTATGAGAAGAGCCTGGCGGCACCAGGGACACAGAATTTGATTTTGAAAGAGGAAGGTGGTTAGATTGTGGTGTTGAACAGTGGCTTGTTTTAACTGTTTTTGTACTTACCACAGTACTCAAACTTCCACAGTCAGTGTCTACATTTGTAGAATCCACACCCACTGTCTCCCTTGAAGGACTTGAGCTCATTGAGCTTATACCACTTGTTGTGGTATCTGTATTAAAACTTAAGCTACGACTCTTGAAATGTGTTTGTGTAGAACCATCTCCCATTAGTCTCTCTCTGCTTGTGTTTTCCCTGTGATTTTCATTTCCAAGTCCTTTTGGTAGCCTTAGATCATTTTCTCCAAGACTTGGGGTACTACCTGCATCTTCCATGTTCTTGCTCCCAACAAATGAAGTTTCTAAGCGTAATGTATGGATTTTAGGAACTCTGAACCCAGGGGTGAATTCATCCCCAGGAGTAAATTCTATACTACTGGATGGTTCTGTTACTGTACGATTTCGCCTCAAGCCTGACTTACTGTCAGATGATGACAGTTTGCCTGCTTTAGGATCGCTACTACTTCTATGCTTTTTATTAGGCAGGGTTAGTGAATTTAGGATGCGATTCTTCACGAGCCTGCTAGAAGCAAAAAAGGGGAAAGAACTACGATCCTTATCCTTTAAGGGTCCAGGTTTATCACAAAATGCTTGTTCTGCATCCTCAGTGATCTCTAGGAAAAATGTGCTAGTTGAAGTACTGCCAAAACGGTCATCCTCCATGATAAACATACCTGAAATTAAAAAAAGGATTCTCATTGCTGACTGTTGGTATTTCTAGAAAGTGTAGAAACTAAACTGTAAAAAAATAAAAATCTGTTAAAAAATTACTTAAACTTGATACGCCAAAAGGTCAGTTACACATTTAAAAAATTCTGAAGAAAATAAAGAGAGACATGTATGCTACAGTGTATAAGTCACATTTTAAATTAGTACAATAAAACTCCATTGGTCCGGGATCCAATGCTCCGGCACTCCTGATGGTCCGTCACCATCAGGAACCCGGAAGTGCTCTGGGCAGCCGGACAATTGGAGCTGTTCTGTGCCCGGCTTCCCTTGGTGTCAGCCGCTGATCAGTTTCAGCAGTGGCTGAATCGGGGACGCCTGGGGCAGAGCTGGACTATCGGAAGCGGGGGCTATGAGGAGTCTGGGGTGGCATCCCCCCCACCCCACCCCGGATCCCTCATAGTCTCCCCTTCCGATAGTCCGGCATATCTGATAATCCGGCACCCTCTGGGTCCTAAAGGTGCCAGATTATCGGAAGTTTACTGTATTTGTTTTCTTCTTTAGGCTTTGTCTACGTTACACACCTTTTAGCAACATGGCCATGTTGCTAAAAATCAGGCAGTATAAACACTGACAGCACTTTTGCAGTCAAAACTTTCACCCCTGTCATTTAGACCGGGGTGGAGTTAAGAACCTGTGAACAACAAAAGCATTGTCGCTCAATTGCCAGTGCAGGCAAAGTCTTAGAAAACAATACTCTTTCCTTGTCCTGTCTTATTTTTATTCTTTGGAAAAGGCAGCCCTTAACTCCCTCTAGAGCAGAGCTACTCAACTTTGGAAGCCCCGGGGGGCCACAATGACACTCACAGCACTGCCGAGGGCTGCAATTTAAGTGTGGTTGCATATATATGCAAATAGCATCTTTCACACTGATGAGCACAAATACAAAGATTAAGTCTTAAGCCACAGCGCCAGACCCAAACTTGGCCAGTCAGCCAATGTGAGCCAATCAGCACCTCTCAGGATCTGCCCACAAGGCTAAGCAGCCAGCTTTTTCCACAATGCCCCCACGCTCCTGGCACCTCCTCCTTGATGGCTAGAAACGCCAACACTCTGTACCTCTATGTTTCAGCCAGCCCATCTGCTTGTGTGTTTCAATGCTAATGCCCTCGGGAAACACCTCTCTGTTGTGGAGCGGGTTCCCAGTGGACGCCATGTTCAAAGGATCCCACCTGTGGGCCGCATGTTGAGTGTAAACCCAACCTGTCCCCCCCATCCACCCATGTGCTGCAAATGGCTCATGGGCCACATGTTGAGTAGCCCTGCTTTAGAGCCAATGCTAACAAATTTCCATGAAAACAAATTGTATTAACGAAGAATGAAAGTACAAACTGCATCAAATTTAATATCTGAACCACACAAGCTTGATTTCACCTTTATAATTCATTCACATTTTCTTCATTTCATCATTTGGATATATTTTAAAATGTGGGTACCTAAACTGTACAAATATGAATTTTGATCACAAGGTATACAGCCACCTACATAAAAAATGTTAGTCTTCATAAAAAGCAGAACTCAAACAAAAACACAACAAAACAAAAAACCCTAGCTATTTAAAGGGTTTTGAAAGGCATTTCTCTGAATATATGAGCCTAGCTAACATACTGAATTACATTTTTGTGGTCTCCCAACCTACAGTGTTTATTTCAGATTATAATAATTTATGATCTACAGCTTAAAAATAGCTGCTTACCATAAACTCTCTAGGACATCCTTTCACCTGTCAATATACAGATTTTTTTTTTTTTTTAAGGGCAAGTAACCTGACAATTGAAGGAATCTAAACATCTAAAGGATTTAGGCACACGTCTCACTGAAATGCAATGGGACTCATGTTACTAAATTCCTCACACCTTACTGAAAACGATCAGCTCCTTTGGTGTTTATGACAACAGTGGCTACAGTACTGCTATGCTTTTTTTTTTTTTTTTCAATTTCTGCAACATGTAGTACTTGCATATATCTAGTGTCTGTACCCACTAGAAAAGGAAGACATCTCTTCAAATTCTGGTTTGCCAGGTTAACTTTAACATATAAAGGATTTTGTAAAATATTTTATTTTTCAAAGACACTGCTATAATATTTTATTTAGTACTTAACTTGAGACTGGCCTCCAATTAGCAGTGCTGCATTCTTTAGGACTATTTAAAAATGTCTAAATATGGCATCAAGTATCAGAGGGGTAGCCGTGTTAGTCTGAATCTGCAAAAGCGGCGAGGAGTCCTGTGGCACCTTATAGACTAACTGAAGTGTAGGAGCATAAGCTTTCGTGGGCAAAGACCCACTTCGTCAGATGCATGTAGTGGAAATTTCCAGAGGCAGGCATAAATATGCAGGCCAGAATCAGGCTGGAGATGACAAGGTGGATCCAATCAAGGAGGATGAGGCCCACTTCTAGTAGCTGATCTGGAGGTGTAAATTTCAAGAGAGCAGAAGCTGCTTTTGTAGTTAGCGAGCCATTCTTTAATCCATAGCTGACTTTGTTTAATCCATAGCTGACTGTGTCAAACTTGAAGATGAACTGTAGCTCAGCAGTTTCTCTTTGAAGTCTGGTCCTGAAGTTTTTTTGCTGCAAGATGGCTACCTTGAGATCTGCAATTGTGTGTCCAGGAAGAGACACACAATTGCAGATCTCAAGGTAGCCATCCTGCAGCAAAAAAACTTCAAGTTTGACACAATCAACTCTGGATTAAACAAAGACTGTGAATGGCTCGCTAACTACAAAAGCAGCTTCTGCTCTCTTGGAATTCACACCTCCAGATCAACTACTAGAAGTGGGCCTCATCCTCCTTGATTGGATCCACCTTGTCATCTCCAGCATGATTCTGGCCTGCATATTTATACTTGCCTCTGGAAATTTCCACTACATGCATCTGACAAAGTGGGTCTTTGCCCACGAAAGCTTATGCTCCTACACTTCAGTTAGTCTATAAGGTGCCACAGGACTCCTCACCGCTTTTAAATATGGCATGTTTAGCACTAGATTTAAATTCCTAATATCAGTCAGAAAACAAATGTATTATAATTAGGCCTAAAAAAAATTTAGATCAAGGTTGTAGAAGTACGGTAATATTATATATAAAATACCATTTTTAGATGTTGTTTTGAAAACTTACTAGGAAACATTTATCACTGTGAACATTCTAGTTTTGCTTACTTGATGGTGCAGATTCACTTTCACTGTTATGCCTAGAACTTGTGGACCCCGAGTTCAAGCTAAGTGTGCTGGGTATAGAAGAGAGTTCATTGCAGAGTTGTTCCATGTCATCAGGGACTACTGGCCACGGCTGTCTACGACTGTGTCTCACTGCATCCCAATTATGCTGCTTCAGAATGTCACAACCTTGTTTAGTTTTGGCTATCAGACCAAGCACGTAGACACAGGTTCTGTATTTAATAATAAATATAAAAAAAACTAGTAACAATAGCCTGATTAAATCAATAGATCTGCTTTATTCAAACATAGATTTGATTTTTAAGAGGAAATAAAGTTTCAAGATAATCCAGTACAGACCTTGCAAACCAGATGACGGTTTTTTTGGGAGTTTTTTGTTCTATCTAATGGAAAAAGCAATTCAGAACAAGTGTTGTATAGGTAACAACTACATTTTGGATATATAAAATGTGAAATGAAAAAGAAAAACTTGCATAATACAGTGTTAATATTCTACAGTTTTAAAAAGTTAATCGGGAAAGGCGAACGGTAAGGTTCATAAAGAAAAGTTTATCAGATCATGTTCCTGTCTGTTTTATGGTACAGAATTAAACAAAACTAAACTAAACAAAAAGAAAAGATGTCTATGTAGTAAGAAATACTTTAAAAAATTATAGGCTAAAATGCTAGCAGCACCGATAGTTAATTTTGCCTAACACTTTCTATCATAAGACACTTTTTAAAAATTGTTTATAAGTATGACTAACTGTTGGGTCTGAAATTTTCTGTGGTGAGTATCTACACCAGACTGTTATTCTGTTTTGTTCTGCATGTGTGTGTGTTTTTCCTTAAGTTTCAGGTAAAATTAATTTTCCAATGTTAAAAAGTTAGTTTTAATTGAAGCTACAGCATGTCCATGTTTTGGAGCATGAACATGAAACTTGGCAGGGAGATCCAGTGGTGCCAGAGATATGCCTTTGGCTGTCTGCAAAAATTCATTCAAATTCGGCTAAATTATAAGCCTTTTAAAATTCTCACTTCTCATAGACTCAAATAGACTTCTTTTGGCTGCTGGGGATTAAGAAGAACTGCAACTGTTCCTCCTCCCAGATGAGGACCACTCCGGTACCACACACAGGAACTGAGAGTAGAGAGCTAGCTCTCCTATCCTCTCAATGCTCCTCATACTGGCACCTGGAGAAACAGAAAGAGTACCCTAATTCAACTGCAGAAGGGTGAGGAATGAAACAGGAAATGGGAAAGAGAAAAAATAAAGAGAAGAGGGGAGATAGAAAGTTGCAGAAACCAGAGTGGATGGGTTGGTGGACCAGAGACAGACAGGCTAAGATCAAGTGAGCAGAAGGATCTATACAGGCACTCTGTTGCCACAAAGTTCCTATGGGTTTCTGGACAAATCGCTTAACATACTAATTGTGCGTTGCACATTTTGTACATTTAAATAGTGCATGGGGTAATGTAATAATAAGCTCTTCCAAGGATACCAATACATTTTATCTGTTTCCACCAAAAATCTTATACAAAATTGATGACTAAAAATTGAAAACAATAGCGATAGAGATTTAAGAATAGGGATGTGAAGGTTTAACTGGCTAATCGGTAAGCCTCACGGGAGAGGATTATTGATTAAGATTAACTCAGACTCATAGACTTTAAGGTCAGAAGGGACCATTATGATCATCTAGTCTGACTCCCTGCACAATGCAGGCCACAGAATCTCACCCACCCACTGCTAGAATAATCCTCTCACCTATCTCTTAGATATTGAAGTCCTCAAACGATGGCTCGAAGACCTCAAAAGATGCAGAGAATCCTCCCACAAGGACCTGTGCCCCATGCTACAGAGGAAGGCGAAAAACCTCCAGGGCCTCTGCCAATCTACCCTGGAGAAAAATTCCTTCCTGACCCCAAATATGGCAATCAGCTGAACCCTGAGCATGCGAACAAGACTCACCAACCAGACACCCAGAAAAAAGTTCTCTACTGTACCTCCTATCTTCTCACCATTGGCCTATTTACCACTGATAGTGAAAGGTCAATTAATTGCCAAGATCATGTTATCTCATCAAACCATCCCCTTCATAAACCCATCTAGCTTAATCTTGAAGCCAGATAGGTCTCTTGCCCCCACTATTTCCCTTGGAAGGCTGTTCCAGAACTTCACTCCTCTGATGGTTAGAAACCGTCACCTAATTTCAAGTCTAAACTTTCTAATAGCCAGCTTATATCCATTTGTTCTTGTGTCCACACTGGTTTTGATCTTAAATAATTCCTCTCCCTCCCTGGCATTTATCCCTCTAATATATTTAAAGAGAGCAATCATATTTTCTTCCACTATTTGATCTGAGGAAGTGGGTCTGGCCTACGAAAGCTCATCACCTAATAAACCATCTTGTTAGTCTTTGAAGTGCTACATAGTCCTGTTTTTATTCCAAATGAGGTCTCACCAATGCTCTATATAACGGCACTAACACCTCCTTCTGTCTACTGTAAATACCTCGCCTAATGCATCCCTTTTTCACAGCCAAGTCACAATGTCGGCTCATAGTCATCCTGTGATCAACCAGGACTTCGAGGTCCTTCTCCTCTTCTATGACTTCCAACTGATGTGTCCCCAGCTTATAACTCAAACTCTTGTTGTTAATCCCTAAATGCATAACTTAACACTTCTCACTATTTCATCCTATTAATTGGTGGGGCTGGAGCAGCAGTGCCCACTGCAGACAGGTTAACCAATTAAATAGGATTTTTTATCCCTATTGAATCATAGAATCATGGAATACTAGGACTGGAAGCGACCTCGAGAGGTCATCGAGTTCAGTCCCCTGCCCTCATGACAGGACCAAATACTGTCTAGACCATCCCAGATAGACATTTATCTAACCCACTCTTAAATATCTCCAGACATGGAGATTCCACAACCTCCTTGGGCAATTTATTCCAGTGTTTGTCTACCCTGACAGTTAGGAACGTTTTCCTAATGTCCAACCTAAACCTACCTTCCTGCAGTTTAAGCCAATTGCTTCTCGTTCTATCCTCAGAGGCCAAGATGAACAAGTTTTCTCCCTCCTCCTTATAACACCCTTTTAGATACCTGAAAGCTGCTATCATGTCCCCCACCAATCTTCTCTTTTCAAAACTAAACAAACCCAATTCTGTTAGTCTTCCTTCATAGGTCATGTTCTCTAGACCGTTAGTCATTCTTGTTGCTCTTTTCTGGACCATCTCCAATTTCTCTACATTTTCTTGAAATGCGGTATCCAGAACTGGACACAATACTCCAACTGAGGCCTAACCAGTGCAGAGTATAGCGGAAGAATGACTTCCCCCGTCTTGCTCACAACACACCTGTTAATGCATCCTAGAATCATGTTTGCTTTTTTTGCAACAGCATCACACTGCTGACTCATTCAGCTTGTGGTCCACTATAACCCCTAGATCCCTTTCTGCCATACTTCTTCCTAGACAGTCGCTTCCCATTCTGTATGTGTGAAACTGATTGTTCCTTCCTAAGTGGAGCACTTTCCATTTGTCTTTATTAAACTTCATCCTGTTTACCTCAGACTATTTCTCCAATTTGTCCAGATCATTTTGAATTATGACCCTATCCTCCAGAGCAGTTTCAACCCCTCCCAGCTTGGTATCATCTGCAAACTTAATAAGCATATTTTCTATGCCAATATCTAAATCATTGACGAAGATATTGAAGAGAGCCAGTCCCAAAACAGACCCCTGCGGAACCCCGCTTGTTATACCTTTCCAGCAGCATTACGAACCATTAATAACTACTCTCTGAGTACGGTTATCCAGCCAGTTATGCACCCACCTTATAGTAGCCCCATCTAAGTTGTATTTGCCTAGTTTATTGATAAGAATATCATGTGAGACCGTATCAAACGCCTTAGTAAAGACTAGGTATACCACTTCCACCGCTTCTCCCTTATCTACAAGACTCATTATCCTATCAAAGAAAGCTATCAGATTGGTTTGACATGATTTGTTCTTTACAAATCCATGCTGACTGTTCCCTATCACCTTGCCACCTTCCAAGTGTTTACAAATGATTTCCTTAATTGCTTGCTCCATTATCTTCCCTGGCACAGAACTTAAACTAACTGGTCTGTAGTTTTCTGGGTTGTTCTTATTTCCCTTTTTATAAATGGGCACTGTATTTGCCCTTTTCCAGTCTTCTGGAACCTCTCCTGTCTCCCATGATTTTCCAAAGATGATAGCTAGAGGCTCAGATACCTCCTCTATAAGGTCCTTGAGTATTCTAGGACGTCCATTATTTTTATTTGCTAGAAAATCAGTGCCTTACATGATGGCACTTTCCTAACCTGGTTTCCAAGACACTTCATATAAATAAACATCTGATCTGTTTAGAAGATGAGGGAAATTTCTTCAAACTTTTCCAATGATGTTTAATAAAGGACATCCACTGTAAGCAAGAGTTGAAATCTTTACAGTCTAGGTCTGTCAGAAAATGCTATTTGCACATTTTTATTTTAAAATTAGTTATACATACCCCCTTATGGATAAAACCTCACAGTGCTGGGCAAGTGCCATTATGTCAGGAATCACATTCTCTTCTTGAAGCAAGTTAAGGCCCCAATTGGATGATCCAATATTTCCCTGAAATGAAGTTATTATTTGCCATCAAATATATTCAATTACTGATGTCTTTTGTAGTGATGCCCACAAAACTTTTGACATGCTACTAATGTGAAATGCCATTTGGCCACAATTTTATTATAAGTTCAAACCATTAAACGTTTTAGAACACATAGCCAATCCTTCTGGTATTTTTCACCTGGGAGCAATGAAGGACTCAGGGCATCATGTGCTACCTTTAGCTCTGTGATAATAGAACAAAGATTATCCTACATTTCCCTTTCACATCCTGGCATTTTACTGCCCTTTACTTCCCCCCCCCCCCTCTCTCCCCATCAATGATCAACTTGGATAGGGGTACAGAAAATAAATATTAGTGAGGAAGGAAGGACAGAACATAATGTCCAATGTTATGACTGCTCCATCCCAAAAGGACTTCAGACTTCCCTTCTATCTTCCCACAGTAAGCAAACTGAACCTGGTAGGTTTAAACCCAGCAATTCACCCACTCCGACAAATGTTTTGGGGAAAATGATGGTGACACCAAGGAGCCATAGCAAATCATATCCCCTGAAGACTATTTGCTCATATTACTGTTTATGCTATTTATGGTAGACTGACAAAGATTTTTTTTAAAGCCACATACAATGCATGGTATTTCATCAGAAAGATCAGCTAGGATTCAAGAAAAGTAAGTCTTGTTAATTACGTTCATTTAAAACTAATTATTTCAGTATCTGAAAAATTATAGCAGAAATAAGAGGAAAGATACATGTATTACTAACCAAAGCCCAAAGGGCTGCTTTCAGATGTTTAATTCCTTCCCACTTATCCAACATTGGGGAACGAACAGTGTAACTTAAATCTGGGACAACACTCTACAGGAGGAGAACAAAACAAACTCAGTTGAATGTAACTAAATACTAGAAGTTTAAATACATTAGACTCCGGAAGTTTTTAACAAACGTTTACATACATATACTTTAAATTGGACAGTTCCAGAAAATTACATCTTGCACTGATTAACTCCAATAATGCAGAAGGGAAATTATACACTTAACACAACCTAATGTCCTAAATAGTAACAAATGATTCTGTATTTAGTGCACACACAAAATGATAATACTTAGCTTGTTTACTTTCACAGCATTTGGAAACCTTCTCATTGCAGTTTTACGATTCAAAGAGTAAAGATATTCCCGGTATATTCTTTTACTTTTCTTCATATTCAAATTATTTACAAACCGGGGATTAATAGCGCAATTAACTTGATTTAGGGATGGCAGTATATAATTTTCCCAACAGAGCTCAATCCAACATACTTCCATCCTAACCAAAATCCCCCTGCTATCTGGGTTTTAGGCCTCCTTTGTACAAATACTACCAATCTTGTCATATTCTTTCCAACTATGTGATGGTTTTAATTATATTAACTTATGCTCACCAACAGCTTGAGCGAAAGCATCAAATAATTGTTAATTAAGGTCTCAAGATGGAACAGGTTCCCCGAATTAACTTAATGCAGTATTTAGCCTTCCACTTGAGCATATTTTATTTAAACAATTTTATAAAACTTACTGTGCAAACTAAGTTTACAAGTTAGTCTGTTTTACTTTAGTAATTTATTTCTCTCTCCATTTTCAAGAACTTAAAATACACATTTGTTTTAACAAAAATTCTAAATCTGTATTCCCTATATGCATAAAACAAAAGCATGGCTTTACTAATCATTGTTTACATGTTCATTCAGACAAAATTTACTCTCCCAAAAACATTTCTTATTGGTGATGTGTTTGCCTTTCCTATTTCTGTCATTAGCCCTTAGCATACACAATGATCAGTTGTAAGAAGCAGGTTGAAATCTATTTCTCTAATGTTTCCGCATAATGCTAGGATGTAGGTAAATCCTGTTCTTGGATATTAGTTCTTTGAAATTTAGAAAGTTCATAGTTTTATGAATCTTGGTATAATGACTGTTAAAATGATGATCAAAATAGAGGTACTCCAAGTAATTTATTCTAGAAATTTTATATTACACTTTAAAAGTTTTTACTTTTAATTTATCTATAGTCAGTATTCTCACCTGAACTTCCAACAAATGACAGCCTGTTTTGTGGTGGACCAGTTGGCCATAAAGATGGACTGGCAGGTAGACATGAGGCCGCTGTAATCTGATAGAAAGCACAATAGTCTGTTTACATGGCAATAGTTATGACATTTTAAAAAGCCATCACAATTCATGGCTTCTTAAACAAGTTTCTGTGTAACAGAATTTACCTTTGGTTGCTCCGACGTACATAGTTATCACCATCAATAGGTTTACGGTAAGTGGTAAGTGCTTCATTAAGTTGTTCTTCAATTAATTCAACATATTTTAAATTGTACTCCTAAAAAGGAAAATGCAATGTAGAGCCTATCACATGATTGGATAATATGACAGGAAACAAAGATTTCTAGAATATACAACATACTACCATATTAAAGAAAAGTTATTTTTGGCTTCATAATCAAGTTTGAATTTTTCAGTTAGTGCAGTAATTGTACTTCGAGTACAGAATTAATTTTCTGACAATTTACAAGAAATATGCCATTTAGGATATAAAATATATTTTAAAATAGAGCACTTTTTCTCTCAAATAATCCTAAAGAATAAATAATTCAAGTTTTTAATTTAAACATTGAAATCTGGTGTGAATGTGACATTTGAATAGTTTTGTAGGATTAATGGAAAGAAAAACTATTATTTTCATTACTAATCTTCAACAGAGGCTGAAGAAATACAGACTTACTATGTAAAATTCTAAGAATTGCCCTCTTTTAAATGGCAGCCATTTCCAATGACTCTCAGTGTACTGAAGCAAGAGGCTGCCCTCAGGTACCTCTCTAGAGAAGGGAAGCTATCTTCCCATTGTTGTCAGCGGGACTGAATGTTTCTGTTCACTTCCTGACAGGACAGCACATCAGTAGACAAGAAAGAATTCACACAATGAAGTGTACAGTCATGAACAACAGGATGTTTCACTAGAAACACAAATTTTTAATCATTGAAGGCATGGAGCGTTCTGACATCAATATTGCACAACTGTGAATTCCTTGCAAACTTCTAAATGTTTATATTCACATCATTCCTCCTTTAAAAATAACTTGCAAGGTCTATACACTTAGCCTTGTTAGAATTACCTTTTGCCATTTCTCCATTTGTTTCGTTACATAACCTCTCTCATTTAGATAGGAAAACCCCTTTGGAATGGACAGAAATCTATAAAATAACAACAGACACTAAATATTCCATCTCTAACAAACCACTTGGAATATGAATATGTAAGTTTTTTTTTTTAACGAAAAGATGCATGCAACACTTACCTTAGAAGCAGAAGCAACCCTTTGTCTCCAAGATGGGAGAGAGCAGGTTTCATTTGGATAAGAGCATGAAGATTGGCCTATAAGAGAAATACAAAAATTCATTAAAAAATCCTGATCTATTTAAAAAGAGAATTAGCCATATTGAAGCTCTGAACATCTTTAAGAACAAAAATTACAACAGCAGTGATCATATGAAAATTAAAGCTTAGGTACTTAAAACAATTTGCAAAGTAGAATGATCAAACAAGATAATTTGATTTAATTGGTTAAAGAAAAGAAACAATATTTTCTATACACATTCCTAAGTTAATGAAACTCACCTTGTCTTCACATGCCTCATCTAAGATATCAAGTGCTTCAGAAGATATGGTTTTATTTTTATCGTGTAGTTGGGTCACCAGTAGTTCAATACCCCAATTACTAAAGAATTCTACATTAGCCCTCAACAATACTCGTAAATGTTTGGTTGCATATAACCTGCAGCTCTGCAAAGGAAAAAATATTTGTAAGAGACTATATGGTAGTTACATATTACATGTATGTTTAATTTTCATCATGCTAAATAGCAAATAAATGCAGTTTATACATAGTTATAATCAGGGCTCGACAAATCACTGAATCTACTCGCCCATGGCGAGTAGATTTCAGCCAGTTGCCCCGTTCACCGGTGGCATGCGTAGTGCGGGGCTGGCGAGTAGGTTTCGCAGCCATTTGTCAAGCCCTGGTTATAATTCTAAAACATGCAAAACAAACATCCACACATTTTTCTCTTACAATGAATAAATTACATTTTAAATTAACCAGATTTACCTTAAACAAAAGAAGAAAAATGTTTAATAGTAAATATTGACAGGAATTGTGAATGATTAATTACACTTACATCAATAGATGCAGTTAAAATTTTGGAAAGGATGACTCTTGCTAACCCATCTCTGCTATAATCCAAACTAGAAACTGTCAGTTTTAATAAGTGATCTTGGTTCTTCAATGAGCAGAGATTAAGAAGACTGAAAAAGTTGAAAGAAAATATTAGTTGGAATCCACTTTAAACTTAAGCATTTTGTATACACTAATCTATTATTTTTACCATTCAACCAAATATATTGGGACAAAATTAAGGTAAGAACAAATGTTAAATTTGATACTGGATAAATAAGAAATGTTAGCATGAATTTGACAATGCAGGCTGCCTGCTTTTTTCTCATATTTCTAGTGCATATGTAGAAAAATTCTTCCTGATGCAGTCACCAAGATGTTTTTGGCAGCCGGATATGCATGGAAAAAAGGTCATTCTACAAAATCCATCTGCCCAAGAAGGTTTTTTCCAAAGAAACTGGAGAATCCAGTGAGATATAGGAGATTTCCAGTTTTGTTGGGCATATATCTTTATTTATTACTTGCAGATTTTTATAAATGATCGTACATGCATCCACAGCACCTTACAAAGCGAAGTAAATACAAACACTCACCACTGAAATACATTGCATTTTTCAAGCATTTTCACTCCATGAGGGTGACAGGAGAGTGTACCAAAAAACAGAAAGTAGTGCTGACTAAGTGTACTTAGTAACCCATTGTTCTGAAGACTGCGTTCTGGTTTCAATCCAGAGAAGGAGTTGAGCCAATGCACAATATCTTTAACCAATTCCTCCAGATAGCCTTGCCCATCCTACCCAAAAGGAATAAGATATTTTCATTTGTTACTGGTAGTGAACAGCTTTAGTTGTTTTTAGTTTACTGAAATGTATTGGTTTAAATTTCTCAGACAATTTTGATATATGTAGTATGACAGTTAGGAAAACACTTTTCTGGTCCCCTAAATAAAGGCAAAGTAAAATATTTTAGTATAGTAGAAGTAATAGAATTTGAACATAATAATAGGGATACACACCTGCTACTGAACAAGAGACTGGGAAACATCCCACAAACCCGTTTCTACTTTAAAAAAAACAACACACTCCTTTTTAATATACAAGTCACCACAGTACTGAGGAACTTCTTCACACGCTGGCTAGGGCATCTCAGGATTCTAAGTTTGATTTCCCTAGACTTGCCAACATGGTCTTTTAAAATTTTAAAAGTTTTGTTGACATTAAGGTTTAGTAAAGAGCTTTGCAAGTTTTCTTGCAAAGCTCTTTATTAAAAATTCAGAGTTTACTTTTCTAGCATACAGAACTGTTAAACATTTTTTCTTATAACTTGTAGCTGAAATCATTTCTCACCTCTTCGGATTCAAGAAGAAATTCAGTAAACTGGCAACCTACAACAGTGAGCTGCTTAGATTTGGCATAATCCAGATCCAGGTTGGCATACAATTTACTGCTGGGCTTGTAAAAATACAACAATCGTCGGACAAATCTAATTAAGATTAAAATGAGAAGAATTAATTGATTACCCTAAAAATTCATAGTGTGCTTCAGAAGTATGAAAGGGTTTTATATGGGTTTGGATGATGGGCACCAAGTAGATTTATCCTCAAATTATTGTAATTATAGTCTGCAGGAAAAAAGATCAGGCAGCCCAAATAACAATTATATCCAGAGAACAATTTCAGAGATGTGACCACATGAAGAGTCACAATTTTTTTTATGCTTTTGGGAATGCCACAAAATAAAAACCAAAACATTAAAGATATGAAGAATAAAAATGTTTTGCAGTGAATAACAAAAGCAAGCAATAAAACAAGTTCAATTAGAATGTCTCCTTGTCACATTTATCCTGTGAAAAGTTCAGAGATTACTCCTATTTGTCTGTCTATAAGAGTGTCCCACTTTTTGTAGCTTCAGAGGAGTAGCTGTGTTAGTCTGTAACTGGAAAAATAAACAACAACAAATAGCCCAGCAACACCTTGGAGACTAACAGATCATGTAGATGGTATCATGAGCTTTCGTACGCACAACCCATTTCTTCAGATGAATGGAGTTATTAAAGGTCCAGTAAGTGCTCCTCTCTTGGAAGCTTTTTAAAACAATTAATCTGCCCTAGTATTTGTTGTGAATTCCTAAGAGAAGTCAGACTACATAGTGGCAGATACATGTTTTTCCTTGAGAAAAATACATGCATGTTGCACCATATTTTCCCAAAGTACTTACTTTGCAAATTTCCACAGATCCTGAGTATCACTAGAGGTGAAACATGAAGCCTTATAATGGTCTCAGTGCAGAGGTACACTGAATAAGATGGAATCAATTCAGGATTACAGCAGCAGGGTCTTACTTTTGTAATAAGTTATCTTAATATAAGCCATTACTCATATTTCGTATACACCTTTCATACCAAAGTATAAGAAAACACAAAATGCTTCTTAAGCCTTATCTATGACTCTCTACACAAACACTGATTTTTTTTTAAGTTTGTTAGTAGTTACAGAAGGAATGAGAACAAGCCTCTGTCCAAGTCTGACTGACAAAACACAGGCTAGAGAAATTGTTAAGGAGTCCTCGTAAGGCTGCTTTATATATTCACAAGATAACCAACCTCTGATAAGAACATCGGAGTTAACATAACTTATAATTAAACATTCTTACAGATTATGCTTAGATGAATCCCTCAAAGATTAAGTAAGACTAGCAATGACTTGAACAACAAAGATGTGATTTAATCGAGTTGAAGAGACATTTTGTAAAGCCCTGAGTGGATAGGAATGTCTACTTGTGGATGTTGATATATGCAGATAGATACTGGGATCCACAGATATGCAGGACTCCACTTTCAAGAGCCACTGTAGCCATCAAAGAGGAGTGTGGTCCTAGCCTTCCTGGAAGCCTTTGGGAATGGAGCCCTGTGTATCTGTGGATCAAGAGACACTATGATGAATGGCTTCCAGGCTGGATGGAACCAGGCTCTGTTGACCACAGTGACTCTTGAAAGTAGAGCCCTGTGGATCCCAATGTCTATCCATAAATATCCATATCCACAGGTGCAAGGCTCTTCCATTTTTATTACTCTAACATTACCACTCAGAATATTTTCAGCACAATCTGTGTATTTACCCCATGGAGAATATTGTGTAACGTAACAGAGTAAGCCTGGGAAAAAAAAGTGTTTTTTGTTGTCAACAATTTTTTGTAATTACTCAGTTAAACTGTTTATGGCTCTGAATCATCCAACACTGAAGAACTTCTATTTTTTAAATCTATGTCAACTGTAACCAAGAGTTAGAGTATTCAATGGCAGTAAAAGCATGGAGATAAACGTTTGAAGTTCTGCAAGTACAGAATACATTTTATAGTAAAAAAGCATTTTAGCTTTCCACAATGTACTAAATGTTCAAAAAAAAATCACTCATTTTACTGAGTAAATCCTGAATAAAGTACAAATCTAGGAAACGATTACACAGAATTTTAGACTTTCTTTTGAAAAGAGAAAAATTATAAATAGATGATTCGGGAAAATAATCCTTTATCATGTATTACCAGTTAGCAATTACTTTCGTATTGTGTGTGTATAAAAGGGGCAAGAAAAAAGTGGGATAGTTAGATTGTGGTCATACTGATTATCATGACCACCACCACTCAGAACAGCAATCCATTTTTACATTTTCACTTAAAAAGTAGTCTGATTATTTTTACTAAAAAAATAAGAGGTCAAAGCTACGGATGTGAAGGACTAGTCGACTATCCGATAAACAAATGCTTATTGGAGAGTCGACTAGTCGCTCTCCTCCCTGCCCCTTGTGGCCTCTATCAGATCTTCACCCTTTCGTTTTGTTTTATAGTACCAGCTCGGAAGTGACTAGTTATTTTACTCATGAATGTTTCTCAAAATTTTGCCACCAAATTCAAAATTGAAGAACTAATGAAAACAATCTTTTGAGGTTTAAAATGCAATGAAGACTATCAGATAGAGGCAGCAAGGGGGGAGGGGGAGGGAGGGACATGAGGGGGTACTTAAAAGTAGCAGCACTGCACAGAGCCCAGGGACAGCTGCTCTGTGAGGCGCTGCCAATTTGAATGCTGCAGGGAGCTGGCACACCACATGGAGCCTGGGGCCAGTGGGGAGTGCCCCAGTGACCCCAGGCTCCATGTGAGCGCTTCCGCTTTGAAATGTACAAGAGTCCCCAGCGGGGACTCTGAATCCCTCGCTCACCCCAGGCTCCACGTGGCGCGTCTGCTTTGAAGTGCACAACAGCCCCTACAGGGG
The DNA here is from genome assembly GCF_052426305.1 of Pelodiscus sinensis. Taxonomy (NCBI): domain Eukaryota; kingdom Metazoa; phylum Chordata; order Testudines; family Trionychidae; genus Pelodiscus; species Pelodiscus sinensis. The sequence continues at coordinate 105,167,750 of NC_143057.1, read as the reverse complement.
CTGTTGTGCACTTCAAAGCGGAAGTGCCTGAGTGGAGCCCAGAGTCAGCAAGACTTCCCGCTGGCCCTGGGTTCCACATGGCATTCCAACTTTGAAATCCACAAGAGTTCCCACTGAGGCTCTTGTACATTTCAAAGGAGGAAGTGCTTATTGACTACCCGACTAGGAAATTCCATTGACTACCTGACTAGGAAATTAATCGCTACTTTACACCTGGCTCTCACTAGAGATGTTATCTTTAGGGGTTGCTTCTTAGAAGAAGGGTTTCCCTCACAGGTCTACAGAAAAATATCCTGTCAGTGCAAAATGAGGAGGTAGTATACTAAACTAAAATAATGTTTGTTTAGTGTTTACATTGTAAGTGACGTCCCAGAGATATTTACTAACACTTAAAGATGGAAGCAGAAGTGATAAAAGAATTGCCCTAGTTCCAAAGATTATACTTTGTACATGAAACACTGCACTTAGTGGTAGATATTGTTACAAAAAAGTTCCTACATTTTATTTTAAAGTTGTTACTTAAAAAAAAAATCTTCACCCTTTCATTTTGTTTTACAGTTACCAGCTCGGAAGCGACTACAATTATTTTACTCAGGAATGTTTCTCAAAAATTTTCCACCAAATTCAAAATTGAAGAAAACAGTAGTGAAAACAATCTTTTGAGGTTTAAAATGCAATGAAGACTATTTGGCTAGTTGACAGCCTTCTATTTTAGGGAATAAATGTATTTATATTACACACTTTGGCACAGGAAATAACTTACCATTCATAAATTGTTCCTTATATTTAAGCTTTAAAACTTAATTGCTTAAATTTTATTTTCACAGACCATATTCAGAGCATAATTCATACATATTACATTTCCAAGGAATAGCTGATTGAAATATTTCAGGATCCCCTCACCTCTCAGGAAATATAAATAAGTTTTACATACCTGTGCAATTGTTCATCCTTATAATTCCTTAGATTTACATTTGGCCACTAAAAAAAGAGAGAAGATATGGAATTATATAAGTCTTGTACATCTCTCTTAGGTTAGACTAAAATGTCTTTGCTTCTATACATTGAGAGATGCTTCAATTACTATATAGAAAATTCTCATTAATTATTTGGTTAGTGTGTGAAAATCTAAAGAAACCTGTGAAGAATGCTTTCATGCCAGTAACAACTGAAGTGTAATCACATCTTTATTTTCTTTCAATTATGCACAGCTGAATAGAGTTACTCATTCATGGTTCTAGTTACTTATAAATATACAGCTAATGGTTATTGAGTTTGGAAACATTTAGAATTCCTATTTATTTATGGAGAAGTCCATTTTCTCTTTGGTAAGGTGTTTGGGTTGAGGGGAGTAGGCCATATATTTGTGTACAAAATTCTAGTGAATAAAATTTCAAAATACTGAAAACCAAGTCAGCTTATTTTATCTGTATACAAACAGAAACTTTTAAAAAACTCATGTTACGAGGGTCACTTGAATTTTTATATTAAAAAAGTTTGAATAAATCCAATATTTTGATATAACGCCTATTAAACAGCATTTTCAGACTTTTTCTGTTCCTTGATTTATGTTTGTACAAGTCTTTTGGCTACCACTTCCCCTTTGTGCTCATTCTTGCCTGTTGCGTCTTCAGTGTCCTCTGTACTTTATTGTTACAAGGAAACACCCTCTTGCAAGGTCTGGGGAAAACATACACATGAATATTGTCCCTCCTTCCTGGGCAATGCATGACAGCAATATCACCATGCTAATACAGAAGAAGTAGGGCAACAAATTATGCTGTCAGGATCACTTGTCATTAATTGTGGATAACACAAAGTTAACGGCTGAAAAAAAATAAAGAAAAAATTCTATTCTTTCAGTTATAAAAATCTTATGAATTATTTGTAATAATAGCAGTAAAAAAAATCAGACAAATATGATTTCCAAATAAACAAGGTATAGCTGCTTATTCTATTTCGCTGTCATTTGTCATTCTCTCATTAGCATTAAATTGAGCACTACTCTGAAGGAAATTACTGTATTTTAGCAAAGCATTTCATAGTGCTACATGATTATTTAAAAGTATCTGAATTGTTTTGAATACGAGCCACATCCCTAACAAATACATGAAAACCTACACCTAAGGGTAATGAATAAATGTCAGCATGAATTTCAAGAATAGTATTCAGGTGGGCAATTCCAGGGATGTGTTAAATTTGATTTTTATTAATAATCTAAACTGGGTAAATGTCAATTAATTTCTAGAGGTACTAACTTAAAATCACCAGTGAATGCTGAGAGATAGTAACATGATATTTAAAGAAGCTAAAATACAAAAAGAAAACAAAATGGGGTTGCATTTTGAAGAGTCTGAAACTTCATACTTTGTATTATTTAAAATTTAGTTTGCTAAAGCACTAGAAAATATATTTTATGGAAAATGCTGCATTTGCAGGAAAATTAACCATAAGGCTTCTTAGTTTTTTATATTCTAAATTCTCCAATGTTATAAGGAGATACCTTAGTGCTCTACTAAATACAATTCTTGTTTTTCAATTCAGAATAAGAATTAAATAGAAACACCAGAAGACATTCTGAAAAGCAGAAATATCAGCGTATATAAACATACCTGGAGGAAAAAACTAAGCAAAAGCCTAGTTTTCTGAGACTTCGGAAGTGTCTTATAATAGCTTTCTTCCTAATATTAAAACTTTAAGCTAAGGATGTTAAAAAAAAAAAAATCTATAAAAAGAGTAACCGTGTAACTGTTAAAAGTCCTATCAGTTACATGGTTAACGGTTTTACATGTGGCTGTATGGCAGGGTGGAACTAGGAAGGTAAGGATAGTGGAGGGCTGCTCCTGTAGCTCCCATGGAGCCAACTCATCTGCACTGGGACTCTGCAATGCAGTGCAGTTCCCGGGGCTCCTGCCTTGTGCTGCAGGTTCTCCCATCCCCACTCCTGGGGGAATGGCCATGCTCTCAGGGCACCGACTGCCTCACGCTGAAGAATCTGCATGCATCTGCAGAGCCCACAGTGCAGGGCAGCCAATGCACCCAAGTGAGCAGTTTACACCTGATAACAGAAACTGAAAAGCATCTACTTATTGGTTAACCAGTTAAACAGTTACTTCCCTACTTTAAGCTCACATAAGAAGCCAAATTACTTCTTCAACCTATTTCATAAAACCACTATCATGAATTCTCTTTGCTCACCTTCAGTATGGTCCCTATTAGGTTCCAATTCCACTCAAGGTTCTCTTTATGGTGAAGTACTTGACTATCTCTAAGATTCATTACAAGTGCTTCTTCTGTATCCTATATCAGAAAAAAAAGTGAAAGTAGTATGTTTCTTTGCTGCAAATTACCCTAACATAAAAATGCTTATGATCAAATGTACAGTTGATTCATTAATCAGTTTATTATATTGCAACTTTACTAATACTTAAACAGCTTTCTATATCGAAGTTACACTATCAGCAGTGAAATAAACATTATAAAGTCCAAATCTCAGATTAACGTTTAATACATTTTTTTTAAACTGAAAACAAATTCCAATGAAAAAGCATTTTCTCTCTTTTGTTTTATTTCGTTTGTTTTTGAAAAAAAGAAACAAAAGAACAAAAACTAGTGTGTTTATAAATCTCAAACTGCAACACTGGGGTGCCGCAATGACAGCCTAAAATTAAACTAATTAAAAATAGGTCTTGAAATTAGACTAGTTTCATTGATAAAACTTAGAAAAATATGAAACTGTAGACAGTATAAGTAGTGAAAAATACATTAGATTTTCAGCATGCCTTCAAGTTTTAAAAGTCAAATACGTTCATTTTCAAAACAGGAAATTAAATTTAGTTAATTAAAGTTAAAAACAAAACCTCAGACTACCCCTTAAATTATCTGACGTCTGAAGAGAAAGCATATAAAGGATCATAGGCTAAAGAAAAACAGAAGTAGTGATATTAAAAAGAAACAGGATTTCTGGAGAGTAGCTTAAAAATCAGAACAAATTAATTGCAGACACTCTGAAATGTAATATTAAGCTTAGTAATAGGTAAGCGGTCAATCAAAATACCTTTAAAACAAAGATATCTTTCTGCACACGGTATTGATCCCTTTTTTGGTGTGTTGACATTGCCTTCTGAACAATATGATCTAAGTGGAGGCTGTAAGGTTTAGGTCCTCGTTTCTTCATCTCATGAAAGCGTTTTAAGCAGTTCAGAGCTGCACTAGCTCGTCTAGTAGGGAAAATACTGATTTTACTACTGTTTAACAAATTGTATTACAATAAAACACAGGCCACCATTGCTAAGTCTTATATTAAATGTGTCTGGATCAACCAAGAAGTTGTTAATAGAAATCCGACTGTTCTGAATTCAAAAAAAAGGAAGAGTAAAACTGCTATTCTTTTATAAAATCTCAAAGGGGTTAGTCTGTAACTTTACAAACAAGTAGTTCTGTGGCACCTTAGAGGCTAACCAAAATATATAGAATCATGAGCTTCTATGAGTAAAACCCACTTCACCAGATGAACTGGAGTAGAAATAACAAAAACCAAGATATGTATAAAAGCTCATGATTCTATGTTTGGTTAGCCACTGTGGTGCCACAGGACTATTCGTTGTCCTTTTGTAATTCTAAAAGGTGCAAGTTGTAATAGATTTATATTCTCCAGTCTTGTGCTTCAATGGAAAATTACTTTTGAGAACATTAGAGATAGAAAACTAAGAGAAAACAAGACGCGCCAATTCAGGAGTTAATCAAACTAGCATCAGACATTAAATAGCTTTCTATTTTGAAAATTAATGGAAGCCTCAAATGAAAGAAGCTGTAGCAGGAGACAAAGGCTATTTTTCTGTGTTATTTAAATCAGTCACTTGGATAGTCAAAGTCTTTCTGAAACTAAGCATTTTTATTTCAGACCAAAAGTCTTGCATTGCTCATCAGTTTATAATTTTGTTATTCATGCTTCATTAATTTGACAAATTACTACATAATATAGCTAGAGTTAAACACCGGCTAAGGCAAGGTTTAAAGGATGAACCTTTTTAACATCCTATACATTAATCACTTCAGGGAGACAAAATTCAGAACATATCTCAAATAATATGACCTGTTTGGTCATATATTTATTATTATTATTAACAACATGTCTGTTCTTAGTAATATAAACTGCTCTGTAAAAATAATTATTGTAATACCTGATGCAAAATTATTTTAATACAACAAACTTGCTCATATCAAAATCTTCTTTCCAATTCTGTCAGAATTCCAGTATTAATTATGGTCAGGTTATTATAGCTTTGGAACTAATATACTATACACTGAAACAATATTTACTTGTACTGCATATATGTACTAACCATTAATAACTACTGACATGAATCCAGTATGGGTCAAAATATGTACACATGCTTTTTAAAAAGAACAGCAGTTTAACTGTAATAAATGTAATTGTAAATGTTCACACATTCTCAGTATAACATTAATATGCTTACAGTCGTTTCTCCTTCAGGATATCAAATGATGCTGCCATATTCATTAGCGTTGGTAAGCAATGCAAGTGATGGCTATGTGAATGAGGAAGGATTGTGTTTGCCTGAAACAGATACATTTGTTATTAAACTAGGTCTAGCTATTCATTAATATTATACATTTTTAGCTTTATCCCACAATCAGCACAAAAAAAAAATCAATTAAATGTAACATAACTTTTCCATGCAAAACAATGATACAATATGGCCCCTTTTACTCTTTCCACATAACAGAGCTCTGTCTTGGAACACCCTTCTTATACACGATTACAGATTCCCATTTACAATAAGCCCTTTTTTTTTTAAACTAAAAAACCCCACAACCTTGAAATATAGCACATTTATTAAAAGGCATTTAAACTAGTTGTAGGGACTGAACTTGCCTCTGAAGTCCCCTTCTTAACTTCTTGTTTTCACTTTTAATTTGAGTTTAAAACCACAATACAAAATGTGGTCAAATGCCCAAAGTAAAAGAATTGAAAGATAGCAAATGTTTATCTTATTCCTTTCATATGTAGTAGTCCATGATACCAGTAACAACATACAGGAAAAAAATATGAAAAAGAATTGAGAGGTTTTCAGTTGCTAGTGACACTTTGGCATACTGTAAACATTTGTCTGCAAAAACTTGTGTTGCAGATGACAACTATGAAAGTTCACAAATATATTTCTATAATATCTCTAAAGAATTCATTCACTTATAAACATTCAAAATCACTCAAGATTGAAGCACTGATCAAAGCAATAAACGCTTGTGCAAACATGTTTAAAAATTACAAAAATGAAGTTTTAGTGTCCAGGATGGAACTATCCTTATCAGAACTAAAACTGACTCCCATCTCTGACATACAGATCATCCATTTGTTTGTTTATGAAATAACTGCCCCTCACATCAGACCATTGAACCATCCCAAATACCCCCCTTTTAAACCAGGTGCTGATTGAGGGATAGTAGACACAGGAAAGGAGTAGGGGTTCAACAGCCCCCATAATGAAAGTTTTCTGGAGGTGGGCACCAGCTGCACAGGAAGTGCCATAGAAACAGCAGTAGGAACTGCTGGTATGCCCCTTCCCAGTTTGGAGATGCCTGCTTTGCCTTCTCCTCAAACCCAGTCTCAGTAGCTCCCCTTGCTCTTATCTTTTCTCAGTAAATGCCTGTCCCTCTCACAATGACCAATTGCAATGAAATAGCAGAGAGCTGCAATGCCCTGTTCTCAGCAACTGCGACTCTGATGAGCTCTTTGATTTCTACATTTGTTTTCTATACATTATCAAAAGCCAAGTTAAAGTTATTAGTTCTTATCTTCAAGGTGCTCAATGGCCTGGACCAGCCTATTTAAGAGAGTCCAGGATGAAGACCAGAGCTGACAACTCTGTTCAGACAGAAGGACACTTTAAACCAAAAGGGTAAAAGATCATCCACGTAGGATATAGTCTTAGGAACTGGTCTGTGACTGTGATACCAAATCCCACAGGATCTGAGGACCAAGTCACAAGTTCACCACCTTCTGCTCCAAGTGCATTTATTCAGTCTTGCATTCTGTAGCTGAGCATTGTGCAAAATGTAAAGAACAAAGACAAATTTCTATTTAAAACAAGACACATTCATCCTTTCCCTAGGGTAAGAACTGAGAGAAAGAATAAACCACATGTGATATATATTAGACACATCACATAATGTACTACTGGAAGGTTCTCAGATACTATGCCCCATATATGGCATATAAAAAAGGTGAAACAAGTACAAACCATGAAATTACAGACTATTCTGCTTTAATAGCTATATCACAAAAGATAATAGAGTAAATAATTAAGGAATAATTAGCAAACTGAAGAAGACAAGGTGGCATTCAATAATCTGCATAGATTTTTAAACAAACCATGTCAAACCAACATGATATGGATAAGGAGGAAGCTCTGGGATGAAAAAGGTTGTGTAGTGAAAATATGTCTGTAGGGGACCTCTCTCTCCACTCCCCTTTATTTGTGCACAAGTTGGAAGGTGTGTAGTGAAACAAAGGATTGCAGGTAGGCAAAAGCTGATATCGTGGTTAAAGCAACCCTAACGATGTGTGACACTATCAATCTTGTCTATAATGAACAATAAGCTCTCACTTACCATGTGCAAAAGTTCTCCTAACAGGATTGTTGCTCTCACAGACACATGGTCATCACTGCTTGTAATTACTTCAACCAGACCCTTAAAGGAAAGTAAAAATTTACTGAAATAGCTGTGTTTATTGTACACACATTTTAACATTATGCTGAAGAAATAGTAATTCTAACAAACTCTGCACTTACTTCTAAAAGTCCATTAGTAATAAAAGCCGAAAGCACCAAAGCCAAATAATTATCCATGAGGTCAGGTCTTAAAACCCAAAAAAAAAAAAAAAGAAAAAAGCACACAATGTAAAATGGGTAGTTTCTTTTGTTTTTATTTCTCTCTCTCATAGTAAAAAGCAGAAAACATTACAGCTTGTGTCACAAACAACATTACAACAAATCATCTAGTTTCAGTCACAAAATACTACCTTGATCTGGCTCGATGGGGTAATATAGTTTTAGATTCAGCAGCTACAAAACCATCAGAAAGTCTCCAACAGTCCTGAAACCGACTTGGATCTAGAACAAGAAAAATATGGACATCAATAAATGTAACATTTAAGGGTCATTTTAATGTCTGCAGTTGAATAATTTATTCTAATAATTGCTTTACATTAGCACTAAGTTGCTTTGTTTCTTCTAATCTCAAGTGCAGATTTTAATATAGCATTAAACTTGTTATTAACAAGTATCATAATTCAGATTAACTAAAATTTAATGTGACACACAAATTGGGTGAGGTATTATCTTTTACTCCCTCAGTAGAAAGGGACTTAATGTATATTACACACAAGCACCAGTTCTTGGGATTTCAGATAAGTAGTATTGCTAACAATATGAGAAATATTTGTTCTACTATTCACTGACTGCTAAACAGTGTTCTGCTCCCATGTTCAGAATTTTGTAATGTAGACCAAGATTTAGTCAGAAACTCCACCCAAGATTTAACTTGGAAGGCTGGGAAGATTTATTACTACAAATATTTGCACTTACAATTTTTTTTTGGTTACAGAACTGCACTCAAAAACAATGTAAAACTTTACAGCCAACAAGTCCACTCATTTCTTCTTATTCAGCCAATAGGTAAGACAAAACATTTGTTTACATTTACAGCAGATAATGCTGCTGGCTTTTTAATTACAATGTCACATGAAAATGAGAACAGGTATTCATTCACATGGTACTTTTGTAGCCAGCATCGCAACATAATTATCAGCTAGTATGCTAAGTATAAGAGTTCATATGCCCCTTCATTCTTTGGCTACCATCCGGAGAACATGCTTCCATGCTGAGGGTGCTTAGTAAAAAAATAATACATTGATTAAATTTTTGGCTGAACTCTGGTGAAAGAATTGTGTGTGTCTGACTGTTTTACCTACATTCTGCCATATATTTCATGTTATAGTAATAATCTTGGATGATGACTTAACACATGTTCAGTTTAACAACTCTTTCACTACTGACTTCACAAAACTAAGATACCAATGTGAGATTTCTAAAGACAGTTATAGCACCAATACAAGATTTAAGAATCTGAAGTGCCTTCCACAATTTGAGGGGGAGGAGATGTGGTTCATGCTTTCAGAAGAACACCACTCAGTGTGGAAACTCCAGATCCTGAACCAACAAAAATCAACCTTCTGCTGGTGGCAACTGATTCAGCTGATGAAAATGAACATGCATCAGTCTCACTGCCTTGAAATGTTATCAAGCACAACCTATCATCAGCATAGTATCTGGAATGATGGCTGAAGCATGAAGGGATACATGCAAATGTCATGTAAATATTCTGTGATACTGGCTACAAGAAGAGCACCATTTGAATGCTTATTCTCACTTATAGGTGACACTGTAAACAAAAAGCAGGCAGCATTATCTCCCACAAATGTAAACAAGTTTGTCTGAACTACTGGCTAAATAAAAAATGGGATTCCCAAACCTGAACCGTCCTTTGTGGCAGATGAATCTGAGGAACTGTCCTGGATTGAAGTGTCATTAGAGAAGGTTTGGGAACAAATAGAAAAACTTAACATGAACAAATCACCGGGACCGGATGGCATTCACCCAAAGGTTCTAAAAGAACTCAAAGGGGAAATTGCAGAACTGTTAACTGTGGTTTATAATCTATCCCTTAAATCAGCTTCCGTACCTACTGATTGGAAGATAGCTAACGTGACACCACTATTTAAAACGGGCTCTAGAGGTGATCCTGGCAATTACAGACTGGTAAGTCTAACGTCGGTACCGGGCAAATTAGTTGAAACAATAGGTAAGAATAAAATTGTTAGGCACATAGAAGAAAATAATTTGTTGGGCAAAAGTCAACATGGTTTCTATAAAGGGAAATCGTGTCTTACTAATCTATTAGAATTCTTTGAAGGGGGTAACAAACATGTGAACAAGGGGGATCCAGTAGATATAGTACACTCAGATTTTCAGAAAGCCTTTGACAAAGTCCCTCACCAAAGGATCTTGTGTAAATTACATTGTCATGGGATAAGAGGGAAGATCCTTTCATGGATTGAGAACTGGTTAAAAGACAGGAAACAAAGGGTGGGAATAAATGGTAAATTTTCAGAATGTAGAGGGGTAACTAGTGGTGTCCCTCAAGGGTCAGTCCTAGGACCAATCCTATTCAACTTATTCATAAATGATCTAGAGAAAGGGGCAAGCAGTGAGATAGTAAAGTTTGCGGATACTAAACTTTTGAAGATGGTCAAGACAGAAGCAGACTTTGAAGAACTTCAAAAAGATCTCACAAAACTGAGTGATTGGGCAACAAAATGGCAAATAAAGTTTAATGTGGATAAGTGTAAAGTAACGCACATTGGAAAAAATAACCCCAACTATACGTATAATATGATGGGGGCTAATTTGGCTACGACAAATCAGGAAAGAGATCTTAGAATTATCATGGATAGTTCTCTGAAAACATCCGCAAAGTGTGCTGCAGTGGTCAAAAAGGCAAATAGAATGTTAGGAATTATTAAGAAAGGGATAGAAAATAAGACACGGAATATCTTATTGCTCCTGTATAAAACTATGGTACGCCCACATCTTGAATACTGTGTACAGATGTGGTCTCCTCACCTCAAAAAAGATATTTTGGCCTTGGAAAGGGTTCAGAAAAGGGAAATTAAAATGATCAGGGGTCTGGAACAGGTCCCATATGAGGAGAGGCTAAAGCAACTAGGACTTTTCAGTTTGGAAAAGCGGAGACTAAGGGGGGATATGATAGAGGTATATAAAATCATGAGTGGTGTGGAGAGGGTGAATAAAGAAAAGTTATTCATTAGGTCCCATAATATAAGGACTAGAGGACACCAAATGAAATTAACGGGTAGCAGGTTTAAAACTAATAAGTGAAAGTTCTTCTTCACACAGCTCATGGTCAACCTGTGGAACTCCTTGCCAGAGGAGGCTGTTAAGGCTAGAACTATAACAGCGTTTAAAGAGAAGCAAGATAATTCATGGAGGCTAGGTCCATACAAGGCTATTAGCTAGGGGGTAGGAATGGTGTCACTGGCCTCTGTTTGTCAGAGGCCAGGGACGGATGGCACGAGACAAATTGCTTGATCATTGTTCTTTGGTCCACCCTCTCCGGGATACCTGGCGGTGGCCACTGTCGGCAAACAGGCTACTGGGCTAGATGGACATTTGGTACTGGGTACCTTTGACCCAGTATGGCCATTTTTATGTTCTTACATTCTTATGTATTGAATGCACTCGTAGGCTCTAAAAAGTTTTACAACATTGTGTTATTTTTGCATGCGGAGGCTGACTTACTAATGGGTCATTGTGTTTTACCATTCTTTTTTTAACTTGGGGTGGGCAGCAAACTTCAGTTCCCAGCGCAGCAGGACAAACCGTTTGCACACTTTTATGCACCTGGAGTATCTGCAGGTACGGAGCCCCTCAGCTCCCAGTGGCTGCTGTTTACTGTTCCAGGTCAATGGGAGTGGCAGGTAGTGGTGGCCAGCACGTTCCTCGGTTGGTGCTGCTTTGTACAACTCCCATTGGCTAGGAATGGTGAACAGCCACCAATGGGAGCTGGGAGGCTCTATGCTGCAAACACTCCAGATCAACAAAATATTCCGACGTGCCAGCAGTTTATGTTGACGATGTTGGACCAGAAGTTGCAAACCACAGAGACAGCTTATGAACAGGTCATTGCGATTTTTGCATTTTTTTTTTTTAACTTGGGGGGGGTCTGCTTATGAACAAGTATATACAGCATATATATTAGTCCACTAAAACTTAACTTGTCTTGAATTCTTGAGTATTGCTGAAATATCTTACCCCTCTAATGCATCTTAAAATGAAAAGACTACAAAGCAGCATAATTTAAATTTGACAAATGAACCTAAAAAGAAGGAACTAATATTAATGAGACTTATTTGGAATATGTTTAAGAAGAGAAATGTAACACTGATAGCAGCAAGGATTCACATTATTAAAGACGAATTCTCTTAGGCAATACTATGCAACACTACAACATTCCCTTGCCTCCCAACAATAGATGTTAACCACAGATTTCCATGACTAACTCTTTTTCTATGAAGTAGACTATCACCCTAGTAGGGATGTCAACATATAGTTGACTACACAATTAACTGATGAGCCAAGGCTTATCGGTTAATCTTGTTGACTACACATCACTGTTCCCTCTAACATTTTCTACCCTTGTGTTGGCTGAATTTTCTTTTGAGCGGGTTGAAATTTCTTATGTGCACCATCAATATTGAGGTTGAGAGAGTGTGGTTGTGTACCAGCAAAACAAACAAAACACACACATGCACATATAATTTTAAGCAGCCCATGTGTGTGGAAGAAAATATATTAAAACAAGGGATATTTAACAAGGAGCAATGCTTATGATATTTAATATGAAATCAAATAAAGAAAATTAACACTACCCTTGGAGTACTTGCTACTTCTGACTCATAAGAGCCAGAACTCGACCACAGAGCAAAGATCTGGCCTTAATGCAATACAATACATCATGTGTTAATTAGTAACATAGGGTTTAAAAATCATTAAAATCAGCGTTTTAGATATCTGCAATATTCCAAAATGTTCTCTTAAAAGAATCTTTCTTTACCATAAGCCATTAACACCTATGTAAACTTTGTTTGAAATGTAATCATGCAAATGTCCTCCTAGCGCGCACACCTACATCCCATACAGTCTGCTTTTCCCCACTCCTTCCAACGCAGCCTAACAGAGAGGCCTGCAACAAGTGAGTTAGACACCCCAAACAAACTACCCCTTTCCTCCACCTACCCCATGCAGTCAGCCCCCTATATCCTCCTTCCCAGGAGGTTTGAGTACCACCAAGTTTCTGCCTCTCTCTCCTCACAGAGACAGACTCTCCAAACTCCCCTCCCCGCCGACTCCTAATCAGCCAATTACTTACTCTCATAATCTCTCACCACTTATTGTCTCATCTCCCTTTACCTGCTCTGGGAGCTGCTTCATTTCAAGCATAGAACATCTCCATTTAGCTGCTTGCTCAGCAAGATGACACCTTGCCCCTCACCAGTCAGCTGAGATCCCTGCCTGCACGGGAGCTTTGAACTTCTAAGCAGAAAACAGTTGTGGGACCGTACAGGCACACAGCTAACAGGGAACTTAGCTACACATATTCCCCCCGCTTGCTGCCCTTAACCATGGGGGTCCGAGCTCCTCGCGTATGGAGGCTGTTCTGCATCCCCTGGAGCCTCTGTCTGTGGCATGCCTAGGCCCATTGTGGACATAGGCTGGTCCATGGCAACAACCCCTGTCCACGGGGAGCTTAGAGGTCCATGGAAAGGGGTTGCTGCCACCCTGTGCTGCTGCCTCTGTAGGGACATCAGGCAGCTGGTCTGCACGGGGAGCTGGTTTTCAAGCAGGCACCCGCCTGCCATTCCTGATAGAGATGGAGCAGTGCAGGGTAGCAGAGGGCTCTCTGGGAATGTGGCCGGGAGCTATCAAAATAGTCCGCTGGGGATTACTGAATAGTCATGTAACCACTAAATTTCATGCGGTTACATGACTATTCAATTACACTTTAACATCCTTATACCCTACAGCAATGCAGTTACCTAGTGTCCTTTAAGTCTGATTGCTCCCACAGTAATTTCCTGCACTATTTTTACAGATGATGTAGTAATAAAATGAATAGAAGCCAGAATATGGGAAATACATTTGAAAGTAATCAACAGCTAAAAACAAGCAATTTTTATTTTTATTTTTTAAAAACAAGTTGAATGATATTCAATACTGACATAGTTTTCCTTACAACAGTAAGTTAAGGACTCAAAATTTTTAATAAATAAGTAGGATAACCTGTACCTTACATTGGTCTTAATACCTACCTACACTGAGAAGTGCTTCTATGAATTCTTCTGTCACAACAGGGAGAGGAAGGCGAAATATATCATAAAGAACCTCAAGAAGGCCTCGCTACAAATAGAAAAGGAAAATATTTTCACAAGCAATTAAAAACCTGAACTTCATTTTAAAGTTAGTAGAAAAAGTCACTATCTTGAAAGTTACAAAGTTACCCCAAATGAAAGACACAAAAGCTGTTGCACTCAATTTGTCTTCATTGCTTTTTTTATTAAACTTTTATTGTTTATATATAAAATGTAAGCAAATAACGAAACAAAAAAACACGAGGAAGTAGCATACGAAGTTCAGTGTTCGTAATTTGTTAAGCCTGTGGGGGGAGGAGGGAACATATGCCAATTCAACCCCAAAACAAAACAAAAATCCCTAACTCAAAGGTCACACAGGGCATTAAAGTGACTAAACAGGAAAGTAAGTGAAAACATAGTCTACACTTATCAGGATCTAATATGTACTAAACTTCAAAGGCATGCAATAGTGTCATGTGTTAGTAGACAACCTCATATTTTTCTCAAATGTTTCTATTAGATAGAGTCATTTATTTCCATTAATGCAGCTGTAGAGAGCTCACTCTGCCTGTCTGGGTATGAAGGAGGGAATTGCAAATTTTCTAAAAGTAACTCTTCTGGCCACTAGAATACTTATTACAAACCATTTAAGAAATAACTAATAATTTCAACTCATCCAACAGCCCTAAAATACGCATGCTTGGTCGAGGATAAATAGTGACAAAGTTTTTGAAAGCGCACTGTATATAACATTCTGCAATATGCATTTGACAGATTTAGAGGATGTGTGAAAGCTTGACATGGTCTCCAACACTCACTCTGCATTGCTAATCTAGCTTTGAAGAGCTTGGAGTTCAGTAGCACCTGTTTAACATCTTGTTCTGGAAGGATTGCAGGAACTTTCACATTGGGGCAGGGAGGCCAGTGGTGGGAGGGGGCTAGGGAAATGCAGGGAGCACAGCGCCAGAGGGCTCAGGTAGCATGTGGAATCCTGTAGGGTGCAGCAGGGAGCCCTGCGGCAAGGGGCTCTGGAGACGTAAAGAGCCCTGTGGCTGGGGGTATCTCCGGTGGTGCAGTGAGAAGTCCCGGGAGAGGGAGTCCAGCACTGCAGGGGGCTCAGGTGGCGTGGGGAGCTCTGGTGGTTTGTACAGAGCTGCTCCCTGTAGCGATGTGCTACTTAGGGAGAACTTAGGGGGGGTCTACTGGTAGCACATCGCTACAGGGAGCAGCTCTTATGTGAGCCACCAGTGGTGCAACCAGAAGTGTGGCGAGGGGCTCAGGCAGTGTGGGGAGTTTGCGGTATTTGGGGGGAAAGCCTTTCGGCAGGGGGTTTTGGTGGCATAAGGAGCCCAGCAGCAGGGAACTCAGCCAGCGCAGGGAGCTCCGGTGGAGCAGCCAGGAGCACAGCAGGGAGTCCCAGGAATGAGGGGTCCAGCCAAGGCTGACAGCGCAGCTGCCTGAAGACAGTGGGGGGGTGGCTGGAGCCAGAAGTGGAGCCAACAGATGCCTGGGAGGCAGGTGACACAGGCTCCTCCCATGTCCAGCAAATTCCCTTGTTCAGGACCAGCCAGGTGCCTAAGGTGCCGGACCATGGAGGTCCAACCTGTATACATATTCTAGTGTTCAGTCAGTCTCCATCCAACTGCATGTGTTTTTCCTACTTCAGAGAGACATGAGTGACCAAATGTATTTTTTTTTTAAACTTTCACTGAAGGCTATTGCACTTTGGTTTTACTCTCATTCTCACCAGGATTATGGACAATTCCTACATTAAATGCTGCCCCAATCTCAGAAATAAAGATCTTTTCAGCTCCAATTAATCATTGTGTAAGTCTATGCAAAGCGGTCTTGATATACAAGAGGAACATACAGCACTACAAATAAAACTTATTAACTCTTCCAGTTACTACATCTATATCTCAGTTACACAGAAGAAACCTTAACAGAATCTGATTTTTATATTTTATAATTTCAACTGGCATCAACATTTATTTAAATCCTTACTGATTTAAACTTTAACCATTGCACAAAATTATAGGTTTTTACAAAAAAAAAGTCCAGCAATTTTAATTTTCACAGTTGTGGGAAGGTCTGAAATCTTAATGACAAATGGTTAGATTAAAAAACTTAAATACAAATTGTCAACATGCTGAAAGGAAGCAGGGGAGGGACATAAAGAGGATAGCAGTCCTGAGCCTGGAGATTTAAAAGGATCTGGGCTGCCACTACTGCTACCATGGTGGCAGCCGCAGCGAGAGCCCTGGATCCTTTAAATTATCGCCAGAGTCCCATGCAACACAGGCTAGGTGGTACTGAGGGCTGGGTAGGGGAAGCTAGCACACAACCCACCCCTTACACCCAAGGCCATGCTGCTTCTGAGGAGTCCAGAGCCAAGCCACCCCCACCTTGCCGTCTGTGGCCAGCCCTGTCAACAGCACATGTCAAAACATGGAATGTAAATCAAATTTTAATGTTTTCAAAATAATTGTTCTTACTGCACCTATCTATAAATGGTGATCAAAACTCATGCAGTCTTTTGGATGCTGTGTGTGTACAGTAAAATTGATGTTTACAGACATTTACAAATAAAAGTCTGATCTTTCCAAGTCTACTTATAAGATCCCTTTTACTCCTCATATGATTGTCACAAGATATTTCATGTACAGGTGACCCCTGACTTATGACCACCCAACTTACGACCATTTTTTTCCATGCGATATAGATCCTAAACTCCCCACTCCCCCTGATTTACAGCCGCAGCTCTCATTTATGATGACATACAACGCAGACTCCATGCTTTATTCCAAAACAGGAAATGCACATGGTCAGTCAGACTTGCCAGTCTGCAGCTGCTGCTTGAACTGCGTGTCTCCCCACCACATTGGTCTTCACTTTTCAGTTATTTTTGTGCATTATTTGAACTATTTAGTTTAGTTTTCCTCCATATCCATAGTTGATTTTGGTATTTTTAGAGTATGAAATGGGTTTCCAGGTCAGAACTGCCATTTATAACATTGTGCCTATGGGAAATAAGGGTTCGACTTATGACTGTTTGACTTACGATGGTTCTCCAGGAAACAATTAGGTTGTAAGTGTGGGGGTTGCCTGTATTTTATTCCCACAACACCTTCGTAAGGCAGGGCACTGCTATTATTTTCATTTTACAGAATTAGAATTAAGGTACAGAAAGGCAAAGTGATCTACCTAACCTCACATAAGAAATTTGTGATGGACCTGAATCCAGCTCTTTCAGGTCCTAAGCTAGAAAACTAATTACTTGACCATTCTTCCTACTGTTATTGTTAAATGTAAATATTAAAAACACAGAAGTAGCACACAAAATACCTCCAAGAAGTGCACACAGTTATAGAATACTATTCCCTCAGTAATTAGCTGACTGATTGCCTACCCGTATTTCCATATTTGGTATACAGAGTACGCCAATAAGAGACTGGATTCCAGAATTCCCAGGCTTGCATAAACTGATAATACCTAGAAAACACAAATTGTATATTTAGAGTCTCATAATCAAAGCAAAAAAGGCTTTAAAACACTCTTCGAAAGACTAATAAAAATAATTCAACTGTCTCATAGAATGAAGCATGATCACTTTCTCATAATTACATTTTCCCTTTAGTTATGCAATCCCCAGCAATAGGTCAGGTGTGTATTGTATATTCACTAGTTAAAGGTCTAGAAAACAATTACAAAAGAACACTGGAAAAAAATTATTTAATGTGAAGAGAAGACTAAGAGAGGACATGATTCTATGATTCTTATGCTGCAGCTCCTTATATTCAGATGATGATAATTTTGTAATTGTTAAATTAAAAAGTAATCCAGATGCTCTGTCACCTGTACACAGAAATGTCAATTTGTTTGCAATCAGCAAGCCTGAGCTTTAGCTGTAAATTAAATTTTAAATGAAGGCAACAGAAGGCAAAGAAAATGGAGTTTGTTTGTCTTGCTTCTCTGATTTCTCTACTTCTTTTTACAAATTAGCAAACAATTGCCTCCAGAACAACTATCTTATTGGTGTTCCCAATGGGAGAATCTCAGATAATCCCAATTCATTTTAAAATTATATTGATTGCTGTTAAAAGCTACTGTTTTAGGAAGTATAATAAAATGCAAGAAATGAAAATGAACCCATTACAGAACTTCTGAGAAGAGCCTCCAGCACTTCTAGAAAAAAGTGGACTAGATTAGCAAACAAGAGGGAAAAATAAGAAAGTGGAGGACAAAGTGGGAGAAAAAGAAAGGGCATATCAAAGGGTTATCTTTTCCCTCCATTCAAAAATTTATCTTCAGCAGTTTGACAAAGCCTATATAGATTTTTGTAGGCTTTCCTTATATTGCAGGCAAGGTAGGATGAAGACAAGACAAAGTAGACTCATAGGACCAGATTCTGTACTTAAATGAGACTGCTTTAAATACGCTTCTTGACATACAAATTGGGTGTGTGTTTGGGGATAATTAAGGTGGAAGACCAAAAAAAAAAAAAAAAAAAAATCACTTACCTGCCCATGATCGAAATGCTGCCACTATTCCCATTTTGCTAGCTAGGAACCGTGCTTCTCTGTCCTCTCTGTTATATAAACAATAATGCCAAACACACATATTATCATTGTATTACTGTTAAACCTAGAATGGTACTTTGTCTACTACACACTTCAAATAAGAGTACAACTATTAGAGTCTTTTTGATGGGGATGGGACACAAGATAAAAAAATCAGGTTCTGTATTTATATTATGAACATTACAGAATATTCCATTACTTTTTTTCTTGCAAAATCCAATCTCCGTATGAGTTACCCTTGCTAGCCATGGAATGCTTTTCTACAGAATGAATGAAAAACCTAATTATAAACATGATTTTTTAATTTTAAACATACTGGAGAGGATAAAAAAATCTGGTTTAAAAAAACTCATACAGAGGTGTCATCATCATTTGCCAAATTCTTTACTATGGATAACAATGA